>NC_073303.1:229788644-230988644 GCF_027595985.1 Sorex araneus
CCTCTGCTCCCACTGCTGAGTGACCTCAATTTTGTAGTTCAAGGTCAAGGGTATGTTATCATTAGACACCATTTCCTTGATTTGTTTCTTTGTATACCATATATGAATTGTGTGTTCTCTCTCTATTTTCTTTTATTTGTGTTTTGGGTCACACTTGGCAGGGCTGACTCCTGGCTCTGTGCTCAGGGAGCACTCAGTTCAACATCTAGGTTGTCTGTATGCAAGGAAAACTTATCTGCTGTAAGCTATTTACATGGAGTGCCAGGAATTGAATCCAGGTTATCTGGATGCAAGATTACCTGCTGCTGTGCTATCTTTCTGGCCCTCTGATTATTTTGCTTAGTACCACACCCTTTAGTTCCATACACTTCGTAGCAAAAGACAAGACAAAATTTTATAGCTGAATATTGTTACAACATACATATATATTAGATTGTACTTATAATAAATATACACAAACCACAGATTTATCACTCATTTATTATTTGGGTTGTTTTTATATCTTAACTATTATAATTATGCAGTGAACAGAGATGTAAATATCTCTTCGAGTTGGTGGTTTTTTTTTTTTTGATGGTTGGGTCACAGTTGGGTATGGCCAGTGAGAATAGGCAGTGCTGGGTATCAAACCAAGGTCAGACACAATAAACACAAGTATTTTGCTCTTTGTACATGCTCTCCATGCCTTTGGGTTAATGATTTTGTTCTTGGGATAGATGCCAAGGAGTGGGTCATATGAGAGTTCTATTTACTTGTGTATTTTTTGCTTTGGGGGCCACTCTTGGACACAGTGAGTGACGAATGGGAATTGTGCTCCTTGAGGGAGAACCATGTATCCCATGGCCTCAGGCACATAGGTGCAGGGGAGCCTGGGAGGTGCAGAACAAATGTTTGTGGATCCAACAGGGATCAGAAAAATGTCTGAGTTACACTTGGAGTCTGGGAGACACGGGAAGTTTCTGTCCTAATCCTAGAAACCTGGGCAGCTGCTGCTGTTACAGACGCTGTGTCAGGGGCAGCGACACTCCTGGGACGCTGGAGCGCCTGCTTACAGGCAGAGGGCTCAGGTTCTGCCCAGTGTGTGGGAACACCCCAAGTGTGACTGTGTGTGTCGGCAGCCACAGAACCCATACATCTCTCATTTGTTTTTAGCCCCACAATCCACTACATGGGGTAGAGAGTGAAAGTTCTTTTCTGATTTCAAGAGTGTAAACGGGACACGCCTACATCCTTGCTCAAGGCTGTGATTTCTCTTTTTTATTTTTGGGACTTTCTTTCTCTTCTATTATACATAAATAAGACTATTTTACGTCTCTGGAAAAAACAATCTGTCACCCAAATAGTGGACAAGTTGGAGGTCCTGGCTCATTTCACATGGCCAACTTCCCTCCAGCAAAAAAATTTCTTGGGTTAGGGAGATAGCTCAAAGGGCTGAGCCTGCTTTAACAACACATTTAACTAATTAATCAATTATTTTTCATTTTGGGACCACTCCCAGCAGTGCTCAGGGCTTACTCCTGGATTTGTGCTCAGAAATCATTCCTGGTGGTGCTGGGGGGACTGCATGCAGTGCCGTGGCTCCTGAGTGTGCCTTGACCCCTGCACTGTCTCTCAAGGCTATGGAAGGTGGTCTGCACCGTGATCTTCACAGCAGTGTTTTTCACTAGAGCCACAACATGGAACATGAAAGTGCACCCACACAGACCGGATAGGAAGCTGTAGTTAGTGGAATACTCTGCCACTGAAAAGGATCAAAGTGCCCTATGGGACAAGGTGGAGGACCCTGAGGTTTATGTTGACTTATATCAGTAAGGAAAGAGAAGACGATGACTGGATGGTTCCACTAACATGTGGAATATACATAACTGAAAGAAAAAGGACTGGCAAAAGAACGATAAAACTGAGTTCTAGACCAGTGAAAACCATAGTGGTTACTGGAGAGGAAGTGGGAGAGTGGGGTGGGTGGAGGGCCTTTGGGTGGCGGAATGACACTGTGACCTTGGAGGTGGTAATGGTGACAAATACAGGGACATATAAAGCTAACTCAAATCTCCTTTTCCGGTCGAATTCACAGCTCTGCCCTGAGAGCCAAGGTCAGTCCTTAGGCCCCTAGAGAAACTAGCCACGCCCGCTTGCTTAGCTCAGTGCTCCCTGGGGGCTCTTCTGGCTCCTGGCAAGTGCATTCCACACTGTGCTTCTCGTGTTCCTGGAGCCCTGGAGAAGCCTGATCTGGGGAGCAGAGTGCAAAATCTGGAGAAAGACCTAGAAGGCAGACATTATTCTGTTGCTTCCTCTTGCCTTCTTTTTGCTGGCACATTCCACAGTGTTCTATGTGGTGCCAAGGATGGAACCCGGGGATCTCACATGCACAGCATGCACTCCTGTGCTTTGAGTCTTCTCCCTGGCCTGTGGTTTTTTTTCTTTTTTTTTTTGGTTTTTGGGTCACACCCGGCGATGCGCAGGGGTTACTCCTGGCCCTTCACTCAGGAATCACCCCTGGCGGTGCTCAGGGGACCATATGGGATGCTGGGATTAGAACCCGGGTCGGCCGCGTGCAAGGCAAACGCCCTACCCGCTGTGCTATTGCTCCAGCCCCCCTGGCCTGTGTTTTGATTTATTTTTGTCCTTGAATAAGAATTTGTTTCTGGGGGTCTGGAGTGATAGCACAGTGGGTAGGGCATTTGCCTTGCACATGGCCAACCAGAGTTCGATTTCCAGCATCCCATATGGTCCCCTGAGCACTGCCAGGAGTAATAGCTGAGTGCAGAGCCAGGAGTAACCCCTGTGCATTGCCAGGTGTGACCCAAAAAACAAAAAAGAAAAAAAAAGAATTTATTTCTGGGGCTGGGAAGATAAAACAGTGGGCAAGGCACTTGCCTTACACGTGGCCCATCTGGGCCCCCAGCATCCCTTATGGCCCCCCGAGCACTGTCAGGAGTAATTCCTGAGTGCAGAACCAGGAGTAATCCCTGAACATTGCCAGCTGTGACCCCCAAACAATAAAAACAAAAAATGTATTTTAGAGGACAGGACCCCTGAGTAAGTTCTATAAATCTTTAGACAAAAGAAACAAAGATTTTAGTTGAAAACTCTAACTCAAACCCTAAGCAGCCCTTGTGGCCTGGCCTCGCCCAGACAGGCCTCTGGGAATGGCGGTGAGAGGCTGCTGGAGGCCTCTGGTAGGAGGATTCAAGTCTCACCACAGACTGTGTTGGGACCTGCCCGGCCTCCATTTCCTCGACATGCAGTGGCTGACTAGGTCTTGCCATCGTCTACTACAGCTGGAGTGCGGGTGGGTTAGCACAGGACGAAAGATGAGACAGGCACTCTGGGTGGTCCTGGGGATCACTGCTGTATGTCTGGTGAGCAATGTCTTGAAGATGTGCATTATTCCATTTCTTTTTTTCATTTCTTGGCCACACCTGGCTGTGCTCAGGACTTAGTCTCGACTCTGAGTGCCAGGATTGAACCCTGGCTGAGCAGGTGCCAGGCAAGTGCCTTACTCGTTGCACTAGCTCTCTGGCCCTAAAACATTATCCCATTTAATATTTTTCTCTTGCGTGGGGAGGGGCACACCTGCCGGTGCTCAGGGCTCGTTCCAGGCTCTGCATTCAGGAATCACTCCTGGCAGGGCTCAAGGGGCATATGGGACACTGGGGATCAAAATTGGGTCAGTCAAGTGCAGGGCAAGCACCTACCTACTTGCTGTACTCTGGCCTCAAGGCTTAATCCCGTTCCATCCCTGCCTGTCCCCAGACCCCCTGTGTACATTCTGCTTTCCTGCTCCCTCTCCTTGGCGCCCCGGGGCTGCTGTGAACGCTGAGGTCGCTCTCCAGAGCTGCCTCAGCGTCCACAGCCCCAGAGAAGGTTTGGTGCTCTTCAAGGGCGGGAGGGGGCAGAGCTGGCCCCACAGGGCTGGCCGAGTCCTTCCTAGCCCACATATCTCCCTGAGGTTGTCAGCTGGACAGCGGTGGTGGACAAACACCTCCCTCCGCCCCAGCCTCCGCAGAGAACGAACAGTGTAGGAACCTGGAGGCCAGATTAGTCTTTGTTTTTGCTTTGCTGTTTTGAAGGGCAAACCAGAAACTAAGCCCAACACAAAAAACACGGCCAGCAGGGAAGGTGCACACGGATGGATGCTCCGTGCGCTCACGCCCACCTGGATCCGGCTGGCAGGATGCGCATCGTTCCTGAGCATGAACCCAGAGGATGTACCTGCCCGCGTCTCGCGCTCGCCCAGCCCTGTTCGCCTCCACCTGTTTTATTCACTAAATGCACCCTGCTTGGGCTGGGCTGGGTGGGTCAAGTGGGGGGGGCAAAGCCCCCGCCCCCAAATACCCTGGGCTTTCTGCATTAGGCGAGAGTAGTTGTGCCTCCTTTGTCACCCCCCCCCACACTTGTTAATGAGGCCCGAGCCAAGCAGTGCTGGAGTCAGCAGGGGCCACTTGCAATGCTCAGCCCACATGACAGAGGTGACAGTTCAGGGCTCCCCAGGGCCACACAGTGATTCTGGGTGTGTGGGGGGCGGTCGGGTGCAATGTGGTGCTCAGAAGCCAACGGGGCCTGCACACCCCTGGTTGTGCTCTCTCTGCTCCGTAAGTTTCTGGGGCTCGGCATTATCACTGGGTTCTGAGCCTGACGTCGCTTTACCCTCCAGGCCTCTCAGCCGATCTTCCATTCCGGAGGCCCCTCCCGCCGATGAGTGCTGTGCCCAAGTCTGTGCACAGCCACGCTCCCCATGGCCACGCTGAGATGAGAACACCTGGGCACACACTGGCAGGGAGTGCGCCTCAGCCTGGCACCAAGCCTGTGAAAAAATCTCTCAGTTGTTTTCCTTCCCAGCAAGACCCGCTGAGGGTGGGGAGGGAATTCTTAGCCGCTGGCAGGGGCACGCTCCACTCAAACCAGTGCTGAGAGGAGACAGGTGCAGGGAACCAGAACTCCAGCTGCAAACCGGTACTGGACACAAGGTGCTGAGCAGGTCCAGTTCAGCCAGTCTGCCTCACATCTGCACTAGGAGGCCAGGCAGAGGAGCCTCAAGCCTACATGCACGCGATCCAGCGTTGTAGTCATCTCTCCGGGCCTGGCCACATTTTTCTGTGGAGGTCACACCTGGTGGTGCTTAGGGTTGACTCCTGGTTCGCAGGGATTACTCCTGCTGGCTCTGGTGCCAGGGACTGAACCTGAGTTAACCATGTGCAAAGCAAGCATCCTGCCTGCTGTACCATCCCTCCGGCCTTGGGCTATGCTTTTTATTTATTTATTTATTGCTTTTTGGGTCACACCCAGCAATGCACAGGGGTCACTCCTGGCTCATGCACTCAGGAATCACCCCTGGCGGCGCTCAGGGGACCATATGGGATGCTGGGATTTGAACCCGGGTCGGCCGCGTGCAAGGCAAACGCCCTACCCGCTGTGCTATCACTCTAGCCCCCTATACTTTTTATTTATTATTATTTAAAAAATTTTTTATTTTATTGAATCACCGTGAGAAAAGTTACAAAGCTTTCAGGTTTAAGTCTAGTAATATAATGATCAAACTCCCATCCCTTCACTAGTGCACCTGTTCCCCCACCAAGAACCCCAATATATCCCCCTCCCCCCGCCCCCGCATCTGAATGGCTAATGATCTTTACCTTATTCTCTCTATACTTTGGATACATTCAATATTTCAACAGAGAACTATTATTATTTGGAATTTCCCCCCAACAATCAAACCTGCTGAAAAGGCATCATTTGATAGTTTGTTGAGAATGAAGATTATAGGAGAAGATTATAGGAGATTATAGATTACTGTCACGGCTGCTCGGTTTTGGATTTCTGTTGTTTTAGCTCAGTTTACAGTCTAGATGTATTTCTATAAGTCTCTGGGTGCCAAAAGGGGTTTGTAGACCTATCGGATCATAGTCTTTAAGGAGCAGAGGGACGGTGTCGTGCGTGGCTGCTCCAGATCTCATCTGGGAGGAGAGCGTGCCAGTAACACCCCCATCCCATGATCTCTTGCACGCCACGTCACTACAAGCTCGTACCTCTGGGTTGTGAGTGGGCGATACTTTTTAAAGTGGTATTTAAGCAATTCTTTCAACAGTGTCTAAAGACAGGATGTGGTAAAGCAGTAGAGCACTTTTTTTTTTTTGCAGTGTGAGGCCCTGGGTTTAATTCCAAGCACTACAAAACAAACACATCCCACCAAAACCTACAATTAAACAAAAATTATTTTAAAGAATCCCTTAAAATTCACAGCTGTTGGCTATCAGACACTCCCCTCCCCCCTTGCTTTTGTGCAGGGTCACAGACAGGCTTGTGGGAGGCCTTGCTCCTTCGGCTGCATATCTACATGATGGGCTTATCTACATGCATATCTACATGATGGGCTACACACTGGCCGAGGCGCTCACATAGTTCTGTTGTGGTGCTTGCACAGCTGGCTGTGGTGAGGACAGGAACTAGCTGTGGCCCCAGGTTGAGAGCAGAGTTGCCAGGACTGCTCATATCGCAAAATAAAGAGCCAAATCTTACCCTTGGCCATTTTCCAAATGATTCCTAAGGAATCACGTAGATTCAGGACCGGGAGGAGACACATGCCAGGAGGTTCACGTGGGCACCAGCCTTCCTTTCTGGCTGCCCAGTGAAAACCAGCACCTTACGTCCTGACACTGACGATCGGTGTAAATGGCAGCTGGGTCCTGTCTGAGCACAAATCAAAGCTGTTCCTGAAGAAACGGTGCTCAGCAGGGGCACAGGTAACCACCCACCCTCACTGCCTTTCCCAGTGACCAAGATCCAGCCCTCCTGCAGAGACCTAGGAAGATGGGCTGGCTGTATGTTCCTAGTGGACACACCAACATCTGTGTTGGCTCACTCTTCCTTCTGGAAGAAGCTGGTGCTGGGAAAAGTCACTTCTGTCGTCTCCTGGTCATCTCTCTCCTTGCTGTTGCTTCTCAGGAGAGAAGCACCGCACCTTTGGGGTCAGCTCTGCGCTAACAGGGCAGTGTGTGGAGGGAGAGGGCAAGCGGGGCCTGCCTCCACCAGGGTGAGCAGTGGAGATGGAAGCAATGTTTTGGCCTGTGGGTCACCCCGTCGTGATGGGCACAGGGTAGGTGATGCTCACGGCTCAGTGCTCAGAGGATCATGTGGTGCTGGGAATCAAACCTGGGCCTTCTGCAGACAAAGCATGTGCTCAGCCCTCTATAGTATTTCCCTGCCCGCCCCCCCCCATAAGAGTTTCAGTAGCGAAGAAAAAAGTGTCGGCTAGGCTCAGCCTCCCCACTGGGGCTAAAGAAAGTAGATTGGCCCCAACTCTGCACTGAGCATCTCTGTAAATAAGACACAGGCTGATTGAGGCCTAAAGGCTACACAGCCCGAGTACGGCTGCCAGGTGAGTGGTGCCAAAGGGCAGACGCAGGCAGGAGTGGAAGCAGGACTCAGGACTGCTCTGACACAAAGAATCGTCTTTCGAAGAACTTCTCTGCATGAGGAAACTGGGGTTTGGCATTCCAGAGCAGTTTCCTGCCACACTGCTGCCTCAGACACTGTTTTATATGAGGGCACCTGCTGGCTGAGCCAAAATGAAATGGAAGATTTAAAGAACTAACACCAACACAATGAATGTTGTTTTTGTTTTGCACTTGGGTCACGCCTTTAAAGAACCGTGTAATACCCACACGTGTGCGAAGGTGGGCAGGAGAGAAGGCGTGGCATCAGGTCCCTACCTCCTGCCAAGTCCAGTCAAGACTCCCTGGGGGAGACGGGTGGCGAGGCAGTGAGCAGGCGCCTGAAGGCACACGCCAGCCTGGACTCGACCCTCAGTTTCGCAGACAGCCCCCGAGCAGCACCAGCGAAGGCTTCTGAACACAGAGCCAGGAGCAACCCCCTGAGCCCACCCACCGAAAAAGGGAAAGAAATTCACCAGGGGGCCCTGGCAAAACCAATCCCACACCCAAAAAAAGAAAAGGGAAAAGAAAAAACAGGAAAAAAGAACAAAAGAAAAAAAAACACACTGGATTTCTTTTAAAAATTTTTTATTGCGCATAAAATGATCCATTCCCCTTTGAAGGTCAGTTGTTACCACCTTTAAAAAAATTTCTCTTTAAAACTTTCTTCTTCCTGCCCCACTGAAAAACTGTCTTGTTTGGGAAGGACAAAGAGTAGTCTATCACTGCTGATTAAACTAGCTGAAAATGATTCCTGGGGGCAAAGGGCCCAAAACATCATTTGAGCAGGACTGGAACCCCACCTAGCACTGTGGCCACCCCAACTCAGACTGCGCCTGGTGACAATGACCCTCACTCCCTGTGGTGCCAGCCACGCAACTGCACCCACGCAAACTCAGGCATTTCAGAGCTCTCTCTGGATCCCTCGATTCGAGGGACCTTAACTCTTGTGGAGAAAGTCTGCCTGGAGCTGCATGCATTCTAGAGTTGGAGAGCGCTTCAAGAAGCACGCCAACAGGGTGCTCGATAAACTGCAAATGAGTGGTTATAAAGTGGGAGTTGGGAAAGGAAGTGCTCCCCTGGGTCTGAAGTCCGTGCAGCTGGGAGGAAAGGTGTGGGACATCTTGCAGGTTTGTGAATATTTGGAGCTTCTCTACTGTCTTCCTTCAGCCCCCCCACCCGCTCCCCATCAGTAGCTGCAGGCTGCAGTGTGTGCGTGGGAGGACACAGTGTGTCAGAAGGTCGCAGCCGGGACAGTCGGTCACATCTACAGCAGAGCACTGTGGCCTCCCTCTTCCGGGATTCGCAAGAGACAGAGACAGCTCTCCAGGGTGTGGCCGATGTCAGCAACAGCGGAGAGGGGACAGGGGGAAGGGAAGGGCTACCCAGGAGGAAAAGATCTCGTCCTGATCCAATTTTATTGGAAGGTTGGGGTGAAGAGATGGAATCGAGAATTCCCTCCTCACCCCCTCTTGAAGAGAATAAAAAATGGAGACTCTGCCCCAGCAGAGAGAGGTCAGAGCCCCGAGATGGTGGCGGGCAGCACGTCTGGGTTCCGCGGAGACATCGGCAGCTTTGGACAGAGAAGAGTAAGACAGATTCTTCCCTCCGCTGTGGTTGGAATGAATGTTCATCTCGAGGCACAATGTGGTTCCCTAGGAAGTTCCAAAGCCAACCCGTCTTTTCCTTGAGAAGTCCCGGGCCTGCTCTCTCCACTGCCCCCTCCCCAGAGCGGGCTGCAGGGAGCACCAAGCTTGGCCAGGCACTGTGGGACATTCCCGCAGGCTGACCACGCATTCTGAGTGGATCAGCCTGGCCCTTTCTCACTCTGGATTTTCTCGGACAGTGGCTCTGACTCTAGACAGCCAGGCTTTGGCTACGTCATGAGAAACAAAGTTTGGCTCAAGGAGCTAGTGACATGGTGCTTATCACCCCGTCTTCCCACGAAGATCTGGGGACAGAGAGGTTTCATCACTTCGGAGAGCAGGGCTGGAGGCTCATCCTGGAGACTAGCCCAGATCCCACGCCCGCCGCAGCGTGGTCTTCTTACTCGGGGGGGACCCAAGGCTGGCTCGAGGGAGACCTCAGCGGCCATACAGATAACAAGGCCCCACTGCCCTTCATCCCAGCCAGCCCGTCACAGTTCCTTTAATAAATGTCATGGGTCATGGGAGGTGAAACCCTGGCACTCAAACTGAAGGGGAAAAATCAAATGGTCCCACAGAGCCGGACGCCAACAGGAGGGGCCAGCAGCCTCCCCCACAGTGGCAACTCATCCTGGACAAATGGGTGGTGCAGGCAAGTTTGGTGGCAGAGTGGACAGTGGGTGGAGAGTGGGACAAGAGCACAGGAGGGGACAGAGAGCATGCGAAAGGCCCACACGGGCTCTCGGCTGCTCCGATGCCAGCAGGGTCAGTAACACTATGAAGAAAGCTAATAAATAGGTGACGTAACAAGTGTCTGTGGGTGTGCGGGCCGGGTCAACAGACCCTCTGCTGCTTCTACACCAGGTGCTGGGTGATCAGTGTCTCTAGTAAAGATAGAAAAATGAAGTTGCTCTGTTCAAGTATTAAAAAAATAAGTTAAGTTGACAATAAGGGTACGAAGTGGCTGAACATCTCACCAGGTGGTCAGCTTCATCTCAATGTGCAAACATAGGAAAAATGCCAAGGATAAGGCTGATCTCCTGAGCTGATGTGAAGCGCCAAACAGTGACAGCGCCCTGTCAACTGGGGCTTGAAATATGGAGCCTCAACCTTGTCCCCCAAAGTCAGTCTTTTCCAGTGTCAAAATGGTCGTGAATTAAAAGCAAAACGCAGCAATCCACAGGCCTCAGGCCGGTGCAGAGAAGCCTGTGATCTGGCCTCCTCAGGCCCAGTGTGCAGGGGAACAGCCCCTCCGGGCCTCCCTCCTTGCAGGAGTCCCCAGAGCACCCAGCTTCCCCTCGTCAGCCACGGCGAGTGTCCGGGGCTGGACTCACATCTTGCTCTCTGGGCATGTTTTCATTTCTTTGGTGGCGCTTTAGGGAGCACAAAAGAGCCTGCAGCCCCCGCGTTCTCATCTGTGCCAGGTGACATGTGGGCAGGGAGCGTTTTCCTTTCACATCCGAGTCAAATGCTCATGTTCCCCATCCTGGGCCGGGAGGGCACGACGGGTCTCTCCAGGGAGGTCACGTACCTCGATGGTCACCTTCCCTGCGGCAGTGACGTGGTGTGCTCACGTCCACAAGAGGCACATGGACACGAGTACAAACTCCCAGGAGGAGCTTGGGCCTGCTCAGGGCACAGGCCCAGGATCTGGGACAACCCAGCCCGGTCAGGTGGAGGCGACAGCACCAGTCCGTGCGGGGAGACGGGAGCTCAGGACCAGTTCAGGCTGAAGCCCTTGGTCAGCATGACGGCCTCTAGGTCCTTGTCCTCCTCCTTCTCCCGGAGCCGCTGCTCCTCCAGCAGGGCCACCAGAGCATCTCTCTGCTCCACCACCTCCAGCATCTCGTTTAGGATCTTCTTCTCCTCTGACAACTCCTCCTCAGTCTTCAAGTGATCTGTGCAGGAACCAAAGGAATCAGGTCTGCAGAACAGGGGCCGCGGGCCGGCCAGCTCCCGGCTGCAGCTCACCCCCGGCCTCACCTTCCACTGCCATCCGCTCCCGCAGCTCCTGCTGTAGTCGGCTCTGCCGGTCTTCCAGCTCCAGCTCCCGGGCGCTGGGGTGGGAGAAAACCAAGGCACAGTGATGGGGGAACAACCACCTTCACCCCCCAAGTTAAGGAGGAACTCCTGCAGTGACAATGGCCCCAGCCTCAGGTCACTTACAAGATCATCAGCTCCGACTCGTAGCGCACCATTGCATTTTTCTCTTGCACCAGCTTGAACCACTCCTGCATCAGCTTGGGGTCGTCCTTCTTACCCATGCCTGCTGGGGGGAAGCTTGCGTCAGGCTGCCGAAGGGTCTGTTGCCTTCCCCGGCCGGCAGGAACCATCACACTGGGGCAAATGTGCAAAGAGCCGAGCAAGATGCTGCCGGAACACTCCCAAGCCAGGTCCCAGTTTGCCTGCAGCCAGTGGTGGGGCGGGGGCGGAGCTGTCCTTCCCCAAGAAGCCTGCACTTGCCTCCCTTTGTCCTGCCCACACTGGGCCCTCTACCATGGGGGATCATGGTCACAGCTGGTCTGGCCTCCCTGCTCAATGCTTTTTTCCTCTTTCTGATGTCAGGAATTGGACCTAGGACCTCACACATACAAGGCCAGACTCAGTCACTGAGCTCATCCCTAACCCTTCTTTGGTACGGTTTAAGTTTTTTTGGGCACACTTCCCCATCTTTTTGCTCCCCGCAATTCATTTCATGTTTGGTACTAGGATTTTGTTGAAGAAATGACTCTACCTGAACAAGACAACTGTGGATTCATAAAGGCTCTGCCCTCCTTGTAAGTTCCACTCATTAGCCCAGCCCTTCCCTGGGCTCCTGCCCCTCTAGGCAAGCGGCATACTTGGCTCACTTCTCTGTACTCTCACCAGGGAAGTATCTTTTCTCAGCCTCTGGTCTGTTTGGCTTCATGACAAACTCCTTCCCCAATGTTGGCCGAAGCGACAGATCCCATAACAATAGTCAGGTTCTCGCCAAAGGCAGACAAATGCCAGCAAACCCCTGACACTCGCTGTTCTGACCTGATCCTGACAGCAGGGGGTCCAGGCTGCCTCTCATCGACTCATGACTTGTGCCGACATGCTGACATCCTGACTCTCTGGGCTTTGGCACAGACAGATGGAATTTTGATCACCAACCATCTTGAGAAGCTCAGGAAAGCTACGAACTCACCTAGAAAAGTGCACAGGTGCACACTGCCAACTCCTTCACACAGAACTTCAGGGTGTTCATGGGCTCCCTGCAGTCCAGCCCCATGTTAAGAGGCTCTGGCACGGGAGACCCTTCAAAGCCCCTTCCATCTTATGAGCTGCTCGGCTGGATGCTCCATTCCAGTCAGGACCAAGCCCAGAGGTGCGTGCAGTGGCCTGAGGTGGGGCAGCCCTCAATGGGAGGCTCCTGACTGTCTGCCTACTTGCCTACTTGCTTCTCACCCGACTTCCTTGCACACGGTCAGACAAAGCTCTCCGCACTGGTATGTGCTTGACACACACGAAGCCCAAAGCCAGTTAGTGTCTCACTGGAGCCAACTGGGCAGAGCTGAGGTGACTGTGCTCACACAAGCAGGGGGTTCGTGTCTGTGACATGCCCTCGTGCCCAGGCAACGGGGTGCCATGGGTGTGCGTCTGGGTCCTACCCTGCAGGATGGAAGCTCCCTCCCACCCAGCTGAGCCTGCTACGGGGAGCACATGCCCAGAGTGTTAGGGGACCAGGGCTCTCCTCTCCCGACCCAATGGACTTGGTTCTTCGGCTTTTAAAGCAGCCTATTGCTCAGTTCCATGCATTCCTTTCTGAGCGTCTCTGCACAGTGTGCCCACATGGCTATGGAGGATGGAGCCCTGAGGCATGCAAGCTGTCCGGCGCTGCACGTGGTGAGCGCACTATGACCTCTCCCCCTCCTCCCCACCCCCCAGGTGCAAGGACAAAAGATCCCACTAGGAGACATTCAAACAGTGCTCATGAGCCATGGGAGAGACTGTTCACAGCCAATGAGCAAAGGTATATGAAGGGCGGGGTGAAAGTCAAACGTGAGAGCCATGGAGAAGAGAGTAGAGGTTAGCAGGGTTAGTCATGACCACACTCCTGCCCCGTCCCACATGCCTTTTCAATGACAATTTTATCACAACAGATTTCAAATCAGACAAAATTTAAAATAACACACACACACACACATACACACACACTCAGCAAGACACAGGGCAGAGAAGTTCGGTTTCAGTGGTTGTTTTGGAAAAGAGCTTGGGGCGTCTGTGTAGACCAGTTTTTGTAAGGACAGTATTCCTCGACTCCACCAATACAAAAGCTGCCTGTGGCCCTGGCCCCTCTAGCTGCTGGACGGGAGAGTAAAAGGTGACCGTAAGGGCGGCAGTACTGCAGCCAGAAAGGCAGGCTGTGACTGCAGGCTGTCTGGCTCTACTCTCGCCCCAGCCCTCCCGAGTCACAGGGATACTGTACCTTGGAGCAACTGCCGCAGACTCAGGGAATTTTGCAGCAGGGCTATGAGACAGAGAGAAAAAGAGAGAGAGAAGAGAGAGAGGGGATAGGAGAGGAGAGAGAGGAGAAAAGAGAGAGAAGGATAGAGAAGAGATAAGAGAGCGAGCGAGAGAGGGAGAGACAGAAAAGAGAGGAGAGCGAGAGTGAGAGTGAGAGAGGGAGAGGGAGAGAATAGTTGGGCTGAGTCCCTTTCTGAGTTCTGCTGCTTGGACCCCGAGAGGCAGTGGGACGAGGTTGGGGGAGTTACATTACCTTCCTGGACACAGCAAGGGCAGAAGGAGAGAGGTCTACGCCGTGGAGTCCCGCCACTGGGCTCAACTTCAAAAAGGACCAAACAAGAAAGAGGAGGAGACGGAGAAAGACAAAAAGGAAGAGGAAAAAGAGGAGGAATTTGGAAGTGGAGAGGGACAAGGATAAGGTGAAGTAAAAAACAAGCAGAGGACAAAAGGCATAAAAGTGAGAAAGGAAAAACAGGAGGAAAAGCAAAAATACAAGAAATGGAAAAGCAGAAACAAGGGAAACAGTCTACAAATGAATTAAGTCCTTTTTCCAGCAGGGAAACTGAATAGCAGGCCTGGCGGCAGGGCAGGTCTGAGGGCCCGGGAAGGCTGGGTCCAGCACGCACGGGTGGGGGTGTCTCTTCTCCCCCCCGCCCCACTAGGAGGGCAGTGACTGTGGAACCACCCCTGGTTGTCTTTTGGGTTTTAAGCTCCCCCCCAGAAAGTCTGTACCTGGGGCTGGAGAGACAGTGCAGGGGGTCAGGCACTGGCCTGACATACGGCTGGCCCTGGCTCGACTCCTCAGTACCATATATAGTCTCCTGAGCACTGCTAGGAGTCACTCCTACCCCTGAGAACCACCAGATGAGGCCCCCCCAAACCCAACACCTCTTCTCTGCCTCCCCCCACAAAGCTTATGTCTGTGGAAGATAATTAAATTTCGGAGCTCAGATTGCTTCCCAGGACCGAGAAGCAAATCCATGTGCAATATTCTCAGACGTCACCATCAACATACATGCTGGAAGACTAATTCTGAGTGAGTACTGGAGGAGGGAGTGGCGACACCCCCGGGCCAGGCTCACAGCAAGGGGGTTGCACCTACCCTGGGGCAGGCTTCCTGGCCTCTGACCTGGGCACTGCCCTCCACTGTGAGCCAGGGCTTGTTTGGGAAAATGTATCCCCCACACATGCTACTGCATCGGTACCACTACCCCCCTCTGCCAGGGAGAGTCACCCCCTTGCCTCCATTTGATGCCACCATTGGGGAAAGTTTCGTCATTCTTTGGACCATAAGACCAAAATGGGGTGAGTTGACAGGACGTGCCAAAAACTCGCAGTAACAATGGCGATTAGAGCTGAGGAAGACAGTGCATGGACAGACATCTCTAGGACCAAGGGACACCTGATGGGGACTCAAGGAAGAGGGAGAGGAGCTCAGCAAGGGACCATCACAGAACCACAGGACACACACAGGGGATAGTGCCAGGGAAACTGCCTTAGCACTGAGGGGTGGGTGCGGAGCTAGGGACGCCCAGTCTAACAGGGCTCCCAGAATAGCCCAGCTTGAGTCCACAGGGAGGCCCTTTACTCAGCGACTGCATGAATGCCTGTGCCTATCACTGTGTTCTCTCGAGTGCTCTGGCCTGTGAATCTGATAGTGAGTCAAACTCAGAACTCAAGTCAGAGTGGGGGTGTCAGTGCGGAGCGCTGCCAGTGGGGAGTACATGGGAGAATGGCTCCTTCCTCCTCACAAGCCGGTCTGCGCCGCAGGGCTCTACACCAACGTCCTAGTTTTCAAAGCTCCTAGAGTCTATGTTGGGACTCAGGAGAAATCCCACAAAGTGCAACAAGCACTGTCACCCTGCTGGCACGAGCCCCACACACCAGGTGTGCACTCTGGGTGCTTGTTGGTGGAGAGTGGCAGGAGTGCAACCAGGTAGCTCCCCAAGAAAGGACCTGCCGGGGGCTGATGCATCTCCACTTTCAGGACAGCATGTAATGTAGCTTTTAATTCCTTTCAGGGAGTTCATGTCGCCCATGTCCTTATACATTCTTGCTATGAGAGAAACAATGCAGCAACACAATATTTTCACAACAGAGATTAGGAAACGCTGTGAACAAACCCAGTTAGAAAGGAACTGGGTGAGCCTCCCCAGGCATCGCTCTCCGCATGGCATGGTTCCCACTTTCTCTCTTTTGTTCCTTTTCTGCTGGTGAATCTTTTCTGCCAGATTCACCCGGGTCTTATACAGGCCAAGTGCTCAAGTACTGAGCTACATCTTTGGCCATTCAGGCTTTTGAAACTTTACTGTATGCTCCGAAATATCCGTAATATATTATACTACTTTTGTAATTAGAAAAAATACCCAATGAATATTATTTTGAAAGAAGAAACCAAGTGTGTGTGTGTGTGTGTAGGGTGGGGGGAGAGTCAAGTGAGGGGACTTCTACTCCAGACTCAAATCCTAAGTGAGCAGGCAGGGGAGTATTGCTTTGGAGTAATTTCTTTGCTTTTATGGAGATGAGTGAAACAGAGGCTATGGCAGACAGACCCTACTTTTAAATACCAGGTGACAGCTTTCTGTTGCTTTCTAAAAAGCACCATACTGGTCACTCTCCAAACCACCTGTGTCTGCTGGCCTCCAGCCACCCCTCTGATGTCCATCCGAACATTGTCCTGCTGGACACTTGCTCCCAGCCGGGTCACACACTCACTCCAGTTTCTTTGCTGCTTCCCTGCCTGCCTCAACCCAAGCAGATGGACTCAGTTCACTGCCGCCAGCAGAGCCTCAGCACCCTTCTCCTTCACCTGTGAGGCAGAGGCCACATTCCGTCAGAGCCCAGCGGGGTGCAGAAGGAGCACTGGCCTCTTGGGTAGTTTAAACACCCTCACTGTGTTATTCATTTGACCTCCACTCTGGCCTTAGTACCTAAGTAGGTACTGATTTCTCTGCTTTCAAACAAGGGATCTGAAGCTCAAAGAAGTAAAATAGGGGCCCCTGAGAACAAGTGTGGGGCCTTGTTCTATCTCAGGCACTCATCTCTTCCCACTCTCCTGCTCCCAACTCCTGTTTGGACAAAGGAGCCCTCCGGAAGGCTGGAAGCCCCTGGCTAGTGAGTGGGCCATGGGGAAGTATTGGCGGGAAGCAAGAACACACAAGTCCCAGTCTGTAACGATGCATTTCCTGGCGAACACTGGCTCTACTCTCACTGTCACAGGTGCTTCCAGAGCTGGTCACCACTGATCACTGCATTCTCACTTGAGAACAAATTCCAAAACACTAAACTCATCAATATTATAAAATACTACCCTCATAGACTCCAATTTGCCCCCAACCACACACCACTTCCTATTTGATACATTGTTAATTTGCTTCATATGAATATCTGTGAAGCAGACGCATGAGTGCTATAGCACAGCAGCTAGGGCTTGCCTTGCATCTGGCTGACCTGAGTTTGGTCCCTGGCACTTGATATGGTCCCCTGACCCTGCCAGGAGTGATCCCTGAGGGCAGAGCCAGGAGTAAGCCCTGAGCACTGCTGGGTGTGACCCCAAACCAACCAAACAAACAAAGGAAAAAGAAAATCTGCAAAGCAGGGATTGGAGAAATAGTTCAAGGGTTAAGACACTTCCTTGCATGTGGGGAAAACTGGTTCCATTCTGGGAATGACATAAGATCCCTCTAGCATCAGGAAGGGAACCCAAACGCAGCACCAGGAGAAACCCCTCAGCACTGCTAGGTATGGCCAAACCTTGCCCCAGCCCCCATCTGTGAAGCAGGACAGGGGCTACCTCCAGTTATACTTCAGAAAGTTCCATACAGGGGTTGGAGAGATGGTACAGCAGGCTGGGCGCTTTGTTTGATTCCCGGCAGCAGTGATGGTTCCCCAAGTCCGTCAGGAGTGATCCCTGAGCACTGCCAGGCAGAGCCCCAAAACAAAACAAACAAAAATCTGTCTATAGGAAGAGATGGTTCTGACTTCCTTTCGGCACTGAGCAAGGGGCTCTAAGGTGTCTCGGGCAGAAAGAGGCATGTTTCGCATTCGTATTAGGAGATCTCTTTCCCACTAAGGGCATGAGAAGCCTATCTGGGCTGGCTCGGTCTCATGCGGCCCCCATTAGCCGGAGGCAGACTCCGTTCTTCACAGAAATGCTTTGCACTTACGGAGAACTCACCTTGTACTGCATCAGAACTTAACCTCCACACGAATGCTGGGGATAAAAACAGCCTCAAACACGCAAGGAAAGTGTTCCAACACTGAGCCACAACCCCAGCACACAATAACTTTTTGTTTTGTGGTACTCAGGGCACTATATGGGATGCTGGGGGTCGAACCCGGGTCAGTTATGTGCAAGTCAAGTGTCTTACCTGCTGTACCATCTCTCTGCCCCAAACAATATCTTTTTTTGTTTTTATTAATGGTATTGACTCACCGTGAGATAGTTACTGTTCACAATAGCCAAAATCTGGGAACAACCCAAGTGCCCTAGAACAGATGACTGTTTAAAGAAACCATGGTACATCTACATAATGGATTACTATGCAGCTGTTAGGAAAGATGAAATCATGAAATTTGCTTATAAATGGATAGACATGGAGAATATCATGCTAAGTGAAATGAGTCAGAAAGAGAGGGACAGACATAGAAGGACTGCACTTATTTGTGGAGTATAGAATAACATCACATGAGGCTGACACCCAAGGACAGTAGATACAAAGGCCAGGAGGATTGCCCCATAGCTGGAAGCCTGCTTCATGAGCAGAGGGGAGAAGGCAGATGGAATAGAGAAGGGATCACTAAGAAAATGATGGCTGGAGGAATCAGTCGGGATGGGAGATGTGTGCCGAAAGTAGATAATGGGCCAACCATGATGACCTCTCAGTGTCTGTGTTGCAACAATATCTTTTTAATACAATTTATAGTATAGATACCACCAACACATTTTTATTCATTGTGTTTCTAAGAAACATCAGGGGTACTACCTTGATGTTTGGTAAGCCAATCTACCAGATTAAATTTGACGGAAGAGGATCGGGAGAATTTTCTGGTGGTTAACGTATAAAGATTGGAGTTTTCACTTTATAGTTGTTATTCAGAATACGTGATTTGATCAAATTAATTGGGCGGACTCAGCAGTCGCTCACACAGGCAGGAAGGTTTCTGCCCGGCACACTCAGTCCATGCACACATGTACCTCTGGGGAGATATGGCGGGGGGAATAAAGTTCACTACACCCCCCCCCCCAACCTGCCCAATCCAACCCCATAACACGAAAGAAAAGCGTGTAGGGCCACAGAGATGACTGACTGGGCTGAACCCTTGCTTTGCATGCAGGTGGCCTGGGTCTGACCCCAGCAACTCAAACCAAACCAAGCCAAAGATGCATGTAAGAACAGAACGCATCATGGCTCTCTGGCTTAGTTTGGGGGCAATGCCTGGCAATGCTCAGAGGCTACTCCTGGTGGGCGTTCAGGGGACCATGAGATGCTGGGATCAGACTCAGGCCACCTGACGCAAAGCTCCTACTTTCGGCAACTCTGCAGACATGCCCATAAGCTGCCTCTGGCTGGGGCCAGATCATCTCATCATCGGCCACAATCCAGAGCTGCATGTTTTTGCCTGGAAGGGAGCATAATGTGACACATGCCTTAACCATGCCACCGGACTCCATGCCAGGCTGTCTCATTCAGTGTGCCCCAGAGGGTGACAGGTGAGACCTCTCCCTGCCCCAAGGAACCCAGCCCTCACATCCGAAAGCCTCCAGAACTCAACTACCGCCATGCTCACGGCCGCTCTCCACATGCTTAGGCCAAACCTCGCTCATGAATGAACCTATTCCTGGACCGCAACAACTCATACCTCACACCACCCACAGTCCAAGAGTACTGTACTGCATTTGATGGGATTTAAAGCTGGAGGCAACCAATCTTAGAGGGAAATAAATTTTTTACACACACACACACACACACACACACATACACACACATATGTATGTATAAGCACACAAGGCTCAACCTTTAATAACCTGTTAGTTAGTGATGTCTTATAGAAGGGGTCAATGGCCTTTGGGTGAAATACCACAATCTTCACACTCTTTCCTCTAAGGAAACTTTTTTTTTTTTTTTGCTTTTTGGGTGACACCCAGCATTGCACAGGGGTTACTCCTGGCTCATGCACTCAGGAATTACCTCTGGCGGTGCTCAGAGGAACATATGGGGTACTGGGAATTGAACCCGGGTTGGCCATGTGCAAGGCAAATGCCCTATCCACTGTGCTATCACTCCAGCCTCAAAGAAAACATTTTTGTAGCATTTTCAGTGGTTTTTCATAACAAACAATACAAAATAAATTATTTCATTTCTGCTCTGGGACAGGGGTTGGGGTTCAGGATGAAAACATGTGAAATACGGTGGTGGGAAGGTGTAATGGTGGTGGGATTGGTGTTTGAATATTAAATGTAATCAAATATTGCGAACTACTTTATAAAATAAAATTACTAACCATAAAAAAGAGAACAGAACACACACACACACACACACACACACACACACACACACACACACACACACACACACACACACACACACACCCCAGGATAGTGCTCAGACCAAGTAAACATCTATCTACAAACCTACCAATTAAATTATGGGAAGGAAATTAAACGAAAGACTCAAAAAGGAAGGTGAGTGGGTCAGTCCCCCACTGCCTCCCACCCTATTCACCAGAAATACCACAACGCTGCCTTTTAGTGCTTTGCTTACATTTATAAACCATTCCACCTTCTCTCAATCTCTCTTTGAGACATAAAGTTGAGAACTGTGTCCTTTAAAATCCAGTGCATATATATGTATTTTTATTTTTTGTCTTTTTGGCCACATCAGGCGGT
The DNA here is from genome assembly GCF_027595985.1 of Sorex araneus. Taxonomy (NCBI): domain Eukaryota; kingdom Metazoa; phylum Chordata; class Mammalia; order Eulipotyphla; family Soricidae; genus Sorex; species Sorex araneus. Next base: position 229,809,101 of record NC_073303.1, read on the forward strand.
GTTAAGGGACCACTCCTAGCAGGCTCAGGGGTGCGTATATGGTGCCAAGTATTGAACCCAATTTGGCTGCACGCAAGGCAAGCGTTTTACCTACTACACTGACCCAAAGTGCATATATTTTATTTATTTATTTATTTATTTTTATAGTCTAGGAGTCTCTTTATTTTTAAACAAACACTTCTCATGCCATGAATTCATAGGGGATGGGCCCCAGCAGCTCAGGTTCCTTTCCATTGGTTCTTACAAAGTGGGCTTCTCTGGGTGGAGCAGGCTGGCGCTTCAGTTGAACCCAAGTCCCTTTCTCTTTGGCTTCCTTCTTTTTTTGATCATTTTCCTTCACCCGTTTCAGGAAGCTGTCTCGACTCTTAGAGTGCTTAATATGCTCAATGCGGACATTAATTCTCTTGGCAAGAATCTTGCCCTTATGCAAGGATGGTTTAACATCCAGAAATCAATCAACATAATCCATCATATCAACAAAAGAAAAGATAAAAATCATATAATCATATCAATAGATGCAGAGAAAGCATTTGACAAGATCCAGCATCCGTTTATGATGAAAACACTCACCAAAATGGGTATAGAAGGGACCTTCCGCAATATAGTCAAAGCCATTTATCACAAGCCTATGGCAAGCATTGTCCTCAATGGGAAAAAACTAAGAGCCTTCCCTCTGAGAACAGGGACGAGACAAGGATGCCCACTCTCTCCACTTCTGTTCAATATAGTACTGGAAGTACTTGCAATAGCGATTAGGCAAGAAAAAGATATTAAGGGCATTCAGGTAGGAAAGGAAGAAATCAAGCTCTCACTATTCGCAGATGATATGATACTATACCTAGAGAACCCTAAAACCTCTACCAAGAAACTCCTAGAAACAATAGAGTGGTATAGTAAAGTTGCAGGCTACAGAATCAATACCCAAAAGTCCATTGCTTTCCTATATGCAAATAATGAGAGAGAAGAAAGTGAACTGAGAAAAGCAATCCCGTTCACAATTGCGCCTCAAAAAATCAAGTACCTTGGAATCAGCTTAACAAAGGAGGTAAAGGACTTGTATAATGAAAACTATAAAACACTACTTCAGGAAATAAAAGAGGACACAAGGAAATGGAAAGACATCCCCTGCTCATGGATTGGAAAAATGAATATTGTCAAAATGGCAATTCTCCCCAAAGCATTGTACAAATTCAATGCGATTCCTATAGGGATACCCTTGACATTCTTCAAAGAAATGGAGCAAGCGCTCCTGAAATTCATATGGAACAATAAGCCCCTACGAATAGCTAAAGCAATCCTTGGGAAAAAGAAAATGGGAGGAACCAACCTCCCCAACTTCCAACTCTACTACAAAGCGGTAGTCATTAAAACAGCATGGTATTGGAACAAAGGCAGAGCTGCAGACCAATGGAATAGGGTTGAATACTCTGACATATACCCCCAAATATATGATCATCTAATCTTTGATAAGGGAGCAAGAAATGTGAAGTGGAGCAAGGAAAGCATGTTTAACAAATTGTGCTGGCAAAACTGGACAGCTACATGCAAAAAAATGGACTTAGACCTCCATCTATCACCATGTACAAAAATCAGATCAAAATGGATTAAAGACCTCAACATCAGACCAGAATCCCTAAGGTACATTGAAGATAAGGTCGGCAAAACCCTCCACGACATTGAAGCCAAAGGTATCTTCAAAGCTGACACGCCACTGGCCAAGCAAGTGAAAACAAAGATAAATAAATGGGACTATCTCAAACTAAGAAGCTTCTGCAACTCAAAAGAAACAGTGACCAAAATACAAAGACAATCTACAGAATGGGAAAGGATATTTATGCAGTACCCATCCGATAAAGGGTTGATAACAAGGGTATACAATGCACTGGTTGAACTCCACAAGAAGAAAACTGCCAACCCAATCAAAAAATGGGGTGATGAAATGAACAGACACTTTTCCAAAGAAGAAATCCGAATGGCTGAGAGGCACATGAGAAAATGTTCAACATCACTAATTATCAGGGAAATGCAGATCAAAACAACAATGAGATATCATCTCACACCACAGAGACTGGCCCACAGCCCAAAAAACAAAAGCAACCGGTGTTGGCGTGGATCTGGGGAGAAAGGGACTCTCCTTCACTGCTGGTGGGAATGCCGACTGGTTCAGCCCTTTTGGAAAACAATATGGATGATTCTCAAAAAGTCAGAAATTGAGCTCCCATTTGACCCAGCAATACCACTCCTGGGAATATATCCCGGAGAGGCAAAAAGGTATAGTAGAGATGACATCTGCATTTCCATGTTCATTGACGCTCTGTTTACAATAGCCACAATATGGAAAAAACCAGAGTGCCCGAAAACAGATGATTGGCTAAAGAAACTCTGGTATATTTACACAATGGAATACTACGTAGTTGTCAAAAAACATGAAGTCATGAAATTTGCATATAAGTGGATCAACATGGAAAGTATCATGCTGAGTGAAATGAGTCAGAAAGAAAGAGACAGACATAGAAAGATTGCACTCATATGTGGAATATAAAGTAGCTGAGAGGTACAAGCTTACAATGTTGAGATTCCTGGCAGACATTTCTCTGGACTTAGTTACTAAAATACTAAAATACAGAAATCCAAAACTATGCTGCTGCTAGTGTGGCCTCCTGACCTCGTATCTCTTCATTCTCAGCAATGGAAAACAAATTACCAAATGCTTTCTTTTCAGCAGATCGACTTTAGGGGGGAGAAAATCCAAATCAATAATAGTGAATTTTTTTTGTTTAAATATTGAATGTAATCAAAGTAAAGTGAAATTAAAGTGAAATTTACCAGTTACACATGCGGGGTGGCATGTGGGAGGTGAGGGGGAGGTGGGGGGGAGGTATATCGTGATTCTTGGTGATGGAATATGTGCACTGGTGATGGGATGGGTGTTTGAGCATTGTATAACTGAGACTTTAACCTGAACGCTTTGTAACTTTCCACATGGTGAATTAATAAAAGAATTAAAAAAAAAAAAAGAATCTTGCCCTTGACTTGTTTGTTAACGACAATGCCAACAGCATGATGGGTAACATTGTAGACTCTTCCAGTTTTGCCATGATAACACTTGTGGGGCATTCCTTTTTGGACTGTGCCCATTCCCTTTATGTCTACGATATCACCTTTCTTGTATATACGCATGTATGTGGCCAAAGGAACAACTCCATGTTTTCTGAAAGGTCTAGAGAACATATAGTGAGTCCCCCTCCGCTTTCCCTTTGTGTTGGTCATTTTGGCGATTTACTGGGCGCTGGCAGTTCCCAAAGTGCATATATTTTAAATGAAAAATACTTCAGAAGATAAATGCTTTAAATCTACAGGTTTCTAGTCACCCATCTGCCTTACTGTGGCAGCTGGGCAGGGCAGGCTGATTCTGTTCAGGGTCCTCGGGAGGAAGAGATTAAGTGGAGTTAGGTTACTTGGGGATTCTTCATCTCTCACCTGAGGTGCCTTATGTGTCTTTTAATGGTTTCTCTGAAATCACAGGGTCTAAACTGATGTGAAGGGATCTTTGGTCTTTATACTCTGGCTCAAAAAGAGACTATGTTAATAGTTTCAGAGCCTAGGAGCCAGCTGGGAACCCCCTGAAGCACTATGATTGGAGGTGAGCCGGGCAGGACCAGCTGTCTGGCTTCCACAGGGCAGAAATCAATCCCCAAGAGTTACTTGGAGCTTTTGCATCTCCACAAAAAACATGAGCACCAGGTGTCCAGTAAAGGGGTTTCAGATGCGGCCTTTTGAGAACACAAGAATAGACTAGCAACTGAGTTTTACACGTCTGGATTTCAGAAGTGTGACTCCACAGTCTCCTCTTCCATAATAATTATTAGCAAATATTCCAAGAATAAAACAGCAGGAACTGGAAAAGGATCTATTTCCCTCCTTCGGCTTTACACACACAGATCAGAAGCCTGACTCTAAGGATGAATGAGGGAATACACGTAGGAATGGATGTTTCCTTCACGCTTTATAGGGCAGAAATAGCCTCTCTGTGGTGAGCAGAACCCATAAGAAAGTTTAAACTGTATGCAGAAGTCACAGTGCACCAACAAGAGGACATGATGCGGGTCCAAGAGATAGTGCAGGAATCATGATGTGTTTGACTAGGGGGGGTCTTTATAATTCAGAGGTTGTACTCGGTTTCTTGTCGCTGATTTCTTTCTCCATGGAATTTGTTAGAATCCTAAATTTAAAGGCTATAGCTTGAATCCAGGGACACAGAAACAAAATAACCCACTACATTTTATCTCGGAAGCAATGTGGCCAACCAATACAACGTGGGGCAGGAGAGACGGCACAGGAGTTCAATCTGGGCACTGCTGGGGACCCTGAGCACGGAGGCAGCAGCAGGTTCCAAGCACTGACTGATATGGCTCATCCTGGCCCCTCCTCCCCACAAAAGAGAAAAAAGATAACAAAGGAGGTAATCTGTGTAGCAACAGTATCCTGAACTGTGTTGGATTGGGACGGTTTAAAGAAATGAGCTTTGACAGGTCCTTTTGGAAGACTGTGAATTAAAGTAATTTTTTCCCCTTCACACACTGAGGTTTGTTCAGAAATGATATATAGTACACCCCTTCCCCGCCACCTCCCTCCCCCGGGAGTGTTAGGAGGAGGTGGGAAAGGAGTCAAGGATATTATACAGGGGATGGGACTTGTTAACTGGAATGGAAGCATCGGCCCTTTTGCAGCATACATGGTTCAAGAGAGTGGAAGAGGCTGTGGGCACAGAGGCAGAGTGGCAGGGGCCCACGGGGCACGGGTCAATGTGCAGAGTCCAGCCCAGCTGCTCACAGGACTGAGAGCTCCTTCTCTGACACGGCCTTGTGTTCCAGCTGGAATCACTCACCCCTACGTTGGGTGTTTGTATTTTGAGCCATCCCTGGCAATGCTCGGGAACCATGTGGTGCTGGAGGCCGAGCCTGGACAGGCCCCGTGCAGGGCGAGCGACTGTGCTCCTGTAACATCTCTTAGACCTTTGGTTGTTAAGTGAATGGGTTAAGAAGTGACTCTTAATTTTTTTTGTAAATGAGCAAAATCATTTGTCAGATTTCCTGCTTTAAGTCACCTCTAGACCAGGCGTCTTCCAGGCGGGACTACATGGCGGGATGCAGGAACTCCATGAAGGTGCCCGAGTCCCTGCTGGTTAATCCTGGGAGCAGCTGCTGGCGCTGCTTGTGACCACATGGCAACTTTCCAGGAGCACTGCCCTGTCTAGGAAAGAGAGCAGCCATTTCTCTAAGCTGACACAAATGGTGGGCCTGGTGCTCAACACCAGATAAAGTTCCTAAAGACAGGGCTTCTCCTGTGCTGGGAGGACCTGAGCGCTTGTTAAACTATACCGCCAGAAACCTCTAGTTTCGCATTTGTTTTTATTAATTTCTTCGGGCCACACCACGTGGTGCTCATGTGATCGCATGAGGTGGGATCAAGCTGGGACTGGCCATGTGCCAGGCCAACCAATCACTCCTAAATGACCTCTCTGGCTCCCACGTTCTGATGTGGAAGATCTGGGCTGGGGCTGAGACTCGGCTGCTCTAACTAGCCTCTAACTAATGCTGCTGGTCGGGGCACCCCACTCTGCGACCCACTCCCCCAGACTGTTCTGAAAAGAGCTGTGAAATCTGAGGACAGTGAGGAGTGTTGGACGTCACTACACACTGTGTGTCCACATGATTCCAGTTTGATGATCGGGGCAGGAGTCACAGGCAACATCTTCCCCATGCACTGGAGGAGACACGTGTCCCCTAATGGCCATGGCTGTGGCGTAACAGTTCCTTATTTCTCCACACATTTTTGAGTGTGGCTGACAGGGTGGGTGTGGCACCTGCACTTGTGAGGAGTGAGACTTAGGGCAGAGGTGACATCATAGTGAGAGTGTGTGTGCCTTTTAGAATGTGTGTGTGTGTGTGTGTGTGTGTGTGTGTGTGTGTGTACCATGAGTAAAAAAGTACATGTGAGTGGGTGTAGATTGCTATTGTTAAGCAAACTCTATTTGAAGAACTAGGATATAGATGTGAGGCTGATGTGTGAAGGGAGTTAAAATTTTATTACAGAAATATTAAAATGACTCTAGGCAGCCCAGACCATCTCTGTTCTTTCTGGAGATGAGGCCCCTGGGGTCAATCTTAAATGCTGCCTCCCGAGCTGGAAAAGGGTCAGTGCTTTTGCCATTTAGTTACTGGGTTGGCTTCTTCTTGGTTGTGAGAAGGGGCTGGAGAGAGCAGGTGGGAGAGGGCATTGGGAGAGTTAGTGTCAGCAACGAGGCCGCCATACATACCACCTAGGTGCAAGTCGATGAGGCCACTGTAATAAGACTCTCCCCAATAGTCTACAACAAGGTGAAGAGACAGTTACTGGAACAGATAATCCTTCTGCCCCCCATACCCAAAGCAACCAATAACATGAAGCATAAGAGACACAGGGATGCAGAAGAGGGTGAGAGGGGCAGATGGAAAACATGCGTCTCTCTGTAAGAGCATGTTACACACACACGCTGCAGAAGACAGTCAACAGAGGATGACGGCATGAGTCCTGCTCATGACTTCCACCTGTCAGGAGAGCAGGTCTTGGCTTTGCTGGAAATGCTTACCCTGCTCGCAACCCAGCCCTACCTAAGATTAAAAATTTCAGGCAGACCTGGGCTATTCATTTCTTCAGTTATAGAAAATCAGAAGCCTGAGACTGAGGGTCTGCAGGTGAGGTGTGAACATCCTCAAGAAACTGTAAAAACAACGGTCCTGGGTGGAGAGTGGCGCAGACGGAGCTCAGGGTCTCTGCCTGCTGCACCCAGCACCTTCAGGAGTGATCTTGTGGCACCTCTGAAGGTGGTCCCCAAAGCAAAAGCAAAAGCGAAACAAAAAATAATCCCCACAAAACAAGACAGCCCACTGCCAATCCTTGGTAATATCAGCTCTTCCAGGAACTCTCACGACACGACCCGTGATGAATACATTAGACTTCTTGGAGGCCTGTATAAGTTTCAGATGAAGGAGATCCTGTTTCTTCCAAATTTTGGGCCCTGACCTCACCCAGCCTTCTTTTTAAAAGCAGGCAACAAGGACCTCTCACCGTCCTTTAACTCTGCCTGGCTGTCCAACTCACGTGAGGTTCTCACAAGCCTGAGAAGCAAAGATGGGACAAGCTAGACAGGTGGGCGAGAGCAGGTGATCCTCATCTTGCAATTAATAAATGCAGAATACTGCAAGCCAGCTGCTTGTAACTGTGTTACCATTCCCTGCACTTTCCACAGTCTGCAGGCTGATCTTGGCAGTCTTTTGTCCACATGAGGATGGACAAACCAGTATTGGGAATCTAATCCCAGAATGTTTTGTGAACTCATGCTCAAAGCTGATCCAGTCCGAATCAGGTTTCTGAAAAAAGAAAGGGCTTCCCAGGTATCTCAGAAAGAAAGCATGCATGTCTTGGTCTTAGGCTCAGAGTCATGCCCTTCCAGTCTGGACGTTTGAGAGCCCGGGCCCACCTGAGGTCAAGGGAACTGCAGGCCCGTGTCAGATCCCTTCTGTGAGTCAGTGTGAATCTCTCAGAGAGGAACGGGAGCCCAAACCCTCGGCCTGACAGAAGGCAGCTTCTGGTCAGCCGTGCACCAGGTGAAAGGGCCAGTTTCTGGGCTGGGAATTCTAACCACCGTGCTCAAGAAAAAGGGCTGAGGCAGGAGAAACCTAACTAATAAAAAGGGAAGCTGAAGCAGGAGAGAAAGCAGCAGCCAGAGCACATAGGCAGCTTCATAAAAGATTTCTGCAAAGTAGAAAATTGGGTCACTGGGTCTTCTAACTAAACACCAGCCTTGAAAGCCGTGTTTAAAATAAGCAAGGAAAGCACCTCCCAAATGACTCACGGGGAAGATGCTGCAATAGGGTCCCAAAACCTGTCTCTTAAAAATATAGATGAGGGGCTGGAGCGATAGCACAGCGGGTAGGGCATTTGCCTTGTATACGGCCAACCTGGGTTGATTCCCAGCATCCCATATGGTTCCCTGATCACTGCCAGGAGTAATTCCTGAGTGCAGAGCCAGGAGTAACCCCTGAGCATCGCCAGGTGTGACCAAAAAAGCAAAAAAAAGTACAGATAAGTGTTTAGATAGGTGTTCTACATTGCCTTGTGCTGGGAATCAAACTCAGGCCTCTCACACACATGCAAGGCAAGTGTTCGACTGCTAAGTCACACCCCTGGCCCCTGGCCAGATATCCTTTGATGTTCTGCTGAGAGAAAACTGGACTAGAGCAGTGGTTTTCCATTCCTGTTCTGTGGAACTCTAGTTTTTCTAAGAGCTGTTTCAGGGTCTCCTGTGTAGCTGGTTTACAAATATATTTAGCTGATTTAAAAAGAAAAAAAGAGAACCTTAAACCACGTCATATAAAAATATTTTATATTCTGACATTTTTTTTTTTGTTTGTTTTGGAGGGCCACACCCAGCAATGCTCAGGAGTTACTCCTGGCTCTGTGCTCAGGGATCACTCCTGGCTGGGTTTGGGGGATTGTATGGATGCCAGTGATCAAACCTGGGCTGGCAACATGCAATGCACGTGCCCTGCCTGTTGTATTCTTGGGCTGGTCCCTTTATAAGGTCTTCTGGGTTGCTGTTGGTTGTTTTGGGGTTACTCCTGACTCTGCTTGGAGATCACTCCTAGAAGGCCTTGGGGGACATATGGGGTGCTAGTGATCGAATCTAGGTTGGCTGCATGCAAGGCAAGAGCCCTACCAGCTGTATTATCACTCCAGTCCCATTTCTACTCTGACTTGTAAGAATAATTTAATTTTTCTGCAGTGCTGGGGATCAAAACCAGGGCCTTACACAAACAGAGCACGTGCTCTACCAGTGAGCTTACATTCCTGTCTCTTAAACTCATTTAAGGACCAATTTTTTCCTTTCCTTTGGGTATATGTATTGCTACAACAATTTGTAAATGCCTAAAGACAGAGGCACTTTTATTTACTTAAGTGCTGGCCCAAGATCAGTGCTCATGTGCCTGAGGGGACACTCTGAACGGCAGTGCTGGGCGGCCCGGGCAGTGTGGCACTGTGTGTCCCACTGCTTTTGTTTCCCATGTGTCTGGGGACTCTGAATGAGTTCAAGTCTTTCAGGAATATGAATTACTGTAAGATTTGTTAGTGATTCAACCACAAAAAATTTCCTACTGTTCTACTTTGAGTCTTTAGTATCTCATTTGAACATATATTCTGAGATTTCCAGGGATTATTAAAAATCTGTTACCGGGCTGGAGAGAGTTCAGGGTTTAAGGTGCTTACCTGGCACATAGCAGATGCCAGTTCATTCCCTGAACATAAGAGTAAGCCCTGAGTCCTGCCGCCAAGATGTGACCCCTGGGGCCGCACGTGTGTGCGGCCTCTCCGCAGCTGCACGAGCGTGAATCCAGACCCAGCTAAACTACTTTCGGCATGGGCAGCTCCTTGCAGAATGTCTCCAGCCTGAGAACTAAGCCGAGGCCCCATGCCCACACAGGAGGGGAAAGGTATTTCTCTCTCTCGCCTCTTCCTTTCCGGGGATGAAGGGCATGGTGACTGCCATATTATGACGACCACAGATGGGTCTTACAAGCTTGCAATGACCCAATATCTGGAAGAAATCTCCCTGGACTTAGTTGTTAAAGTACAGAAATCCAAAACCAGCCGCGCGACCTCATTTCTCTTCGCAACAGGTCTGACTCTAGTAGGGTACTCCTAACAATAATAGTGAGGTTTGTGTTGAAATATTGAATGTAACCAAAGTAAACAGAAAGTAAAGTGAAACTTATCAGTGACAAGGCTGGGGGGACACGGGGGGGGGGTGTCGGGATGGGAGGTGTACTGTTTGGGTTTTTTTTTTTTTTCGGTGGTGGGATATGGGCACTGGTGAAGGGATGGTTGTTTCAGCATTGTATAACTGAGACTTAAGCCTGAAAGCATTGTAATTTTCCACATGGTGATTCAATAAAATAAAATTCTTATTAAAAAAAAAAAAGAAAAGAAAAGAGTAAGCCCTGAGCACTGTGGGTGTGGTTCCCTCCAAACATAATGAAATTTAAAAATCTATTACCATTCATGGCAACTCTGTATATCAGGGCACAGAGAAGCACTGGCTAAGTGAGAGTGGGGGTACACCAACACCGGTAGCTCTGTGCCAGTATCTGTGTTTTCAAATTTGTGTTTAATGACATCTTAGAGTCACTTTTTTTTTTTCATTTTAAATTTGAACTTGGCTGTGCTTGTAAAAAAGGTTGTGCAATTCAAAACAACTTTAAAATCCACTTGTTCAGATGAAAATCATGTCACATAGGTTTAAGAAAAGGTAGATATCTAAAAACTTTGGCAAAGTCCTATGCTGACTGCCATGGCATATATATATTTTTCTGGCCCCTTGGCAGTAAGTAATGTGGAAAGCTGTGGCCCATTCCAGAATGAGGGATGCATGTTGTGGAGATGCACACGTGTCTGCTGCAGCCATCGAATCTGGGAGGGGGCTGGTCCTCAGTGCTCCAGGAGCAGGAGGGGCAGAGGGTCTTCCTTGAGGACTTACTCGAGCTAGGAAGTGCAGCACACACATATCTGCAGAGCTACTCTGACCACGTGGTGGGAACAGAAGCATCTGGGAGGGTGAGAGGGAATGAGCAGTCCTCCACAGCCCTGCCTGTGTCTTCAGACGGAGGAAAGCAGCCAGGGCACAGCCTGGCCAGCCGAGTAAGCAGCAGAGGCAGAAGGAGAATGGCGGGGGCTGTCACGGCCCCATGGGAGCCCGCGCCCCTTTCCGGGCCCCTTTCTGGCCCACACATCTCCAGCCTCAAAACAGCGCTTGCCTGGAGCCCCAGCTTCTTGGTTTACTGTCTGCGCTGGGCGTCAAGTGCTGGCATTTCATGTGGCCTGGGTTCTCAGCAGCTAACTCAGCACCAGCAGATGCACAAAGCCAACGCTATATACATCCTCAACTCTCTGCCGATCCAATCATTTCTCCTGAGGTCATTACTGAGGCGACTATTCAGCAGCATTTTTAGGCTTTCAGACTCAGAGAAGAGACCCCTGACATAAACCTCAGCCCCACAGGACCCCATGATTTCATCCTGAAACCAGACACACGCAAAGTTAGCTCATCGCTAAGTTTTCATCCAGGCCAGATGGCAGCTGCCAGCCCTGCTCCAGCTGCCTCCTCCGGCAGACAGGCCTTCCCAGCCCTCTGTCCACGAGGAGGTGAGATGGGGTCACTGCAGCCCACCACCTTCTTTATCCCCAGCCTCACAACCTGTAGGCTACGCCCAGAAGCTTATGCACGGATAAAGTCAGTCTGAGTCTGAGCCAGGCTGCAGCTGAGGCTGCCCCGAGGGTTCAGGTCCTGAACCAACAGGGCTTTGTGGCCCAGGGCTGCCCAAAGACTCCGTGCTGTCTCTGAGCCGAGCCCCTGGGTCCTTGGTGAATGTGGCTGGGACACACTTCCTCTAGTGTTCTTCCCAGCACTGTGGCCACTCCAGTCACAGTCACTTCCCAGGGTCTCTTCACCAGAGACCCCGGCCTGCCGAGTCTCCCTGAGGGACAGTCTCCGGATGAGAACGTGACGGTCCCCCTGGGAAAGTGTGCTTCATTCAGCACAGGAGTTGGAAAGGTGCTCGGGGTGCGTCCTCAGTGCTACGGGCAGCCTAAGATCCAAAGACAGGAAATGCAGGCGGGCAACAGGCCGGAGACCTGCTGTCCAGTTCTGTGATGGCTCCTTGTGGCACTATCTCCCTTATTCCCAGTTATTTTCTCCTAGAAAAACGGTTAGGCTGGGTAGAAGGGGGGAAAAAAGGAAGGCCCAGTGCTTGCATCAGCGGGGATGGGCCTGGGGTTCCACGCTATGGGCTACTGGCTATTGGGACATCACAGGAGGGGCTCGTTTTAGAGGGAAGCCCCAAACCTGAGAGAAGAGGGGCCCCAAAGACTCAAGGAAAAGAAGCTGCATTGCAGATGACGGCACAAACCCTGCTGCTGCAGGGGCATGTGCACGGGGTGGGGGCGGGGGTCCCTGACACAGACGGTACCTGCTTCCCCGCGCAGCGCCTTCTCCACCGCGACCCCCCTCTCCTCCAGCTGCCTCTGCTTCTCCTCCACCTGCTCCAGCTGCCGTTGGATGATCTGCATGAAGTCAGAACAGAATAAGCTTCTGACTTTCTGTTGTCCCTGACTTTCAGGACACACGAACTGTGGGACACACGAGGAGGAAACCCAAGGAAGTCCCAAAGTCGAAGAGGTTGTCAGGTCACTGTGTCCCAGGCGACACCCCCTCCAGAGTCAGCACCAGCCGTGGGGGTGCCACGGGGGCCCATCTCTCTTGGGAGCAGCTCATATGCTCTCGGAAAGGGCTGAAGCACTGAAACCTGGGACTTCTGACTGTGCGACTGCTGAGTGCCAGTCACGAGCCTCGAAGAACACTGAGGAAATCCTGTCTCCAGAACATAAAAAAAAACTCTTTGAAAGAGAAGTGAGCCCAGCCTGTTTGGAAATAAAGTGAGAAATCTCTTGGCCATGGGGGGCAGCAGTCAATGATATTAATCTGCAGAGAGTAAAAATCATATTCAGAGAACGAGGAAACAATAATAGGTAAGACGAGAATGAAAGATGGGTGTTTCTTTTTTGGGGGTGGGTGGGGTGCAGGCACACCTGGCGGTGCTCAGGGGGCCACAGAGCTGCTGGGATTAAACCTGGGACAGTGACATGCAAGGCAAATGCCTTACCCACTACACCATCACTCTGGCCTCTACTTTCTTGTATAAAGAAATGACATTTTGTTTTAAAAAAAAAAAAATCCAGCATCAATGAGGCCTGCAGACAGAAACTCAGTGACAACAGGCAGGCCGTGTGAGAGGCCACAGGCCAGGCACTAGCAGATTTTACAATGATTATTCGAAACCAGAGCTTCCCAAAGTGGGCAACATCACCCCCTGGAATCACCTGAACTACTAGTCTCGGATGCAATTGAGAAGTGCTAAATAATTTTCCCTTGAAGAGGGGGCGTGAGGGTAGGCCAAATAAGACTGGGAATTTGTTGTTAACCAAGGAATCTAGGAAACTTAAAGCCTGACCTACCCTACTCGACCAACAACTCCCCCTTGACGGCGGCCTCGAGCTGGGGCTCCTCTCGCAGCCCGCAATGTCTCTGCTCTGCCGTCGCCTCCTGCTGTGCGCTGGACACAGCCCTGTGCAGCGGGGACTCCTGAGCAGTTGCAGCCCACAGACTGTGCTTTTACCTGGGCTCGGTGCAGCCGCTTAAGTTCTTCTTGCTTGGCTTGTCTACGGGCTGCCTTCTGTACGCGCCGGGTCAGCTTGGAGTTCAGCTCCTCCTCTGTGTAGGTTCTTGGCTGGAGAGAACAAGACAGATCTCCTCAAACAGGTGCACACGGACCCCTGGGTCTCTGGGCTGGGGGCAGAGGTGTGGGAAAGGTGAGGGGCACGGGCATGGAGGGGTCTGGGCTCAGGGGCAGGTGCATGGCGAGTGTCGCCCCTTGAGCTGGGGCGTTGCTTCTTCAGAGTCTGCAGAGCAGACAGGGTGTGCAGGGGACATGGGCCGCAGCTCAGACAACTGCTTTGGGCTGCTGCACTAATGCCCCAGGGACACTCCGATCTACAAGTGAGATACTTCCCCTGCAAATAGGGCTGACTGTTAGGAAGTAAAAATGACAAAGGAGCGAAAGCCCGCGGAGACCACCTCTTCCTCACAGAAGCCTGCCTGCTCATTTTTTTTTTAAGGACATTGTTGGGGTGAAATATCCCAGCAAATGTTTCCTCCAGTTTTCTGCTTCTAGGGAGCCTACAGGGAAAGAGAAGAAAATCCAGGATCTTTTAATTTTGTTGTTGTTGTTCATTTAGTATCAAAAGCCACTTTCTTCAGGTGAACAATTTTCATATGGTTCTTTTAAGGGGGAACATCTGAAGTCGGATGCTTCTACAGTAATCACCAACCTCATGAACACAAAGAAGGGAAGTGGGGTAGCCTGGACAGACGTGGGTCTGTACAGGAACAGCAGCGGTTCAGGAGGCAGGGGGGCGGGTGGACTGCTTGAGCAGCATCCTCAAAAACTGTGAAGGCCATGTGCCGGCTGAATCCAGGGCACTGCCACCTGCAAACTAGGGCAGGGAGGGCATGAAGGCATGTCTGATGTCCAGATTAGAAAGGGTCAACCACTGAGTGTCTGATGCTGTGGGCTGCTGCTGTTCTTAGCATTCTCTTTCTGGTCTCCAAGAAAATAAAGAAGATTTTTATTTATTTATTTAAATCATTTTGAGAGGGTCACACCCAGTGGTGCGCAGGACTCACTGGCTCTGCACTTAGGAGTAACTCCTAGTGGGTTCAGGGGACCCTACTGCATGCCGGGAATCAAACCTGGGTCAGCTGCGTGCAAGGCACACTCAAAAGGGGACTTTTAGAACTTGAAGGAGATTTCCAAATTCAAGTCAGGCATACTGTTTTTTTTTTGTTTGTTTTTTTGGGTTGGGGGGAAGGGGATTTTTGGGCCACATCCAGCTGTACTCAGGGGTTAGTCCTGGCTGTGTGCTCAGGGATCACTCCTGGCAGTGCTCAGGGCATCACAGATGGCGCTGGGGGTCAAACTAGGGACAGTCATGTACAAGGCAAGTGCCTCAACCCCTGTACTATCTCTTTGATTGCCAGGAGTCTATCCTTACACTCTTCATTGTAAGAGTTCAAGTGAAGCAGAGAGTAGATGGAGCAGGTAGTCCTGCAGGTCTTCAGTGGTTACACTAATGCTCTAAGCATCTCACTTTGCAGATCACAGAGCTGGGGGCTTGGGAATTCCCCACTTCTGTGGCTCCCAGTCCCAGTGTGGCGCTTCTGTCCCCCAGGCAACAAGAGTAGAATGACCACATGCTCTCCATCTTCCTCTGCACAGATCAGGACAGCTCTGCGCCAGTCTGGTGCAGTTCCATGCATGTTTGAGCAGTTAGTGGGGGTGTGGCCGGGGACAAGGCTGGGGCTGCTCCGTGGTTAATCACAGACATGCATGCAACAACGAGCAGCCAATGGGATGAGACACTACCTTTGATGCATATGATCTCCTGAATGCCAAGGCGTGTGGTACATAAATCGACTTTTAAGGGGATGGCAACGGAAACAAAACAGAATAGTAATAATAGTAATAATTTAAAAAATTAAAAAAGAACACAGAAATGGAGCAAAATCGGTTAGAAGTTTAAAACAAACACACAGGACTAAAACACATGATTATCTTTCACAATGTTACACAGGACTACGTGAGCAGGGAACCAGGGGGCAGCACCTCAGCGAACCCCAGTCTCACTAGGCCTGGACTCACTGGCCCTCGGGAAGATGCGCTTCCTCTGACCTGGGCTCTTCCTCCCTCGACTTGCTGGGTATAAATCAAAACTGTTTAAATAAATGATTGTAGAAGCTATTTTTCCTTTAGCAATCTATTCACACGTGCAGGAATTAGGACTATTTCTTCCAGCTGACCGCTCTGGGGAAATGGGATGGAGGACGGGGTGGGCGAGAGACCACCAACACCGCACGCACTGAGCAAATGAAGAAAGAAACCAGGCACTGCTTGCAGATGGCACCCACACCCTGCTCCTCCCCGTGCCCCTCTAATCCCGTGTCCTCTCCCTGTCTCTTTCCTCCCCTCCTCTTCTCTTGCCACCAACCCCTCTCCTTTCCATTTTTTCTTCCTTTGTCCAGTTTCGGGTCACACTTATTGATCCAGCCTGGGGCCCACGTGAAGAGCATGTTTCTCCCTGGCCAGGGGGCCGTTTCTTGACTCAGTGAAAGGGACTAAAAAAAAATTGTAACTGATATTCATCAAAAATATTTAGGCTGTCTTAACTGCCCTCTGCGCTATCTCCCTCCCCACCTTTGTGGAAGCTTCCACCCACAGAGCAGTCCTCCTGGCCCTGTTTCCCTGGCCTGGGACATTAGTCTCATACAGCTTTTTTTTTTTTTTTTTAAAATCCCACAAATGAGTGCAGTCATTCTACATCTGTTCCTCTCCTTCTGACTTATTTAACTCAGCATGAATGACAATTATAGTTGGAAATGATCGCTCTGGATAACACACAAGAGTGATGAAAGTAGGCAAAGGGGTAAGCATGATAACCTCTCAGTATCTGTATTGCAAAGCATAATGCCCAAAGGACAAAAGGAAAGAGAGAGAGGGAAGGAGGGAGGGAGGGAGGGAGGGAGAAGGAGAGACAGGGAGAGACAGAGACAGAGAGCGACAGAGAGACAGACACAGAGAGGGGGAGAGAGAGACAGAGAGAGATGGAGAGAGAGGGAGAGACAGAGACAGAGAGAGAGGGAATGAGAGAGAGAGGGAGAGAGAGGAGAGAGGGAATGAGAGAGGGGGAATAAGCGAGAGAGAGGGGGAGGGAGAGAGAGGGAGAGGGAAAGAGGGAAAGAGAGAGAGAGAGAGTGGGGGAGAGAGAGGGTGGGAGAGAGGGAGAGAGGGAGAGGAAGAGAGAGGGTGGGGGAGAGGGAGAGAGGGTGAGGGAGAAAGAGAGTGGGGGAGAGGGAGGGAGAGGGAGAGGGAAAGAGAGTGGGGAGAGGGAGGGAGAGGGAGAGAGAGAGGGTGGGGAGAGGGAGAGAGGGTGAGGGAGAGAGAGTGGGGGAGACGGAGGGAGGAAGAGGGAAAGAGAGTGGGGAGAGGGAGGGAGAGGGAGAGGGAGGGAGAGGGAGAGAGAGGGTGGGGGAGAGGGAGAGAGGGTGAGGGAGAGAGAGAGTGGGGAGAGGGAGGGAGAGGGAGAGGGAGGGAGAGGGAGAGAGGGTGGGGGAGAGGGAGAGAGGGTGAGGGAGAGAGAGAGTGGAGGAGAGAGAGGGTGGGGGAGAGGGAGAGAGAGGGGGGGGAGGGAGAGAGAGGGTGGGAGAGAGAGAGGGAGAGAGGGAGAAAGGTGCCTACCGTGGTGGTAAGGTGGGGGATGAGAGGAAAACTGGGGACACTGATGGTATAAGGCCCACGTGGGAAAGGACGGGTATTGGAACATTATATGATAAACCCAATCATGAACAACTTTGAAATTGTGTATCTCACTGTGATTCAATTAAAAAATAAAAAAAAAAAATTCAGGCTGTGAGCCATAGAGATAGTGAAGAAGTCAAGGCATTTGCTGGCCCCAGCAGGGCAGGCAGCTGGTTGAGCAGTAGCAAGAATTAATCCTGAGCAGAGGGGCTGAAGCAATAGCACAGTGGGTAGGGCGTTTGCCTTGTACAAGGCCAACCCAGGTTCGATTCCCAGCATCCCATATGGTCCCCCAGAACTGCTAGGAGTAATTCCTGAGTGCAGAGCCTGTGCACTGCTGGGTGTGACCCAAAAAGAAAAAAAAAAAATCCTGAGCAGAGACAAGGATAAACTCGAGCACTGTGAGGTGTGGCCCCAAAACAAAACAAACTAAAATTTTGGCAACAATTTTACCCCCTTCTCACTGCATTAAACCTAACGAGAACAACTCAGGTAAGTGCAGGTGCTGCATCTGTGTTTGTTCTGACCGGCCCACTGCAAGACTCAAAGGCAGGAAGCGAGGCAGGGCTCTGACTGGAGGTCTTGGCGGCCTGTGGCTGTGCAGATCTGGAGTGCTCGGGGCCCGGGTGCCAAGCCTGGCTGCCTGGCCGCTCCCGGGGCATCAGGGAGCAGGCCCGGGACCTGTTCCAGCGCACACTGGCCCAGAACAGTGACCTAGGAGCGACATTTAACCTTGAGCTTACAGATCTTGCCTTAGACTGAGTCATCTCCCCATGAGCAAGCCGGAAAGATCAGAACACGTCAAGGAAAACAAGGGAGACCCGGCACATCTGCTGCCGCACACGGAAAGCAGCAGACCTGCATGGAGGCCAAGATGTGTTTTCAGGAGCTGCTTTCAGAGTGACATGGGGGCAAAGAAAAGAGGTAAATCTAACCAATCTCTTATGCCAAGGGCAATAGGCAATTCAACGATTTTTCAACATCCTAGATAAAATGTTTCACAAATGCTTGACTGAGGGATGGGTCCATGGCATCTCTGCGGGGAATCAACCCTCTCCACATGTGCTACCCTAGGTGACTCTGACAGGCTGACTGGGTTCGGAGCACATTCAAGCCCCACTTCAATGTCCTCATCCTCTCATCTACTGTGAAAGACTCTCCATCCCGCCCACCTGGCTGTACTCAGGTCTTACTCCTAGCTCTTTCTTACTACAGAGCATTCCTCACAAACCTCAGGGGACCATATGTGGTGCTTGGGACTGAACAACACGATCCATCACCCCTAAAAATTTTAGCATGGGGCTGGAGAGATAGTTCAGAGGTTTAGGTGCCTGCTTTGCACATACCCAATTCTGGTTCAATTCCTGGCTTGCCATGTGCTTTTCTGAGCACTGACAGGACTGGTATCTGACCACAGAGCCAGAAGAGAGCCCCGAGCGTCGCTGAATCCCCACTCCCCCAATCTACACAACACACACACACACACACACACACACACACACACACACACACACGTGTACCTTTTCTATGGAAAGAAACATTCTTCTGTATGACTACAGAACCTATGTTATTTACAAGGAACTTAGCACTGATATGTCTATGCATATTTTACAGTCCATGATCAGATTTCCTTAATTATTCCAGAGTCCTTCATAGTTGCTCTTGTTTTAGTTTGTTTTCATCATTCAAGTGGGAGAGCAGATAAAGAGTTGCAATAATAGAAAATGAACAAAGCAAGAACAAGAGGTGAGGGGCCGGAGCGATAGCTCAGCGGGTAGGGCGTTTGCCTTGCACGCGGCCGACCCGGGTTCGATCCCCGGCATCCCATATGGTCCCCCAAGCACCGCCAGGAGTAGTTCCTGAGTGTAAAGCCAGGAGTAACCCCTGAGCATCGCTGGGTTGTGACCCAAAAAGAAAAAAAAAGAAAAAAAAAAAAGAACAAGAGGTGAATTGCAATGACAAGTTTCCCGAAGCTCTGCAAAGTGGCTAACAGATGGATGGACTGGTCAGGCCAAGAGGGGGAAACTGGCAACAGGCTACAGAGGCCCAGGAAGGGTTCGGAATGATTACAGCCCTTGTTGAAAGCCAATGGAAGTGGCCCGGGAAACCTCACGAAGCATGCCAGGGGCCGCTGCACTCAGAGTGGAACTAACTCTGGGTTATCACCTCAGACTTGAGGGTGGGCCTCAATGAGCTTCACTCCTGCCTGCCTGCTGCGGAGACCCTTCTGGGTACCCCATCACTCTCCCCGTGGAACAGACGCCCCACCAGAACTTCTAATTTCTCTTCCTTTTCCTACTCATTGTCTCTAGAAAAAGCTATAAGAACTCTTGAAAATTCGAGTCAAATACCCAAGAGAAGTGCACAAGGAAGGGCCCGCCTTCCCCACACAGAGACGGGCACGTGCTCTCCTGCCGGGGGCAGCGGGAGGGGCTGAATCCAAGTCTCTTGGGCCAGTTCTTCAAAGACAGAAAACTCCTCTCCGACACACAAACGTACAAAGCAGCTGGACTGACCAAGCCTATTTCTACGATTCACGACCTCCCGCCTCTGCCAACAATGAGGACCCTGCCCTGCAACTCCGGGCACTGACACTGCTACTCCCCACGGGTTAAGGACAGGGCAGAGGGAGAGCGGCTTCCTGAGGACACAGAAAACCCTGCGCAAGACTGTTCCTTCAGGGACTCTTGCCACGGAAGCAAATACCCCCAAGTGCCCGGCTGCTCCATGGAAAGTCCCTTCCGTATGTCCAGGAGCTGGGCTGTGACCTTAATGCCTACTGCTAAGCTGTCTGAACAGCGCCCTCATGCTGTGGAGCCGTTTGCTCCCCCCTCATCAAAGTCCAACACTGAATGGAAGCTGAGAGTCCAGCCCTCACTCCTTTCAAAGCCCCACCACTGACTGGCCCTCATACCTCTCGCTTGGACTTCTGGGAAGTGCGCTCAAGGATGTCATCACTGGACAGGTCAGAGTCCTCAGAGAAACTCAACTGGCGCCGGAGCTGCAGCTCTGGGAGGGGGAAAGAGGCAAAGGGAGGAGAGTGACCCGCCTGTAAGCTGCCCAGCCGGAAGGTTTGGGAACGTATTTGTCGGGCCATGTGTGGCGGTGGTGGTGGCAGTGGCTGTCTCCTGACTTAAGTTAAGGGGAGGTCTGTCGCTATGGAGAAGTGAGAGGCTGGGATGCTGACAAGGGTCCAGCTGTGCCCTTTAACAGCTGACCTGGTACTGGCCTGCTTGGAGTCGGGCCTTCCTTAGAAAGCAGACAAGCTCCAGCGTGGGCTGCGTCTGGGGCTACCTGGAGCGGGGCACGCTCCGGAAACCCTCTGACCATGCATTCGGGCCCCGGCACAGCTCCCCAGAGAGAAGCCTGGGGAAGCTGATCTCTGCAACCCCCGCCCCCCAGGGTTCGCCTGTTGCCTGGCGGACATACCTGCTCTCACGATGGGAGAGAGCCGGTGCGTGCCTGAGCCCACTGTGGCGCCGCTGGAAGGGGTGCTGGAGCAGGACTTGTCGTCTCCCTTCTTCTTCTTGTCCCTCCTGTACCCCGAGAAGACCGACTTCCACAGGGACCTGGGCTTGGCCGCCGCTTCTTCCAGGAGGCTCGGGCTGGGCTTCTCGGGGGCCCGGCCCTCTGCCTTGGGCTTCTTCTCCTTCTTGCTTCTGCGGGGCGAGAAGAGGGATGATCTCTTCTTGCTCTTCCCACTGGAGCCCTCGGAGGAGGTGATGGAGCCCTCTGGGCCCCCCGAGTCTGACGGGGGCGACAGGACGTCCTCATGCTTCAGGGTGGTGTCCTTGGGGCCTCTGAGCGCTGGGTGTTTCGGGGACTCGGGGCCAAGCTCTCTGCCTCTGGAGGGCACGGAGGAGGCCCTGAGGGCAGTGTCCCCGGGGCGCCTGGCGGGCCCGGCCCCCTCCATGTCTTTCATCCTGCTCAGCTGCTCGGCCATGGCGTCCCTCAGCACCTGGCTCTTGACAGACTTCTCCCTGGCTCGCATGCGCTCCTCAGCCACCTCCTTGGCTTCCGCGGAGACGGCGGGGAGCCCCCTCCTGGGCGGCGCGCCCCTTTCCAGGGGGGGCACCCTTCCGTTCTCCCCGGCTGCGGGGGCGTGCGGGGGCCGCTCGGGGCGGGGCCAGCAGGAGGGCGGGGTGAAGAACTTCTCCTGCAGGCTCGAGTCCGTCTGCTCGTCATACGTGTCCTCCACGTCGTCAGCGAAGGGGATCTCGTCCACGCTCTCCACAAACGACTTGCGCGCCTCCTCCCGCGGGGGCTGGGCGGGCTCTCGGGGGCCCCGCAGGAGGGGGGCCGGGCTGGGGGCCGGGCGCACCGGCGCCTCGGGGTCCAGGGGGTCGAGCCGGGGCACGGCCCCCGGCTTCCGTCGGAGGGTGGCGGGCTCCTCGCCGGGCGGCGGGGGCGGGGGCGGGCTGGACGGCGGCGTGAGCAGCGCCGAGTCGGAGGCGGTGAAGCTCTGGCTGCCCAGGGTCCTGGTGTTGGAGGAGCTGCCGCGCAGGCCCAGCCCCGAGCTGCTGGACAGGTCTCTCCGCTCCTCGGGCGCGTGTCGCGGCTCTCGGTCTGACGGAGACTTGGGGGTCTCGCTGTCCGAGCTGGGGGGGCCCAGCCTCCTCGGCCCGGGCGAGGGCCTGGGCAGCTGGAG
The DNA here is from genome assembly GCF_027595985.1 of Sorex araneus. Classification (NCBI taxonomy): domain Eukaryota; kingdom Metazoa; phylum Chordata; class Mammalia; order Eulipotyphla; family Soricidae; genus Sorex; species Sorex araneus. The sequence continues at coordinate 229,830,755 of NC_073303.1, forward strand.
CCCCTGCGCCTGCGGGGCCGGCCGGACGCCGGGCCCCTGGCCCCGGTCCACAGGCGTGAGGCCCAGGCTGCGGCGGATTTCCGCGCTCTTCATCCAGAACTCGGCCACCAGGTCACTCCGCTTCAGGTCCTCGTCCAGGGCAGGAGGGCTGGCGTCCCCTGGGTCCTTCACAGGGCGGGGGCTGAGTGGGGTGGAGGCCTGGGCGGGGGCAGGCTGGAAGCAGATGGGGGACGCCGTGGGGGAAGGAGCGGGGGTCTCGGAGGAAGGCTGCGGCTGCGAGCAGACGGGCCTCTGGGGAGCGGGGCTGGTGGCGGGGGCGGCTGGCAGGGGTCGCGGGGACACAGCCAGGGAGGTGGGGGCGTGGGCTTCGGGCAGAGACACCGGCTGAGATCGGACTGGCGAGCTCCCAGGCTGCGCAACGCGGGTTCCCGTCTCTGGCCACTCTCTGGGGAATAAAGGCTGGGGGAAAAGGCGCTTCTCAGGCGACGGCAGCTTGGCGGCAGGGGCGCCCGGGCTCCGGAGGTCCTGCAGCAAAGGGAGATGGAGCCTCTCAGAGGGGCGGGCTACTCCCACCGCAGCAGTGCTGTCTACGCGGGCCAGAGTGCCCCTCTCCAGCCCGCCAGCTACCAAGCCCACGCTCACAGAGCCGCGCCCGCTGGCCCAAGCCCACAGCCGCCAGGGCCTGTGCATCTCCAGCGCGCGCTACCTGTTCCGGCTGCTGAACCAGCTGAGTGCATTCAACTCACAGCCCCCTCTCCACACCCAGAGCTTCTGACAGACAAACCGACAGGTGAGAGCAGCTGCTCCTCAGAGCCGGCGGGCCACAGGGCAGGCAGTCCCGAGAAGCTACACCCCCAGCCCAGGCAGCTCAGAAAACTCCCACGGTTTCTTCTCAGAATTCTAAAGACCAGATCAAACAGACCCAGCTCTGGCCTTCTGGCCTTTCCCGCCAACCTATTTTTTAGTATTTCCCAAACATAGCATTCTCCATCATGTGACATACCACTGACAATCTGGATGCATATTTTCAATAAAAAATATTTCAATGTAATATTGAAACAAAATTTTCTTTTCTTCCCCCTTTTTTTTTTGTTCTTTTTTTGGGTCACACCTGGTGATGCTCAGGTGATACTCCTGGCTTTGCACTCAGGAATTAATCCTGTCGGTGCTTGGGGGATTATATGGGATGCTGGGAATCGGACCCAGGTCAGCTGCATGCAAGGCAAACGCTCTACCTGCTGTACTATCACTCCAGGCCCTGAAACAAAATTTTCTTATCAAATCAAGGATTTCACAAATATTACAGGTTTAAAAACAAGTGTGTTTAATATTTTTGATATCTGGACTATACTTGGCTGTGCTCAGGGCTTACTCCTGGCTCTACGCTCAGCGATCACTTCTGGTGGGCTTGGGGGACCATACAGGGTATCAGGGATCAAACCTGGATCAGTTGCATGCAAGGCAAGAGCCTTACTCCTGTACCATCTCTCCGGCCCAAACACAAATGCATTTTAATAGCCACAACAATGACTCAGGTGTGGGAGCAGCTGCCGGGCTCCTGATTCCTGAGCTAAACCTGAACCCCAAGGCTGTTCTCGGCAGACCCCCACTTCATCCTCAGAATGAAGAGGCTAGTTGGTGACTTTACCTCCAGTATTTCTGAGGTTCACACTATGAACCCTAAGATAAAATGCAGTGGATATGTCTCCTCGGGGCCTCACAGCACTGTGATTCCCTGTGTCGCAGGCCCTTACCTCTGCCTGCAGGCGGTAAGCTGAGGAGAGATCAGCCTTCTCCTGCTCGGGCGAGCAGAAGGGGCTGGAGACCCGGGAGGGACCTACGGAGAAGAGAACAGGATTTACTGGGGGGGCCGCCCGCGCCCACTCCCCCCAAGGGTGCGTCTCTCAGCCAGATGGGGAGAGGGCAGCGAGGGGTCTGAGGGAACGGGGCTCCCAGAGACTCTTCAACGGCTTCAGATAAGACATCCCGGGGGGCGGGAGAGCAAAGTCCTTGTGCGGCTGAGGCTGGGTCAGGGGCGCACCAACAGTGGCTGACCATTTGGTGACAAGAGTCACCCAGGCTCTTTTCCGACGGCCTCTCCCACCCACCCAGCATCTCTCTCGGCCTCCTGTGGCCCTCAGCAGAATTCTTTATCATTTGTTTTTGGGCCATACCCCGCAGTGCTCAGTGCTCACTGTGTGGGCCTCTGGGGGACCAAATGGGGTGCCAGGATGGAACCCAGGTCTGCTGCGCGCAAGGCAAGTGCCTCACCTGCTGTCCATTGCCCAAGCCCTCAGCGGCATGCTTCAAGGCAGCTCTCCCTCCAGCAGAATGTTACCTTTGTCTTGGCATTTTGGGGCACTGGGTGGCTGCTCCTCCTCATTCTCTGAGACCCTCAGTTCCAGCTCTACCGCGGCCTCCGTCTGGCGCCACAGGCCAAGCTCTGCTTCTGCATCTGACGGAATGTCATCGGACCAGTGCTGATCTGCAGGGAAGCGGGGGTCAGAGGACGGGGTGTCTTCATCCTGAGGGTGACCATGCTTCGTCCCTGAACTCTACCTTCCTCAAGCAACAGTCCAGTCAGTCCGTCAATGGCAGCGCTCTCAGCTGCGGTTTGGCCAGAAGCACCCTGGCCTCCCCAGCATGGAGCCTGCACCTGGCCTGGCCTTGAAGAACATTTATTTTCTCTTGTTGTGGTTTTTTTTTTTTTTTTGCATCATACCCAGTGATGCTCAGGGATCACGCCTGGTGAGGCTTGGGAGAACATATGGGATGATGGGGATCGAACCTGGTCAGCTGCATGTAAGGCAAATGCCCTACCCACTGTGCTATCGCTCCGGCCCCGTGAGGGTCTTGTTTCTGTGCTCAGGGGTACTCTTTATTCCCTCCAGGATCACATCATTCACGGATAACAGATGGTCACCCCAGTAGAGGGGAGGCCCTGGGGTTCCTCCATACCATCATCCAGCTCAGCACCAGTGTCCCCCGTGTCCCCATTCTCCGCTGCCTCCCCTTCTATCTCTGCCGGCTCTGAGTCCACATCTTCCTCCAGGCCATCCTCATCAAACGGGACTGGAAAGTAGAAATGTTCAAGGGAAGAAAGAAAAGAGAGATATTGCCTTTGGGGCAGGACAGTGGTGGTGGCTTCTCAGGCCTGGGGCAGGAAGGCCCCGAGGAGAATGGAGAAGGCAGAAGTCTGGGCAGGATGTGGGGCCAGGGGAGGCCGGAGCCCCTCCACACAGGCCACTTCTCCACGCTAGCAAAAGCAGTGCGAGAACAGCTGCTCAGGGCCTGGCCCTCTCTCCCCTCCACGGGGCGGCTGGGGCTGTGTCCAGGCCTGGGCCTGCTCACCCAGCGCAGAATAGGGTGACTGTGAGGTGCACGGCCACTCCCACTTTTGCAGCTGCTCTGTCACCACCAAGGTCTGCTCTGAGGGACCTTGTCCTGCAGGTGGAGACTGACGTGGACAGTCGTGGCCACACCACTCACACCTGCAGCTAGAAGTGTGTTCGACAAGACCCCGAGGGGACTCCCCTCAATGGGCCCCGACAGCTCCGCTGGGGATGGCTTAGAGCCCTGTTTCTCAACTGGGATCCACGCCCCCGAGTATATTCACATGAAAATCACACAGAATGGGAGCCACAGTCTGGGCGGGGGGGGGGGGGGGGATCGACTGATAGAACCGGGTGGGCACAGGAGGGGAATAAGGTTGACAGAAGGCCATGTCAGATAAAGGCCGTGAGACACAGATCTAGACAAAGACTCTTTAAAACATAAGGACAGGAATGAAGGGATATTGAAGGGATATGTAAAGTTCACTGTCTTAATTCAAAACAGGCCCTTAGGGCCACAATTTAGAGGAAAGTAACCACCAAATGAATAAATGAATTTCCCTAAACACACACACAAATATACTCTCTCTCTCTCTCTCTCCCTCCCTCCCTCCCTCCCTCCCTCCCTCCCTCTCTCTCTCTCGCTCTCCTGCTTCTCCCAACCTCTGCACCCAGAACTCTACTACTATTCACAGAGGAAGCGGCAAAGGAAGCAGAGGTCTGTGTGAAGGGCCTGTGTACACCTGCCACCAAGACTTGCAGCGCAGCTCTCAGGGAGCCTTGGGGCCTGTCCACCCTCTACCTCCTTCTAAAGGTTTTGCTTTCAGGAAAAGGAGCCGAACTTTCCCCTGCAGCTACAGAGTTAGGGTGGGTGACCGAGGAAGCAGCTGCGGCACAGCTGTGTCCGACGAAAGAGGGAGAGGGTGGCTCCCGGGAAGCCTGGAGCTGAGTTTGAGGCTGGCAAACGGCTCCCCTTGTGCCAGAGCAATCCACAGGCTGGCAGCGCTGAGACTTTGCCATGATTCTATCTGCTCGGGAAGAAACGCCGTAGTTATCCCCACAGGCGGAGGCCCGTGTGGTCACGCTGTGTGGTCACTCAGGGAACAGTGGTGGCTCCTAAGAGCCAGGTGCAGTGTCTGGGCTTCCTCGGCCCAACTCAGCACGTGGGCAGCAGAGTCTCTCTGGGACCTTCGTCCCTCGGTGACCACCTGGCCCTGGGGGACTCTGGCCTGCCAGAGGGGCCCGGCTCTGAGCTCTGATCTGCTAACCAGGACCAGGTCCACCCACCAGACACCTGCTGGTCACAGTTTAAAGCACGCGCCCCTCCCCCCTCATGAGTCTCTATAAGGAATGTCTGCTGTCGCGTCAGAGAAGTACCAGGTCTGTGGCCCGTGGGCACACCTTAAAAGGAAAAATGATCATATATATAAAAAATGAAACAGCAACAAGTACCAAGGCAGCAACAGCAGCAGCTAAAAGCGGCGCAGTGTAAGGGTGGCAGTAGGGGTAACCCTAGGTTAGGATGGTGCAGGTGCCAGAGCAGCCACGTTCTGTGGAAGCCAGGGTGACCGACAGAGTCCAGCACTCAGCTGAGAAGTCCTGATGCCCAGCCTGGGCAGCCCACAGGAAACAATGTCCAGGAGCCGCTGCCCCCAGAGCTTCTCTTCAGGGGCACCTCCTCATCTGTGAGCTTGGCGGGGAGGAGTCGGGATCAGGAAGCTGACTTTCGGTTCTGCCAGCCCAGAAGTAACAGGTGGAACAGTGGTTCTCAGCCACGTGGCGATACAACCCTCCTTTTGGTGGTGCGGGACACTGGAAGGGTTCGTATTCTGGCCGGGCACAATGAACGGCTCCAGGGGAAGAGCGGCCCTGCCTGCAGTGCTGGCACCCCTGGTGAGAAGCACCTCTCTGGAGCGCCTTCAGGAGGCAGCCATGGTTTCTCAGCTCTCTCGGTCTAAGAGCCTTGGCCTGGAGCTGATGCTGGCGTGGTCACCGCCAAGCTGCCTGGGACAGTGTGGAGGGGCCTGTCTGGCCCCCTCTGGAAATCTGGTGAAGTAGGCACTTCTCACACCGCTGCTGCCAGCTTCACTCCCTAACTCCCCATTTCTCCAGCGTCTGTGCGCCTGCGCTTCTGCTTTCTTCAGGATGATTGCAGGGCCTGGGAGAGGTGTGTCTGGTCCATGCAGGGGCTGCTGCCTGGTGAGCATGCACGTGGCCCCTCCCCACCCTCAGCATGCACGAGCGGCCTGAGTCTTGTGTTAGGGTACCAGCCGAGCTGCAGAGAGAGGTGGTTATGGTGAGAGAAGAACAAACATCACCAACTACCTCCGGACACTGTCTCCAGCCAGGCCTGCACTGCTGCGCGGCGCATGGAGGGAAGGTCAGGCGCTGAATTTGAAAACAGACGACAAACACATGGTTACAGAGGAATGAGCATTCCCAGTGAGAAGGGCTGAGGTCATCCCTAGGGTCCAAAACAGAAGAGAAACTGAGGCAACATTGTAAGACAAGCCTGCCCAGCAGGGTGGAGCTCCATCGGGAGGCTCTGTGGTGGGGACCCATCACGGAGGGAGAGTGGGAGAAACGGCAGGGCGAGGCTGAGACGCTGGTTGGGGACAGAGGCTGGGCTTGCCTCAGGGGACGGCATGAGCTGGGGAGGATCAAATGTCCATTCAACACCGAGTTTCTGGAAGCAGAGACTGTGCCTTTGCCACTTAGGCCCTGGTGGGTGTGTGGCCCCAAAAGACGCAGAATGGAATAGGAAGAGAAGTGAGCAGGAGACAGTCTGATGACATGAAGACCGTCACTGAGGACAAGGGGCCTGTGGCAGCCGCCAGCACTCTCTGATAAGCCAGAATAGGGCTCATGGTGAATTGTAGACTGACTTATGATCTAGAGATGGAAGCTGTGTTGGAAATATATATTTCCTTAGTATAAATCTCAATCCACGGTGCCAAAAACGAAGCCCAGGGCTCCACTCGTGCAAAGCACGTGCTCGGCCCCTGAGCCGCACCTTCCTGCAAACTACAGTGCCTCAATGAAAGAGTTAAATTAAAAAAAGTTCTCCCTACCTCCATCCTGACAAGGCATGTTCATAACCAGACACACTCCACAGGGAAAGGACCACACACGCCACTAACAGGAGAGAACGAAGAGGGGACAGAAGACACAGTTTGGCTTTCCCAGGTGAAGCTCACTTTGCTATTTTGTTCGTTTTGCTATCAATGGAGAACGAACCTGTAGCTGCTTTTTATTTTCCCTGCGGTACTGGGGCGGGAGCCGAGTGGCACACGTGAAGCCAATTACCCCTTAACCCACAGAGAACTTTACATATCCTCAGATAACAGACAAAGCAGTGCTTACAATTAATGTTTTAAGAAACAAAATGTCCTATTGTGTGTTACTTTTATTCAACCAAAAGCTGGACCCCAACAGGAAATTTCTCTGCAGCAGCACGGGTAAGAGGGGTCACAGGTGAGAGGCAGGGGGACCCTGGGCCTTGAAGCAATTACCTCTAGAAGTAGAGGACTCGGAGGTGGGTACCACTCTCTCCTCCTCCTTCTCACGAATATGCGTCCAGTGCACGTCGGCCTGAATCTCCAGCGGATCAGATGCATTTGTGATCTGCTGTAGCCCCCGGCTCCCAGCTAATGTACAGGTGGAGGAGACGAGGGAGGAAGAAAGGAGATGAAACAGCCAGGGAAGGAAGGAATGAAACACCAAACAAAGGAGAGAGAGAAAAGTTACAGTATTTGCCAGAAACAGTTGAAATGAAACAGAGGCAGCCAAAGTGCACACACACCCCCAACTTCTACTGACGCTTCCTGTTCAGCTTCATAATGTTGGCTTCCATGAAGAGAACGCACATTCCCGCGCCAGTGCAGGGAGAACTCTACTCACCCTAGACTGTATTGGAGGGACCCAAATGCCAAGTTAGAAAAGAGAGGTTATGACTGGCCACAGAAGGGCCATTCCTGTAGCCATGAGCACCTGCTGTTGCCAGGATGTGACACTCCCCGAGGACATGCCACGCATCCTTGCTTATCACCACCTGACACAGTTATAACATCTTTGGAATTTAAGTCAAGTGATAAGAGAGATAGGATCAGTGTCTTTTTGCCATGAGCGAACCAGCTCACACCGGATGGAAATCTACTTTGTTGGTACATTAGATCTTGTCTTTCACAGCTAAAATGCTCTTTCCACCCATTCTCATGCTGCATGCTGGTCAAAGGCGGGGTGACAGCTATGGAGGGAGGGGGGCACTGGCGGGGAGGAAGCCGTGTTCTAGGCTGCAAGCCCGAAGTTCTGGCAGTTCCTGGGAAGGACCGACCGAGTACCTGTCTGCTATCTCTGAGGCCAAAGTCCTTTTCCTTTCAGCACTATCTGATTCCCTGCGAATGCCATGCAGACACAAGGCCTGACTTCTCAGCTAAATGAGGAGCTACCAGTGACTCCTTCATATTCTTCTTTTATTTTTTTTCTACAAGGGCCACTTCCAGAATCGCAGTAGGCAGTGCTGGGGGGCCACCTGGTGATGTGGCTGTGTACCTGCTAGGTGTGTGTTCTCTACTCGAGCTGTCTCCCTGGCTCCCCCCTCAGATGACTCTTGTCAGAGTCCAAGGAGTCCACATGCAGCCCCTGCCCCGAGGCTTCCTGACATCAGTGCTTTGACCATGCCAGAGAGTTGGGTCAAGTCAAGGGATAGACAGCAACCAGGGTATGGGAGGAGGGAAGGGGGCACTACAGGAGCGGGGATGGCTTTTCAGGAAGCAAGAGCAGGTGCCACCCAATGTGAAGGACCCTGGGGTTACTGACAGGAACAGGGGCTCAACAATCTGGTTTTGGCTTCATCACTTAGGATAACAACTTCTAAACTCTGGTGCAACAGGGAATGTGAGACGGGCAGACACGATGCTCTGGTATTGTGGTAGCAGGGGCCTCCACTGCACCCCTCACTGGCGCTGCCAGCTGTTCTCACAGACTTTTTCTAATATCAGTTGATCTTTATGGTGCTAGATGGGGCTGAGCCGAAGCGAAGTCCAAAAGCCTGAATGGTTGACGCCCGAGGCAGGTAAGTTAGGAGGGAAAAAACATTCTCTTCCCTCTCTCCCACGGGAAGAGAATGACTTTTTCTGGGCCACACTGGCTTCTTCCCTAGAAAAATACTGAAAGGCCGAGAGGAGCTCCCGGGCCTCTGTGTTGATGACAGATCTTCGCGCTTGCATAGTGTAGCTGCGTGAAGGTTTCTACATTAGACTGAACCAAGGCTTAACTGGAGAGGGGACCTTGCAGCCAAACACGGACGGGGCACCGGTGGAGCCTCACTCAACAACACTGTTCCAGGAGACTCCTGACAGCCACTCTGTCTAACGTGCTATTTTGTACATGTAGTCTGGTGGGTGTTTGGGGGCTACATGCCAAAGCCCGTCAGGGTGGCTCTTTAAAACAGATCTTCCCAGGTGGGACCTGCTCTCGGGGAAGATTTCAGGTGGTTGCCAAGGAGTCAAGGGAGAAGGTGGGCGAGAAGCAGCGTGGGTACCTTTACATGTACCCGGGTCTTCTTCCTTGGTGGGGAGCTGGAGCCATTGGCCTTGCCGGAGTTCTCGGTCCCAGGGGCAGTACTCCCCCTCTAGAGCAGGGGGAGCAAGACACCCACAAACAGCATCAAGAATCCCACGTGTAGGTTAAAAGGAGAAAGAGAATGGAGGGGAGGGAAGAGAACAGATAGGAGTGATCTTCAGCTGCAAGGCAATGGCATCCTGTCACTGTGGACACAGGCACTGAAGTTCCTGACTCACACCATGGATCAGGAACCAAGGCCCAAAGCTTGGCTGGATTTACTAATGGATGTCGGACAGGAGCCGTGGCGGCAGTGCGCGCAGTGGCTCATCCACCGTGGGGTGCTGCCAGCCAACCACTGGGTGACCTAGGACTCAGCGCAGGTGTCTGACCTGGCACAGACCCTCCGCGATAGGGTCCTGCTCTACCAGCTGCTCAACAACCTCCGGGCACAGATGTCCCAGGTGCTGCCCAGAGACGCAGGCAGGTGCGTGTTTGTCAGTGTGCAGATTGTTAACAACACACCAGTCTACTGAAAGCTTACATTCGGTAGACTAGGAACACCTGTAAAGGCGATTAGAGGCTGCCCCAAAAGCTTCCGTCCCTATCGGAGAGTCCAGCAAGCTACCGAGAATATCCTGTCTGCACGGCAGAGCCTGGCAAGCTACCTGTGTACACGATATGTCAAAAACAGTACCAATGATGGTCCTCATTCCCCTGATCCTGAAAGAGCTCCCAATATGTCATCGGGCTACACTAGCACCCGACAGGGATGAATGGAGATGTTATTGGCGCCTGCTCGAGCAATCGATGAACAACAGGATGACAGTGATACAGTGATTTCTCCAGTTAAGCTCTCTCCCCTGGGTTTGGTGTTGGTACTGTTTCTAGGTGCAGATAAAGACCGAGGGAAGGCTCCGATGTTTGGAGAAATTCTACAAAAAGGCTGTGGTGCTCAGCTGTGGCTAGATCATCCCTGGAGAGAATGAAGTTTGGAATGACGCAAGCAAAATACCCTTCTCTAGCTGCGTTTTGAACATGGTCACCACCCCACTGGCTGGCAGGACGCGGAAAGAGCCTAGGCCAGCTGTGCCCCTGGATCCAGCAGTCCTGCGTCTGCCCCCAAGATGGCACAGGCCACACTCATTCTTCACACAGCAGAAATGATGGAGCAGGGGAGTGGTGCCGCCTCACCTTCAGAAGGGCCCAGACTCCAGCTATTAGGGCCCAGGGGGTGCTGCCTGAGGGCTGGCTCCCCAGCACCCGGCTCCCGGGGTGAAGAGAGGCAGGCTTTCCCCTCCAGGTTCTGCCTCCCCGTGCGGGTGTTCGGGGGCACTGGAGGTCTCTGAGGACCCGTCAGTCCCATGCAGCCTGGCTGGGAAAAGCTCCTCACTGGGCCAGAGCAAACAGGCCCAGGGATGGGTCTGGGCAACTGGACAAGAAGAAGCTGCTGAGTCATCTCTATAAGGTCTGGGGCTGTCCAGAACTTCACCAGTTCCTCCGACCTGCTCCCGAGGCCAGCACATGCACGCTGCCATGGCAACACGCAAGGAGTCTCGGCGCGTCCTGGCCCGGGTGCGTGTTTCCTTACCCCCTAAGCTGCCCTTGGTGCGGGGAGAACGCAGAGGCAGGAGAGGAGGCACAACGCTCCTCCCGAACTGGCAGAACCCAAGCAGCCGAGCCCAAGGCCGCAGAGCCTCCGGCCCGCAGGCCCCGGCATCTGCCCAGGCGGCAGCGGTTTAACGCTGAAAGGGCCGCGCTGCTCTGCAGCCTCTAGAAATCTGAGTCCAGTTCACTGCTGAAATTAATTTAACTGAAACCAAAGGGGGAAAAAAGAGAAAACGAGAGGCGTGAGGAACCCTGTGTTAGGAGAGAGGATGTTTCCTGACCTTCACTAGACTCCTCCTCTTCCTCTTCATATTCCTCTTCTTCATCCTCCTCATCCTCCTCATTCCCAGGCTCACAGCTCTTAGGGGCCTCGAGCTCCTCTTCGCTCTTTCCCCTCAGCAGAGCGTGGATTCGCACGGCCTCCTTCCAAGGGACACCGCCCAGGTCCGAGGTAGGCAGGCATGGCTGCAGCTCTTCATCCTCCTCTTGCTCTTCCTCCTGCTCTTCCTCCTCCTCCTCCTCCTCCTCCTCCTCCATCTCCGACTCAGAGCTGCTGAAGGCAAACCATCACAAACTAGAGTGAGGAGATAACAAAAACTGAGCCAGGATGGTGAAAGCCCACAGCCAGAGACACTGCGCGCCGGGGAGTCAGGGCTCCTGACAAGGGTCAGCATGAATCCCTGCCCAGCTTATGTGCTCAAGGGGATGGAAAGAAAGCGTGCACGAGCATGCACGTGTAAGCATGGCCCTGGCGCAGACTTCTGTGACACAGCAGTCCTTTGTGGGTGCGCTTCCATCCAGGGAGGGGCAATCTCGCCAGTCCAGTCCCACAGGGGGCTCAGAGCAACGAAGGAGGCAGTGGACTCAGATTTGAAAAAACTCAGGCCCTGGGAGTTGAGATTGCAGAGTTAACTGCCTTCCGTCCAGAGTACTCTGGTTTGAGATCTGAATGTCTTCACCACGGAACGGCCGGCAGGCTTTGGGCCAGAGTGGGCCTGAGTGGGCAACCTTTCCTGACTCTTGGGCTGTGGAACCCCAGCAGGCCCGTAGAAGCAGAGGTACAGCTGACTCAAAGTTGTAGTCTTGTGACTAACAGGAAGGTGGACACTGACACCCCCCCTCATGTCATTCTTGACAATGGCAACTTTCCACCATGCCGACCTCTTCAGCATAGGGTCTAACTCCGTTTGAACTAAGCCACTTGTGCGAAAAAAGAACCGCCCAATTGATGCAAACCCCACTTGGCACTTGGCTCTCCCCTCTGGAGCTCGAGGCCTTCCCCTTAGACCACAGGCTGCAAAGGGACGTGATAACCGAGCTAACTGAACGGGGGCGGGGGGGTGGGCAGGGGCCACAACAATTCTGTTTTAATATAAATTTAGGATTATCAGTCAGTGAATGTTCGATTTGCATACCTTTGTGTATGCCTGGGGCCAGGTAAACAATTCTCTAGTTCTCTGCTTAAGGGGTTGAGTGGAAAATGTTAAGAAGCCCCAGCCTAGGGCATGTCAGGCCTCTCCCGTGGCCGCCAGAGAGGAGCACAGCAGACATGGGTGAAACACGGCGTGCTCTTGGAGAACAAGGCATCCAGGACTTCCTGTGGGGTGAGCGCACTTCCCCCCTGCAAAGACCTTCCCCTGTGGGCGAGCTGGTGAGTGACAAGCTCACCCACTGTGAGGAAGACGGGACAAGGCCCCTGTACCGAGTGCGGTCAGCTCGGTGAAGACCCTAACCTCAGCCTTCCCTTTCTGGGAGGAGTGCTCTGGGATGCCGCGGCCCAGGACCTGGGCTCAAGGTGGAGAGTCTATCAGTGTGACGCAGGGTGAGGGCTGGCCACAACGTAGGACGGACAATTCAGGGTGGGTACGGGCTCTGAGTAATTAAGCCGTAAGTTGACCTGGAGACCAAATAACCATAAATAGGTGTTTGATCAAGCAATCAATTATTGCCTGGGTAATTAAGCCCTATGGGTGTCATCACAACAACACCAAGTAAGCAATATCATCCAACTCACAAAGAAGGGGTCAGGGAAGCTCCGTGTCTGCATTCTCTTGGCCTCTACCTCACGTGCTTCTTCACTTGACTGAGTTCAGCCTATAGGCTGCCCTATCTTTACAGCAAATCACAGAATGTGGCGGTAGTTTTGGCAATTCCCAAAATCCATGTGGGCTGAAAGCCAGAGCTGCCTTGTGGTGGCGGCTGCCACACTGTCCCCTGCCTGTTCCTCACCACCCTGAAGCTCGTTAGCAACACTCAGTTTATGCTCTCATTGGTAAGAAAGCAATAGAGATAATTTGTGAAAATTAGGGATTTTGTTTCTTTACTTTATGGGGAGCAGAAGGAAAAGGGAAGAAAACACCCCCACTGGGGAGGAACTTAGAGTGGGACTAAGTTGATTCTGTTCATTTTTAAAGTGCTTGCATTTACTCTGTGATTCTAGTACTTCATTTAATGTTTACTCATTTACATATTCAGCATTCATTCAACAAACATTTTCAGTATGATCTAAAGCTCAGCTGGTGAATTAGGTTTTTTTTTTTTTTTTGCTTTTTGGGTCATACCTGGCGATGCACAGGGGTCACTCCTGGCTCATGCACTCAGGAATCACCCCTGGCGGTGCTCAGGGGACCATATGGGATGCTGGGATTCGAACCCGGGTCGGCCGCGTGCAAGGCAAATGCCCTACCCGCTATGCTATCTCTCCAGCCCCTCAGCTGGTGAATTAGAGAACAAACAAGGAACTAGCTTCTTAGTGCCGGCATCTTAGTTTATTGAATCCTACTTCACTTATTTACCCACCTAAATTTTTTTTTTCTTTTTGGGTCACATCTGGCGATGCACAGGGGTTACTCCTGGCTCATGCACTCAGGAATCACCCCTGGCGGTGCTTGGGGAACCATATGGGATGCTGGGAATTGAACCTGTGTCGGCTGTGTGCAAGGCAAATGCCCTACCCGCTGTGCTATCTCTCCAGCCCCTCCCCCCACCTAAAATTTACTATTTTCCACTTACAACGAACTTCCCAGAAACTCCAGGGAAATACAAAAGTGACATAGATAAAACCCTTATTTTCAAGGGGCGATAGATGCAAAGACTCTGATAAAACATGGTGGACTATAACTGCAGTGGCAAGGAGGGCTGAAGGAGGCAGTTTCAACTGGGCAGATGTAACAATGTAGACAATGGAAAGCTTTGGTCTGGCCGTGGAAAGAAGAGACTGGGAATGCAGAAGGGCTGCGGGGAGTGTGACCGGTAGTGGGTAGACGCCTGGGATGGACACTCCTAGTTGGCTTTCCAAAGAAAATAGGAAACCACAGCTCTCACATTAAAGTCACCTGGATTGGACAGACTGTGCCATCTTCTGTTTAGCTTGGCCACTGCTAGACCCTGCCGCTCCGACAACCCTGAAACACTGACACCAAGGAAGGAAGGTGACAGTGGAGGTGGGATTGGGCTTGGAAAACTGAATGCCTGTGACACATCACCATGAACAACTTCGTAAGCCATGTGCTTAAATAAAGTGTGTGTGTTTGTGTGTTTGTGTGTGTGTGTGTGTGTGTAGGGGGGAACCACTGACACCCAGAAGGCAGCTGAAGCTCTTCCTCTCAACCTTTCAAAGACAATTTTTCATCTGCCACAAAAACTATTACGTGTGTGTGTTGCCTGCAAAGAGACTAAGTCCCAAGGCCTCACATGTGTAAAGTAAAGCATGTGCTCAACCACTAAGCTGTAACACCAGCCCAATCAGTTTTTTTTTTTTTTTTTTTTTTTTTTTTTTTGGTTTTTGGGTCACACCCGGCGATGCACAGGGGTTACTCCTGGCTCTTCACTCAGGAATTACCCCTGGCGGTACTCAGGGGACCATATGGGATGCTGGGATTAGAACCCGGGTCGGCCGCGTGCAAGGCAAACGCCCTACCCGCTGTGCTATCGCTCCAGCCCCCCCAATCAGTTTTTAAACACTTTAATATGAACTTTTAAACTGTCATCCCCACTACTAGCGCCACGATTCAGTCTTCCTGGAATGCCCTTACGATAGTCTCGAGTTGCTGCTACAGTTGTCTTTCTGAGCCACTGGTGCCACTGATGCCACTGGGGCTTGGGGGGCATCACCTGTGGTGCTGGAGCTCCAAATGGGCTCAGCTACAGTTCAAGGCAAACACTGTGCCCTCTGCTGTCTCCTGCCCCACGTCTGATACAAGAAGAATGCATCTTCATTACAGAGGCTTATTCCTATTCTTCTTCCCACCTTCCCTTTTTTTTTGGTGTGGGGGTGGCTGGGTCACATCCAACACTGCTCAGAGGCAACTCCTGGCTCCATACTCAGAGGTCACTCCTGGAAGTGCTTGGAGACCATATGTGGTGATGGGGATTACACTGAACCTATAAGCAAGACAAGTCCCTTAGCCCTGTACTGTCTGTCCCTGATCCTAACTCCCTAGCTTACAAGCAACAATAGGGGAAAGGATGTTAGTGTGGCAAAGCGGTTGGGTCTACACTCACTAAGGTCTAATTGTCGGTGACACGACTGCCAGCAGGAGTCTCTCTGGGCTCTACCCAGAGGTGCAGGATGGCTTCAGACAGCAGGTGCCAAGTGTGTGTGGGGTGAGGGCTGCTCCCAACGCAGAGCAGACGGCTGAGTAACAGCACAGTGGGGAGGGCCCTGCCTGCATGCAGCCGACCTAGGTTCGACCCCTGGCACCCCCCACAGGGTCTCCAGGAGTAATCCCTGAACACTATCTAATGTGCCTCCCCCAACAGTAACAGCAAACCAACCCCCAAATGCACAGAGAGCTGTCCAGGACGCCTGCCGGAAGTACCTCCCCAAAGGGTGTCTGAGCTGGGGCTGGGAAATGGGCACGGCTGAGTCTCTGTGTCCTCTGGGGGAGTTGTGGGATTCCAGGAACAGAGCTCTGCGTTATCTGCACACATTCCTCTCTTCATGTCTATAAAGAACTGTCCTGTGGGTGTCACAAGCCATGCTAGAGGTCAAACTCTGCAAGGCTTCCCCAGGCAGGATGCAGCAAGGTACCAACAAGATGGCACGGATGGCAGCTCTGCCGGCGCCGACCTCTGGGACCAGCTCCTTGTCAGGCTTGGCTGCGGGCCCACAGCAGTCTCCCACTGAGACTCCGAATCCTTTTGGCAGACCCTGGCAGGCCTGGTGAGGTGAGGAAAGTGAACCAGAGTCCGCATGTACCCCAAAAGCACTGCTGCACACACAGTTCAGAGCTGGGACGGACCAAGTAGAAAACCGACTGCTTCTATGTGTGGCCTCTGCAACACACATATTCTGAACGTTTTCTTTTGGGGGGGGGTGGAGGGTGCGGTCCACACCCAGCTGTGTTCAGGGACCTCATGGGATGCTGGGGATTGAACCCAGTTGGGTAGTGTGCAAGGCAAGTGCCCCATCACTCCACTACCTATTCAGCCCTGCACTTTTATTTATTTTCTTAGATCTCAGGGGATAACATAAGCTGAGAGGTGAGGTGGATTCCCCAAGATTGCACGGTGATAGGAGCTGCCAGAAGCATCAAATGCCAACCTGGGACTTGTTCCATGGAACCTGAGGCCCCTCATGAGCGCACCATTTCAGGCTCGTGTGGGGTCCTCATGAGCCTGTGAATGAGCTTTCTATGACCTTCCCAAGGAGAAGCAAAGTGTTAAGGTTGACTGATGAATTAGGTCACATGGACACTGAAGCTTCCGAATGGCCACCAAGATGAAGAGGAGCCATAATGGAATGGGGGAGGATCCCCGGACAGCGGGGAGAAAGGAAGAATCCTGAACAGGGGCCAGTGAGAATCTTAACCAATTCTTAATCTAAGTCTTGGTCACCACCTCACCTATAAAGTGTGTGCTACTTTCTCAGTTTATTTTTTGGGTTTTGAGCACATCTGGCAGTGCTCAGGGCTGACTCCAGACTATAGAACACGAGGTACATATTTTTGTCTGTACTACAGAATTCCTGTGGAGATGACCAAGAAGTGAAGGATCTAGGAGCCCTCTGTGAAGGTCCCATACCAGCAAAGTAGAAACACAGACAGCCACCCACCCACTATGTGCATATAATAACCTATTAAGTGCATATATGCTTATATGCAGTTTACCTTTATCCACATCTAACCCACACACCACTTTGTGGGGAAGGTATATAGAGCGCCCTCACCTGACTGATGAGGAACTGGAGGTAAAGGCAGTGGGTCATGGACCTTGTCTAGTGTCACACAGCTGGAAGGTGGCATAGCCATGATGAAAATTCAGCTCTGGGGGCAGAGATAATATAGCAGGCAGGGCGCTTGCCTTGCATAAAGCTCATCTGGGTTCAAACCCCAACATCTCATATGATTCCCTGAGCACTGCCAGGAGTAAGCCCTGAGTACAGAGCCAGGAGTAAACCATGAGCATTACTGGGTGTGATCCAAAAGCCCAACCCTGAACTCCACACAAAAAAAGAAGAAAAGTCAGCTGCTAACTGGGTATATGCTGCCCTCCTCTAGCCAGGAGCCATAGGAAAATCCAGGAGGGTGGGGCAGGGGGGCGGAACAGCCGCAGGGCACTGGCTGACCTGCTGCCAACATCCTCCTCTGTGCCCTTGTCCAGCACGCTGCTCAGGTTGTGCTCGGCCAGGGTCTCCTCAGGCACCTCCTCCAGCTCCTCGGCCTGCTTCACCGAAAGGCGGTAGTTCTCCAGCTCAATCCTCTCGGGGGTGCCCCGCAGCCTCTTGGCAATGCTGGGTTCTTCCACGCCATTCACGCTGGAACCTACAGGAAAGCACAGTCACATGCTGACAGTGGGAATGGAACAGGGCAGGGGCTGGCACAGCACACAGCTTTCCAGGCCAGGGGGGGGAAATCAAAGTCCAGTGGTCCCAACATTTTTCTTTTCTTTTTGGGTCATAGTTCAGGAGTCACTCCTGCCGGTGCTCAGGGGACCAGATGGGATGTCAGGGATTGAACCCGGGTCGGCCTCGTGCCAGGCAAACACCCCACCCACTGTACTATCGCTCTGGCTCACCCATGGTCACAACTTAAGTAGAGGCCAGGCCAGGCCCAGTGGAGAGTGGCAGAACTTTCTCAAACTAAGACTGTGCATGCACCCCTACTGGAGGTGTGCTCCCCTCCTCTGAGCCAAGCTGACTGGAAGTGGGGGTGAAGGGGATTTGGTCTAGACTTTGAGGAAGCTCCCCTCCCCGGCCCCCGCACTTGAGAAGGCTCATTCTCCCGCCACATCACACCCTGAAGATCCAGGATCCACTTGAGTATGTGCACGAGGGGTGGCTGATCCAGAGAAGCCAGGGTGGTCCAATTAGCCTGATGCCATGACAGACTATGGGATCAAATGAAGTGACACAAAGGAGGCCCAGGTGGTGGCTACAACACAGTAACAAACACTGAAGCTCCTCCTGGTTCCCTGGCTTCACTCGTCAAGTAAGGGAAGAATCCAGAAAAGACTAAACACAAGTATAAAAACAACTGGCAGATGCAGACTGGACAGTCCAAGGGTAATGAGCGGGATTCGGCGAGTTGGCCAAGAAGCACCTGCTTTAGGGCAGCTGCCACCACGGGGGGTGGGGGGGGCTTTCAACTCAGAGTGTCGGGGGAAAGATCTGGAATAATTTCTAAGGCTGTTAGCACAGGCAGCTCTCAGGGCCCTGGAGGCTGACTGCAGCTTCACACACACCAAGACCAAACAGGTCCCAGGATCTGGGTCACATCCTTAATAGGAAAAACTCTCTGGGCCTGACATAAGGGCCTGTTTTAGAACACTTACTGCCTGTGTGAGCTCCATGCAAGAAATACTTTTCTAATCAGGAAAACCTGTTCTCAGCTAACTGCAAGAACTGCCAAACATCTGCATTTGTCGCCTCCTAATTCCAAAAGAGACAGGTCGTATAAATGATCCTCATGAGGCAATGCCTCTTTTCCTTCCTATAGCGGTAACAAAGTCCCCACGAGAGGTGGAATCACCAGCTGAGAATATTTTCAGGCCTTGTGTGAGTGTGGAGGATCTCACATAAGGGACCGGGACATCTGTGCTTTTCTTCTCTGACACGGCGCCTGTCTCCCCAGCCTACTGTCCTCTCATCGTTGTAAGCCTGGGAAAGCTTGAATGGAACCTGGGAGTCGGATGGGGTTAGGATCAGGTTGAGAACCATGGTTGGTTTTCACTCATACCTACATACCCATAAATAAGACGATGCAGGATTCACTCATCAGTATGTGACAGACAGCTTGGAGCTCGAGGTATAGCACTAAGGGCCTGAGACACGGCACATGCTGCATGTGAGGGCGGCACGGTTCCAATCCCTGGCCTTGCACGGTCCCACACCAGTGCTGGGGAGCAATTCCCTACTTCCAAACACCATGCCAGGGGTAGCCTCTGAGCACTGCTGAATGTGGTCCAAACAAACAAAACACCACATATTTATTAACAAGCAAACACTGACATAGTGTTTAGGACCGCAGGCAGCCTCTATTCTGATTGACTACGATGCCACTTACCTGCTGGAGAGACCCATGACTCAGCATGTCAGAGGGGTCATCTGTGGCTGTTCATATTCTCACAGGACATGGGGCTGCGTTCTGCAATGATGGGAGTGGCTGGGAAGAGCACTCTGCCATCAGAACCCAGAGTCCCCAGCACTGCTCTTTCTTACTCTGGTTCCCCTTATCAAAAGTTACTGGGTATAGGAGCTGGAGTGATAGTACAGTGGGTAGGGCATTTGCCTTGCACGTTCGATCCTGGGTATCACATATTGTCCCCTGGGCACCACCAGGAGTAACACCTGAGCATCACCGGCTGTGACCCAAAAAGGAAAACAAACAAACAAAACAAAACAAAAAAAAGTTACTGGATGTTTTCTGTGACCTTTCTCTCTCTTTTTCTGAGTTAAGAATATATTTAAATTTATTTTCTGATTTATGTTCCTTTAAGTAATATTAGCTCAAGTCATTTCAGATGTGCTCATTACACATCCACCCAAGGCCTGGCCTGCCATTCTCTTGAAAACTAAGGAGAGAACCAAGTCAGAAACTGTGTGAGTGCTGTGGTATCTTAGCAGAAATGTTTAGCAGGGGAAATCTCCTGAAGATGCACCAACCTCATGAAAAAACACGATTTCCAAGTAAAGGGGAACATTTGTTCAAGTGACTGATTTTAGGATGCCAGGCTCGATACCCTTAGAAACATTCAGAACATCAGCCGGGGCATTAGCTGTCTCTCCTCAACCCTCCTATGCCTCTGCCTTTTTTCCCTCCCTGCTCATGTCAGAGATAAGACAGCTGCTATGTTTCCCCATGCTTTCACAGACTGGGACATGTGGATAAAACAGAACCATTGCCTGGGTCTGGGACTCTGCAGTGCTGGTTTATAGGTGGGCCCCAGGCTCTCGAGCTGGACTAGCCACAAAGATTTGATATGAAAATGAGTTCCTTCCACTGTGTTTTGAGTTCCTAAATGAGTTTTTGCTCAAGTGTCTGAGTTGGGGAGAACGGCAGACCCCATCCAAATCAAACACCATCTTGGTGTACAAACCTAGCCATGATCTGGTCACGCTCTGCATCAGGGACTTTGTTACTCTCTACTCAAGACGGAGTGATCTGGAATATGTGGGAAAGGCTTAGCCCCCAGCCCAAGCTCTGCAGATTCCAGGAGGTCCTTTTTGCTTATAAGAAGGTACCTGAAATCACCCATTTGGGCTTTGCATTCTTATTTAGTCTTTCAGGGTCCCCACCGCCACCCCCCCACCCCCGGCAGACTTGGCAAGACAGCTCAACTCCTATATGTTTTACAGCCGTTTCTTGTTCTAAGAGGGCAAAGCAAGGCAGCTGTGCATGAAGCTGAGTACTTCTGCTTTGGAAGCCAAAGTACTGTGATAACGTGACCTCTGCCCTGATCCTCTTCGGCTTCCACTGTAGGGAGCGAGTCACAGCATTTTCTCGTGCTTCCTATGACATGAGGGCGTGAAATGTTTATGCTTGCTAAGTAGACGAGGACGGAATGATTTATTCTGGGTACTATTATAGGTATCTGCACAGAGACAGCTGGCGACCACGACAGTCACATCAATCACTATTACACTATTATCTGACAAGTCTCAGTGAGATGAAATATATGTTGCAAACAGACCCCGCTCCAGGACTGTGCTTCGGGCTCCTGACGCACTTCCCTCCATGAATCTCTCCCACCCCCAGGCCCTTCTATTGATTCCCTTTGCTGTTACTTTTGTGTAGTGCCAAGGGTCAGACCTAGGGTCTCACACCTGCCAGGTAAGTGACCTGCTGCTCAGCCACCCTTGCCCGTCTTCTGTTTGTCATTGCTGCTGTGGGGACAGAGCTTTTGTGGCACTGGGAGTGAAGGGGTCGCCATACACACTTGTGGTGCTCACACACACTTTGCAGCATGGGGCTTCTGCAACAAAGTTTGTGCATCACGAACTAGGAGATTTGATAATTGAAATAGAAGGAATCAAGGCAATGCAGTGTGTAGCCTGAAACCACAGAGGCAGAGACGGAGAAGGGTGGTTTGAGGGGCTAACCTAAGGCCTGCCCTTCTTGGGCACCGTTAGAGTGATAAAAGGTCTAACCTGTACATAAGCCACAATAAATCCTCTCTAGAACTTTAAGAAATGAGCTAAACATACTCCACTGTTTCCTCAAGTGTCTTTCGAGTAGGCTAATGCCATACAGGAGCAGAAATAAAAGGGCAACAACACCGGTGGGAAGAAAGTCTTCCAAGATTGACAGCAGTCTCCTCACAGCCTGGGGAAGAAGGCTGGGGAGGCGGCTCAGTGGTAAGGCACTTGTCTTGCTCGTGTGACACAGTGGGTTCTAATGAAGGTAGAGAAGAGATGGAAGGGAAAAGGAAAGAAAAGGAAAGCGAAAAGGGGGAACGGAAAGGGAGGGGAGGAAAGGGGAGGTGAGGGAAGAGAAGGGAAGGCTTGGAAAGAAATTATTCCCAATGATCTGATTTACTGCACATGATAGTGGAAAATTATTTACTTCCAGGGAGCATTGCAAGTCCAGACCCCAATAGTAGTAACCGAGGGGGAGTGCAGGAAGGGAGTCGGTGCTGATGTGCCTCAACCAGGAGGAGAGTCTGAATTCCAGCCCCTCTCCTCCCCAGAGCAGAGCTGCGGGCACTGTCGGCTGGCATGTCCAAGGTGGCTCTGAGGTGGCGTGCACTAGGCCAGTGGGTCTCTGAGCAATCAGTGAGAGATTTTCAGCATCCCAGGGGCTCTACCCATAATCAGACTCAGTAGGGACAAAACATGTCCCTGTGAGAGGCTTCTTGAAACGGGTTTCCTTTTAAAGAGACAAATTCTGAGAACAAGACTTCTTTAGCTAGCTGAAGATTTATTTCTGGAAAGAGACTAAAGTCACTTTAGCAATGTCCGCAGCTGCCACGTTATACTCATATCTATCATGGTGTATCTTTAATTGGTGGGATGTTCAGATTAAAGACGGGTCTGGGACAGAAGCGTCAGTCCCGAGGGGAAGCTGGTGGGAACCAGGACTCTCGGGGCCCTTTCCCAGGGGACCTTTCCTAACGAGCAGCAGCTGGGTGGCTACAGGTCTCTGGTCACCCACACGGCACCCCCTCCCCACACCAAGTGCAGAAGAGAACCAGACCCCCCCCTCTCCAGCAAACGAGCTGTGAGGTGACACTGAGGGGAGGGGAGGCCTCCTGGAAGTCTGCTCGGATCCAGGCTTCTAAATCCCCGTCTCACCTAACACTGCAGCCCAGGCCTGGCATTCAGCTGAGGTGCCGAAAATTCTGCTTAATGTAACCCTGTTATGCCTGTTTCCACTTTTGTCACTAGTGAAGAGCCCCCAGGGTGTCATGGATTCAGTAGGTGACTTAACATCCTATCCATGCAAGAGGAGAAAAAAAGCAATGCCAAATCCAGTCAGCACTTGCAGAGTTTTAACAATGCTTCAAAGAGGGGGCATGTGGTGCAGGCCTACTTTCCAAAGCCCACAGTGTTGCAGGAAAGAGAGCCAGGTCTCCTTACCCTGTCCCCAAATATCTGCTGGGGAGGACCATCCTGCCTGATCCTAACCCCACTAGATTTGCTGTCCAAGAGAGACCATCAGCTAGTCTGGAAATACCCCTAACTTACTCATTTCAACAATTCCTACATCCTAGCTGAAACTGGACCAATGACAGTCATATCTGATACTCTATGGGTTTTTATTTTTATTTTTTGAGGGGTCTATACCTGGCACACAGGGCTTACTTTCAATGGTAGTCAGGGGACCATGAGGTGCCAGAGATCAAATTTTGGACTCCATTAAGCGAAGCATGTATCCCAGTCTGTTGAGTTACAGTTTCAGTCCTGTTAATATTTTTTAAACAAATGTTTCTATACATTGGGGCTTATTTGCTATGTACAGAAACCTGATGAGGTAATGAGGGACAGGAAGCATTTTTGTTATTGTTTTGGGCCACACCTGGCGGAGCTCAGGGCTAACTCCTGACTCTGTACCAAGAATCACTTCTTAAAGGCTCCGCAAATCCTATAGTGCTGGAGATCAGATGTGGTTCGGCTGTGAGCTAGGCAGGTACCCTACCCACTATCCAGCCCTTTTTCCTTCTTATAATTTTACAAGATGGAGAAACAGAGATTCAAAGGTTTCTGATCAAAGATGACAAGGGCAGCAGTTTGCAAAATGGTAGCTCAAATGAACATCATATTGGACCTATGCTAGGTCCGACAGACATAGGTCAATTTTGTTTGTTTGATTTCTTTTTTTTTGTTTAGAAATGAACAGATTTTCATATTTTAAATACAGTTATTTCAGTTTTTTTTTTTGTTAAATTCTTTTATTGATTCACCATGTGGAAAGTTACAAAGCTTTCAGGTTTAAGTCTTAGTTATACAATGCTCGTTTTTTTGATTTCTTTGTTTCAGGGCCATGCCTGGCACGGTTCAGGGGTTACTCCTGGCTCTGCACTCAGGATTACACTTGGCAGGACTCAGGGGACCATATAGGATGCTGGGGAGCAAACTGTGGTCAGTCACGTGTAAGGCAAGCGCCCCACCTGCTGTACTGACTCTCCAGTATCAATCCAACTCAATTCTGAGACCATGGCTGCAGGAATAATTCACAGGATTACAGAAAAGACACTAGAACTTCTGTTAATTTAATTTTGCTTTCTAAAATGTTTTATAAAATTTGTAAATACTTTGAAGCACAATATATATATATATATTTTTTTTAAATGTCACTTTTTTTTTTCCCTTTTGCTTTTTGGGTCATACCTGGCAATGTACAAGGGTTACTTCTGGCTCATGCACTCTGGAATGACTCCTGGCAGTGCTCAGGGGATCATAGGGTATGCTGGGAATCAAACCCGAGTTGGCTGGGCGCAAGGCAAAATGCCCTACCTGCTATGCTATGGCTCCAGCCCCAGAAATACAATATAATTTGCATAGGTGTCTCTACATGCAAATAAGGATAAGGATACACTTAGTGGGAAGTATGTGATCAACTTTAAAAGGGGACAGGCAGGTTGACTGGGAGATCGCTGCTATAAGGTTTCACATGACTGTATCACACATTACTCTAATTTACCCTCTTTCCCAATCTTCTGGAAATAATAACTCTAAGGTTAACTTCATGTGAATAGCACATACTTTTTATTTTTTATTTTTTTTTGCCACACCTGGCTGTGCTCAGGGGACTGTATGGAGTGCCAGGGATCAAACCCAGGTTGGCTGCATGCAAGGCAAGAGCCCTAACTGTTGTACTATCTCTCTAGGTCCATTTTCTTTTGACTTTAGTCTAGATAATGGCTCTCAGTCATTTAGTAATGTCTGGAGACACTTTTCAATTGTTACAACCTGGAGAAGGACCAGGCAAAATGCCAAATAAATACAACATTCAGAACAGTCCTCCACCAAAAATGACCATCCAGCCCCAAACCCGAAGGTGATAATTTCTTTCAGGTAAGAAACCCTGGCCTAAGACCCAGAGACTATAAACTAAAGCTCACAGAAGAGAACACCGCAGAATGTCCTGGAGCTCAGTTGCATTTGGGGCCACCCGACCTCTTATACTCTATCTCACTTGCTTATCCAAAGCTCACATTTGTTTGGTTTCAACATACTTGCTTGTGTTCTCTTATGCTCAGGCTTAAATGGCTCCAGAATGAAATACAACAACCTTCACACACTTCCCTCTTACTGTGGTGGGAAGGTGCTCGGTGGTGGGATTGGTGTTTGAATATTATCTGCAGTGAACTATTGTGAACTACTTTTATAAAAATATAAAAATAAAATACATTTGCATTTTACAAGCTGCAGAGACACTGCTGCACCCCAAAGTCACCATCCAGTTAAAAATTTAACTCCAGCTGTATCACCCCATTTAAAATTTTAGGATTCCTGGAGTGCATGGCTATACTCATGGCCGTGTGAGATCCCCATACTCTATGCCAGTGATATGCCAAGAGTAGCACACAACATTTGATGGGGTATAAAGTAGAAGGCAACCCATTGATATTTTTAAAAAATATTAGCACACAAGGTGCAACCTATAACAACAGTAATCTCTTATACAAGGGTTTTATGGCTCCAGGATGAGATACAATAATCTTCAAATACTTTCCTCTAAGGAAATTTTTTTTGATCATTTTTAGCAAACTATTTATAACAAACAATATAAAATAAATTATTTATGACCTGCTTTTGGGGCAAGCTTGGATGGTGGTGGTAAAATTCAAAATGATAGTTGTGTGAAGGTGTAATGGTGGTGGGACTGGTGTTGAAATATTGAATGTAATAAATTATTGTGAACAACTTTATAAAAATAAAATAATATAAAAAAGGAAAAAAAAAAAAGAAACCCTGGCCTACGAGTTATATCAAGTTGGGCTGGATCGATAGCACAGAGGACAGGAGCGATAGCACAGTGGGTGGGCATTTGCCTTGCATGCAGCCGACCTGGGTTCAATTCTTCTGTTCCTCTCAGAGAGCCCGGCAAGCTACTCAGAGTATCCCGCTCGCACAGCAGAGCCTGGCAAGCTACCCGTGGCACATTCGATGGAGATGTTACTGGTGCCCACTCGAGCAAATCGATGAACAACGGGATGACAGTGATACAGCGATATCAGATTATTTCCAATCACTCAATGAATCTGCCAGCTTGCCAGACTTGGCTTTGGCTTGACTGGACCTGGAGGGTGCAAAACACTAAACTGAGCTCAGGAGCCTGCATCTCTGGGGCTACGGGACTGAGGCTGTACGGGACTGGCTGGAACTGCCACAGGGACAGGGAGTGCTTGGCTTGTGGCCCACTGGGAGGAGACCCAGGGCGTGTCGGCCGCTGAATGATGAGCGAATCCTGAGGCCACTAACCTGCAGACATAACCTAAGCAGTTGCACAAAACATTGAGACTCATCATTTTTGGCATGATGTCACTTAGGAAAAAGAAGACTGCTCATTCCCACAGGCCATTCAAGGGCATCCTGCACATCCGCTAGCTCCCATCTTGCTGAGGCCTACTAGTCAGCGATGGGGGAATTAAAAGGAGACCAAAAATAGGAGTGTTACGAGCTGTTCTCCTTTGACTTATTTTTTTCTGGTGAGATAGAGCAGTCCGGTAGCAGGGTAGGTCTTTTCACTAAGCCCAGGGAGAAAGCAAGGCTAAGATATGACATGAATGAACACATCCTCCTCTCCACCACTTCCCGAGACATTCTGTTTAGAGTCTGAGGGTTCCCTGTCATGACACGTTTTCCCACAACTCCGCCTGCACATGCACCAGACACTTCCTGAAAGCATTTCTGTGACTGAACCAAACTATCCAACAGGGCAAAACCAAAACTGCTCATCTGGAATAATAGGTACATTTAGTGCAAAGATTTAAATGCAATGATTTTATGTGGGTTGAGTCCAAAGCGGTACAAATGTGGACAGCAAAGAATCTCTGTATTTCTCTCCTGTCACTGGTTATTCAGATCAAGATGTAAACACAAGAAAGGGCACAAAATTGTGTTTATTTTTCCCAGGACCAGTACAATTTCTTAGGTGGAAATGAATTATAACTACAAACAGAAGACAATGAAAAAAAAAATCTCAGCTTAACTATCAGTGGGATTCTTTAAAACATGTAATGAGACAGATAGAGATCAAGTCAACTTTTTTTGTTTTGTTTTTGGACCACACCTGGGGATACTCAGGAATAACTCCTGGTGGTGCTTGGGGACCATATGAAATGCTGGGGATTAAACCTGGGTCGGCTGCAGGCCAAGGCAAATAAATGTCTTACCGGCTTCACAATTGCTCTGGCCACTCAACACTTTTTTTTTTTTTAAATTGAATCACTGTGAGATAGTTACAAAGCTTTCATGATTGAGTTTCAGTCATAAAATGATTGAACACTCATTCCTCCACCAGTGTACATTTTCCGCCACCAATGTCCCCAGTATCCCTCCCACCACTCCCACCTGACCCCACCCCCTGCCTCTATGACAGACAATTTTCTTCTTACTCTCCTCTACTTTGGGCATTATGGTTTGCAATACAGATACTGAGAGGCCATCACGTTTGGTCCTTTATCTACTTTTAGCACACATCTTCCATCCCGAGCGATCCTTCCAACCATCAGACTTTGTGATCCCTTCTCTACCCCAGCTGTCTCCGGGGGGATCCCCTCCCCTGCCCCCTCATGAAGCAGGCTTCCCACCGCCCTCAACACATTCTTAGGTCAGAAAGCTTAGACTGGGAGGGTGGGACCAGGGCTGTGCCTCATAGGCCACAAATTTAATCCCAGCACTGCCCCCAGACATGACCCTGTGATCACCAGTCATGAGGAAGCTTACAAGTCTGGTCACTGCACCAACATCAGTGAACAATAAAGGGAAGGGAAGAAAAAGAAAGGTTATACTGTAGCTCAGAGAACAATAATAAACAGGCCCACACAACCCCTCCCTCTCTCACCCGCTTGCAGAACCCTGTCCTCCAAATGGCCAACAAAGCACATTTCTACTGGGAGGGACACAGAAGCTTTGATGATCTAGGCTCATTCCTTCCCCCTGTCCTTCTGGCGCGGCTCTCACATGTGACACACATGCTCCACCACTGAGTTATCATCCTGGCTTAGGACTTCTCCTTCTTCCTTATTTATAAATGTTATTTTCTGATTTGGTGCCATACCGGCAGTGCTCAGAGTTTACTTCTGGCTCTGTGCATCGGGACTGCTCCTGGAAGGCTCGGGGGATCACACAGGGTGTTGGGATTGAACTCGGGTTGGCTGCCCACAAGGAATACATGTTACCTGCTATACTCCTGCTCTGGCCCAGGTCTAGTTCTCAAAGCAGAACTTTAGGGGTTGGGAAAATGGTCAAGTGGTAGCACACATGCCTAGTTTGGCCCTGAACACAGCATGTGACCCCTTCTGACCAAAGCACAACCGAGAGTCAGGTCTATAAAAATAAATAAAGTGATGCTGGATATAGCACGGTGGGCTTAGTGCATGCCTTGCCTGCAGGAGACCCAGGGTTAATCCTCGTCACCTGGACCCCTGAGCACTGCAGGGAGCAACCTAGAGTAAAGAGCCAGAAGCAGACCTTGAGCACCTTTGGGTGCTGCACTCTCCTTGCCTCCCAATATATAAATAAATAAAACGAAATTTCAGGCTTGAGTTTATTTGTGATAATCAAAGAGATTGATATATGGGCTAGAGCGATAGTATAGTGGGTACAGCATTTGCCTTGCACGCAGCCGACCCGGGTTCAATTTCTAGCATCCCGTATGGTCCCCTGAGCATCGCTAGGAGTAATTCCTGAGTGCAGAGCCAGGAGTAACCCCTGTGCATCGCTGGGTGTGACCCAAAAAGCCAAAAAAAAAAAAACAAACCCAAAAAAACCCCAAAAAACCCCAGAGATATTAAGAGTCAGTTCATATTATTTATAATCAATTTAGTGCTTATTTGTTCTTCTCAACGTTTTTTTGATAAATCTGTTCCATTTTATATCACCAATGAAAGCATACACATAATTAAAGTCCTTAATTATCTTTCCAAAAGCATACTCCTTACCCTGAGATTATTGTTAAATAATCTTTGCAAAATATTTGACACACAATTATTGTCAAATAATTGTCAAATTTAAAAAAGGAGGCATTCATCATGTTTAGAAGATCTTCAGATGTAAACACGTATCTTTCTTCCTCTTACCAAGTCTGACAAGCTGAAGTTACAGAGCAAGGATGGAAGAAACTCTATAGCTATAGCAATGTCGGTTCAGAGTGCTTGTGTATATTTGTATAAATTCTACCCTGACTGCATTCATTAGTTATGTGACCTTGATCAAGTTTGTTTAACATCTGTTTCTGTCTTCCCATCTGCAGAATGGTATCCCTCAGGGAACTGTAAGGTTAAATGAATATACCCAAAACCTCCAGATCATAGTGAGTTATTATTATCATCACTAAGTGTCTTCTACACTGCTTACTACGCACTGAGATAATAAGAGCAGGACACAGATATGGCTCAAGTAGTAGAGCATACGCTCGCTTGTATGTGCAAGATTGGATTCAGTCCACAGCACTGCATGACACCCTCTTGCCAAGCAGTGCTACATGTGCCCCTTCCAATGATAATAATAAATATGTATGTATGACAAGGTTGACTATGGAACACAACCAGAATGAACCACATAGGGTGGAAAACAGCAGGAGATGGCACATTTGAGTTTCACTCCCATAGAGAATAGGGAGTTTGCTTGCAATTATAGACAGCTTCTTGACATGGTAGTCTTTCTTCCTTTTGTGCATTTGTGCACTTGTGCGTGTGTGTTTTGAAGGGGTACTCCTAGCACTGCAGGGGATCGGACCTGAGCTTCCTGTGTTCAGAGTGAATGCTCAATGCAAAGCAAACACCCACCCCTTTGAGCCATCTCTTTAGCCTCTGGTATTTAGCAGCAAGAAGGGTAGGTGTTATTTCTCTACAATACAACAAAACCAATCAGTAAAGTTTTGCCTCTTCCCTCCTACAGCCCATCGGATTTCCATTTTTTTCCAGATACACACTTCTGAGGCTTCCATGAAATCTGGAGTAGCCTGAGACCACCTTTCTGGCCCCATTACAAGGTTAATGCTAATTCCCTAAGGTAAGCCTAGCCAAGAGGGCAGGTTCTGGTCAGAGTAATTCACAATAGTCTAAAACCCTCAGGAAACTCTTTACCTCCAAAAGAACCTCCAAACTCACACATCTTTAGTTGGTAAATGGTGGAAGGAAAAATTTGTTCCCTTAGTCTGGACTTTCTAGATCCTGACTTAGTTCTAGAAAACAGAGAAACAGGAATGAGCTATGGTATTCCTGATGTAATAGAGATCAGCTATTTCTAAGTTGCCAGGTTGAGTTCAATACAGAAATCCCAGTATGGGACTTGGAGAAGTAGTGCAGAAGCTAGGTCACTCACCTTACGTGTTGACCCAATTCAATCCATGGTACCTCCTATGGTCCACCAAGGCCTGCTAGGGGCACAGAGCCAGGAAAACAGCCTGAGTACTGTAGGGTGTGGCCCCAACAACAAAATACCCAGTAAGGTTCTTCTTTCCTGTGACCCTTAATCATACTTCTTAGCTTTAAGTTTGATCAGTTATAACGGGAACTCATTTGCATAGCTCCCTGGCCTTACTAGCCATGAAAGAATAGAAAGGGATATGCTCACGTGGCCTTCTTCACAGCTCAACAGCCGAGGTCTGTCACAGCCCTGAGCTCCCCACTGCCCCTGGGTCACTGCCCAGTAACCTTGGTACCCCTCTGAATGGGTTCACTTTCTCTGGGAGTATGTAAGTTTTGTTTTGGGGTCATTCCCCGTGGTCCAGGAGTTACTCCTGGCTCCGCACTGAGGAATTACTCTTGGTGGGCTCAAGGGACCATATGGGGTATCAGGGATTGAACCCAGGTCAGCTATATGCAAGGCAAGTGCTCTATCTGCTGTACCTGCTCAGGTACCCCTGGGAGTTTTAGTAGCGGCTCAGTTACACTGGAACTCAATAAGGTGGTTTGGGAAACACAGAAGAGGTGGCACTAAGGGTAAGGCACTAAGGTTCTTTTGTGGTATTTACTTAATGGGAAATAATTATTCAATGTCTACAATTCCAGGCAAGAACCTAAATGAAATCAGGATGTACCACTGAATGGCAATAATAAAGTAGAAATATTTTTTTTCAATTGGTGAGGATTGAACTCAGGGTTTCACACATTTAATGCTCATGTTTCATCACTGAACTACATCCTTAGTCCTTTCTGATATTTAACAGAAATACAGAATAAGGACCTAAGTCACTTAACAGGTAAACAGAAAAGTTTTCTTGTCACATGATACAGTCAGTTGAGCTGGCTCAGGGACAGAAGAACAGAGGTAAAGAAAACATAGGATGAGCCTGGGAGCTAGTTCAATGGCTGAGCGCTTTGTACTCGAGCTTGACCTCCAGCACTTCTGGGAGTTACCCCTGAGCATTGAGGAAAAAATAAAGGAAACAAAAGAGGCCAGTTGGAGATTCTGAAAAACTCCACTCTATGAACTTTTTCTAGAAATTATCTCAGGTTGGACCCCAAAGATTTTGTTCTGCAGCAAGGCTTGGCTGGGACACCGTGCTCTGTTTCTGTTAAAAGGTATTCCCAAACCTCCTTTTGTACCAACAAGAGGCCTCGGAAGGGGTTGCGGGCACTCCAAGCTCCCGACAGAGAAGCCTCACTGTTAGAGGAAGATGATACCAAACAGGTCAAGTTTAGTCAGTCAGCCTTGGGGGTTTGCGTATTGACAGTGACACCTCTAACTCAGTGTCCTCAGAGACCCATTAAAGTGCTCTAGAAGTATCCAGAAAATGTTGATAAACGGCAAATTCTACACTTTGTACAGTTAGCCCACTGGAAGGTAAAAAGGAAAAAGTGTTACAGGGCTAGTGAAAGCTGTAAGCAACTGATTGGAATCTGTAAGCAACAGAAGGGAAGTTGCGTGGAGCTCTGCTTCCGACCAGGAGTTATGCAAGGTGACTTGAGAGCCGACCGGCTCCAGAACATCAGTGGTAAAGAGACTGGGAGTGATGGAGATGGAGGAGGTGCCAGCTGCCAACACACTTACTTCAACATATCAGGCAGCAAGAGGAGTGTGGCAGCCCTTGGCCTGCCCGAGGCAGGGCCTGGCTCTCCCTCATTCCATTATGACTGACTCACTGACTTGTTGGCACTTGACAGCTGCGTAGATGGATCTGAGCTGCAAGGTCCTGATGAGCTTTTAGGGTTCTGTGAAAGGAAACTGCAGAGGCTTTTTCCTGAAATCTGTCTGGTTCTTACACATTTTTCTATTTGTCGCTCCTAAGAAATGCTGGCGTGACGTCAGTCTCACAAGGATCATCCTGTTCTGTTGCTCAGTATGAAAGGACAGAGGAGGTTCATTTTTAGTATCATCAATACCAACTTCATGTTTGCACCACAATCAGGAAATCATCAGGGAATTTGAGAGAGAAAGGAGAATAGGTTTCAAGAAGCTTCTGAAAGAAACCAAGAACTGAAGGTAATTCTCCAGGACCCTCAGAGGGTGCTCTTTAGTACCTTTTCAACAATGAAGGGGCTTCCTCCTTTATTACTGGGTGGCAGCAGCAGCAGCCAAGATTTGAACCTTGAAAATTATATACACCTGTCTATCATCAATGAGATCTATCATCAATGAAATTCTTACTCAATTTATTAATTGTTACTCATCTCCCCCCACTACATCCCAATTCTTTTTCTGCATTCTGACTGGCCTAGCTCAGTGCAGAGAAAGGGGAGCCGATGTGACTCGGGAGGAGACATGGGTAGAATGAGCAGGTCCCTCCAACTCTTTGGGGATCAATTCTGAAACAGCAGTGCTCTGTGGACTACAACTCACAGGTTACAGTGTTACAAGCTCTATGGGGACACAGTCCCTCCTGAACTGGTGGTCCAGATGACAAGAGAACCCGGCACTCCACTGTCTGTTCTGAGAAGCAGCCCATGAACAACTCTGGTTCCAATAGGAGGTTTCAGAAAGGGGGGGGGAGGAGGTCAAGAAGGCCTTTCTATTTTGGGGGCAGGGGGCATCTAAATAGTGCCTAGGAGGCCTGGGCAGCCCTTCTGGAGATTCTCAGTCCCCGAGGCATGAGAATCAGTGCAGGGTCTGAGGCTTCGGTGCTGCTAGGATTCTGTGGCGCGGGGATCACATTACCCAGGCCATCCCGGCAGTGCTCAGGGCTATGCAAGGCCATGGAGGGGACAATACGTCGCCCAAAGCCAAACTAGGGCCAGCCACATGCAGCACATACCCTTGAGCTATCTCTATGGCCCCAGCAATGGAAAGCCTGTTTCCTAGGACTCGGCATGGGCACGCCGGTGTAAGGAGTGGCTAGCAGCACAGGGCTCTGCAGAGTATGTGAGAGGGTGTGAAAGTACACAAACAAACTGGATTCCGAGTTCAGCAGTCAGGCTCCACACAGAATGCACAGGACAGCCAGCCAGGTGGATAGAGCAAGAACCTTCATCCTTCATGGTCAGTGGAGAGAGGTCACTTCTTTTAGCCAAAAAACCTCAAGGCAGAGAAACGTCACAGCTTGTAGGTGCCCACAAACAGGTTGTCTGAGCTAGGAGTGGGGGGAGGGCATCCGTGTCCCACAGCGGACAGGGCTTCAAGTGCACTGACATGAGGTTCCGCAGAGTGGCAGGTGATGTGGCACACAGGTGAGGTCTTTCTCCACTTTTCCTACTTGTAGGGGCGATAGAGCAAACTGTCTTCTGCCAGGCCAACCCTGTGAACAGGGCATACTGACGGGAATCTCTAGAGTATGCATAAAAATCCTTTCCCTCTTTTTAAGCCACCTATGCTTTCTCTCTGATCCCTGCATCATGAGCTAAGCCCACTCCAGAGGCTCGCCTGGGCTGCCCACTTTCCCACCCTCCAGTCAGGAAAAAGGGAAGGAAAAGAAAAACTCAGAAACCTCAAGATTGTTTGGAATTTATTCTCTTAAATAAGAATAGTAACATTTGTTAAAAAAAAAAAAAAAGGAAAGGAAAAAAAAGCACGACACCTTAGTTTCACAGCAAAGGCAAAAACAAAGTTACACAATTAAATTAAAAAAGTCACAAACACACTTAAAACAACAGCACAGGTTAAAAACAAGGGTAAAAATAAAGGTTTTGAGTGAAGGCTGGAAATAGACAGGGGGTCCTTGGCACAGTTCACCTCCCTTTATTCTGTTTGTCCCAGGACCCTCTCCCTTGACCCCACCCTTGTATCTGCCCAAGCTAAATGGCACAGGCAAGAAAGGAAACCCCTTAATTCACATTTAGCCCTTCAAGGCACATAATGAAGCGCTTTAATGGAAGGGCTGTCCAGGAGAGACACAGTGAACATGGAAACCACAGCAAGCCCAAGTCCGTCACCCAGAGCCTGAAAGCCAAGGGGAAGGTACAGTTCACCAGGTGTGTGTTGTGAGAACCTACCAGCTTTCAGAAATGTATGTATTTGTTCGTTTTCTGTGATACCTACCCCTGTAAAACCTTTCCAATCCTATGAATGCCTGGATTACTCTGTTCCCACCAATGTCTGACCAGAGCTCTAAGCCTGGCTAATGGCATGGTTCCCCAGTGGAAATGCTCCTTTGGTTTTCTGATTCAAGGAACAAGCTTGTGAAACAACTCCTGTAAGACTGCTGTTATTATTTAGCACAAAATGAAAGCACCTATTCACACACAAGAAATGAAATCTATATAGACTGCGTGCGTGTATATGTGTGTGTATGTGTGTAAATATTTGCACGTCACCATAAATTATGACTCATAGGTACAGGGGTTGGGAGTTAAACGGGAATGCTCTACTCATATTTTCCAGAAATACATGTGAAGGGAAAGGGTGTGGGGAGGCAGTGAGAACATTTCCTAACTTCCTCCTGACAGGCAAAACCCAGGACAGAGTGGAACTCCTGACACCACAGAGCTGTAAGAGGGGGATGCCTGCATTTTCCAACGGCTCATGCAGCATGCAAATATGGAGCCTAACGGGTCACCAAGAGTATCTGGAAACAGGAAGTCACTGCTATTCTGCCAGGGAACTTTTCAGTTAAGACCCTCTTTGCTGTAAGATGGCAAAAATGGACACGTTTCTCCCATTTTGTCTATTGCCGATACTATAAGAAAAGCTTTTATTCTCCTCTTAGAAGACCCCATAGCTATATTCTTCATGTTTGAGGACAACAACAAACAAGATCAGCGTCCTTCCTTGGAGCTTTTCTTTTAGTGTTGTCCAATTTTTTCATACAGTCAGAACAGGTACTACAATATTAGGCGGTGTAAAAAATGTTTGTGCCAAGTTTACTAATCTAGACAAAGGCGTGCAAGTAGCTTAAACATATTTACAGATTTTTGAGAACAGGAAAAAAAAAACATTCTATTTGAAAACACATTACAAGAAAAACTGTACACAAAACCACCGAAACTGTGTGAGGCAGCTTTACATGCCAGGGACTGGGAGAGAACAACACTGCACAGTGGGCCTGGACATCATGTCGGTCTGTTTGGCAACAGCAACAATTTTGGTTGAAGGCGCGAGGAACAGAGGGGAGGAAAGGAAGCAGCTCCAGAGAGAGCTGCAGGGCGAGCACAGGCCACGCCCAGACACAGCAGCGCCCTCGGGACAGGCCTCGAGGGTAGTTTATTACAGAGTCAAGTTCATTCATTTACAGTGTTTTTGTCTGAAAGCAGTGGAGGAGATGGACCATGGATGTGGGCCAATGGCTGCTCTCTAGGACAAACATTCTAGAATCTCAAACTGCTGAGCTATCCCTGAAGCTTCTTAAAAAGAAATTCTAGCTAAGCAGTCAAAGTTCCACTTGAGGTTTAAAAAGTAAAGTCCTATTAAGGGAGATCTATTTCCTACCAACTAGGAAGTATCACCCATACTTCTGTTCCTGTCTATGGAGACAAATAGAGATAAGGCCCTCAGAAGGAGCTGAGCTCTGGAGTATGTTAAGACTCAGAGCCACTTCCAAAGGCCTGAGTCTACAGGAGACACCAAGGGAAACTCATTTGTCCCTAACAATCTGGCCGCCCCATTGTCGGGAGTACCTTAAACGGGGGTACTTGCCTATTCTTGGGGGTTATTCCAGCTATGAAGGCCCTGTGCAATGACAGTCAAGCAAGAACCATGGGGACTGAGACACTGTCAGTGGTCCTTACCACAAAACCACTATAATGCTAATCACATTACCAGCTCGAGTCTTCTCCCTGGTCATTAGAATAGATCGCTATAATACCACCCTTAGGAGTTCTAAATGGCAAATTGAAACTGAAAGTGGACAAACTTAGCTTGCTCAGACATGAATTTCAGTCTTTTCTGTGGGGCAAGGGGTTGCCGGGGAGTCCACACTTAGTGGTGCTCAGGGCTTGCTCCTGGCTTTGCACTCAGGGGTCACTCCTGGCAGGGCTCGGGGAACCATATGGGATGCTGGGGATCAAACCTGCTTGGCTGAATGCAAGGCAAGTGCCCTATTCACTGTCCTATCTCTCAGGCCCTTCAGAGTTTTTTTCACTGGTTGTGGGCCACACCCAGCAGGGCACAGCTCTGACTCCTGGCTTGGTGCTCAGGAATTCACTTCTGGCAGTGACAAAAGTATGGATAGAACTGGGGATGGCCACGCACAAGGCAAGCACCTTAATCTCGATACAAACTCTCTGGCCTCTGTCAAACTTTTTAAAAAAGATGTTCAGTACTCTTAAATACAAAAAGTTTTCCTTTGAGTTATTTTATTCAGTAGTCAAGTTCCCAAAATAGCTCATCTCTGCGAGAATAAGGTAATAAATAATAAATAAAGTAGTGCCTTCACGTGGCCAAATATGCATTTCAGAGCACAACCTCCACGTCTCTATCTTAATTCCACTGCTTATATTTGTAACGTCCAGAACGCCCCAACCCCTGTTCTACCTCTCTGCAGTGCTCTATGAGTATCAATAGCAAAGTGCTGCAAGCACTTCATGGGAGATATCAGAAAGGGTTTAAGACTAAAAGGTATCAAACCTTTACTTTAAAATTCTTAAACAGTGCTTAAATATTCGATCTGTAGGACATTTCCAAACTTCCCCTGATTCTAATGAGAGATGAGTGAATGGCAGCAGAAGAGCGCTTCCTCACCACACTCTGCTCTGTGCCCAACTGGGTGGTACGCCCAGACTCTGCAATCACCCTCTCTCTCTGGGCCTTCTTCCTCTCAGGAATGAGTACCACTGGGCTCACTTCGGTTCTTGAGCACAGAATAAGCAGCAATTCTGAGGCCCTGTCATTTAAAGACCAAATGGATAATTCCTCCCTTTTCCTATTACGGAAGTGCCACTGACAACACCTCCACAGATTCTGGCACCAGAGTCAGCTTGAAGCTGTATTGACGTATAGAGTTTACTAGTTACCAGGCTGCTTGTGATGTGCCTGCTTGGATCAAGAGGAAACGAGAGGCAGAGCATGATCCTACTGCCTTTCCCTCTCACCTGCACAGTGACCTTGGGTGGTAGCAAGGGCTCTGAAGCCCCTGGCATTTGGTGAAACAGTGGACACATCGCCCCGGCTGGTGTGACATGGAGTGGAGAGAGGCGATTTTAAGTGAATTAGCAAAATGGTTCTTCACAACACATCTAGTGCCCATGAGCCCGCCTCAGCCCTGCCCTGCCAAGACCAAAATGAATGTTTTTAGAGGTAGAAAATGTGTTATCAATCAATTCTGTACACAAGGAAATGATTAGTAAAAGTAATTAGTAAAATTAATTAGAAACCAGTTAGGGCCTGATTCTCTTCAGAAGGGAAATGCCTCCAAGTCCCCAGACAGAGCCACCCTTGAACTAGTCCGAGCAGAAGAGCAGTGTCCATCTGTCCACAATCTGAATACAGAGCAGGGTGCAGGAATTTCAAGTTCACGTAAACACAGATGACATGGCTTATCATAATGCCATGTTCTGTTAAAAATAAAAAAGCAAGACATGCAAGAAGGCCCTGGGACTCTGGATTCTCACTTGAGTCAGTGACCAATGCAGCCTGTTATGAGAAAGAACCTGGACCAACTACCCCAGTAAGTGTGTTTGCTGCATGTGGGCAGACCCCAGGGTTGCAAGAGTACTTGGATATGGACGATCATTACTGGAGCGTGTGCCACGGCCGGCCTGCTGATGGAGGGGGTGGCCCTACTGGCTCACAGGCTGCCAGTGAAACTCCCCTCGGATCTGCACCAGCACCTCTGACAGGCCATAGAGAAAGGGGACTCCGAAAGCAAGCAGCTGGCACATGAAGAAGGAGTCCAAAGGGTTTTGGGCCACTTGATGCCCAATCGAAGAAATGTTGCTTTGGAGGTGCTGGCTCATCCCCTTGGCCTTGTCACAGAGGCCGAGAGAGTGACGCGCCACCCAGCCAAACAAGGAAGTTAGGCTACCTGGAGTTCTCTCAGCGGGGTTGGCCAGGGCGCTGGCCCGTCCATTTGCATCAGCAGCAGGGCCGTCCTGCAGGGATCCTCTTGCCTCCTAGGAAAGTTCATGAGGAAAACAGAATGGCTGTGACTGCAGCACTAGTGTCTCAGGAGGCAGTACACCCGACTCAGAGCAGCCTTCTTTGAATTTTTTTTGGGGTTCTTATTTTGGGGCTCTACCTAGTGGTGCCCCAGTCATTCGGGTAGTGTGCTCAGGGCTCACTCCTGATCCTTCAGGGTACCATACTAGGAGCCACGGATCGAACCAGAGTTGGCTGTGTACAAGGCAAGTGTCTTAACCCCTGTCTTATCTCCCCAGCTCCAGTCCTCCTTTCAAAAAATCTAGATCTACTCCACTTAGTCTCCCTCCACAAACCCCTCAGCAGCCAAGATAAAGCCTTTCAAGGAAGCATTAACTAGTTGGTTGCTGAAAAGGTGCCCTGAGTGAAGGGACAAAGACAGAGGAGCAGGTTCTCTCATTAAAATCAAAAGTGCGACTGCAGAGAGAGAACAGGGTGAACTGAGACCTTTGCATGCAGTGGATCCTGGGTCAACACCTCCTATGCACTGTCCCACAGCACGGCCTGCTCCTCAGCACAGAGCCAGAGGAAGCCCCAGAACACTAGCTGGTATGGCCCCAGAGATCCCCAAATAAAATTAAGGTTTTTTAAAAAGACAGAAAAAAAGGTCTTAGGTATTATTCACCTAATAAATAACAGAACAATGGGTAGGCAGGATACGTAATTTACAGCCAAATTTCTTTCTTCCGGATACAGAGATATTTACTCAGGAACAAGATTTCTAGAGACTCCTGCAATCTCCCCAATCCAACTCAGGTGGTGGACAGAACTTCACCTAATTATCTAATGGTGGGGCCCACCACTAGTGGATGCTTGGAAAGCTGGTTCCCTCCCCATGCTGGAGGGCAACCCTGTGTGGTGACATATACTAGGCAATTTGTTCTGTGGGTTCCACAGGTCACAGTGGGACCTGACACCACCGCCCGGAGAAGGTGCCTGCAGTTCCTGCCCCGGGTGGGGGAGTGCCGTTCCATTACCTTCCCAGAGAGAGGGGCCAGCGCTGGTCTCTTCCTCTGTGCCGAGCCCGAGAGCCGGTAGCAGTAGTGTGGTTTGCAGTAGAATTTACCTGCAGGCAGTAAGAGGCCGGGGAAAGGCAGTGAGTAAGATTCAGTAATCCAGACAACTCCCAGGCCTCAGACATTCCTATCCGTCTCTACTGGCCAGGAGTGTCCGTCACGTCTTCATCTTCCCAGGAGGCCCTTTCCTCTCTACAAACTGCGATTCCAGCCTTCAGCATCTCTTTGTCTGAAGGGAGGGGTTCCCTTGGGTATGTAAGACCACTATTCTAACACCCAATCAGTGTCCAGACAAAGATGTGAGGCTTGCTTGGCTGGGTCAGGAAACAAAGTGACAGTGTGTGCAGAACAAAGACGTGGTCACATGAAAAGCCGGGCGGGAGTGACATTTATGGAAAACCCAAGAATGAACACAAGTGCAGGGTGGAGGCGGAGAGGTGGAGGAAGCCGGGCAGTGTCTGGCATTCGTGCTGGCAGGACCCTCTGCTGCTCTCCTGTAACCAGTCCCTGGCCAGCCCTGGTCAAACAGCAGCTTGAGATCATGGAAACCAGGAATAACCAAAAATAATGATACAAAATTCCACCAAATGAAAAATTCAAAACAGAGAGCGACAGAATAAAAGAGAAAAAAGCATCAGAGTC
Source organism: Sorex araneus (assembly GCF_027595985.1). Classification (NCBI taxonomy): domain Eukaryota; kingdom Metazoa; phylum Chordata; class Mammalia; order Eulipotyphla; family Soricidae; genus Sorex; species Sorex araneus. The sequence continues at coordinate 229,870,471 of NC_073303.1, forward strand.
TGCAAAATGACTTTTAGCTGTGTCTGGATTTCTTTCTGTGTCCTAATGTCACAGGAGTTCTGCCGTGGGGGTGGTGAGAGTCTAAATTCGTGACCTTGGCTTTACCCGCACCCTCGAAGTGACAAGCACTCACAAAGAGTCACCCCCCCCCCCATATATGCTTTTTTTTCACTCCCAGGTAAAAAGCTGAGGATTTGGAAAGTTAAGTGATAAGGACCCTAAGACAGGAGCTATTAAATGAGGAATAATGGATTTATCCTCCTCCATAAAGGGTGCTCGTTTGACAACTGAGCTTTCTTGTGCACAATTAAGAGGACCAAACAAGAAAACAGACAGAACAATGAAACTAAGTTGGTCTTAAAAACAAAAATCAGTTTTAAAAAAGATACACAAAATTAACAAACTTAGTAGGTAAAGGACCAAATATGATAACCTCTCAATATCTGTGTTGCAAACCATAATGCCCAATAGAGAGAGTGTATGGGAAATATTGTCTGCCATGGAGGCAGCAGGAGGGGTGGGAGGGGGGCTATGCCGGGGATATTGGTGGTGGGAATGTGCACTGGTGGAGGGATGGGTGTTTGATCATTGTGTGACTGTAATTCAAACATGAAAGTTTGTAACTATCTCATGGTGATTCAATTAAAAAAAGGTGGGGGGTGGGGTAGCGCCTGGAGCAATAGCACAGCGGGTAGGGCATTTGCCTTGCACGCAGCCAACCCGGGTTCGATTCCCAGCATCCCATATGGTCTCCTGAGCACTGCCAGGAGTAATTCCTGAGTGTAGAGCCAGGAGTAACCCCTGTGCATCATCGGGTGTGACCCAAAAAGAAAACAACAACAACAACAACAACAAAACCCGCAAAAAAACCACAACAAAATTAACAAATTTTACCTAGGCTAACTAAAAGAAAGGTTCAAAATCAGAAATGAAAAAGCATTACTCTTTTTGTTGTTGCTTTGTTTTGGGGCCCCACCGAGTGGTGTTCAGGGGTGACTCCTGGCTCTAGACTCAGGAACCACTCCTGTGAGAAATGTACACTGGTGAAAAGATGGGTGTTGGAACACTGTATGACTGAAACCCAATCATGAACAACCTTTTAAATATGAAAAACAAAAATATGATTGAAGTTAAAAATAAAACAAAAAACGGAAAGTAGGAATCACTCCTGGCAATGCTCAGGGGACCATGAGGGATGCTGGGGAGTGAACCCAGGTTGGGCATGTGAAGGCAAGCGCCCTACCTGCTGTACTATCTCTCCCATCCTGAAAGAGCATTTCAACTGATACTACAAATTAACTAAAGGATCATGGAAGACTATGAATAATTATATAGTCGGATTTGGAACAACCAGGGTTCTCAAAAGTCCATATATATGAATTTTCTTATAAAGAGATGACATACATTTATTTTACATGTATATGGATGTGTGTGGGTGAGCAGAATCTGGTAAGCTACCAGTGGTATATTCAATGTGCCAAAAACAGTAACAACAAGTCTCACAATGGGAGACGTTACTGGTGCCCACTCCGAGCAAATCGATGAACAACGGGACGACAGTGCTATGGCAGTGTAGTGCTATATATGTGTGTGTGTGTGTGTGTGTGTGTGTGTGTACTATATATGTATATATATATATAGTATATATATAATATATATAGTACATAATACATATAATACATGTACAAAAGTATATAATACATGTACAAAATACATGGGAAGCCATTTTTTTATGATATTGGTAAGGTTTCAGCAGGCTATATACTAGTTAAGTTTTAAGGTATCAAAATTACACGCAGATTTTGACTGTGTATATGTGGAATGGGGTGGGTTGGGTTGGGCTGGTGCCAGTTAATCCTCTTTTTTTTTTGGGGGGGGTTATATCCAGGTGCTCTGGGGCTACTCCCAATATAGTGCTGGGGGGGCGGGGGAACAGTAAAGCTGTGAGGCTAAGCAACCACAATCAAAGCGTGTGCTTCACCCCTCTGAGCTATTTCCAACATTCACATTGGTTAAGGGTATGTCAACAAACTGGATAATTAAGAAGAGATCAATAGATTCCTAAAAATCTACAGCCTATCAAGACTGACTTATGAAGATCTTAGGTAGATCGATATTAAGGAGACTGAAAAAATCAGTAATCAAAAGTCTGATTTCCTAGGGGCTGGAGCGATAGCACAGCGGGTAGGGCGTTTGTCTTGCACATGGCCAACTCAGGTTCGATTCCCAGCATCCCATATGGTCCCCTGTGCACCGCCAGGAGAAATTCCTGAGTGCAGAGCCAGGAGTGACCTCTGTGCATCGCTGGGTGTGATCCAGAAATAAAAAAAAAAAAAAGAAGTCTGATTTCCACCCGAATAGAATGAAAGATAAAAACAGAGAAGATCAGGATCAGATAGATGTCTTCACAGGTAATTCTACCAAACACTTAATGAAGAATTAATTCTCAAGTTCTTTCCAAAAAATGAAGAGGAAGGAACATGCCTAAACTCATTTCATTAGATCAGAATTGCACTGATACAAAAGCTAAAGATACTACAAGAAAATTACTGGCCAATATTTTGATGAATATAGATTAAAAATTTCAATAAAATACTAGCAAACTGAGTTTAACAATCCATTAAAACTCTCATTCACCAAGATCCTTGGGATGCCAAGATGCTCAGCATTACTACATACTGAATTTCTTCGTCTAATAACTCTTCCTCACCCTGACAGCTGTGGGAAAGATGAGCGGTACAAGGCATTCACGCTGTTTTCTGACTAGATCATTACTTCTGTATATATTTTCTTTTTTTTCCCTCCCTGGTTCAATACACTAGGGGTTGGGAGTTAAAGATTTTCACAAAGTTTTCATGAATTTAGTGCATTCCAACCAGTATAATAAAACCCACTGAGAATAAATATTAGGGGCTGGAGTGATAGTAAAACGAGTAGAGTGGTTTGCATAAGGCCGATCCGGGTTAGATCCCTGGTATCCCATATGGTCCCCCAAGCCCAGCCAGGAGTAATTCCTAAGGGCAGAGCCAGGAGTAACCCGAGTGCTGTGAGGTGTGACCCCCCTCCCCCCAAAAAAGATATATATTAAGAAAAAAAGATGCTTGGGGCTGGAGTGATAGCACAGTGGATAGGGCGTTTGCCTTGCACGTGGTCGACGGGGTTGGGTTCAATTCCCAGCATCCCATATGGTCCCCCGAGCACCGCCAGGAGTAATTCCTGAGTGCATGAGCCAGGAGTGACCCCTGTGCATCGCCCGGTGTGACCCAAAAAAGGAAAAAAAAAAAAAAAAAGAAAGAAGAAAAAGAAAAAAAGATGCTTGACATAAATGTGGCATACCACACGAATAGAATGAAAGATAAAAACCATATGATTATTTCAATAGATGCAGAAAAAGCATTTGTCAAAGTACAATATTCTCTCGAGGTAAAAATGCTCAATAAACTGGATACAGGCTGGAGGATTTCCAATAAAAATCACATATTACAAACCCACAGTCAATATCATACTCGGTGGTGAAAGAGAACAGCTATTCCTCTAAAATCATGAACAATACAAGGATTACACTTTCACCACCTCTGTTCAGCACAGTATTAGACTTTCGACAATGATCAGACAAAAAAGGAAATAAAAACACTCAAATAGGAAGGGAAGAAGTAAAACTATCAACATACATAAAACCATTGTGTCTCTGTAAACTAATAATAAAACATCTGGAAATTCCATTCACAATAGATAAGAAACTCCCATGCATAACTGCATAAAATAAACAAACAAAATGCCTAGGGAATAAATCTAGCCAAGATTAGGAAAGATTTTAAAATTAAAAAAAGTTTTTCTTTTTTTAAATTTTGGCCCACAGTAGGAGATGCGTAGGGCTACTGCCCCTGGCACAGTGCTTAGGGATTGCTACTGCAATGATCAAGAACCACACAGGTCCAGGGATTGAAGCTGGGGCCTCTGCATATGACTTGCATGGACTCTATCTAGCCCTTTGAGTCATCTTTACCAGGCTCTTAAATTAGAAAATTCTGATGACAGAAACTGAAGACACACCAAAAAATGAATAACCAAAAAGAGATGACCAATATTTAACATGTTCAGGGGTAAGAATGCTGGTAAATGTCTATATTATTGAAGGTCATCCATAGATTCAGTGCAATCTCTATCAAAATTCCAATGGCATTTTTCAGAGAAATAGAAAAAAAAATTCTAAATTTAAGTGAAGCCATAAAAAGTCCTGAATAGCCAAAGCAATCCTTAAATAGATAATTGCTAAATTCCTTTTAAAGAGCAATGCTAAGTAGATAAAGGACCAAACATGATGGCCTCTCATTAGCTGTATTGCAAACCATAATATCCATAAATAGAAAGAGAGTAAGAGGGAAACTGTCTGCCATGGAGGAGGGGGGTAGGGGTGTGGTATGGAGGGATACTGGGGACACTGGTGGTGGAAAATGGGTGGTGGAGGGATGGGTGTTTGATCATTGACTGAAAATCAAACATGAAAGTTTCGTAACTACAGCTCATGGTGATTCAATAGTGTCCATATAACAAAAGAAGCCATCAATAAAAGGAAAAGGCAAGCTATGGAAAGGGAGAAAACTCTTTGTATATTCTGTTTAATTAGGCTCTAATATCCAAGAAATATAAAAAACTCATAAAACAAAAAAAGTGCGAACAACCCAATTAGAAAATGAGCAAGAAGACCTAGGTAGTTTTTTATGTGTATGTTTGTTTTTTTGTCGGGGGAGGGTGGAAGGGAGGGGTGGGCATCCTCACAGTCAGTGGTGTTCAGGGCTTATTCCAGTCTCTGTGCTCAAGGATCACTCATGGTGGTGCTCAGGGGACCATATGAAGTGCTGGGGTTGAACCTGGGTAGATAGCATGCAAGGCATGTAGTACAGTGGTTCTATCACTCTGGTTCAGAAGTAGGTAGTTTTTAAAATAAGGCATAAAACAGCAATTAGGGAACACTTGTCTTGTACGTGGCCAACCCAGGCTCGATCCCTGGCACTCCATAAGGTCCCCAGTAATTCCTGAGTGCAGAGCCAGAAGTTACTCCTAGCACTGCCAGGTGTGGCCCCCAAACAAAACCAAAAACAAAGAGAAAAAAAAAAGGCATGGAAGTCAACTATTCCATGAAACTGTACTTAAAACATCACTAAGCATTAGAAATATACCAGTCAAAACCACAATGAGCCAGGGTACAGTGCCACCCAGTAGATCAACCTGTACCTGCGTGCGAGGCGAGAACATCAGTAGCCTAAAGGTGTCTTCAGGCTTCCTGATACCCTAAAATTGTCACTGTAGCCCCAACAACTTGGGACCAAGTTTCCTGAGAAAAAAAAAATTTTTTTTCCCTTTTGGATGACACCCGGTGATGCACAGGGATTACTCCTGGCTCTGCACTCAGGAATCACTCCTGGAGAGTGATTGGAGAACCATATGGGATGATGGGAATCAAACTCGGGTCGGCCGTGTGCAAGGCAAACACCCTACTCGCTGTGTTACTGTTCCAGCCCCCGTTTCCTGAGAAATTAAATGGCCAAAAGTTAGGTATGTAGGAGTCATACCCACAAACCACCTCCAGCTCAGCTATACAAGTTCATTTGTCGGCTTTACTTCACAGAGCCATAAATAAATCTTGAAAGAGATCAAAAGCTGCAGTTAATCTTAGACCCATGCAAGGCTGAACAGACCAGGGTAAATTGGAGGGGGGCAAGTTAGCTTGGTACTTGTCCAAGCAGAGTCTCTGGGCAGTCGCTTGCTTTCACAATCCAAAACCACCGTTATGCCCAAGGCCTGACTCCACCATCTCAGGAAGAACCTCACCAAGATATAATCTGTTGAAAATTCAGGTATGCGGGTTTTGTGACTGAAATCTCCAGGCTTTCTCCAGGTTAGGATGGGCTACCTCCTTCCGCCTCCCTGTACTTCCGGAAGCCTCGGCAGTCACATCCAAACCTCAAAGCTGCCACCCAGCTAAAGAACTACTCCAGCCTAACCATCCTGATAAAAATACTGAATCCCTGAATAAACACAACGACTTTTTAATACCTGTATTATAAACCATAATGCACAAAAATAGAGGGAGGCTGGGGGTGGGGTGTGGGGTGTTGGGGGAGGATGGGAGGGAAATAGGGGACACTGGTGGTGGGAAATGTACACTAATGAAGTGATGGATCTTGGATCATTGTATGATTGAAATTCAATCATGAACAGCTTTGTAATGGTCTATGTCATGGATATTCAATAAAAAATTAAAAAAATAACAAAAACCCACAATGAGTTAGAACCTTTCACCAATTAGAATGATGATTACTGTAAGAAAGAATAAATATCAAGCATTGGCAAGGATATGGAGAAAAGAACCCTACTTCTTTGATGAGAGGAATGAAACTTTGGTACAATCATTGTGGATAACAATTCTTTAATATTTTTAGATACATCTCTAAGCTATCACTTATCTAGCAACCCCATTTCAGGGTATCTATCCAAAGAAACTGAAACTGAAATCAGTATCTCCTAAGTTTATCTGCATTCCATGTTCTTGATAGGGTTTTTTTCCCACCCCTAAAGGTCCAAGAATGGATACATATTATTATTTAGCTATAAAAAGAAAATCCTAATATTGAATAGATTGAGGGCATTATATCTAGTAAACCAGACATATTTTACTATCAACTATGATCTCACTACACACAGAATCTTAAAAATGGAGAAGGCACTGTACCCTGGGGTTGCCCCATCCCAATTCTGGTGCATAATTTCTCCTTTGTAATCTCCATCTTTCTCACTGGTGAATCACATATCCTTGGTTTAGTATCTTCCCTCAATAAAAATCTTTATTTCACTATCAAAAGTCCAAACCAAACAGTTCTCAAGAAGACAAAGAGAGGGGCTGGAGGAATAGCACAGCGGGTAGGGCGTTTGCCTTGCACGCGGCCAACCCAGGTTCGAATCCCAGAATCTCATATGGTCCCGAGCACTGCCAGGGGTGATTCCTGAGTGCAGAACCAGGAGTAACCCCTGTGCATCACCAGGTGTGACCCAAAAAGAAAAAAAAAAAGACAAAGAGAGGAGAGATGGTTACAAGGGGCAAGCACCTAAGAATGAGCTACGAGGGTACACACTCAGTTATGGCTCCACGGGGCATGCTGAAGTACCACGTGGTTATGACAGCTAGCAACACTGTAATTACAGACTTAAATGTAGCTAAGCAGGCAGATCTTAAATGTTATCATGCCCCCCAAAAGAAATGGTAACTATGTGATAAAACAGAGATGACAGTTAATTATTATGGTGGCAATCATTCTGCAAATTGCCAAAGCAATGTGATGTACATCTTAAACTTGATCTCAGCAAGGCTGCAGCTGGGCTAGGAATGTGGCTGTGGGAGCTCCGGGTTCTCTCTCTCCCAAGCACTGCCCGGAGTGGACCTTTACCAAGAGGTATGGCACCTCACATGCACCCCCAAATATAGCTGGGACTGATGGGGGTGGGGTGGGGAGGAAAAGGAGAATTAAAAAGTCAAAAGAAAACAAAATTGAGATAGCATTCTTCTGTTTTTCTTAACTGAGTTACCCAATTTATATCTTTCTTCTCTTCCTTCCAAGGACACTTGTTTTACTTTTATTTTGTTGATTTAATCTTTTTAAAAAATATGGCCTGTGACTTCCATACTTCCAAATATGTATTTATATATCTGCTATATATAGCATGTTTTCTGAAGTAGCACTTCTTCTAGATACTGGCAACTTAACCAGAAACCAGACATGACATTTATTGTTCGGAACATCTGATAGTCAAAGGATCTTCAATAATACTGTTTTTCTATATGAAAAATGGAATCGGGGGTTTTTTTCAGTTTGGACACAAGCTTCTTTTAAAATTTTTATTAAAAAAAAATTTTTTTTTTTGCTTTTTTGGGTTACACCTGGCGATGCACAGGGGTTACTCCTGGCTCTACACTCAGGAGTTACTCCTGGTGGTGCTCAGGGGACCATATGGGATGCTGGGAATCGAACCCAGGTTGGCTGCGTGCAAGGCAAACGCCCTACCCACTGTGCTATCGCTCCAGCCCCTTAAAAATTTTTTTTTTTGGATGCTATATTGTCCCTTTATTCATTTGGGTTTTTTTTTTTTTGGGTGGGGGGGGTGAGGCTACACCTAGTGATTCTCAGGGGTTACTCCTGGCTCTGTACTCAGGAATCATTCCTGGAGGGCTCAGAGAATCATATGGGGTGCCGGAGATCGAACCCAGGTCGGCCGCATGAAAGACAAGTGTCTTACCCACTGTACTATCTCTCTAGCCCTATAAGCTCCTTTAAAAAACAACAACATTGAGGTTCTATGATTTATAATACTGTTAATGATGGTTTCCCATGTACATAATTCCAATACATACCATATACCTCACCAGGGACACAAGCTCCTTTAACAAACTGTAATAAACAAGATGAAATATACAGAGCTTTTTTGTATGTTTTGCACATAATTCTTAATGGAATGCTCCTCTCGCCTCTGTGTGATTCTTATGTACTTCTCAGCCACGTGACCTTCTGTTACCCATCATAGAGGTGAATATATGTCCCAAACTGGTCAATATGACTCAATATCTGGGGCCGGGGTGATGGTACAGTGGGTAGGGTGTTTGGTTTGCACACAGCCGACCTGGGTTACATCCTTGGGACCCCATCTAGTCCTCTGAACTTTCCAGGAGTGATCCCTGAGTGCAGAAAGCCAGAAGTAAGCCCTGAGCACCAAGAGTTGACCCCCAACAGAAACAAAAACAAAAGAACAAAAATCCACTTGTCCTCTAACCTGTTATGGTGCTCTAGGAACTAGCACATGACCACGTTAAGCTAACCAGAGCCGCCTCAGGGGCTGGCATGGAGGATGTGCAAGGAGTCAACCTTTCTCTGAGATTACTGCTGCATGGAAGGAAGATGGAGATATAATGTTTAAACTTCAATCTGATTTAGGTTTCTACCACTGTCAAGCAAGAATCTTGTTTATTGATCTGATAAAGAAATCTTGATAATTCAATACACAGTGACTATAAAAGAGAATTTGGGAAAGCAGATGGGTAATGAAAAGGCTGAAGAAAAACAAATATACTCAATAATCGGACAAATTGGTGAGTGTCATTATATGACGGCGATAACCTAAACACTGAGAATACGAGTCCAGAGATAGGGTCTGCTTGGACAGAGCAGGGGGTGGATGATTAGTATCAGGGTGTAAGTACCAGAGACCAGGAAGCCTGAGTGTTCCTCAGGAGGAAGATGTACGCACAGATGTGAATGACTCTTATGAGAAATAGGGGGAGGTGGTATTCTATTAAAAAAGTCTCCGACTTCTTTACTTCTCTGTTTTACCCTAATTCTCTCCTTTCCACCCTCCTCTTCCTTCTTGTTTCTTTACTGAACACACACCTGGTTCCTAAAAGCCCCTAAGTTCCACCCTCAGTACCGATACTCGCTCTTTCTCTTACCTACATGGTATCTTTTAACTCTGAAATTAAGATGCTTAAAAATTTCTATTGTTGGGTCAGGGAGATAACTTTAAGGGTTGCAGTGAATGTGGTGCCTGCGGGAAATGCAGGCTCCATCCCCAGCACCACATGGTCCCCTGAGCACTGTGGGGAATGAGCCCCAAGCACCGAGCCAGGGAGCACCCTCCAAGCACTGCCAGCTGTTGTCCAATGCCCATGGAAATAAATTTTAAAAAATAGTCATCACTATTGTTGGTGACTTTTTCAATTAACCTTAATGGGGTTTTGCTTGCCAGCCTGCCTCCCTATCAGATTTTATTACCTACTGCATAATTTTCCAACTTCTACTCTATCAAGGTCTCTTTAGTATAATTACATTTGTCACAAAAGACAAAGTTTTAATACTATATTAAATTCTATTTTGGGCTGTGCAATGAGCTCTCAATTCATTACATGGAAGATAAAGCTAGAGGGAGGTGGCGGTGCTGAGCTCGCCTCGGCTGCCTTGGAGAGGCCAAGCCTGAGAATCGAGGGCTTGCGGTCTAGGGTCAGTGTCCTGCCCCTGAACTTAGGAAGTAGATGTGACTTTTTTTCTTTGTCACTGTTGCTTCTAGGTCAGATTCAGCAATGCTCAGGGCTCTGCACTCAAGAACCACTCCCACAAGTGCTTGGGGATTCTTATTGGACACTGGGGATCAGCTGTGTACATGGCAAACGCCCTTTTGTACTATTGCTCCAGCCCCAGGTATGACTTCTAAAGGCCTGGAAGTCTCTTTCCATAAAGCAAACAAATTTTTTTTTTTTCTTTTTGGGTCACACCCAGCGATGCTCAGGGGTTACTCCTGGCTTTGCACTCAGGAATTACTCCTAGCAGTGCTTGGGGGACCATATGGGTTGGCTGTGTACAAGGCAAACGCCCTACCCGCTGTGCTATTGCTCCGGCCCCACAAAAATTATTTTTGTAATATCTTTTTAATAGATGTTTGCCTAAAATATCTCTTTAAGTAAGAAATATTGAAAAAAGAAAGATATTATAAATAAGCAAGTATCTGTGAGGCCATGGAAATAAGTTTACCATGTCATTCTCCTTACCTCTAATTACTGAGTGATGCTATAATACAGCCAAAGGAAATAAAAATTTCTTACGAAAAAACAAAAAAGGGAGATGGATGGGGGAGGATTAGAATTTTTAAAAATGTATGTAAGAAACCTAAATCCACAGCTCAAAGAGAAAAAAAAGAGAAAAAAATTAAGTTCAGTTTCTAAGTGTGGCCTTCACGTAGACACACTCACCGTCCTCAATGTCATAGGCGTAGGCTGAGAGGCGCAGGGTGGTGGCACAGTACTCGCATTTGAAGCAGCTCCGGTGGAAGAATTTGCCCTCTGCGCTCAGTCTCTCCATCACATAGACTCTCTTTTGGCAAAAATAGCATGTGTCGCTGCCTCCCAAATTCTGCGGGAACTCCTTCTTTATGGAACCCTGTGAAGGGGGTGAGGGGAGCACATGAGGTATTGCTTCTCAGGCTCACTTCCAGGAGGCGAGACCCTCTCCAAGAGAAGCGGCTGCTCAGGAAGTCATTCTGGTTTGACACAGACCACAGATAACTCACTTTGCTCTCAGCTCTCTGAAGGAGCAGCCCTGTACCCACAGAGAACCCAGCAAGTGGACACAACTCTTTTGCAAAGTTTTAGAACAATCAAACCAAATTATTTTGACAGATTTCTGATTTGTGGATAGCATAAAAATGTAGGGCCCACCATTAAATTCTATGAGTGAAAACAATAGCATAGGCAGCTCAACTAACACCAAACAGCTCAGCAAATCCACAGACAGTGATGCCAGTAACGCTACTGTATGATATGTATGTTGTAACAAGCAATATAAAGTAAATTATTTTGTGCCTGCAAAGGGGGCAGGCTGTGGGGGTGGGTGTGTAACTGAGGACACTGGTGGAGGGAAGAGCATGCTGATGGTGGGATGGGTGGTAGAATACTGAATATCTGAAATGACTCTATGAGTAACTTTGCAAATCAGTTTTTAAATACAGTTTCAAATAAAAAAAAAAAAGGGTCAGAGAGATAGGGTCCAGAAAGTAAGAAAGGTGCTTGCCTTACATACAGCCAACCCCTATTGAATCCCCAGTACCACATGTAGTTCCCGGAGCACTGCCAGGGGTCACATTTCTGAGCACAGAGCCAGGAATAGTTCCTGGGCACTTCCTAATGTGATGGACACTGCTCCTGACCCATATCGATCCAATGTTCATGTGGTTGGTTCTACATGACTACAGAGCCCCTGGACTCTAGGTCTTAGGGAGCATTCTTTCCAACACCTAGATACAAGGTATGCTTCACCATATGCCATTCTAAATCATTTCTGTAGTCCAAAAAATTCTGTATCAAAATTCAAACAATCCAGGAAAAAGTTACCACAAGGCATATTCTGGCTATATACATTACCAAACTACTTTGAACAAATTAGATTTGTTTATGATACCATATTATATCTAGTAGATAGATGGTGCTCTTCATATATGTCTTACCAGTTCTTTCTTGTCTAGAAGGGTTTTGGGCTGTTCTTTCCTTTGAAGCTGACTGGCTATCTGCTCAGCCAATGAGCTCACTCCACCTGTGTACAGCTTTATGTACTTCTACTGGCCGGAGATTATATTATGATCAGAAAGAAAGGAAAATGAGAAGGAAAAAATAAATTAAGAAGACAGAGAAAAAAATATTTGGAAGGTGTTAAAATGAATACATGGTGTAGCAACAATCCACGCCAATACAGTGCCCACAGCCGGGTGAATATGGTGCTAAGAAAAGCAGGTGTCAGTGTCCACATAGAAGTAAGTATCAATATAGACAGAGGAGAATGGTCACGGGAACAAATCACTCAGTAGGAGAACACACTTTAGTCCTTCACATCTTTTTTGAATACATAACTGCAGCAAGATGGGTAGAGGGGAGATAGCAGGGTGCTGATATGCAGATGTAGAAACAAGTAAGAAGGGGGTACATGCACAGGTGTGTGCGTGTGTCCAAGTGACTCGAATTACATACAGAAATTCAAGAGAAACAATTCCTATTCAGACAGCAGATGTCCTGATTGACAACATGTTTTAAGGGCTTGGGGAGGGTTTGGGGTGACTCTCCATTTAGAGAAAACAACTAAGGGGCGAAAGCGACAGTACAGCAGGTCTCTTGCCTTGCACATGGCCCACCTGGGCTTGATCTATGTCCCCTATGGTTCCCTGAGCCCACAAGCAGTGATCTTTGAGTGCAGTCAGGAGTAAGCCCCGAGCACCACTGAATGTGACCTAAAAACCAACAACAAAAACAAAAATACAAGTTCACAACTAGAGTCAGAAGTTGACTCTAGCTGAGTGTGAGATGCCAACAGTCTAGAGTTATGTGTGATGCTTCCTCCTTAGCTATACTCCACCTCTAATCCCTGCCATAGTCCTGAGCTTTGTATTCACTCCAGCTTCTGAGATCAAAGCCTTCTAAGATGGGCTGCACCTCTTCAACGAAAAGGCTTTTACTTGCAGCCACGGAGACGTGCTGCTCGATCTTAGGAGGCCAGGAGGTATTTCTACTCAGGAATGATTACTATCTGTCAGTTGAAAAAATGATGAAAGAAATAAGTCCAGGGTTGGGGCAGAGAAAGAAAGAAGAAAAAAGAAATCCAAGCAGCTCAATCTTCTTTTGAGTAGTGTTGAAGAAAGAACAAATGGCCACATTCAATATTACGACTTCTTCCTGCTGATCATGTCCTTCCTTGAGAAGGGTTTCATGTGTCTGCTGTAGAACTTTCGAAAAGCCATTGCTTCCCATGGAGATGGCAGGGACTCGCAGCCATTGGGAACCACATGGGGTTAGAAAACACTGCAGCTTAAGGGGCCTGGATTCTAATTCTACTATCGAAGCACTACCCTGGCCTGACTCTGCTTAGCATCTGAGATCAGAAGAAATTGGGCAAATTCTGAGTGGTATGGTTGGTTGTAGACTGGATTCTGATTCTGATCAGAAACACAGCAGGAACAGTTCTGGTGGGGTCAAGAGCCCATCAGAAGTGATCTGAATGGACAAAAGCACAGCATACCCTGGCCGGGGCAGGGTAACCAGGGCATTGTCTAGGCAGAAACTAACTATGTCATAGCTGCTGCTTCTTTTCTTTCCAGGTGGGACATGTGCACAGCAGCTGTGCTCAGGGATCACTTTTGGAGGACTTGAGGGCCCATACGGGATGCCAAGAACTGAACTCAGGTCAGCTGCAAATAAGGAAAGCACTCTCCCGGGTGTACTATTTCTCTGGCCCCAAGTTGTAGTCTTTCAAACCGTAAATTTCTAAAACACTATTTCACAATAAATTCCTTAATGAGTTACTATTAGTAAATATTTGATTTATATACCTGTTTTATATATTTACATCTCTTATTGGGCAAAAGGGATCAGGAGTTGCAGACGTTTATGATGCATGTTCTATGCGAGCATATGAATAGCAGACGTGAACAGAACCCAAAGGTTCAGCTGAGATTGAGGAGTTAATGGGATACATTTTTTTTTTTAAACTAAGGATATTTTTAAAAAAGGTTATTTCCAAGGATTGGTGTCATATGCTCATTAATATCACAGTTTATACTCATCAGTGGTTTAGAAAAACAAAGTGGCATCTAGATCCAAGCTTTTTTTGGGTGGGACATTAGAGAAACCTGGAGCAGGCAGTCAACCCGGCAAGACTGAGCACACAGAGTTAGCAGAAAATGGCATTTCTCTCATTCCGCAGCAGGTCAGTGAGAGTGTGGACCGAGGCTGGACTGTGAGCACATCTCTCCTTAGAAAGGGGTGTATCAGCTGTCAGGCCCAGGGTGCCAGTATGCAGGCTACTCACATTCCATTCTTAGCAGGTGCTGACACTCACAAGCATCCCCCCAAGAGAGTTGGCCACTAAGTTCTATTGCTTTTTGGGTCACACCTGGCAGATGCTCAGGGGTTACTCCTGGCTCTGCACTCAGGAATTACTCCTGGTGGTGCTCCAGGGACTGTATGGATGCCAGGGATTGAACCCAGGTCACATGCAAGGCAAACGCCTACCTGCTGTACTATTGCTCCAGCCTCCTGTTTGTTTCAAATATGAAAAGCAGGTGGTTTTCTTCTCATCACTTTTAAGAAACAGTGGGACTGTAGCACTAAGGGTCCCACACAGCTATAGAGCATACACATGCTACCACACGACGGTGCAGCTAGCTCTCAGAGAGAAAATGAACAGAAAGGGCAAAAGACCCTTCAATTTCTCTGTGAAATGCTCTTTAGCTGGCTTAGTGACATCGTAAAAAAACAGCAGGGGTTTCTTTTCTTAAATTACTGCAAGTCAGGTGGCACCCAGAACACTGCAGAGTTACCATTTTAAGGAACAGGTGCAGATTTTTTGGTCACACATTAATAGGACATTTTGCATTTAAATAGAAAATGGCTAGAAAATATTTATCATTATTTGATACCACTTAAATAAAACAAAAGTGGATTTACTTTGACAGAAGAGCACAGTGAAAACTGGCAGCCTCCTTAACTTCAGTGTATACCTAAAGACCTCACATGCAAAACAGAGTGCGTGTGTGCATGTGCACGTGTGCGCTCTCACACACAACCTGATTCCTACAGACATCAGTTAAGAGGTCTGCAACCTCTCTCGGGAAGATGACACGGGTGTAGGTGAAGTGAACGATGCAGCAAGGGAGCAGCTTGCCAAGTCCCAGGCTGTGCTACCTGTCGGAGGGAGTCAGAGGAGGGGCGGGCAGGGCGGCTGGAGGAGCGGAGCCTAAGGGAACGCTCCCACTGGTGGACAAAAAATCGATGAGAAGGTTCAGGTTCTGGCTAAAAAAAAAAAAAAATCAAAGAAAACATTTAAGGAAAAGTTGTACAGTGATCCGTAATAAGGAATTTGGCAGTTTTAGACCTTATCAAAATAACAAATAAAAAGTACTTATTTTTGTGCAGATTAAAAAAATACATTTAGTTCCCAGAAACATCGCAGGCTTTCTTGTTGCTCTGAGCTCGCTCTTTCCTCATAACACAGCGAAGCTTGCTCTGGAGCCGAGACTGGCAAGGTGCAGGGCTGCAGCCCCGAGTGAGTGTGCGGACAGCAGCAGGCGCGGAGCACGGAGGGCGCGGGGAAGGGGGGGGGCGCAGCTCACATGCAGGCTCAGCAGAGCCCCTCACTGGCCTCACCTGGAATTTCTCTTGGGGACATTGAAATTGCCACTCCTCATTCCACTAGCCTTAGACAGGGGATAACAGAGAAGGCAAATCCAAGGTGGAACTCAGCCCTGCGGAAGCCAGAATGCGCCCACTCCTACTGTGAGTGCAGAGAAGCTCCCCCTGCTGAGACGTCAGCAGCCCCGGCAAGAAGAGGGAAAAGACTCGGAGTCCCTATGCCGCTGCTGGCACGGGCAGTGTGTGAGCAGGCCAGACCTCCAGGAAGCCGCCGGTGCCCAGAGAATGAGGAAGAGAAGGCTGGGAGAGGTGAAAGCACTCACTGCTTCATTTGCTAGGGGCTTCGGGGTGAAACACCACAGTGGGTGAACAGGGCTACTCTCAAACCAAGAAGTCTTCTGCTCCGCCAGCTCCAAGCAGATGCAGCTCCATCACACCCCTACTACTACTGACCTACTATGCAGCTTCAAGGAATGGCTGCTGGAGGCTTACCACCTTCTGCAACACTCAGCCATCTCACCGACCCCTCCAGCAGAGAACTGAGAGGAAGCCAGGAAGATCTCTGCCTTGGAAAGAAATGAGAACCAGGCTGACCCCGCCTTCCATCCATGACAGAGTATCAAACTAATGGGGTGGGGGCAAGTGCTGGGGAGATGGTGAAGTGGGGAGCAGATTAGTGCACAGCCATAGTGGAGAGCCCTGGAAGAGAGCATGAATGTGACCCCAGAAGCAGGTAGCCTGAAGCCCTGCATGGAAGAATCTGGGAAACTGCTGGGAAAATGAAGTAACACTTGCTACAACCCTTAATGTTTCCTGATGCAAAGTCCTACCTTTCCTCTTTTGCACTGCACTGCAGCCCTGGCTTCTCTCTGCCACTCTCTCCCCGTTTCCAACATACTTTCCTCCAGCTTCCTTTAAGTTCCATTAACAATTTCATTAAAAATGATCAGCACAGGGGCTGGAGTGATAGCACAATGGGTAAGGCGTTTGCCTTGCACGCGGCTGACCCTGGTTCGAATCCCAGCATCCCATATGGTCCCCTGAGCACTGCCAGGAGTAATTCCTGAGTGAAGAGCCAGGAGTAACCCCTGTGCATTGCCGGGTGTGACCCAAAAAAAAAAAAAATGATCAGGACCACATTCTATGCCTTCCCTGGGAGGAGCAGTGCCCGTGAGGCGGGGGAGGCTGTGGAGACGGATGGGAAGGCCACTCAAATGCCACCCCTCGGTCTCAGTAACAGCTGCTTCCAGCACACAGGACTGCTTGTAGCTCAATGACGATGTAGGAAGAGAAAGCTCTAACTACTCGCAGCTTTAGAGCTAAGGTAATATTACAACTAGCTCTAAGACAGCTGAGAAATGAACTGATCTACTTTCATCACAGAGCAAAAGAATAGAAGTGAAAATAAAAAAAAAGAAGTAAAAATCTAAAGTGGCCAAGATACAGGTGTAAAGGCTATAGCACATTCCTTGCACCTGCAAGGCCTCTTGAACTATATGCCTCCTCTACCTAAGCATCTCCAGGTCTACCCTGACAGCTTCTAGCACTGCCAGGCTGACCATTTAGTTGGGCTATGCCAAGGATCGCCATGAGAGTGTTCCCAAACTCCCAGCACTGCTGGGGAAGCTCTCGCCAACAAAGACAAAAACTAAAAAATAAGTACGGTCCATGGGCCGAACAGTAGTGCAGCAGGAATTCCGGGTGCTTGGCTTGCACGCGGCTGACTTGGGTTTGATCCCCAGCACTGCATATGGTCCCTGAGCATTGAAGCAGGAGTAAGCTCTGAGCACCACTACGCATGACCCCAAAACAAAAAAAAAAATAAGGTCCATATAAAATAGAGTTGATTCTTTTGGGGGGATATGGGTGGGTTGGGTGCCCAGGGGTCACTCCCAGCATTTTCAGTGTACTCTGCAGTGCCAGGGGTTAAACCTGGGCCCTCTGCATGCAAATCTTCTGTTCAGCTTTTTGGGCCATCTCTCCAGAATCTTGACTCTAGCTACAGAGCTATCCCCACTCAGAACTGTCTTTCAGTGTAACCCAAACATAAACTCTCATAAAGTAAGAAGGCTTTTTGGAAGATGGCAAGTTCCTCAGAAAAGGCAAACTATAGCGTTGCCCTGTGAACGCACCTTCTCATCCCTTCCACTCTCTCCACACTGTTAACCCCACCCCCCTCTAGGTAAGGATCTTCAAGTATTTCTATCTCCAAGTCCCTGTCAAAAAGTGAAGCCAAAGCTAAGCGACCATTGGCCTAAACCCTTTCCCTGTTGTGTGTGAGAGTCAAATACTATTGTACCACAGGCAAACAAGAAAACTTTTACAGCACAACTTTTACAATGCAAATTCTTTGGAGTAGCATATGATTTGAATGCTCAGCAGATGAATATACTTGAATGCTACTTGTGTGGGTCAACACTGTTAGCAGAGAGAATTTTGGCTCTTGGCTAGGTGACAAGAATGTGCAAAAAGGGGATCTTTTTTGCCCTTTCCTTCTGCTGCCCCATTGCGTGCCCCTTTTGTTCAGTTTTCAGCATCCATGCCACAGCTCATGCTCTTTTACCCTCTGATGGTGGGGACTCTGCTTGCCACGGCTGTCAGCATCAAGATTCCTGTACATCTGTTGGCAACAAAGTAGAGACTTAAGCTCTGTCAAAATGCTGTCTGAATTGACCAAGAGACAGAGCCAGACATTCCGAGTTCCTCCTGCCCCCTACCGCTTCCAAGTCACCACAGTTTCATCTACACCAAATCCCCAAGAAGCGCGGACAATTTATAACAAGTCATTTGCCTCTCCTGTGTTCCAGTGAAGTTGGTTATGTAGTTAAATAAAGAACAATGGTTAGTACAAAGGTGCAACAAATAATTCTTTTTTCACACAGTGACAAAGGAATTAAATTGAAGGTTAAAAAGAAAAGGTGTTAGAAATAGAAAGTTTTCCATGACAAGGCATTAGAGGAAGGTGGGGAAACGGAGCCTGGCTAGAATAAATGACCACTTCAACAGCTCAGAGGCAAGTCTGTGGGGGAGCAGTTCTGAAACATGAAGAACATGGAACCAAAACATAACTTAATCCTTTGGGGGAGGGCGGGGGAACAGGACACTAGTGGGTACACAGACTTACTCCTGGCTCTGTGCTCAGAGAACACTCCTGGTGGTGCCAGACCAAACTGGGGTCGCCCATATCTGAGGTCAGTTCTTTATCCCTGTACTATCTCTCCAGCTCCCAAAACACAGTAAAGGGAGACAGAGACTAAGCCTGGGAAACACTCCCAGCCAGCTGAGGGTTTGAGCATCTGTAAAACAGGAGCCACTGATTCTGCTGACATCAGGCACAGGCAGTCACTGTCCTGGGAGGAGTTAAGCCTCCTCATTCTGCACAATCTTAGAATCAATGTTTGGCTTCTAATGGAATCTGAAAACCCTGACCCGGCGACACGGAGCCAGAGCACATGAGCAAATGTCTCTGTAGGGAGAATGTTTCTAGAGCTTGGGCTCCACGGTCACTCGGCCAGATTCAAATGTAGAGTATAAATAAGACCTCCTTAGCTTATGCCTCAGTTTATTAGTGTATATTAGTTGAGAGAATATCATCGATATGGTTGAGAGAACTGATTTGAGATGTTACACTGAAAGAATTTAGAATATTACATGGATATAGCAAATGCTCATAAGTGCTGACTCTTAGGCAGAGGCAAGGCTTAGTATATTCATTGACCCGATAATAAATCATTTCTTAGACCCAGAGATACAAGCTGGGTAATTAGAATTCAGACACAGGCTGAAGAAGTAGCTCAATGGCTGAGCACCTTCTTTACATACTAGAAGCCTGGGTTTGATCCCTGTCACTACATGGTCCCACCACTAGGAGTGACCCTGAACCTGGAGTATTCTTGACCACCCTCAGAAAATCAGAATCATCACGTGGGGTCACCTCTAGATAGGACACCTTTGTGGAGAAAGTACCATTTTTTAGCATTACTATTTCATTTCATTAGGATAAGCCACAAAGATCAACAAAACTGTTCTTTGTGTATTCTTAGTATCTTAAAGATAGGAGTGCTAGACACAAATGTATGCTTCCTGTTTCCACTGACCATGCCCTCAGTTAACTCCTCTTACTAGACAGAATCATGCTTACAGTAAGTCCTATCAAAAGCTTCCCAATGTATTTTAGCTGTAATTTATTTTAGCTCCTTGAGCAACCGAAGAAAAAAGACTGCTTTAACTGAAATCGTAGAAAATTGTGCTGCTCTCTGGGACTTCTGGACCCCAGGTTCATGACACATACTTAAAGCTTAGTTTGTGACTGCACAGCTGTACTCCTGCCATGTGGGACTAGGTTGGCCCACTCTGAACGGACAATGCCCTATCCTGAGGCCCCGTCAGGAAATGCTGCTCCCCTCCATTAGGAAAGGCTGCTCTGCTACAAAGGGTTTTGACTCTTTTAAAGTTTTCATTGAAATGCATCAGGTGCTGATTTGGTGTCTACACAGGCAGGCAGGACACAGACAGGACACAGGATCATGCAGAAAAAGTCACCTGCTGACGCTCACGTGCCCGACAGGGAGGTCGGGCAGTGGGAGGAGAGAGTGTGATCACTTTTTTTGGGCAGGTCCGAGAATGTTCCTTTTTCCGTTGCTTTTACACCAACAGACACAAACAGAAAGAACATCGGTGAAATGGTGACTGTGCAGGACTTGGACTGGTAGTCTGGCAGGCCCTTTGCCAGTAGGACCCCAGAGTTTCCTGGCCCTCGTCCTCAATAGAAAAGACCCTGTGGGGAGGGTGGCCTGGCACAATGGCTCCACGGTCTCCACTGTGCTGGGTTCGGGTCACACTGTAACCTCTGCTTCCCTGTGTAGCACTGCCCAAGTGCCGGGGCCAAGTATCCTGTCCTGGTTGATTTTATGAGGGGAGATGGGGACAAGAAAAAAAAAAAAAAGGACTAAGTGATAAGAACCCCCATGAAGGAGCAGGGAGACTCCCTCTCAAGGGACAACAACAAAGCTGCACTATTCTCAGGGACACCTACGATAGCAGCCTGCACTGCTTTTGGTGTCTTAGTCCCTTACACACTCAAAGAATGCAGAAAAACTACCAAGGAAATACAAGAAAATACAGGAAAGAGGATATAAGATTTCAACATCTTACATTAATAATACCACGCATGTGCTAGGGATTATTTTCCCAGTTGGTCCCTCTCCAGTGTAGCTCCTTCCTTATGTATGTAATATGTATGTAAACTAGAGAACGTGACAGTACTTAAGAAAAAAAATCACATATTTGCAGGCCCAGAAGATCCTTGACTTTCCCAAGTTCAGAATGACTGTGCATATGGTCAAGTTCAGAATGACTGTGCATATGGTCTGGGAGAAAGAATGTTGATGGGCAAGGCCAGGGACCAGTTCCACCGCTGGGTCCGTCAGAGGATGAGCTACTTCCACACTAAGGCTGGCTCATGTTAGCAAGCCTGTAGGATGTGTTTCCCCCATCAAAAGGCAAAGGGTGGGTAGTGAAACCAGACAAGTGATTACAAAGGCAGGTAAAGAGATGTCGCTGTTTCATATACCCAAGATTAAATCAGTCTTTTTGCCACCCTTGATACTTTCCACCTGCTATTGCCTCAAAACTTAAAGAGAAGCACCAAGGGAGCCACGCTGAGGGGCTGCCAGTCCACCTTCTGCTCTGACGGGGTGACGGGAAGGACCGGCAGGAGCATACCACAAGCAGGGGTCCCTCTGTCTTCAGTTTCCGCAGCATCTGGCATCACATTCCAACATCTTATCTTTCTCATGAATTACAGAAGTGTGCATAACTTCTCTCACAGGCACCTCTCTGCAGCCAAGTAAATTTTCAATTTCCAATTCTATAGAACATTATGAAGGGATCCAAAAGAATTTTATTGCTCTCAGCTTCCTACTTATCAAATTTCATTTCTCCACCAGCTACTCGCCCTAAACTGAGTATCATTCCACAGAATCTAGGTTTGATTTTAAAGGCTCTCTTTCACTGCTATGATCATAAATTACACTGCTGTGATCATAAATTACCCAATCTACATCTACATGTGTGCATCTACATGTAGATGCCCACACAAGGCTTAGGCACACAGATACTTCGTGAATGGGAGAAACACAAGAAGGCACACGGACACCAAGTTCCAGGACCAATTCAAGATAGTTCAATCAAACCACAGTGCCTAAAAGGGGGGGAGGGAGGGAGGGAAGGAGGGAGGGAGGGAGTGGGGGGAGGAGAGAGAGAGAGAGAGAGAGAGAGAGAGAGAGAGAGAGAGAGAGAGAGAGAGAGAGAGAGAGAAGTGTCTGTCACAGAGGCAGACTGCAGGGGACAGGGGAAGACAGGGCAGCTAGGAACACTGTACACTGGTGAAGGGATGGGTGTTGGAACACTGTATGCCTGAGACCCAAACGTGAACAACTTTGTAACTGTGTGTCTTACGATGACTGAGTTGGAAAAAAAATAGTTCAATCAGGTGATAAGCTGTGGAGCCAATTCGCTTGGACAGACAGAGCTCTAGCTTAACTCAATGTCCATCACTTCCCAGCAAGCTCACCCAGTGCTTTTCCAAGCCCAGGTCACTTAAATATGCCTAACTTCAAAAAGGAAAAAAAGTCTATCTTCTTGAGGTCTGAGTAATAGTACAGTGCCTCGAGTGTAGCTAACCTTGTGTCCGATCCCTGGCACCCCATATGGTCCTTAATTCCACCAGGAGTGATCCTTCAGCATTAATGGGTGTGGCCAAGAAAAAACAAAGAAAGGAAGAAAAAGAAGAAGAAAGAAGGAAAGAAAGAAAGAAGGAGAGAAAGAAAGAAAGAAAGAAAGAAAGAAAGAAAGAAAGAAAGAAAGAAAGAAAGAAAGAAAGAAAGAAAGAAAGAAAGAAAGAATGAACGGTAAAGAAAAGAAAGCCATTTTTCCTACTTGATCACAGCTGACCTTCCATTCCTTGCCCCTCCTATCTCAGCTGGCCTTAAAGAATTTAGTTCAAAGTTCACTTTTTCCTTTAACAAAGCCTCAACCAAGATTATTTTTCAAGTAACACCTTCTACCAAGACTTCAAGGGAAAGGATAAGAAAGCAGAATTGAATTTAAATACCCTTCCCACCAACAACATAGAGAACAATGCAAATTGGCTACTGAAGTTTTGGACGTTGTTAGCAAATGTCTAAATCTCAAGGGCCATGCTGCTGTAATGTGGCATATGATTAAAATACAGGTTAGAAAGGAGCATTTGTCTTGAGTATAAGTTAAATGAAACCTAGCACCTTCCAGTGGCTTCCTAACCTCTCGGAAAGTTTCAGTCCTAAATGGTGTCAACACATGAGAGGTGGTCAAGGTAGAACAGCACTGGCGCTTGCATCAACTGTGATAGGAAAGGAAGTAGAGCAGAGGCCACACCCTGCCCACGGCTTCCTGTTATCACCCAGTGGCATTCCCTTCTTTTCATCCAATTCTGTAACTCTTAAAGAGAGGTAGTTTTCAGATAATCTGCAAAGATTTTAGTAAAAAGTTCCAAGAGTACCTTAAATGTAGATAAAATACCAAGAGAATGTTCCAAATCATCTTCTGTCCAGGGACATTCCCACCCTGCTCTTACTTCAAGCGACTGCAGGACCTACCGAGCGAGGCATGTGATCCACCACTCGGGCACATCCCTGACTCCTGGCCAGGGTCTGAGACAAAGGTTACTTGCCAGAGAGGTGCGCCATTGCCCCAGTACTGACAGGAACTGAGGATTCTCCCTGCAGGACTAGCAAAGAGACCAGCAAAATGCCAAACTGGGACAAACTAACAAAATTCCAAAGGCCAAGATATCTGAATATTTTAACACAAGGCTTCAGTTAGTTAAACGCCAAATTAACAGCCTGGCTTTTTAATAGGCTTCTCATATTTCAAGGAGTTAGACAAATCATACAACCAAATTGGCATCATCTGTGAAATAATGTTCCAGAGTCACGATGCAAATAAGAAGAGGAGCTGCTCCTGCCCCAGTGAACCAGAATCTAAGTCACCAACTAAGAACTGAGAATCTAAGAAACGAGGGGGAAGGAGCAGGAGAGACGGGCAGGGGGCGCCCACTTTGCCCCCTGGGAAGTTCCTTTACCTGTTTCCACAGAGCAGTGGAGGCAGGGCGCCCCTGCTCGGAGAGGCAGGACGGCTGGACGACCCCACGCTCTTGTGTCGGCTGTGACACACAGGCCAAGCAGGGGCGGGGACAAGACATGGAGACAAAACAAAATAAAATACATTAGGGTATGAGAAGACACAAAATAAGGCTCTCAATGGAGGACAAAGTTACATTTTTGACAGGGGTGGGGAGGGTGGGGTGTCGGGGAAGTGGGGGGATAGGAAAGACAGAATTCCTAGTTATGCCTATAGGCATGTGATAGATGGTCTCTCTCCCCTCCCCTCCCCTTCCTTCTCCTCCCCTCTCCTCCCCTCTTCTCTCCTCCTTTCTCTCTCTTCCCCTCTCTCCCCCCCCCATATGAGGGAAATAAAGATATAAAACATAAAACAAGGAAATGGACAGTGTCAAAATAAACCTTTGAATTCTACCAAAAGAACTGAGGTTATCAAGTGCAGGTAGGGAGGGATGGGGAAGACCAGGGATTTTGGCATTTTGGGAGTGGTAGAAGTGTAGTGACGTTTTATATGCCAAAAGCATAAATATCTATGTTAACTCAAAAATAAATAAAAAGATATACCTGATAGAAGCAAAATATCTAAACAAATGGACATTGTTAATAGTACTAACTAAAAATGACTATTAGCTTATTAGCATTGACTAATACTTTGTATTAACACTGACAGTGTATCCACAACCAAAAGCAAATGCAAAAAGAAACAGGGAGTGGAGACAGCAGTTACTAATCACATTCTCCTTATCCTAGTGCAATCTTCTGAGCCTAAACTATGAATTCTGGTTTGGGAAACAAATCTTTCCACCAAAAGTAAAGAAAGCAGCTTTCTTTTAGGAACACACTTCCTCTCCCTTAGAGCATTCCAGCCTTTTGGGGGTGAGCAGAACCTGGGGCTGTGAGAATCAACAGGCAATGCCAAATGTTTACTAATATACAGGATCTCTCTGAGTACCGCAGCTAAACAACAGGAGTGTAAAGATTAATGTGAGAATTTAATTATGGCTAAATTCTGCAACGTCAGACACAGCCCCTCAACCCCACCACACACACACACACACAGAGGAACAAGGAAAAAAAGAGAATAAAGACATACATTTCCTCTCCAAATGCTGCCAACATTTATTTTACAAGAAAATTTAGTGCCTTTGGGTAAGGGAAAGAAGAGACAGCCCTGACAAAGATATCACAGGTCACAGCCAGCACTCTCAGACTTAGTTCACGGGGATGCAATTAGTACCCATGAAGAATCTCTAAAATCACATTACTCTTGACCACGTTCAATAATAGCCTGGGAAAACCACCTTGCTACAGACCAGAGCAGCTTTCTTTCTGGTTGTGGTAGCGGGTGTTTTTTGGGACCCTCTCAGCTATATTCAAGGGGTAATCCTGATGGTGTTGATGGGCCCACATATGGCGCCAGGTATCGCTGGGGTCAGCTGTGTGCAAGGCAAGCACCTTACCCTGTAGTATTAGCACTCAGGCCCCAGGAAGCCTTACCAGAGGAATTTTCACCTCTGAAAAGGATCACAAAAGGTGAGAAACAATAACAAATCCAGCATTAGCATGAAGAAAACCAGAATATGTACATGACTCGGCAGCTGCTGACTGAGCTGCCACTGAGGAGGAGGAGAGCTGGGCCTGGCAGACACAAAGTCCCGACAACAAACCAACCAACAAAGTGCCAAGGCTACATGACAAAAGCATAAGAGAAGCAACCATGGAACTATGGAAACAAAAATGAACTAAAAAATTTAGCAGAGGGACCAGAGAGATATAGTACAGTAAGTAGGGCGCTTGCCTAGAAAGAGGCCAATTTGGGTTCGATACCCAGCAACCCAAATGATTCCCCGAGGTTGTCAGGAGCTGAGTGTGGAGTTAAAAGTAATCCCTGAGCACTGCCAAGTGTGCCCAAAATAAAAAAACAAAAAACAAATCAGAAAAAAATATTGCAAAACATTAACATAACTATAGGTGCCTGATTATCAGACATTTTAGCACTTTCCTCATAAGCAAGCACTTTTTATATACATATTTTTAATTTTTGGGTCACACCCAGGGTTGCACAGGGATTACTCCTGACTCTGCACTCAGGAATTACTCCTGGTGGTGTTGGGGGACCACATGGGATGCTGGGAATCGAACCCGGGTCGGTCATGTGCAAGGCAAACGCCCTATCCGCTGTGCTATTGCTCCAGCCCTCAAAGCATGCACTTTTGTGACAAATAAGCTGTCTGTATGTATGTGAACACACATAAACAGATAGAGATTTACATTTTAAAAATTCGTCCACTGGTCTCTGTCATAGAACCTCATTCCTGAATGAGGAGGGCAAAAGCAGACCTAGGATGCTCTTTTCTGCCCCAGTCAGAAAAGGGGACAACCAGACACATCCTAAGACTTGGGTCTGTGGCATAGCCTATCTCAAACTACTGAAAAGAATCTCCCCGAAGGCATGAGATGGGATTTACCTGTCTCCGCACACCAGCAGACTGTGGCGGTGCATTCTCTTCGAATTTGGCCAGCAGCTGGGTTGCCATGTACTTTACTTTGTTCTGGTTGCCAAGGGCCACATCCATGCGCCTATCGGTCAGCGTGCTCACCACAGTGGTCCTCCCTCCTCTGCAGGCCCGAGGTGTGTCCTCCTGATGAATACAAGCCACCAGAAACAGGTCGCTGTTAGAGGTGCCCTTCTCCAAATACCCATCCCTCAAAGAACAGTCAGTGCCTGCTATTTTTTTTAAATATATTTTAAATACAGTGGCTGGTATTTTTGCTTTAGGTTGAGCCTCACAGCTCTTTGAGACTCTAACCTCAAGAGTTGACAAGACTTTGGCCCATGCATGGGAGGGTACAGAGGCACTCAGACTTGCTGAAAGCGTTTTATTCCAGGGAAGCCACTGCCCTTTGCCAATACGTAACTGCACAGATGAGAGCACTAGCGCAGGTATGTGCATGTTCCCTTAATTGCTACCAGGAAGATTCACTTCAGGCAAAAACCCACAGCAAGAACATCTCCCCATAAACATCCTCATAAGGGACACATATGAAAAGACCCAGAGTGCGAATATGGAAATGAAAGAAATAAGCCAAAAAGAAATAATTCAATATAAAATATAAAATTAAGTGGGAGGCACCGGCCCCTCCTGCTGCCGAGATGTGATCCCGGGGGCCGCACGTGTGTGCGGCCTCTCCGCAGCTGCACGAGCGTGAATCCAGACCCAGCTAAACTACTTTCGGCATGGGCAGCTCCTTGCAGAATGTCTCCAGCCTGAGAACTAAGCCGTGGCCCCATGCCCACCCAGGAGGGGAAAAGTATTTCTCTCTCTCGCCTCTTCCTTTCTGGGGATGAAGGGCGTGGTGACCGCCATATTATGACGACCACAGATGGGGTTTACAAGCTTGCAATAATCCATTATCTGGAAGAAATCTCCCTGGACTTAGTTGCTAAAATACAGAAATCCAAAACCTCATTTCTCTTCACAACAGGTCTAACTCTAGTGGGGTACTCCTAACAATAATAGTGAGGTTTGTGTTGAAATATTGAATGTAACCAAAGTAAACAGAAAGTAAAGTGAAACTTAGCAGTTACAAGGCGGGGGGAGGTGGGGAGGCCTGGGATGTACTGTGTGGGTTTTTTTTTTTTTTGTGATGGGATATGGGCACTGGTGAAGGGATGGTTGTTTCAGCATTGTATAACTGAGACTTAAGCCTGAAAGCATTGTAATTTTCCACATGGTGATTCAATAAAATAAAATTCTTATTAAAAAAATAAAATTAAAAAAATAAAAATCATTCTAGCAAATCCCAGGTAATCTTTACCTCTTCTGATTGACTAGTCTTTCTCCTCTTTCCGGCACCATCCAAGTCCTTTTCCTTTTTATCCTATTTGAAGATATAAGGAAAATCACATTATTCTAGTCACTAGAATAGCTATTAGCTTGCAACTGATAAAAATAACTGCTCAAGGGTCAGGGATGTGGCTCAGCAGTAGAGCACTTGCTCTGCATGTGTGAGGCGCTGGGTTTAATCCCTAGCACCACAGAAAACACTAATCAAAACAGTGACTGCTGGGGTTGGGGTGAGCTCAGCTTTACACGCACCAGGAGCTAAGCTAGAGCCCCGTACTGCATCTTTCCCACCCCACACCCACTGCACCAGCTGTAAGAGGCCCCTGAACACCCAGGCAGGTGCTGGCAGACCCCGAACCCTTGGGCCCAAGCAGTTTCATACCCTCAGGTCCTGGTACAGAATTGCCCCCTGGTGGCCCACGGACCACCCTCAGTACCACTCCAGAGGCTCATCAAACATAAATGAAACTGGGGCTGGAGTAATAGCACAGCGGGTAGAACGTTTGCCTTGCACACGGCCGACCCAGGTTCGAATCCCAGCACCCCATATGGTCCCCTGAGCACCGCCAGGGGTAATTCCTGAGTGCAGAGACAGGAGTAACCCCTGTGCATTGCCAGGTGTGACCCAAAAAAAACCAAACCAAACCAAAACAAAAAAGCCCATAAATGAAAAAGTGTATTTTAGATAAATTTTGAAAGTTCTCATCACAAGAAAATAAATTAACTGTATGGTGATGGATCTTAACCAGATTTACAGTGATGAATATTTCACAGTATACAGAAAATATAGTCCTTATACTGTATACCTGAAGTTAATATAATACTCTATGTCAATTTCCTCTCACAACCCAAACTCTTCCCTTTACCTTAGGAGAACGCTTCCGAGAGATTGTCTGTCCCAGTTTGCTGAGGAAGGAAATGGGGGACTTAGTGCTGGCTATCAGGACTGCTTTTTCCTCAGCATTCAAGTCCAGGGCATCTGTGAACAGGAAGCAGTGTTCAGGATGGCTCTGGCCTGGAAAGGCCTCCAAGTACTGGCCAGAAACACCCCTTGCAGGTGTTTGACAGAACCCCTGATAGGCAAAAGACTTATCAGCTCCAATACAAGCACAGAGGTCATTAGGAAACCCCACAAAAAACCCACACCCTTAGGTATGGAGCCTCTTCTTTTCTATCCACATAACCAGGGTCAGCTCCATCTCCTAATTTAATTACAAAAGCCACTCATTTTCCTAAGTTGGCATCCACCTGTGATGGTCACTTACAGCACTATGATGAGGCCTAACCTGAGTGACAAAATCTCAAGTACAGAAAGAAGTGGGGCGCACAACCCAGGTGTCCGTTCTGGATGCACAGAAACACCAAATATCACATCAACCACACTCAGATATGCCCTAAATAGGTCTGTCAATGTTGGCAGGTTCCTATGCATTTAGAGGATAGTACAGGAAATTAAGGCACTTGCTTTGCATATGGCCAACCCTGGTTCAAACCTTAGCACAGCATGGTATGCTAGAGCAATGCTAGGCACAACCCCCAGCACAAAGCCAGTAGCCCCTACGCAAAGCCAAGTGCAGACAAAAACCAAAACCAAAACCACAACAAAATACATGGGCACTTCCCTTACACACGGCTGACCTGGGTTCCATTCCTGGCATCCCACATGGTCCCCTGGGCCCACCAGGAGTGACCCCTGACTGAATGAAGAGCCAGGCATAAGCCCTGAGCACTATCAGGTGCGGCCCCAAAACACAAACAAAAAATCCCCAAATAACAAAAAAATCAACAAATACCACCTCTCTTTTGTCCCCCTGAATCTATGGGAGGGAGTTCAAAGGGCTGAAGCACATGCCAGTGTGCAGGGCGTCCGGGTCCAAGCTCTGGCAACAAAGGGCCCAGCTACACAGGGTGAACTGGTGACCTCAGCAATGCTGCATCTCCTGGGCCAAGCACCAAAACTGTCACCAAACCCCCCAATAAAACACCTGTCTAATGAAAAAAAAAAGTTACAGATGTTTCTAAGAGTATGTGGAATAGAAAATAATGGAGAACAAGACCACAAATTTGGTGGATTTCAATGTTTTACTACCAAAACCAGTGTTTTTAAAAATTAATAACTGAAACTAATAATACCTTGCTAACAACTTATTAAGTGTTCTGCTGCCATTCTTCTCAGCATATCAGAGCCTATCTAGACCTCTTAACAGATAGGTTAACTGAGGCACAGGAAATTTTGAAATTTGCCTAAGATCAAACAATTAAGAGTGTAGACCTGGGTCTGATACCACTCTAAAGCATTATGCTAAGCTTCCTCCAAGAGACAGAAGGAATCTTTATGTTTGGGGGGGGGGGGGAGGTATTCGAGGCCACACCCAGTGGTGCTGGGAGGCTACTCGCAGACTTTTTAGGGGACCACGTAGGCCTGGAAATTGAACCCTTGCCACCTGCTTGGCAAAGTGTGTTCTCAGCCCACTGAACTTCTCACGAACATATTTTTGTAGCCCAATGGCAGACTAAGGCATTAGGCCAAGGGCTAGGGAAAGGTTCTGTGGAACCACTAAATAGTCAGAGAATAAAGATGCTGGAGAGGGCAGTTACTGGAGAAAGAGAAAGAGGTGAGGTCAGGCAGGGGGGCGTGGCTCAGTGGCAGAGTCCAGGCCTCCCCTGTGTGAAAAAGCCAGGGTTCCATCTCAGGCCTCGTGGGGAGGACCAAGACAAACTGGGGCATGGGATTATCAACTGTACTCCTGTGGGGTGGGGGAGGGAATTAAGTTTCAGGAGTGGGGAGAGAATCTCAAGAAAAAGGAAATCAGTCCAGCATGCTGAACAATGCAGAGAAGAAAAGCCAGGGATCGAGAGATGAGGAGTGAAAGCTCCGGGAATTCTCAGGGACAGAAGCTGGGGATAAGGGTGCAGAGGACACAAGCATCACTGGGATATGGCTCCGTGGCAGGGAAGCTCTTGCCTCACATGTGGGGTACACTGGGGCGGATCTCCAGCATGTCTCCTTGCAGGCAGGCATGAGCCTGGTCCCCAGCACTGCTCACATGCTGAGTGTGGCTCTGGCAGTACAGCCAAGCATGTGTGACCAGTGCACAACCAACATCATAACAGCAACAACACAGGGAAAAGAAGAGGCAAACTTACAGGCTGGTTCTGAGAGCCAGGGTCTAAGAAACTGATATCATCATCAAAGAAAAATCTGAATATAAACTTTGGCAGATTTATAGATTTATTAAGGAGTGGTTGAGAACACACGAGTAGAGAAAGGAAAAATAATGGAGGAATGAACCCAGGTTTGCATTCAGTGGCAGTGATGAGCGAGAGCTCGGAAAGGAGAGAGCCTGGGCTGGAGTGACAGGACAGCGTTTGGTACAACTCTAGCCTTACACATAGCTGGCCCAGGTTCGTGTTTGTTGTCCCCTATGGTCCCCCAAGCATTGCCAGGAGTAGTCCTTGAGCACAGAGCTGGGAGTAACCCCTGTGCATTGCCAAAAGCAAAGAAAAAAGAAAGGTGAGAGCTAAAGCACTTGCCTTGCAAACATGAAGCTGGGCTCTTCAGGAGACACCACCAATTGTGGCTCCAGAACAAAGCAAAACAAATCCAAACAAAGAAACTAAAACCAAAAGAAGGAAAGATCTTTTGTGCCAGAAGGAGAAGCCGCAGCGCAGCCTCTCCACGGTGCCTGCAGCTCTTACCACTGGAGGGGAGAGAGTCTCTGAACATCTCGTAGAACTGAGTCAGGTACATCACCATGGACAGCTTGTCAGGCTCCCCCACCGAGGCCATCTCTTTGCCGGTCATGATAGGAGAAATGCCCAGCTCCTTTTCCGCAATGTCAAAGGCAAGCTGGTTATTCATCTCCACATTTTGCTCATCTAGAGAATCAAAATCTCTGAGAAAAATGAGGAAGAAAATGTATCAAGATGGATTGCCTGTCTCTAAATCAGAAAACACAACATCACGAAATAAATGGAATGAACGGACACTCTTGATCTGTTAGCTAAAATCTGGGAGTGGTGCGTACCTGAAATCTAAAAGCAAATTAGTTTATCTCCATTCTCTGCCGCCTTAGTTACCAAAATGCAAATTTGTTAAAGATCGACACACAAAAAGAAAAATGAGAAAACTTGAAAAATGATTTTTAATAAATTAAAATGAGGGGCCTAAGAAACAGCACAAAGTGCTTGTCTCACATGTGGCCTACCGAATCGATTCCCGTACCACATATGGTCCTCTGAGCTCTCAGCAGTGACCCCTAAGGAGAGAGCCAGGAGTAAGCTAGGTCTGGGCACCAATGAGTGTGATCCCTGCCCCTCAAGTGGAAGCTCAAGAACGAGATTCTAAAATAAGCTCAAAAATAGGAACAATTTTAATCATGTATTCTCCTGTGCCTTGGGAGTGCTCTGTATGTACTAAACTATAGTTCAATAATGGCAGAACCCTTTCTTGGGGCTGACTGACTGCAAAGGTCTGCGACCACAGGCCTGTGTGCCCTCTGAACTGGACAAGCTGCTGATGTATTAAATAAGCTCTGGCAAATCCTGCCCAGAATACTATTACAAGAGAAATTCCAAAATCTTTCTTAAAAGATTTTCCACTGCTAAATGTCCTGAGTCTAAGCAAGTATTCATATGAATAAACATTCTCCACTATGTTTCAAGATTCTTTCAGTCTAGCAAGTCAAAATTCTTCTTTAAATGAACTCAACAGGCTTTATTTTGTGATGACTCCATGGCAGTGTTTGGTTCTTTAAAATTCCTTTTCTCTGAAGTTTCACGGTATCATTGTAATCCCGTTGTTTGTCGATTTACTTGAGTGGGCACCAGTAACGTCTCTGTTCCTCCCAGCCCAGAGATTTTAGCAGCCTCTCCTTACTTGTCTTTCCCAACTATTGGAGGCTCTTTCAAGGTCAGGGGAATGAAGAACTATCGTTACTGTTTTTGGCATATTGAATACACCACGGGTAGCTTGCCAGGCTCTGCCCGTGCGGGTGGGATACTCTCGGTAGCTTGCCGGGCTCTCAGAGAGGTGTGTATATATAATACAGTTTATGACTATCAAATGATGGATGCTTCACCCTGAACGAAATCACTGTAATCTAAACAGCTCCAAAGTACCTACTCACTGCTTTGTGTTCTGCAAAAAAAGAAAATTCCCTGGAGAAGGGGAGGGGAGATGAGAAGGAAGGGAGGGAAGGAAAGGGGATAGGTGGGGGAGGGGGAGGCAGGGGAAGGGAGCAGAAGAGGGGAAGGGGAAGGGAGCCAAGACTCCTGGAGCCAGCAGGCTTCCGTCACTCACAGGTGTGTGTTTTGTCCATCTCACCTGATGTTCCTTTTCACTCCCTTCTTTTTTGCCTTCCCATTGGGACAGAAGCAATTCTTTTAGTTTATTTTATATATATATGTATATATATATATATATATATACACACACACACATATATATATATATTTTCAACAGACATTCAACTTTATTGATGAGCCAAACAATATACACTAAAGGTGATTAGTTCTGATAAAGATTGTTGGTGATGATCACTGTATCACTGTCATCCCTTTTTTCTTTCTTATTAATGAGTCACCGTGAGGGTGCAGTTACAGAGTTTCGTTATAGTTATACAATACTCGAGTACCCATCTCTCCACCAGTGCCCATTCTCCTCCATTGATGGCCCCAGGGTTCCCCACCCCCACCCCCAGGGAATTCCTTATTGTTCTCTCTCTCCTTTTGGGTGTTATGGTTTGAAGGGAGATACTGGGTGGCTATTGTGTTCAATCTATAGTCTGCTTTCAACCCGCTTCTCCCATCCTGAGTGGATCCTCCGCTACACTTTAGCTGGTGTTCCCTTCTCTATCTGAGATGCCATCTCCCCCAGCATGTGAGGTCAGCTTCCAAGCTGTGGAGCATGCCTCTGGGACAGAAGCAATTCTAAAGCTTCTTTTAAAATACGTCTGTGAGATGAGATCCGGAGCAGCCGCGCACGACATGGCCCCTCTGCTCCTTAAAGACTCTGATCCAGGAGGTTCTACTAACCCATTTTGGCACCCAGAGACTTATAGAAATGCATCTAGAGTATGAGCTTAGTTATGACCCCATGCCACCCGAGGACGGGGAAGGATTTTCTCTTCCAGCGCTTTCTTTCTATGGGGAAGATAGCTGTGGCAGCAGTACCAGCGCCCACGTGGTGTCCGCCATTTTCTAGGACTCACAACCCAGAGGTACTCGCTTTGTAGTGACGTGGCTCGCAAGAGATCATGGGATGGGGGTGTTACCGGCACACCCTCGGCCCAGATGAGATCCGGAGCAGCCGCACACGACACAGCCCCTCTGCTCCTTAAAGACTGATCCGGGAGGTTCTACTAACCTACTTTGGCACCCAGAGACTTATAGAAATGCATCTAGACTGTAAACTGAGCTAAAACAACAGAAATCCAAAACTGCGCAGCCACTGTTGCAGCTGCACGAGCTCCTATAATCTTCATTCTCAGCATGAAAAACAAACTATCAAATGATGCTTTTTCAGCAGGTTTGATTGTTGGGGGAAAATTCCGAATAATAGTTAGTTCTCTATTATATGACTGAGACTTAAACTTAAAGCTTTGTATCTTTTGTCACAGTGGTTCAATAAAATAAAATAAAAAAAAAATGTCTGTGAGGGCTAGAGACATACATCCAACCAAACCCAGATGAATCCCTAGCACCACAGGGGTCACTTCTGAGCACAGAGGCAGGGACAGCATGGAGTATCACCAGGTTGTGGCCCAAGTCTCCCCCTGTAGAATACACACACACACACACACACACACACACACACACACACACACACACACACACACACACACACACACACACACACACACACACACACACACACACACACCCTGTGCCATTAAGCGCAAATGTTTTAAGTTGCCTTATTTCCACCTTTTCATCCACCTCTGTGAGACCTAGACAAAGTATACCCATGGGCTACCACCAGTCTAAAGTCACAATTGGCTGTTTAAAACCACTGAAGAAGGGGCTGGGATGTGGCTCCAACAGTCAAGTATGGTTGAGGCCCTGAGTTTGATCCCTGGTACCATATGGCTCCCCAAGTACTGCCTGGTGTAGTCCCGGGGCACTACCAGACATGAGCACCCACTAGGCTGAGCACTGCTGGGGCAGCACCCCTACATTACACACAAACAAAGAACTGCAATAGACCAGTGGTTTTTAACCTTTTTATATCAGTGTACCAATTCCAGTAAAACAAAGGCCGCTTACCTTTTTCCAAGGAAATTGGAAATACTCCTTCTTATAAACCACAGGTTGTTGTGTATTTTTTTTTTTAACTAGCTACTGCCTCATTAACTTACAACCAAATATAAATATAAACTATGTTTTTTAGGATTCCTTAAACAGTTATTAAAACAAAACAAGCACAAAAAAACTGAGCTCTTAATTAGCCCCAACAATAAATGGACAGGCAGCCAAAATAATTCAAAATGCTGTGTTTCTGAATGCTTCTGTTGGGCTTCCATGGTAAAAAAGTCTATGGGGGAAATGTTCCAGGCCCACCCTAAGGTAGACAGGGGCTGAGAGATGGATAGGTGGGTAAGAACAACTGAGTTTCATGGATGGGAGATGGGAGTACGTCTACAAAAAGTGCAGTTCCTGGGGCTGGAGAGATAGCACAGTGGATAGGGCGCTTCCTAATAAAGTGGCAACACAAAATAACCATCTTATACCAGGCAACTATTCCTTGCTTTTGCTTTCTTCAGTACAGGCATATCTGCCAGCCAGGTTTTTCTTGTGCCAGCTGCACTCAAGAGATGGCAGGCTGGCACGAGAAGCTCGCCGTGGGCCAGCACTTCAGAGCTTTCCTCTGTGTAGAGCCAACAGCACCAGATAGGTGTTCAAATCAATTTTTACCCTTCTGAATAATGTGATCTGAAAAACAAAGCTAATACCATTCCTGGGTTGAGTTACATCATGCTTGACAGGAATTTTAAATACAATGAAATAAAAATGAATCACTGCCTTCTAGAGAAAATATCTTATAATGAGAATAATTTGAGGTAAAAAGTACAAAGTTTGGCTTTGAGATAGCAAGGCACTATTGAATAATTTTTCATTACCAAACATAACACCAAGTGCGATTATGACTTACATCAGGTCGGGGCGGTATCTGTGGATAATTGCACATAGCGCCAGGCCACTTTTCCAAGACATGGTGAGATCTGTCACGTTGACCCCTGCATAGCCATCTGTTTGCCTCTGGCACCAACCCAGCAGTTTGCTTGAACGAGCTACAGACTCTAAATGACCAAAAATAAGTGAATGAATAAATTTTAAGTTAAAAAATTATTACTGATAATGCAATTGCCTAGTAGCTTTGACAGAGGATCCCCCTTCTTTTGGGTTGGGGGCTCCCAAATGGTGCTCAGATCCTGGGGCCCCACCAGTGACTCTCAGCCAAACACAACATCATTTCAGTGTGAGGCTCTGAGAGTTCGATGCTGCTCAGGCTCGCAGGGCCTGGCCAAGCAGCACCCAGAGGCCATCAGGGTTACAGCCTGGGTACTCCGGGGACCATCTGCTGCTGGGAATCAAACCTGCATTGGGCCTGTGCTAGGCATGCACCCAAACTATTGGAGCGAAAGCTCATTTATTCCTGATAAATCTGTGGGTTCTTGAGCATTGTATGAAAGAACACAAAATTCAGATGCTTAGGGAGCTCGAGTTTATTGTACAGTTCAAGTAGATGGGTCCGAATCCCTCACTGCCCTGTCTCTAATCTCGATGCCTACGGTGCATAAGGACCTGATCTTTTCCTACTTCTCTACCCTATCTCCATGCTAACCTGAAACCAGCTGGAGCCGTCATCTATGTCCCACTGCCGGGGCACCTCTCCAGGACTGTACCCTAGTGGCTCCCTGTGGTCCATGGGCACGTGGATAAGATGCCTGCTGTCTGTCCAGGTGTAAAGACACAAAGAGCTAGCTGCCTGGCCCAGGGCTCCCATTCTCACTGTCTATTCATACTGAATACCTTTTCAGTGGGCAAGATTTAAAACGACCAATTGGATTAACTAGTTCCCCTAGTGCCCCACCCTTCCCCTTCCTCTGTATCATTATCACTGAGCCCTAGGATCCTTCCTGTAGTATACACATCTGGCTTGGAAAACTTCTCAAATTCGGATCAAAATTGTCATTGATATTTAAATGTGTGCACTGTAACTGGCATCTTGATTAGAATTTAAGGTAAATAAGCAATGATCAATTCACCGAGACTCTAAGCAGATTGGTAAGTTGCACCCGGGGGCGAAGGTGCCCTACTTCTGTCTGAAGCCCAGTGTGCCAAAGTACTTTTCCATCCTGCTGAGGTGGATGAGCATCTTTTTTGCAGTAATCCTAAGACGTCCCTGGAGAGCTGCTTGTTAGTAGGCTGAAGAATTTCCTTTCCTTCAAAGTTACACTGGGAATATTAGATTTAAAAAGGTTCCATTTGATAGCACAGCAGGTAGGGTGTTTGCCTTGTACGCAGCCGACCCAGATTCGATTCCTCCGTCCCTCTCGGAGAGCCCAGCAAGCTATCAAGAGTATCCCGCCCACAAGCTACCTGTGGCATATTCAATATGTCAAAAACAGTAACAAGTCTCACAATGGAGACGTTACTGGTGACCGCTCCAGCAAATCAATGAACAACAGGACGACAGTGCTACAGCGCTACTAGTAAAACATTAGATCAATAGCAAACATGAGGCCAGAGACAATTCAGTGGGGATAGTGCTTGCCTTCCATGTGCCATACCTGGGTTACATGCCCAGCCCCCGATATGGTCCCTTCAGTCCACCAGGAGTGATCCCTAATGCAGAGCCATGAGTAAGCCCTGAGCACCACTAGGTACGGGCCCCCTCCCAAACAAATAAATACAAAACAAAGCTTGTTCTTATAAGGACCCCAGACCAGAAAAAAATCCCTTCTGTTGGCACACTGAATCACAAAATACTACACATTGAAAACCTGAATATGCAGGTACCTGGATGTATTCCAGTACACTGATATTTATTCTAAAATATAAACAGTCTTTAAAAATTGCATTGGGGATGGGGTGGGGAGCTAATAGAGGAAACAGGAGTAATATGCTTTGGGACCTCAGTTTTATTGCTAGCACCACATGATCTCCAATAAGGGTAATGCTGATGGCCCTTGAGTACTGCTGGATTCTCACAACTGACCATCCAGCTTAGCTGCTGAGTATTGCTTGGAGTAGCCCATGGGCTCACTGGGTCTGTCTGAGAGAGAACTTGCCTACATTACCCACCAAAAAAGCCTATGTTATTTTATTTATTTGGGGGGTGGGGAGTGGTTTGGGGCAAACTTCATGATGCTCAGGGAACTACGTACAGGAATCAAACTATGTACCAGGAATTAAGCCGGGGTTGGCTGCATGTAAGGCAAGGACCTTAAACCCTGTACTATCTCTATAGCTCCCAAATTATGTTTTTCTTAATTATATCAGAAGAACTTTGAGGGCTGGAGAGATAGCATAGGAATAAAGAGTTTGCCTTTCATGCAGCTGACCTGGGTTCGATACCAGGCACCATATGGTTCTCTAGCACTGCTAGGACTGATTCCTGAGCAGAGTCAGGCATGAGCCCTGAGATTACTTGGAATGTGTCCCAAGCCTCCAACCCCTAAAATAAAAAAAGAACAACTCTGATACAGAGCATTTGTTTTTTGGGTTTTTTTTTTTTTTGCTTTTTGGGTCACACCCGACAATGCTCTGTGGTTACTCCTGGCTCATGCACTCAGGAATTACTCCTGGCGGTGCTTGGGAGACCATATGGGATGTTGGGAATTGAACCCGGGTTGGCCGCGTGCAAGGCAAGGCAAGTGCCCTACACGCTGTGCTCTCCAGCCCTCTGATACGGAGCATTTAGAAAAACTGGTGATCTCAAGTCTGTGTTCAAGGAAGTCTGTTTTGTCTTGTACAAAGTTATTTAGAGACTTGTGAACATAAGAGAATAAAAACTGCCTATCACAATAATCCTGATCCTCTAAGTTCCACTTACATTTCTGTCACCAACACCCCAAGTCCTCTGTGATCCTGGCTCTTCCCCTGTTAGAGTACACCGATCTGTTTATTTGCAGATGTTGAGACCGGACTACAGTGTTTCAGGCTTTTTTTCAGTCAGGGTCCGGAGAGACAGTGCAGCAGGGAAGGTGCTTGCTGTGTATGCGGTTGACCTGGGTTTAATTTCTGGCACCCCCTATATTCTCCCAACTGGCCAGGAGTGATCCCTGAGCATAGTGTCAGGAGAAGACCTGAGCACTGCCAGGTTGTTGCCCAAAAACAGAGACAAGAAAAAATTTAAAGTAGGAACAACAGACACATCCCAAGATAGTATCAGAGAATAATGAGAATGTGTCCAGCTGCTTGTTGGTCACTGTCTGCTTTGACATCCTAGCAGCAGATCCATTTCAAAATGGTCAAAGTAAACATCAACCACTCCTATACCCCTTCATTTCCTTCTACAGATCAATGGTGGCACCACCCTCAAATACCTTTCTTCTGACCAAACGGCAGCCAAGCTGTCAATGTCTATCCATCTTGGTTCCTTAATATTCTTTCTTACAAAATAATGGAATAACACAATGGCTGTCATTTCTGATCACTCAGATATCCCAGCATTGTAAGGAAAACTCTATGTAACAGAATCCTCATGATCATAATGTGAAGTAGGTCTCAGTTATGCTCATTCCATAGACAAAGAATCCAAAAAGTCAGAGATGCCAAATAACCTTTTCAAGGTCACATACTTCACAAGTGGTCCCCAAAGTCAGAGTTCTTCTAACTATACTCCACTACCTTCTCCCTTCTCCCGTCCCAGCATCAATACCAGATTCAAATCTTTCTTTCCCTTCTCTATTCCATTTTAAGCATATATTCTGGTATATTTATGTCACTCCTTAAAAATCTTCCGGGCCTCTTCAAAGCACACAAAATCAGAAATGGCCTTAATTTTTTTCTTCTTTTTTCTGTATCTGGGCAGTGTCGTAGCAGCACACTTTGTGGCATGTGTGTGCTTATGCACGTGCCTCTCTCTTAACAGAATCTGGGTCTGTCCTACCTGATTTAGACCCGCATAACTTAGACCAAGGTTTCTCAATTTCAACATTGCTAGCATTTTGGGGGACTAGTCTGGGGTATTAAGTTTATTAACTTCAACAATGCTAGTATTTCGGGGGACTGATTTTGGCTAGTAAGTTTATTAACTACAAAACTGCTTGTATTTTTGGGGACTGACTTGCTAGTAAGTTTAGCAACACGCCTAGGTGCCAGTAGCTATCTCTCCCAATCTGGACAAAAAATATTGTCTCTAGATGTTACCAAATGTCCGTTTAGGACAGGCACCTTGGGTTGATGACCTCTAGCATTGACAATACTCACCAAAATACTAGCTTGAGGTGTTAGTAGACTTATGTAAGCAGAATACCTGCAGTTCCAAAAGACATTACTAGAACTCACCATTGCGAGTCAACTTCGGGGTGGTTCGAGAATTTACTAGGTTCTCAATTTCCAAATGAATACTTGTTTCTCCAGTATCATACAAATGGCGTACCTAAAGAAAGTTGAAAAGCCATGAAGAGGGAAAATCAAGTAACAAATTCCTACCTAAGAATAAGATGAGCTGAAGGTCTGGATAAGACTCAGCAGATATTTCATAATCTAAATAGATGCCTCAGAATTGGCTTAAGATAATACTTCCCACCTACTGATTGGACAGTAAAGGCTCAAAGCGACAAAAATGATAAATCCAAGATTTTAGCCCATAACTCCAAATCAAATTAAATACTGCAGACAAAAACCACTTGTATACTATGTGCGAAATGTGACTTCCACATGTATTATATTGCCACTAAATAGCAGAATTTATGACGCTGCCCTTTAAATTTTTACTGGAATATGTTGGGGTTACATATAAACAAACATATACTAACTCTAAAAACTTGTGGTAAAATGAGCTACTTTGGGGATGAAGTGATGGTACAGTGGGTACGATGTTTGCCTTGCACGTGGCTAATGTGGGTTTGATTGCCAGCAGCTCATGTGGTTCCCCAAGCCCCCAGGAGTGATCCCTGAGTGCAGAGCCAGGAAAAACTCCTGAGCACTGTTGGGTGTATCCCCAATACAGAATAAAACAAAACCACCCCAAACAAAATGAGGACACACATCTCACAGCCTGCACCAAGTAAAAAGTCCAGTTTCAGAGCTCCACGACTAATTCTGGAAAAGATGCCAAGCCGAGCAGATGAAGCTCACAGGTACACCAGTCTCTGGGGTCCCTTCAGAGAAGGGGTGGGTAGAGAACTATTCCAGTTCCACAGATTCCGAAGCTCCTGGAGCACTTGCTGCAATATGCCAAACTCCACAGTACAGACAGCCTGGCAGGAGTGCAGCAAATTAACTGGGAAAGTAGCACTGAAGCCACGAAGCTCAGTAACTGAAAACACCGGATGCAGAAAGGCTCAACTTAGCAACACAAACTGCTCGGCAAGACTTTAATCACACCATTGTGAGATTCAACAGTTTTCACAAATCTTTTACTGAACAATTTTTTTTGAAATTTCCCTTCTCATTTCGTTGTAATAAACAATAAAAGTCAATTATTCAGTGCCTCCCGAGGGAGGGGAAAGGGAGTGGGTGGGACGTGGGTCAATACTGGAGGGAAAGTCACACCGGTGGAAGGGA
Source organism: Sorex araneus (assembly GCF_027595985.1). Classification (NCBI taxonomy): domain Eukaryota; kingdom Metazoa; phylum Chordata; class Mammalia; order Eulipotyphla; family Soricidae; genus Sorex; species Sorex araneus. The sequence goes on from NC_073303.1 coordinate 229,911,927, forward strand.
CTGGCGATGGTTCGCCGAACGCTCAAGTAACTGTATTAGGAGCAACTTTGTCATTTATTTGTGTTTGTATTTGTGTTTAAATAAAATTTTCTTTAAAAATGAGCTGCTCAGCTCTGAGAGGCTCTGATGGTCTTTAGCAAACCATTAATGCTGTCCATTAACACCAGGCTTCAAGGATACCTTACGAACTTTCCACACATAATCAGTGAGGGTCTAACACTGAAAAATTTAGGCAGAAAGTGAACACACATGTCTGAATTATCTCCTTCTCTGGGATCACTATAAGCTGAAAAATGTTATTCTCAATACAATGATAAGGCATTAAACATACTACCCCCCAAAATGTAGCAAGATTAAAAAATTAATAACCCCTTTTATTATAGGAAAGTCTTGTCTTTCATTTGCCTAGCCAATGACCTTGGAAGTAGTCAGGAATTATTATCTCCATTTTACAGATAAAGAAACAAGTTCACAGAAATAAAATGACCTCCTATCCCAGTCGTGGGACCAGTGGCAAGCGGGAGTGCCATTTGCGATGAGTACACAGCGTGTCTCCTCTACATACACTACAGACTAGGAAGCCTACCTCAAGTCTATCATTTTGGTCGCACTGAAGTTTCTGTCTTCACTGTATAAGTCAGATTAAAAGTAATATTTAACTCTTCTAATTAAAAAAGATATCTATTTAATTAAAAAAGATATCTACTAGGATAAAAAAAAAAGCTCCTAAGATGCTGTGTATGTGTGGCATGAATTTCAGTATTTCAGGGGTGTCTATGTTCTGAAAATGCACTCATACATAAACAACTGACTAGAAAGCACTTACCTGGCTTGGTCGTAGAAAGTTGACATTGATATTCGGATATCTGGTGATAGGATCAATGCTGTACTGGCTGAAATTTTTACTCACATTCTCAGGGGTGGTTTGAGGCAACAACCTATAAATACTTTCTCTGCAATAACATACAATAATGCACTCAGAGTGGTGAGAAGTATCATCACTATCTACCTCTCCTTTGATATTATTTCTGCTCTTTTGCGTGCAGGAGGCCTGGTTCTGACCCTTGGCCCTGTATGTTCCCTAACTCTTCCCTGAGTGATGCAGGGAGCACAGAGCTGAGAGCAGCCAAGACTCTGAAAACAAAGATTGAGGAAGGGAGAGAGAGGGCAAAGGAAGGAGGCAGAGAGAGGGGGGTGAGACTTGGAAGTCTCATCACTGGGTATGGTCCCCAAACAGGAAAGAATGAAGTAATGAGGTAACAAAAGATGGGAGGGAGGATGGAAGGAAGGGCAATGGAAGGATGAAAAGAAGGAAGGTAGAAAGTAGTACAAAAAAGGATGGGAGTTGAGGGGAAGAAGGATGGAAGGCAGGGACTGGTTAGCAGAAACCTCCAATATTAGGCTATGGGGTGAGAGTTATAAAATGTCACTGTCGAGGCCAGAGAGTACAGTGAACAGGGGGCTCGCCTTGCTAATAAACTTTTCTTATAACTAATTTTCTCAATGAATTATTTTATAAACCAATGCACCTGCTCATTACACCCAAAAGAAAGAAAAGAAAGAAGAAAAAGACCTAGTCTCTGCCTGCATAGTCTCAGCCTCCCTGTTAGGGTCCCCTGGGGAGGGACACAGGTACCTCTCTGCCAGGACTTCCAGGGGGCTTGCTCCCAAAGACCAGCTCCGCACCATCCAAGCAGAGTCCATCGCAGCGAGAAAGCCCCGGGCTATTCCTGTTCCCATTGGCCAAAATGGCTAAGAAGGTAATAGAAAACAAAGAATGAAGAGAAATTACCTCTAAAAAGAGGACCATCAAGCCAACGAACAAAGAAACAGCCTACTATTGAGTTATTTTTGAACTTCTCCATTTCACAAGCTGGTAGAGGGCAAGTAACAAAAGTTGTAGTATCTCTGGGTTTCCCACGGCTTATCATTTTTCCCTTTTGCTGATACAACTCCTGTAGGAATGCAGCTATACTGCACAACTTAGGAAAATCAGGTGTGCTCCTAATTACTAATGCCTCCACTTTCAAGCGTTGCCATACTTAGTACTCACCTCTAGCAGGCTGTCCCCAACCAGAGCCACTAATAGCTGGTGTCCATTGTGCTCCCGCACCAAGGCAGCATTCTCAGAGGCATACATACAAGTGAAGTCGAACATGGCCACGTCTGGCTGCCCGTAGTGATTGATGGCGAAGTCCAGGGACGGCAGCTGCTGCTGGGTGGAGAAGTCTGCTGCCTCCCTGGCATAGTTCAGCAGTGCCTCCTGGTCCACGTTCTCTCGGGAAAGCAAGAGCTCTGTGTCAGCATAGTCCTATGTGTGGAGAAGACAAGAGGCTTGACTTGGAAGAGCCCAGGTCAGACAGACACGGCTTCACAGTGAGGAGAGGGCTGAGGGACGGAGTGATGTATAGCAGGAGAGAACCTGGTTCTGCACTGCACGGTCCCCTAGCACCACAGACAGCAACCCCAAGAAACAAGCTGGGAACAGTCCCTGAGCACCGCCAAATGTGGCCCCAAACAAAAACAAACAAAAGCGACTCTTCTGAACATGTCAAAAGAGCAGTAGTAGTTTTTATAGGAGCACTGACTTGACTGCCTAAAACCAGTCCTGGTTTTTCATTGACTTGGAGCAAGTTACTACTTCTTTAATCTTGTCCAATCCACCTCAGAGAGTAGGTGTGAATCCAAATAAAATAATAAACGTGATAATTTATAAATTGAAATGTTTTTTAGTTTATTACTGGCACTCTATTCTGGCAAGAAACTACTTTCTGACAACTGGTACCACATGAAAACACTCAGCTGTGCACAACTTATTAAAGAAGAACCCAAAGTTTCTGGGCCCAAAAGATATGGCAAAGTGGGAGCAAGGGCAGTCCAGGAGGCTGCTAAAATCAGAATAAAGGTTTTAATACATCAGATTCTGAACATTTTTACAGAGATCCAGCAAAGAAAAGCAACAATGGGAAAGAAATAGTTTTCCACATAACGGATAAAAACTCCTTTTCTGTTTTCAAGGTTCCTGGCATATGGACTCAAGTCTTTAGCACCCTTAAATGTACCCTAAAGTTTCCAAGTGTCCTTGCTGGTACTTTCAGTAACCACTACAAGATCTTAAAAGCCAAAACACAAACACTCATGCTGGTCCTGGAAAGTGTTTGTCCAACACTGAGTAATGACCATCATGGGTTTAGTATTCAGCAATACACACACTTGAATCCCCACCCCTCACCCCTGCCACCAGAAAACCCAGCAGCGCTCACCCACATCTACCTTGCTGGCAGAGAAATGGCCCAGGGTCCCATCTCCAAAATAACATGCTCCTGCTGAATCTTTCCAGGAAAACTGATCCAGTTTTCTGAGGCCTTCTCAGAATGGGGCCAGGAAGATTCCCCTTTCTGCTAGAAGGCTCACACCTGACACTTTCCACAACAGAGAGGGCCCAGCTGCACAACAGAACCTCATCAAACTGCCACTGCCAAGCCAGCAAATCATTCCAGAGCTGTAGCTCCTGGATCACGTGGCCATATGATACCCAGAACTTTCCTCGTAGGATCACAGTAAATCTGAATAGAAAGTTGCACAGATGCCCACCAAGCTCAGTGAGTCTAAACAGTAACAGAAGACCAGCACTGCCAGCGCAGGAGACCCTCAGATAATCACTTTAGGAACATCATTCTGAGGTATCACTGTCATCCCGTTGCTCATCGATTTGTTTGAGCAGGCACCAGTAACGTCTCTTATTGAGAGACTTATTGTTTTTGGCATATCCAATAAGCATGGGTGGCCTGCCAGGCTCTGCCGTGCGGGCTCCATACTCTCAGTAGCTTGCCAGGCTCTCCGAGAGGGGCGGAGGAATTGAACACAGGTTGGCCGAGTGAAAGGTGAAAGCCCAACCACTGTGCAATCGCTCCAGCCCTACTGAGGTATAACTGAGGTATAACAATGACCATAATTGACTCTTATTGATCTAAGTTTTAATAATTCCATTTGCCTCTGTGTGTAAAAAACAATATGAAGTAAATTTGTGCCTGCAGAGGGCGCGCTGGGGGATGGGTGGGAAGCTGGGAATGTTGGTGCAGGGAAGGTCTCACTGGTGGTGGGATTAGTGTCAGAACAATTAATGTCCGAAACAACTATATTATGAACAACTTGGAGAATCCTCTGGGCCCCATACCGAGCTGATATCTCTGGAACGCCCCAGATGGAGCAGGTGCAGTCTCCCCCCCTTCTCCAGATGGAATCCCGGTGAGCATGAGCTTCTACAAGCATGGCACCAGTATGTGGCTATCAGGACTATTCCTCCAAAGCACGCGGCCATGTGGCCACTCAACCTTTCCTGATATGCAAAGTGAACAATGGAAAATAAATGATTTAGAGTCTGCTCCCACCCAAAACTAGAGAGAGACTGGTGATGCGCGGGGCCTCATGGGAGGGAGGTGTGTGGAACCAGCCCCTCTCCCCGCCCCAAAGAGGCCCCAAGTTGCCGCCCACGAACGGCTCCTGGCTCCTAAATGGTCACGATCCCAGAGGCACACAGACCAATCTCGGAACCCAGCGGCTTTTGGCAGAAATGGACTGAGCATTACACTACCACGCCGTGCCACCCTGGGTGGGGAAAGGTGTTTGTCCCTTCCGCCTTTTCTCCCTGGTGGCTCGGTGACTGCCAACTTCTCAGAGCCTATTGGACAGCCGGGTATGAGACTGCAGTGACGTGATATGCGGGGCCTCAGGGGATGGGGGGTGGAACTATTCCCTCTCCCCATCCCAACGAGGCCCCAAGTTGCCGCCCATGAATGGCTCCTGGCTCCTGAACAGCCATGATCCCAGAGGCACACAAACGAATCTCAGAACCCAGAGGCTTTTTACAGAAATCCCTCAGATTTATTACTAAAATATAAGAAATAGCAAAATCATATGCTCTTCATAATCAGCAATAGAAAACAAATTATCTAATGATGTGTTTTCGGCAGGTCTGATTGTTGGGGGAAATCCCAAATAATAATGGTGGGTCTTTTGTCCAAATATTGAATATGATCAAAGTGGAGAGAGAGTAAAGTGGAAATCATCTGCCACATAGGCAGGGAGAGGACGGGGGGTATATTGGGGTTCTTGGTGGTGGAAAATGTGCGCTGGTGAAGGGATGGGTGTTTGAATCATTGTATGACCGAGACTTAAACTGGAAAGCTTTGTAACTGTTCTTACGGTGATTAAAAAAAAAAAGCAAAAAAAAAAAACAAATCATGGTTGTTCTAATAATTTTTTTTTACATAAAGAAGATATGGCCCTGCCCTCTTCAGAAAAAGTAAATCAGATAAAGTAAATTATCATTCTAAACTGTTCCTATCTAATTTCAATGAATAACAATAGTTCTAAATTATATGCTATTTGGTTAGAATGGGGCATGACAGTGCTGGGCGCTGAACCCACGGTTCCACACGTGCAAGGAGTCTGACGCTGAACTACAGCCCCTGCCCCCATAATTCTGTTTAATATGGTAGATTTAAGTCTTTTCTCTCATGCTTCTGTTGGCAAATTTAAGTTTGTTGGCAAATTTAGTGCCAAGACATACCAATTGAGTGGTGATTCTTTTTTGAGGGATCACATGCAGTGATGCTTAGGGATTACTCCTGGCGGGCCTGAAGGACCATATGGGGTGCTGGTGACTGAACCCAGGTCAGCCACTTGCAAGGCAAACACCCTACTCACTACGTTATCACTCCAGCACCTGACTGCTATTTCTTTTTTTTTAGGGAGAGGGGTCACACCCGGCGATGCTCAGGGGTTACTCCTAGCTCTGCACTCAGGAATTACCCCTGGCGGTGCTCAGGGGACCATACGGGATGCTGGGAATCGAACCCAGATTGGCCGCATGCAAGGCAAACGCCCTACCCGCTGTGCTATCGCTCCAGCCCCTGACTGCTATTTCTTAAAACAATATACTATGATCAGATATTCAACAAGCCAATTTTATAAAGCATCCAACCTAATAAAGCTTGCATATGCTTTGAACAGATTGAGCCACACAAACTGCTTTGTCCTGTAGTTCTTCTACACATACATAAAAGTCTACAAGTGAGACTCTGAAAGGAGACTGATACAGGCATGTGATCAACTACTCGCCTTCACACTGCTCTCAGATAAGGCAACAGTGTAATTCAGACTAAAGTGACTTGGTTTATAATTATTCTGCAAAGAAAAAGGACACCCTGAAATTGTGGTTTGAGTCCTCGCAGGAACTGTATAGGCCTAAATCAGCACATCCCAGGCCTCTCCGACCCTTCCTGTCACAGAAAAACAGTAATTCTCATACTCAGGCCAAATAAGACAAGAAACTCTAATTTTTTTTTTTCTTTTTGGGTCACACCCGATTATGCACAGAGGTCACTCCTGGCTCTGCACTCAGGAATTACCCCTGGTGGTGCTCAGGGGACCATATAGGATGCTGGGAATCGAACCCGGGTCGGCTGCGTGCAAGGCAAACGCCTACCTGCTGTGCTATTGCTCCAGCCCAAGAAACTCTAATTATTAAAGAATGATTCTGATTCCAGATTCAGTTCATCATCTTATGTATCTGAGGGAACGTTATCATCTGGGAAGAAAGCTGGGCTATCTCTACCAAGGGCAGACAGTAAGCACTAACTTTAGGTCATCAAGTGTTCAAAACAAATTCTAAAGCAGTCAGAGTCCCTGGGACCTCTATTAACTACATCTATAGAATGGTTTTGATCAGAACCATAATGATTTTAATCAGTCCAATCTCAGGCTTTCAGAAACATCAACTACTGCTTCTTGTCAACACTGCTTCCTCCATCACCCCTGGCCAAGGATACTTGTCAGGCAACCAGTAATCAGTCATCTATGAAATGCACTATGACCACATATGAAATCACACAAATTAAACTAAGTATTTATACATGAAGTGCTACCAAAATTTGCTTTGAAACAGTCCAGTGGCAGGAGTGGGGAGTGAGTACCATTCCAACAATATTGATCATATACTGATAACTTAAAGCCATTGGCACATGGGGTTTCACTCCCCAGCAAGAAAAACTCATCGGATAATAAAATTATTTCTTTTGGTGAGCAAATTAACAACTTAAGCTTTAAAGGACATTTAAAAGAAATCTACTACTTACATGCAATATCACCCCTTTGTCCAATAAACTCTGCTTTTTGGCTGTCATAACAAAATAGTGTGTGTCATCTTTGTAGTAGACAATGTTCTCTAAATCAATGCCTAAAATAGAAAACAAACATGTTCCCATAAGAGTTTACTAAGATGAAGGTATAGTATGATATCTAAAAGATTGTATGTGAGAGACCAGCGTTGTGAAATTCTGAACAAAGAAACAAACAAAAACAAACAAAAAAACACCTGAAACCATAAAACCACGAGAAACCAAATTCTCACTTTCTGTATATTTAGTTCCTAAAAAGGGAGTTTTGTTTCTCCTTGTACAGCTCAATAAGTAACTTGACATCCTAACCTACCTTTAAAACAAAGATCTGTACCAAGCAAAAATATAAAGATGGGACACAAGATAGTTCAGTGGGCTGTGTGCATGCTCTGTACCGAGAAGAGCTCGGTTCTGTTCCCAGCACATGGTCCCACAAACACTGCTGGGAGACGAGCCAAGTGTAGCCCCAAAGTCTAGACAAATAAATAAAAAGCAATAAAGATGGGAATGGGATTTGGGTTAGCAATGGGGTTTGAGTTAGTTCTTTGCTAGTCACTCATGAAGGAAACAGACTCTCAGGGGATGGGAGCAGTCGGCAGTGCTGGGCAGCGGAGAAGGGTGAGGGGTGTGCGTACCCGGCAGTTTTCAGGGGACCAATGTGGTACTGAGATGCCAGGGTCAGGTGCATGCAGGTAGGTACCTTAATACCTATCCCTCCAGCCCCTCTAAGAACAGAAGCAGTAACAATATACCTGAAGCAGAGAGCAAATTATTGATTTTTTCAGTCAATTAAAAAAACGAGGAGTGGAAAATAATCATGTTCTAAAAAACATAGAATTAGAATTTGTTGCAACAAAATGTTAAATCTAAACAAAAGCTATCATGACAACACCATGTTATCTAGCACACGGTTTGCTTCAAGCCCAAACCAGAACTCAAAAAGACTAAAAGTCAGTGCCTAAAGTCAGGTTCTCAATAAGCCAGAGGGCCTCCTACATTGAGCACCTTCACCAATACGAGGAAAGGAAATTATACTCACATTATAAAGAAAGGGATTTGAAATACAAAAAAGTCAAATGCAGGGCAGTTGGTAACTGCAGTTAGGACAAAGAATGACAGGAGAAAAGCAGTATGTAAAGGACAACAGTGAAGAAAGAGCAGAAAGGGAAGCACAGGGCAAGAGCCCCAGTGACACCCAATACCAAAACCTACGAGAGAAAAACCTTGACTGGTTATTTAAATGTCTTCCTCACTGATCTGGAGGCATCTACACACACCTGTGGCTTCCCTCAGCTCCTGAAAAAATTTTTGGTTGAATATGAAAGCCACACCACTGATCTCCTCCACTTTGGCTTCTGCTGTTGTATTTCGGTTAATAAAGTTTGCTGTAATGGCAATGGCTAATTTGCCACGGAATTCCTTCCGACGGAATCCTGAAAGAAAAGAAATTTTCAGAGGTAATAGTCGGCTAGAAAAGGTGGGATATCACTTCAAATAGGAAGATGTTGATGAAGACATTAAGCAACACTACAGTGAGGTGGGCATCAGTGAAGAGATTTAGGGCAGCAATTCTCTATCTGAAAATACTAGTCATAAGCTTCAGAGCTATCTACCGAAGCATATAACTACCCAGATAGAAGAGCAAGTTTCCCAACACTGAGCATCTGAAGCCTGACCGAGCAGACTATCGCTCAACACCAGGGATTCCTTTTTCTTGTTGCTGTTGTGTTTTGGGCCATGTTCGGCTGTGTGTGTGTGGGTGGGGGGGGGGGGGAGGAGGGTGGCACGGTTGTCCTAGCTCGGTGCTTGAGCAATCTCGCAGTAACAAGGATGAAATCTGAAGCTTCTGCGTACAATGCACATATTCCATGCCTTTGAGCTCTCTCCTGTCTGAGATTCCATTTTTGAAAAAGGGAAAGTCAGGAGCTAGGGGTGTAGTTCAGTGGCAGACTGTGCGCTCTGCATGTTCAAATCCCTTGGTTTGTTTGATCCACATCACCATAAATAAAACAAAAAGTTAGCACTGGCCTATTAATAGTACCAGCGTCCATGTACACATGTCTTCAGTTGGCTTGAGGAAGGCAGGGGCCTGTCATGCAAAATAGGCAGCAAACCTATGTATACTCTTTGATCATGGCATCTGCTGGCAGGTTCTCACTCAGGTCAGGAGAGGGTTACCCATCACTCTCCAGGGAAAGAAGGAGAGATAGTACCTTCCAAGGTGTTTCTACGGCCGTCCCCTCCGATGATCACTTCAAATTCGTATTCTGATACAGGATGGGTTTTGGGGTGTACCAGTGCCCGCCAACCTATTCCTGTGGACCAAAGTCAAAATGAAGTTCATCACCCAGGCCATATTCATTGTTCAAAACAACTCTAAATACTCAAACAGGCACAATGCACAAAACACTAACCAAGTCAAAAACACTAGGTGTAAAAGAATAGGGTACGAACCTCAGAAAGTTTTGAAGAGGGCTCACTAGACACTGCTGCCCACCATATGGTTTTCTATAATGAACACCTGTAGTACCTACCATACTTCTTCTTATCAAACAGAAAACTTCTCCAAAGGTTTCGACTGCATTAGCGAAGACCCCTTTAACATATTTCAAAATAACATAGAGATTCCTGCAATTTCCCTCGCCTTCTTGTCCATTCAGTACCCTTTCATACTTCCTTCATTGCACCAGTTCAACTCACGTTCATTTTCTTGGTCCTCAGGTGGCTGTACAAGTCCTTGGAATTCCACATTTACATGGATTTCGATGCCTAGAATCAGGGCTACTTTCAAAAGTATTAGCTGGAGCTGACGGATACCTGCATAAACACGAAGAGCCCATGAGAGAGGCACTCTGAGAAGAGGGTACCAGGCGGCGACCACTGCTCAGCTTCCTACCAACTACCTGAATATGCAGTTTATTCAGATCCTACAAGCCTTCTGTGGTGGAAACATTTTGAAGTCGTGCTTCATTAACTTTTCCCTCTCTTTTCTGGGGAAAATAAGTTGAGTAGAGGAAATATTCTAGAGAAATATACAAGGCCACTCCTATCATTAGGTGTTCAGCACAACCAAGAGCTGAGGCAACAGGAGACTGTGGCCAACAAGGACTTTCCTTTTCACCTTTGTGTATTCAGTCAGTGCTGCAATTATTTAACATATGCTACAATTCTGACACAACAAGGTGCTTAACAAGGCAGGCAGAAGATATGCATCCACAGGGATGCTTTCGAGTTTGATATGCAGCGGCTACACTATTTGCTAAGATTCCCACAGCACTCCTCATCCTGTTAGCTCACTGATCTTTACACATTACAAGGTAAGAACCTTAGCTTGTTATAGAAACTAAGGCTCAGATTGTTGACAATTCTTGCTCACTGTCACACTGAGATTTCATTATTTAATGCTCAGTGGGTACTCACAAAGTGCTAGACACAGCAGCAGCCCCAAGAATGCTGAGATAAAACATCCAGTCCCTGCTTTAGCAGCTCTACGCCAAATCCTGCCACACACGAGGCACATTCATTGAATTAATGGTCTATGGCCCTCTCTATTCTACCTGCAGCCTGATCTGCTGAGTACCTCATTTACTTTTCCACAACCACAGTCCTGATCTCACTCCCAAAGACTCATTAAATCTCATGCAAGCCTGTATTTTATATCTGTGCTATTATATTTATAATTGGGTACAAGGAAGCTTTACACATTGCAATGCCTTTACATATCTTGGCAGAAGGGCAGAGTGCTTCCTCTGCCAGAGGAATGTGGAGCCTGTTGGCTAATGATAACTGGCACAACCACTTTGAATAGCAAGAGATCCAGTAGTTGAAAAAGAAAAAAGAGAGAGACAGAGAGAGAGAGATATCCAGTAGTTGACTGTATTTACAGGAAATATCTGGAGATGTTCAGAACCTTGATAAGGCTTCCTGGACATCACTCATGATAATCAATAAGCAAGACTTCAACTTCAGAGTACAGATATCATTGCTTCTGGATTTCAACTAGGCTCACACCAGTCATGAAAACAAAACACTTCTGTATTAACTTGTATTTCATTCTGTAGCAGAATAAAATTATTTTCAACCGCCTGATCTACTGATCCAATGCTGGTCTTCAAGTATATATTAAAAAAAAAAATGAAAACCATGTTACAGAACAAATACAACTGTAAGATCTAAAAAAACAAAAACAAAAACAAAAACCAACCCTGCTCTGTAGAATCTCCAAAATCCTGAAGATGACAGGAATGAAATCAAGAGTATCCTGATATTAGACCTCCCAAGAACCACACAGCCAGAGGAATTCATGATTAGCTGCCAGTTACGACCGACCTGGAAACCTGCTTCCTTTCATAACTGTGTTTCTCTACTTTAGGGCTAAGCCACCACATCATCTAATTCTAACATTACAGATACTACATCGCAGTAAAAATTTAAGGTCAAACTTAGAAGTCCTTAAGCTAAACTCAGTTTCTGGTAGACCTAGGTTACTTGGCAAGTATTCTGACCCAGGCAGAGTATATTTATTTCATTATGATAGACACTGATGATATCAGAAAAAAAAAAACTGGGCCATTGAATGTGAATTCCTCAGATAACCTGCCTGCCTCTTTCGACTGAGCAAGAAAATGAAGAAAATGAATAAGGAGTTGAGATTCAAGAAGATAACTGATTTTACTTACTGATATGGTCAATAGCTCCAGCACAGAACTTGCCATAAAACTTCTTGGCACCCAGTCCTCTGAGATCATGTATGGTGAATGGCCAGAGATGTAAAACATTGTTTCGGGAGAAGGCATCTCGTTTCTCAATAACCACCACCTTGGCTCCCAATAAGGATAAGTCGATGGCTGTGCGAAGACCACAAGGGCCAGCTCCAATGATGAGACACTGAAAAAACACAGCTGCTTTCAGGGGGAAGGCAGCACCTCTTGAGAATTTCACATTTCTAGAAAAGTTTTATCTCACCACCACCTGTTCGTTCGTAAAGACCTAATCAGGGTCTTCTCTCCACTACCAGGATACCCTGAAAAGCATTTAAGTCACAGCAGAGCATCAGCAGGGGTTTGAGGTCAGCTAATGATTGCTGTGGATGGAAAAGGCTCTTGTCATTGTGGGCATAACCTGCCATATGTTCACCTTGAATGCCTGGCAAAGCAAGTAGATTTGAAACCCATTCAAATGGGTCATCACTTCAACAAATTTGGAAATTACATCTCATATTTCATCAATAGGAAAGGACTGTTTGAAAAGTTTCTTAGCTGGGGCTGGAGCGATAGCACAGTGGGTAGAGCGTTTCCTTGCACGCATCCGACCCGGGTTCGATTCCTAGTATCCCATATAGTCCCCTGAGTGCCGCCAGCAGTAATTCCTGAGTGCATGAGCCAGGAATAACCCCTGTGCATCTCTGGGTGTGATCTAAAAAGCAAAAAAAAAAAAAAAAAAAAAAAAAAGGAAAAGAAAACAAAAGTTTCTTAGCCAAGCAGATTTCTACCCTTGGGAAGACAAAGATGATTAAATACACAGTCCAGGAAATCATTAAGAATCTGCGAATCCAAAAGTGATCAACAAGTTACAGAGATGCTTCAGAACCCCACACCAGGCAAAGTCATCTGGAGCACCCAGAAGTGGGGCAGGCGGGTGAGCCCACCACCCGCCCAAACAGAGCCACAGCAGAGAAAATCTTCACACTCCACTATCTCCGCCATATTCATAGCCAGACTCCAATGCTTGGGACAAGCCTCATCCAGAAATTGATCTGCTGACAAAACTCAGGTATGTGGGTTTTATGACTGAAATCTCCTGGCTTTCACAGAGTTGGTTTGATTTCCTGTGCCACCTCCCCCCATCTCCCTGTTCTTCCAGAAGCCTTGAAGTCACACCCATGTACTGCCCCTGGTGCCAAATAAGCTCATTAACTGGCCATGATCCAGAGACTTATCAATAAGTCTCAAAAGAGATCAATAAGCTGCAGAGATGCTTCCAGACCCCATGCCAGGCTCTGTCATCCGGACCACCCAAATTCCTGGAGTGTGCAGCCAAGAGACATCTCTACACCACTGATAAACCAGGAGCAGCACACCACATGGATAGGATGTAAAGCAGAAGGCAATCAATGAATGACTGTATTCATTTGTGGGATATAAATATATATATGGTATGAGACTAATACCCAAGGTGAGGGTTAATGGGCCAGGAGGACAGGTCAATGGTTGGATACTTGTCATACAAGTGTGTGGGGAATGAAGGACACAGGTAAAGGGATACCTGATAACCTTTTATTATCTGTATTGCAAACCACAAGGCCCAAAAGGGAGAGAGGGGGAGGGAGGGAGGGAGGGAGGGAGGGAGGGAGGGAGGGAGGGAAGGAGAGAGAGAGGAGAAAATGTCACTATAGTGGCAGGCAGTGGGATGGGATGGAGGGGCGGAAGGGAAACTGGGACCATTGGTGATGTTGAAGGGATGGGTGGTAGAAGATTATATGACTAAAATCCAATCATGAACAACTTTGTAAATGTGTATATCACTGTGACTCAATTAAAAAAAATGGGAAAAAAACCAAAGAAGGTTATTAATCTTGATTAAGAAAATATAAACACACAAGGCTTAACTTGTACCATGTTAGTAATCTCTTCTACAAGGGCTTAATGGCTCCATGAATCAACAATATTCACACATTTTCTTCTAAGGAAAAAATTCTGGATCATTTCTATAGAATTACAACAACCAATATAAAATAAATTATTCAGGGCCTGCTACAGTTGTAGGCTTGAGGAGTGGTTGGGAAAATTGGAAATAATGGTGGTGGGGAGGTGCATAGTGGTAGGATTAGTGTTGGAACACTAAATGTAATAAATCATGAACAGCTTTATAATAATAAATAAATTTTTTAAAAATTAAAAATTATATATATAAAAAAAAGAATCTGAGAATCATTTCACAATGATTCCCAAGAGGGAACTTTTAATAGTCAAAGTTTTATGTGTGTGCCAAAAAAGAGCTCCTAACTTTCTCAAGACCTGAATCACAGATCCATACTCTAAAGATCTGAACTCTAGTTTGTACTTCATTTTCAGAAGAAAGAAAGACACCTAACATTTGGGCTTTGTTTTATTCTTATCCTTTTGGTTTTTTGGGGGTCACACCCAGCAGTGCTCAATGGCTACTACAAGCTGTGCTCAGGGAACCATATGATACCCAGGACTGAATCCTGGCCTTCTGCATGCAAAGCATGCATTCCAGTCCTTTGATCCTGAACATTTTTTTTTCTTTTTGGGTCACACCCAGCAATGCTCAGGAGTTACTCCTGGCTTTGCACTCAGGAATTACTCCTGGCAGTGCTTGGGGGACCATATGAGATGTCAGGGATCGAACTCAGGTTGGCTGCATGCAAGGCAAACGCCCTACCCACTGTGCTATCGCTCCAGCCCCTGATCCTGAACATTCTTATTCTAAAAAAACTGCTAAATTTCTTGCTGAAGTCATGTATTTGAATTTTATGATTTTTGCTAATAAATATGTACCAAAATACAAATCTACAAGGGGTGAGTCTCCAGTAATCCACGGGAAGGCAAATTAAAGCTCATACAAAGATGTTTAGCAGACATAAAGTCATTTGCAACTACATTCCCTGACAGTATTTTCCTAATTTCCCATAGGTACTCTAATATAAGAAACAAAAAAAATGTAGTACTCTCTATCCACTTTTCAAAACCACATATTTAGCCATATCTATTTCATGAAAATTGTTTTAAATTTAGAATTGTTTCTAGATTTAAAGAAAGAAATCAGAAACTATATTTAGCAGGCTGGAGACACAGAACAGCAAATAAGCAAGACTAGCAGCCTTGCACACAGTCAATCTGGGTTCAACCCCTGGCACTGCATATGATTCCTGAGGACCACCAGGAGTGATCCTGAAAGCAGAGCCAGAAATAAGCCCTGAGCACTGCTGGGTATAGTCACAAAACAAAACTTACTGACCAAATTGACCTTTAGCATTCAAATGCAAAGAGGACTGAAAACTCGTGCAAATCCCCCAAACCTGGCAAATGCTGTACTGAGCCATCATGACTTGGTGAAGATGACATGCCAAGTATCCCAAACCATCAGGCAGTATACTAACAGGGCTATAGAGAAGCTATTTCTTTGCTAAGTGAGCTGCATTCTGCCTCAACCTGAGATTCAAAAAGATTAATAAAATGCACGTTAACCACACAACTTCAGATTGTTCTTAAATAAATAAGATCCTGCAAACTCAATATATTAATATACAAGATATATTTGCAACAGGATCTGGCATATGGAATAGTCAAATGAACACAGAGAATGGAGCCAGATCCATGAGTTTGAATAAAGGATATGCTTGACTTCCTCTACAGGATTGTGGTTAGATGTTCCCTATTCTCAGCCAGGATACCCTACTTAGTCTTTTCTTCTGTTCTTCCTATACTCAGTCTTGTCTTTTCTGGTTAACTCCTTAAATCAGTGTCTCCAGGGCCCGAGGACAGCCAAACCCTTACCTTGGTGTTAGTGCACGCTTTTCCTTTTTTGTAGTCTTTATGGCTCCCCCGTTTGTCCAGCTTTGCCCAGAGGGCTTTGGCTTTCCAGTAGTTCAGCTTGGACTTGAGTTTGTGATAAAAGGAACGGTAGTCCTTAGGCTTCAGCTCCAGGTGGTCACAGAGCTCTTGGAAGGCCTTGAGAGTTCCTTTACAGGTGGTGGCCTGAACAAACCGGTCAAAGAGGACATGCGCTCGATTTGTTGCCTCTTTACTCTCCTCCATGCTTCCCCACTTGTGGTGACTCCCCTCAGCACAGGGGGCAGTGGGATGCAGCTGATCCACCTGACACCGTCAAGCTAACCTAACAAAAAAGAAAAAGAAAAAGGAATGCTCAGAAAATGCAAATTTAGATCTGCAAACATCTTCTAGAAGACGTAACCTTTTCCCTAAGTATTAAAGTCATTCACCCAACATTCAATATAGAATGTACATGAACTGTGTACTCCGTGTACTCCAGGCACTCTCTGAGGACCAAGGAAAAGGAGTGAAAGGGTGCTGTCAAGAATCTTCACCTTGGGGCTGGAGGGATAGCACAGCAGGTAAGGCGTTTGCCTTGCACTCAGCCGACTCGGGTTCGATTCCCAGCATCGCATATGGTCCCCTGAGCACCGCCAGGAGTAATTCCTGAGTGCAGAGCCAGGAGTAACCCCTGTGCATTGCCAGGTGTGACCCAAAAAACAAAATAAATAAATTAAAAATAATTTAAAAAAATCATCTTTATGAGACAAACTCTCAAGAGGTTACACACAGGGTTAAGTGTACCGTACTGAGTGATTCTCAGCCAATCAGGGTAGAAGTTTGCTGTAAGGACACGAGAATGAAGACCTCAATCGCCCTCCAGACCGCCAGTGGCTCAGAGGCCTCCAAGATCACACTCATTGGTGCTCATGTGGTGCTGTGGATTGAACCAGAGTCAGCCCATGCCAATTTAACCACTGTAACTATCTTTCTGACTTTCTGATGTTTTAAAAAAACATCAGGGCCACTGGTAACTGGGACCAATTCCTAGCTATAGTTGGCGCCATGGTTAAGATCTGATGCTCTGGTGCTCAAGCCCAAAGGTGCTGCTCAGCCTAGGCACCTTAGCTACCTCTGGCTCCCCCATGTGCTCCCTTACCTATTTACTCTCCTGAATTTGTCTGATCAAGTATTATGTATTTATCATCACTACTTAGACATACGTCAGGACAGTAAGACGCAAAGGGCCCAAACTACAACTAACCATGGGTTCAAAGAAACAGGGCAGAGCAATGAGATTAGCACTAGACGCTGACCCTATGTGTTGAGACTAATTGCATGACCCTAAATAAGTCACTGTCTCAATGGGCATGAGTTTTCCCTGATGCAAGAGAAAGTTAGACTGATGTCTATAACCCTCTTCTAGTTCTGAAATTTGGGGTATAGTGCTGACAGAGCAGATACACACCACTGTGCCACTAGTGTGACAGAGCTGCAATGGAAGGAACTCTATTTGAAGATGGCACTTTGGGCACAGAAAGAGACACAGAAGGGAGTTGTTGATTGCTTTGTTCATAAGGAATCTGAAGCAAGAAGCAAGAAGCAAACCAATTTCGTGAACAGAAGGTAGAGGGAATAACTGCACCAATACAATGAGCAGCCACTTCCCCTCTTAGATGTTCCAGTTAACAAACACAACATTTAAAAGATGTTATTTCTTTATCACAAACACAATGACTGAAGTACACTAAGACTTCACTTAAATGTAGTTAACAGGTTCTTGGAAACTATGATTCTAGGTAAAGTAACATATAACAAAACCAATTTTACTTAATCTAGTTGCTATCAACAGAAGTTAAATTCCAACAGCTTATTTTTGGTTACAAAAAGTATCATCACACTTCTAAATAATGATCTAAAATAATATGTTTAACAGTCATTTGGACTCATTCATTCACTTTTCAACCCGCTAATTTCAGTTTAGTGTCTCAAGTAGCTTTCGAGCATAGGAAGGCACAATCTTGAACAGAATGCCCTTCTACAGCTGAGCATATTCACACAAAGACCTGTGCTCACCCTGATGGAGCAGTTTAGACAGACCAGACCCTAATCTGCAAAGCTTATGAGAGAAGAAAACCAAAGTACTAGGAGAAAAATTTACACAGACCTGGGAAAAGTCTATAAAAATTCACACAGACTCTGGTCCTGGATAGAAAATTGACACCCATACCCTCAATCAATGGCATAGCAAAATGTTGGACAAATATTCAAGGACCTGCTATTTTACTTAACAACCTTCCTGACTTTGAATATAAAAAGTACACTGACAGAAAAGGACTGTCCTAATATCCCCATGTTCAAGGGTCACAAAGAAATGAAATCAGGAGCAAGAGATTGGGAGTTAAGCAGAACCACACTTTGAACCCTAGCACCATGAGGTGCCCGAGTGCCCCTGGCTATAGCTCTGAAAGCCCGAAACACCACTGGGCCCTGAGCACCGCCAGGGAGCACCAAATACCCAGGTTCTAGTGTTGAACCCTCAGTGCATTTGACTCAAGAAGGGAAGGAATGATAGATGAGAGGAGGGAAGAAAGCAAGGAGGAAATTAAATGGAACTAACCTAGTTTCCCATAAGGAAAAGTTTATACTAGATGAGCAAGAAACATTTTAGCTGAGCTGACACAGGTAGGTCTGTTCTCTGAGCCCAATATCTCTGGAGCCTTTTTAGCATGGGGGTGGGCCAAGATGTATTTATCCAAAACCCATGGTCCAAAAGTATGGCCCAATATCAGAAACAATGGACTAGAGTATTTGCTAAGTCAGGGGTCCTCTTTGCCTCTTGCCTCTGTGGGGAATTTGGTGGTTTTATTTGCTTTTGTAAGGAGACAGCATTCTGCAACCCTGATCCTGTAGACCCTATGCCTCATGTCAAAAAATACAATTTTCTTTCCAAATAGCAGGCACCTTCCACGCCTTGCTGATATTTAGAGCACTGAGTATGACAATATGCTTACTGAAGCCAATATTATAAAGATCCTGGCACAGGAGCAGCAATGTATGTCCTGAACCCCACTGGGCTGGGAAGGGTTTCCAGGTTGCTTGAGTACCATTAGGGTGCCCACTCCAACCCCTTCAAAAAGAACTGTTGGCCACCACAGAAATTTTGCAAACTAAATTGCACCAGAGACAGTAACAACTGCATTAATAACCAGTGCTCATCCTCCTGTTAATGTAAAATACTTTCCAATTAGCAAATTTCATAGGTAGCTGCAGAATGCCTGCATCCAAGTGGCAGGCAGGTATTAAGTGCCTGACCAAAGGGATTCCAACCTGCAGGTCACTAATGACAACAGATAAACAAAGATAAGTTGGTTGTGGAACAGTGTGACAGGCACCCAAGGTAATACTACACACAATTAATTCCCTAGGGCTGTGTCACTTTCCTACTTTGCAAGCCAAGTGGCTGCAGCAGTGAAAAAGCCCTGGAGTGCTACAGATGACTCCACAGCGTTCTCATCTGACAAGGGAACTGAAGAGGCAGTGAGCCACTGGCGGAATAGCTTATGGAGTGCCTTCTAGGAGCAAGTCGTCCGCTTTGGTGAATGCGCACTCTCCTCACTCCCACGTTTAATGCCACAGCGTGCTCCCCTGGGTCTCTCCCTGGGCACTATCCATTTTAGGATTAGGAAACTCAGCAACAACCATCAAATCTAGAGACCAGGAAATCTGATGAAAGAAACTAGAAATCCTGGGGACTGAAGAACCCAGGTGTGAAGAGAAGAAAGGGAAGCGAGTTCCCAGAGCAGGGCAAGGAAGACGAGGACAGCAGTTCCCAAGGAAGTCAGTCAGCAGTGGTGCAAATGGGAGGTGACAATGCCCTGTGGGTTTTGTCCTGTGGCAGCTGGCTGCTGCTGACTCAGAGCCACACACGCATTCCTTGGCTATGGAGCAAAGTGCTGGAGAGATAGATTATAAAGTACATGCAGGAACACGGTTTATATTTTCTATTTACTCCAAGATTGTCACTGACTAACTGCTGGTTATGAGAACACTCAATCCCTACTAGCTCTTGGACTGGGGTTGGGTGAGGGTATTTAAGGGACAGCAAAAAGAACTACCTTAAAAATAGAAAAATAAAACAATAAGAAGTATTCTTCAAGAGAATAAAACCAGAGTCAAGCTTAGAAAATTTCTTTCTAGTCAAGGTATTGTTAATTTAGCAGCAGGCGTGCATGGCATTTTATGAAGCAACCCATGAAACATTCCTTTCCATTCAATCAGTGGTATGATTTGCTTAATAAGACTTGGATATATATGTATATGTATATGTATATGTATACACATAGGCTGGAGTGACAGCACAGCAGGTAAGGCATTTGCCTTGCATGCAGCCGACCGGGATTCGATTCCTCTGTCCCTCTCGGAGAGCCTGGCAAGCTACCGAGAATATTCTGCCCGCACAGCAAAGCCTGGCAAGCTACCTGTGGTATATTCAATACACCAAAAACAGTAACAAGTCTCACAATGTAGACGTTACCTGTGCCCGCTTGAGCAAATTGATGAGCAACGGGATGACAGTGACAGATATATATATATGTATGTATGTATATACAATCAGATAAATACTGTATTTCTTTACAGAATATTTGCCTCAAGATTCCTGATCAGTCTTTCTGCAGGAAGGGTCATTCTCAACTATGAATGTGGACACTGAGTGCCTCCCCTCAAGGGGTCTGAGGTGACTAAAACAGTCTACCTACGAATAAGACTCCTTGTGACCACTGTTTCCCACTTTCCTTCCCAACTTTTTTTTTAATCTTAGGCACTGTGATTTATATATAACATTCCAATTCTACACCCTCTACCAGAGTGTCAGCTTCCCTCCACCAGTGTCGCAATGTCCACAATCACTTCTTATCTCGCAGCCCTGAGACAAAGTTCTCTGGGTGCCTAGGAGGAAGCATGCAAGCTCCACACACACTAAGGAAGGTAGTCTTGTTTCTGCCAGTATTCCATTTTCAGCTCTTCTGTTCAGTATAAAAATGATGCTCAGAAGGATGCCGTGAAAACAGGAAACCAGTACCCCACCCCACCCCCAAGGTGGATCTGCCCAACAGTCCTATGCTACCTGCCATTCTGCCAGGACTTAATGATCTCTCTGATCCACTAAATGTGGGCTCCCTTAGGGTTGGGACAAGGTCTTTGTAGTTAAATCCTGATATGCAGTACAAATCACTTTGGCAGGGGGTGGGGACACACACACACACACACACACACACACACACACACACACACACACCGACTCCCTCCCCCCCCATTGCTCAGGGGTTACTCCTGGCTAAGCATTCAAGAATTACTCCTGGTGGTGATTTGAAGACCATAAGGCTTGCTGGGGATTGGACCCGGGCTGCATGCATGTAAGGCAAGCACCTTACCCACGGTACTATCTCTCCATCCCACAAATCAAACCCCTATTTTTTTGGCTTGGTACTCAGGGATCACTCCTGGAGGGGCTTGGAGGACCATATGGGGTACTAGGGATCAAACGTGGGTCAGCCATGTGCAAGCAAATGCTTTACGTACTGCACTATCGCTCTGGCCCCAAATCAAATAACCTTTTTTTTTTTTTTTTAAAGTCGTGAGGAATACAGAACCCCATGGGCTTCAGTGGCAAAGGGAAGCATTAGCCGAAGCAGGCATGACTGGAGGAGGAGGAAGAAAGCCGTCTCCGATGTTACAGAGCTTTCGAATGTGTTCCCCTACAGTGCTGTATAAGAATGCAATGGTCAGGACTAGAGAGACAGTACAGTGGGTAAGGGGCTTGCCTTGCACGTGGCTGACCCAGGCTCAGTTTCGATCCCTGGCACTCCATATGGTGCCCTGAGCCTGCCAGGAGTGATCCCTGAGCACAGAGCTCTGAGCACTACTGGGTGTAGACCAAAACTGAAAAAAACAAAATAGAATGCAGTAGTCAATCTGAGAAGACAGTGATAATCAAGATAATCAAGACAGAGCAATCAGTACGAATACAGCAGTGCAGTTATTAATTCTCACACCTTGTTCTTAGCTCTACTGGGAATTCTGGAAAGAGCATGAACTACATGACAACTGGGTGGTCTTCCAAGTCTGCGGAATTCTGTAAGACACCGGAATGCCAAGGCACCTCTGCTGCCTTTCCTAACTTTTTATTCTAGTCTCTTTACTAAAATAATTTTTCATCCCATGAAAAGCAAGTGAAAAATACCGTAACAGTTGAGAAATGAGTTGTATCAGAAATAAAATGAACTCAGTCTTGTGGCTCTCACCCCAAACACTAAAAAGTCCAAGTCAAAACCAAATACCCTGTACACATAATGGCTGACGGTGGTGCCAACCCCTGCCCCCAGCTAACCCAGAAAAATAAGGAATCAAAAAGAACTATACCTGAGCACTGACACCTTACAAATGTTTAAACAATAAACAATACCCACCAAAATCATAGAGTATTTCAGGAATTGAGGTAATGGATATAAAATGTTTAGCAGTACCAATCACATAGCAAGATCCAATAATGATGTATTGTTATGAGGCCAGAGAGACAGGATATGGAGTAGGGTCTCTGCCTTGCATGCAGCTGACCTGGGTTTGATCCCAGCACCCCATGTGGTCCCCCAACTTGCCTTGCATGAGGCTGACCTGGGTTCAATCCCCAGTACCCCAAATGGTCCCCCAAGCCTGCCAGGAGTAAACCCTGAGCACCACGAGGTTCTGGCAACAAAACCAAAACCAAAGGCATTCTATCAGGGCATTACAATCCCAGCGGCAGGTGGTTATACCAGGGCTAAAATAAAGGCTACTTGTATAATAGAATGAGAGAGTTCAGACTTCATTTTGAAAGAAAATGTCTAGAAATTTTGTTTCATCATTCCTCTTTCTGCTCTGTTCTGTCTGTGCCCAGAAGGTACAACAACAGCATTGGGAGGGAGGGGCTAATGGGGTAAGATTTATATCAGTAAAGTCCCTGCCAAACTTAGATGTTGGACTGGCAAAATAAAAGGATTTCTTTGAATAATGTAAACATAACTGACACTCCTTTGTATCAAGACAGCCCTGTAGCATGAGCAGTTACTAACAATCTGCTAGAGCCAGCTCCATACCTTCTCATTTGCTCTGCACCATAATCACATGAGGTAGAATCTATACTTCATTTCGCAGATAAACAAACTGCAATTTAAAGAAGTTTAAAGGTCACACAAGAAAGCGGTGCAGCCATGTACTGCAGGTAAACCTGTGTACAGCCTGTAAGCAGTCCTTGGCCATTACGGAAAACAATGCAGCTTGAGAAGTAAAGCTCATCATGCTCCTCCTGCTTGGGAGCCCGAACCTGCAGACGCTGATGAGCGTGTCCGCTGGGAAAAGCCACTCGGCTATCAAGGGAGAAGAGTCTCAAGTGAATTTAGCGATGACATACAATACAGGATTCTTTTTCTTCTCACGATTTATCGTTGAATCTTCTTCTTTGAAAAGGGCCACTTTCATGAAGGGAAATAATGGTGATCCGGTTTCGTGGTAATTCTTTCTACTGGCTGCTTTTAGCCTAAAAGGCTCAGCAGCTAAAACAGTACTGACACAGTACTTATCAGTCTGCATTCTTTAGCAGGCTCTCAAGTACTCTGGCCACCAGTAACACCTTTAGAGGAGCTGCTTCACAAAACATTTTTGAATCAACTAATAATACTCCATTCCTTGTAGGAATAAAGAACTGAGTTCACTGTAGGTCATGACAGAGGTAATTTTCAGCCTACCTCCTAGCAAAAGTAGAAACCTGGAGTTAAGAAGACACCAAAGATTAACATCTTATATTCCTTCAGAGCTGTGGGCAGTGCTATCATCTATGTTTTCTTTGTGTGCGTGTGGTTCACTTTATTTATTTATTTATTCATTCATTCATTTGCTTTTTGAGTCACACCTGGCGATGCTCAGGAGTTACTCCTGGCTCATGCACTCAGGAATTACTCTTGGTGGTGCCTGGGGGACAACCTGGGTTGGACGCATGCAAGGCAAACACCCTACCTGCTTTGCTATCGCTCCAGTCCCTCATCTACGTTATGAGGGTGAGAGGAAAGGACCCCTGAGGATGTGGGAAAGTATGTACCATCACAGGAGAATCCCAAGCAAAAGCTGTTCTCTGCCAAGAGCCAATTCATTTTGCTCTGTACTATGTACTTCTACAAGCATACAGCTAGCACTCAGTGAGGGTGTACCGACTACAACTCACCCACACAGTGCCAATTTAGGAAGTGGCCCGTCCAGCACTGCTCAAGATAAGATCTCAAGGGCTACAGCAGCACATGGGCACAGATAATACCAATGCTACTGTCTCAAGGCCCAGCAACATGACTTTAGGCTTGAGTGCCTGCTCTGCAAGAGTGAGGCCCAGGGTCTGACTCCTGGCAGCACTGACAATGCCATCCCCAGTGTCACAAATGTGCTGTCTCTGGGACACTGCAACCAAGTATGTGACCCCAGGGTATTGTGCAGCAATACAAACAATAAAGGGGAGGGAGGAGATGTGTGGTTGGGAAAACATAAGGTCCCATAAAGGTTCTCCAGTATCCTCTTTACCTCTCTCCCCAGGGCAGAACCTCTATTAGGGACGAAACTTTATTACAGGCAAGAGATTAATCCGGTGCAGAATTTGGGGTTTCTCACTTGTCTAGGCTGCCTATTACCAAATGCCATGGAATTTCAAAAGATATAGAATCTGAAAGGTCATCTAGTTTAATCACTTCACTTGCATATTCTTTCCTCTGCCCATATGAAGTGGTACCTGAGGAGTTAAAACCTTAATTCCCTAAGGAGTCACTTCTAAAATAGAAGGTCAAAATCATTCTGCCTGTAATTTGGATTCAGTAGTTCAAAATTTACCTTTTCCAAGTACCGAGAATAAAATCAGTCCCTCTACTACGTAAGTCTTCCAAATTTTTGCTATTTATTCATTCTCCTCAGTTCCAGCAAACATCTTTGTTAGAACTTTTAGCTCCTCCACTTTCTCACATTCTTAAAACAAACATGTTGTTAATGCCTCTATCGTCTTATCTGCATTCTGTACTATGACAATGAATAGACAATCACCCACATACCTACTCATGCTCTGAGATATGTCTCTTCTACTAACTCACCCATGCAATCTTCAGTGCAAAGTTCCCTTTCTCTGACATCAATTCCTGCCACTCAAACTGAGTTATTTCCATTAACAGAAGACCTAACCTTTCTTTAAAAATCTGGCCCTGGATTGAGAGTACAGAGATTAAGATGCTTGTCTGCACAAAGGCAGTGCCTTGAGCCTGGTTCGAATGAATCCCCAGTACTGCATGATACCCTCTCTCCCATTTTCCCCGCCCTGGCACCAACATGTGTGGCCCCTGATCACACAGCTAGAAATGTCCCTGAGTGTCCCCCAAACAAACACTCTCTCCTGTTCTCTTTCCTGCGATAACATTTTTCCATTTCTTCCAAAGCATTGTCGGTGCTTGTGGTAAATTTTCTTTCTCTCTCTTTTCTGGTTTGTGGGTCATAATGCCTGGCAGTGTTGAGGGGACCATATGTGGGGCCGGGAATCAAACTCTTATCTGCTGTATGCAAGGCAAGCACCCTATCTGCTGTACGATCTCTCTGGCCCCAACTTTCTCTTTACCCACTATCTTCAAACACGCAAGTAGGTTTTATGCCCACTCCCTGGAAATGTTTTGCCAAAGATCACATGGTTTCCACAGTCAAATCCAACGGTCAACTCTCAATCCTAGTTTCCTCAGCCTATCCTCAGCTCTAGACACCTGCCTCTTGATTCCTCTCACTGGCCACTCTCTGGCAGCCTCTACAGATTCCTCCTACATCCTCAATCTTTGCATGCTGAAATGACCATGAGATGACTCAGTTTTAAGTCTCTTCTAAATCTTCTTTCACACCCTCATATCTGTTGTTTTAAAATCTTTTAAATTGAGGGTTGGAGCGGTAGTACGTAGATTTGGTGCTTGCCTGGCACATGGCCTATCAAGTTCAATCCTGGCACCCTATATGGTCCCCCATGAACTCCAGGAGTGATCCCTGAGTTCAGCACCATAAGCGAGACGTGAGCACCACTGGGTGTGGACCCAAACAAAACAAAACCCCCAAAACTTTAAATTGAATGCATATTTCTCTACTTTTATAGGAAGGTAACTATTTAAGTTTCACAAGACAAAACTTACCCTTATTGCTCTACTCTTCTTTTTTATTCTATTTATATATATATATATATATATATATATATATTTTTTTTTTTCTTACTGCAGTTTAGGTGACATGATTATAGTAAGTATTGACTTTCATGGTACTAATGAACAAAGTTGCCACACCTACATAATAAACAAAGTGCCTCAGACCCTCCACTTCTGTCTTCATGTCATATGTCACCTCTACTTCACTTCCTTTCCCCACTATTTGGTAATCTCAGTTTTGTAATCTAAGACCAAGGGTTTGTCCTCATTCATTATCATAAGTTCTCTTGGGGTTTTTGTTTATTTTTGCTCAGGGCTTACTCCTGGTTCTGTGGTTACTCCTGGTGGGTTTAGGGGAACCTAATGGGGTGCTAGGGATTGAACCCGGATAGCTTGTGCAAAACAAGCACCCTGCCTGCTGTAGTATCTGTCCAGTCCCTATTCTCTTGGTTTTTCTACCTACTTCTCATGACTGAGATAATCTGGGACTTGTTCTTCCTCTGACTTATTTAACATGAGATGATGGCCTCTACAGTTTGCATCCAAACTGGGGCTGGAGCGATAGTACAGTGGGTAGGGGGTTTGCCTTACACTCTGCCGACCTGGGTTCAATCCCCAGCATCCCTTATGGTCCCCTGAGCACTGCCAGGAGTAATTCCTGAGTGCAAAACCAGGAATAACCCCTGTGCATCGCCAGGTGTGACCCAAAAAGCCAAATCAAATCAAAACAAAACAAAACAGAAACCAAGTTGGAGCAAACTACAAGACTTTAACTTTCCTTGTATCTAGAACAGTATTCCATTGTGTATATATACCACAACTTTTTTTTTTTTTAGTTGAATCACCGTGAGAACAGTTACAAAGCTTTCAGGTTTAAGTCTCAGTCATAGAATGATCAAATACCCATCCCTTCAACAGTGCACATGTGCCACCACCAAGAACCCCAGGATATCCCCCCTCTCGCCCACCCTTCATGTGTGGCAGATGATTTTCATATGCTCTTCACTATCCGCAATAGAAAACAAATTATCTAATGATACCTTTTCGGCAGGTCTGATTGTTGGGGCAAAATTCCAAATAATAATAGTGGGTTTTCTGTCAAAAATTGAATGTGATCAAACTAAAGAGAGAGTAAAGTGAAAATACCACAACTTCTTTACTGAATGATATCTAGGTAGGCATTTGCTTTGTATCCATATCCTTGTTAATGTACTAAGCACTGCAATAAACATACGTATGTGTATATCTCTTTTAAATTACTGTCTTGGTGTTCTTGGGATAGATGCTAAGAAGCTGGGTCATATGAAAATTCTATTTTTTTCCCCTGCCCATTGATTCGATTTTAATACTCAAAGAAATGATGTGAAAAATTGAAGATTTTTAATTTTTAACTTTCCTCTCTTAGTTACAGCTTGAGGACACAATGATTGTTCTAGAAACAGCACAAGACAAACTCTTGGAAATTTACTCCCAAAGAAGGAAGGGTAGGAAGAGGCATGTCCCTGGGCCATGAGGTCAGCTGCAGGTGAGGTTGGTAAAATTGGTCTTAGGGACACTGAAAACTCTATTCTAATTTTTTTGGAGGAGGTTGGGGGATTTGGGCCATACCTGGCTGTGCTCACGGACTGCTCTGGCTCCGTGGTAAGGATCACATTTCCTAGAACTCAATGGTCCATGTGTGGCTGCCCAGGAGCAAATTTGGGTCAGTCTTATGAGGCACCTTAAGCCCTGCTCAATCTCTCTAATCCCTATTACTGATTAAAAAAAAAATATTTCAAAAAAAATTATTATAGGGCCAGAGATACAGTATAGCGAGTAGGGTGTTTTCCTTGCACGCAGCCAAATGGGATTCTATTCCCAGCATCCTATATGGTCCCTCAAGCACTGCCAAAAGTAATTCCTGAGTGCAGAGCCAGGAGTAACCCTGCATCATAGGGTGTGGTCTCAAAACAATTTTAGTACTGTGGCTTACAATACTAGTTATAATGGGATTTTATGCATACAACAATCTCACATCCTCCTTCCACTATTATTTTGTGGAATATGAAGTAACAGGATTTGAGACTTACACCCAAGAATAGTAGAGATGTGTACCAGGATGACTGCTCCATGGCTTGGAAGCTGGCCTCATATGCTGGAGGAAAAGGCAGCTCAGATAGAGAAGGGACCACCAAGTAAAGGGTGCGTGGAGGGTGCGTGGAGGGCCCGATGGGGATGGGAGATGCAAACTGAAAGTAGACTATAGACCGAACAAGATGGTCACTCAATACCTCTATTACAAACCACAACACCCAAAAGGAGAGAGAGCAAAAGGGAATGCCCTGCCACAGAGGCGGGGTGGGGTGG
The DNA here is from genome assembly GCF_027595985.1 of Sorex araneus. NCBI lineage: Eukaryota > Metazoa > Chordata > Mammalia > Eulipotyphla > Soricidae > Sorex > Sorex araneus. Next base: position 229,940,208 of record NC_073303.1, read on the forward strand.
GGTAAAGGGGTGGTGGGATGGGCACTCGATCATTGTATGACTGAAACTGAAAGTTTGTAGTCTGTAACTGTACCTCATGGTGATTCATGTAAAAATTTAAAAAAAAAAAAAAGGTCAAGCCAGGCAATACCCCTACTAACAATGAATTGAGGGTTCCTTTTATCATCACACCCCCACCAACACTCGTTATTTCCAGTCTTTTTTTTTTTTTTTTTTGCTTTTTGTGTCACACCCAGCGATGCTCAGGGGTTACTCCTGGCTTTGCACTCAGGAATTACTCCTGGCGGTGCTTGGGGGACCATATGGGATGCCGGGGATCGAACCCGGGTCGGCCGCATGCAAGGCAAACGCCCTACCCGCTGTGCTATCGCTCCGGCCCCACCAGTCTTTTTGATATATGTCATTCTTACTGGTATGAGATGATATTTCACTGTCTTTCTGATTTGCATTTCCCTGTTAATAAGTGACAATGAACATTTTTTCATATGCCTGCTGGCTAACCTTATGTCTCCTTAGGGAAGCGTTTGCTCTTTACCTCCCGCCCCCCTCTTTTGGTGGGGTTTTTGTTGGTGGTGAGCTCTGTGAGTAATGAAATACCTTGGATATTAGTCCTTATCTGAAGTATGGTGTGCAAATATTTCCTCCCATTTAGAAAGGTGGTTGGGCGTTCACCTTTCACGCAGCTGACCGTTCAAGAGGAGCCGAGAGTTCGATTCCTCAGCCCCTCTCGGAGAGCCCGCCAAGCTACCGAGAGTATTGAGCCCGCGTGGCAGAGCCTGGCAAGCTACCCGTGCATATCGGATATGCCAAAAACAGTAACAATAAGTCTCTCAATGAGAGACGTTACTGGTGCCCGCTCGAACAAATCAATGAGCAACAGGATCACAGTGACAGTGACTTTTCTTTTTGCCATGCAAAACCTTTTTGATTTAATATGGTCTCACTTTACTTTTGTTTTTGATTGTGCCAATGGACTCAAACTATTAAAGAAAACTGAGGTCAATATCCTAGAAGTTCTGCTTATGTTTTCCTCAAAGTATGTTATGGAGTCTGGTCAAATCAAAGTCTTTTTTATTCACTTTGAATCAACTTTTCTGTATGTGAGATACAACTTAGTATCTCACTCTTTTTACATGTGACTAATCAATTTTCCTAGTACCAATTTTTGAAAAGACTGTCCTCATTGGCTCTTCTTCATATGCCCAACTCCTCTGTCATAGAGTAACTACTCACAAATCTTAGGGTTCATCTGAGTTCTTGGTTCTATTCTGTCGGTCTGATGGCCTTCTTTATTCTAGTGCCATACTGTTTTAATTACTATAGCTCTATTTACTGTGATTTATTTATTTGTTTGTTTTGAACCATACGCAACTGGAGATGCTTAGGGCTACTCCTGGGACCATGTGACATCAAGGATGGAACCAGGGTTGGCCACATGCAAGGCAAGCACTTTTACTGCTGTACTACCTCACAGTCCATTTAGTATAGCTTTACAGTATGCTGTAAAATCAGGAAATGCCATATCTTCCATCTTTTTTTCTGAGAACTGCTTTGGCTATCTGTGGGGTTTCATGATTCCATAAAAGTTTTATTAACATCTATTCAATGTACATGAAGCATGTCATCAGTATTTTGAAGGAGAATGCACTGAATCTTTATGATGCTTTGGGTGAAATGATCATTTTAACAATTTCAATCTATGAGCATGAAAATATTTTTCCAGTTCCTAGTGCTCTTTAAAAAAAACAACATGGGGCCGGAGCGATAGCACAGCGGGTAGGGCGTCTGCCTTGCACGCGGCCGACCCGGGTTCGATCCCCGGCATCCCATATGGTCCCCCAAGCACCGCCAGGAGTAATTCCTCAGTGCAAAGCCAGGAGTAACTCCTGAGCATTGCTGGGTGTGACCCAAAAAGAAAAAAAAAAAAACCAACATAACTTGCAACTTTTGATATATGTCTTTTACTTCCTTTGTTGACTCCTGGGTACTTGATTTTTTTGAACACTATTTTTAATGGGATTGTCTTTTTTATTCTTCTCTCTTCTAAACAGTCATCCGTATACAAAAATATGCTGGGTTTTGCATATTGACTTTGTAGCTACTTTACTATAAAGGCTTATTGTTTCTAAGAAATTTTGACATTGTCTTTAGGGTTATCTATGTATATTATCAAGTCATCTGCAAATAAAAATAGCTTAACTTCTTTTCCAATTTGAACCCCTTTCTTGTCTGCCTATTGTGACAAAGACTACCAAAACTATAACTGAATAATAGCAGAGAAAGTGAACATTCTTGCCTTGTATCTAATCTCAGGGGAAGACTCAGTTTTTTACCACTAAGTATGATGTTTCCTGTGGGTTTGCTATATACAGTGTTACTATCTTGTGGTACATTCCTTCTGGCTCTATTTTATTGAGGGTTTTATAAAAATCATGAATGGATGTTGAACGTTATAAGTTTTCTCTGAAACAACTGCCACATGATTTTTATATTTTCTTACATTTATATGGTGTATTGCATTAACTGATTTGGAGATCTTTGCAACCCTGAAATGAACCTCACTTGATCATGGTGTATGATCATTGTGTGTGATCCTGTAAGATTGAGTTTATTAAAAGTTGCATCAATGTTTATCAGGAATATGTGCCCAAAATTTTCTTTAGTAATTTTTAGTAATTGCTTTTGGTATTAGTATAATACTGGCTTCATAGAACCTGTTAAGAAGGATTCCTATTTCTTTGATATTTGAAGAGCTTAGGAATATAGGTAGTAAGTTTTCTTTGAAATTTTGGTAGAATCCACTGGTAAACCAATCTGTACTTGGGCAAGTACCCATGGCATCATACCCCAAGTGCTTACTCCTGGCTCTTCACTCATGGATCACTCCAGGCAGTGCTCAGGGGACTATATGGGATGCCACAGATTAAACCCAGGTCAGCTGCATGCAAAGCAAGCATTCTGTCCACTGTACTATCTCTCTGGCCCATTTTGTTTCTTTTCTAGATACTCATGTTCTGTGGTTAGGTTATTAATTTGAAGTATTTTCTTTTTCTTTTTTGTTTATTTAAGCCTATACTGCTATGAAAGTCACTCAGTACTGCTTTTGGTATGTCCCATAAATTCTGATAGCTTGTTTCTTCATTCTCGTTATTCAGAGAAAACTTTTATCTTCATTTTCTTGTTGATTCAATTGTTACTTAGTAGTATGTTACTAAATTTGCAATTGTTAGAATTTTACGCTATCTTTTTATAATTAATTTATACCTTTATAGCAATACAGTTCGAGAAGATACTTGATGATTTCTATTTTTGTAACTTAGTTGATATTTGAGTTATGCCTGGGAGGTTTAGGGTCAAATCTGGAGAATGTTCCAGGTGTACTAGAGAAGAAAGTCTATTCAGCGTTTTGGCAGAAGATTCTGTGTATGTCAATTAATTCCAGTTCTTTGAATTCTTCACTTAGGACTCTCATTTTTTTTTCTTTCTTTCTTTTTTTTTTTTTTTTTTGCTTTCTGAGTCACACCTGGTAATACACAGGGGTTACTCCTGGCTCGGCACTCAGGAATTACTCCTGGCAGTGCTCAGGGGACCATATGGGATGCTAGGAATTGAACCTGGGTTTGGCCATGTGCAAGGCAAATGCCCTACTCACTGTACTATCGCTCCAGCCCCAAGACTCATTTTCTTATTGATTTTCCATCTAACTGATCTGTCCAATAGTGAGAGAGCTGGAGTCCTCTACTATTGTTTGTGTTGCCATTATGTGCCTTTTTCAGGTCTGTTACAATAGATTTAAAAATTTTGCTGCTCCTTCATTTGGTGCACATTCATTGTTAGGAGTTGATCTCCTTAACAGTATGGAAAATCCATCCCTTCCTCTTATTATTTGCTTCAGCCTGAATGCTATTTGCTCTGATATAAGTATTGCACTTATTAAACACTTTCTGTTTCTTCTATTGTTAGCCCGATATGACTGTTTTCTATTTCTTCTTTTAAAAAATTCTGGTGTCAGGTATATTCATTTCACGATGCATTAATGAGACATCCACCTCCGATCTTGATGATTTCCTTCAGTTCCTTGGCTTCTTATACCATTACATAGTATAAATCAGTGTTTCCCTAAAGTGGGCAATATTGCCTGCCAGACGGCGCTAGAACGACCTGGGGGAGGGCAGTAGTAGCTTCGTGTACATTTAATTTAAAGGGGTACATCTTGTTTCGGGGGAGGGGGAAGTATAGGTCAATTAATTAAGTTTGGGAATTTCTGATATTCAGATATTTAGTTGATAAATATCTGAATATCAGAAATATATTCTGATATATTTCTGATAGTTGATAACAACCAAATATTTATAGTCTCTTCTGAACTTTCATTAACTAATGGTTTGAACTTTCATTAACTAATGATATTCCGACTTGACTATTTGACAGGTATCTCAAACTTAAACCAAGTTCTTGATTTCCTATTCTTACCTCTAGCCTGATTCTTCCTAGTATTCTGCCTCTAAGCAAATGATATCCACCTCAGTCTAAAATCCTTGGAATTAAAGTAACTTTTATTTACTTTTAGCTATAACTTATTTACAAAAATAAGCTGTTTCAGTAACTTAATTTGTTTTTATACTACAGCCCGGAGCCAGAACAAAAGTATAGCATATAGGTTTGCTTTGCATGTGGTTGGTTTGGGGTCAACCCCCAGTACCCTAAGCACTGCCAGGAGTGACACCTAAGTGCAGAGCCAGGAGTAAGCACTGAGCACTGCCAGGTGTGTGTTCCCACCCCCCAGGAAAACAGCTCAAACCCAATCACTTTTCCTCATCACCTTCCTAACACAGGGAAGTCACTCTCATCTCTTGCTTGCATCAGTGATAGCGGCTGCCTGCTCAGCTGCCCGCTCAGCTGCCCAGATCCCACCTCCAGAACACTGCCCACAGAGCAGCCGGAACACTTACTTAAAAAGTTAGCTACATCTCTGCTCAAATCTTCCATCTCACCAGACTCAGTCCAGTCCTCACAGTGGCCTTATGAAACCACTGCACCCATGATGTCAATGCTTCAATCATTGAAGCATTGTCTGTTTTTTGATAAAAGAGCTGACATACAGTAGTAAAGGTTGACAACGTCATTGCTACTGAAGATAAAGTTAATGGTAATCAGAGCTGGCCGAACTTGTTTCATATTACAGCAATCCAACTAGATAGAATAGTATTTGGGGTGAAGATAGAAAAAACATTCCTACTGCATTACGATTGTAGGACGAAAAAGGAAGAGAATAATGAGTAATGAATCTAGAATACACAGAATCATCCCTTAGTATTGGCAATAACTTCTCCCCCAGAATTGAAACATGAAAGTGCTGAGAATGGTCACAATGCCAGACTCAAGCTGCACTGAAATTTCATACTATCCTATAAACTGTGTATTAGGCAAGCAATAAAATGGCCAAGTAGTAAAAGGGGGTAAAGAGACACTGGCTCCAATAAACCTCAAATTGAGTAACTTGCATGTAGGCTTCGAGAAAGCCAAACTTCTTGCCAGAAACAGAAATGGGTTTGACTTCCTCCTGCTAAACATTCTGATAAAGCTGGTGAAGTGCTGGATGCCCAGGGCAGAGCAAGTAAAGAAGGAACAGGTGAGAGTTGTAAGCCGAGCCAAATTCCTACAACAGAACCCGGTGTGACGTGGCTAAGAAGCCTGAGCACTTTGAATATTTCCTGGCTACCCCCAAAGCAGCACTGTGAATAAGAAAAATGGCAGGGACATGTTACTGAACAATTCTATTGAGATAGAGCACAGATATCATTCATTTCAGAGACCAGAGAGATGGCTCCATTGGCAGAACACATGCTTCAAATGAAAGGCCTTGACTGGCTTTCCTGTAGCACATGGCCAGCCCACGCATTGCCGGAGCAGCTCCAGTAGTTTAGTTTACGAGAACTGCCTAGAGTGGACCTGGATCCCTGAGCACTCTGGAAGAGGCTTCCTGAAACCATGAATTTAAAACAAGATCCCAAGATCTTTAGTAAATCTGCCAAGCTACACAACCATCACCACAGTCTAACTTTGAGCATTTTCATCATGCTTGAGGCTTTTTTTCATTAACTCCCAAACCTGAAAATTATGGTTTATCGGGTTTTAGAGGAGATAGGTATGAAAACTTAGTAGCCACTTGCTGTTGCTGCCAATTCAGGAAATAGAAGGGAGGCTCAGAGAAAGAAGTCACAGCTGCCTTGCCTCTGAATGGGGGGTTTTCTGTGGTCTTGGTTAGAGACCTTAAAGCCTGTACAAAATTGCTTTTACTGTACAGGGACGACACTTGGAAGTGCTTGAGAGAGTTAACATGATACTGGAGATCAAATTCAAGGCCTTGAATTTGATATGCATATGCTCTACCACTTGTACCATAATTGATTAAAGTAAGAAATTTTGAGAAAAGTGTTTTCTAAGTGAAAATGAAGAATCCCTATATCAATTCCCTGGCCCCTCCCAAAGGTCACTGTAGTATGGTACATATAGCTGACATGCAGATTTCGAAGACTAGAGAGTCAATAGATCAAATATATGTTAGTTAAATCTTGATATTGACTTTATCCTCCCTTCTAAAGGTTAGGTGCCTCCAAACTGCTACAGACAGGCAGGCACAGGAAGGGGCTCTGATAATGGGCTTTTCAGTTAAAAAAAAAAATCTGATTTAAAGAAGATGCCAAGTCAACAGTCCTGAAGTAGCCCTAAATATGAAAGTATCACCAAGATGCAGAAAGACCTTGGACGCACCCAAAGAAGGGCGGGCACTGTCAGAGAGGAGAGAAATAAAAGGCTTCGACAGGAATGCCTGAAGAGTCTGAGGCTCTTTACCCTGACAAAAGGCCCAGGCTACATAGAAAGTCCAGGCAGGGGCTGTTTGGGAGAAGTCCAACTAGAAAACCAACTTTGTAAAGCAAGTGGCTCGACTTGAGCGATCTTTCCACTCCCTCCCCACCTCTCAGCCCCCCCCCCGCCCCCTTTTCATTAGTTGGCTACGCCTGAAATTCTTTTCTATGTGGGAAGAAACACAGAAATCTGGAAAACCTGGGCAGAGATTAGGACTGATTTTCCTTTTCTTGCAAAAAGCAATTCCTCACTCCAGCCTGAGCCCCTGGCTTCCCAAGAACTCTTGTGATGGGGATTTGCGTGACAGACATCAAGTGGACTTCAGGTACAGCCTGACATCTGCCCTGTGGAGCTGGTGGCTCACGTGCTTCCAGGCCATGGAGATGTCTGTGGTAAAGTTACCAGTCCGAACTAGCTCTCCCAGGAATTTCCCCAGGTGACCAAGCTGGGGTGAATGGCAAGAAAGAAGCACTCGTCTCGGGAGGCGACCTGACTCCCCACTTCACCCACGTCAGCTATATGACTTGGCAAGATGGCCAGGAATCAGATGAGCTGCAGCATAACTGGTAAGCCACCAGCAGACCTACTTCTTTTGGAGAGTTGCTTCTCCCACATATCACAGAGTAAACCAGGGTCATGAATCACAGATGCCAAAATTTTCAAGTCATTGACTAAATAAAATTAATGAAATTTAAGGGTTTTTTGGGAAATACTTTGACTTCTAAAGGCACACACATCTTAACTGTTGTTATTCAGCAGTATTTTAGTGTTTTACAGAGATCTTTCATCCTCAGACTTATGTTGGCCAAAAGTGATCCTTATTTGGGGGGAAGAGGAGCTGGGGGCTGGGTGGGGGGGCTAGCCACACCCAGTGGTGCTCAGAGCTTATTCCTGAAAGTGCTCAAGAGACCGTATGTGGTGAAGGAATGGAACCCAGGTTGGCCATGTGTAAGGCAAGAGCCCTACCCACTGTACTATCATTCCGGTCCCAAAAGTTATCCATTTTTCTTAAAAATATAGAATATAAATAAATATAAGGCAGAGTAAAGGGGAGAATAAAATCAGGTAATTAGAAAAAGACTGATGACTAACAGTCTATAACTTCCTGATACACAACAAACAAGTATCTCTCCCTCAGTGCATCTAACACCAGTAGCATTCTAAAATATCTATTCCATCCTGCAGATCCACTTAGGAATATCCCAAGGAAGCATAACTCCATTAAGAACAACCAAAAAGATAATCACATTGATAAATAATGACACAGCCAGTGTCACTGGCCCTTAACAACTCTCTCCTGAACAACTATATTTGAATATGTAAGAGCACATGGAAGTCAGTCTACTCAAAACAATTCTTTATCATCACTTGTTTTGTCCAAGTCAGCTGACAATTTTGGCATTTCCCTCATTCTTACTGGAAAAAAAAAAACCCAAGGACTATAAAAATGTGTTAACTATAGTAGGCAATACAACGTAGTACAGGACTACATCTCATTAATTCACTCTAAATTTCTCACCTATTTATCACACCTCCTTCCCAACCTCACTGCCTTATTTCAAATATCCACATTTCATTATCTCCATGCTGCCTATTGATTCTTGCAACAGACAAGATCTGGATTTAGGTCTCCTAAATGTAGATTCTGCCTCTAGATGACTATGCATATATAAATTTATTGCTTTCAACCATAAGATCCAAAAGGAGAGAGAGAAAGAGAGACAGAGAGACAAAGAGAGAGAGACAGAGACAGAGACAGAGAAAAGTGCAAAGTATCTGCCATAGTGGCAGGTGGGGGGAGGGGCCATAGGCAGTGGGAGCACAGTGGCGAAGGGACAGGTATTAAACATTATATGACTGAAATCTAATCATAAACAACTTTGTAAACGTGTTTAATCAGTGCGACTCAAAAAAATTTAATAAAAAGGGGCTGGAGCAATAGCACAGCGGGTAGGGCATTTGCCTTGCACACGGCCAACCTGGGTTCGAATCCCAGCATCCCATATGGTCCCCTGAGCATCGTCAGGAGTGATTCCTGAGTGCAGAGCCAGGACTAACCCCTGTGCATCGCCAGGTGTGACCCCAAAAGAAAAAAATAATAATAATAATAAAAATTTTAAAAAATTACTAAAAAAAATACATAAATTCATTGCTTTCATCACTTTTGGGGAGTTGGGGTCCAGGTGCTGTGGTCGTTATGGGAGGGTCTTGGGAACACAGACAGCACTGAGACTGAAGCAGGCTCAGCTACATGTAAGCCAAGTGCCTTATCCACTATACTATTTCTCCAGCCCTTTGCATTTATGTTTTTTTTTTAATTGAATCACTGTGAGACAAACCCTTACAAAGCTGTTCATGATTAGGTTTCAGTCATATAATGTTCCAACACCCATCCTCCCACCAGCATACATTTCCCAGCACCAGTGTCCCCAGGTTCCCACCCATCAGCCCCCCCATTCAACCTCTCTCCCTCTTCCTTCCCCCCTCCCTCCTGCTTTTGGGATTGTGGTTCCTTTACCTACTTTTTTTTTTAATTTTATTGAATCACTGTGAGATAGATAGTTACAAGCTTTTATGTTTGGGTTACAATCACACAATGATCAAACACCCATCCCTCCACCAGTGCACATTCCCCACCACCAATATCCCCGGTATAGCCCCCCTTTCCCACCCTCCCCCTGCTTCCATGGCAGACAACATTCCCCACACTCTCTCTCTACTTTGAGGCATTATGGCTTGCAACACAGACACTGAGAGGTCATCATGTTTGGTTCATTATCTCAGACAATCTTGGCAATCCTGGCAATCTTTTGGCACACATCTCCCATCCTGACTGATTCCTCCAGCCATCATTTTCTTAGTGATCCCTTCTCTATTCCATCTGTCTTCTCCCCTCTGCTCATGAAGCAGGCTTCCAGCTATGGGGCAATCCTTCTGGCCCTTGTATCTACTGTCCTTTGGTGTCAGCCTCATGTGATGTTATACTATACTCCACAAATGAGTGCAGTCCTTCTATGTCTGTTCCTCTCTTTCTGACTCATTTCACTTAGCATGATACTCTCCATGTCTATCCATTTATAAGCAAATTTCATGACTTCATCTCTCATAACAGCTGCATAGTATTCCATTGCATAGAGCTACCAACATTTCTTTAATCAGTTATCTGTTCTAGGGCACTTGGGTTGTTTCCAGATTTTGGCTATTGTGAACAGTGCTGCAATGAACATATAGGTACAGATGTCACTTGACCTGCAGACCAATGGAATAGAGTTGAATATCCTGTCACAGACCCCCAAATACATGGCCACTTAATCTTTGACAAAGGAGCAAGAAATGTGAAGTGGAACAAGGAATTCCTTCAACAAGTGGTGATGGGAAAATTGGATAGCTACCTGCAAAAAAATGCACTCTGACCTCTGTCTAATGCCAGGCACAAAAAGTCAGATCAAAGTGGATTAAAGACCTCAATATCAGACATGAATCTATAAGGTACATAGAGGAAAATGTAGGCAGAACTGTCCATGACATTGAAGCTAAAAGCATCTTTAAGGATTAAACAGCACTGACCATGCAAGTGGAAGTAAACATAAACAAATGGGACTACATCAAACCTTTACCTACTTTTAACACGCAGTTCTTGTCCTGCATTCATCATTTTAAATGTACAATTCAGTGGCACTGAGCACATGCATAATATTGAGAAACAATTGCCATTATCCATTTCCATAACGTTTTCCTCACCCCCAACAGAAACTGTGAATGGATACCCATGTCCCATCCCCCAACTATCCTGGCAATCTCCATTCTAGTTTCTGAATCTCTGAATTCCCCTCTTTTACACATCTAAGTGATATTATAAAATATTTGTTGATTTGTGTCTGCTTGTTTCACTTAGCATGATATTTCCAATGTACTTATTGATCAATGGAAACTCCCCCCAACCTTTTAGATTACTGCGAAAAATGTTACTATGAATGTATATGTACACGTTCATAGATACTGCCTCGAGTTTAAAAATCTCAGTCATGTACTGTTGTTTCTTTCAAAGAGATATTTCTAAAACAAATTTAAGCTTTTCCTATTTCCAGCTTGAAAGAGACAATTTTACTAACGGGCTAAGTGATTTGGCTGCCAAGCCCACTGAGCCCTACTTCATCTCCATCCTCATCCCTCAGCCTCCCTGACCTTGAACCCCATGCTCAGTCAACCCCATGAAACCCTGGAGACACACCATGCTCTCTCTTTGACATCCTGTTTTCATAGTCTAGAATGCACTTCCCCACCATACATGTACATTCAACCTCCTACAGTCCCCAAATACCTTCCACAAGACTGTGCTCTTTGAGGATAGCAAATTATTTAAATTAGGTTTCTAGTTCCAGCATTTAGCATAATGCCAGAAGTACAATAAACATTTAAACCTTTATGGAATGAATTAAATGTCTAGTTCATGAGTATATGCTTTCAAACGAAACAGTTTTTTAAAAAAGCAGTAGGGATTACATGAAGGTTCAATACTGTATTTTCAAAACTATGGCTAAGTTGTAATAACTTCCAATCCTAAAATGTAATTAATCACCTGAGAAATGATCAATAAACATATTTGTTTCAAAGGTTCCCTCTTCAAACATAACTGAACCCTGTTCCGTATTGCATAAAGAACATACCTACTTAACACCAAAGACTACTAGTAACTGAGAATGATCTCATTGAGATTATTAAGAGGATTTATACAAACCAATAAAAACAGGGACCCAAGAAAAACAAATTAAAGATTTATCAGGTACTTTACGGAAGACACTTCTCAAATTGCCAAAAAGGCATCAAAATATTTTTAGTTATCAGGCATAAAACCACAGTATTGTTACAAACCCATAAAATGACTAAAATGACTATCAAAAGTAAAGAAATGTACTGTCACTGTCATCCTGTTGCTCATTGATTTGCTCGAGCGGGCACCAGTAACGTCTCCATTGTGAGACTTGTTACTGTTTTTGGCATATTGAATACACCAAGGGTAGCTTGCCAGGCTCTGCCGTGCGGGCGAGATACTCTAGGTAGCTTGCCGGGCTCTCTGAGAGGGGCAGAGGAACCGAACCTGGGTCAGCCACGTACAAGGCAAATGCCCTACCCGCTGTATGTTGTCAGGATTTACTGAGCTAGTTTATGGGATGCTGGGATGAACCCTGGCCAGACTACAGCTCTGACTTCAGTACTGCAGCTCAGAACTGTACCATTATAAACTACCGTACCTCAGTATTGTAACATTATAAACCACAGTAGTGAGAATCTTTGAAAGAAACAATAGAAAACTAGAGATGCAAAAATTGGGGATGGGGGAAGATTTAGTGAACAATAGAGGAATAATCTCCACATCACTGGAAAACACAGGAATCAGAGAAAAGAGAGGAAAAAAAGAGAAAGAGGAGCTGGTAGAAGAACTTCCCCATTGAGGATGGAGACAGGACCACAGATTGAAGCGTCCCAACGACTGTCAGACAAGATCAACTCAAACAGAAAACCAAGATACAATGTCATTAAAATGGCAAGAACCAACATGAGTCAGATTACTTAATCTGGCAAGTGAGAAGCAAAACCTCAGGGAGACACACACACACACACACACACACACACACACACACACACACACACTTTTTAATTGTCTAAGGAAGTGAGGTAGGGAAAGAGAGTACCTTGGCTCACTGGTAGAGGAACACTGGCACTGGGGGTAGGTTTTGAGATGAAACAATGAATGCCCCAAATTCTTATTGTGATGTGAGGCACAACTGGGGGTGTCAGTGGGGTAGAGTAAAGCCATTTTTAGTTCTGTGCTCAGGAGTGACGTCTGGTGGTGCTCAGGGGAACATAGGTGGTGGTGGGGATTCGAACTGGTGTAAGGATTCAAGGTAAATGCTTTAATCCCTGGACTGTGTCTCCATGTTCCCGGAAACTCTATTAAAAAATCTGTAAATCACAATGCAAAAAAAAAAAAAAGAAAAGAAAAGAAAAAAGAATTTCCCCCCTACACATTATATAAACACTGCAGTTTACAGAGTTCTTCATGATGATGTTACAGGAGGCATTCAATATTCCAACACCCATCCCACCACCATTACACTTTCCCTCCACCGTGGCTCCAACCATTCCAACCACTCCTTAAGCCTGCCCCCACAGAAGGCCCTCAACAATTTATTTTATATTGCTTGCTAGCAATAATATGCTAACAGAATGATCAGAAAATATGTTCTTAGAAGAAAATTAGTGTAAACTGCTATATGCTGTTAAAGGTGAAGCTTTCTGTGATTATGTTTTGTTCATCGAGATTGGTGGCCTTCTACGTTATCTCCCATCCAGTCTGGTGTGCTACTACTGGTTTATCAGTGTAGCAGAGTTTGAGATGTGCTCCAGGAAGTCTGAAATTTTTCAGCAGCAGATTAATTTCTGGGTGAGACACGGTTCTAGACAGTCAAGTCGTTGACTGTCTAGTCATGGCGGCAATTTTGGCATGGCGGCAATTTTGGCATGTGGGATTAAGTGGCTGCCAGGGTGGGCAAGCCCAGGGTGTGCCCTCATCAGGGGTGACCCAGACACCTCAAAATACATTAACACAAACTCCAAATTAACATAGAATTGCTTTAAAAGTTTTAACAGGTGAGACATGATTATTATCATAACAAGATCAACTATAAAATAGAAGTTAATATAATATGTTTTATATTCCAGAGTTGAAAACATGTATGAAAATGAGAATAGGCATTTTATTATATTGTATTAAATGGTTTTAATTTTCTTATTTACATAGGTCAAATCATATAGTAATCACAAGTTGGTTCTTACTTATTTCTTTTCTGACCATTCTATTTGCCATGTCTTAAAGTTTTATTGGAATAAGCAATATAAAGTAAATTGCTGGAAGGAAAACTGGGGATATTGGTGGACAGAAGGTCACACTGTGGTGTTAGATCACTGAATGCTTGAAACAACTGTATAATGAACAACTTTGTAAATTAGGAAGTTTTTAATAAAATTAAGTTTTTAAAAAGGGAAGAATGTAAAAGAAAAGGAAGTAGTTTGTAACATTAGAGTATTCAACCCTGATTTATTATCACCAAGATCAGCAGGGTTTACCTGGCAATCTCTCCACATTTCTGAGAAACAGCTGGGCTGTGGCATTCCCTCATAATGCTGCCCTTACCAACAATAAAACTGAGAGATATCTATGACACCTGGAAAACTAAACAACCAGAGTCTGAAAGGACTCCATGAAAATTAGCTATGCAAAACCACAACACCTAATTAGAGAGAGAGAACAAAAGGGAATACCCTGCCACAGTGACAGGGTGGGGTGGGGGGAGACGGGATTGGGGAGGGTGGGAGGGATGCTGGGTTTATTTGTGGTGGAGAATGGGCACTGGTGAAGGGATGGGTTCTCGAACTTTGTATGAGGGAAACATGAGCACAAAAATGTATAAATCTCTAACTGTACCCTCACAGTGATTCACTTATTAAAAATAAATAAATAAATAAATAAAAGAAAACTAGCTATGCAAGAAGCACTTCTCACTTGTGAAAATTAATGTGCTATTCTTTCTCTCAGTGCTCCTGGTTCTAGTTGAAATCTCAATGACTTTTAGCCATTGTAACAAAAAACATAGCTAACAGTCAATGGAAAACAGATATATACTACCGACGTTACATTACAGTAATGACTCTCCAATAAACAGCACGCTCCAACTTCCACTGTGGAGTCACCAGATACAGTAGTACAGACCCTCCAAGTAAGGGGAACACAGTGGGACATTAAACTCCAGCCTACACCCTACTCAGCAAACCATATTCTTGGAAACAGCACCCAGGAAAAAAGAAAAGGTACATTTTCCTGCCTTTCACAGGCACTACAGGAGTGAGTGAGAGCCATATACCTCGGCCTCTGCTACATGACCATGACGCCAGAGGGAGGGGGCTGGTGGCCTGTAAGATCTGTCTGATCTCTGACAGTGAGCTCAGTCAGGTGAAAGGATTCTGACTTTTATTGTGTAAACTTCATGACATATGTTGTTTCTGTATCTCTGAAACTTATCACCCATCAATTCTAAAGAAGTCAGACAAATACTGATCAAGATTAACACCAGGATTAGTGTTCATGATCCTCAAAGACAACTGACTCAACATTTATCAAACCCTTAACTTTATTTCCAACACCAAATGTATATGACCCTCAAGCTTCTTATGTTCCCAAGTTACTGTGCCTCAAATGCTCTGATCTTCTTCCTTCCTTTTCTTCCCTTCAATCTTCAAATAGGACTGTTGTGCCTCATATAACTGTATCTCCAAGCCCAGCCAATTCCTTTACGCTTAGTCTCATCCCTCTCCCTTCAAGTAACTCCCTCTAGTCTTCCACAGAGGGGTTTCTTATTAGGAGCTGATGTACTTGGTGTTCACTGATTCTGTCTTTTCAAACATTACCACCCACCATCTCCTCTCACCCTGCCTTTGACAGGTCGATGTCAAATGCTCTAACAAGAGCTGCTTAGTATGGGCATAATTACACAAAACAGCCAAAACCATGCAAGATCCATGTTAGAAAATCACAGAGAAATGATGACAGAGTGTGTTGGTTCATTTCTTCCCCCACCTCCCCACAGCAACATGGCTCAGTGGTAGAGTATTTACCTGACATGTGAGGCCAAACAGGAGGTCACAAGTCAAACAGACGTGGTAGATCACATTTCCAACTTCTATCTCAGTCCGTGGCAGATGCTCACTTAACAGTAGCCAAACCCCACATTTCTCCTTGTTCTCCTATGACTTTATTTGGTTAACTGGTAGAAAATGATGCTAAAAGCTATTCCACACCATTCTTCGACCCGACATTGCCTGAAGAGTCTGACCTGACATTGCCCTAAGTCTGAAAAGTTTTCAGTCCAGAAAGACCTCATCATTAGAAAAATAAACCAAGGGGTCAGAGAACATAGTGGGTAGAGGGCAGCTGCTTTGCATGCAATCAACCTGGGTTCAATCCCTGGCATAACATACGGGCCCTGAGCACTGGTAGGCATGATTCCTGAGCACGAAGCCCAGAGCCCTGAGCATCTCCAGATGCGGACCAAAACACAAAGAAATTGAAGAAAAAAGAGGGGTGGGGGGAGGGAGAACTAGAGCAACAACAAAACCTTTCGATCAATGTGGATAATTGGATAATGGCAACAGCCTGCCAAGATCTTAAACCTTCAAGCACTGTCCACAGCTTGGTGTTTCTGGAGAAAGTACCTAAGGCTGGGGCCCACTGGATGATAAGAGTCCCCAGCATAGTAGATATGTCCTTCTTCACCACATGACTTCAATGTGCCGCATGGAACAAAAACAAATGAAATAGAAGGTGAACCTGGGGCTACAGTATATATCTGACAGAACCATCAAAGATTCTCTACCTCTCAAACAGTCTTATCCTATATGTATATCTGGTAAATCTTTGCTAAAAGCTTAAAACAATAATAACAAAACAAAAAAGTTGCCCAGTAAGAAAATTGAGCAATATTCCACAGAGCACAAGGAAATGATGTGTCTAATCTCTGCATGTGTATTTTGTTTGGGAAAATGTAAACCAGCTGTAATGTTCTGTCTCTGCTGGGGTGAAGTTATACCACAACACGTCTAAAGATAGCCCAGTGATTGTATGTTCGCAGAAAAGCACAAAATCAAACACATTCAAATGGGGGAAGGAATACCATACACTGAGTGACTATGGCTGGCCAGGCCAGCTTTAGAGTGACCTTTTGTCCAAAAGACTAATGTCCTGGATGATCCAAGAAGGGTAAATATAGACTAGCCCTGCTAAGGACAGTACTGTGGCCCATCCATCCCCCTACCCCACCCTGATGCCTGTGTCAGAAATATTTCACCTCCTCCACTTACCACAGTTGTTAAGACTCTTCAAGTTTTAAAAAAAATTGTCATTAAAGTCAGTACTAACCTAGATGTAACCATCAGTCTAAAGAGAGGAGGACTGAAAACCCATGTCCTAAGGTAACCTGTTAGGCATCTGACCATTCGGGTGTGGGGTCAAATCCCTGGCTCTACACTCAGGGATAACTTGTGGTGGTTCGGGATGTAGGGTATGAGGAGCTGAGCCATGGTCAATGGCGTGCAGGGGCCAGGCAGCACTCTGGCTCCTCCATGACTCCTCTAGCCCTCACCATTACTCCACAACCTAAGGAGGAAAGCACTCAGATGCATGGAGAGAGTGCTTACCAAGTGTGAGGGCAGTCAGCATGGATCCCTGACTGAAATCAACTTTATTTAAGTTTATTGTTCTGGTGTTGTCTGTTGCAGAAACTACCCTCCTCCCTTTCCCCCTCCCCCCCCACACACACCACAGAGCCTGGCATCTTTCTGTTAGGCTTCCAGATGATCTGAGCACCACATATGGTAAGTGTCCAGTAATTCTACTAATTCTTAACAGGGCAGTATAAGGTAAGTCCACCCTCAGAGCTTAGCAAAGATTCAAGTCCTACAGTACTAACCTAGGAACATCAGGAAAGACTGGGTCATGCTGGCCCAATGTTCTGCATGCACCACAAGAAATCCTGAACTTTAGGCCTGGGGTTGTGGCCCTGTGGCAGAATACAGCCTTCAGTGCATCAAGCCATCAGTTTGATGCCTGGCACTTCCCCGTGGTATTCACTGCAATCCCTGGCACTATCCTTGTAACCCCAGCATACTGCAATCAAATATGTGTACACCACAACTAGGGGTAAGGGATCCCTATGAGCACTGCAATTAAATGTGCCACAATAACGGAAATGAGAAAAAAAATCTCATCAAGCTTACTCATGAGCTACTCACAAATAACCTGACCCTTACACTGGAGATCAGAGATCAAGATCAGAGGTTTAGTAACAGTAACAGTAAACTGTAACAGCACCTTAATTTTACCCATTACAGTGGTCATTATATCGCTTCTAGGATGAAAGCATGCTGACAGCAAGAGCTCCCAAGCTTTGTGAGGAACCAAATAAATATTTTCCAATATTAATTTGCCTGAAATTAAAAACCCTCTCTATCTCCTTTGTTATACCAACAGAATGTGCCTTATTATTTTCTTAACCAGAAAAGCTCAAAAAGGCCCAAATCTCTTTCCCTGTTCTAGAAACTGGACTATGCTTTATGAATAAACCAAAATGTTCTGTAACCACAGTTCTGCTCCCACCTTTGCCCACTCCACCTGAGAAAATACACTCAGAGACAAAGACGCAAGAATTCTGCCATCTGCTCTCTGAAGCCTAATCCATAGAAAAAACAATCATTTTAAGTCTTATGCCATGACATCATCGGGCACCAATCACACAAAGAAGGTGGGGCAGATTCTGTCTATGAAACCAACCACTGCAATTTTCACACTGGTAAGAGCAGTACAGCAATGAGGGAGAGTTTTTGTGTTAAACTATTAAAAAAAGTAAAAAGCAGGGGTAAAGAGGAAAGGACTTGACTTGTACGGAAGAAACTAAGAGCGCCCCCACCCCCCAAATTCCCTGGATGGCTCACAGACCATCCAAGTCCAGGCCCTTATTCCTCCCCACCTCCAAATCCTGCTACTTCTCAACAAGTCTTTGTTCTTTTTCTTTTTTTTTTCTTTTTTTTCTTTTGCTTTTTGGGTCACACCCAGCGATGCACAGGGGTTACTCCTGGCTCTGCACTCAGGAATTACCCCTGGCGGTGCTCAGGGGACCATATGGGGTGCTGGGAATTGAACCCGGGTCGGCCGCGTGCAAGGCAAATGCCCTACCCGCTGTGCTATTGCTCCAGCCCTCAACAAGTCTTTGTTCTGTGAGACAGAGAATGGCATCTTCCCAGCTCTCTCTGCCAAGGAAATAAAGTGTTTTGTTACCTGAGCACAAGTGTGTGAGCATATATTTGTGAGGTTGAGTTTTTTTTTTTTGGAGGGGGAAGCTTTGTTTATCTGAGTATCTATACTATATTTGTCTTTTCAGTAGGATTCCACAGTAGTAAGGGAATGGGGAAGAGAATGGAAATTTTTGCATATCCAGACAATGTTAATAATCACTACCTAGAACCAAAACTCTTTCACTTGTATCTCATAGTGAGATGTTCATGGGATTTGGTTATTTTCAGTCCATTTTCTTCAACGACCAACTTATGAATGAAATTACTTAGCAAAGGTTAGAATACTTAAGGAGAGGAGGGGTGATGGGGCAGGGGTACTGTGCCCCCTGAGAGAAGTGGGTGAAGGTGAGAACACAAAGTTGTTCTCGTGGCTGTATTCCTGACAATATGGTCTCCCTGCCTGTTCAAGCACAGTACTGTATTAAACCCAAAGCAACCCAGGTGGAGAGCGGGAGCACAGAGCCAACTAGTCTTGCTTTGCTAATGGCACTAGGGCAACATTCCCTGAGAAATTCGCCCTGGCAACAGTGTCTGCCAGCTCTCCTGGGAATCTATCCCGCCGAGACTGCTGGGTACAGACTAACACACAATTCTAATTTAAGGACAGCGATAAGAGAAAGCATATAGGGGAAACTGTTAACTGCATTTTTAAATCAGGGCACTGTAAATTCAAATATGGAAAGAGAAGGATGGGACAGACCATCCTGGAACCTAAGGAGCAATGACTGCGAATCACTTCACCATTTATTGAGATAATGTCCTGTATATCTCTGAGCTCTTAAAAATTCCTTAGGCCATCTTGCCACATTCAACAGAGAAGAAGCTGGGTGTTCTGGTGAGCAACGCGGCCGGAGAATGCTCTGGACCCGAGACCGGGCCAGCAACACTGGGGATCCAGACGGAGGAGGTACAGCCAATACACCTTCTCCAGATGGAGCCCCGGTGACACTGAGCAGCAACTAACACGGCTCCAGGATGCGGGACTGGGACAGCTCCGAACCTCGGGGGGTTGGGGGGGGCACTGGAGTGGGGCACCGCCAGCCCAGCCTCCAGGTGGCCCTGGCCACCAGAAGTCACGCCCTTGACCCACCCTCGGCGCCATCTTGCCACATTCAACAGAGAAGAAGCCGGGCGTTCTGGTGAGCAACGAGGCCGAGAATGCTCCGGACCCGAGACCAGGCCAGCTACACTGGGGATCCAGACGTCCAGACGGAGGAGGTACAGCCAGTACACCTTCTCCAGATGGAGCCCCGGCGACAATGAACAGCAACTAACACAGCTCCGGGATGCGGGACTGGGACAGCTCCGAACTATGTAGCCGCGTGACCTTTTCTAAAACTAAAAACATACAATCTTTTAATGGAAAACTAATTATCAAATGCTTCCTTGGTAGTAGGGCTGTCTTTCTTGGGGGGAAACTCCAACAATAGTGAGTTTTGTGTTGAAATATCAAGGTAAAGAGAAAATGAAGTGAAATTCATCAGTTATACAGTTGGGGGCGGAGGCGGGGGGTATACTGGGGTTTTTGGTGGTGGAATATGGGCACTGGTGAAGGGATGGGTGTTTGAATATTGTATAACTGAGACATAAACCTGAGAGCTTTGTAACTTTCCACATGGTGATTCAATAAATTTTTTTTAAATTCCTTAAATGTACTATAAGATGTAAATATTCTGTAAGATAAAATTCAATATGCGCATGTTGCACATGAGCGGTGGCTTTTTTATTTCACTCCCTCAGGCTGACTGATGTTGGGTGTAATTCCCCAGGACCTTCTCATGCCTGTGCCTTTGGGGCAGGGCTCACCATCCCAGCAGTTACTTACAGACTGACCAGTTCAGCCTCGCCTGTACTGTGAGAAGACTGCCAGCTGTCAGCCTAACACTTCGGCACCATCCAAGGGCAAAGCTTTGCCCTCATTCCCCTAACAAAAAAATCTAAATCCAGAGGTCACCTGGGGCCCCTGGGTCTTGCTCCCACATTGCAGGAACCCTGGGAGGATTTCACCTCCACATCAGGCCCTGGGGACAGGCCTGGTAGAGGCAAAAGAGCCAAGTCCCAAGAAGGTCTTCAGTCACGCACTCCCTGTGGCCTGCAATAAAGCGGCAGCAAGATTCTTAGGAAACGCTTCTGGGCCAGGGAGAGAGGAGCTCAGCTGGAGGGCACACTTCTAACCCTGGCTTCAGTCAGGTCTAACTGACTGAACTGCGTGGTAACCCTGCATGGTAATTCTGGAAACAATCCCTCAATACTGGGCTGGAAGTATCCCCGAGTACCACCAGGTGCAATCCCCAAAACAAAATGAAACAAAAGACACTGTTTTCTGGGGCCCCAAGAGGCCAGGAGTAACGCCAGGGTAGGATCCATGCCTTACATGCCGACAGCCATGAGTTCAGTCCCTGGCACCACTCCCCATGCCTACAGAGATCCCTATGGCATTACCCTCAGTGGCTGAGCTCCTTAAACTGTGGGTTGCAACCCCTTAAGAAGCCACAAAACTTTAAAACATTTTCTTTTAAGAAAAATTTCACGACACCCTGGAGAGATGCCTCCAGACCCCACACCAGGCTGTCTTGTCCTGGGCAATTTGGAGGGGGGCAGGTGAGTTTCCCTCCCCACCCCAACAGGGCCCCAACAGCCACAAAATCTCCAGAACTCAATCACCACCATGCTCACGACCCCTGTTCACAGGCTCGGATGAGCCTCACCCATGAGTGAATCTGTTGTATAACCGTATTTTAAATGTTAGAATTCCTGGAGTGCGCGGCTGATTAGCAGCCGCACAACATCTCATACTCTACACCACCGATGTACCAAGAGTAGCACACAACATTTGATGGGGTTTAAAATAGAATGCAACCAATCTCATGGGTTATATATATATACACACACATACACACACACATATACCTGTATACACACACACACACAAAACATACAAGGCTCAACCTATAATAACATGTTACTAATCTCTAATCATCATCTTCATCATCATCATCATCATCATCATCATCATCATCATCATCATCATCATCATCATCATCCCGTTGATCGTCGATTTGCTCGAGCGGTCTTAGTAACCTCTCCATTTGTCCTAGCCCTGAGATTTTAGAAGTTTCTCTTTACTGTCCTTCTCAATGGTGCCACATTGGAGGCTCTTTCAGGGTCAGGAGAATGAGACCCATCACTGTTACTGGTTTTGGCATATAAATACGCCATGGGGAGTTTGTGAGGCTCTACTACCAGGGTTTAATGGCTCCCGGGTGGAATACAATAATCTTCACATAATTTCCTATAAGAAAACTTTATTGGACCATTTTTAGTGGATTATTCATAACAAGCAATACAAAATTAATGATTTTGGTTCTGCATTGAAGGCATAGTTCGGGATTTGGGGTGAGAACGTGGTGGGAGATCAAAATGTGGTGGGAGAACGCAATGGTGGTGGGATTGGTGTTCAAATACTAAATGTAATGAAGGATTGAGAACAACTTTATAAAAATTAAAAAAATTAATGTCTTTGTGATTGACGGTAAATGCTTGGGGCTTGGGGGGTGGGCATGGTGTCTGGGTTACCATGTAACCCCATTAAATTATACCATGTGCTCAGGGCTCACTCTTGGTGGGTTCAGGAACCATATGAGATACTGGAGATTAAAGCCAGGTCAGTCATGAGCACCTTATTAACTGTACTACCTTTCTGGCCCCTATCAGTAAATGTTTGTTTAGGATAGTATCTGATTTTAGCAAACTCTTTTATATATCTATATAACTGGGATCAAGTAAAAATTCTTAGGTTAAGCTGGCTGGCAGGCACTGCAAGCCAGAAAATGCTCCGGACCCAGACTTCATCAAGACCCTGACAATACAGGGTGACCCAGACGGAGAAGGTGCAGTCTCCCTGCCTTCTCCAGATGGAATCCTGGCGACACTGAGCTTCTACTAACATGGCTCTGGTATGTGGGGACCAGGATTATTTCTCCAAATAGTCCCTTCCTGATATACAAAAAAAAAAACACTCAGGAACAGTTCCTCCACTCCTAAAAGCCATGATCCCAGAGGCACATAAACCAATCTCCAAACGCAGCAACTGCTGGCAGAAATACCTCTGGACTTAATTACTAAAATACCAGAATTCCAAAACTGCGTGGCTGCTTTCGCTGCTGTGCAACATCATATGCTCTTCATTAGCAGCAATAGAAAACAAATGATCTAATGATGCCTTTTCGGCAGGTCTGATTGTTGGGGAGAAAAATTCCAAATAATAATAGTGGGTTTTCTGTTGAAAATTGAATGTAATCAAAGTAAAGAGAGAGTAAAGTGAAAATCATCTGCCACACAGGCAGGGTGGGGAGTGGGAGGGGGGGTTATACTAGGGTTCTTGGTGGTGGAACATGTGCACTGGTGAAAGGATCGGTGTTTGATCATTGTATGACTGAGACTTAATCCTGAAAGCTTTGTAACTGTTCTCATGGTGATTCAATTAAAAAAAAAAATCCCTAAACTGAAGGGCTGAAGAGACTGTGAAAGTGGGAAAGGTACTTGTATACAGCCGAGCCAGATCCAATCCCCAGCACTATACACGGCCTGCTGAGCCCCACCAGGAGTGATCCCTGAGTAGAGTCAGGAGTAAGCTCTGAGCACTGCCTGGTGTGTGTGTGGGGAAATTCCAGGTGAAAAGAAATCACAAGTAGAGTAGAAACATTTAAATTTGTGGCAACCCACAATTTTAACTGGTCTACCACCTGGTAACCAAAGCACATAAAAGTGTGCCACTCTGGGCTTTGCAACAACTACAACAAATGGGAAGGGAAAGCAGGAAGAAACAATTTAAAAAGGTATGGAAAAAGAAGTAACACCAAACATTAGCCGAGCGGCACAAAGGCTAGCCGACTTTGACTGTGAGTGTGGAAAAGTCGGACTGCAGCTGAATCTCACGAAGACAATGTTCATGAGAAACAGACTAGTTCCTGACGTTACATATTTGCTCTCAATGGAACAAACATCTCCGAATGCAGCAGTTATGTGTACCTGGGTCGAGAACTCAACATGACAAACGACCTGGCACCTGAGCTGCGCAGGAGGAAGTAGAGCAGCTAGAACGCCTTCAAGAGCGCAGAAGAGGTTGTTAAGAGGACAAAGAACCTCCAGCTCCAGGCACATCTTTTCAATTCCACTGTTCTTCCTGCACTAACATATGCCTCAGAGACCTGGGCCCTACGAAAACAGGATTAAGAATGCAATTTGGGTCTCCCAAAGAGGAATCAAAAGAACTATGCTTGGAGTATTATCATGCTTCACTCAAGTGAGAGAAGGAATTCGGAGTTCCGACCTCCATCAACGATCTAGAATCAGGGACACTGTCTTCTCAGATGGCCAGACACAGTAATGCAATTTGGAGATGACCACTGGACTAGAGCTGTTAGCGACTGGATTCCACAGGACGTCAAAAGAACGCCTGACCGCACACCGACAAGATGGTCAGACTTCATCAAGACCCTGAACAAACAGTTTGAGTCTCTTCGTATTCCTAGAGCGAGCAGACGCCATTGGGTTACACTAACACGTGACAGGGATGTACAGAGACGTTACTGGCGCCTGCTCGAGCAAATCGATGAGCAACAGGATGACAAGTGACAAGTGAAGTGGTACAAGGAAAAGGGAAAAAATAAACTCTTTTTTTTTCTGCTCAAGAAGCTACTCCTTGAGACTCCCAAGGTCTGTGGAGGAGTGAGTCCCTTCCTTCCTTCTCCACATAAGTCTGCAAGTAACAGGAATGTGCCCCCATTCCAGCATGTGCTTCCCTCCCAGCCAAGAATGTCATCCCAGTGCAGCCCGCCACAGCAAAGACCAAGGCCAGGCTCCTCTTCTTGCAGAGGCAGGCAAAGAGAGGGAGAGGGAAGAGGCTATGTTTAGCTGGCAGAGCAAGGTGAAAGGAATTACATGAGTCATGGAGACCACGCACCGCAAGCACTTCCCTCTCCTGGCACAGTGGAAGGTCCAGACACAACCATGTCAGGGCAGCTTAGAGCAGGGGCCACAGCGGAGGGGAGTAAACTTGCTAAAGAGAACAGATACTTTCTCAGGCTGCAGGAACGGGAGAGACAAGCCTAGAGGGAGACAGTAATAACCTTATTAAGTGACTCAAAATCTTATCAAAAGTGAGGACAGAAAGCTGCCCTGGTAAAGATAGGGAACTAAATACGAGAAGGACATGGCAACATGGCAGACACGACCAAAGCAGGCAATGCTCCAATCACGGAGTCCCCTCGCCTATCAACAGGAGTGGAGAAGGTGCTCTCAGCAGCTCTAGCCAGAGCAGCTTCACCTGAATCTGCAAGCCAGAGAAGATTTCATTATCCTTGGCTTAAGGAAGCAAAAAAACCCCTAACTTAATGAATATAGAAGGTCAGGCCTGGTTTGACACTCCTCTACACACACACACACAACCTGGCACCGCATGGTACATGGTCCTGGAACACCAGAGAGGTGGGCGTAGCCCCTAGGACCAGCAGGTGTGGCCCCCAAACCAAAGAGAAAAAGGGGTTGCAGCTAGGCAGGTTGAAGATCGTTAGACTAGTGGACACAGCTTCCCTCTGACCACGTGGCCCACTCATGAAACACTGGCCAGGCTGGCACAGTACACTGCGACGCAGAGCAGGGTTCTTTCACTCAGTGTAAAGCAACCTGCTCTGCAAGCAGGACACCTCTGAGCGTGAAACCTGTGAGAAAACCGACTGCAGAGCTCAGCACCTAACACGGGGAAGCCACACCAACACCACCCAGAGGCAGCTACATGCACACACACACACATACCAGAATCGCCAGGGACACACATAAGCCCAAGTCATCAAGCTCTGAGTTCTTTTTTTCTCTATATTGGGGGAGGGATGAGTTCTTTTTTTCTCTATATTGGGGGAGGGAAGAGCTCCTCTAATCTAAAATACATCGTGAAAAACATAATTTATGAGAGTATTTATTTTCTCTTCTTGTTCCCGAACACCCAGTGTTTGTGGCACTGCTACCACAGGACCATATCTGTCCTGAGAGATCAGGGAGCGGTTCTCACCAGCTGCCTATTTTTAGCCCCAGTTCTTCCTGCCCTATTCCCGGGGGAGTGCCCCTCCCTCTGCCCATGAACATTCTGCTGCTGGGGTACAAGATGCTGCTCCAAGGGGGACGGTGGGTGCAGGAGCCTTGGTGCTCCCACCCAGCACTTGAGACTTCAGAGTGTGGTCTGGGGAATGAATCTGGAGTAAAGTGGGAGGGAAGAAATTTTTTAAATCACCAAGAAAGTAGGAGTATGGCTTCAGAAGAGAAACACTGAATAACTTGTTGCCCATCTGAGATCAGAGCAAGACTGCCTGCCACATGGTTGGCCTGGCACACCTCCTCTATGTTTTAGCCAACTAACCCACAGCCATTGAGCACACTAACCCTGCAGACTACAGCCCTGTGGGCCAGGCTGACCTGGCCAAGTCGGTGAGACAAAGGCTGCCACCAGACCACTGTCACCATCTAGATGGCCAACTATCTTTCATTTCAAAGCAGATAATTCAGAGCAAAAAGATCATTTAAAAAGAAAATATGCAAAACACAACCTAAGATCCTCTTCCCACTAAGCCTCATAGTATAATATACATGCAGCTATACAGAACTGTCAACATGAACTGAAAAGTGATTTCTGTTCATTACAATTGCACCACACAAAGTATGGTTACAAAGCATGTGATGGAGCTGGAAGAACTAAGGGTTGGCTAGTTGTAATCTATCATAAACTTGCCTCACTGGATAATTCAAATTTATTGTGTCCTCTTATTTTTTTCTTGCCCTTTTAAGTAGTAAATTTCTGAGAATGTGTGTTATGTCTCTTGTACAGTGTTTTACATGCTGTGACAAAATTTCTTAAGTCAAGCACATTCTTTGCACGTATAAGGCCCTGGGTTCCGTCTCCAACACCAAACTAAATGAAGAATGAAAAATACATTTTAATAAATGTTGAAAATCAATGTACAGACTTTGATTAGTGCCTGCTCTGTGCTAAGGCTGCATTAGTATTACAAAAAAAATCCAAAAAGTTTAATTTGTAAAGGGAAATATAACAATGAAACAGAGATGAAACTAATAAAGTGCAGTAATACTAATAAAGTGTAATAAAGATGAGACCTATAAGCAAATAAATGCTTTTCTTTGCTCTCTCCATCACCTGGGAATCCTTCGACGCAGCTTTGACTGCTGCACTGTGAGTCCCCAGCTGGTGCCTGTACTGCTAACCAGCCTGGGCTGACACTGCATCAACAGCCTAGCTATAGTAATGGTCTATAAAATGTAGAGAGTTGGGCTGGAGCGACAGCACAGCAGGTAGGGCATTTGTCTTGTACACAGCTACCCCAGGTTCGATCCCCAGCATCCTATATGGTCCCCCAAGCACTGCCAGGAGTAATTCCTGAGTGCAGAGCCAGGAATAACTCGTGTGATAGCCGGGTGTGACCCAGAAAGCCAAAAAAAGTAGAGAGCTGGAGAAACAGTACAGTGGGTAGGGCAGTTACCTTGCATGAGATCTAACCAGGTTGGATCCCTGTTGTCTCCGAGCCTGTCAGGAGTAAGCCCTGAGCATCACTGCGTGTGGCCAGAACCACTACCCCTCCCCAAATACCCCCCAGCACCCCAAAAGAAAAGGAAAAGAAGTGAAAAGTGTCTTTAAAAAACTGAGTAGAAATTGACTAGGTTTGGTTTGGTGGGGGCCAGTATAAGGAAGAAAATAGTATTCTAGATGGGGGGGAAGTAAAGAAGTAAATACATAAATACATAAGGCACTTAGGTATAACTCCCACCGGGAACATCAGGCTGGTCCTGGTGATTTTCAGTAGTGCTCAGCCCAGCATAACCTTCTCACCTGGGTGCTTCTCTCTCTTTCTCTCTCTCTCTCTCTCTCTCTCTCTCTCTCTCTCTCTCTCTCTCTCTCTCTCTCTCACATACACACACACACACACAAGCACACACACAGACCACAGACACAGCCCTCTGAATATCGCTTGAAAAAGAAAATAAAGGATAAAAAAAATACTTGCTTTGGGGTGGGAGCAATAGTACAACAGGCAGGGTGTTTGCCTTGCACGCGGCAGACCCAGGTTGATTCCCCAGCATCCCATATGGTTCCCCCAGCAACACCAGGAGTAATTTCTGAGTGCAGAGCCAGGAGTAACCCCTGGGCATCGCTGGGTGTTACCCAAAAAGAAAAAACAAAAAAACTTGCTCTATGTGGCAGAAATAATGAGGCTTAATTCTCTTTTAAAATGAGAACTTTGGGGGAGTTGGAGCGACAACAGGGCGGGTAAGGCATTTGTCTTGCACGTGGCTGACCGGGGTTCAATTCCCAGCATCCCATTTGGTTCTCCAAGTACCACCAGTAGTAATTCCTGAGTGCATGAGCCAAGAGTAACCCCTGTGCATCGCCAGGTGTGACCCAAAAAAAAAAAAAAAAAAAAAGAGAATTTTTTTTGATTGACCTGTGAAAGTTTGAGTAGGGAATAAATTCAGTTTGATCACCTCAAAATAAGAGTTATCTTACAGAAGGCAGCCCTTTAGCACACCCCCAGACACTAGCTATGCAATCCACTACTGCATATCTAGCATTTAATATCACTCCCAAAAAAAAGAAAAGTTCACAAAAAAATCATGGATTTATTCAAAGTCAAACACCAAAATACAGCACTATTGAGGGAGAAATGAAATGACTGTTAAGGGTTGCCATAAAGTTAGGCATGTTTCTCTTATGGTAGAATAAAAGAGGACTTTCTCACAGATAATCAATATTTCAACAATTCCTAAAAGTACCCTGGAGGAGTCAAATCACTTAGAACTCCACTCTCATTATCTGACATTCGTAAGCCCAAGGTACAAACACAGCTGACCACTGTGGCGCTATAGCACTGTTGTCCCGTTGTTCATCGATTTGTTCGAGCAGGTACCAGTAATGTCTCTTATTGTTACTGTTTTTGGCATATTGAATACGCCACAGGTAGCTTGCCAGGCTCTGCCGTGTGGGCGGGATACTCTCAGTAGCTTGCCAGGCTCTCCAAGAGGGACGAAGAAATTGAACCCGGGACAGCCGAGTGCAAAGCAAATGCCCTACCTGCTGTGCTATCACTCCAGTCCACAGGTGCAGTGGTGCAATCAGTTAGCGTGTGATACTTAAACAGCTGGCCACAGGGCAGAAAAATATTCAACCAATGACTCATTAGGTCACACAATCTGATACAACTTTTCTTTGGGCTGGGATTCCTTTTCTGTAAAAGGATAGCAGTGGATTAGATAAGTGATTAGTCTTTTGCTAGCAGACAGCTCCTGACAACTGTATCAGGTAAAAGCTGCTCTGACAAGAACAGGGGTAGGTAGTCAACAGTATTCCCAACATCTTATTATACCATTTTACAGACCCTTTCAACAGGTTTGTGTTTTAATTTTCCTTTCGTTGTTTTAAGGCCATACCTGCTGGGCCCAGGGATAACTCCCGGCTCTGATCTCAAAGGTCACTCCTGTAGTACAGGGGGTCAAACCTGGGTAGGCCACACACAAGGCAAGTGATTACTCACTGTACTATCTCTCCAGCTGGAGTGATAACACAGTGGTAGGGCGTTCGCCTTTCACGAGGCCGACCCGTGTTCGATTCCTCCGCCCCTCTCGGAGAGCCCGGCAAGCTACCGAGAGTATCGCGCCCTCACGGCAGATCCTGGTAAGCTACAGGTGGCGTATCTAATATGCCAAAAACAGTAACAATAAGTCTCACGATGAGAGACGTTACTGGTGCCCACTCGAACAAATTGATAAGCAACAGGATGACAGTGATAGTGACTATCTCCAGCTGGAGTGATAGCACAGCGGGTAGCGCCTTGCACGCAGCAGACCTGGGTTCAATTCCTCCGTTCTTCTCAGACAGCCCTGGCAAGCTACCGAGAGTATCCTGCCCGCACAGCAGAGCCTGGCAAGCTACCCGTGGCGTATTTGATATGCCGAAAACAATAACAAGTCTCACAATGGAGATGTTACTGGTGCCCACTTGAGCAAATCACTGAACAACGGGACTGCTACAGTGCAGTGCTACTACCTCTCCAGCCCTGTTTTATTCTCTTGAGTCACTACAAGAAATACCACAATCCCAATGATAAACCCTCAGAAATGAGTGAGCAAATCTAGCATGCCTCCTCCTAAAATCTTCCACCACATCCTACTCTCAGGCTTTTAATTCACTGCAGTTGGGATTAGAGAAATAATATGGAGGGGTTAAGACACTTGCCTTGCCTGTGGCCAGCCCCCACTTGATCTTCAGCACTGAATATGGTCCCCTGAACATTGCTAAGGGGTCATTCCTGGACAGAAAGCTGGTAGTGGCCCTTTAGGACCACTTGGGTGTGGTATAACTTCTCCCAACAAAAACAAAAAGCTTCTCCAATCCTGAAGTTAAGAAAGCAGATGTGGGGACCAAAGCACTAATACAATGAGTAGATCAATTGCCTTGCATGTGGCCAACCTGAGGTCCAACCCCCAGGGTCCCCGCTGCTCCCTGAGTACAGAACGGGAAGTAAGTCCTAAGCACAGCTAGGTGTGGTCCCAAAACAAAAAACAGTAACAAAACAAGAAAGCAGACCGAAGGCACCTACTAGGTACACTAAGAAGGTGGGGAGTGTGAGATCAGAAAGAGGGAAAAAAATAAACGCTTCAACAATCAATCATGCAGTGCAAAAACTCAACAGACTTCACGCCCTGTTTACGAGAAGCTGTGACGAGGGAGAGGGCCTCTTAGAAGTGGGACATGTCTCAAAGCAGAAGCAAGGACTTTGTCTGCGAGAGCCCTAGATTCTATCCCTGCAATGCACGGTCCCCAGAGCACTGCTGGAGTGCCTCTGTCCCCAGCAACACCACCCACCCTTCCCTCCAGTCCTGGGGCCCAAATAATGAAGGCGGTGCATCCTAGAAGATGGCTGAGGGGTACAATCCAAGTCAAGCCTCCCAAATACATCATATACCGGATAAGCAAAAGACAAACATCTGAATGCAAAGTCCCAGGAAGATTATTGCAGTTTGGGGCCCAGGAGACCTAACTCAGATCAACTCTAATTCGGTCCCTACCCTATCCTGTGAATTTGGGAGTACTTTCTTAATCTCTTACAATCTTTTCTGGCAAAAAATAATGATACTTATCTTAGAAGATGATATAGTATGTGTAAAAATGCCTCTTACAGTGCCTGACATATAGCACGGTAGCACTGTTGTCCCGTTGTTTATCAATTTGCTCAAGCGGGCACCAGTAATGTCTCCATTGTGAGACTTGTTACTGTTCTGGGCATATCGAATACACCACGGGTAGCTTGCCAGGCTCTGCCATGTGGGCAGGATACTCTCGGTAGCTTGCTGGGCTCTCCAAGATGGACGGAGGAATTCAGCCGAGTGCAAGACAAATGCCCTACCTACTGTGCTATCGCTCCAGTCCATATATAATTATATATATATTAGCTCACAGGTTCAACCTGTAACAACACGTTATTAATCTCTTATACAAGGGCTTTTTGGCTCCAGGGTAAGTTACAACATCTTCACACACTTTCCTCTAAGGAAACTTTTTGGGATCATTTTTAGGTGATTATTCAAGCAATACAAAATAAATTATTTAGGTTCTGCTTTGGGGACAGGCTTTGGGGGTGGTGGAAATATTTAAAATAATGGTGGTGGGAAGGTGTATGATGGTGGGATTGGTGTTGGAATATTGAATGTAATAAATTATTTTGAATAACTTTATAAAAATAAAATTTTAAATAAAAAAAAAACCAAAAAAAAAACCAGGTTTCACAAGCACACGGAAAATAAAAAAAGCCCCCAAAGTGCACTGTTTGGGCTGGGGCAATAGTTCAAAGGGCAGGGCACTTGCTTTCCATGAGCCTGACCCGGGTTGGACCTTTGGCATCCCATTCAGTTCCCTAAGCATCGCTTCCTGAGTGCAAAGCCAGGAGTAACCCCTGAGCATCACCAGGTGTGCCCTACACCCCTCCCCCAGCTCCCAAAATAAAAACAACAACCTAAATGTACTGTAGACTCCTGAGGTCTTTCCTCCAAATCAACATAAGAATCTCCTGATTCTTATCTAAAGGCAGACAAAATCATTTAGCAAACCTTATCTAACATCCATAAGGCCTGCACTAAACTTCAGGAGGAAAAAGAACAAGCAGAAATTGAAGTGCTAAAAGAAACTGAAGAGGGGCCGGAGCGATAGCACAGCGGGTAGGGCGTTTGCCTTGCACACGGCCGACCTGGGTTCGATCCCCGGCATCCCATATGGTCCCCCAAGCACTTCCAGGAGCAATTCCTGAGTGCAAAGCCAGGAGTAACCCCTGAGCATCGCTGGGTGTGACCCAAAAAGCAAAAAAAAAAAAAAAAAAACAAAAACAAAACAGAAAAATAAATAAATAAAAGAAACTGAAGAGAGATTAAGGATATAGCTTAGTGGTAGGCACTTACCTTACAATAAGGTCCAGGTTTTAATCCCTAGCACTACGAAAAAATAAAGAAATGAAGCTGGAGCAACGGTACAGCAGGTACTATCTCTAAATGGGGAGCCAGGAGCAAACCCTGAGCTCTGCTGGGTGTGACACAAACACTAACTAAATCAATAAAAATAAGGAAAAAGAAGCTGAACATAAGAACTTTCTAAAACCAGCCCGAAGTCTGGTGGGCTAGGGGGCATGGCATTCATACAAGCCTGGGGCACTTTCCCAGAGAAAGAAGGAAATGGACAATAAGGGGGAATTCCAGGTAAGGGTCAACTCCTAAGCCCCACCCACTCCCCCAGGAGACTTCTCCCCTAAAAGCATTTCATCTTGGCAGGCCTGATTTTAGATTACCATGGGGACTGGGAAAGAGGAAGAGATTTCCTATACCCTATAAATAAGTAAAACCCGTTAGTCCAGAGTTTGAGAAAAAGAACCATGAACAGTATTCCGAGAAAGTAGTCATTTATATAAAATACAGATTTTAAAAAACGTTAAAAAATGGGGAGAGGATCTGAACAGACAATTCCTCAACTAAGATATACAGGCAGGTTAAAAAAAAAAATGCTGATCATCAGTGATTCTGAGGAAACTGCAAATCACAACAGCATGAGGAGCTCGTCTCCTCAGGCCAGTAAGATCAGCACACACTGAAAGGCCTGTGAGCAGCAGTGCTGGTGAGGTCAGGTGAAAACAGAACTCTCGATCACTGCTGGTGGGGTTGATTGTTGCTTGATCTCTGAAAAAAAACAGTTTTAGAAACATCTCAAAAAATCAAGAATAGAGCTTCTATAAGACCTGTGATTCCACTCTTGAGCATACATCCCCCAAACACAAAAACACTGACCCAAAAGGTTATATGCATGTTCATTGCTACATTATTTATAATAGTCATGATCTGGAAACAGCCCAAGTACTCAACCACAGATGAATAAAAAATTGTGGTATAGGGGCCGGAGCGATAGCACAGCGGGTAGGGTGTTTGCCTTGCACGCGGCCGACCTGGGTTTGATCCCCGGCATCCCATATGGTCCCCCAAGCACTGCCAGGAGCAATTCCTGAGTGCAAAGCCAGGAGTAACCCCTGAGCATCGCTGGGTGTGACCCAAAAAGAAAAAAAAAATTGTGGTATATACACATGCTAGAATACTACTCAGCTATGAGAAATGATGAAATCTTAGCGTTTGCTGCAGTCTGGAGAGAACTGGAGGAAGTCATGCTAAGTGAAACGAGTCAGGAAAAGAAAAACTCATACTAAGTATAAAGAAACAAAGCATAGGATGAGACTATTCCTAATGGAAACACCCTGAGATAAAGTGAAAAGAATTGTGATCTGAAGATGCAAAGGCTGAGAGGTAGAGAAGGGACCTTGGGATCATGGTGCAGGATCTTGCCATGGAGCAGCAGCACCACAAACACGAAAGAGACAAAACAACAATGGTGGAGGGTCTTAGTAGTGAAGATGGAGTAACTTTGTTTATCAAAACCACAAACACTGTGCAAACATACAATAAACTACTGTAACCATGTTACCTAAATTACAAAAAATTAAAGCCAGTAGATAAATTTAGAAAGCTGTAAAAGGTTAGCATGTAAAGCAAGTGCCTTAACTCCTGTACTATCACCAAGGGTAAGAATTTTATCAGCTGGCTCACTACTACTATCTCTAGCACAAAGAAACATGGCGGGCATTCAAACATGATGAATGTATTTTAAAAAAAGAGAAAGCAGAAACTCAGTGTGGTTAAGAACACAATTTCTGAGTCAAAAAGATCTTGATTCAAATACTGGTTTTGCTACTAATCAGGTATGTGATAAAATCATTCAATATCCCTGATATTCAATACCCACAATCATGATATTCTTGCAAGAATTAAATAACAAAGCATGTACCCACTTAGAATGCTTAGCTTGCAGGAAGCCCTCAAGAAATGGTAGATTTACATTATAACCTTCTTTCCCCCTGCTCCACTCATCAAAATCCCTGATTTGGAACTGAAAAGGAAGGGGGATGCTGTAAACAACCCAAGGATCAGAGTGGGCATGGCAGCTGCAGCCCTAGTCCATCCTAACCCCAACCTAACCTGTATCCCACTCAATAGCCTCTATCCTTTTGTTCAGATGAAGTCGACTCCCCTTGGGCCCTTCTCTCCCTGGTAATCTTACTTCAGCCATGCTTGAGGAAAAGAAAGATATGACTATCCTCACACTGAGAACTAACTGACAGCTCAACACTCACACTAGGCCTGTCCAGTATGGAAGAAGCAGCAAGAAGGCAAGGCACGCAGAAAGGCTCCCAGATGCAAACCGATCAAAATCTAAGAGCCATGGAACCACAGAGCACCAAGTGGTCATGTCCCCAAACAACATCTAGCACTGCACTGTCGTCCAGTGGTTCACTGATTTGCTCAAGTGGGCCCCAGTAATGTCTCCATTGTGAGACTTGTTGTTACTGTTTTTGGCATATTGAATACGCCACAGGTAGCTTGCCAGGCTCTGCCGTATGAGTGAGAACCCGGTAGCTTGCTGGGTTCTCCGAGAGGGACAGAGGAATTGAACCCGGGCCGCGTGAAAGGCAAATGCCCTACCCTCTGTGCTATCGTTCCAGCCCAAACAACATCTAAGCACCACTAATTCACACTATTAACACCCCCCCCCGCCATTATCTTAGACTTACTTCTTTTTAAATGATAAAATTTTTATCACTGTCAAATAGCTGTCAAATTCTTTATTATACTTTTCTAAATACATTCTCTATTATTCTTTCTTTAGTATACCTTTCTTCATACCAAAAATATGTCTTTGAGCCACTGAGCTACTTCCTAAACATGTATTCTTCCTTATTCTGTCTTTCCCGAACCAAATTAACTGTTTCCTAAGTCTGAAGCAAATATTTTCTAGAAGAACACCACCTTTCACTTGACAGTTATGTTTGTTATGCCTCTCCATTTGTCAGTGACAACTTCCTGGACAATTCACAGACATTACATGTCTGAAAAAGCCAATGGTGACATCAGACTCACTCAGGACTTGGCTACAAAGAGCTGAGAGATCTCTGATTTACTGAGCTACAAGTTTCACAAAGGTCCTGAGTCCACAGTTATTTCAGATTTCAGATTTTCAGCTATAAACCAAAATTCTGACTGATTAAATAATTTTTTTATAAATCTGTACATTTTAAAAAAGAAAGAAAATGACCAAGGAGAATGTGTGCTCTGTAACTCTGATCTCTTAGGAAATGGAGCTCCTGAGAAAGGATAAGCGTTTCATACTTACATCCACATATGCTAAATCCACCATGATCAGAATGTTCCCCTGGTGCCACTTCTCCAAGGTCTTGCAAGGGACTAAACAATGAAATTAAGAGTCACACATCAAGATCACAACTGTCTGGGGACCTGGAATATGGCTTGGTATGGGTAAGGCCCTGAGTTCAAGCACTG
Source organism: Sorex araneus (assembly GCF_027595985.1). Classification (NCBI taxonomy): domain Eukaryota; kingdom Metazoa; phylum Chordata; class Mammalia; order Eulipotyphla; family Soricidae; genus Sorex; species Sorex araneus. The sequence continues at coordinate 229,975,965 of NC_073303.1, forward strand.
CCTCCCTAAACACAGTTGGGTATGGCCATGGCACCCCCATTACCCTGGGCACAAACACCACAACACCTTGGCCTGGGCTACTGCGTCTCTGGGAGAGATCCTGTACAATTTTGCTAAAAAGAACACAACTTCGACATGAAACAGAGCCCAGAGATGGCAGAAGAACCCAAGACATCAGAAGTGTTACCCAGAATGCTCTGGCCTGCACTGCATTGCTGTTGACCAGAAACAGACTCTAAAATAAAGGAAGAAAAACTCACTCTTGCCTACCAGACTTTCTCTCTAGGTGACTCTTGCAACTGGATTTAACTCGGCATCTCCCCAAGTAGTTGATTCTCCCCTATACAAGTGGGGGGACTGAACCAATCCAGGGGGATAGTAATAGCCTTAAGTATTAGCTTTAGGTACTTAGCCTTAAGTACTTATGTATCAGCCTTTAGAAAGTTTATGTATTTTAACCTTTAGGTACTAGAGGACACTTGCTGTTTTTCCACTTAAATAGGGTGGATTTCCAGAGCATAATGAGAAATTTTTTTCCCCCTGAAATAAGGGTAGTGGGTCACATAAGCTTGGAAACCTTTGATTTAGTAAAGGAAAACTGCAAAATTAGTCAGTAACTGGAGAAAGGATCACTACTCACCAGAGTACTTCTCCATGTCCACAGGAGGCAGGATAGGAGATATGGACTCTTAAGCAGGATGTATTTATGACAGGCACTCTAACTATGTCGAGCTCTCCAGAAGTTAGACACACTAACTTTAGCCAAAAAACAAAACAAAACAAAACAAAAAAAACTTTTTTTGGCGCTGGGAGATAATATAGTGGATAGAGCTCATGCCTAGCACTCACCAGATCTGGGTTTGATTCCTGGCACAGCATGGTCCCCGAGCACTGTCTGGGCACAGCCTGGAGTCCCCAGAACCACTGGAGTGTCGTAGGTGTTCTGTGACCTTGCATTGAACCACTGGCTTGGTTGGCTGAGATGGGCAGAATTGTTCTGCCCACTCCAAGAACAAAAAGGGCATGATTCAATGGGTTTCTAGGAGTGCCCAAGGTTGGGTAGGTAATTCCTTGTTTCAGTTTCTGAAGGTAGGCCTTCAAGGTTTGGTGAGCACGCTCCACTATGCCTTGGCCTTGTGGGTTGTAGGGAATGCCCGTTATGTGTTTTATTTGAAACCCAGTGGGGCCCAGGATGTCCTGAGGAACCCATGGAAAAACGCCACCCCGAAAAAATAAAGACTTCTCACTAGGAGCTTAGGAATAGCTCAGCACCTGCCCCACAAAAACACGATCATGTGGCTGTCATATTCCTGTCTAGGACCCCCAGGCACAGCAAGAGTGTGACCTGGTGCACAGTAGGTCTGTGCCAGCAGCATACTCGGGAGCGTGAGACCCGGTGAACACAACCACCAGAACGTACAGAAAGCTCTACTTTGGTGAGTAACTCACCAACTAAAGCTCACCCTAAGAGGGATTAAGAGTTCTCAGGGGGTCTTATGTCCCCCCCATGTAAATTCCTTACAGCCAGACACAGTCTAAATGCGCCTCCCTACAAGGTGACAAATGGCTAGAGGCTGTCAGGAAGAAAAGAAGTGGGACGACAGGGCAGTTATGACCTTTTGAAGATTTTTTCCTCTAAAATCTCCTTCCTCCTCCTCTTTTCTAGAACAGACAGGCTTCTATAGCCCACAGAAGCCAAAAATAACCCTTCCCTCAAAAGGTCAAGCTGAAGGGACTGGCTCAGTGGCTGAAGTTCTCCTTGCAGGTGTGAGGTCCTGAACTCAAGTCCCAGTGCAGTCCTGACCACCCTGCTGCCTGTGATCACAGGGACACAAAAGATCTGGGCACGTTGAGCACTGCAGCTAGAACACAAGATGTGCAAGGTCTGCAGCCAGGAACGTGGGAGCCCCACAGTGACCCGCTGTGAGCATAGCCTCACAGTTAAAGGAGGCTGAGTACAAATGTGCAGGTACCACACTCAGAGTGTAGGACCACATTCATGCAATAATAGAGATAGGGAAAGAAACTTTAGTAATAATAACAAATAAAGTCAAACTGCATCTATAACGTTTTCTGATCTATTTTATACAGACTTGTTTTCTTTTATATTGTTAAAAATATTTTTATTTTGTCTTTTGATATTGACAGAGCCATTCAGATGTTCTTACGTACTCCAGACTGAGTTTCCCTCCCAGGCCGGGGTCTTACATTTGCCAGTTATCAACCACTAATGCTCCTTTGGAGTCAGGCAGTTTGGGTAAACTGGGCTTACTGGACACTTAAAAATAAGTACACGAAAGTTTGTAAGTATGTAACTGTACCTCATGGTGATTCACTATTAAAAATAAATAAATGAATAAAAATAAAAAATCAAAAGAACCTGGAAAAATAAAGGCATTCACATTATTGTTAAAAAAAAAAGTACGACACCGCCGAGATGTGATCCCGGGGGGCCGCACGCATGTGCGGCCTCTCCGCAGCTGTACAAGCGTGAATCCAGACCCAGCAAAACCTCTTTCGGTGTGAGCAACTCCTCGCAGAATGTCTCCAGCCTGAGAACTAAGCCTCGGCCCCGTGCCCGCCCAGGAGGGGAAAGGTATTTCTCTCTCTCGCCTCTTTCTCTCCGGGGATGAAGGGCGCGGTGGCCGCCATATTAAGACGACCACAGACTGGGTTTTCAAGCCTGCAATTATCTAATATCTGGAAGAAATCTCCCTGGACTTCTTGTTAAAATACAGAAATTCAAAACCTTATTTGTCTTCACAGTAGGTCTGAATCTAGTGGGGTACTCCTAACAACAATAGTGAGGTTTGTATTGAAATATTGAATGTAACCAAAGTACACAGAATGTAAAATAAAACTTATCAGTTACATGGTAGGGGGTGGGGGGGCGGGATGGGAGGTGTACTGTGTGGGTTTTTTTTTGTTTGTTTGTTTCTTTTTTTGGTGGTGGTATATGGGCACTGGTGAAAGGATGGTTGTTTCAGCATTGTATAACTGAGACCTAAGCCCGAAAGCATTGTAATCTTCCACACGGTGATTTAATTAAAAAAAAAAAAAAAGTATGAAGTGTTTATTACCCAAAGTTTATACAACCCAAAATATACCCAAAGTATATCCATTTTATAACTTTAAATACATTTGAATGTTAATACTCTCACTGAATTGTTCATTGTTGGCAAAAATGCACTGAGTAGTAACGTTTTGTGATAAATCCTTTTTTATATCTTAATATAAAATGGATATAAACTCCCATCAAAAGAAAGACAGGAAAAAAGAAAAGAAGAAAGAACGAACAACATAAGATGTAAGAAAGAGATCTTAAATTACCCAAGTTCTGAAGAACTGAAAAGATATGTGAGGAACAAACCAAGGAAAGAACAGACAAACCACATCTTTCTTGTTGGGTCCTACTGAGAAGCAGAGGAATGGAGAATCCCAAGGCCACTCTGTCAGGCCATCCTCTCAGGGCCCACAGTCCCTGAGAAAGAAGGGAGTCCTCCCACACTGAGGGCTGACGACACAGCCATCCATCTCCAGGCCCAACCTCGCAGCCCCACTTCTGGAGTGGATAGGCAAACGGCCGCCCAGAACCGTACCTGGACCTCCTTATCAATCATAAACAGGTCCAGAACAACTCCATGAAGCTCCTGATAAAGTGAAAGTCCACAACCTTGGCACAGAGCCAACACCCTTCCCCTTACTCTGTGCTACATGAAGCAACAACGATATCACCAACCAGGCAGGAGGTGGCTTAGACTTGGGAAGGAGGTGATGAAACAGGAGCTAAAAGGGGAAGCAAGAGATGGTACAGTATCCAGGACAACATTTCTCAATGGGGGGCACATGTAAAACCCGCTTAAATGGGAGACCACTCCATGAAACTAGGGGGACGACGGTCAGGACAGGGAGGCCACAGGAAGAAAACAAGGTGAGAAATGGGCCACAGTTAAAAACAATCCTGAGTTATGAAACATTGTCCTAGTGTCCCTTGCCCAAAGAAGACCCCCAAGGCTCTGTGGCACCCACTGCGGGCCACTCCCACAAGACCCTCCAGAGCTGCCCACTGTGACCACCTCACCCTCCCAAAAAGCAGAAGCATTGTTTCCCTAAGACCCAGCTTTAAAAACATACTGTGGGGATTATATTACTGTCCAAATGCATATGTCTTATATCCTGAACCTTCAGTCTGAGGCAGAAAAAAAGAATGCAAAAGAGGGCAAAGGTTGTTTGTTTTTTTTTTAAGTGCTCTTACTGTTTATCTTCTAAGCCAAGGGTGGGGAATGGTTTTTCTTTCAAAGTCATTTGCATATTTGTAATATCACTCACAGGCCATAAAATACAGGCAGAGAGGCCAGGGCCACTGAGGAGAAGCTGACACTGTGTGCCAGGGCCAGACCACACGGGCCTTATAATAAGGTACCAGAGGCCCGATATGGCCCATGGCCAGACATTCTCTGTCTCTGTAAGCCAATGACTACAAGAGTGATTAAGTTTATCAATCCAGTGTTTGCTAACTTCTCTCAAAGCAACTAACATAAAAGCTAGTAAATGGACTACAAAATGACAAGATGTTTACTCTCAAGAAGACTATACTCAAACCAAGGGAAAAAGTAACATAAGGGCCGCAGAAAAAAACAAACTTCCTTAACTATGCAGCCAGAATATAGGGTAAGGATGGTTATTATTTGGTAAGCAGAGAAAAGAGACCCTTTGGGTACAGGGAAGATACAGATAAGGCAGAACTCAGCACTGGGAAGACAAAATGAGGGTAAGAAACGGTGCTGGGGCTACAACACCCAAAAGGAGAGAGAACAAAGGGGAATGCCCTGCCGCAGAGACAGGGTGCGGTGGTGGGGGATGGGGTAGGGGTTGTGAGAGGGATACTGGGATCATTGATGGAGGAAAATGGGCACTGGTGGAGGGATGGGTAACGATCACGAGTGAAATGCAAACACAAAAGTTCTTAAGTTTGTAACTGTACATCACAGTGATTCTCTAATAAAAAATTTAATAAAAAGAAAAAGAAACGGTGCTGGACAGGCAGACAGTTCTGAGCTTCCAAAGCCAGGTAGACAACAGATTTGGGACATAACTCAGCATTCTCAACAGAATGGCAATGAGGGTGGGATTCACTGTATGACTGTCATCAATTATTCGAGTGGGCACCAGTAACGTCTTCACTTGTCCCAGCCCTGAGATTTTAGCAGCTTCTCCTTACTTGCCTTTCCCAATGATTGGAGGCTCTTTCAGGGTCAAGGGAATGAGACCTGTTATTGTTACTGTATTTGGAATATCCAATACGCCATGGGGAGCTTGCCAGGCTCTTCTGTGTGGGCGGGATACTCTTGGTAGCTTGCCGGGTTCTCTGAGAGGGATGAAGAATGTATGTCAGAGAATACAAACAAGTATGTTAAAATCAAACACATGTGTGTTTGGAGGGTGGGATTACCCAAAAGAAATCTGCAAACGGAACTACAACCAGGTAATGCCCAAGAGGCCTGGGCTAACACATGGATGGATATCAGATGCTGGGAAACATGACTAGAAATGTGGCAACAGAAACTGGAATTTAGCAGGGAAAGTAGTTTAACAAATACTAAGTACCAGCTATGATGGGTGCAGTTTTAAGGGCTAGGGATAAGAAATATCCAAAGACATTTTAAATAAACAAATAAAACTGATTAGCTAAAGGATCCTGTTCATGGTTGGGAAGGCTGACAAACATGTCTATACTTCAATCAATGGCTTAACTTGGTAACTTTCTAGTCACAGAACACTTATAAGTGAATGATGGCCATCTCCATTCCCTCATGGCAATTATTTTGCTCCCCTATATTTTACATAAATGTATGAGGAAAGATCTGAAAATTCCTGTCTTCCAAGCAATAAAACAAAAAGCTGTTGATATCTGAGGGATCTACTAACCCATTCTTGCCATGGCCCAGCACCACAGTCCCTGAGGGAAGCCACGGAGGTGAGGGCAGCTGCAGTTTCAATGGGACCTGCAACTCCCGCTGGGAGGCCCACAAACTCTGCAGCACAGTCCCACTGCAGGCTGCACACAATGTCGGAGCTGAAGTCTCCGCTGCCACGTGCATCCCATCCACACCCAAACTAAGCATCAGAGACAAACACTGGATCTCAGGAAAAGGAACCACACTAGCCACTGAGTAACCAACTAGGGGCTCAAAGATATAAATGATCTGGAGGTATATTTTAAGGATATATTTTAAGGATATGGTTCTCCACCTTTAATACATTTATAATATATGGCAAAATCTAAAACCCTGACGGGCCCTAAAATGCAGTGGCAACAATCAAGCTATAACAGAGATACTTTTTGTTTATTGAATCACTGATAGTCCCTTACAAAACTGTTCATGATTAGGTTTCAGTCATCCAGTGTTCCCACACCCATCCCTCCATCAGTGTACATTGCCCAGCACCAGTGTCGCCAGTTTCCCTCACATTACTGTCCCACTCTCCCCCCAGAGATACTGCTTTCCACAGAGGTCAGCCTGCTTTTTAAGATCCATCACAGAACACTACAAATGGAGTACACTGAAAATAGCATACAACCGGAGCTGAAACTGTGTTCAAACAAGAATGAAGAAAATCAGCCTCTCAGCCTCTCCTCAGCTACAGTGCAAAATCCAGGAAATGTCAAGCTGGAGGAATGCCAAACTACTACTATCATTGTCCCTGTGTGCCTCAGCACCCAGCCCCCCCAACCCCCACCTCCTGCTGTCACACCCTTTTGATTACATTTTTATCTCACACCGTGGCGGTCAAACATGTTCAACCCAGTCTTCAGCCATTTACAAAGCTACAGTGAGTCTTTTTTGTTTGATCAACTGCCCATATGTCTAATACATGTGTCTGGGTTTGGTTCAGTCTCCAAACATGGCACATGTCCACACACAAGACCAACCATAATGAAGAGGGTTGGGTCAGGGGAGGGAAGTCAGAACTAAGCCCCACAGGACTTTGATCCAATGTGAGATTAAAACCTTAAAAACCACCAAGTCCCGCATACCTGGGTTTTCTGGGGATTGACTCATGGGTGAGACTCGGCCTGAGTGTGTGGAAAGCAATGTGTATATGTGTATATATAAGCACACAAAGCTCAACCTTTAACAATGTTAGTGATCTCTTATAGAAGGGCTAAATGGCCCCTGGGTGAAATACAACAGTCTTCACACTCTTTCCTCCAAGGAAACATTTTTGGAGCATTTCCAGCAGTTTTTCATAACATGCAATGCAAAATATATTATTTCAGTTCTCCTTCAGGGCAAGGGTTGGGGCTCGGGATGGAAACATCTGAAATATGGTGATGGGAACATGTAATGGTATTTGAATATTAAATGCTATCGAATATTGTGAACTACTTTATAAAATAAAAGAATTAAAAAAAAAACCTTAAAAACCAAATACAGGAATCTTTGCCAGCCATTACCCTATGGCCACCCCTACCCACCAGTCAACAGTGAATATGCACTAGAACCCTATAATGAGGCTCTCAGGGGTCGGCATTTGGTCCCCAAATAAACTGTCCCTTTAAAGATCTGCAGCAATTTAAAAGCAGCTGGTTTCTGGAATGAGCCAGTTCTCAGAAAGTAATTCTCACTTCATTGAGAGAGAGAGAGAGAGAGAGAGATAGACAGACAGAGACAGAGACGGACAGAGAAACACAGAGACGGACAGAGAGATAGATATAGAGATAGAGAGAGACAGAGACAGAGACAGAGAGAGAGAGAGAGAGAGAGAGAGAGAGAGAGATGCTCTATAAAGCCAATCTTCAGACACAACAGTCAGCCCAAGAACAAGGCTTGGGGCTCTGGTACTATCTTGACCAGCACAAAGTTTGCTCTACCTAAGCATGGCTGGTTATGGCATAGCCGAGGAAAGGGGAAAGAATAAACCAGAAACGCTATGGTTTCAAGCACCAAGCAAATCTCATGCAGCCTCAGTGGCCTGGCAAACAGACCGACCAACAGACTAACTGCTCCTTTTTGCGGCAAGTTTCTCTCCCTCACTGGGGAACAAGTTCTGAGCAAATCCCGAGTCTCCCTATAGACCTCAGTTTGCCAAGGAGACTGGAGGGTGGGTGGGAAGGATAAAGGGACCTGCAGGCAGCGGTGTAGGGATACTGGCACTCTGGTAGCAGGTATAGTAGTCTCATCTATTCACAGAACCATCAATTTTAACAGTACTGTAAATCTAAATAAATAAAATGTTTTGTTTAAAATAAGTTGTGAAAGGAGCTAGAGAGATAGCAAAGAGCACTTGCCTTGCATGCAGCCAGATCCAGTAAGAATTTCCAGCACAAGCCTGCTAAGGGTCAGGGGTCACTCTGACCACACTGAGCACTGCCTGGTGTAATCCAGAAACAAAACCAAAAATGTAGTTTTGACAGAAGAACAAAACTGAAGTGAAGTAAGTCCAGGCATTCTCCTCTCCTTTCACTCCTTTTTCTATTAAAATAAATAAATAAATAAATGTAACATTTCTATTTCTGAAAAAAATAGTCATTTTAAAAGTTCTATATCGGATACAGTTGGGGTGTGGGGCAGGGGGTATACTGGGGATTTTGGTGGTGGAATATGGGCACTAGTGAAGGGATGGTGTTTGAATACCGTATAACTGAGACATAAACCTGAGAACTTTGTAACTTTCCACATGGTGATAAAATAAAAAAAAATTTTTTAAAAAAGTTCTATATCGGACAACAGTGACTGCCTTTTTGTTTGTTTTTGCTTTTTGGGTCACACCCGGCAATGCTCAGGGGTCATTCCTGGCTCTGCACTTAGGGATCACCCCTGGCGGTGCTCAGGGTACCATATGGGATGCTGGGAATCGAACCCCAGTCAGCTGCTTGCAAGGCAAACGCCCTACCCGCTGTGCTACAGCTCCAGCCCCACAGTGACTGCCTTTTTAAAGAATTTCAATCACAGTCAGCTTGGCACTGTCCTGCACTGCCTCCCAGGCACAAGCCACGTGCTCTATAACACTAGAAACACTCGGGGGCTTGAAAGATAATACAGCATGTAGGACACTTGCCTCGCACATGGCCAACCAGTTTCTGTCCCCAACAGCCCATGTGGTCTCCTGAGCTCCACCAGAAGTGATCCCTGAGAGCAGAGACAGGAGTAGGCCCTGAGCATTACAGGGTATGGCCCCCAAATGAAAAACAAACAAAAAACCACTTTTTTTAAAATTCAGTAGCAACCTACATCCTATAGCCTTCACCAAGTAAACGCCATGTAAACGACCAGTTTCACAGCCTCAGGAATAATCTCAGAAGAGCATCCACGCCAAACCAATGAATCACACAGGTACCTCCCTGGCTGAAAATTCCCGGGCCTCCTTGGGAGGGGGTGGGCCAAGTCCCTGCCTGCGGAAGGCCCTGCAGCAGCACCCACCATTTCATGACTGATCTTGGAAGAGATACCAAGTCAACTAACAATGATCTTTGGGTTGAAAACTCCGGGGCCTTCTTGGAACGGGAGCAAACAGTGCCCCCCCGCCCCCCCCCCCCCACACCTCACCCCTATACTGCCAGGAGCCCAGCAGCCACAACCAAGGCCAACAGCCTGGCCATCCAAACATGTAAACAGTCCAGCCTCACTACTAGTCTCGGCAAAGACAGGCCAAGGAAACTCCCAGGTACACGTCTTCAAGCTGAAAACTCTGGGGCCTCCCCCAGAGGTGGGTGGACCAAGAATCATCCAGGTTCCACAGAACCTGCAACATAGGCCAAATCTCACAGTACTGACAGCCCAGCAGGAACACAGCAAATTAGATGGGAAAAACAGCACTGAAGCTCACTAAGCTCAATACAGTAACACTGAGGGCTCAACTAGCAACAGGAAGTCCTCAGACAGTGACTTTAGTAACACTATTGTGAAATGTAACAATTTTCACAAATTTTCTTTTACTGAACTATTTTTCAATAATTCCACTTACCATTCTGTTGTGACACAACATGAAATAAATGATTTTTTGCCTGCCAAGGGGACTGGCTAATGGTAGTGGGTGGGAAAATGAGGGCAATGATGGAGGGAAGATCACACCGGTGTTGGGACTGGCACTAGAACACTGAATGCCCAAAACAACTGCATTATGAACAACTTTGTAACCAGTGTTTAATATAGAAAAAAAAAATCAGTTAACAGTTGAAATCTCAAAAGTTTCTGAAAATGAATAAATATGGTTATAATTTCAGTGCTCAAGAGAAGCACCAAAGGCATATTTCTGCCAAACAATGATTAGGGACAGTTTTTGTTTGTCTGGGGCCCCCAGTGTTGAGGGGGAGGGAATGGGGGAAGGCTACTGACCGAGGAGCTGCACCCTAGCAATGGTGCTGGGACTGAACGAGGGTTCGCCCCGCACAAGGCAGATACATATCTTGTAGTAGCTCTCTTCCCTAACCTTTGTTTCTTACCAAATATTTGGAAGGCTTTATTCTTTGTCTACTTTAAATAAGAATGTGCTCCAAAGGTCCTCACTTCCCCCACCCCCAAAAGAAGGGAAAAGAAAAGTAGGAGGGAACTCAAAAATGCAAACAGCACAGTGTCACAGCTACAACAGGGAAAATAAAATCTGAGGACTAGATCAAATCTGTCAATTCTCACTGAGCATGTACTATGACTACAAAGAACATAAACGGCAGGTCCCATGCTCATGGTTTATTATCTAGCTAAGCAGAGAACACAAAAGTAACTGAAAATACAAAAATGTACATAAATGCCAAATGAATGGTACGGTACAGCTGGCAGTTCTGTGCCCCCTTCCCCCACTCCCCCCGCACACACCCCTTGGCTGTAACTCCTTTTTATCCTCAATAACCAAGAGTATCCCGCCCGCACAGCAGAGCCTGGCAAGCTACCCGTGGCGTATTCGATATGCCAAAAACAGTAACAAGTCTCACCATGGAGACATTACTGGTTCCTGCTCGAGCAAATCGATGAGCAATGGGATGACAGTGATGATGACAGTGAACTCTGAGGGGTTCTTGTTTGCTCTTTACTGTCCCACCTGCCTTTCCATGTGCATGCTCAGAGGGGCTCATCCTCTTAGCTGACATACACAAGTTAAGATGTGCAGCTTTTCAAGGTTTGCGCCCTTTTTGTGGTGTTCACATGTAACTGCAGAACAGCCAGAATCACTTGTGTGCCAGAAATGATAGTCAGCGGAGCTGCCCGGTTCACACAGCAGAGCAGGACTGCATTCAGTGCATGAGGGGTACCAGGGATTCAAACTCATAATCATATACTTAAAAGACAAAACACTCTAACTAAGCCTTCAGGCTCATCTTGTTGCTGTTACCGTTTTTGTTTTGGGAACAAGGGCCAGACCCAATGTTTCTGGGAGATAAAGGGAAGCCAGAGATCAAAGCTCAGACCTCATGTTAAGGCATATGCTCTCCTGCGAAGCCACATCCCAGGTCTCTAAGAGACAACACATTTTATCATTATTATTATTATTTGGTTTGTTGCGTCTTACCCAGCAATGCTCAGGGGTTATTACTCCTGGCTCTGCACTCAGGAATTTCTCCTGGCGATGCTCAGGGATGCTAGGGATTGAACCTGGGTCAGCCAGATGCAAGGTAAGCACCCTGCCTGTTGTACAATCTCTCTAGCCCAAGACACGCTTTAAAATACACTATGAATTTAACATGTTTATTATATTTGTATTTTAGCAATAATAAATAAAAGATCTCTTGGAAATGCTGGGGAGATGGCTCAACACAAGGCTGGCAGGTGAGACCCTGAGTGTGATCCCTGGTACCACATTTCTTCGCTCCCTCCTGTCCCTCTTACAGAAAATTCTGGGGGTGGCCCCTCTTTATTAAAAAATAGCTCTGGGACTGAGAGAGATAGTACAGAGTTAAGGCACTTGCACTGCATATGGTCCACCCCAGCTTGATTCATAGCACTGAATTTAGTGCCCCTCCCACCCCCGTACCATATGCAGTGATACCTGAGCACCCCGGTAGGTATAGCTCAAAAAAACAAACAAAATAAAAGCTCATGAACTGTTCATAATGAAGTGTCACATGAAATAATCTATTTTAAAAGCTTTATTAAACAAAAGTTTACCATACCAAAAATAATTAGCAAAATTAAGTCATTTTATAAGAATATATTTAAATTTTTTCTAGAACACTTTTTAATGGTTCATAGTTTAGGAACACACTTTAGGAAGCAAGCCTCAGGTGGGAAACTGAACTACAGGAGAAGACAGTGAACAAGGGACGAGAGAAAAATTAATAAAACACTCTATGCTTAGATCAACACTGACAAGTTACATGGCTTAGAGACTCAATTATACTTGTTGCTCCTTCCCACCACCCCTGATTACGTGGCTTCACTGTATTACTGTATCACTGTCATCCCATTGCTCATCGATTTGCTTGAGCGGGCACCAGTGACATCTCAATTGTGAGACTTGTTAGTGTTTTTGGCATATCGAATACGCCACAGGTAGCTTGCCGGGCTCTTCGAGAGGGGCGGAGGAATCGAACCCGGGTCAGTTGCGTGCAAGGCAAACGCCCTACCTGCTGTGCTACTGCTCCAGCCTAGAAACTCTATGAGACTTGCTGCTTCTTCTCACCCCCCACCCCTCATTTGAGAGTTGTAAAAACCTATTGAGTCCCAGGACTATTATAGGCATTAATGGAGGCAGGAGAGGACAATGGAGAAGGAACTACAGAGAAATGATCACATTCTGCTTCTGAATTTGGGTTCTTAAAAACGAATATACTTTATATTCCACAAATGAGGTAACAGAATGGGAGACTTACACCCAAGAATAGTAGAGATATGTACCAGGACGATTGCTCCAAGGCTTGGAAGCCGGCCTCACATGCTGGGGGAAAAGGCAGCTCAGATGGAGAAAGGAACACCAAGTATAGGGTGCTTGGAGGGCCTGCTCAGGATGGGAGATGCGAGCTGAAAGTAGACTACAGACCAAACATGATGGCCACTCAATACCTCTATTGCAAACCACAACACCCAAAAGGAGAGAGAGAGAGCAAAAGGGAATCCCCTGCCACAGAGGCGGGGTAATGAGGGGGCGTTGGGAGGGATGCTGGGATCATTGGTGGTGGAGAATGGGCACTGGTGGAGGGATGGGTACTCAATCATTGTATGAATGAAACGTAAGCACGGAAGTTTGTAAGTCTGTAACTGTACCTAATGGTGATTCATCAGTAAAAAATATTTTAAAAAAATACACTACTACAGAAGTCTGATGGGATTGTTTGTTTTTGTTTGGTTTAGTTTCTTGGCCATACCTGGCAGTGTTCAGGGCTTATTTCTGGCTTTGCACTCGGGACCACTTCTGGTGGTGCTCGGGGAACCATATGGGATGCTGGGCACTGAACCCAGGTTGGCCACATACAAGGCAAGCACCCTATTAGCCACTCTCCTATTGCTCTGGTCCCAGAAATCTGATGTTTTTTAAGCAAAGAAAATTAAAAGAAAGAAAGGGTCTGGAGAAATAGTATGGCAGGCAGGTACCTGCCTTGCACATGACCAATCCTGGCACCCCATATGGTCTCCCAAGCCCTACCACGAGTGATCTTTGGGTGCAGAGTAATCCCTAAGCACGACCAGTTGGAACTCTCAGCACCACAACCATGTGTAAAATCTCTGGTACACCACAACAAAGTGTCATGGCTGTGACCCCAAATACTTCAACTAAAAAACATTTGCAAACCCCATAACTACAATATGACTCCTGTGAACATGACAACCAAGTCATGCATGAACCATGACCAAGTACACATAACCCCAGTCAGAACAACAGAGAAGGGGAAGGGTTTGCAAAAAGAAAGGGGATCAAAAATTAATAAATTTTAAATGATAAAACAAGGCCATTGCTCGCTGTCATAAAAAGTTTTGACTGTGATGGTTTCTCAATCATATTCTAGACAGAGTTCCCTTCAGCCCCAGAATCAAGGTCCATGTGGTGTACTCATCCCCCCAAAAAGGCAGAGCCAGGCAGAAGGCAGGCAGAGCTGAGAGCCACTGAGGGACCCTCGGATCACTGCTCCTGGCTGAGGACAGCCACTCAGGTCAGCTTTCTCTACAGGGTACCTCACATGCCAAGAGGGGGCTGGAGATGGTTCTGTTACTTTCCGATGTTAATCCCGGCAGCTGAGCAGCAACAAACAGCGAACTCAAGGTAGAGAAGTGGACTGAAGGAAAGTCTGGTTAATCAGACTCGAGCTTCACAGAACATCTCCTTCATCCCTGATGAGCCCAGAGCACTTTACAGACATCACTTCACTAGACCCATCGGTCTATACTTAAACACTGCTACTGAGTACATGTCAAAGTATCCAGTGGAGGGAAAGCTGAGATGGTGAGTCTATGTTAAAGGATAAGGAAAAGCACATGGAAACATCCTAGTTTGTAGCATATGCTACTCCCAAATTTGACCAAGAAAATGAGTTACTACACCAAAGGTTCCAAAGTCAATGCCAAAAATGCTACAGTCATGCCCACAACACGTATCAAGAACCAAGTTCCTTAAATCAGTGTTTCCCGACCTTTTTCCAGCCATGGCCCTCTTCCAACCTTGTTTCCTTCCTGCCACCCTGTCCTACTAACTGACCCCTAGTCTCGTGTGGTACTAGAGGGAGTTACCTGTGCAACTCCCTCTACACACACACACCCCCCACCCGGCTTACAACAAACACTGCGGTAAATAATTTGTAAGACACTGGGACAAAAGAAACAAAGGAGGGAGGAAAGAAAGAAGGAAATAAACGGCACACTGTTTGGCCTGTCTGGCCTGTCTACTGCAAGTAAATCCAAGTGGTCTAATACACAAAACAAATTGCTAGTCTTTTGATATTCTTTATGTTAGAGAACAAATCATCTGTTTCTGTTATTAGCATTTACTATCAATCTTCATAGTATCATATAGTCTATCAGCTATCATGTTGGGTCTTTGAATGAGAACAGAATGTAAACAAAACAGTTTCCCAGCGGCCCAGAAACAGAAATGCAGTGATGGGTACAGCCCAGAGAATAATGTCAAAACATAAACAGACCAGTAAGTTAATACTTATGTACTGTGAAAAGTTATTGGTTGGGGCTAGAAGGAGGAAGGGAGGGCTGGAGCCCTACAGCGGGTAGGGCATTTGCCTTGCACGCAACCGACCCAGGTTCAATTCCCAGATTCTCATATGGTCCCCTGAGCACTGCCAGGAGTAATTCCTGAGTGCAGAGCCAGGACTAACCCCTAAGCATCACCAGGTGTGACCCAAAAAGCAAAAAAAAAAAAAAAGGAAGAGGAAGGGGACAATTTGGCAGAATGTACAAGAAAATGAAACTTTGGGGGCAGGGTAGTCATCAGGTTGAGCAATCCTGGCACTGAACGGGGGCGGTGGGAAGGCACACTTGGGGACAAGGAGGAAAGAGAAGAATTGGCTGAGGTGGTCAGGAAAGGCCTTGGAAAAGAAGTGAAACCTCGACTGAGACAGGAAGGCTAGCTCTAAGTGAACTTATCTTACTCTAAGGGCATGTGAGAACAGAGGGCTCATCTTGAGGCCCAAGGCCAGTGAGTCTAGAGCTCACTGGGAAAAAAAGAAAAGGATGGGAGGGTAGGCTTGGCCACAATGGGCATGTGAAGGAATTTGGATTTGGGAATCTTATTTTTTTTTCTATGTCCTCCAAAGTTCCCACCCCAACGCGTTTATCAGGCTGACACTAGAAAAATACATGCTTAATCTAACAAACACTGCTCATTTACAGGCAATGCAATGACTTAAAATCTTGGTGTTCAGAATCTTATAATCTGGTTGTGAAAAATAGAAATCAGAACACTCACCTACCTGGTACTTCTCTATTTCAAATGCCAAATGACACAATAAGAAAAGTATATCCAAAGCTGGAATGATAGTTCAGTGGGTAAGGCATTTGCCTTGCAAGCAGCCAACCTGGTTTGATACCTGGCATTCCATAGAGTCCCCGGAGCCAAGCCAGGAGTAATTCCTACCTGTAGAGCCAGAAGCACCACTGGGTGTGACCCAGGGGAAAAAAATATATATCCTGAGGTAGTATCTGATTAAATGCCAAATAAAATTTAAGTCATTTCTGTTCACTGGAAGGGGGGATAATTTTAGGCAATAGTGATGAGAATGATTTCCTAAGAGAGTATGGAACTCAAGGTAGAAGTCTAGGGAGAATTTTCTAAGTCATTTAGGGTGGATACTTGAGGCAAACAGTAAGCAAAGTACAGAAGCAGACCTTATTCTCCTTATTTGGAAGAAATAAGTAGAGGAACCAGCTGGGTCCACCATAAGACACAGCAGTCCAGAAGGAAACTCCACAGGCTCACCCACAAGGCAGGGCTACAGGTTGGTCTGCTGGAATGTGGTGGGACTGCCCACCCCAGAAAAGATGAGGAGACAGAGAACTATGTAATTCACTGAAATGAAAAATTGAATGCCAGAGCCAAGGATAGGGCTCAGAGTGCACATCTGGCATGTGGAAGCCCAGGACCCATCCCCCACCCTACATGGTCCCCAGCACTTCTGTGCCTCCCAGCACCACTGGCCCGAGTAACACTGCATCTTGAGACCAGGCCAAGCACTGAATCTCCTGGGAGGATTCCCAGGGTCCCCTGTGCACTGCTGAAGAGTTTCCCTCCCCACTCCCCAGTCTCTCATAATTAAATGCCAAGGAGAAGGGAAAATATCTTAAAAGAGTGCTGGGGCTGAACTGTGCAAAAGATTGAATGCAAACATGAGGGAGACCTAGATTTGATCCCCATCACCACATGGCCCTTCAGCACTCCTGGAAGTTTCCCACAAGCTCTAGCCAGGAACAGTCCCCTAACAACATCAAGTATGACCCAGAAACAAAAAAGGGGGTTTCCTCTTTCAACATACACACAAATTTTATTTTTAATTTAAAAAAAATACTTAATGCAAAAAGGAGAGAGAGAAAGGGGCAGAAATCCAAGTTGTGGCAGTGTTATGCAACTGAAATTCCAACTATAAGCCAGGATATACAAAGGTCACAAATTCCCACAGCAAATGTAACCTGACCTAATGGCCGTGTATAGTCTTGGTACCGGCAGGCCCAAGCAACCCACAGTGCTCTGCTCTGGGGGCGCAGTCACCAGCACATTCCTCACGCTCATGCCCGGCAGCCTGCCAGTGTTCTGCCTCCAGGGTGCCAGGGTTGCCCACATCAGGCTGCACTGAGCCCTCAGCCCTTTTCTGCCACCCCATTCTCTTCAATCTGTGGCAAGTGGCAGGCTGACTGACATCTACCAGGTCTCACTGCGTGGGAAAATAAAGAGAGTAGGAACAGGGACTGGGGAGCAAGGGGAACTGTGTTTGAGAACACCATCCAAAAAGTGAAGTTCACTCACAGAATGCAAAATGCTCTCTGCAAGCCAAATAAATCTGAAAAGAGCCTCATTCCTAGAGAATAAAGCACTGTGCGCACGTTCCTGCCCAAGAGAAGCCAGAATACAGGCTGGGTAGCCAAACCCAGCTCCTGCCCTAAGGCAGCCAGCAGTGGAGAGCAGAGGATGAGGGAACGCCTGAGGTGTAGAGATCTGCGTGTGGGCGAAAGCAAGACCATCAGGTTTCTGGCTTATAAACAGGTGACTCTGGGCACCTTCTAGAAGACAAGCGATAAAGAGAAAAACTAGAGAGAAGCCAGTATAGGGGATAAGGCACTAGCCCCACCTGCCACGCGCACGCACACACACACATCCTCTGATGTTCTCACTTCACTGTTCAACATCACATTAGGAAAGAGTCACCAGAGACGATAAATCAGTGATAAAGTACAAGATGTGACTCCCATTAAAAAAAAAAAAAAGACTCATCAAAAAAAAAAAAAGGTTTATCTCCCTTGGGCCATTGCCTATCTGAACAGCTGAGTGGGCAGGCGCAGTGCAAAGAACAACTCTCCTATGACTTTGGTTCCCAAGGTGAATGCAGACAGCAGGGAGCGAGGAGGAGTCCCAGGAGACAGTCTGGCCCGAGAGACTGAAACAGACAGTCTCCATGGAGCTGAGCAGCTGCTAGACCCTGAACAGTGATGAAACTATCTGGAGTGCCATTCCCCTCTCCACCCCTGCTTGTCTCTGTGGCTCCTTTCCTCAGTTTCAGTCAATCACAATCTAAAATTATTACAGACAATAGTATGGGGGGAAGAGAGGGGCTGGAAACAGTACAGCAGGAAGGGTATTTGCCTAGCACAAGGCAGGCCTGGGTTTGATCCCCAGCATCCCACATAGTCCTCTGAACCAGGAGTGATCCCTAAACAGAGTAAGCTCCAATTGTGGCCCAAAAACAAAAACAAAAGCAAAAAAAAAGAGAGAGATAGATCATATCCACCTAACTTTATAGTATTTTGTTCAAATTTCCCTTTTTCTGTTATTATTCATTTCAAGTTGAGCTTATTTTGTAGTCTTATATGGAGAGAAGAAGCATAGTATGTATTACTGGGTACCAACAACAAAGCAGGCAGAGACCAAAGTGTCAGTGGTTACAAAACATTCCAATGATTTCTTTGAAAGAACTGTCAATCTTAGGTTGACCCTGGGAATACTAAACCATAAGGATATCCACTATAATTCACTTAATTACTGGCAACTCTGGACTGGAACCATAGCACAGCGGGTAGGGTGTTTGCCTTGCATGCGGCCAACCCGGCTTCAATTTGTCCGTCCTCTCGGAAAGCCCGGCAAGCTACCAAGAGTATCCCGCCCGCATGGCAGAGCCTGGCAAGCTACAGGTGGCGTATCTGATATGCCAAAAACAGTAACAGCAAGTCTCACAATGGAGACATTATGGGTGCCCGCTCGAGCAAATCGATGAACAACTGGACACAGTGCTCCAATGCTACTGGCAACTCCATTTCAAATAGAAACATACTAAAGAAATGTAAACAAATAGATTCTTCAAGGCTAGCTTAAGCATAAAATTGTTTAAACACTTAAAAAATAAATGTTTTATATTTTTAAATAATGAAGACGTTACTGGTGCCCGCTCGAGCAAATTGATGAGCAATGGGATGACAGTGATACAGTAATACAGTGATTTTTAAAAATAGGACAACAGAACTATGTGTCATTTCAAAATCACATTTGCTAAAACTCATATGAACACTACTGATGCCTCAAGGGCCAACAATGATTGGCCCTTGGAATTTTTTAATTGTCTTACATCTTACTTGATTCACTTCTTCCCACAACTTCTTTGCATCTGGAAACAAAAACTACTCATCCCTAAGTTTTTTAAAAAACCAGGTTTCTTCTCTCACACATTTTTTGTGCCTATATTCTACTACCAACACCCAAGCACCCAGCTACACTTGTTCTGATTACCAGGAAAGAAAAATATAGTCATTACGTTCATCCTAAATTAGGAATAGAAATATGTGGCAAAGAGAGCTAAAAAAAAGGATACAGAACAAACGAGGTTCTATACTAACATACTTATAAATAATCCCAAGTGGGGTCCCCCAAAAGAACAAAGCGTCTCCAGCAGAAGAAACTATTTAAATACAGCTAACTTGGAAGGAAATTTCCAGAAAAATGGGTTAGTAACTGGCTGGGGTGATGTCAGATTCTTCAAAAGGACCTTTCTGATATAATTCACATACCATATTAATCACTTAAAGTGTACAATTCACTGGTTTCTTTTTTTTTTTTTTTTTTTTTTTTTGCTTTTTTGGGTCACACCCAGCGATGCACAGGGGTCACTCCTGGCTCATGCACTCAGGAATTACTCCTGGCGGTGCTCGGGGGACCATATGGGATGCTGGGATTCGAACCCGGGTCGGCTGCGTGCAAGGCAAACACCCTACCCGCTGTGCTATCACTCCAGCCCCCAAAAGTAATTTTTTTTTTTTTTTTTTTTTTGCTTTTTGGGTCACACCTAGCAATGCTCAGGGATTACTCCTGGCTTTGCACTCAGGAATTACTCCTGGCAGTGCTTGAGGGACCATATGGGATGCCGGGGATCGAACCCGGGTCGGCCTCGTGCAAGGCAAACGCCCTCACCATTGTGCTATCGCTCCGGCCCCCAATTCACTGGTTTCTAAGTGTATTCAGGGAATTGTGCAACCATCACTGTAGTTACTTTTGGAACATCTTAATCATGCCCCCAAAGAAGCCCAGTGCAGTCACTCTTCTCTCCATTCCCCTATGTCATCATATTCTCCTAAGTAACGTGGGGCTTGGCATACTGTAAATACTTGATAAATTTGGGTAAAACAAAATAGGTATGCTGCATCTTTTCCTAATGACTTCACTAAAGGAATTCCCCCACTGTAGCCAGTGGCCTCTGTGAGACAGTTCCGACCTAGAGACTCTCTTAGCACCTTCTCCCAACCCAATTCACCCCCCACAAATATAAGATTGATATTTTGTCTAAAGTCTCCTCTAAACATATTTTGCCAGTACATATGACAACTTTAATAAGTATTTCTGAAAGCAAAGAATATGAATGCTTGGTCATGTTCCATGATGAGCAGAAGGGAAATACATATATTACCTTTTCTTCAGCTGGGGAAAGTAAGCATTCATAAAATAATCACAGATTTCAGGGCAATAGCTGATGGGGATAAATCAGGAAACACACAGAGAAGTAGCCTGTGGTCAGTCAGATACTCTTGGGGTCCGGAGATAGTTCCAGGGTTAGGGTGCTGACCTAGCATGCTCCTGACCCAGGACTGATGCCCCAGTACCACTTGGTTCTTCTGCACGATCACCAGAAGCAGCTGCACGAGCTTCCAGCACTGAGGGCACAGCTCAGGTGCGCCCAACACTCAAAGCCCAAGCAGCGTGGCATCCCGGCGCTTTTGCATCGAACCAATGGCCTTGCTGGCAAGAATCACTGGGGGGTCCCAAACCTCCTGAGCACTGCTTGGGAGGCCACCCACCCCCTCAAAAATAAAAGTAAAACAAATCTCTGGGATTCCCCCAACCAACTGAATGTAGGGGTTCAAGGGTACACAGACTCCAATTCAGAGAGAGAGAAGAAAAAATTATGAAAAAATGAGAAAGTGAAATCAATCCGAGTAGGAGCAGGCAGCGGCCAGTACCGAGTTCCAACTCCCATAGCATCAGCATTGTGGCCCGCTGGGGAGTGCCCTGGGGGGCCCAAGCACTAGGTGTCCTGGCAGCTCCTGCCACTGCAGGACCCACACAGCTCCACATCCGATGGCCCGAGCCCTTGGTGATCGATCTGGGTAGTCAACCACTGCAAGTGGCCCTGAAGCCCCTCCGCCCCCACCCTCCACTCAAAAGTTTGACAACATCCAGCACCTTCTTTCTTACTAACTACTGCCATCAAGGTCCCTCTAACATCTTGCTTGCCTCTCCCTACAGACCGTGATTCAGGATTTCCCCTGTAGCTCCTCACTAACCCGCTTCCTTCACTGACTCACTTCTTCCAGAGTGCTCAGGAAGGAATTTTCTCAGGAAGAATACTCATGACCCTCTCCTGTGAGGCAGGCCGATACCATTCTTGGCACTACACTGCTTCATCGAGTTCTCCTAAGAACTCTATGAGGGAGGTTGTCACCAAGATCTGAAGAGATGAAAATTCAAGTCCCAGAATTCCATAGCCACCAAGTGCCGAGCTGAACAGGAGCCCCACCCAGAGCTGACCCACAGCTGCTCCCCACTAAGGCCCAATTCACCGCCAGTTAGCTCATTAGCTCAACGCATACTTACTGCCTGCTCTGTGCCAGGTCCTGTTCTGAATGCTGGGGATACATTACAGCAACATTTCTTAAGCCTGTTGGCCCCCGGGATACTCCAAAGGGGCCACAGGTGAAAATCTTGCAAATAGTGGGCCATGGCACAAGGCTCAAGGGTTAACATGGGGGGGGGAGGTACAAGAAGGAAATAAGATCAGAAGGGGGCAGGCAACAGTGTGGAAAGGAGTGAGAGACTGTACTAAAGAACAAAGGAGGGGGGGCGGGGAACAGAAATAGCAGCTGTAAAACTTAATATAGCACTCACTCCATGCCATGTGTTATTCTAAACATTTTATAAATATTAAAAGCATTATTCCTCATTAAAATCCCAGGCTGAAGTATTATTCTTATGAGGAAACTCAAGCTAAAGGGTTAAATAATAGACCAAGTTTGTGGCTCAGTAGTAGAGCACTTGCCTCATACGTGCGATATCTTGGTTCAATCCTCACTCAGCACCACAGATTAAAACGTAAAATAAAGGGGCTAAGGGACCAGAGATATAATGTGGGGTAAGGCACCAGAGATATAGTGTAGGAAACACTTGCTTTGCATGCAGCTAAGCCTGGTTCATTTTCTGAGCAGTCATGAGTAGCCCTGAGCACTGCCAGGCCTGCCCCCCCCCACACACGCATAAGGAGGAGAGTACATAACAAACACAAGGTCATAGTAATAAGTGAAATCAAGACTTACACCTTCAAACAATACAACAATGAAGACTTAACTCAGGCAGTCTGACTCCAGTCATGCACACAGACATACTACCTCTGACTCTTGATAAAGTATACCAGGAAAAGTAGAGCAAGAGAAAAAAATTTCAATAGGAGAAGGGAACAAGCTGAAAATTTAAACTGAGGACATGAGGTAACTTTATTGGGGATAAAGAGGGAAGTGTGGCCTACATCCAGAGGCGCTCTGGGCTGGAGGCCAGAGAGTGACACCAGTAGGGTTCAGGGGGCTATGTAGTTCTGAAGGTAAAACCTAGTGGGGGGAGGGAAGTGGGAAGGGGAGGAAGGAGAAGAAAGAAGCAGCAGAAGTAGCAGCAGCAGAAGCAGAAGGAGAAGCGGAAGATGAAGAGTGTCTGCCATACAGTCAGGTTGGGAAGCAGGGTAGTAGGAGGGAAACTGGGGACACAAGTGGTGGGAAATGCACACAGGTGTTGAAACATTGGATAACTGAAACCCAATCATGAACAACTTTATAACTGTCTATCTCATGGTAAAAAAAAAAAATGAAAACCACCAAATCTAGACCTCCCTGAATGTCAAACATGCGCTCAGCACTTGAGCTGTCTCCCTATTTCCAGACTAACTAGCTTTCATGGAGAAGGTAACGTCTCAACAACGACAGGAAGCCGTTAAGGGAGTCAATCAAGGCATAGCTTTCAAAGTATTTCAGGACAAGCTAGAAACTCAGCAGGGTCTCCAGGATCAGAGCTGACCTGTCCAATAGCCAGGAAACTCCTGAGTGTACTGAATTCAGGTTAGGCCACAACGTAGGTCATCAGATCAAGTATATAGTGCCCAGCTAAATATGACTTACAAACAAAATTCCTCAAGATAAATATATCCTAAATATGCCAGGGGCACATACTTATATATATTTTTAATCTGGGGGCCACACCCAGAAAGCTCAGGCCTTAGTCCTGGCTTGGTGCTCAAGGGCAGTGTTCAGAGAACCATTGACAACACCAGGAATTGAGCCAGCATCAGCTGTATGCAGCCAGCGAAGTGCCTTACTGATCATGCTGTCTCTATAGCCTAAAGGGTACATACTTTAAAAAATAAAAAGGGGGTGGTTAAAGAGATAGGACAGTGGGCCTTGCATGCTGCTAAGCTGCATTTGATCCCTGACATCCCATATGGTTCCCCAAGCACCACCAGGTATGATACCTGAGTACAGAACCAGGAATAAGCCCAGTGCACAGCCAGGTATGGCACAAAACCCAAAAAGCAAAAAAAAAGGTGTTTCAGAGAGTGGAAAAAGTGTGTACCCAGGCCTCCTGGTAAGGACCTATTTGCAAAGCTTGAGCAAGAGCCACAGCCACCTAAGCAGCGGAATGTTAATGCCTGGCCTGGAACTGCAGTCTGGACCTCCCAATACCTACTAGCTGCTCTGCACTTACCTAACTCCCAGAGGGAACGGGGAGCACATTCTGTGATTCTACCCACTCTCCTACTGCCACAGTTGCTGATGGTCACTGAATCCATCTTGCCTGTGGACTCCCAAACTATAAGATCCCAAAAAGACAGACCATTCCTGGCAGGATAATTGTGACATCTCTCATCTGTCCTCCGATACTACTGGTGGGCGGTAACTACCCTCCTCGTTAGCATGTGCCTATAAAACCACTGGCATATAAACAGTATCTGTGTTGAGGAGACAGCTTGACAAAAGGCTGAGGCATGCAAAGTGTGCTCTGCGGCAGGAAGCACATGCTTGATCCTGGGCACTGCGTGGTCACCCTGGGAGTAGACCCCAACCCCCAACAGACATAGACACACACAGACACACACACACACAGCACAGAGTCTATAGTGACCCCTGAGTACTGCTGCATGCCCTCAAACAAAGTAAGCAGCTGCAGTTTGTTTCCAAACACACCTGCTCAAATTGATCCTCAAATTTTATCTTCAGTAAGTCGTTTTAAACCAGTCAAAAGACAAGAGTTCCCGACTTCCCCAAAGTGCAGACTGTGCAAGTGCCATCAGTCTTCTCAAATGTCCTGCAGAGATCCCCGCATAGCACCAACATTCAGTTGTCTGAACTGAATGTTGTCAGGACGTGCAGGGCCCTGCGCCTTCCTCTATGTCCACCCTTACCACGTTCAGCACAGGCACTAATAGACCCCAGCCATGGTGGTCTTCTGACTCTTGGGTCCAAACGTCCCACTCACCAAAACCAAGCATTCAGCCAAAAGAAGTGTCACTGTTATATGAAGAACCTTCCCTTTACTTCTTTCCCATGAGGTGCAGAATTTTCTGATTACTTTCCTGTGTTCCCATGAACAGGAGCAAGCTCTAGCTACTCAGATGGAATTCAAGAACATATATTAGACACTTCCTGTTTCTGGTTTTAGTCTTTTACAGCAACAGAAATAAAATCCTTGTTGCACTAAATCTGAAATGGTAGGATATCTTTTCCATCCATATTTTCCCAAAGTATATTACTCAGATTTAACTCCATCTTCTTTTCCAGATCAAGTATGGGAAAATAATCCATCCTAGAAGCCAGATAGTACAGGGTAAAGGCATTTGCTTTGCATGCAGCCACCACGTTTGGCCGTCCCCTGAGCAGAGGCAGAAATGTGGTCTGAAACCCACTGAGATCTTGATTTAGAAGAGCGATGTCCTGTGGTCATCACAACAACCCCATAAGAACGAAGGATAGAAGGAGGAGGAAAGGAATAAATAATTTAAAAATTGGGCCTGAACACAAGTACAGCAGGAAAGGCACCTGCGTTATAGTGGACAACGTGGGTTCTATCTATCCCCAGCACCCCACATGGTCGCCAGAATCTGCCAGGAGTGATCCTGAGTGCAGAGTAAGGAATAAGCCCTAAGCATAGCCAGGTGTGGCCTAAACTAAACAAACAAAAAATTTAAATCAATGAAACCTTATTCTTAATAAATCCAAGCTAAAGTAGTTAGGGGTAAAAGTAGCACAACAGTTCCAAATCGAGGTTGGGTGGAGCATATATAGACGTATATACAGAAAAATGGGAAAATAATAAAGTAAATAGAGCAAATGTAAAGAAATAAATGTGTACTAGACCTAAAGGGGCTAGAGGGACAGTACAGGAGTTGAGTCACTTGCCTTGCAGTGAGGCTGACCTAGGCTCGATCCATACACCCCATACGGTCTCCTGAGCACACAAGGAGTGAGCCCCAAGCAGAGGGACACTTGAGCACTGCCAGGTGTGGCCCAACCACTACCTCAAAAAAAAAATCTAGAAAACAAGGAAGTTCCCAGAATAGTTCTGTAATTTGAAATTATATCAAAACAGTGACTGATCAACTGATCCAAATTAAGCTCATTTAAAAACCTAAGCCTTAGTGAGTACAGAAGGCAAAACACTCACCTTGAATGCAGCCAACCCACATGGTTCCGAGCATAGAGCCTGGAGTAGCTCTGAACACAAATGTGTGTGCCCTCACCCCAAATACTTTTTACCTTTGCCCCAAATAGGTATCAATGCTGTCCCAGTTACAGAAGGAACTACACCCTGCTTACAGAACCTGGAGGTTAATCCTGAAGCAACAAAAAGTTTAATAAATTTTTAGACAAGGATTTACCAACCCTGCAATGAGATATAACAATATTCACATAAATTTATATTCCAGATCTATTGATATTAATATTGCACTTTGTTATTGAATTAATTTTAATCCTAGAACTGTATAGACAGTTGCTGCTTTTTTCCACATTAAGTAAAACATAAAAAAAAATTAAAATAAAAAACCTGGAGGTCAAGACAGCAGAGGTGGCTGCACAGTTGCTGCGACATCACTCTCACAGGGACACAACCCAACAATCAGCTATACTGACAGAAGTCAGGGAACACCAAAAGCATCAGCTGTCTCTGCATTTTCTCCAGGATCAAAGTCTCATTCTTGGCTCATAGAAAACAAGAGCACTTTTACCAGAAGGGCAAGAAAGGCAGCAAACTAGAAACTGCAGCACTACCTGGCACTCCCAACAACAGTCCTACCTCCTTTATCTAACCAGTCTCCTCTTTCTAAAATGTCTCCAGCACCAATTCCTACAGACAACAGCCCGTGCCAGTTCCTGTTCCTATCACACCTGAATGATTATTAAGGGTGAGCAAATTCAACCTGAATGTAAAGAACAGCTTTTCATGTTTTTAGACACTGGAGGGTAGAGGCAGGGAGTGGGGTGGGGTCACGGGGGTGTTAAAGGAAGACTATTTCTTGACCTGTGAGAATTATACGAAATTTAGATTAAGCTTCATTGGAACTGAATTCTCTATGGCTGTTCTCACACTACATGAGCAGCTGAGTAGCACAGCCCACTGAACCCGAAAACTGGCACTGTACAAAAAAAGCTGCTGGCTCCCCGCAGAACTGATCGGGCTTGATTTTCACCACCAATGCCTCTGCAGATTAATCAAACAAAATTCATAGTGTCATGCATTCAAAGCCATCTAATAATCTCCCTGCTACTGATAAATTTCACACTCTAGGGGTCAGAGATATAGTACAGCAGACAGGGCACTTGCCTTGCACACAGGGCATCTCACACGGTCTCTCAAGTACCACTGGGAGTAAGCAACGAGCATGGCTGGCTGTGACCCAAAAACAAAAATAAAAAATCTTCACATCCAACCCTAGAATCTATAAGACCTCTCAGATAGTTGTTGTTTTTTTTTGGGGGCGGGGGTGGGGGGTGGAACGTTTTTCCTTTTTTTGGGGGGTCACACCCAGTGATGCTCAGGGGTTACTCCTGGCAGTGCTCGGAGGACTATTTGGGATGCCAGGGATTGAACCCGGGTCAGTTGTGTGCAAGGCAAATGCCCTACCCACTGTACTATCACTCCAGCCCCCAAGAACATGTCTTTCTACATGCTATTCTCTGCCTCTTAGAGTACTTGCCTTAAATGGCTAAACTCACTACTAACTTAAATTTCTTTCAAGATTCTAGACTATTTTCTATCCTCTGCTTTCAAGGGACCCTATACTTACCCTCATCACAACTCTTACCACATGCACTGAGCTCATCTATTTGTGTCTATCTCCCCAGCTATATATAGTAAGACTCCAGAGATAGGAAACCTGTTTTATTATTCTCCCAATACCCAGACAAAACCTGGCACAGCAGTTCAGAAATACTACACTCAACTCCAGTGACTCCTCATGGCCTAATGAGATGTACTATCTTCCATATGCTTTGTTCATTCTAGTACTCCTGCATCTCACCTACTCAATACTACTGTGTCAATGACCTAGACACAGTTTCACACAGACCTAAAAGAGTCAGGGGGAACTAGAGACTCCAGACTATTTACAACTAGACAATAAAGTAATAGTAGTTTAAGTGGTACAATATGGAGGTGGGGTGGGGAGAACAGACACACGCTAGAGGAATTGAATTCAAACTCCAGAAATAAACCCATACATTAATTTAATTTAAACATTTAATTTATGACAAAGGATCTAAGACTGCACAATGGATAAAAGGAAGTCTCATTCAGCCAATGGTCTGGGAAAACTGGACAGTAACAAGTACAATAATAAAACATAAAATCACTTTACTGAGGCACTGGGGATCACAAATGACATCACCAGGATCTCAGAGTGTGTGGTGAGCTGTCTAAGATCTGACCCACCATACAAAGGCTCCACTAAGCTGTTTCCAGGCCCATAAGGAGATGGACTTCTACAATTCGGATCAAAATAGAAGAGCATGAGGAAATCATGCAAATCAAAATAATGCAGGTAGCATTTATACAAGTATAATTTTGCCCATGTGATCAAATAATTATATAAAACTGATGAACAGGGGGCAGGGATCTCAAAGAGCTGAGTGCATGCTTTGCACTCAGGAGGCCCAGATTTGATCCCTAGCACCACGTGGTCCCCCAAGCATCACTCTTGTAGTAACCCTTGAGCACTGCCAGGTGTGATCCCCTAGGAAGAAACTAAACTAAAATTAATGAATACAAACAAATTAAAAAGACAAACCACAGCCAGATAGTACAGTGGGTAGAGGATCTGCCCTGCACACAGCCAGGTTCAATCCCTGGCACCGCATACTGTCCCACCAACACCAACATGAGTGACCCTGACCACAGAGCAGGAGTAGGAGTAAGTACCACCAGGTGTGTCACCACCTCCCCTGATGAAAACAGACAATCAATCAATGGACAGTGACAACAGAACCAAGGCAACTTCAGAAAAGGGCAGGGGAGGGAGACAAAGTGGAGAGTAAAAAATAAAAGATATAAAAAGAAGAAAAATGTGACTCACAGATCTGTACCCTCACCCGTAAAGGAGGAAAGTTAAGTGGTGGCTAATATGCAGGGCTCACACTGAGTGGCAGCCAGTGTGCGCATGTAAAGCAGTACTCGGTGTCTATCAACAGTGAAGTCACCTGCCAGTGCTATTTGGTTCATTCATTGCTTTTCTTCTACCTTTACCCAATTCAACCCTTGTGCAAATTCATATCTTATTTCTTTTTTCCTTGTTTCCTACTGTGGTTACTGGACGACCCCAGTGCCTTCATACAGAGTCAGGAAAGGGATGTGCTCTGCCATTAATTTTCATCTGTGGTATCATCTAGCTTCTGAAACAGAAAATTCATCTGAAACTTACTTCCATAAACCTATCCCTAGTCTTAATATCCACGATAGCACAGCAGATGGAGGAGGGGGTCCAAGATAGAAAGCTAATGAATATATGATTGCAGAAGAGCCAAAGCATTGCTAATAGGAAACACAGAGTCAAAAAAGAGGCAGAAAATTGGTGATAGAGGGCAGGGCTTGGGAGTGCAGAGCATTCTATATTCATAGGAAAGGCAGCTAGAAGGAAGGAGAAAAAGGAGTAAGCCTTGGGTGTCAGGCCGTGGTACACGAGGATCTGTCCCCTCAGAGCCCACAGGGGCCACCCCACTAACCCAAATCACTGTATCACTGTCATCCCATTGATCAGCGATTTCCTTGAGCGGGCACCAGTAACGTCTCCATTTGTCCTAGCCCTGAGATTTTAGCAGCCTCTCTTTACTCGTTCTTCCCAGAGGTGCCACACTGGAGGCTCTTTCAGGGTAAGAGGAATGAGACCCATCACTGTAACTGTATTTGGCATATCGAATACGCCACGGAGAGCCTTGCCAGTCTCTGGATCTTGGCCGTTGATGGGATTACACAGCACCAGGGGCAGTTTGTGGGTGTGACTGCCTAGCTACTGGAAAATGGGGGGTTCTGGGTGGAAGAGGCCCAGTCCCAATCCGAGCAGGCTTGGAGATCTCAGCCCCGGGTCCTGCACACCTGGGTTCCTCTGCTGGTTCCTTCATTCGTGAGGCTCATCCGAACATGAGCATGGCTGTGGCTAGGTTCCGTAGGTCTTTGGCTGCTGGGGCTCTGCCCAGGGCGGGGAGGGAAACTCAACCCGCCATGCTCCGAGGGGCCCCGGTGAAGACAGCCAGGCGCGGGGGCAAGAGACTAACCCAAATACTACAAAGAAATCTGTCTCTAACTTAACACAGTGTGCACCTCAATATGCTCCCCTAGAAATTGTGTTTGAATAGAAGAAACCTAAAGTTTTGGTAGTCCATTCCAAGTTTCACAAACAGCAGTCATTAGTATTATTCAATACTGCTCAGTGGATGCTTGGTTATGCCACTGGCATTGCACATATGAAGAAATTAAGGCCTAGAAAGGTTAAAGAACATAGCCAAGAGGGCTGGAGAAATAGTTCAACGGGCTAAGTTCATGCTGCATGTGTAAAGTGAGACCAGAGTTCAATCCCCACTGGGAATAATCTCCAAGCACAAAGGACAGAGAGAAGGGAGGGAGGGAGGGAGGAAGAGAAGGAGGGAAGAAGTAGGTAGGAAGGGAGGAAAGGTAGGCCTGGAAGGTAATACAGGGGTTAAGGCACAATCGTAAATGCATAAAATCAACAAAACCTAAACAAGAAGTAAAACTATAATAAAATGCATCTTCCTGCTCTCCATAAGAATTCCTGGTCAACTGAGCCACGTATCACTACACTACATTTTCTGCATGTCTAGTGGCCTCCCCTAAAAAGTTACAGCCCCTTGCACGGTCTCTTATCACACTCTTAACTTTATATATAGGAGTTGCTCAATAAACATGCTGAATGACAGCTCAAGTTCTTCAGTTCCAAAAGCTCTCTGTTCTCTGGCTCCCTCGGGAGAGCGGAAAACGAAGGTGCCTTGAATTCATTTCCCTGCACCATCCACCTCTACCTTCCCCATTTCACTACCTCAATTCTTTATTTTAGGTGATCAAATGCACAGGATTAAGAATCATCCCACCTCCGCAATTAACTAGCTTAATCTCTCTGGAATTTGTTTCATTTGTTCCATTTGTGAAACAGCACTGATATTCCACCTGAAGACTAGAAATGATGTGCACATATAAAGTTCCTGTAAATGACCACTACTGCAATCAAATGGGTTAAATACCAACGCTGGGGCAGGAGAGAGAGTATAGTGGTGAAGGCGCTTGCCTTGCATGGGATCATTCCCAGTGCAATCCCTGGCACAACACCAACTATCGTCTCCTAACACTGCCTGGAGTGATCCCTGAACACCAGCCAGGAGTAAACCAGAATACCTCAGGATATGGCCCCAAAACAAAAATAAAAAAGTCCAAGGTAGAAGCTTGATTCTGCCTCATCTCCCCAACCCACCCCCATCCCCACCCCTACAAGTTCAGTTTTGAGAAAAGTCTCTCAATTGATGCATATCCATGTCACTAGTTAAAATACTTCCCTTCTTCTTTTTCACAGGGAGAAATGACTAGCCAGTCACGACCATACTGGGTAAAAGGTATTCCAAGCAATGGTTAGGATTACAGCTCATTTGAAAAACCTAATAAACATCCTTAAGCAAACATTCATAAAGTAGTTGAGCTCGGAGAGTGGGTTTGTCTGAGGTCTAGTTCTTGGGATTCAGAAACCCATACCAAGTCAAAAGCAAAGGAAGAAAGGGTTCCCACACCTTCTCGGGTAGCAGAGCTATAACACACACTCTGGCCAGAAACCGTGGTCCAGATTCACATATCCTGGAAGACCCACATTACACTCTACGGGTTCCCTCCTGGAAGCCTACCTGAGTCTGTGCTCTTCTCTAAAAGATTCAGGATGACCTCCTCCAACCCTGCCCCAAACCCTCATTTTGAAGATAACAACGGACCCAGGTGCATCTTTCCTGTAATACTGTAGACAGCTAACTCAAATATAAAGTGTGGGAAATATGTGACGGGGAGAGGACACAGGAAGGAAAGCCCCTGTTGGCCACCGCTGACACTGTGAGAGAACAGAGCATGTACCTGATGCCACCACTTTCACACTAGATGCCCTGGCAAGCCTCATACATGCAAATCCTCAGAATAGCTCCTGGCACACAGCCAAATATATCTGTCCTGCTGCTGCTATCACTGCTATGGTCACTGTCCTCCTGATATGACTTTCCCACTTCTCCTTTCCAACTAATTGAATCACAACCTACCTTTGGTGGTTGAAAGGGGTGAAGTGATGAGTGGCATCTTTGGGACCTTTAAAACTCCACTTTTTGTTTTCCACAACAGTCTGCACTGAGGTTTGCTATAGCAACCCAGGCCACTGCAGACGCCAAGCAGCATGGGCCCAAATCCTGAGCTCCTCTCTGGGTTGTCTGCTCCTCTCTTCCCAAGTTCCAACACTGACATCGAGCTGGCCTCCCTAGACTGAAGCATTCCTCATAATTAAGACAGCAACAGGAGAGGCAGCACGGGGGTGACAGATGCAAGGCCAGTTATGAAGCCCAGGCCTTGTATGTGAGGCCTGGGTTCAATCCTGGACATTGCATGCAGCCTTGTAATCCCTGAGAACTGCTGGCACCCATGCCCCCAGGCCTGAGGACGAAAAGCAAGTTCAAGACTGCCTCCCCTCCCCCCCCAAAAATATAAATAAACAAGTAAGTAGAAACAAAGAAAAAAGATAAGCCTAGGAACAAAAAAAGAAAAGATAAGGCTAGAAACAGGCAAAGTTTCACTCTGCCTTGTAACCGATTATTTATTTACTTAAAAGAAGTAAGGAAAAATCAATAAAATCTACTCATTTATCACTTGACTATGCTGTCCCTCTCCTTCCACATGTGTGTTGAATTATGTATCAAGTGTATGAACCAGTCCAGATCCCTCACTAATACACAACCACACAGTCCTCTGTAAACTTGCCCTGGGCAAAAGATCCCCCTTCCTGGCTTTCAACTCACACACCAACACACACATGCTCCTTCCTTCCACAAGGGCAGCAAATACTGCCGAGGGAAACAGGGAAACACAAATGCTATTTACCGAGCAACATTCTACTTAGCAGGAGCGGAGCCAGTCCTCATCCCCTTTACACCAAGATACAAACCAATAGTCCTCCTTCTCCTGTTTGCTTTTCCAGTTGCAACAATTTTTTCTCTCCTTTGCAAAACTCCTGACCCACCTATAAAGTCAGTGGAAGGCAGGGTTTGAGTTTGAAGTTTCCCTTTCCTCCCTTCCTAATTCTTTGTGATGACCACATAAGCCTTTATACCAGAAAAGATCTAAAGCCCTCACCAAGAAAAAGCCAGTCATATCCAGAGAAGCCCCACAGAGCAAGATCTTACTTATTAATTCTCTCAGACAATAGATGTTTTCCTAATTCTGATCATTTTTCTAATGTAATGATTCTACCTGCCCAGAGAAATGCTTCTGGCAAAGTTCAAGTCCAGGATGCGAGGCCAGATAGATAGTACAAGGTTAAAAGTGCTTATACACAGCCGACCTGGGTTTGATCTCCACATCACAGCTGGTCCTAAGCCAGGAGTGATCACCAGAAGTGATCTGACCAAAGCCAGGAGCCCTGAACACAGCTGCATGTGACCCAAACCACCCGGTACTATCAAAATTAACCAGAATGTGAAAATAACTATAAAGCCCATCAGAGGCTGGAGAGAGAGTACAGTGGGTTAGGGCGCTTGCCTTATGCACAGCAGACCTAACTTCGATCCCCAGTACTCCATATGGTCCTCCAAGTTCCACCAGGAGTAGTACCTAAGCATAGAGCCAGGAGTAAGCCTGAGCAGAGCCAAGCGTGGTACCACTCCTGCCCCCACCATATGAAGAAGAGGGAGGAGGGAGAGGAACAGGTACCTGGACCCCGAAGTCTCCTCCTTGTTCTCCACTACAGGGTGGTGCTGAGAGTGCATGTTTAGGTCACCCAGCCCAGGCTCGCAAACCAGCAAACCTACTCTGTCCAGCCAAG
Source organism: Sorex araneus (assembly GCF_027595985.1). NCBI lineage: Eukaryota > Metazoa > Chordata > Mammalia > Eulipotyphla > Soricidae > Sorex > Sorex araneus. The sequence continues at coordinate 230,009,689 of NC_073303.1, forward strand.
ACTCACCATACCCTAGATGGGCATCTGTGAAACTGGGGCTAATAACGAGTTCAATCTTGAATACTGTTGTGAGGAATAAATGAGGTAATGTACACAAGCTTCCTAGCACAGGCACCCACACAAAAGCACTCAATAAATGTTTAACTATTCTTAGTTGTCTAGGAATCAGAATAGTACAATGGCCTACTATCTGTCATCCAGATTAAAAAAAAAGGGGGGGCTTTCCCCCCACATACACAAAAGCGTCAATGAAATTAATATAAAAAGGAAAGCTCAGTTCAATTCCAGCTTAGGCACCAACTCACTTGTAATTTTGAGCAATCATGTCACCTCTATTTTATTTAGTAACTGGGCATATACTGACTTCCAGAAATAAGAATTAATCATATTATAAGTGATAAGAAAGCTTCACTTCTTCAAAGAAAATGCAATAAATAAATCCTAGAAAATGATTATTAAAATGCCATGCCAACTATACGGAGCATGATGTTTCTACTCTGAGAGAGCATTTGGTTGTATAACCTTTTAATCTGTTCAGATCCTACAAGGGTGTGACTTGCAAAGCCATTCAGAGGCAAAACCATTCATTCAATGGAAGACCCTTCTGATGCCAGATGTCAGGAGAAATCAGGAAAGGTTCATGGTTCCATGTGGACATACTAAAGATAACCAGTGCCCTCCTCCCACGGGACAATGCAGCAGATACACAAGAAATGCCCAATTCTGACCATTTGCTCTCCTGGACTGTGTGGTATAGAACCTCTTCCAACACGCACACCATTCTTCCTGGAAAAAATGCAACCCATGAACCAAGAGTAAGGTTTAATTTTTCCTCTGATCTTTTATTTCTAAGTTCACAGATTTAAGTTTTAAACTACCATACGAGTTTCCGTATAAGGGCCAGTGAGAGAGCTCCACAGGCTGAAGAGGATGCACTGCATGCAGGGTCCATTCTTAGCACTGCACAATCCCCTGAGCACCACCAGGAGACAGTCCCCAGCAGAGAACAACCTGAGCACCATCTGGTGTGGTCCCAAAACAAAACAAAAATTTCAGTGTAAGAACTAGAGGTTAGGGTGGAGACTAATTCTCCTCAGTAAGCACGCAATTGAAACCAACTCCATTTGGAGAGCTGGAGAGAGTACAGCAGGTAGGACGCTTGCCTGGCACAACGCAAACCAGGTTCAGATTCCCCCATAGATGGCACCCCAAGCACCGAGCACCACCAGGAGTGATCCCTGAGGACAGTCTGAAGTAAGCCCTGAGCACCACCACGTGTGACTTAAAAAACAAAAAAATGAAAGAAAAATGTTATTCTCACTATAAAATAAAACTCATTCTCAGCTGGTCTACAAGCCTTCGTCCTAAACGACTGTACAGTATCTGATGGGACCACACATACAAGAGTGGCTGAGGTTTAAAGGCTTTTGTTTCCATCCACATCCTACTGGGGAAGGAAAAAAGGCAATACACCTTAAAAATAAGACATGCCATTTCCAATTCACCTCCGTCCCACCGCATTAACCCACTGCATGTAAGCCATGATCACTGTCCGCGCCGCACACCAGGGCTAAAGGAGCCTAAACGCGCTCTGACTCTCGAACTGCAGTCCCTGAATTAAGGTTCGGAGAAAACTCATCCGAGAGACTGAACTCGTCCGCTCCCTGCGCCGAGGGGTGAGGGTCGGCGTCCGGGCCTGCAGGCTTCGGGGGCTCCTTCAGGTGGTCTCCAAAGTTTCCCTGGGCGCCTCGCGGGCCTCCACGCAGCGGCCCGGCCCGAGCAGCCTAGCCTGGCAGCAGGGGTGCCGTGCGTGGCTGCCGCCCCTCGCCTGCTCCGCCACCACCACCACGAGAAAACAGAAGGAAAAGGCGCTGGGGCGTCCCCGGGCCGGCGCCCCTCCGCGGCTGTCCCCACAGACCGACCCGGGCCCGACCGCCCGGGGCAAGGTCCGAGCCGCGAGCCGCCAAGAGGAGCCGCCGGCCCCCGCGCGGGCAGCCCGGCCCTGCCCCGCCCGGCTCGGCCGGGGGTCCCGGCCAGTCCAGCGGCCGCACGCGCAGTGTGGGTCCAGGGCAGGGCCGATCGGCGGCCGCAGGGGTCGCACCGCCGCGCCCCTCCTTACCTCGCCTCATGCTGAGGCGCCCGGGCGCCGGCGTCGCGGCCCCGCAGCGCCCTGCCAGGAACTGCAACGGCGGCGGCCGAGGCAGCGGCGCCGCCGCCGCGGGCTGGGCGGGCGCGTGGGGGGCGGGGGCTGCGGCCGCGAGCCCAACCACGGCGCCGCGCCTCGGGGGCCGCGGGTCCGGGCGCCGGGCGCAGGGGCTCGCGCCTCCCGCCCGGGCCCACCGCCGCCGCCGCCGCGCCCGCTCCTCTGGGACCCCGGCCACGCGATGGCCAGCGGAGACGGGCCGCGGCGCCCCGCGCCCCCGCGCCCGCACGCGCCACATGGTACGGCCCTCGGCGCCCGGCGGAGGCGGGCCCGCGGATTGGCCGAGGCTCGGGGCGGGGGCGCGGGGCCGCGCGAAGCGACCAATGGGGGAGTCCGGGGGGCGCCGCCGCGCGCGGCTCTTAAAGGGGCTCCGCGGCGGCCGGCCGGCTCCCACCCCCCCGCCGCGGGTGTCAGGGCGTGGCCAGCGCTTTTTAGGTGAGCGGGTCCTGACTCTCGAGAGCACAACGCGACGCTGGGGTTCTCTCTGCCCCATCCTGATGGGAAACAAAGAACTCTCGAATGCTCGGATTGGAGAACTGAGAGAAATAGAAATGGACCAGAGTGTGTGTGAGTGGGTACCCCAGCTCCCTGCCGCAGTCTCTCCTCTCACCCGCGGAGGAGACCTTCTGTGATGACACGATCACCTGTGTGGGATTAGCAAACGTTTGAGTAAATCCTTCAGTGTGGGCGTGCTCCTCCATCATAGAGAACTTTTAAGTAGACCCTCCGTGGTAGGGGCGACCATGGGGAGGGGGCGCGCTCCTGGGAAGGTTTGCCTTGCACTGTACCAACCCCAGTCCTATCGCGGGCACCGCCAGAGGTGACGCCCAGCACAGAGCCAGGGAGTAAGCCCCGAGTTTCACTGGTCTTGTCCCAAAAACAAACCGAGAAAAGTGACCTTTAGTAGTTAGCACATGCCTCAGAGGAGGCCCTGTCTTCTCCTGAAGATTTCATCATGGCACGAATCATCTCCCTTATTTCTCTCTTCTCCCACGTGGTCAGACGAAGCGTCAATTAATAATTCATTCATCAGTTGGAGTATTCAGAATTTCTGCCTTCAGCAGCAAATTCCCCTGGTCACCTCTTACTACAGCTGCTAAAGTGCTAAAATACAGGACTCTTATCTGCTGTCTGTACTGTGTCATTCAGCTATGTATTTGGACCACGTGGCAATTGCAACTGCGAGTCTTTCTTATACTTTCCTTTTGCTTGTTTTGATTTTATTTTGTTTTGGAACCATACCTGCAGGTGCTCAGGGACCAGGAGTTTCCCCTAGTGGGTGCTGGGGACACGTATGGGGATTCAGCATGGGACTATCCACATGCAAGGCAAATACCATAACCCCTATACTAACTCTCCAGCCCCTTGAGGAATTAGTTTGCTCTTTTTCGGGGCTTTATTCAGGTAACCATACCTATATGTTGGCCACCAAGTTCCAGATCAAGTTCATCTTGTTTTCAGACTTCTTCAGTTTCTCATACTGGTTCACTTTACTCTCAACTTCTTCATGAGAAAAAGGAAAGAGGACATATTTACAATGCATTGGCATCCGCATGGCAGGCCATGCAAATGGGGGGAAGAACAAAAACTTTTCAAATAATCAGAATTGGAACTCTAGCTTATCAAGTCCTACCTTACTTTTTAAGTCTCAAACCAGCCAGAACTATGCTGGAGCCAAATACAGTGAACCACCATCACCAAATGCTCTTCCTAAACCACCGAGTCACTGGGTTCCTGTTTCCTTTAATCCTTCTGATAAGGAAACAATGACATTTCAACTTAAAACGTCACTTAAAGTACAGGTATAATAGTACTAATGTTCAATGTTAGTTATATATTTAAGGGTAAGTTGGTTTAAAGCATTCACTAGGAAATTAATTTGCAAAACTGATCAATGTAGAAAATAACTTCTTGTGCACTGTGACAATGGGTAGTAACCGTGCAAATTAAAATATTAATAATTGTATTTTGTGTTAAGTATTTTCAATTGAGTAACTTAAACTGTTTATGTTTGCAAAATGGTGAAAGAATAAATCTTTTTCTATTTTTAATGGAGAAATACTGAAGACTATCATTTATGAACCAGGAGATTTACTTGTTAAAAGCTAGTGGATATTTTTTTTTTCTTTTTGGGTCACACCCGGTGACATACAGGGGTTACTCCTGGCTCTAGACTCAGGAACTACTCCTGGTAGTGCTCAGGGGACCATATGGGATGCTGGGAATCGAACCCGGGTCGGCCGCGTGCAAGGCAAATGCCTTACCTGTTGTGCTGTCGCTCCAGCCCCAGCTAGTGGATATTTTAAAAACATCTACTAACACTTAAGAAACTGAAAATTAGCTTATTCTCAAAGCTTAATATCTTAGTCAGACCCAGACCAATTACATGCCAAAAACCTGATGGACTGCCAAGAGAAATGTGAATTTTTCCTGAGAATAGCTGTATTTTAGTAAACTATGGTAGCAAGTGTGAAAAGGGTGCACTAGAAGCTATTTAGACTATACTCTGATGAGCCTGCTTCTTGGGAGTGTAATTGGTGGGTGCTTGCCAACAGCACCAAAACCATTCTTCATAGAAACAGTATTTGGTGATCACTGAGTAGCTTTTGAAACACATTTTTTAATTATAGCACTGCATAAGCTATTCTCACAGTCATCTGACCTCAAGTTGTAAAAGCTTGCTTAAAGTGGGGAACTCTGTAATGTGAAAATTAAAACAACTAGGAGGGAGTCATCTAAATATGTGATAAACTTGTAGCATATGTAAAGGTTTTCTGGAGGCATTTAACCTACAAAAATATAATATTTTAATGCAAAATTGCTGAATTTAAAGTGACCATGAACTCTTAAATGCTATGGCCTAATTTTAAAGGTCAATTGTTTTTAAATTGCCCTGTGATAAAATTGTTCAAGTGTATGTAAATTGGTCTGGTTGTAAACTATTTCAAAGTTCCTAGTATAAAAATTTTATATAACTGAAAACGTTTTAAGCTACTAAAATACTTTTTTTTTAAAGAGATATGAAGGGCATATGAAGCTATTTTAAATATTCATAAACTCAAAGAGTAACAACTACAGGGTTCCTTCAGCTGTAGACAGTATCTTGGCTTTCACTAATTTTGTAACCTGACTATAGTAATATACCATTGTGTCTTTTTCGTCAGTTAAACATGCAACCCAGAGGGCCACTAATACAAAATATGTAATCTCTTGCATACTGTTAACCTTGCTAACATGTCTTACTATAAATCCTGGAGCACAGCGGGTAAGGCATTTGCCTTGCACACAGACGACCCAGGTTCGATTCCTCCGTCCCTCTCAAAGAGCCCAGCAAGCTACCGAGAGTATCCCACCCACATGGCAGAGCCTGGCAAGCTACCCGTGGTGTATTTGATATGCCATAAACAGTAACAACAAGTCTCACAATGGAGACGTTACTGGTCCCCGCTCAAGCAATTTGATAAACAACGGGACAACAGTGCTACAGTGCAGTGCTACTATAAATCCTAATTAACCCAATGACAAAATTTTAAATTGTATGGGGTCAAAAATAAAATATTTTGAGTTGTAAAAAAAATAAATGGGAATATAGGAAGATGTCGTCGTTGACAACATCAATGAGCAATATGATCGACTGGTTCAGCACCTCCATGACTGTGCGAGGAATGCCAAGAGTGAGAAAGCCACAAGAGGAATGCCAAGAGTGAGAAAGCCACAAAAGACGCCTGTTTTCGGAAACTCTAGAGCTAACGTCCGAGCTCACAAAATTGTGCAGAGTTGCGATAAAGGAAGACCTCAAAGAAAGAAGAGCAGCAATGTTGGCCGATGCAACAGAAGCTGGAAAAGGTATTTGCAACGCCTGCCTGTCCTTCACCAAGACTCATCTTATGACTGCCCTCCACAATCCTGATGGATCTATTACATCTTCAAGAAGGGCAATAGAAAAGGTTATCCATGACTTCTACTCAGATCCACAACTTCTACTCAGATCTCTTTAATAGCCATGTCCACCTGCCCACATACAAAATTCCACAGGATGAATATGTCATTCCCAGCATTCTCCCTTCCGATTCCACACAGGCTTGGCTCCTCACTACTTGTCTGAATGCAAGATTCCGTTCCAGTGGAAAACCAGCAGGACTGTTATATTGTGCGAGGCTTGCCGAGGACTGGATCCCGGACTGCTGGTGAAGGAAGGACAAGGACCCAGCTGGTTGCTGACTTGTTACTGTTTACTCAATCTTTGAACTTCCAGCTCCCACACTCCCAGCTCCAACCTGGCTCCAGATCTACCTCTGCCTCTCCTCTCGGCTCTCCTTCCCCATGTCTCTCTCTCGGAACCCCTTTCTGCTCATGGTGCAATACATTGACAGTCACCAAAGGCACCAAAAGATCTTACAGGAAGAACATTGAGGCGACATTATTCTCTTGTATCTGCAGGCCAGTAATCTAGGCCTCTGGAAAGAAGATACAAAACCAAAACCAAAGCCTTCCTTGGGCTGAAAAGCACTCAGATTTACATACCAAAGACTGGGCTGGGCTGCCACATGAAATCTACATTGTCAATTACAAACTAGGCAGCACCTGAAATCTACATCCCAAAGACTAGGCTGGGCTGGAGCCTGGAATCTACAATGTAACAATTCAAGCTTAAAAGGTTCAATAACAATAGCAGAACACCTATTCTCTCAGCAGGACCCATCAATGATGAAATCCCATGGTTGTGTTCCTCCTCTCCTTGTCCAACAAACATATAAGCATTCATAATATTAATTGTTTTGTATGGGCATAGCAAGAGATGCACTAAACTTTTAGAATTGCTCTCCTGGGGTCATCTCAATCTCAGACTACAGTGCTCAGGCCAGATTAGTCTTTCCTATCCCCAGCAGGGTCCTAGTCTCATCATTACTTTAAGATCATGACAGCACTTGTCCATGATCAGACTCTTAACTTGTAGTTAAGAATGAGGCACTTTGGCCAGGCCCATCTCGATGCCAGGGTAGCACATAACTTACCGCTTGCCTAGGTCCTTCTCGTCCCACGTCAGGACCCTGCTTTGGGGATGCTAGGTAGTAAGGGCAGCTGAGGCTTAGGTCAAGAGAACAGATGCCCTGGAGGAAAATATCATGTAGGGTCAAATGACTCCCAGGTTACAAAAGCATAACATTTCTTAAGTCTTCCTGTGCCCATACAAAAAGGACTTGCTCTGAATAAACTATGCAATGACTCAAGGAGAAGAGAAAAAACATTACTTACAAGTCAACAGAATACTAAGAAAGAAGCTACAAATAAACACAGAGGAATGGGAGCACTGTGACGGGAGTAACCTAAACTACCTGAAGCTATGTAATCCTACACTAGCCATCAGGGCATTCAAACTCAGTAGTATGTCTGGATCCTCCAGATGTGAGCTATATTATAGACTCACCACCAGGATCTCACCATTCTACAAGGAAGTGATCATTGACATAAAGAGAGGGTTCAGCAGGGTGATACCATTTCACTGAAACTCTTCAGTGCCACCCTCGAGACTGGAATGGGAAGGAATGGGAGTGAAGATAGACAACTGGAATGGGAAGGAATGGGAGTGAAGTTAGATGGTTGGCAACTGCACCACCTCTTGTCATCACTGATGACATCATTCTAATAACACCAAACATTAATCAAGCATCACAAATGCTGTGTGTGGAAAGTTTGGGCTGCAGCTGAATCTCACGATGACAATGTTCATGAGAAACGGACTAGCTCCTGACATTCCATTTGCTCTCAATGGAACGAACATCTCCGAATGCAGCAGTTATGTGTACCTCGGTCAAGAACTCAACATGACAAACGACCTGGCACCTGAGCTGTGCAGGAGGAAGAGTAGCATGGAACACCTTCAAGAGAGTTGAAGAAGTGGTTAAGAGGATGAAGAACCTCCAGCTCTGGACACATCTTTTCGCCACCACTGTTCTTCCTGCACTAACATATGCCTCAGAGACCTGGGCCCTACGAAAACAGGATGAGAATGCTATTCAGGTCTTCCAAAGAGCTATGCTTGGAGTACCACATTTCACTCAAGTGAGAGAAGGAATCCAGTGTTTCAATCTCTGTCAATGAGAATCAGGGATGCTGCCTTGTTTGCCAAGGCGTCAAAAATCAGATGGGCCAGACACATAATGAGATTTGGAGACGACCGCTGGATTAGAGCTGTTATGGACTGGATTGCACAGATGTCAAAAGAACACCTGGTCGCCCACCTACGAGATGGTCAGACTTCTTCGTCAAGTCCCTGAATGAACGGTTTGATGCTCTTCATGTTCCTAGAGCGAGCAGACGCCATTGAGCTACACTAGCACTCGACAGGGACAAATTGAGACATTACTGGTGCCCGCTCGAGCAAATTGATGAGCAACAGGATGACAAGTGATACAAGTGATACTCTCTTTCAACCTTATTTTTAGTAATATCAACTGTCTGGTATACCTTCTCTAATAAATGTACTCTCCAGTCAAATAACTCATCTGTTACTGATGCTACAAATCCCCCTCCTCTGTGAAGTCTTTCTAAACAGATTGTTTATACTGCTGCTTAGAGAGCTCTGATCTCTACCCTGTGCCACCCAACCCTGGTTTTTCCATGCCTTCTGTTCCAATCAGCAATTTTATTGACAATATGTAACTCTTATTCATTTACAACAACAACAACTTACAGTATTGACTCCTAAGGAACTGTTTGAAAGCTCTCTGTCTGGAAGCTGTAGAGAGTTCAACAGAGTGAGTGAGTGTTTTCTTTGCAGAAGGCCCAGGTTCAGTCCCCAACACCACACTATCCCCTGAGCACCAAAACCAAACCAAAACAGTTCTCTGCATATACAGTTGACTTTCTTTCTTGTAGCAGAAATTATTCCTGGCAGAGCTCAGGGTCCCAAATGGGATGCTGGGGGTTCAACCTGGTCAGCCACGTACCAAGCAAGTTCCCTACCTGCTGTACTATCTTTCAGGCCCACATACAAGCTTTTCAACTATAAAAATGCATCGGGGCTAGAGAGATAGTACAGTGGGAAGGGCTGCACACAGCTGACCTGGGTTCAATCCCTGGCACCCCATCTAGTCCCCCAAGCCTGCCAGGAGTAATCCCTGAGCAGAGATCAGTAGAAATCCCAGGTTGAGAAACTGTTTTAGACAGCACATCTAGTGTGGCCCCCCTCCAAAAAGAAAGGTATATCAGTCTTCTGAATTAAATTTAGTACTGAATTAAATTTAATACTAAAATCAGTCTTCATTTCTCCAGCAATATTCAACTATATGATATCAACAAGCCCAAGGTGGACTAGCAGGTCCTCTGGAGGCTAAGTCATTCACTATTACTCTTAACTTCTGTCTAGTTTCTCATTCCTTGGCTTTCTCTTTGTTTAATGATTATCCCCATAGGATCTCCTTCTACATCAGTAACCTAATTTCCCATTGAAGAATTTATCCCTCTCCTATTCCCAGTTTGGTTTGGTTGGAAATGACCACTATTCTTCTTTGGACTTGAATAATATAGGTAGCTGTTGGAGCTTCTAGCAGCCACCCTAGGCCATGAGATCAAGCCTTCCTGAAAAAGTGGCATTAGAGGCAGGACTGGGAAGGCTGGGAAATGGGGAAAGGATGAAGAAATGGAAAACTATGACAACATATATGATGTAAACAATAAATTTCCTCTTTTAAAAAAATGTAGTTTTATTTCTCTACCAAATCAGGGGCTGTCTAAAACAGTGTTTCTCAACCTGGGAAATGTTTTATATGCACAAAACATTCCAAAGGAAACCATAGGTGAAAACTGTAAACTGGAGGCCACAACACAAGAGTAGGGGGGCTAACTACTCAGACAGGGCACAAGAAGAAAATGGGCCAGAAGGGGCTGTAATTGGAAGAAGTTGAGAGAACTCAGTTCTGAAATATGTGGATAGAGAGTCAGGAAGATAGTCCAAAATCCTGGAGTGCCTGTTTTGCATACTGGAACCCTTGGTTCAATACCCAGCACTGCATGTTCCATGAGCACTGTTAGAAATGAACTCCAAGCACCAAATCAGAAGTAATCCTCTAGCACTGCCAGGTGTTGCCCCAAAATAGACAAAATTAAGTAAATAAAAATAAATAAGTAATACATTGAATGATCAAGATGTGACTCAAGTATAGAGTACAAAATTTGCATGTAGAAAACAGCAAAAAAAAAAAAAACAGTGGATGAATTCCACAGTCCAGTCCATACTTTCCAAGCATTCAGTGATGATATCAATTACTACCAATCAATCAATTACTAGTTCATCATGATACAAGGGATGCTCAACTATAAATACCTCTAGGGAAATTACAAGCGGTCTGTAGCCTAGAGTTTTTCAGTTGTGGGCCAGAGATAAAGCACAGGAGGCAAGGTACTGCCTTCCAAGCAGCTGACCCTGGTTTGAAACCCTATTCACTTCACTACCAGGAAGAAGTTGAGCACAGAGCCAGAGTAAGCCCAAAGCACTGCTGGAAGCAGATCAGAAACAAATGTTTCCCAGTAGCCAGTTCTCTTGGACAGTCTCAAAAGTCCATCTTCTCTATAAAGCAAGAAAATCAAGTAGAAGAAATAAGACTGAATCCATTGTCACATAAGCATATCAAAGACATGAGGATATGAAAAACTTGATGTCCTTGCTGCACTTCTACATAGAAGACTGCTTTAAATCAATCCAGTTGGGTGGGGGCAAAACTAAGGAAACAATAAATTGGGATAAGCTGGAAGACATTCTAGATCATGGGTTTTATTCTTTTTTTTTTTTTTTTGCTTTTTGCTTTTTGGGTCACACTCGGTGATGCACAGGGGTCATTCCTGGCTCTGCACTCAGGAATTACCCCTGGCAGTGCTCAGGGGACCATATGGGATGCTGGGAATTGAACCTGGGTTGGCCGCATGCAAAGGCAAATGCCCTACCCGTTGTGCTATCTCTCCAGCCCCCTCATGGGGCTTATTCTTAAACTAACAGTCACAGTGAGATAAACAAACAAAAATGGAGCATCTGGAGTATAACGTAAGTGGTAGAGTACATGTTTGCATGTTCTGGGCCATGAGCTTGATAATCGGCACCACATAAGCCCCCTCCAGTCCTCCTCATGGCACACTACCTCAACAGATGTGTCTTCTATTAAAAACATGTTTTAACTAGTTAAATTTCTTCCCTTCCCTTCCCTCTCACCCCTTGTTCTCATGCTGGGGATTGAAAACAAATCTCACACATGAAAGACAAAGAAAGGCATTTACTCTTGAGCCATATGGTTCTTGGCTCGATCTAATACAGACTTTCAAATAATTTTGATTGATTTGCCAGTTTCACTCTGCCAGGAAAAAGGGAGATTTAAATGCAACTTGGCAAAATTACAGATCTATTTTTGCATTAATTTTTCATAATATAAACAGGAAAATATACTCACTAAGAGGTGTTGTCTCACTAACTCTGACTGGTATGTATAACAGAAATTTTAAGCAATATCTTTTGTTCGTCCTTTTTTTTTTTTAATCTGGGCCCAGCAGAATTATCCCACCCAGAAAGGTGGCAAGAAAAGGGGGGCCATTCTGCCACCAACCAGGTAGTGATCAGAGAAGACATAGCCAACATTCATAAACACATACATGGAGTGGGTTTCAAGAAGTGTGTCCCTCGTGTACCCAGGAAGAACCAGAAACTGTCAGGAAGGAGATGTACACAACAGATGTATTCACGGGCACCAGATTCCACAAAGCTGTCTGATCAAAGGAGTAAGGAATGGCCCTTACCACATCCATGTGTGGCTGCCCAGGAAATGTAATGTGGATAAGGATTCACAAAGCAACTTTATAAATAGTTACCTATGTACCTGTCACCACTTTCAAAATATGTATTCATCGTAGATAAGAACTAGCTTATGATTGCCATAAAGTTACACACAATTATATATACATTATCACTGTATCACTGTCATCCGGTTGTTCATCAATTTGCTCAAGTGGGTGCCAGTAACGTCTTCACTTGTCCCTGTGTAGCCCGATGGCGTCCGCTTGCTCCAGGAACACGAAGAGCACATTGTTGTTACTGTTACTGTTTTTGGCATATCAAATACGTCACGGGTAGCTTGCCAGGCTCTGCGGTGCTGCTTCTTCCAAATGGCCCAAAGCTACAGCATCTAAGAACTAGGCTACAGAACAGAGCTTCCCGTGACAGTGAGCTGTGGGAAAGAGGGCGGGAGTGATGTGACAGGGAGCCCCTGAGACAGTGGTGGCAGGAAGTGGACAAATGGTGGGGCTGTGGTATTGGAATGTCGGATACATGAAACTCAACCTGTGACAGGACTGTAAAACTGCAAAGCATGGTGACAAAACTTTTAAAATACAAAAGAGGAACAGATCAGCAAAGCTCCCTCCCAGCTGCAGCAATGGGATCTGCTTTTTTGCAGCCCTTCCAAAGTTGGCAGGGGGCTGAGGGGCATGTCACAACATTAGGCCGGAGGACAGTCTCATGGACAGTGGAGAGGCGAGCCCAGAGGTCACGAGAGAGTGTGTGATGGGAGGGGACAGTTGGGCTTTTCTGTCCTCCTTCAAGAACAAAGTGGTGGTGAATGTGCCTTTGATGTGAAGTGGTGGGGCTGTGGGAGAGCAGAGGGTGAGGCTGCGCCTTACCAAGACTTCCTCTTTCCCTCCGGTTCTGGTTCTAGCCAGCAGTGAGGTAGCCAGTGGTAGGGCACACCTGCCCTCCTGCCTGGCCCTGGCTGGCTCACATCCTAGAAACAGGGTAGGTGTGGGCGGGTAGGTGGTTCTTGTACTCTTTGTCTCCAGGACTCCAAAGGAGGGAGGGATCACTGGCTCCTGGCAGGTCCCCAACTTTGATTGGTGCTGCCAAGGATCTAGTCTGCCAGGGATCTAGTTTGAAAATTGGCAGGGAAAAAAAAATCCATTATGAAATGCTGAAATGAATATATATACATTATATGAATGAAATATATATTGTATATATTATATATTCTGTACAATATTGTATATTAGAGAGAGAGAGAGAGAGCTCAACAGGCTGAGCTCCTTATGTGCAGGAGGTCCAGGTTCATCCCAAGCACATACCTGTAGTCCCCTGAACTGCCAGGAGCAACCCCCAGGACAGAACTGGTTCTCCTGAGAACCAGATATGTGACCCCCACCAAGTTTTTTAAAGTTTCCTTGAGACCTGATGTAACTCGCAAAAAGACACTTCCTTAAACCAACTCAGACCAAGTCTTTGAAGGACTCAGAAAAAAAAAAGCATATTTTGCCAACAGAGTTTTTCTAAACTTTTATGTTCATACACAGTAACACGTGAGAAAAACTTAATCTATCTATCTATCTATCTATCTATCTATCTATCTATCTATCTATCTATCTGTATGGCTTCTCTATTTTTTGGGGGAGGGGTTCAAACACAGTGCTACCCAAAGACTATTCCTGACTCTGTGCTCAAGAATCACTCCTGGCAATACCTCGGGGAACTGTGTGTGGTTGTAAATACCTTGACTCCTGTACTGTGTCTCTAGCACCAGGACTTGGAGTCTTTAGACACAGAACTGTGTGCCCACTATCAGAAGACTAAATGCCACACACTTTTAGAAATAAAGCAAATTGAAGAAAAAGAATCTAATTTTTGCCAATCTAATCTTCCTCTATTGTTCATATATATTGCTCTTAAATATCAAAATATTAACTTCAAAATTGTATGAGGCAAAAAAAAATGAAAGAGGGGAAGTGGATGCCAGGAATTGAACTCAGGGCCTAATACATACAAGGCAAACACTCTACTGCCGAGAATATTATTTTCTTTTGACTTTTTTCAATTGTGAAAGGAAGAGGAACAAAGAGGAAGGAGCTGAAGGAAGGAAAAGGAAAAGAGACGTATGATATTGCACGTTTAAGTGAATAGGGCAGAGAAATGATACAGGGGGTAAGAAGCTTGCCCTGCATGTGCCCAAGCCCTGTTCTTTGGCACCACAGTCTCATAAGCACCACCAAGAGTGATCCCAATGCCCTGCCAGGTGTGCTTAGAAACCCCCACCTTTCCCCACCACCAGCCCTAAGTGCAATAATGACAGAAGATGCCATGATAAAACTATCAAACTTGACATGTAACCAAGTGTTTTTTTAATTTAGGAGGAAACTATATCCAAGTGGATCAGCGTTTTATGCGGAAGGAAATGCCTTTCAACAGTTAGGCTCCTAACAGGATCACAAATCTTTGTTTCCATTTGAGATCCTAAACTACTGTTTAAGACTGTTCTTTTTCGGGGGCTGGAGCGATAGCACAGCAGGTAGGGCATTTGCCTTGCACGCGGCCGACCGGGGTTCTAATCCCAGCATCTCATTTGGTCCCCTGAGCACCGCCAGGGGTAATTCCTGAGTGAAGAGCCAGGAGCAACCCCTGTGCATCGCCGGGTGTGACCCAAAAACAAAAACAAAAACAAAAAGACTCTGTTCTTTTTCACTCATTTGCTAAAGTATCTAATCTATTAGGGTTATTGGTAAATCATTCCTTTGAGTACCAACATCACCCCAAGATCAATTAGATATACTGTCTGACCTCATGTACCTGATAGGAGGAAATATGAACCAGTAGAAAAGTATCTTTGCCAGACAAAAGTGTATGGTCTCTCAAAAGAGAAAGAGAAAGTGTCTAGGAAACGAATTTCTTTTTTTTCCTTGTCCTGGTTCCCACAAAGAGGTGCCTATCCCAAAAATTTTCGGAATTTTTCAGAAGCACTTCATTTCCAGTAAGAAGGTTGGTTAGGAACTTAAAAACAGAATTGACTAAATAGTAACATGTTAAAATCTAGGATAATATAGGAGTAGGTAGGTCATTTGGAATTGTGCTTTGGGGGTGAGGTGGGGGTTCCCAAGTTGTTGCTTGGGGGCCAACAACACTCAGTGCTAATGGCAGGCCATATGGTAACAGGGATCCAACTCAAGCCTGGTATGTGTGAAGCATGTGCTACAGCCGGCTGAATTATCTCCCAGTTCTTATTTTTGCCTTTTTACTTTGGGAAAGAATGTACATTCTCTTGTGATGAGAAAGAGACATACAGTTTAAAAGCAGGTTCTCCCTCCACCCCCACCCACTCCCTCATACACATAGAAGGAAGGAAGGAAGGAAGGAAGGAAGGAAGGAAGGAAGGAAGGAAGGAAGGAAGGAAGGAAGGAAGGAAGGAAGGAAGGAAGGAAGGAAGGAAGGAAGGAAGGAAGGAAGGAAGGAAGGAAGGAAGGAAGGAAGGAAGGAAGGAAGGAAGGAAGGGGTTGGGGAACGAGAAGAGTGTCTGTGTATTTTCCGTATTTAGCAGTCTTTTGGATACTCTAGACAGGGCCTCTGTGGAAACAGGTCTTTGGTTCTTATTATCTCGCCTTTCTCGGAAGCCTAGTCTGTCTACCCCACCGTCACAGCTGCTCTAAGTAGATCACAAATGTTGGTTCTTAACAATACCGACTGGCATCGATGACACTTGTGAGAGAGTTTAGGAACCTGGGAAGATTCTTTAAGTTCATCTAGAAGGGTTTGTTACTATTTCCTGGGTTCCATGCCATTTTTATGCTCTAAGGAGAGAGAGAAGCAGCAGGCAGGGGACAATCACCATCCTTGGCTCTGCCCTTTTACCTGCACACTTGGAAAATGTGGAAGTAGGGGCTCAAAGGGCTAGACTACATGCCTGGTATACAGAGGCCCCAAGTTCTGTCCCTGGCACCATGTAGGCCCCTCCTGTGGTGCTAGTGGCCCTCAACACCATCAGCACACTGCAATTCTTTACCTGAGCCCCCCATATGCAGGGCCCCTGAGGACTCCTCCAGAAAAACAAGAACAAAAACAACACCTTGGAAGAGGGGCAGGGATATACTTCGATCTGAGACCCTGGGTTCATTTCATGCCAAGCACTGTAAGACTCCCTATGTGGCCCGAGTGAGCCCTGAGGACCACATGTGGCCCTTATAAGTATGCAGATATTTATATAATAACGATACAAATTTGAAAAACCTTGAGCAGGAAGGGAGCGCTGATAAGAGTTGAGACCAGGCAATGACAAGTGCTCTGAAGTCTAGCATATAAGTGACAAGGGGTACTCTGTATCAATGCCTTCAATTCATAGGGCTGCTAGCTAAGGTCAGGGTGGCTAGAGTCTCCCAGATAACCTTCCCCCCCCCCCCGAAAGAGCAGCTTGTTATTTCATCCCAGGATGCTGTTCAAACATTAACTCCAGGGGCTGGAGCCATAATACAGGAGGTGGGGGCTAGAGTGATAGCACAGCGGGTGGGGCATTTACCTTGCACACGGCCTACCCGGGTTTGATCCCGACATTCCATATGGTCCCCTAAGCACCGCCAGGAGTAATTCCTGAGTGCAGAGCCAGGAGTAACCCCTGAGCATCGCTGGGTGTGACCCAAAAAACAAACAAACAAACAAACAAACAAAAAACAATACAGGAGGCAGGGCATTTGCCTTGCACGTGACATACCTGGGTTCAATCCCTCTTCCCCTTTTCCTCTCCTTCCTCTTCCCCCTCTCCTCCTCTTCCTCCTCCTTCTCCTCTTTCTCACTCTTAGCAGTGCTTAGGGGACCATGCAGTGCCAGGAATCAAACCTGGGCTTCCCAAGTACAGAGTATGTGCTCAGACTAATGAATTTTATTATCCTAAGTCAGTTTTCCTTATTGTTTATTGGGCCATCCTAGCAATGGTTGAGGCTTACTCCTGGCCCTGTGCTCAGGGATCACTCCTGGTGGGCTTGATAGACCATATGGGTGTGAGAAATTGTACATAGGTTGGCCACATGCAAGGCAAGTGCTCTACCCACCATACTATTGCTCTATCTCCTTTTTTTTTCCCGTTTTACAATGTTTTCTTGGCTGGAGAGATAACTTAATGATCCACTAATATGTTACAATTTAGTTTGAAAAAAGTGAAAAATGGGGTAAAATAGGACCCAGAAGTTTTGGGAGTACATGCCTGGCATGCACAGAATCACAAAAGTATAGAGTATTGGGTTTCATTATTTCTGCTCTGAGTTTGGATGTTAACTAAAAATTAATTGATATACATAGATTAAGTGAAATCAATGAAACATTTCTCTGGAGGTTCTTGTGAAATAAACTGCCCCTTTCCAGAGAGTAGGTATTGATAGTCATGGTGGAGAGAGCCAGTGAGAATGAGATATGATTTTGCTGTCTGGGGACTTTTTAGGACTGGCAGCCTTTGAGGTGTTGACCAGGTCTATTGTGTGTGGTGAATCAGCTCTGCTGTTATCTGCAGGGAGTGGGCATCTAATCTGAAGGGAGCAGAAATCAGCTCTGTTTCCCCCGGAGGGAGAGCAGCAGGGAAGCAAGCCCATGGGTCAGCTTTGCCAAGGGAACGTGTAGGGCAGGTGATCCAAATGGCAGACTGATGTAAGTCCAAGCTGGGTAAGAGACAGTTTTGTCATAAGAGGGGACAGTGCTGCTGCGCATAATCTCTTTTTATAACCAAAATTAAGGCAATGGCATTAGAAGCTGTTACTGAGGAAGTTTTTGTTGTAGATAACATTTACTGGTGCATTTATCATTGTAATTCTCTTTGCAAGAATTTGAGGACCTTATCTGATTTTCCTGAACACCTTAGGTAACTAGGAACTTGAACTTGTGTAATCTTTGCCTCTTATCAGCTTCACAGTTCTTATGAATATTCATGAGAGGACCAAAGAATGCAAACTTTGAAAGAACCACTCAAAATAAGTTTGCCTGCAGTCTGCAACAGGACTTACAGAGAGGAGCTTCCCCTGTGCCTGAATTTTCAGGAAAATAAAAATTTTAGGATTTCCCTTTAGTGTACAAGGAGTTTGAAGGGCTTTAGAGCTGAGAAGGATAACATTATATAATTCCTGTACCACTGTATCACTGTCATCCCGTTGTTCATTGATGTGCTCAAGAGGGCACCAGTAATGTCTCCATTGTGAGACTTGTTGTTACTGTTTTTGTCACAAGCTAACACCACAGTTAGCTTGCCAGGCTTTGCCTTGCAGGCGAGATACTTTCGGTAGCTTGCCTGGCTCTTCTAGAACGGAGGAATCGAACCCAGGTTGGTTGCGTGCAAGGCAAATGCCCTACCTGCTGGGTAATCTTATTGTTGCTTTGCTTCCTAAGTCCACTCTTGCAATGGGGAGTTGTCATTTACACATGACTCTAGTTAGGACTTACAGGTGTGAAAAGACCACAGCTTTCACCTTAAGGCAAAGATCTGTATCGCCTTTCCCTCTTATCTGGAATATAAATCAGAAAATTTCACATACATCACCGACATCTTAGACCTTTTTGAGCAACTGAATCCCAGCCAAATCCTCTAGTTGGGAGCTTTTAGACATTGAAGACAGTTACACACCCTGCCACAGAGCAGTCTGTTTGAGAGGCTAAGCTATTACTAGTAAAATGTTACTATTACTAGTAGAATGTCTTCCAAAAGATTCCAAAAATGTCTTCTATGTCTTTTGGAAAAGACATTCCAAAAGATCTTCCAAAAGATTCTTTAGAATCACCTAAGATCTTTTATAATTTCTGGTATTAAAACTAATTGAAAAAAAATAAAACTAATTGAGGCAGAACTTCTGGGAAATCGGTATGTTAAAGTTTTAAATTAGTTAATTTTGGAGGGGATTTGGACCACACCCAACCATAGGCTCAGTGCTTATTCCTGGCTCTGTGTTCTGGGGTCACTCTGGGTGGTGCTGGGGTGGGGACTATATCCAGTGGAGGAAACCTAACCAGGTTAGGGCATGCAAGGCAAGCACTTTAACCTCGGTACTAGATCTTTGGCCTATTACAGTTTTTCAAAACTCCCTATGTGTTCCAAGCACAGCCAGAAGTGAGAATAGGAACCCAGTTCTGTCTTCAATTTATTGTTCAACAAGATTTTACCCTTTTCTTGAAAGAGTAAAATAATAATGCATAACAATAATAATTATAAATAGTTGATCACAATGCGAGATGGGTTTGGTGTGGTGGTGGGGGAGACGGGATGGGTAGGGATCTGGAAGGCACGGAGTATCTTCCAGATGATCACAGTCATTTGATTCCAAAGACGCAGCAGGCCATTATTTGACCCTTTTGCTTCCAGGAAGGAACAAACTTTTTTTTTTTTTTTTTTTTTTGTGGTGCTGGGGATCACACTGAGGTCTCGTGCATGCAAGTACAGCCGAACCACATCCCAGCCTCCAGAAAGAG
Source organism: Sorex araneus (assembly GCF_027595985.1). Lineage (NCBI taxonomy): Eukaryota > Metazoa > Chordata > Mammalia > Eulipotyphla > Soricidae > Sorex > Sorex araneus. The sequence continues at coordinate 230,029,122 of NC_073303.1, forward strand.
ATCAATTTAACCTTCCTTTTGTTATAGCTCTCCAAGACAGACGCCTGCGCGCCTCCACTGCAGCTCGGTGACTGGCGCTGCCGCCGCGCAGACGTAGTGCCGGCCCGCGGCTGAGCCGAGCGGCGAGCGCTAGCGCCCCCTGCCGGCAGACTCCCGCCTGTCGCACAGTCCCGGCTGACCTCGTTTCCTTGGGCTCCCCGGAGAACGGAGCTTAGCCCAGGCCTCCGGCGTTCCTCTAATCTGGCATGCCTCTGACTTTCCTGGGGCGAGCTCTGGTGTGAGAGGAACGCGAAGCAAATGGGAGGACAGTGTCTGGGCAGAGGAGCCTGCTGCTGCCCACTCCGCGCGCGGCCCGGGGGAGGTTCAGGGCACACGCAATAGCAGCTCCAGGAAGAGGCTTCCCAGCCACAAGCATTTAGTCTTGAATAACGTCTGGAAAGCATCAATCAAGACAGAAAGGGCTGTCATTGGGGGTTTGTTCAGCCGAAGGAAGCATCGGCAGGACTCACCAGTTAGGACTTCCAAGGGCATCTCCTCTGCCCAGAGCAGCGCTGCCCAGGGCGTCCGTGCCGGCCCGCGCGATGCTGACGACACACCCTTGCCACCTCCTGGTCCTGCCCCCGAGCCCTGGGTGGAGGCCGCCAGGGAGGAGCGAGAGGGTGGTTGAGAGGGTGGTGTGCGGGGCCGCTCCCCGCGGTCCTCACGTCCTCCGCGCCCGGGGAGCGCCGCGCGGCTGCGGGCTCGTCACGGTTGCTATGGCAACCAGGAACTGGCGACTGCGGTGACTGTGGACCGCACAGGACACTGATGCTGGGGAACTAACTGCACGGGTAGAGGGACCCGTGTTGGAACACTGTATACGGAAACCCAGCAGGAACAGCTTTGTAATGCTCTCTCTCACGGTGACTCATCAAAATAAATTTTAAAAATAGGGGAAAAAAAGAGAAAGTTATAGATCAGGGAATATAGCTGGGCTCTCCTGAGCATTTTGAGCCACAAGAGACCACAAAGGACGTCGGGTTCTTGGATGGTTTCATTCCTACGCTATCTTCAGGCATACACACTGTACCTAACCCTTTCCTTCCCTCCTTCCCTCCTTTCCTTTCTCACGTTCCCCAGACCCTCAACACACTAGATTTCTAAGGGTTGGATATCCCAGACCCCTTACCCCAGGGAATTCTGCTCAACAAACACTAGGCGCGACGACCTGGGTAAGCAAGCAGCTGCATAACGTCTTTTACTCTCAGAACCAAAAGCCCTCGCCCTGCTCTGAAAAGGTTTGTGAAGCATGACACTGGTTATGTTTCACACCTCCAAATACCTGGTTGTCATGGTCCATGGAATTGTAAAGAAATCTGAAGGAGCACTGAAAGAAGCGAGATGGAAAACAAGATCAGCATTTGTTTATTTAAATCATAGAATTATAATCAGATCAGACAGAAGCATTAGAAGTTATTTTATCTTCAAGCATCATTGGCGCTATTACTGGCTGTGTCTGAAGCTCTGGTCAAAAACAGATTTATTCCAGCTCCCATCCTCAGAGGGTCCTGGGCTAAGGATCCAGTGAGAAGGGGCTCTTGCTATCCCTACTGGCATTTCCTCAATCTCCCTCATGAGTGCTCCTTGCAGTTGCAGAAGCACACACAGGTGTGAGAAGCGCAGCTGACAGGACCAGTCTGTGTCTGGGAGAAGATTCCTGCTCTTGACCAGGAGTCTCTCTGCTTCACCTACAGATCTCGGAATATCTGGTTACAGTTCTAGAAAAACTGAAGATATTTGTTCCTGAACTTCGATCATACACCTGGATCCATTATCTATTTTACTCACTCCTCCTACTAACTTGTGAGTTTTAAATTTTTGTTTTCTTAATTTGGGGGATTTGGGCCACACCTTGCAATTAATTCCTAGGGCTACTCTGGAGTTACTCAGTCCCAGTGGGGCTAGGTTGTTTTCTTTTTTTTCCCTAAATGAATATTTTATTGCCACTGGGGTAACATGATTACAATAATGTTAATGTTAGTGCATTTATATACAATGTTACTGCACCTTCCCCCACACCACCAAGTGCCAAAGACCTTCCACCACTGCCCTTGTCACTTTTTGTTAATCTTTTCTTCTTCCCACCCTGTGAGGTTTTATATCAGTTTTATAACTTGTGTTCTTACACAAAATCACACAGATAGTTCAGTTGCAGTATTAATTTTTGCTGATATTAGGATGTAAGTTTGATTCCTGGCATTGCTCCACATACCAAATGCAATCCTGGTGGCACTGACATTCGGGATGCCCAAAGCAATAATAGAAGTGTATAATGGGAGAGGGCAGAGTGGTAGTACAACGCTGTGCATGGCCAACCTGGATTCGATCCCTGGCATTCCATACAGTCCCCTGAGCACCACTAGGAGTAATTCCTGAGTGCAGAGCCAGGAGTAACCCCTGAGCGCTGCCAAGTGTGACTTCCCTACCTCCACAAAAAGATTGTGATTGGGACTTGTCAGATAGTAAGGTGCCCATGCTGCAGGCCCGGGTTTGATTCCTGGTACTACATATGTTCTCTGAGCCCCACCAGGAGTGATCCATTAGTGCTGAGCCAAAAAATAACTCTTGAGCACTGCAAGATATGGCTGAAAAGACAAAAAGTATTTGATCTCTGGAGCACCATGTACAGTGTATAGGAACATCACAGTTACATATAAGACCCTGAACATCACAACCACAACAAGAAGAAGGAAGGAAATGGTGGGAAAACAAATTAAAGAACACAAAGAATTGTAAATTGGGGCTGGAGCGATAGCACAGCGGGTAGGGCATTTGCCTTGCATGTGGCCGACCTGGGTTCGATTCCCAGCATCCCATATGGTCCCCTGAGCACCACCAGGGGTGATTCCTGAGTGCAGAGCCAGTAGTACGCCCTGAGCATCACCAGCTGTGACCCCCCCCCCCCGCAAAAAAAAAATTGTGAATTGCCTGTGTACTGGTCAGATAATTGACATTCTTTTTGACTGAGTGTTGAAGGCCTGACATCAACTGGGTGTAGACTAAATTGATATTAGGAAAAATTTCTTGGGATGTCCAGAACCACCGACAAGTTATTCCAACTAAAATTTTACTGATTTTATATATTTTCACTGTTTTTACAAAAAAATGAAACATTCTCTGTATTTTGGAAAATATAACACAGAGATTGTACAACAGGTAAAGTGCTTGCCTTGCATGTGGCCAACCAGGGTTTAATCTCTGACACCACATATGCTTCTCTGAGTATTGCTAGGAGTGATCCCTGAGCACAGAAACCAGGTAAACCCTGAGCACCATGGGGTATGGTCCCTACAATAAAACCAACCAATAGCCAAACAGAAAACAAATAAAATAAGTTATCAGGACTGGAGAGATATTATAGGGAATAGGCATTTTCCTTGTATGAGGTTGATCCTGGTTTGATTCCTGGCATCATATGGTCCCCGAAAACACTCCCAGGATTGACCCCCCAGAATAGACCTAGGAGCATCTCCTAGGCAGGATCCACACCACACTGCTGGGTATGGCCCAACTCCCCCTCCAATAAACTTTTGTTTTGTTTTGGGGACACGCAGCAGTGCTCAGAGCTTACTCCTGGCTTTGTGCTGAGGGATCACTCCTGGAGCTGGGGGACCATATGTAGTGCCAGGGATCCAATCCAGGTCTGCCACATGCCAGGCAAGTGCCCTACCCACTGTGCTTTCTCTCTGCCCCACCCCTCCCCCTATTCTTATGTTGAAATCTAATCCCCAATTGATAGTTTTAGGAGCTGGGGCCTTTGGGAGGGGATTAGGTCATAAAACTACATTCCCAGGCATGGGATTTAGGGAATGCCTTCCACCATGTGAAGACAGAGAAGAGATAACAGTCCATACACTTTTTTTTTTAAAGCTTTTTGAGTCATACTGGCAAAGCACAGGGGTTACTCCTGGCTCTGCACTCAGGAATCATTCCTGGCGGTGCTCGGGGAACCATATGGGATGCTGGGAATCGAACCTGGGTTGGCCGAGTGCAAGGCAAATGCCCTACCCGCTGTGCTATCCTCCAGCCCAACAGTTCATGCACTTTCATCAGTGGCTTCTTGACTAGACCTGGCTCCCAAACTGTGAAAAATTCTGTTATTTATAAGTCATCCAATTTATGGAATCTGGCATACCAACTTGAGTAGATTGAGACCAAGACTCACCCATTCTCACCCTTATGTGTGAAGCTCTGGGTCCAACTCCTGACACCAAAACAAAAATCCAATCACCAACAACAAAATTTTTATCCTTTTTTTGTTTGTTTGTTTAAAGTTTTGTACTATCTCTCTGGCCCCAACACCTTACTTTTCCAGAGTAGTTTTAGGTTCACTTTTAAACTTGTGGAGAGATTTTTCCTTACACTGCTGCCTGTGTTCCTCCATTATCAACATAATTCTCCTGAGCGATATGCAATTTGAATCATAATAGAGAATTTCCTCTACCCTAAAAATCCTTTGTCCTACACTTATTCATACCCTGACAATGAATTTTTTCTTTCTTTTTCTTTTTTAAAAAAACTGTTATTACTGTCTTCATTGTTCTGCCTTTCTTAGTACATCAGAGAGCAGGAATCATATAGCATAAATCTTTTTAGATAGACTTCTTTCATTTAGTAACGTATTTAATTTTCCTCCATGTCTGTTGATGACTTGTTGACTCAACTCTTTTTAGCACTGGATATTATTTTATTGTTTGGACATCCTGCAGTTTATTTACCTATAATCCACATGCAGGTTAGCTCAGTGTTGGAGCACAGTTCCTTACATGTGTGAGGTCTAGGCCTTAGGTTCCAATCCCCACCCCTTCACCACCTACCACACACAATCTTGTGCAGGTTTTTGTGTTATATATAAATAAATATATACATTTAATATAAATATATAAATCTTTTTGTTATACATGTGTAAATATATTTCTGTAGCTTTTTAAAATTTTTTTTAGTTTTAGTTTTGAGGCCCCACCCAGTGGTTCTCTGGGCTTACTCTTGGTTATCTCAGGAATCACTCCTGGAGGTTCTCATGCAACCATAGGTGGTGCCATGGTGCCAGGCATCAGAACAGGGTGAGGCACGAGCAAGCAAGCATTTTGACCTCTCTGTACTATCACCCCAGTGTCTTTTTTCTGCAACTTTGGAAAATATCGAAGAGCATGTAGTTGTAGTCCCTTCCAGATTTTGGAATCTTTGTATCATTGTTGGTGTGTTTGTAGTGATATCACTGTTATATTAATTTTGTTTATTTGGTCATACTTGGTTATACTCAGGAGCTACTCTGACTCAATGTTCAGGGGTCACTCCTGGCAGTGTTCTGAAGAATATGATTTCTATCTTCAAATATCTGATAGGGACTGTGTAGGAAGCTCAAAGGGTTGGAGTGTATGCTCAAAGCCCCAAGCTTGATGCCCTGAATCGCCATCCCTGAGCATTGTTGTGTATAGACTTGATGGCCCCCAGTATGGATAAGCCTGAGCAGCACTGCATAGCCAAGCCTGAACATTTGATTGTCCGGATCCTACAGCTAGACTGAGATCTGAGAGAGGCCTCGGGGCCCCTGAGCACTACCTGGGTAGCCCTAAAGAAACAACAAAATGTATTGGATGGATTGTTAACTGAAGACAGATATAGTTGTTCTGTCATTGTAGGACAGAAGTAGGATTATTGAGGTTTAATGTTAAAGGGAGCTAAAGGGAGCTGGTTTTCTGATGAATCTAAAAAAATTGCAATGTTGTTGACTCAAGAAAGAATGGTCATGGAGTGGTCAGGAAGATAGTACAGGGTAAGAGCTTGCTCTGCTTGTGTTTGACCCCTGCTTTGTGTCTGACTCTGCTTTGACCCCCAGTACCACATTTAATTCTTGAGCATCAATAAGAGTGACCCCTCAGCACAGAGCAATGAGTAAGCCCTGAGACCATCTATGTATAGTTGATGGTCTAATATATATTCTATGTATAGTGTTTGTATAGTTCCAAACGCACACCACCCCCAAAATAAGTAATTGGCAGTCTACTCTTTAAAAAATATATCCTTCCCACTGGGAGATAGTACAGGAAATAAGGCACTTTCCTTGCATGCAGCTGACACTGGTTCAATTCCCAGCACCACATATGATTCTCAGAGCACCACCAAAGGTCACTCCTGAACACAGCACCAGGGATAGTCCCTTGGAACCACTGGATGTGACCAAACCCTAACTAAACAAAGGAGAATGGTCAAGTAAATGACCATGGGTATGATGATATGCTCAGGGCAAAGCTGTTGCATCAGAAAATTTATAGGAGGATTTCTGCTTGGGGAAAAAAGTTGCCTCCAAAAAATCAAAATTCTTTCCTTATTTAGAAAGAAAAAAGGCTTTTTGCTCGGATCAGGACTGGACCTCCTTCCCCCAGCTCCCAGTTTTTCAGTAGCTTGGCAGTCACACCTACAAACTGCCCCCGGCGCTATGTAATTTCATCAACAGCAATGATCCAGAGGCTGTAAAATAAAGCTCCTGGAAGAGAGTGATGCAGTATGCTGCCGAAAATACTCTAGCCCACTGATGTACCTAAAGTAGCACACGTGTGTTTGGCTTTAACATACTTGCTTGTATTCTCTTATGGGCTTAAATGGCTCCAGAATGGAATACAACAACCTTCACACACTTCACACATTGTGGTGGGAAGATGCTCACTGGTTGGGTGGGTGTTTGAATATTCTCTGTAATGAACTATTGTGAACTACTTTATGAAAATAAAATGTATAAAAATCGCAAAAAAAAAAATAGAGGCTTTTCAGCAGTGGACAGGGGCTCAGGGCCCCTTCCAGTGATACTTCACTACCAGGGTTACAACTGATGATGCTGAAAAGGGGGGACTGTGATGTGGACAGGACACACACTCCACCCCGGGTACTCTCCCCCAGATCCTTTTATTTCTCTGAGTGAAACTTCATGTAAATATTGGGGGCGGGGGGAGGCTACACCTTGTGGTTCTCAGGAGCTATTCTGGGCTGAGTATTTGGGAATTGCACCTGTAAGCACTTTGGGGATGTGTGCTGGGGTCTGAAACCTAGGACACCAGCATGGGAGCATGCACACCAGCCTTTTCACTGCCTTATAGATTATGATGTACTGCTCTTTCACTCTAGTACATAATGGTGTGGTTATTCTGACCTTTTTTTTTTAAAAAAAAAATTTATTAGTGAATCACCGTGAGGTATAGTTGCAAACTTATGAACTTTCGTGTTTGCATTTCAATAATGTAGTGATCATTTACCCATCCCTCCACCAGTGCCCAACTTCCTCCATCAATGTTCCCAGTATCCCTCCCACCACTCCCACCCCATTCCCCACCACCCCACCCTGTCTCTGTGGCAGGGCATTCCCCTTTGTTCTCTCTCCTTTTGGGTGTTGTAGTTTGCAATAGAGGTATTGAGTGGCCATCATGTTCGGTCTATAGTCTACTTTCAGCATTCATCTTTTAACCCGAATGGGTCCTCCCAAAATCCTCTACTTGGTGTTCCCTTCTCTATCTCAGCTGCCTTTTCCCCCAGCATGTGAGTCCAGTTTTCAAGCTGTGGGGCAGACCTCCTGGTCCTTCTCTCTACTACTCTTGGGTGTTAGTCTCCCATTCTGCTACTTTATATTCCACAGACTAGTGTGATAGTTCTATGTATTCTGACCTTCTTAATCCCCAAATAGTACAGAAAAATTTGTAATACCAGAATATTTTATTTTAATTATTACTTTATTGTAATAAAGCAAGAGAATCTCTTGCCCGTGTGCCTGGCTGTCTTCTTCCCCAGGGCCCCTTGAAGGGGATGGGCTCCAGTTTCCCTCCCCGCCTAGAGCAGAGCTCCCATGGCCTCTGGAGCTTTAGCCACAGTCATGCTCAAGGCCCCTCTCCACACTTTCGGACGAGCCTCACGCATTAAGGTACCAGCAGAGGAACCCAGGTGTGTGGGACCCTGGGCTGACACCTCCAACCCTGCTTGGACCAGAACTAGGCCTTTTCCACCCAGATTTCCCATTTTCCAGTAACTAGGTGGTCACACCCAGGTGTACATACTGCCCCCGGCGCCATGTAATCCCACCAATGGCCAGCATCCAGAGACTTAAAATCAAGCTCCTGGTTCTTCCTCTGGGAGAACCTGGCAAGCTACCGAGTTTCCTTCCCACATGGCAGAGACTTGCAAACTCCCCATGGTGTATTCATATGCAAAAACCAGTAACAATGCTGGGTCTCATTCCCCTGACCCTGAAAGAGCCTTCCTTTTTGGGAAGGATGAGAAAAGAGAGGTTTCTAAAATCTCAGGGCTAGGATGAATGGAGACGTTACTGAGACAACTTGAGAAATTTGACGATCAATGGGATGATGATGATGATTACTTTATTGTGGGGTGGCTACTGGTGGTACTAGGGGCCATGAGGGCTCTACCCTGTGGTGCTCAGGGACGGGCATAATGTGCTATGTATCACTTAAGTCACATCCCTGACCCTGAGAATATGTATTTTTGTTGCTTTGGGGCCTTACACCATGGTGCTTAGGGACCACTCGTATCTTGGCAGAGCTCTGGGAATCATGAGATGCCAGGGGTAAACATAGGTCTCCTACATGTAAAGCATGTACTCACTGTGAAGTATATCCTTGACCTTTAATCACGCATATTTATTAAAAAAGCCTCAGAATAAAGAATTGAACCCAAAAAGCCCTGGGGGTGATGTGTTGTTATAAAATTTGGGAACTAAATTAAAATCTAAGCTTGCTCAAAAACTAGGTGGAGAGAAATGAAAATATCTGATGCTATAGACTTTTTTCTGTTGAAGAAGAGGAAGCCTACAATTTTTTTTTTTTTTTTTTGCTTTTTGGGTCACACCCAGCGATGCTCAGGGGTTACTCCTGGCTTTGCACTCAGGAATTACTCCTGGCGGTGCTTGGGGGACCATATGGGATGCCGGGGATCGAACCCGGGTCGGCCGCGTGCAAGGCAAACGCCCTACCCGCTGTGCTATCGCTCCGGCCCTTTTTTTTAGGTTATTGTCTTTCTTTTTTTTTTTTAATTTATTCTTTTATTGAATCACCGTGTGGAAAGTTACAAAGCTTTCAGGTTTAAGTCTCAGTTATACAATGCTCAAACAGCCATCCCTTCACCAATGCACATATTCCACCACCAAGAATCACAGTATACCTCTCCCCATCCCCCACCTCCCCAGCCCCCCACCCCGCCTGTGTAACCGATAAATTTCACTTTACCTTCACTTTACTTTGATTACATTCAGTATTTCAACAAAAAACTCACTATTATTGTTTGGAGTTTCTCCCCCCAAAGTTGGATCTGCTGAAAAGGAAGCATTTGATAATTTGTTTTCTATTGCTGAGAATGAAGAGATATGAGGTCGAGTAGCCACACTAGCGGCTGCACGGTTTTGGATTTCTGTATTTTAGTATTTTAGTAACTAAGTCCAGAGAAATATCTGCCAGATATTGCATCATTGCAACCTTGTACTTCTCAGCTACTTTATATTTCACATGAGTGCAATCTTTCTATGTCTGTCTCTTTCTTTCTGACTCATTTCACTCAACGTGATATTTTCTATGTTGATCCACTTATATGCAAATTTCATAACTTCATGTTTTCTGACAGCTGCATAGTATTCCATTGTGTATATGTACCAGAGTTTCTTTAACCAGTCATCTGTTTTGGGGCACTCTGGTTTTTTCCAGATGCAGATGTCATCTCTACTATACCTTTTTGCCTCTCCGGGATATATTCCCAGGAGTGGTATTGCTGGGTCAAATGGAAACTCAATTTCTAAGTTTTTGAGAATTGTCCAAATTGTTTTCCAAAAGGGCTGAACCAGTCAGCATTCCCACCAGCAGTGAAGGAGAATCCCTTTCTCCCCACATTCACGCCAACACTGGTTGCTTTCGTTTTTTCGGATGTGGGCCAGTCTCTGTGGTGTGAGATGATATCTCATTGTTGTTTTGATCTGCATCTCCCTGATGATTAGTGATGTTGAGCATTTTCTCATATGCCTCTCAGCCATTTGTATTTCTTCTTTGGGAAAGTTTCTGTTCATTTCATCACCCCATTTTTTGATCGGGTTGGCAGTTTTCTTCTTGTGGAGTTCAACTAGTGCATTGTATATCCTTGATATCAACCCTTTATTGGATGGGTTCTGCATAAATATCCTTTCCCATTCTATAGATTGTCTTTGTATTTTGGTCACTGTTTCTTTTGAGGTGCAGAAGCTTCTTAGTTTGAGATAGTCCCATTTATTTATCTCTGTTTTCACTTGCTTGGCCAGTGGCGTGTCATCTTTGAAGATACCGTTGGCTTCAATGTCGTGGAGGGTTTTGCTGGCCTTGTCTTCAGTGTAGCTTAGGGATTCTGGTCTGATGTTGAGGTCTTTAATCCATTTTGGTCTGAATTTTGTACATGGTGATAGGTGGAGATCTAAGCCCATTTTTTTGCATGTAGCTGTCCAGTTTTGCCAGCACAATTTGTTAAACATGCTTTCCTTGCTCCACTTCACATTTCTTGCTCCCTTATCAAAGATTAGATGATCATATATTTGGGGATGTGTGTCAGAGTATTCAACCCTGTTCCATTGGTCTGCAGCTCTGCCTTTGTTCCATTACCATGCTGTTTTAATTACTACTGCTTTGTAGTAGAGTTTGAAGTTGGGGAGATTGATTCCTCCCATTTTCTTTTTCCCAAGAATTGCTTTGGCTATTCATGGGGGCTTATTGTTCCATATGAATTTCAGGAGTGCTTGCTCCATTCTTTGAAGAATGTCAAGGGTATCTTTATAGGGATCACATTGAATTTATACAATGCTTTGGGGAGTATTGCCATTTTGACAATACTACAATTTGATAAGCATTAGTGTTGACTTTGACTTCCCAGTGGGGTTATAAAGATCCTTTATGCTTTGTTTTGGGGCTACATCCAGCAGTGCTTAGAGTTTACTCCTGGCTCTGTGGTCAGAGGACCAGATGCAGTTCTAGGGATTGAACTCTCATGCAAGACAAGTACTATCCTGTACTATCTCTCTGGCTCCTAAGGATCCTTAGTGTTAGAAATAGCTCCTTTATCTTATTTTTTAACTCTAATAACATCTACCAGAATGTCTTATACAAATTAGGTATTTAGTATATTTTGAATTATTTTACTTTTTTTTTTTTTGCTTTTTGGGTAACACCTGGCGATGCTCAGGGGTTACTCCTGGCTTTGCACCCAGGATTACTCCTGGTGGTGCTCAGGGGACCATATGGGATGCTGGGAGTTGAATCCGGGTCGGCCGTATGCAAGGCAAATGCCCTATCTGCTATGCTATTGCTCCAGCCCCTTATTTTACTTATTATTTGATTAATTTTGGGTTTTGGGGTCATACCCTGCTTGCTCAGGAGCTACTCCTGGTAGTGCTCAAGACACCGTGCAGTTCCCAGTGTTGTTAGACCCATTTACCTATTTCTCTGATTTTTTTCTCTCCCTTATCCCCCCTTGGGATATAGAAAATAAATATCCTGATCATACCTAAAACTATCTTATGTTGCTCCAATGAATTAGCCTGAAAACTGACATAATTGCACCCACTGGGACATCTTGTTTTCAGATGAGTTTCTGTCTCATGTCCATTTGTGCTACAGATTATGATTGCTATAGGACACTGCCTTTCTTTGTTAACTCTCCATCATATCTAGTAGTAACAATAACGGATGTTTATTTGCTTATTTTTGTGGTGCTAAAGATTGAACTCAGGTCTCTTACATGAAAGGCATTGAGTCATAACTCCTACCTAATAAGTAATATTTTATTTAAATCACAAGGGCCATTCTATGTTTCACCCTACTACACTTCCATTTCGTTTAGTAGATGCTTTCATAGACCTGCCTTTCAAATGGGGAAATGGAGGCAAAAAATTTAAGTACCTTGCTCAAGGTCACTGGTTAGTAAGTGGCTGAGCTAGAATGTGAATCTAGCATCTGGTTTCAGATTTTGTGCTTCTAGCCACTGTGCCTTCTATCTCAGTAAAGCATCTACAAGTACAGTGTGCTTGATCAAGACATCAGGGACCAAAGTCTCAAGTGACTTTTCTCTTCTTGATGGTAAGACACCAAATGGGAACAGTGTTCCTCTCTCTCTCCTCTCCTCTCTCCCCCAAAGATCAGCTTAGAGACCTTCATGCTTTATTTCCTTTCTCAGCACAGTTTCCTGGGATTGGCTGCTCTCCAGTTCTGCTACTAGTTTTGCTTGGCTCAGGACTTTGGAATGACACAAGTCTGAGCCTCTTGAAGAGATTCACATCTGTTTAGAATGATTACAGCCTGTTTGTTTGTTTGTTTTTGGGTCACACCTGGCAATGCTCAGAGGTTACTCCTAGATCTGCACTCAGGAATTACTCCTGGCAGTTCTTCGGGGACCATATGGGATGCTGGGGATCAAACCTGGTGACATGCCAGGCAAATGCCCTGCCCACTGTGCTATCTCTCTGGCCCCACTTACAGCCTGTTTGTGTGTCACTTTCTAACACTCTCTCACCAAACCCACCCCTTTCCATTACTTAAAAGTACCAGATGATATAGAATTACTTTTAAGTCAATATGAAATTTAATATAATTAGCTTTGAGAATTCATCGAGACTTCCCCTCCTCTTTCACTACCACCTACCTCCCAAGGGATAATTTGAGGGGCCAGAGCGATAGCACAGTGGGTAGGGCGTTTGCCTTGCACCGGCCAACCCAGGTTCGATCCCCGGCATCCCATATATAGTTCCCCAAACACCGCCAGGAGTGGTTCCTGAGTGCAAAGCCAGGAGTAACCCCTGAGCTTCGCTGGGTGTGACCCAAAAAGGAAAAAAAAAACAACAACAAAAAACCAAGGGATAATTTGAACCAGCCCAACGGAGTCCAGGAGGCCTAGAGGCCTGGGTGCTGCTCAAGGGCATGATGTTGCAGAAATAATTTTTTGTCTCAGACCTTCAGCTAGATGCTTAATTGGAAAGTTCTGATGATGACATCTCAGGTTAGGTGGAAATAAGTCGAGGGTCAAGCCCTGCCTATGTTTTTGTCCCTGCCAGCATGGAAGGGGGCAGGTCTGTGCCTGGCATTGTTTGCTTTTGTTCCAATTAGAAATAGACAAGTCTAGGGTAGGAAGAAACAGGGTGTAGCCATGGGAATCACACACTTCTTTATGTTACTTCCCACACAACCAGGAGTCCACCCCTCTCCTTCATTCTAACCAGCTGAGTCACTGGCATCAAACACATTATCTGAAATTGTATAAATGCCCATACCAGTAAATATTCTTTATTGTCTGAAGACCCTTGGCCTAAAGGGTTGGGGAGAGGCTCTTTTCTTGAAGCAATAATGAACAAGTAAACACTCTACCTGGACACAAAGAGCCTGAATGGCTGGAGAAGTCTGTGCTCTTCCATTGACTTAATCAAAGCTCCTGAGACAAAAATGAGACAGGGAAGCCAGACTTGAGTTCACATAGAGAATATACAAATATTTCATTCCTGATCTTGATCTGTTACTGGGTTTCAGGAAGAGTAAAACTAAACAAAACTAATATTTACAAAATACCTTTAGAATGCTGTAGAGGCAGCTCAGTGGCTGAGTGTAATGCTGTGCATGGTCAGGTCTGGGTCTGACTCCAGTACCACATGGTCTCCCAGCACTCTGAATACTGAACTCTAGGACAGTAGCCCCTGAGACACCAGGTGCCCCAAAGCCAAAAAAACCAACACACACACACACACACACACAAACAAACAGGACAAAACCCAAAAATTTACCAAAAGGGAAATGATAAAACAGGCTCAAAATGGAGTCATGGAGTCATTATCAGGGGGTTGTTGGGCCACTCTTGACTGTGCTTAGGGCTTACTCTTGACTTTGTGCTCAGTGGTGACTCCTGACAGTGCTTGAGGAACCATATGCAATGCTAGAGGTCAAACTGGGATTGGCTTCATGCAAGGCAAGCATCTTAACCTAGTATTACCTCTCCAACCCTCAAAAGTGGAACTTCAAACCAACAAATCTTCTGAGGTATGTATACACAATGGAGTACAATGAAGCTGCAAGAAATAGTGACATCATGCAATTTGTACTACCTGGTTATAACTGAAAGATATCTTGTTGTGTGAAGTAAGGCAGAGAAGAAAAACAAACATGGGATGATCTCACTGTGACATAGAGAATAACTGCATTAGGAAATGTATTATAGTAAAGGGGGGATACCTAGATCACCTTTCACCCCAGAGCTAAGGGAGGACAGAGAAGGAAAGAAATCGGGGGGAAGGAAGAAAAGAGAAAGGGACATAATGAGTGGGGGCTTCAGTTATACTGGGGATATGGGAGATGGTAGAGCCATATATCCAAAACACAGACTCAACAACACTGAAAACGTGAGATCTAAGCTGAAACTACTGGAACTTTGTAATGTGCCTGTCCAGGTTAAAGGGGGTGTTGGGTGTTGGAGGTTGGTAGTGGGGACAAAATGTGGAAACACTGATGGAGGGAAGTTGACACTGATTGTGGGATTGGTGCTGAAATATTACATGCCTAAAAGTTAACTATCAGTAACTTTGCAAATCATGGTTCTTTAATTAAATTAAAAAATTAAAAATAAACATAAATCTCTTAAAGGCAGCTCTGGGTGAAATATTTTTAATTCCCCTTTCCCCCAGGGCCCACCATTCTGGAATAATCTTTTGTTTGTTTGTTTGTTTGTTTGTTTGTTTTTTTGCCACACCCAGTGATACTCAGGGATTTCTTCTGGTTTTACACTCAAGAATCACTCCTGGCCTGCTCGGGGGGGGGGGGGGGGGGACCATATAGAATGATGGGGATTAAATCAGAGTTTGCTAGTGCAAGGCAAGCACCTTACCCGCTGTACTATCTCTCTAGTCCCCTGAAATAATCTTTTTTAGCCTTTTATTTAAAAAAGACCATAGCTGGCAGTGCTTGGGCGTTACTTCATGTGCTCTGGATCTCTCCCTTGTAATGCTTGGGGAAATGTGTTGCTTGGTGCTGCGGTTAAACTCAGGGCCTCTCAAGCAAGGAGTGAGAGCTCTATTGCTGAGCTACATCCTGGGCCCTGGCAAGTTCTGTTTTCCTGTGAAGTATCTTTAAAAACCTTCTCTCTCTTGGGGCTGGAGCAATAGCACAGCAGGTAGGGCATTTGCCTTGCATGAGGCCGATCTGGGTTTGATCCCCAGCATCCCATATGGTCCTCTGAGCACCATCAGGAGTAATTCCTGAGTGCAAAGCCAGGACTAACCCCTGTGCATTGCCAGGTGTGACCCAAAAAGCAAAAAAAAAAAAAAAAAAAAAAAGTTTCTCTCTTTCTGATCTCTTTCTCTCCCCCCTCCCTTTGTTGTCTTTTGTTTGTTTTGTTTTTTGGGGACATACACATTGGTATTCAGGACTTTCTCCTGACTCTGTGCTCAGGAATCACTCCTGTCAGGGTTCAGGGATTATATGGGGTGCCGTGGATCGAACTGGGGTTGACTGCATGCAATGTAAGTGCCTTCCTCACTGCACTGTTTCCCTGGCCCTAACGCTGGTGTTGTGGTAGCTTGTACACACACACTTGGCTGGGTGCTTATTCAGTTTTGTCTGTGCTGCTTTCTAAGGGCTGCATAGCACGTGTGGTACAGACAGTCCTTTAGTTGTGATGCTTGCTGTGATACTCACTGATGGCCCTTGTGATGTTCCACACATGCTCTCTAGGGTTTGCACTTTTTTTTTTTTTTTTTTGCTTTTTGGGTAACACTCAAAAATGCACAGGGGTTAACTCCTGGCTCTGCACTCAGGAATAACTCCTGGCAGTGCTTGGGGGACCATGTGGGATTCTGGGAATCGAACCCGTGTCAGCCGCCTTCAAGGCAAATGCCCTACCCGCTGTGCTATCGCTCCAGCCCCGGGGTTGCACTTCTTGACTTTGACATTTGCACATCTTTTTAGCACATATTTTTTACCAAAATAGCTGTGGTATTTTCTAGAGGTTGCGCCCTTTTTTGTGGTGCTTAGGCACATTTGGTTGTGCATAAGTCAGATATTGTTTGCAATGGAGATTGCAGACAGCAGAGCTTCTAGTACAAATAGTAGAACTGTCAGAATATTGCTTTGCACATGTGGTACTTTGGAGATTTGAACTTGTGAACGTATGCTTAAAAGGCAGGCAATTTCTCTAAATGTGATGTAGCACACTGTTATGGATGAAGAACAAAGATCACTGTCACTGTCATCCTGTTGATCATCGATTTGGGGGAGGGTGGAAGAGGTGCAGTCCTGATCCAAGCAGGCTCGGAGATCTCAGCCCTAGATCCCGCACACCTGGGTTCCTCTGCCAATTCCTTCATGTGTGAGGCTTGTCCAAGTGTGTTGAGAGTGTTCTTGAGCATGCTGTGGCTGGGTTCTGGAGGTCTTCAGCTGCTGGGGCTCTGTTCGAGTCGGGGAGGGAAACTCAACCCACCCCCCTCCGAGGGCCCTGGTGAAGACAGCCAAGCATGGAGGCAAGAGATACATGGAAAAGAATATGGGGCTCATTTTCTAGAACTCACATTTTCAGTGGGGAGACAATATCTGAAGCAGAAATGAAGAATAAGACAGGGAAATTTATTTGGGTCAAAAATATAAGTCAGAGGGGCTGGAGTGATAGCACAGCATGTAGGGCCTTGCACATGTGGCCGACCTGGGTTCAATTCCCAGCATCCCATATGGTCCTCCAGCACCACCAGGAGTAATTTCTGAGTGCAGAGCCAGGAGTAACCACTGTGCATCGCTGGGTGTGACCTGAAAAGCGATATATATATATATATATATATATATATATATATATATATATATATATCAGAGCCCTCCAACCCCTGGACCCTGCAAGTCCCAGCCCCAGCAAAGGCACCCTCGGAGGGCCGCCTAAAGGTCCCCCCCCACCTCCCCGAAACCTCAGGATTGCAGCAGAGGGAATTAGACGGCAGCAGCAGGGACATAAGCGGCCCCTCCCACCGACAGCACATTGGACTCACAGCTCAACCTCCATTACTTAATTCTTAAGTGGACATCTTGACTGTCCCAAACACATTAGGTCATAGACCACTAGCCTAGTCCAATCAAAGTATACCGAAAAAGCGATCACCATCGACCAAGCTCTTCCAGAATTCTTTCTTGAAGCAAGAGAGGAAAACTGGAAGGTCCCACCTCCTTACCACCACCACAACATGAAGAAACAGCGCAAATCCCTACCATGGGGAGAGGATGAAGAAAAGAGTCCAGAAGCCTCAACAGGGGTTATCTACAAATACGATCACTCCGAAAAAGAATTCAGAGTTGTGGAGCACAGCGGATAGGGCGTTTGCCTTGCATGTGGTTGATGCGGGTTCGATTCCCAGCATCCCATATGGTTCCCTGAGACCGCCTGGAGTGGTTCCTGAGAGCAGAGCCAGGAGTAACCCCTGTGCATCGCCAGGTGTGACCCCCTTAAAAAAATCAGAGTTGAAATGTTGAAGCTGATCAATGAACTCAAAGAAATGGTGGAACACACATCGAGCAAATTAAAGGAGGACATGAAAGAAACAATGGAATGGGCAGCCAAGAAAATACAGGAAGAAATAAGAGCAGAAATAAAAAAGCTACAAACAGAAGTGACACTAATAAAAGATTTGATAGATGAAATGAAAAACTCAGTGGATGCCCTCAACAGTAGAATGACTACAGCAGAACACAGAATCAGTGAGTTTGAGGATGAACTCCAGAGAGCTTACAGGTAACAACAAACAATAGGGAAAGACCTCAAAATAGGTTAGGGTGAATCAGAGTCCTAGGGGATGATCTCAAGAGGGACAACATAAGAATCAGCGGAGTACCAGAAGACAGGGAGGCAACCCCAATGAAAAGGTCACAGTTAAAGATATAATCACTGAGAAGTTTCCAGAGCTGGAGAATGCAGGCATCCAGATCCAAGGAGCCTGAAGGGTGCCAGCTAAAAGAGACCCTAATAGAAAGACTTTAAGACATATCATAGTCAGAATGGTGACTAGTCAGACATATCATAGTCAGAATGACGGATGCCCAGGATAGAGACACAATACTGCAAGCAGCAAGGTCAAAGAAGGAAATCACATACAAAGGAGCACCCCTTAGATTTACAGCAGACCTATCAGAGGAAACCCTCTAAGCCCGAAGACAATGGTGGGATATAGTGAAAAAACTCAACTAACTTAACGCCTCACCAAGAATATTTTATCCGGCTAAACTTTCACTCAAACTCCAAGGAACGATACACTATTTCATGGATAAACAACAGCTCAGGAACTTCATAGACTCAAAACTAAACTTAAAAGAAGGACTAAAGGGATTACTGTAAGACAAGAAAAACCCCTGCAGAAAGATGGCACAAAACCCATGACAATAATCTCTCTCAATGTCAATGGTCTAAGTGCACCAATTAAGAGACAAAGAGTGGCAAAATGGATTCAGAAACTGAACCCAACATTTTGCTGTCTACACGAAACACATCTGAATAGTCAGAGCAAACACAGACTCAAAGTCAAAGGATGGAAAACAATCCTGCAAGCAAACAACTCCCTCTAAAAAGCCTGGGTGGTCATACTAGTATCTGACAAAATAGATTTCAGGTTGAAAAAGATTAGAAGGGACAGCGAAGGCCATTTTTTTATTAATCAAGGGATATGTACAGCAGGAAGAAATCACACTCCTAAACGTATCACTGTATCACTGTCATCCCGTTGCTCACTGAGTTTGCTCGAGCGGGTACCAGTAATGTCTCCATTGTGGAGACTTGTTGTTACTGTTTTTGACATATTGAATACCCATGGGTAGCTTGCCAGGCTCTGCCATATGGGCAAGATACTCTTGGTAGCTTGCCAGGATCTCCGAGAGGGGTGGAGGAATTGAACCCGGGTTGGCCACGTGGAAGGCAAATGCCCTACTGCTGTGCTATCACTCAGATGCACCTAATGAGGGACCAGCTAAATACTTAAAACAACTGCTAACATTTTATGGAGGACATTACTAGCAACACATTAGTAGTTGGAGACTTCAACACCACTTTATCGCCTCTAGATAGATCAACAAGATTAAAACTCAGCAAGGAAATACTGACTTTGAAGGAAGAGAGAGGCTAATAGATCTATACAGGGCTTTACATCCCAAAAAGAAAGAATACACGTTTTTTCCAGTGCACATGGAAAATTCTCCAAAATAGACCACATGCTGGGTCATAAAACATATCTCAATAGAATCAAGAAGATAGAAATTGTATCAACTATCTTTTTAGACTACAATACCCTGAAGACGGAAGTTAATCACACACAGACTCAGAGAACCAAATCAAA
The DNA here is from genome assembly GCF_027595985.1 of Sorex araneus. NCBI lineage: Eukaryota > Metazoa > Chordata > Mammalia > Eulipotyphla > Soricidae > Sorex > Sorex araneus. The sequence goes on from NC_073303.1 coordinate 230,048,503, forward strand.
CACCTGGAAATTAAACAGCTCAATGTTGAACAAAGAGTGAGTCAGGAAGGAAATCACGGAAGAAATACAAAGATACCTGGAAACAAATGAGAATGAGTTACAAGAACTTATAGGACACAGCTGAAGCCGTATTAAGGGGAATTATTAGTGCTGCAAGTGTTTCTCATTAAGGAAGAAAGGGCATAAATAAATAAATTGATTGAACAGCTTAAGATCTTAGAAAAGGACCAACAAAAAGACCCCAAACCAGGCAGACAGAAAGAAATAACAAAACTTAGAGCAGAAATTAAGGACATGGAAACCCAAAAAACAATCCAAAAGATCAATTAAACCAAGAGCCGGTTCTTTGAGAAAATAAACAAGATCGATAAACCACTAGCAAGACTCACAAAGAAAGAGAGAAAACCCTAAAAAACCAAATCAGAAATGAAAAGGGGGAAATCACAACAGAAACTAAAGAAATACAAAACATCACCAGAAACTACTTTGAAAGTTTGTATGCCACAAAACAAGAAAACCTAGAAGAAATGGATAAATTCCTGAATTCCTATACTCTCCCAAGGCTGAACCAGGAAGATTTGGAATATTTAAATAGACTTTTCACTATCAAGGAAATTGAAACTGTAATCAAAAGTCTTCCCCCAAACAAAAGCCCAGGTTCAGATGGATTCACTCGTGAATTTTTCCAAACATTTAAAGAGGACCTATTGCCAGTTCTTCTCAAGCTTTTCCAAGAAATTGAGGAAACAGAAACTCTCCCAGTTTCTATGAGGCACATATCTCCCTAATACCAAAAGCAAACAAAGACACCACTAAAAAAGAAAACTACAGGCCCATATCCCTGATGAACAGAGATGCTAAGATCCTCAACAAAATACTAGCAAATAGAATCCAGCAACTAATCAAAAAGATCATACACCACGACCAAGTGGGATTCATCCCGGGGATGCAAGAATGGCTTAACATTTGGAAATCAATCAATAGAATCCATCATATCCACAAAAGAAAAGATAAAAAACCATATTATTATGTCAATAGATGCAGAGAAAATATTTGAAAAGATCCAGCACCAATTTATGATGAAAGCACTCAGCACAGTGGGTATCAAAGGAACTTTCCTCAATATCGTCGAAGCCATCTACCACAAACTTATGGCAAGCATTGAGGATAACCTCAATGGGGAAAAAACTAAGAGCCTTCCCTCTAAGATCAGGGACAAGACAACGATGCCTTCTCTCACCACTTCTGTTCAATATAGTACTTGCAATAACGGTTAGGCAAGAAAAATATATTAAGAACATCCAAATAGGAAGGAAGAAATCAAGCTCTCACTATTGCACATGATATGATACTAAGAGAATCCTAAAGCCTCTACCAAGAAAGTCCTAGAAACTGTAGACTTGTATAGTAAAGTCGCAGGCTATATAATCAATACCCAAAAGTCCATGACTTTCCTATAGGCAAATAATGAAAGAGAGGAAAGCTATATAAAAAAGTCAATCCCGTTCACAATCATGCCTCAGATAATCAAGTACCTCGGAATCAGCTTAACTAAGGAGGTAAAGGATCTGTGCAAAGAAAACTACAAAATGCTACTTAATGAAATAGAAGAGGACACAAAGAAATGGAAAGATATCCCCTGCTCATGGATTGGGAGAATTAACATTGTCAAAATGGCAATACTCCCCAAAGCATTATACAGATTCAATGTGATCCCTATAAGGATACCCATGACATTATTCAAAGAAATGGATCAAACACTCTGAAATTCATATGGAACAACAAATCCCCACGAATAGCTAAAGCAATTCTTGGGAAAAAGAAGATGGGAGGCATTACCTTTCCAACATTCTACTACAATTATTATGTAGCATTAAATTCTACTACAAAGCAGTAATAATTAAAACAGCATGGTACTGGAACAAAGGCAGAGTCGCAGACCAATGGAACAGGGTGAAATATCCTTACACACACCCTCAAATATCTGATCATCTAATCTTTGATAAGGGAGTAAGGAAATCCTCTTTAACAAATGGTGCTGGCAAAACTGGACTGCTACATGCAAAAGAATGGGCTCAGACCTCTACCTAACAACTTGCACAAAATGGATTAAAGATCAAAATGGATTAAGGACCTCTACATCAATCCAGAATCCATAAGGTACATTGAAGACAAGGTTGGCAAAACCCTCCATGACACTGAAGCTAAAGGTATCTTCAAAGATGACACACCACTGACCAACCAAGTGGAAACAGATAAACAAATGGGACTATCTTAAACTAAGAAGCTTCTGCACCTCAAAAGATACCGTGACCAGAACACAAAAACAATCTATAGAATGGGAAAAGATATTCACCCAATACCCATCTGATAAGGGGCTGATATCAAGGTTATACAAGCCACTGGTTGAACTCTACAAGAAGAAAACATACAACCCCATCAGAAAATGGGGTGATGAAATGAACAGAAACTTTCTCAGAGAAGAAATCCGAATGGCCAAAAGGCACATGAAAAAATGCTCTTCATCACCAATCATCAGGGAGATGCAGATCAGAACAACTATGAGAACCTGGCCCACATACAAAAGTGACTGGTATTGGCGAGGATGTGGGGAGAAAGGGACCCTTATTCACTGCTGGTGGGAATGCCGACTGGTTCAACCCTTTTGGAAAGTCATATGAACGCTTCTCAAAAAATTAGGAATCGAGCTCCCATTTGACCCAGCAATACCAATTCTGGAAATATATCCAAGAAATGCAAAAAAGTATAATAGAAATGACTATGTTCATTGCAGCACTGTTTACAATAGCCAGAATCTGGAAAAGACCTGAGGTCCTGAGAACAGATGACTGGTTAAAGAAACTTTGGTACATCTATACAACGGAATATTATGCAGCTGTTAGAAAGGATGAAGTCATGAAATTTGCATATAAGTGGATCAACATGGAGAGTATCATGTTAGGTGAAATGAGTCAGAAAGTGAGGGACAGACATAGAAGATTGCACTCATTTATAGAATATAAAGTAACAAAATTCGAGACTTACACCCAAGAATAGTAGAGACGTGTACCAGGAAGATTGCTCCACAGCTTGGAAGTCGGCCTCACATGCTGGGGTAAAAGGCAGCTCAGATAGAGAGGGAACACCAAGTAAAGGGTGCTTGGAGGGCCCGCTCAGGAATGGAGGTGTGAGCTGAAAGTGGACTATAGATTGAACATGATGGCCACTCAATACCTATATTGCAAACCATAATATCGAGAGAGAGAGAGAGAGAGAGAGAGAGAGAGAGAGAGAGAGCAAAAGGGAATGCCCTGACATAGAGGCGTGGTGGTGGGGGGAAGGGTGGGGGTGGTAGGAGGGATACTGGGATCTTTGGTTATGGAGAATGGGCATTGGTGGAGGGATAAGTACTTGATAATGTATGACTGAAAAGTAAGCACGAAAGTTTGTAAGTCTGTAACTGTACCTCACAGTGATTCATGTAAAAATTAGTAAAATTAAATATAAATATATAAATAATAAAGTTTATTTAAAGGCAAATTTCATGAAATCCCATCAGATTTGGATCCTGATCCTGATTTTATTTTTCTGATTGTATTTTAATTTTTTTCTGTAATTCAGTCGCTCTCAAAATTTCTATCTTGTGTAACCTTCCCTCTAGAGAGGGCTAACCCTTGGCTAACCTGGGATGTGGGAGCAGCTGGCTTTGTTCACTCTTGCTCCCCACTGCTCTGTCTCTTTATGGTATTCCTCCCTATCTCTCTATTGTCTGAACTGCCTTAAAACCCCTTGCACTCTATCTCTAAAATGATTTCTTCTCTGTATTTTTTTTCACTCAAAACTGAAGTCACATCTTAGCTAGTACCATGGAAAAAATTAATCTCAGGAATTTATGACGTTCAATGTCCAACAATTTTATTGTAGAATCATTTATTAAAAGAATATCAGAAATCAATTTTTTAGGGGCCAGAGCATGGGTATGTTTGTCTTGCATGTGGCTGACATGAGTTTGAACCCCAGCACTCCATGGTCCCAGGGCCCCCCAGGAGTAAGCCCTGAGAACCATTGGGTTTAGCCCCTGAAACAAAAGAAAAACAAAAAACAGAAATCATTTAGTTCAAATCTCTTTATCTTACACATGAGGCAACCACACTCCATAGAAAGGAAGTAACTTGGCTGATGTCCCAGAAATAGTTGGGGCTGGGACTAAGACTGACTCCCAAGTCCCATGAACCTAGGTTCCCAGCTCAGGGAATTGCCCATAACTGTAAAGGCCAAGACTTTGGGCGGCACCCTCGCTACTTTGTCATCATGTGTGTGGGGTTACACACTTGGTTGTGATGTCCTAGAGTCCCCACATTTTTTGTAGCAACAGGAATCACATGGCAGTGCCTCTGGGATTGCATTTGGTAATGTGGGGTGTTTCAGAATAGAACTTAGGACTTCATTAAAGACAGGCACCCTACCATTGAGCAACCTTACTGGCCCCCATAGTATTCTTTCTTGTTTTTTGTTTTTGGCCACACTCAGTGAATGCTCAAGGCTGATGTCTCCTTCTCTGCTTAGGAATCACTTCTGGTAGGACTCAGGAGACCATATGTGGTGCTGGGGATTGAATTCTGGTTGGCTACACTCTAGGAGATAGAACTAGTGCTGGTCACACGCAAAGCAAGAGACTCTCCAGTTCAAATCATTATTTTTACCACCAAGATATGTTTTTAATTTGTTCATTTAAAATTTTTTATTTTAAGCACTGGTTGAACTCTACAAGAAGAAAACATCCAACCCCATCAGAAAATGGGGTGAGGAAATGAACAGAAACTTTCCCAAGGAAGACATACGAATGCCAAAAGGCACATGAAAAAGTGCTCTACATCACTAATCATCAAAACTTTCGTGTTTGCATTACAGTCATACAATGATTGTTTACCACCAGTGCCCATTATTCCCCACCAATGTTCCCAGCATCCCTCCCACCACCCCCACCCCATCCCCCACCACCTTATCCCGCCTCAGTGGCAGGGCATTCCCTTTTTGTTCTCTCTCCTTTTGGGTGTTGTGGTTTGCAATAGAGGCATTGAGTGGCCATCATGTTCTGTCTATAGTCTACTTTCGGCACACATCTTTCTTTTCTTTTTTTTTTTTATAATTTTATTGAATCTCCGTGAGATAGTTACAAGCTTTCATGTTTGGGTTACAATCTCACAATGATCAAACACCCATCCCTCCACCATTGCACATTCCCCATCACCGATATTCCGGGTATACCTCCCCTTTCCCACCCTCCCCCTGCCTCCTTGGCAGACAATATTCCCCATACTCTCTCTCTACTTTTGGGCATTATGGCTTGCAACACAGACACAGAGAGGTCATCATGTTTGGTCCACTATCTACTTTTGGCATGCATCTCCCATCCCAACTGGTTCCTCCAGCCATCATTTTCTTAGTGATCCCTTCTCTATTCCATCTGCCTTCTCCCCTCCACTCATGAAGCAGTCTTCCAGCTGTGGGGAAATCCCCCTGGCCCTTATATCTACCATCCTTGGGAAAATGTGAATGAATTATTTCTCTCTAGGACTTGTGATTTTTTGGTTTCGGTTTATTTTTTTTCTTTTTTGGGTCACACCTGGCGATGCACAGGGGTTACTCCTGGCTCTGAACTCAGGAATTACTCCTGGCAGTGCTCAGGGAACCATATGGGGTGCTGTGAATCGAACCCAGTTGGGCTGTCGGCACATCACTCAACCCGAATGGGTCCTCCCAACATTAGTTACTTGGTGTTCTCTTCTCTATCTGAGCTGCCTTTTCCCCCAGCATGTGAGGCCGGTTTCCAAGCCATGGAGCAGATCTCCTGGTCCTTATCTATACTACTCTTGGGTGTTAGATTCCATTTTGTTACTTTATATTTCACAGATGAATGCAGTCTTTCTATGTTTGTCTCTCTCTTTCTGACTCATTTCACTTAACATAATACTTTTCATGTTGATCAAATGCAAATTTCATGGCTTCATCTTTTCTAACAGCTGCATAATATTCCATTGTGTAGATGTACCAAAGTTTCTTTAACCAGTCATCTGTTCTTGGGCACTCAGGTTTTTTTCCAGATTGGCTATTGTAAACAATGCAGCAATGAACATACAAGTGCTGATGTCAATTCTATTATACTTTTTTGCCTCTCTGAGATTTATTCCTAGGACTGGTATTGCTGGGTCAAATGGGATCTCAATTTCTAATTTTTATGAGAATCATCCATACTGTTTTCCAAAAGGGCTGACCCAGTCAGCATTCCCACCACTGGCCAGGTAAGTGGAAAGAGAGATAAACAAATGGGACTATCTTAAACTAAGAAGCTTTTGCATCTCAAAAGAAACAGTGACCAAAATACAAAGACAGTCTACAGAATGGGAAAGGATATTCACCCAATACCCATCCGATAAGGGGGAATATCAAGGATATACAAGGTACTGTTTGAATTCCACAAGAAGAAAACAGACAACCCCATCAGAAAATGGGGTGATGAAATGAACAAAAACTTTCTCAAAGAAGAAATCCAAATGGCTAAAAGGTATATGAGAAACTGCTCTACATCACTAATCATCAGAGATGCATATCAAAACAACAGTGAGATATCATCTCACACCACAGAGATTGGCCCACATCCATAAGAACAAAAACAACCAATGTGGGGAGAAAGGGACTCTCCTTCAATTTGTTCATTTTGTCTCAACACTTGTTTGAAAATAAATTTGTCAATTACTTTTAAAAAATCAATAGATGTTTTATTTGTATCCTTATTTTATATACCTGGGGTCAGGGGTTGTGAGTGTAAAAGTTTTAAAAACTTGGTCTAAAGTAAAACTTCCACATTACTTTACTTGGACCTACAAGAAAACCGAACAATGTCCTTACTCCCTCTAAAGTTTATTGTGTATCATTGTATCACTGTCGTCCCGTTGTTCATCTATTTCTCTAGTGGGCACCTTGTTACAGTTTTTGGCATATCAAATACGCCATGGGGAGCTTGCCAGGCTCTGCCGTGCGGGCCGGATACTCTCGTTAGCTTGCTAGGCTCTCTGAAGGGGAGACAGCCCCTTTTTAGAAAAAAAAATATGGCTCAAGCCCCACTAGCATCCCAGGCTACAACAACATCCCTGGCTTATCCCAGCTCCCACCAGAGCAGGCACTGCCCCTTTGGGGAACACAGTTCCAGATGATGTTCTACAAGGATGCAGTGATCCGCCTAATTTCTGGCAACACAACTCTTAAGTACCGTCACTCTACAGAATGCAAAAAAATGAAGGCTGCAAAAGGCAAGTCGCTAACCAACTGGTATGAAAATGGACAGATATTCCAAATTACCTGTCAGCTAGATGGAATCCCAAAGACTCTTCAGAGCGGAGGGCTCAATGGGCTGAGAGCAAGCAAGCTTTGAGTGCATTCCCCGACACAGCTCCTGGGAGACTGACAGTGTCTCCCGAACCTCCAAAAGCAGAGATGGAAGAGAGATTGGAGAGATTTCAAGGACCGGGCCTTGGCCAACCAGCCAAGGGTTTGAAGATCAGGGCAGAGGGCCCTAATCAAAGAAACCTAAGTTGCTTCTAGGTGAACCACCAGCAAGGAAACGGGGACCTAAGTTCTACAACTGAGAAGAACTGAATTTGGCTAACAAGGTGAAAGAATGCCCCCAGCCTTTAGAAGTTCATTGTGTAGGCATAGTAATGTTTTTTTGTTGTTGTTGTTGTTGTTGAACCCCATACTTCTTTACACCCCTCAGCCACACATTAGCCATTTACAATGCAGGATATGGTTCTCACTACCTACATGTTTAAATTAACTTTGCAGAGTTGTTGTCATTTATTTTGTGATGCCTGGGATCAACCCAGACTTACAAGGAAATTGCTCTACTGCTGAGCTACATCCATAGCCCCTCAAAAAAGTTTCTTTAATTTTGGGGGTGGGGTTTTCTCTCAGTGGGGACCATGTGGTTCCAGGGTCTGAACCAGTCTACTGCCTGCAAAGCATGTGCTTAGCATATAGAGCTATATCTCTGGATCTTTATTTTTTTTAATCAGAAAAATAGGGGTCAGGGAGATAGTACCACAGGTAAAGTGCTTCTTTGCATGCAGCGGACATGGATTTGATCCCTGGCACCGCATATGGTCCCCTGAGTACTATCAGGAGTGATTCCTAAGTAAAGAGCCAGGAGTAAACCCTAAACATAGCAGAACATGGCCCCCAAATAAATAAATCCGGGATAGGAAGAGCTTACGTCTAGCATGTGGGAAAGCCTCTTTTCCATCTTGGGTACTGTAGACCCCTTCCCAGGAGCACTGGGTGTGCTCTTAGTGCCCTCAAGCACGGCCAGGTCTGAGCAACAAACTGTGAAGGCCACACAGATGGCCTGAGTAATACTGTGAGCCATTAGGCGCCATCATGAAGGAAGAGAGAAAGAAAGAAAGAAAGAAAGAAAGAAAGAAAGAAAGAAAGAAAGAAAGAAAGAAAGAAAGAAAGAAAGAAAGAAAGGAGGAAGGAAAGAAAGAAGGAAGGAAGGAAAGAAAGAAAGAAAGAAAGAAAGAAAGAAAGAAAGAAAGAAAGAAAGAAAGAAGGAAAGAAAGAAAGAGAAACAGAGAAACAGAAAGAGAGAGGGAGAGAGAGAGAGGAAGAGAGAGAGGGAGAGAGAGAGGGAGAGAGAGAAGGAGAGAGAGGAAGGAAGGAAGGAAGGAAGGAAGGAAGGAAGGAAGGAAGGAAGGAAGGAAGGAAGGAAGGAAGGAAGGAAGGAAGGAAGAACAAGGAAGCCCATATGGTTAGTGGGGATGGAATGCAGAGCTTCTCACATGGAATCACGTTCCCAGTCAAGCCCCCCCCTTATCTTATACCTCATCTACCCTTTCTCCCCCACTCGTCTTTGTCCCCTCAGATAGTTTCTTCTCTTTTTTTGGGGGGGGCACCAGAAATTGATACCAAGGCTCCAAACATGCAAGTGTCTACCACAGAGCCACATCACTTTTATTATCATCCTATTCTAACTGGATAGTCACAAGTCACTATTCCTAGAAGTAGGCATCATTTCATTCCTTTCTCAGCCTTTAGTATATATATATATGGGACTATATATATATATATATATATATATATATATATATATATATATAGTCCCATACAGTGCTCAGGGTTTGCTCTTGGCTCTTCCCTCATTCCCTCAGGGATCTTTCTGGTGGTGTTCAGGGAACCATATGTGGTGCCAGGGATTGAACCTGGGTCAACTGTGTTTAAGGCAAGAACCCAACCCACTCCAGCTCATATTTACTTATTCATAGTCTGCACAAGGTCACTTTTTCAAAATTGGAAGAGGCAGATGTTTTTTTATGCACAGAAATAGCAGAGTCATGGAAAACAATAAAAAAGAATATGTTACAAGCAGAAGAACAGAATAAAATTCTAAACACAGAATTTTTTGAGGGTATGTTGGATCACACCTTGCCAGTACTCAGGGCTAGTTCCATCTTGGAGTTTGGTAATCACTCCCAGCAGTGCACAAGAGATCCTGTAGTACCCGGATTTGAGTCCTGAAGTCTTGCAGAAAGAGTGTGTGTGCTTCAGCCCAGTGAATTATCACTCTAGCCCCTAGACACAGATCTTTTTTAAAAAAATTTCTTATAGAATCACTGTAAGATAGACCCTTGCAAAGCTGTTCACAAGTAGGTTTCAGTCATACAGTATTCCAACAACCGTCCCTCCAAAGATACAGATCTTAGTGAACAGAGATAAAAGATATGTCTACAAAGAAATCATCATAAGGATGCTCACCAATGTCAAGAGGGCAATGCATGAACAAAATGAGAATTTCAATAGTAAAGGAGAGAATATAAAAAGGTATTTACATAAATCACAGAACTAAAGAAAAGAACTGAAAAATTTAACAGAGAGGCTCAAATGAAAACTATGATCCTGAGTGTCCAGGAACAGATGTGTTCTATATTGTATTACCAAGAAGCTGTGGTAATACATGCAATGTAATACTACTCAGCTATAAAAAAAGATGAAATCATGCAACTTAACACGAAGCGGATGAATCTGGAGAGTATCATACTGAGTAAAATCAGTCAGAAGATATAAAATAATCTCCCAAAATGTGTGTAGGTTCCACAACTAAAGTGTGCCACTTCCAGTAAGTACTACAACCAAGTATGTGTGATTTCTCAATCATTGCAGAAACAAAATGAATAGAGAGGAAGTGGGGGGGGTCAAAAAATATAGTGGACCAGGATGCAACTCAGTGAGCACTTGCTTCACATCTGTGAGTTCCTGAGTTAGATCCCCAGTGCATGCACATGCACGCACACACACACACAGCTGCATGTGCACAGACACACACATACACAGCATTTTAACTATGTATGTTTACACGTTAATTTGGGGGGGGGTGAAAACCAGAGGTCTTCAGGGGCATGTCCAGTACAATGCTTGGGACCACTCCTGGTGATAATAAGGGGTCAAGTGGTGCCGGAGACCAAGCTGGCAGGTCCCACATGCCAAGCACACACTTCAGCTGTTTGAGCCTTCTCCCAGATTGATGGTTACTAACTAGACTGATTATAGTGATCACTTCATTATATATGCAAATATTGAATGTTGTATAAGTAAAACAAATATAATGTTGCATGTCATATCCCAGTTAAAAAAAGAACTGGACCAAGGGAGAAATTTATTTATTTATTTATTTGATGAACATATGATTTTTTTTGAGGATAAGTTTTTATTTTCATTATTTATTTATTTATTTATTTATTTATTTTTTATTGAGTCACCATGTGGAAAGTTACAGTTTTCAGGTTTAAGTCTCAGTTATAAAATGCTCGAACACCCATCCCTTCACCAGTGCATATATTCCACCACCAAGAATCACAGTATAGCTCCACCCCTCCCACTTCTAGCCCCCCCACACCCCTAGCCCCCCACCCTGCCTGTGTAACTGATAAATTTCACTTTACTTTCACTTTGATTACATTCAATATATATATATTTTTTTTATTTTAATTTTTTTTTTTGCTTTTTGGGTCACACCCGGCGATGCACAGGGGTTACTCCTGGCTCTGCACTCAGGAATTACCCCTGGCCATGCTCAGGGGACCATATGGGATACTGGGATTTAAACCCGGGTCGGCCACGTGCAAGGCAAATGCCCTACCCGCTGTGCTATCTCTCCAGCCCCTACATTCAATATTTTAACAAAACTCACTATTATTGTTTGGAGTTTCTCCCCGCTGAAGTCGGACCTGCTGAAAAGGAAGCATTTGATAATTTGTTTTCCATTGTTGAGAATGAAGAGATATGAGGTCGAGTGACCGCACTAGCGGCCTCACGGTTTTGGGTTTCTGTATTTTAGTATTTTAGTAACTATTTCCAGAGAAATATCTGCCAGAAATTGCATCACTGCAAACTTGTACTTCTCAGTTATATTATATTCCACATATGAGTGCAATCTTTCTATGTCTGTCTCTTTCTTTCTGACTCATTTCACTCAACATGATACTTTCCATGTTGATCCATTTATATGCAAATTTCATGACTTCATGTTTTCTGACAGCTACGTAGTATTCCATTGTGTATATGTACCAGAGTTTTTTTAACCAGTCATCTGTTTTGGGGCACTCTGGTTTTTTTCAGATTCTGGCTATTGTAAACAGAGCTGCAATGAACATAGAAATGCAGATGCCATCTCTACTATACCTTTTTTGCCTCTCCAGGATATATTCCCAGGAGTGGTATTGCTGGGTCAAATGGAAGCTCAATTTCTAATTTTTTGAGAATCGTCCAAATTGTTTTCCAAAAGGGCTGAACCAGTCGGCATTCCCACCAGTAGTGAAGAAGAGTCCAAGGGAGAAATTTAAAGGGCAAAACTATATCCTTTGCATGTGGGAGCCCTGGATTCAATCCCCTAGTACCACATGGTCCCTAGAGCACTATTGGTAGTGACCTCTGAGTATTGCTGGCTCAGAAACCAAAAATATAGAAAGAAAAAAAAAAGAACAATGTGAGCCAGAGTGATGGTACAGCCTGTGGCTGAGCTGGGTTCAATCCCTGTAATCCCATATGGTCCCCTGAGTACCGCCAGGAGTAATCCCTGAGTGAAGAACCAGGAGTAACCCCTGAGCATTGCTTGTGTATGACCAAAATAAACAAAAAGAATGAAGAAAAAATAGACATCAGAAGTAAATTAAATAATATAAAAGATTAATCATTATGGCTAAAAGAAAGAGAGGTCAGGGGGGTAGAGTAGAAGCTTTAGAACTACATGGCCCCTGAGCACCATGGTGTGTGGCCCTAGTGGCTCTCACAGGGCTGGACTTGGCTGCATCATAGTGCTTGGCTTGGCCTAGCACTGAACCAACAGGCCCACATGGCCAAGCTCTCCCCTGGGGAGAGTCCCTGGGGCCCAGTGCCAATGAAACTTGAAAATAAGGGTTGGGGAGGTGACACAAATGGCTGGAGCACTGCACTTCCTGCCTACATACCTACTCAAGTCCATGATTAATGGGTCAAATATTACCAGGAGTGGTCCCGAGCCCCCTAACTTATGTACTATCTCTCCATACTTTAACTTATGTACTGTCTCTAATAATAATTGTTGAGTATAATGAGCACAGCTAGGGACATTCTCCCTCAAAAACAAATTTGAAAAGGTCTTGAATGGTAAGACCTGAAAGTATGAAAGCTCTAAAAGAAAATAAGGCTTTAATATTGGTTTTAGCAGTGGTTTATTTTACTTGACAACAAAACCAAAAATAAACATGTGATATTACATCAGAACGAAACGTTTCTTTCTGCACAAATCAACAAAATGCAAAGACAGAGGCGGGAGGAAACGGCTCAAAGGGGTGAGCGCATGCCTTGCATGTGTAAGGCCTCAAGGTCAATCCTAGTGCGGTGAGGCCTCCCTGAGCACAATACCCTGCCTGCCATAGGGGTGTATCTCTGGGGGCCTCAACACTACTAACTCTGAGACCAAATCTTCAGTACTGCGCGTCAGGGCAGAGTATTCCTGAAGCACTGCTGGGGATACTCTTGCACCCATCCAGACAAAGAAGGTAGTTCAGTAAAGAGAGGAAATACTTGTAAACCGCCTATTTAATATTTTATATTCAAAATATAGAAGGTGCTCATGCAACAACTTAATAGCAACACACCAACAACATGATTTTAAAAAGAAAGCCTTGAGTACCATTTGGTGTGCACCAAACCTCTGCCCCTGGCCAAAAAGGGAGAATGGGAAGATAATATGTGTGTTTGTATGTGTATATGTGTGTGTATTTTTATAGGAATGTTTTTTATTCAGTCATGAGAAAAAAGAAAAACCTGACGTTTGTGATGACATGGTAGAGGGAGATAAGTACTGCATGGTCAGAAGGCCGGGGGCCCTGCCTGTGATTCTTCTTAAACTGGCCGGTAGGTCAATGCAAGGACCCATGGATACAGTACTGCACAGGCCCTTTGATACTGGGGATTACCTGGACATCCTATATGCTGCATCCTGGTGGCACTGTCATGTCTAGTGCCACCAAAAGTAGGACCCCTGGTCATTGTAACAACAATGAGAAGAGAGGAGGGGAAAGCCACATATGCATTGTTCTGATATATGCCATTAATACCCTTCATTTCTTTGCAAGCAGAGAGGTCAGGCTGTATGTGCAAACTGCCAGTCACTAATACTTAGTTTAAAAAAGTCAAATTGGGCTGGAGTGATAGCACAGCGGGTAGGGCATTTGCCTTGCACATGGCCGACCCGGGTTTGATCCCCAGCATCCCATATGGTCCCCTGAGCACCGCCAGGAGTGATTCCTGAGTGCAGAGCCAGGAGTCAGCCCTGAGCATTGCCGGGTGTGATCCAAAAAGCCAAAAAAAAAAAGTCAAATTATTTACTTATAATTACTTATTTAATTATCAGCGATATAAGCTATTGAGTTAACTAAAATGATCTTTGTTTCAGTAGTTGTGATAATATGTACATACAAGGTTTGTGTTGTGTATATGTGTGCATGTTCATGGGAGTGTGGGTATGATAGAAGCTGGGTGTGGAGGGTGGAGGACTGTCAGGGTGTGAGCTATCCAAAAGTAGGGGGGAGAAGTCTGTTATACAACTAGGCAAGACTCAGGGGGAGAATATTTTGATGGACTTTTAGTCATGCTAATAATAATTGTTGAGTGTAACGGGCATTCTCTGGCTCCATTTCTCCCTCATTCTCCTTTTCCCCCAGGCAGTTATGCAAAGATGTAGCCATATGATCCTGAAAGCATAACACTGAAAGCCTCGGATGGCGCCAAGAGGAGAGTGTAGGAAAACGAAGAGCAAAGCCCAGCCACTGCCGGCTGCCAGTAAACTCTCCTTAGCAAGAAAAAGGAGCAGAACTCCCGTAACCAGCTCGCCGGGTGCTCTCTGGCCAGAGGCAGAGCACTGACCTCTAGAAGAAACATCCTCTTCTGCCCTCTTCACCCCTTCCCTGTTCTTCCCTCCCACAGCACTTGGAGAATGAAAACACCAAGGCCTGGAGGAACTGAGAGATTTTCTTATAAACCAGGCAGAAAAGCGAGCGAGCTCAGGGTTTGGCGGTACAGGCCAGGGAGGAAGGGACTTTTGGAGGTGAAGTTAGCAGAGCCTTGTTGGACCCTCTCAGAGCCTGGATGTGCACAGGGCTAAGAACGCCTCTCATCTCTGCAATGTTTCTCCAGTTCTGTAGGAGCCCCTTCAGGAGAAAGCAGAACTACTTACTTCACCTCTTATTTATTTATTGTTAAACAAGCTGCGGTCAAGGGCTTGGACCTACGCCCGGTGATTCTGAGTCAGCCAGGTCAGGCCTGGTGGTGCTGGAGACACTGGAGCCAACTCAGCAGTGCTCAGGGGCCTCACCTGAGATGATGGGGTGTGGGGTGCTATGCTTCTCTGACCCCTGTGACATCTCCCCAGCCCCATCCTCTTTACTTCTGAAGCAGAGGACCTAGATGTCCACAGTCTCATTATGAGACCCTCAGCTCACTTTTCCTTATTGTTCTGGTCACCCTAGCAGGGCTTGGTGTGATGATGCAGATCAGCCTGGGGATCCGACACACAGAGCAGTGCTCCAGCCCTTCGAACCATCTCCCCAGCCCCCAAACCCACTTTTTAAATAATCTTAAAACAGCTAGTTTCTCTGGGGCTGGAGCAATAGCACAGCGGGTAGAGCGTTTGCCTTGCACACGGCCAACCCGGGTTCGATTCCCAGCATCCCACATGGTCCCCAGGGGTAATTCTTGAATGCAGAGCCAGGAGTGACCCCTGTGCATCGCCAGGTGTGATCCAAAAAGAAAAGAAAAAAAACCCAGCTAGTTTCTCTTCCCTAGGACTTTGAAGGGGCTTTCTAAGAAGTATCGGGAAATCCATTCCAGTCACCCAGTGCAAGGGCCTGAAGAGACAGAGCCTCTCTGATCCTGTGATGCTGGGGATATCCGGGTTCAAGGACCTCCAGGGCCACGCCAGGGCTCCAGTTTGGGGCTCCAGAGGTGTATCTAGACATGCTCTGGGGACCATGAGGTGTCAGGGATTGAACCAGGATCAGCCACACACATTAATTTATGTACTATCTCTCCAGGACTCTGAGACTTGGTTTTTTTTTACAAAAATAGTTGCTTTCACTGAAATAGTACTATTGTAAAATAGTTCCTGTTTTCTCAAGGATAAAATGGGTTTATAAGTGATTAAGGTGGTTGGAGAGATAGCACAGGGCTTAAGGCAAGTGCCTGGCATGCAGTCTATCCTGGTTTGTTAACAGGCAACACAAGACCCTATGAGCACTGCTGGAAATAACCTATTCTGATTCCTCTTCGTGTCTTCTTACACCTCCATTTGTTTTAATACATGGCTTTCAATGGATTTCCCTTTCTGTCTTCCTTTATATTTCAAATGGTTCATTACTTTATTTCCAGACTTTTGTTTTGTAAAAGGGCCACTCTGTGGTGCTCAGGGGCTACTCCCAGCTCAGTGCTGGCAAGGGTGGGGTCACTCTGGTTGTGCTCAGGGGCATCATATGGTGCTTGAGATAAAACCTGGGCTCCAACAGGTAAAATCATGCACGAATGAACGTTGAGCCATCTCCCACCCCTGCACACCTATATTTCTTTTAGGCTCTAATTGGGTGGATCATGGTCCTTTCGGGAGGCAGAGAATACAACTAAATCTTCCAACTTATCAGTGGTGTCAGCAACATTCCTAGACCAGGTCATACCACATAGATAAAGGTTCTCAAATAATCTAAGCATAAGTATTCTAGCCTTTTGGGTTATTGTTTTGTTTTGCTTTGTTTTGTTTTGGGGCCACACCTAGTGCTGCTCAGAGGTTACTCCTGGCTCTGTACTTCCCTAGGACTTTGAAGGGGCTTTCTTCAAACCCCACCCATCACTCCAGGTGGGGTTTGAGGGATCATATGGGATGTCAGTGGTAGATCCAGGATCATCTTCATGCATGGCAAATGCCTATCCAGTGGACTATCACTCCAGGCCCCGTATCCTGGCCTTTCAGAATGTGATTCCAGGAGACCCTTGTGCATCCCAGATGCGAAAGTTATTGATAGTGGGCTGTGCCACATGTGATTAGCGACATGTTACTGGGCAGAAAATGATGGAAAAACTTTTATACATTCCCTGTTATCACAGAGGGCCGAGGGTGGGGAGCAGGGAGTCAAGGAGCTGAGAGGACCAGAGGGTCAGAGTCCTGGCAGCAGCAGGTTGGCAGGGAGCCACAGCTCCCGCAGAGCCGAGCAGAAGGCACCAGGGTTGCCTTGTAAGGAAGTAGCCTCACCAGCAATTCTAGCTTAAAAATGATCTTTGCCAACACAGATCAAGTCTTGGTTCCTTCTGTCTGGAACACTATGAGGAACACATCTTTGGGCTCAGTCCTGAGCCTTTCCTACCACTCCTCCGTGTGTCTGGAAGGCAGTGCTGTTTCTTGTGAGCCCTTGATGTGGCAGGGTAAGGGCCCTGGGACCCTGGGCTTAGAATTAGACACAGTTGATAATAACTATGGGTTTTTTTGGGGGGGTTGATGATTGTTAAAAACAAAAAAATCTGATCTATTGTACAAGCGACCAGAAGAAGATGCCTGTGGTCAGTGGAGGAAGATGGATATGGATTTCAATGGCAATCTTTCTGGTTACCTTTTTTGACAGAATCTTTATCAAGTATCTTTTCCCCATATGTACAGCAAATGAAGAAGTTAGGAAGAGGAAAGCTAATAAAGATAAAAGAAAGCATTATTATTTTGCTTCAAAAGACAGTATTCCAGGGCTGGAGTGATAGCAGAGAGGGTAGGGCATTTGCCTTGCACACAACCGACCCGGGTTCCATTCCCAGCATCCCATATGGTCCCCTGAGCACCGTCAGGAGCAGGAATAATTCCTGAGTGCAGAGACAGGAGTGACCCCTGTGCATCGCCAGATGTGACTCCCCCCCAAAAAAAAAAAACCCAAAACCAACAACAACAACAAAAGACAGTATTCCTGCACCTTCATCAATCCAAAACAGCCTTTTTTTTTTCTTGTGAAACTGCTTTTGCTCCAACTGAGCTGCATTTTGATGCACTTTGAGTTACTATGCCTCTATTAGTGGGCGCTGGGACAATGTTCATGAGAAGGAACACCAAGGTTCAGGAATTACAGGTGACTGGCTTGGAACGACTCTTCTTAGACCCTTCCCTGCATAGTTGTTCTAGTACAGATTCCACTTACTTTATGGCCCAAGTATGCAATTCAGTGGGGACTTCATTTCCATTACATTCAGTCAACACTTTTCTACATTCATTCTTTTGTTTGGGGGCCACATGTGATTACAAAACATGGGGTTTTGGGGTTCGTTAGGATATTCCTTAGGGATTGAGCCAGGGTTGGCTATATACACGCAAATGTTTTAACCCCTGTACTCTCTCTGACCCCTAAAGTATAGTCTTGGGGCTCTGAATCACATTATATTTGTCATCAAGTTATTTTATTTAATCTGACATATTCCTCTCATTTAAGCTGCATATATCTACCTGTCCTTTCTTTCATCTTTCAGCTTTGAACAGTTAGCCACAAACTAGGTGGGTAGCAGCTACTCACCCAACTCTTACTCCATTGATATTAAAGAACTAGAATAAAAGGCATAATCAACCTTGTATTGTGTAAGGCAGTTTGAAATTTAATGTTTCACCCCCAGGCTCACCTTACCTTCCTAGTAAACTCATCGCCACTGCCTGAACCTTGGTGAAGATAGTAGTTCTGATTCTCATTTAAAATGTTTAGCACCTTTTACCTGCCCTTCATATCAGATAAAAAAATTGTCTCATACTTCATAGAGCAAAAGCTGACACCCTTGTTTCAGCACAGTATCCGGCCTGAGACCACCTTTCTTTGTGAACTCTGGGAATCCACCCTATCTCCAGATTTCCCCCCAACTCTCTCTCTCTTTCTCTCTCTTTCTCTTTCACATACACAAGTCTCTCTTCCTCTCATTTGTCATTTACAATTTAAAATAAAGACCCGCTTTAATATTAATACTAAACACTTATGTTTAACGCTGCTTACTGTGTCAGGAACTTTTCTATGGCTTTATGCATATTAACTCATTTAATATTCAAATAAATCCTATTACATTGTAGATGTCATTATAATTTTTGGGGGTAGCCACACCCAGTGGTGCTCAGGGGATACTCCTGGTTCTGTACTCAGGGATCACTCCTGGCAGTGCTTGGGGACCATATTGGGTGCTGGGGATTGACCCCGAGTCAGCCGTGTGCAAGTGTACTATCTCCCAAGACATCTTTAAGTCTTTCCACCTTAAAGATGAGAATAAAGAGAATATTTTAGCACTTGTCTAAGAGCATGTGGTTAAAAAGTACTAGATATATGTGGTAGGAGTAACTTAAAATCTTTTTTTCCTTTGTTCTCTGTTCCTCCTCTTTCGAGGTTTCATTTAATGAATGCAAGGCATATGTTTTACAGGCCCAGTCCTAAAACTCAAAATCTATACTCACTAACTCCAAAGCTTGTTTTATTTTATTTTAGTGGTGCTGGGGCTCAAACACAGAGCTTCACACATGTTATGTAAATGCTCTGCCTCTGAGTCAGTTCACTTCCTGTTTTCTATTTTAGTGTTAGGGTGGAACTCAGGGCCTCAGATTAAAAAAGCGGTATGTTCTATAGCTGATCTGTACCCTAGCCTCAAATTGTATATCCTTATATCCTTTGCTCATGTTATTCCACTTGCCTCTAATTTCCACAGTCTCTTATTTTATATTTTAGTTTTAGTTTTGGGATCACACCTTACAGAGTTCAGGGTGTATTCTTTGGCAATGCTCTGGGGACCAAGGATTTGAACCAGGATCAAATCCAGTGCCAGGGATTTGAACCAGGGTCACAGTTGCTCTAGTTATATGCAAGAAAAGTGCCTTCCCTCCTCTACAGTCTCTCATCTCTCGTGACTTCTGGTGACCAAGCCATTGACCTACACCTTGCCAGACTCAATGGCTAATGAATGCGTATCTCTATGTTTGGCCTATCAGCAGGACTGGGCAAAGATAAAAATACCTTACTCTAGGCCATTCCCACTGCATTTCCCTACTGCCATGCTCACTACATTATCATGCTTCCTCCACAACGTTTGTCTTCCAATTATCTTCAGTCTTTTCCCTTTTTAAGGTGGGGACTCCCAAACAGTGCTCAGAGAATCCAGGTGGCACTCCTGGTGATACTTGGCTAATCTGGCTATTGGCTCAGAGATTGGCCCTGAGGGTGCTGGTCTGCTTTGACTGGCAGTACTGGAGGCCGCCACGGCCCTGAGCAGTCTTCCTGACCTTGGTGTTTCATCTCTCTTTTCCCTATCTACATCCTTCCTGGTTGTCTTTTAAAGTCACAGATATGATCAGAACTCCTATGTTTAACTGTGCCTGAGCTTCAGCCCACGTCCAAGCCCCACTCTATCATTTTCTCTCGGAGGCCAATAGACTCAAAACTGATTGTGTCTAAATAAAATAGTTGGCTACTTCCCAGTCCAACCTATTTATACTTTTTCCTGGTCTTTCTTGTCCTATTAAATGCAACCACTTGTTCATGACATTTACACTGTTCACAATAAAACCTAGGCCTATGAATGTAGCCTCAGTGGCAGAGTACTTGTCTTATATGAGTGAGACCCTGAGTTTGAACCCTGGTAGCAGCCCACACCAAGTGTAATCACTGTTACTTCCACTGCTCTGAGTCTAGATGCTACAAAAAGAATGACCTCTAGTGCACCACAGCTGAGTATATGCAGAGCTCTAGCCCTGGCCATTTAAGTAACAGCAGCAAAGGAAAAGCAGTCAACCAACACAGGAGTCAGCCTTGACCTCACTTTCTCTTACATCTCACAGTGTCTCTGCTCTCCATTTTCTGCATTTCAGAGTGTACCACAACAAACTACTCCTGGTTCTTTGACAACCCTTGTCCCTTCTACTGTCCTTTCTAAGCTAGTCTAGCTCTGTTATGACTCTGGCCTGGTTCAACTTCTACATAGCAATCTGGGTGGTATTTCTAAAACAAATACTGCTCATCGGTCTCTTTCACTTAAAAAATTCTCCAGAATCCAATCCCTTTGCATGGTCTAAAATGAGTTCCTTAAACACATAACCCCTTTTCAGACTGGGAAATACAACCTGAGTCAGCACTGTCAGAAACACCTTGAAATCATTATGTGCTTGATTTTAAATTAATTATTGGTTGCTGTACATTCAGAAATCCTTTACCATTGCCAGATATTCTGTAGCCCCTACATTTAGTTAGGAGACCCAATATAGGCTTGCGGCCTGTAAGACCCTACATAATTGATCCTGCCTGCTGTGGCAGCCCCACCGACGCCACTCCCATTAGTTCCCTATAGTTCTGCCCAGTTGACTTTTTTTTTTTTTAATCTCTCCATGCCTAGAACTGTCTTAGCACAAGACAGTTGAATATTTATGGAGAGCTTCAGCTTTCAGCCTACAGTACAAAAGAAAGCCCCTGGAAAATGAAAGTCAGAGTTTGTTTGGCCCTCCCCTCCTCAAGGCCTATTTCTAAACCATGGTCATCTGCATCCTGTGGGTGCTGACCCCATATTCCCAACGTGACTGAAGCCCTAGCTAGTTTGGAGCTGAAGGTGGGGCCAGCACTTCAATGGAAATACAGGCTACAGTCCAGGTTGATGGTATCAAGTCTTAATGACTACAACTGCATTTAATTAAAAGTGGGATGACTTACTGGAGCACAGTCCTTATGCTAGTAGTCTGATTTCTGTTCTCATTCTGTTCTCTTCCAAGCTTCAATTAAGGAAGAAACAAAAGATGCCTATCGTGAGCCATGTGCGATGACCTCACCAGCTAAGACAACTGTTTGGTTTTTTTGTCTGATTTTGTTTGTAGAACTCTTCATGTTTCCTTGAACTATCCTAGCTGGCATTGCCGTGTTTATCTTCTCTTCACCTAAATTTGCACTTGTGGTGGTGGTGATGTGTGTGTGGGGGAGAGAGGGAGGGCTGGGGGAGGGCACAGCTTTTTATCTATCGCTCTTAGCTCATTTGAATTTCTAATTTCTGTTTTTGGAGAAATTTTGTGTTTGTTTTTGTTCCTCTTTGCTTTCTTCTATGGACCTCTTTTATAAACCAGTTTGTAATTTCCAGTTACCAAGGCAGAAACTAGTATTAATAATAACAATAAAAACAACATTGGCTCTGGATAAGCAATCTAGAATGATTTGGGGGGGGTTTGGTTTTTGTTTTGGGGGTCACCTCTGGTGGTGCTGTGTTTAGTCCTGGCTCTATGCTCTGGGGTCAATCCTGGTGGGGTTTAGGGGACTATATGTGGTGCTGGAGATTGAATCCAGGTTGACTGCATGAAAGGCAAGTGCCCTATACTCTGTACTATTGCTCCGGCCCACTCTGTAATTCTGTTGTTGTTCTTGTTGTTGTTTTTGGACTTCATCCAGTGGTGCTCAGGGGTTACTCCTGGCCCTGCACTCAGTAATTCCTCCTGGTGGTGCTCAAGGGACCATATAGGATGCCAGGGATTGAACCCAAGATGGCTGCGTGCCCTCCTTGCTTTACTATCTCTCTGGCCCTTGTGATGATTTTCTTCCCTGTGTCTTCTTTTCTCTCTGCGGGATGGTGGAACTTGGTATTTCTTTCCCCATTTTGTCAGTCAAGTGTCCTCCATCCATTGCAGGTGAAAGGCAGTGTCTCTCCCAGCCTCACAGACCTCTACTTTCTGACTATCTCTGAGGTGCATCTGGTCATACCCAGGCTACAGTAAAGCCCAGTGCTTCTAAAAATCTACTTTCCAGCAATATTGTCTCTTCTTAGGAGCCCATTAACCTAGATACTGTAGGGACAGCATCCTGGAGCCTTACAAGACTGGGGAAGATAGTTTTATTTGTGTTTTAGTAGATAGGTTAAATTCTGCCTCTGAAGTCTGGGAAGGCATCAGAGTCATCAGGGACAGACACAGGCAGCATGTCCAAACAAAGCAGTGAGGTTTGATCCCCCTCATCTCTTCATGATATGTATTTGACCTCTAGATAATAATTTCTTAACTATTCTCAATACGATTGAGGTTTAAGTGTTGTTATCCTTCTAGTATTTCTAAACCATGGTCATGTTTTAGAAATTTATTTTATCCTTTATTATCCTTCTAGTACGGGAAATAGGATAAATAGGAAAAAAGAATAAAATTTATTTTATACTTTATTATCCTTCTAGTAGGGGAAATAGGTCTTAGAGGAAGAAAACATACACTTTTTATTTATAAACTAGTGATATACATATAATACACAAACAGTGTATCTGTGTTATTAAAATTTCTTGGGGAGAATGATGATTGGGAAAAATATATGAAAACATTCTTTAAGGGAGTGATAATAACAAAAGAAATACCATCCTAGTCTCATGCTCTTGTTTTTGTCTGCTTTCCTCTCTCCTGATCAAACCTGTCAGCAATGAGTCTAAACACATTCTAACGTGAATTCCTTCTAAATGACTGATAAAAGTTTTAAATAGCATCTCGCTAGCTCAAGCAGTAGGACACAAGCCTATGAGAGGCCCTGAGTTCTGTCCTTGCCTTCCTGGCTAGTACCACTGAGAATGGTTCTAGACACCCCCCTCCCCCCTACCGCTCTGCCACCCACCATGCACCACTGAACTCTAGTACTGAATCATCAGACACCATATTACCAGGGTTCTGCAGCTTTGCTAGGGGTGGCCTGATAAAAAAAAAAATTAAGAGAACAAGGGACCAGAGGTTAGGACACTAGCCTTCCATATAGCCAACACAGATTTGGTCTCTGACACTGTATATAGTCCCCTAGCACATGCCAGGAGTGATTTCTGAACACATAGCCACAAGAGAACTCCAAACACTGCTGGGTATGCTAAAAAAACACTCTCCCACCAAAGATAGTAAAATAGCATCTTGTACAGAAATATTTGCACTAAAAACACCTTACGATAAAAATGAGGGGCCAGAGAGATAGCTCAAAGGGCTGACTGCAAGCCTTGCAGAGGGAGACCCAGGTTCATTCTCCAGCACTGCTTGGCCTCCTGAGTACCACAGGAAGGGGTCGTCACCAAGCAACACTGGGTGTGCTCCTGCTAAACCAAAAACAATTTATTAAAAATTAATGAATTTCCAAGAAATAAGAGAGGACACTAGGAAATGGAGACACATCCCCTGCTCATGGATAGGGAGGATTAACATTATCAAAATGGCAATACTCCCCAAAGCACTATACAGATTTAATGCTTTCCCTATAAAGATACCCATGACATTCTTCAAAGAAATAGACAAAACACTCCTGAAGTTCATATGGAACAGTAAACCCCCACTAATAGCTAAAGCAATCCTTGGGAAAAAGAAGATGTGTGGCATTACCTTCCCTAACTTCAAACTGTACTATAAAGCGGTAGTAATTAAAACAGCAGGGTATTGGGCTAGAAACAGACCCACAGACCAATGGAACAGAGTTGAATATTCTGTCACAGACTCTCAAATATATGATAACTTAATCTTTGGCAACAGAGCAAGAAATGTGAAGTAGAACAGGAAAACTTCTTTAACGAGTGGTGCTGGGAAAATTGAACAGCTATGTGCAGAAAAATGAGCTCTGATCTCTGTCTAATTGCCAGGCACAAAAGTCATATTAAAGTGGTTTAAAGACCCCAATATCAGACCTGAATCTGTAAGGTACGTGGAGGAAAATGTAGGCAGAACTCTCCATGACACTGAAATTAAAAGCGTCTCTAAGGATCAAACACCACTGACCAAGCAAGTAGAAACAAACATAAACAAATGGGACTACATTAAACTAAAAAGCTTCTACACCTCAAAAGAAACAGTGATCAAAATACAGAGAGAGCCCACAGAATTGGAAAGAATATTTACCCAATACCCATCTGATAAGGGATTAATATCCAGAATATACAAGACACTAGTAGAATTGTACAAGAAAAAAAAACACCAACTCTATCAAAAATGGAGAGAAGAAATGAACAGAATCTCCTCAAAAGAGAAATACAAATGGCCGAAAGGCACATGAACAAATGTTCTATATTTCTAATCATCAGGGAGATACAAAACAAAACAACAATGAGATACCATCCACACCACAGAAACTGGCACACATCAAAAAGGACAAGAACAACTTGTGCTGGCGCGGATGTGGAGAGAAAGAGACTTTCTTTCATTGTTGGTTGAAATGTCAATTGGTCCAGCCTTTTTGGAAAACAATATGGGCATTCCTTAAATAACTAGAAATTGAGCTTCCATATGACCCAGCAATACCACTTCTGGGAGTATATCCCGAGGGTGCAAAAAAGCACAGTAGAAACAACATCTGTACCTGTATGTTCACAATAGCCAGAATAGTAGTACTGTTCACAATAGCCAGAATCTGGAAATAACCCAAGTACCCGAGAACAGACGACTGGCTAAAGAAACTTTGGTACATCTACACAATGGCATATTATGCAGCTGTTAGGAAAGATAAAGTCATAAAATTTGCTGATAAGTGGATGGTCATGGAGAGTATCACGCTAAGTGAATGAGTCAGAAAGAGAGGGACAGGCATAGAAGAACTGCCTTCATTTGTGGAATATAAAATGTCATAATATGAGACTAACACCCAAGGACAGTAGAGACAAACGCTAGGAAGATTGCTCCATAGTTGGAAGCCTGCCTCATGAGTTGGGGAAGAAGGCAGTTAATAGAGAAGGGATCACTAAGTCAATGATGGTTGAAAGGATTGCTTGGGATGAAGATGTGTGCTGAAAGTAGATAAAGGACCAAATGTGATGGCCTTTCATTATCTGCATTGCAAACCACAATGCCCATAAGTAGAGAGAAAGAGGGAAACTGTATGCTATAGAGTCAGGGGGAGGGATGAAACGGGGTGGGGGTAGGGGTACTGGGGACATTGGTGGTGGAAAATGTACACTGGTGAAGGGATGGGTGTTCAATCATTGTATAACTGAAACTCAGACAAAAAAGCTTTGTAAGTATAGCTCACAGTGATTCGATTTAAAAAAATTAATGAATTTCCTTGTAAGCACAAGGCTGAATTGGATCCCTAACACTGCCTCACATGCCCAGTGTGTTCCCAGTGGCACTTCCCTTGGGAATCCTGTACAATGATAAAGTGTACAATCTTGGCACATGACAACCAAGTGTGTGTGAACACCATAACCAAGTGTGCAAAGGCAACAGCAAAAGGAAGGGAAGCGGTGAAGGAAGCAGGGGATGAATGAAGGCCAGAAAGATAACTCAATGGGTTGGAGTGCATGCTTTACACATAAGGGTTAGATTCCTGGCACTGTATGGCCCCTCAAGCACTGCTGGAAGTAACACCTAAGTGTAGAGTTGAGAGCAGTCCCCAAACAACGCTGAATATGATTTCAAAGAAAACAAATCAAGAAAAAATAAAATCAAACAAATAATACAACTCCAACTGTAGAACTGTAGGTTAAACAGAGGGATCACTGCTTTCTGAAAAGCTTGGATTCCCACGGCTGGTTTCCCCAGGTTCCAGCCCACACTCCTTGCTGTCCCCTGCCTGCCTCCTTGACAGGCACATTTTACTTTATTTTATTTATATAAAGACTGTGGTTTAC
Source organism: Sorex araneus (assembly GCF_027595985.1). NCBI lineage: Eukaryota > Metazoa > Chordata > Mammalia > Eulipotyphla > Soricidae > Sorex > Sorex araneus. Next base: position 230,074,669 of record NC_073303.1, read on the forward strand.
AAAGTTGTTCATAATGCAATTGTTACAGCCATTCAATGTTACAACCCGAATCCAGAGTGACCTTTCCTCCACCATTGTTCCTATTTTCCCATAACCCCCAAAGCCTGCCTCCTAAGCAGGCAAAACATTATTTTATATTACTTGTAACAAGTAAGTGGCTAATGGAATTACCAAAAATACTTAAGGAAAAGAAATTTGTTAAAACTGTTGTATCTCATGGAGTCCTCAAGTCCTTGTATGAGGATTTAGTAAGCTATTTTATTACCAGCTGAGCCATTGGTGTCACTGTTTTTGCTTGCTGAATTTAGTTGGCTTCTATGTTATTTTCCCATCTAATTTGGTGTGCTCCTACTGGGATGTCAATATTATGGAATTTGAGGATACATAGCCCAGCAGTCTAGAAACTTCAGGATCTTGACAGGCATGTTTTTTGTTCGTTTGTTTTTTTGAGGGGGGGGCGATGTTCCACACCCAGAAATGCCCAGGGGTTGTTCCTGATTCTGTTCTCAGGAATTACTCCTGACAGTGCTCTGAGGACCATATGGATTTCCGGGAATTTAATCTGGGTAGCCTTGTGCAGGCAGATTCCCTTCTCACTGTATTTCTCTAGCCCTGACAGGCACATTTTGAAGTTTGGTTGTTGTAGTTTGGTCTCATACTTCCAGTGTTGTTGAGTCTGTGGTTTAGATATATACCACACCCCTACTCCACTGATGTGCCCACAGCTCCTGTCCCTGCTTCTATTACATTGCATCCTTCTCCTCTTATTTCCCACTTGATTTCTTTCCTTCCCTTAAGGATGGTCTAGGTGTCACTCCTTCAATATCTTTCATAACCTCATCCTGTTATTCTATATACCACAGATAAGTTAGACCATCCTGTGCTTGTCTTTCTTCTTCTAACCTACTTAATTTAATATCATCCAGTCCTATCCAAGTTGCATCAAATTGCATGATTTCATCATTCCTTGTAGCTGCACAGTATTACACTGTGTTAGATATATATGTATATATATGCATACATATATATATATACACACACATACAACACCTTTATTATGCACTCACCTGTCATTGGACTTTTAGGTTGATTTCATGCCTTGTGCTAGGTACTGCAATGAATAATGGTATGCATATGTCCTTTTGCATGAATGTTTTTGTGTCCTGGGGTTAGATCTCCAGAAGGAGGATTGCCAGTTTATATGAAATTTTACTTTACTAAGTCTCCATACGGGTTCAACCAGAAAGCATTCCCACAAGTGATGGATGAGTGTTCCTTTTGCACCACATCCCCACCAACATAGATTATTCCCAGTTTTCTTTTTGTTATATGCCATTCTCACTGATGTGAAATGGTATGTTCGAGTCATCTTGACTCTGACTTCCCTGGTAAGTGATGATGAGCACTTTGGCATTTGCCTATTGGTCATCCATCTGTATATTTGTCCTCTTTAGAGGACTGCTGATTGTAAAAATAAAATTATCTGTTTATTTTTTCTTCCCATATTTTGTTAAAATTTTTATATTTTTGTTGTTGAGTTTTTTGAGTATACTTTATGCATCTAGGATATCAACCCTTTAACTGTTGTGTTGAGTGCAAATATTTTCTCCCATTCACTTGAGTGTCTTTTCTTTTTTTAAAATAAAATTACTTCTTTATTTCCCCCCAAATAAAACATGGAGTGGAAGGAGCAGAGTGATAAAAAAATAAAGCTCAGTTCCCAATCTGCCTCTGGGGAAACGGCAGTTCCAAGGCAGGGTGTTCCTGGGGGGTGGGGCTCCCACAACAGCATCCCACAGAGCTGTCCTCTCACTGTGATTGCTGAGATGCCATTGCTCAGAGGCCCTGTCTGCTCAGTGCTGCCCCCCAGCCCCCTCTTAAACACAAAGGGGTGAGTGGGTTAGATTCCAGTGCACTCCGGGGCCCCTCTTTGCACCTCCTGTCCCTGGCTGCTGGCCTCCGGCCCCACCCTCACCTTTGCCCTCCGGGTATCCTCATGTCCCCCACTGCCTTCCCCAGCTCGAGCCTGCTGGTTGTAAAAGGTGAGATTATTAGAGGTCCAGCACCCCGGCACCCCCACCCCATCAGGAAAGATCCTGGAGCAGAAAGGTTACAAAACCAGAAAAAGTTGTGAGTGTGGAAGACAGTTTAGAAAGGGGTGTGCCCAGCAAGAGAGGAGGGTTTGACTGAGCCCCAGAACTGAGCTGTGCCCTCTGCCCTCCTGAGCAGGGCCATAGGTTCTGGTGGGGGCCCAGGAGACACCTGCCAGGGCCTCCATCCAGAGCATTTGAGGGAGAAGGCGGTGGAGAGAAGGGAAGAGAGGTAAGGTGGGGCACCAAACACAAGAGTGAGCCAGTGTGAGCCTTGTGGACATCCCTCATAAAGAGCCCAGTCACCCTTGGGCTACCCTCACTTTCTTCCCCTGCTCCAGGGAGGCTGCAGCTTCACTTGGGGAGGGAGGCCGTCATCCACAGTACCTAGACTTCTTCAGGGCTCTGAGCAGCAGCCTCTCCTGGTAGTGGACGTTATGCTGTGTACAGGGACTTTGCCAGTGGTGCCACCTCATGGAAGTGTGGCGGGTGTGGGGAAGAGGTGACGCTCCATCTGGAAGTTGAGGTGGCTGCTGAATCAGTCACTGAGGGACTGCTGGCTGCTGAACTAATCCCAGCAGGTCTCACGGACCATCTCCGTGATGCCGTGACTCATCTGTGTGACCCACACAAACCAGTAGCTCTCCAGGAACCCGATGAAGTCAAGGAACAGCACGGTCCCCATGACGCCAGAGAAAGGGGTGTAGGTGATGAACCAGTGGGTGCAGCAGCTGATGGATCAGGCCAGGGCCACCCAGTCCTCGCCGATGATCATGGTCACGATAATCTGGCACTGGAAGTACCTGGGGCTGAGCAGCTGTGGTGGTCTGATCAGGAAGTATTTATGCTGGCGGTTGCAGGGCAGGTTCTTCAGCTTCTTTTTGCCGTGCTGGATGGGCTGTCACTTGCCCAGGACAAACACAGGCAGCATGCTCACATCCAGGTCTTGAGGGAGAGGTTGAGCTTGGTGTGGTGTGGAAGTGGCAGCTCTACCAGTCAGCAGAGGTGCCCTTCGGGTGGCTGATTAGGATCTTGTGCACTCAGTGATTCCGCCTGGACTTCTTGGAGACTTCTAGGTGGCCGTAATCATGCTGCAGCCATCCAGCCTGGGCCTGAGAGATAAGGACAAAGGCTGCAATGAGGGTTGGGATCCAGCCATTGCTGAAGAAGAGGTTGAACCAGGCAGTGCCCTCCAAGGTGAACACGTGCCCTAGGAGCAGGAGACAAAATAGGTGATTGCTCTTCAAGTGGTTCATGTCCTCAGCCGCCTTCTGCAGGGCCCAGTGTCCTCGGTGGTCTGAGAGTTCTTGCAGCATCTGGCTGGGCACTTGCAGCACCAGCTCTCGGATGAGCAGGGCCTTGGTAAAGCTGCCCATCAAGGTCACCGTGGAGGGCGCTGAATGCATCGTGGACTCTTTCCCTACTTAGTGTCCAAGTACTTGTACTTGCTGCGCCCCTCAGTGCTGGCTGGACCACTTTGTGACGTTGTAGACCTTGCAGTGGACGGCTTGTCAGCATGCAGGTTGTGCCCTTCGCTGTAGGTAGACATGGGCACCTCACGACCCTCTGCTGCCCTCGTGAACCAGCCCGGATGCTCAGAGCTTACTCCTGTCTGTTCCGGGATCACTCTTTGGTGGAGCTTAAGGCACCATGTGGGGTGCTGGGGATTGAGTCCGTAGTAGGTGCAAGGCAAACGCCCTACTCACTGTACTGTCACTCCGGTTTCCCTTCTGATTCTCATGCCTTTGCCATTGGGTTCATATCAAAAAAATACTTAGGGTTCAAATCTTGGTGCATTCTGACTATCTTTTTTTCAATGTGTTTTTATGGATTTGGGTCTCATCTCAAGGTTTTTGGTCCACTTTGAACTGACTTTTGTGTGAAATGAGCAATATGGATCCAGTTTAATTTTTTCATACGTGGTTATCCCACTTCCCAGCATTATTTGTTGAAGAGGCTATATTTACTCTATTTCACATCCAGACTATTTTGTAAAAAAATAGCTAACAGGTATGGGTATTTTCTTTGGGTATTTGATTCTAACCCCCTGATGAGAGAACCTGTCCTTATTCTAGTACAATCTTATTTTGATCACTATAACTTCATAGTTTAGTTTCAAATTAGGTAATGAAATAACTCCCAGCTTCCTAGTTTTTCATTATGGCTTTGGTTATCCAGGGCATTTTATTACATACAAACTTTACTGAAGAATTTTCTGAAGAATGCTGTCTGAATTTGGATGAGAATTGCATTAAATCTATATAAATAATAATTTAGGTAAGATGGTCATTTTGACCATTTTAATTATTCCAATTCATGAATGTGAAATATTTTTCTATTTCCTAAGATTTTCTATTGTTCGTAGGTGACTTCTGCAAGTAGAAATAATTAGACTTCTTTACTTTTAACTTGGATTCCTTTTTTCTTGCTTGAATACTATAGCTAGGACTTCTAATATATGGATAAAAGTAGAGTCAGTGGACAGACATCCTTGACTTGTACCTAATCCTAGAGGGAACAGTTTTACTTTTTCATCATTGAGAATGGTACTGACTGTGGGTTAGTTATAAATGGGTATTACTATCTTAAGGAAGGTTTCTTCCACCCTTACTTTTGAGGGGTTTTATCATGGATGTTGGATCTTGCTTAAAAGATTTATCTGCATCAATTGATATGACAATATGATTTTCACTGTCACTGTCACTGTTATCCCATTGCTCATCAATTTGCTCGAGCAGGCACCAGTAACATCTCCATTGTGAGACTTGCTGTTACTGTTTTTGGCATATTGAATACGCTAAAGGTAGCTTGCCAGGATCTGCCATGTGGGTGAGTTACTGTCGGTAGCTTGCTGGGCTGTCCGAGAGGGTCAGAGAAATCGAACCCAGGTCAGCTGTGTGCAAGGCAAACGCCTTACCACTGTGCTATCGCTCCAGCCCAATATGATTTTATCCTATGTTAATTGATTTGTATATGTTGAATCATTCTTGCATTCCTGGGATGAATTTCACTTGATTGTGGTGTATGTTTTTTTTTCTTTTTGGGTCACACCCAGTGATGCTCGGGGGTTACTCCTGGCTTTGCATTCAGGAATTACTCCTGGCAGTGCTTGGGGGACCATATGGGATGCTGGGGATTGAACCCAGGTTGGCCGCGTGCAAGGCAAATGCCCTACCCACTGTGCTATATCACTCCGGCAGCGTGGTGTATGTTTTTTATTTTCATTATTTTTTTATTGAATCACCGTGAGAACAGTTACAAAACTTTCCAGCTTAAGTCTTGGTCATACAATGATTAAACACCCATCCCTTCACCAGTGCACATTTTCCACCACCAAGAACCCAGTATAACCTCCATCCCATCCCTCCCACTGCCTTTGTGGCAGATGATTTCCACTTTACTCTCTCTCTACTTTGATCACATTCAATATTTCGACAAAAGACCCACCATTATTATTTGGAATTTCCCCCAACAATCAGACCTGCCGAAAAGGCATCATTAGATAGTTTGTTTTCTATTGCTGGTTATGAAGAGCATATGATGTCATGAGGCTGCAAAGCGGCCACACGATTTTGGATTTTTGATATTTTAGTAATAAGTCTGAAGGGATTTCTGCCAAAAGTCTCTGGTTCCGAGATTTGTTTGTGTGCCTCTGGGGTCATGGCTGTTCAGGAGCCAGGAGCCATTCATGGACGGCAAGTTTGGACCTCTTTGGGGGGGGGAGAGGGGCTGGTTCCACTCCCCACCCCATGAGGCTTTAGTCTCATCACTGCAGTCTCATATCTGGCTGTCCAATAGGCTCAGGAAAGTGGTGGCCACCACGCTGCCAGGGAGAAAAGGTGGAAGGGACAAACATGTTTCCCACCCGGGATGGCACTCTATACTATTGAGTTCTTCTCTAAATTTTTAAAATTATTTTCTTGCTTCTATTGCTTTTTGCATTTGCTTGTTGTTACTTCTCTAGATTTTTGAAATGTCTTTAGGTTGTTGATTTGAGCATTTTCTTCATTCCTAATGTAGGCCTGTATTGCCATGAATTTCTCCCTTAGTACAGATTTTTCTGTATCCCATAGATTCCAATAGCTTGTTTTTTCATTCTTATTAGTTTAAAGTTTTTAATTTATTTTTTATTTCCTATTTGATTAAGGTTTTTTAGCAGTTTTGTTCAGTTTCCATGTGCTGGAGTTTTCCCCCAACATCTTTTTGTGGTTAATTTCTATTTTCGTGGCATTGTCGTCTGAGAGGATGATTTGTATGATTTCCATATTTGTAATTTATGTATGCTTTAGTTATTCTCTAGTATGTGATCTATCCTGGAGTTTATTCCAAGTTTTCTAGAGAAGAATATGTATTCAGCTTTTTTTGGGAGAGCCCTGTATATTTCCATCAATCCCAGTTCTTATAGCTTCTCATTTTGGGCTCATGTATCTACTGATATTCTGTCTCATTGATATGTCTATTAGCAAATGTAGAGTGTTGAAGTCTTCCAGTACTATTTGTTTCATAAACGTGTTTGAGAGCAGAAGCTTTATAAACTTTGCTGCCCCTTCGGGGGTATGGTGCCGCCAGCAGGTCAACCTGTGCCTTCGGGGTGAGTGCATCAGCAGCCTGATGGTGTCTTCAGTCTTCCTGATACCCCAAAATTGCTGCTGTGCCTTTGACTAGACCTCACGACTTGGAACCAAGTTTACCAAGAAATTAAACAGCCAAAAGTTAAGTCTGTGGGAGCCACACCCACAAACCACCTCCGGCTCAGCTATGCATGATCATTTATTGGTCTTATTTTAGAGACCCATAGATAAGTATTGAAAGAGATCAAATGCCACAGTTAATCTTGGACCCACGCGTGGCTGAACAGACTGGGTAAGTTGGCGGGGGCAGGGTTGGCCTGGTGGTCTGCCCAAGCAGGGCCCCCAGAAGCCGCTTGCTTCCACAATCCAAAATCGCTGACATATTCCCAGCCGGACTCCACCATCTCAGGACAGACCACACTAAGACATAATCTGCTGAAAATTCTGGTATGTGGGTTTTGTGACTGAAATCTCCAGGCTTTCTCAGAGTTGGGGTGGGCTACCTCTCCCCACTTCCCAATACACATGGAAGCACTGGCAATCACCCCCATGAACCAACTCCAGCACCACCCTGTAAGCTCTACTGCTGGCCTTGCTTCAGAGACCCCTAAATAAATCTCAAAAGAGATCAAAAGCTGCAGAAAAGGTGAAAGATTTATACGATCTGAAGAGAAACCAGAGTATTAGATATTGAACTCCCATTTGACCCAGCAATACCACTGCTGGGAATATATCCCAGAGAGGCAAAAAAGTATAATCAAAACGACATCTGCACATGTATGTTCATCGCAGCACTGTTTACAATAGCCAGAATCTGGAAAAAACCCGAATGCCCCAGAACGGATGACTGGTTGAGGAAACTTTGGTACATCTATACAATGGAATACTATGCAGCTGTTAGAAAAAAGGAGGTCATGAATTTTGTATTTAAGTGGATCGGCATGAAAAGTTTCATGCTGAGTGAAATGAGTCAGAAAGAGGGAGACAGACATAGAAAGATTGCACTCATCTATGGTATATAGAATAACAGAGTGGGAGACTAACACCCAAGAACTATAGAAATAAATACCAGGAGGTTGACTCCATGGCTTGGAGGCTGGCCTCACATTCTGGGGAAAGGGCAACTCAGAGAAGGGATCACCAACTATAATGTAGTCGAAGGCCATGCGGGGGAAGGGAGTTGCGGGCTGAATGAGGGCTAGAGACTGAGCACAGTGGCCACTCAACACCTTTATTGCGGGCCGTAGCAGCTAAATAGAGAGAGAGAGTACAGAAGGGAATGCCCTGCCACAGTGGCAGGGTGGGGTGGGGGGAGATGGGATTGGGGAGGGTGGGAGGGATGCTGGGTTTACTGGTGGTGGAGAATGGGCACTGGTGAAGGGATGGGTTCCCGAACTTTGTATGAGGGAAGTATAAGCACAAAAGTGTATAAATCTGTGACTGTACCCTCACGGTGATTCACTAATTTAAAATAAATAAATTAAAAAAAAAAGATGCAGAAAAGCTCGGACCTATGCATGGCTGGACAGACCGGGGTAAATTGGAGGAGGGCGGGTTGGCCTGCGCCCACCCAAGCAGAGCCCCTGGTAGCCACTTGCTTCCACAATCCAAAATTGCCACCATACTCCCAGTCTGACTCCACCATCTCAGGACGGACCTCACCAAGATATAATCTGCCGAAAATTTTCTAATGTGGATCTTAGCGCACTGATAGCCCTGGCTCAGAGACACAGCAGGAAGTCCTGGGAAACACCACAGTGCCGGAGATCTCTCCAGGTCCCATACGGAGTCAATTTCACCGGGGCACCCCAGATGGAGGAGATGCAGTCTCCCCACCTACTCCAGATGGAATCCCAGTGACCAAGAGTTTCCACCAGCAAGGCCCAGGTATGCAGGTTCCAGGACTGAATCTCCAGACCGCATGGCAGCAGAGGACCTGCGCTGTCCCTCCCTGGGTCCCCACCTGCCCAGTAGACTGACTGTCACACCCACTATATGCTTCCAGGTGCCATCTTAGCACACCAACAGCCCTGGCCCAGAGACTCCAATTGAATCCCCAAATGGATTAGTGCCACACAGAGATGTCTCTGGAACCGAACCATTTACAATCCAGAAATTTACATTTACAATTGTGGCCGTGCAAGCTCTCATGATATTAAAAATGGGCAATGGAAAATAAATTATCTAGCGTTTGCTCTGGCAGGTAGGCTTGACTGGTGGTGGAAAATTTCGAGCAAAACATAATGCCCAAAATTAGAGAGAGAGTGTATTGGGGAAATTGCCTGCCATAGAGGCAGGGTGAGGACTGGGATGTGGGTGGTGGAAAATGTGCACTGGTGGAGGGGTGGGTGTTCCGTCATTGTATAGCTGAATCTCAAACACGAAAGCTTTGTAACTCTACATCACAGTGATGCAATTAAGAAAAAAAAGTAATGTGGAGTTCATGTCCAATTCAATCAGCTTAATCAATGGCTGAACAAATAGCAGTACTCCTACAATATTAGCACTGTCGTCTCATTGTTCATCAATTTGCTCGAGCGGATACGAGTAACATCTCCATTGTGAAACTTGTTGTTCTGTTTTTGGCATATCTAATACGCCATGGGTAGCTTGCCAGGCCCTGCCATGCGGGTGGGATACTCTCATTAGCTTGCTGGGTTCTCCGAGAGGGACGAAGGAATCGAACCCGGGTCGGCCGCATGGAAGGCAAATGCCCTACCTGATGTGCTATCACTCCAGTCCACTGAATTATTTTTTTAAAAAGAAATTAAGTGTTTTTCCTGTAAACAGATGTATCCAGGGGCTGGAGCAATAGCACAGCGGTAGGGCATTTGCCTTGCATGCAGCCGACCCAGGATCGATTTCCAGCATCCCATATGGTCCCTTGAGCACCACCAGGAGTAATCCCTGAGTGCAGAGCCAGGAGTAACCCCTGTGCATCGCCAGGTGTGACCCAAAAAGCAAAAATAAATAAATAAATAAAAATGGGCCGGAGTGATAGCACAACAGGTAGGGCATTTGCCTTGCACGCAACCAATCCGAGTTCGATTCCCAGCATCCCATATGGTCCCCTAAGCACGGCCAGGGGTAATTCCTGAGTGCAGAGCCAGGAGTGACCCCTGAGCATTGCTGGGTGTGACCCAAAAAGCAATAAATAAATAAATAAATAAATAAATAAATTATCCATTCAATTACTCTATGTCTTTTTGATAGGAGAGTTTATTCCTGTATCATTTAGAGAGATATTGAAATAAAGGCAGTAATGCCTTTTTTGCAGTGTGGTTTAATTATTTTTGCAATTTTCCATTTCTTATTTTAGGTAGCCTTTCAGTAATCCTTGCAGTGTTGATTTATTTGTAGCAAATGTCACCAGCTCTTGTTTGACTGAGAACGTTTTTATTCTTCCCTCAGATCTAAATGACAGCTTTGTAGAATAATAGAGTGTAGGTTGAAAGTTTGTTGTATTCAATACTTTGATGTGTCATTGTACTCTTTTCTTGATTATCTGGTATCATATGGGAGATCTGTTACAATCCTTATGTTTATTTCCCTTGTACTTGAGAGCTTTCTTTCCTCTTGATACTTGAAGTATTCTGTATTTCTATTTGGTTTTAACCATTTTTTTTGTAGCACATCTTGGCCTTGTTGTGCTTGAATCTATTTTGCTGAGTACTCTTAGGGTCTTTTTTTAAAATTAAATCACCATGAGATACACAAAGTCATTCATGATTTGGTTTCAGTTATACAATGTTCCAACTCCCACCCCTCCACAAGTGTACATTTCCCACCACCAATGTCCTTAGTTTTCCTCCTTGCCACCACCCCCCACCCAGTTGGCCTCTATGGCAGATACTTTTCTCCTCTCTCTCTCTCTCTCTCTCTCCCTCTCTCTCTCTCTCTCTCTCCCCCCCTCTCTCTCTCTCCTTTTTCAATACAGTTACTGAGAGGATATCATATCCCTTTACCTCTTTTTAGCACTCAGTCCTTGTCCAGAATAATCATTTCATTTCCAACTGTCATTCCAACTATCATGGTCTCTTCTCAGTCATAACTGCCCTCCCTCAACCATTACCTGTGGCAAGCTTCCAGTCATGGACCAGTGTTCCCAGCCCTCGTTTCTACTGTCCTTGGGTATTAGTCTCATACTATTTTTTTTATATCCCGCAAATGAGTGTAATCATTCTGTGTCCGTCTCCCTCTGATTTATTTCACTCAATGTGATGCTCTCCATGTCCATCTATTTATAAGAACATTGCATAACTTCATTTCTTTTCTGGTGGCTAAGTAGTATGGTGCAGTTGCACCATAGTTTGTTTATCCAGTCATCTCTTCTCAGGCTCTAGGGCTGTTTCCAGATTCTAGCTATTGTGAATAGTGCTGCAGTGAACACAGACGTGCAGACAATTTTTCTGCATTGCGTTTTTTGGGGCCCTAAGGTATATTCCCAGGAGTGGTATTGCTGGGTAGTATGGAAGCTCAATTTCTAAATTTTTGAGGAATTCCTATATTGTTTTCCAAAAATACTGGACCAGTCGACAGTACTACTAACAATGAATGAGAGTCCCTTTCTCCCTGCATCCACATCAGCATTGGTTGCACTTATTCTTTTTGATGTGTGCTAGTTTCTGTGGCATGAGATATCCCATTGTAGTTTTGATTTGTATCTCCCTGATGATTAATGATATAGAGCATTTTTTCATATGCCTTTGATCATTTTTTGTTTATTTGTTTGTTTGTTTTTGCTATGCTCAGGGGTTACTCCTGGCTCTACACTGAGCAATTACTCCTGACAGTGCATGGGAACCATGTGGGATGCTGGGGATTGAACTCGGGTCAGTCACATGCAAAACAAATACCCTACTATTGCTCCAGATAGTTTGTATTTATTCTTTGAGGAAATTTCTGTTCATTTCTTCTCCCCATTCTTTTTTTTTTTTTGATGGAGTTGGATGTTTTGAATCTGTGAACAGGTTTTCCTCCAGAGACTGGGGCAAGTTATGAGCTATTATCTCTCTCTCTTTTTTTTTTTTTTTTGCTTTTTGGGTCACACCCAGCGATGCTCAGGGGTTACTCCTGGCTTTGCACTCAGGAATTACTCCTGGCGGTGCTTGGGGGACCATATGGGATGCCGGAGATCGAACCCGGGTCGGCCACGTGCAAGGCAAACGCCCTACCCGCTGTGCTATCGCTCTGGCCCCAGAGCTATTATCTCTTATACCGCTCATTCTTTCCCTCTTATCTTTTTCTTCTTGTATTCCTATAATTTGAAGATTATTCTTCTTGCTGTTATCCACTAAGAAACTTTCATTTTTTCTTATTTATCTTTATTGCTTCACTATTGCTGATGTTTTGTCTTCAAGTTTACTGATATATGGTTTGTGTTTTTTCGCCCTACTGCTGTGCTATCGCTCCAGCCCCAACTATTGCATTTATTTCTCCTTCAATTTCATCTGTTTGGATTCATTATAATCTGAATTAATTATTCTTTGGGTTGACTGAATATCTCTTCTAGTGATTACTTAATTTTGTCATTCATAAAATGTCACTTGGAGGTTCTTCTTGAGACTTGCTGAGTTTGAGGACTTGCTTGGAGTTCTGTCCCTGTTGGCTAGTGCCGCTGAATTTCTTTGTTTCCCTCATTGTCCTTAGAGTTTTGTGGATGCTCACAATGCTCTGCAACAACACACATGAACACCACAGCTGCATACAAGTTAATTGGAGCATCACAACAATAGCCACAAAGGAAAGGGAAGTGGGGGGAAATAATGAGAAACATGAATTTTGATGTCAGAAGTTTCTTTCTATGTGCAATTTAGGAATAGAGATGTTGGAACATTTACGATAATTTGATTATTAAAACATTTTTATGGGGCAAGGGAGTTGGATAATGGTCCTCAGGCTTCTTTCTCTGTGTTCAGGGTTCATTACTAGACGTGTTTGGGGGTCATATTTTAGAACTAGGGATTTGAACCAAGGTTGACCTTGTGCAAGGCAAGGGCCTTACCTGCTGTACTATTTCTCTGCCCTACTCACTATCATTTTGACTTGCATTTCCCTAATAATCAGTGATAATAAACACTTTTCCATGTGTATGACTCTTCTACATTCATTTATGCAACTCGCATATTCAGAAACTAGCATTGAACTGATCTTTCTGTCTTTGGGGGTGGGAGTTTGGGCCATATTTGGCAGTGCACACGGGCTATTTCTAGAAACATGAATAAAAATTAAAGCACATAGGAGATGATTTTTCTACAGTGAAGATGTTCCTATTGATTAAGTATCTTGTAAGCTTGATAGGAGTCTGCAGAAGCCAGGAAACATGCACTCCCTGTTTTCTGAAGGGCCCTGGTTTTTGTTCTTTCCAGACCTAAGGGTGAAAGCAGTAGGGTAGAGTGAACAGAACAAGGTTGTGCGTATTTGTCCTGTCACTGCTATTTCTTAACTTCTTGACCTTGGGCAACTCCTTTATAATATGACAATGAGAGAGTAGATGAAATAAGAAAAAATAAGAGAGCTCCTAACTGTTGTCTGCCAATAAAAATATAGTGACTATTATTAATTTGGATGGACCATAGTTTTACATTTGGGGGGCAGTTTGTGCCATATCTGGCAGTGTTCAAAGGTTACTCCTGGCTCTTTACTCATAGATCATTCCTGGTGGTGCTCAGGGGACCGTATGCAGTTCTGGGAATTGAACTATGTGTGTAGGGAAAAGACTTAAGTCCTTTAATATTTCCCTGGCCCCAGATGTTTTTAAATTAAAAAAATCTCTAATTGTTGCTGTTTTTGCAATGACCACAGGGATCACACACAGTTGGTGTGGTGCTTTCACACTTTTTTATAAAATAAATTTTTAATTTTAATTTTTTAATTAGTGAATCACCATGAGGGTACAGTTACAGATTTACACATTTTCATGCTTGTGTTTCCATCATATAATGTTTGAGAACCCATCCCTCCACCAGTGCCCATTCTCCACCATCAATGAACCCAGTATCCCTCCCAACCCCCAATCCCATCGCCCCACCCCATCCCGCCTCTGTGGCAGGGCATTCCTTTCACACTTTGTTTTGGTACTTGCAGAGAGTGGAACACTTGGTAGTAATGCTCACATACTTAGTTGCAGTGCTCATGAGGGACTGCACACTTTAGTTGCGGTGCTCACATAATTGATTTTGGTGTTCACACTCTTGGTTGCAGTACTCTATAGTTGACACACTTTTGTTGTGGCTCTGGTAATCCAAATGGGAGTTCTGCCAGTATCACACTCAGTATGTGAGTCAGTCCTGGCAAATGAACTCAGAGCTTCATGCCTGTAAGCAGGTATTCTACTACTTAGCTCTCCTTTGGCCCCTGAACAAATGATTCTATAAGTCTTGATCAAAGTTGTTTCCATTGGAAAGTATTAACTGAGCTGAATTTCCAAGTTTGAATTTAAAAACCCTTGAAGTTTATTCATTTCAACATTTTCTCTTCCCCAACCCACACTCAGATGGTGTCTACTATGCGATAGATATTATAATAGGCACAGGGATATAAGGAAAATTAGACAGGCTTTAGAAAGTAGATAATAGGCTGGAAAGGGCAGATAGAGAAGTGAAAAGGCAAGTACAGTGCACAGCACAAATACTTTGGGCTGGAGAAATCGCTTACAGGCTGCAGTGCCTGCTTCAGAGCCCTGCAACACTAGCCAGGAGCTAAAATGATGCAATAAGGTAGAGGCGTTAGCAGTGAGAATAACAGGAGTGAGAAAACTGGAAAGATAAGAGACTGAGATCAGAGGTGTAAAATAAATAGCTCCTGAATATGGGCAGAAAAAGGGTGTGGCTCTGAGAGTGAAGCTCAAGATGAGGACCTTGGAGGTTTTTCCCATGCCTCAGAAATAATTGTGGTGATCTACCCCACTTCTCTGAGCACAAAATGGAGAGACGCACCCAAACGCGCGGCGCGGCTGGCGGAGGATCGAGGGCGGGGAAGTACCGGTCTCCGCCCACATCGGACACTTAAAGAGAGTGCAGCCACGTGGGCTTTCCCATTTCTCCGCGCCCGCACCCCCAGAATGACTGACGAAGAGGAGGAAGCTGCTTGGGACACCAGCAGCCCACCAGCAACCTGCAGTATGTGACTTGAGAGTTTCCGCCAGGTCCCCCGTGCGGAAATCTCTCTCTCTCTCCTTCAACTTTTTCCCTAGACTTTAGACAGAAACCCAAAACCTAATGTCATCTTAGTATCAGCAATATGTAATGGTTCCTTCTTAATGGATCGGACTTTTGTGGGTGATCCTAACAAGAATAGTAAGTATTTTGTTGAAATATTGAAGGCAATCAAAATGGTAGCCATCTCTCTAGACTGAACTAAGCTATATCCCCACGCCGGCTGAGAAGAAATATCCTTCTTTCTCGGGAAGAAATGTGGTGTGGTGTCAAACATAGTGTGATGTCCATTAAGCAAACAGACCTGGTGGCGTGGGAATGGGAAATAAGGGGAAAAATTAGGTACATGGACCAGTGGGACGCTGGTGGTATCTCGAGCCGGAGCCGATATCAGCGCAAGACCTTTGGTTCCAGAAACTGCTTGCAGACACTCTACTAGACTATCAACTAAGCCAGAGCCCCACGCCGGCTGATGACGGGAAATAATCATCCTCTTCGGTTTTTTTCCCTTTGTCAGACAGCGTGGCAATTACTAAACAGGCGTGAACTCGGTGGCATGGGGCAAGGGGGAAAAAGAAAAGTTATGTAACAAACAGCAGGACTTAATATCTCTATATTCTTAGCAATGGAGAACTATCAAATGCCTCATTGGCAATAGGACTGTCTTTTTCTTTTTGGGGGGAAACCCCAGCAACGGTAGTGAGTTGTGTGTTGAAACATGGAATGTAATCGAGATAAGAGTAAACGAAGTGAAACTTATCACGTACAAGGGTGGGGACTGGGGAGGTGGGAGGGGGCGGCAGATATACTGGGGGGGTTGGTGATGGAAGATGGGCACTGGTGAAGGGAAGGGTGTTTGAATATTGTATAACTGACATAATCCTGAGAACTTTGTAACCCTCCACTTGGTGATTCAATAAAAAAAAAAAAAGAAAAAAAAAAGAAATAATTGTGGTGAGAAAAACAAGCAGTTGTCCTTTTGATTGTAAATGTAATAAATACATTAATGCAGTAGGCATAATAAATAACATTGAGTAGGGTGCTCAATGGACCACCATGTATCTATAGACCTCTTCATTTTGCAAAAGTAAAACAACACACCCACTGAACACAACATTCTCCAAAGTCCCATCCCAAGGCGGCCACCATTCTTTCTGTTTCTGCGAATGTGACAGTTTAAGATATTTCAAGTAGGAGAGAATGAGAAGAAGGAGAGAAATAGTGTCCATGCATTATGGTACTTACAGTCAAGCTGCAGTCCAGCGGGGCTGCAGTGCTTACACCGTATAGCCCACTCAAGGAGATGCATAGACCAGCCAGCAACAAAGTTATGACACTTACAGACAACCTAATGATGTCAGCTCTGCCCAGGCTCAGACCGCTGCAATCTATGGGCAGATACCCTCTGCAACTTCTTATGGACAGTCTCCACTGGTTGTACCATTTCAACTGTTCCCAACCCCAAGCATTCAGTCAGCCTGCCTAGGGATATAGACTGGTGCTTCTGACACCACCACTGCTATGGTAACTACTACCCAGGCCTTCTGTGCTCTCAGTCTGCATATGGCACTCAGCCTACTTAACCAGCATATGGGCAGCAGCCAGCAACCATCGCACCTACAAGGTTACAAGTGAGAGCCTGTATACACTTCAATACTTAAAAAGCACCTATACCCAATACTCAGCTGACAGCACATTGATAAGTGGGACTAGACATGGTCCCACTTATGGAGAGAAAACATATGCATAGAATATTTTTAACAATAGATGTACATTATATAAATGAAATCCTTCTGTAACTTTGGCAACCATATTAGTTCGACAATGAACCAGAGGAGGTATAATTCTCTAAAATTGTATAACACTAAAATATAAACTTCTGTGTTAAAAAATTACTTCCTATAACTAAACCATGCAGTACTTGACCTTTTGTGAGTGACTTAATTAATTTAGTATAATATCCTAAGGTTTCACCTAAACTACAGCATACTTTGAAATTTTTTTTCCTGTTTAGGCTGTATAGCATTTTAATTGTATGTACTACTTTTTTAAACTTTTGACTATACTCACGATGAGTAATAAATTTTATGGGACTCAGGGATAGTTCCAGAGGTAGAATGACAGTCTTGTACATGTAAGGCTCAGAGTTTGACTCTAGTACTGCTCTACATTGCTGAGTGTGATTCTTCTGGCACAGCTGTTGTGACCTCCAAGTGTCATAAATGTGAAGTCTCTGGAACACCCTGGCTTACTATGGGAGCACTCCAAACAAATGTACAACCCCTAAATATTGCAACAATAACAGGAGAAAAGGAAAAACCCAAATATTTAAAAAAAAAATTTTAGGTCATACCTGGCAATGCTCAGGAACTACTCCTGGCGGTGCTCAGGGGACCATATGGGATGCTGGGAATTGAACCTGGGTTGAACATGCGGAAGGCAAGTGTCTTATCCACTTTACTCTCCCCAGCCCCTTAAAAATAATCTTAGGGACCAGAGGAGATAGGGTGCTTGCCTTGCATGCAGCTGATGTGGGTTCAGTCCCTGCCATTTCATATGATCTTCCAGGCACCGCTAGAAGTGATCCCTGAGTGCAGAGTCAGGAATAACTCCTGAGTATTGCTAGGGATGACTCCAAAAAAAAAAAAAAGAGCAAAATTTAAGGAGGAATTTTATGTTTGTTATTAAAATAACACTATTATAATGATATAATATAATACATATTATTAAATGTTTCACCTCCAAATGATTCCACCTTTTGTTAAGTATTCTAATATTTTATTTCTATTCTATTTCTTAAAAAAACCCAACTTCTGCATGTATAACGCTGTTGAGGCCTTGAGTTTGATTTTTAGCACAGTCCACAAGTTCAAATAAAATCCCAAGAGCTCTACTGTTTGGAATCCTGGTGCCACAACTAACCTGTGCAGTCTCCAGTGAGCACTGGAACCACATGTGAAAGCATTGCAAACAAATGTGTTTAATTCTGCATCATCACAGCAACAACAAAGGGAATAAAAAACCCCACAAAACACAAAACACAAAACAAACCAGAAACAACAAAGGAGGAAAAAAATCCCTTTAGTCACAATCCTCAAAATCAATTTCATGATATATTAATGGGATATGTTTAGAAACAAACAGTCTTCTGGGACATTAGTTAACCAACATGATAGCAGGGCTGGGCATGGGGCAGAAAACAAAAAAATTGGTGCTAAGGACTTCAATGATTAAGAAGGGGCTATAATGTAGTTTCATGCATTTTCCCCCGAATGGCCTATAATTCTGGCACATTATATTAAATAAGTGTCCAAAATCTCAGTTTATTTATTATATAAACAGAATAGTCTCCAGTCTTTTGATTTGATTTATTCCTTGCCAATTATTGTACATATACATACACATACACACATAGATTTTTTTAGTCATAAGTAAGAACATATTTTCCTTCTTAGTATTTCTGGACCCTCAAAATCTGATTGATCTCAGGAAGGGGCTGGTTATTGGAAGCTGCAATAGCAAGTAACTGTGGCTCAGAGACATTGCAGTACTTTTTGTTTATTTGGGTGTTTGTTTATTGAGTCACACCCTGCAGTGCCCAGGGCTTACTCTGTTTGGCTCTGTGCTCAGAGTCATTCCCTTAAAGCTCAGGGGACCATATGGGGTTCCAGGGATCAAACCCAGGTTGACTGTGTGCAAGGCAAGCATCCTACCCACTGTACTATCTATCTGGTCCATGCATTCCTTCTGAAGGTCCAGCTGTTTGATAGAATCAGAGGGAGAGAGAGACAGAGACAGAGACAGAGAGACAGAGAGAGGCAGAGAGACAGAGAGTGAGAGTGAGAGAGACTCCTCTCTGGAGAGATAATAAGATGGAATTTCAGTGTCTAGGCTAGATACTGAGGTGTGCCTTGCCAAGAGAAGAAAGCAGGGTGTAGAGAGCAGTGAAAATCAGAAGTCAGGTATCTGATGTCTGAAAAGGCCGAAGGGCTTCTCCATTGTCTCCTGGCTGTTTTATGCCCTTGCTTGTTCTGTTAAACATTAACACAAAATGTCAGGAGAGCGTTGTCCTTATTAATGAGCTAATCTTACTGGTATTCCCACAGGATGAGGTCGGAAAGATCACTATCTAGATGGCAAGGAGAAAAGTAAGTGGGATGGGGGATGGGGTGGGAGGAAAGTTTATACATTCTCAAACATTCATTGTGAATACCTACTCTGTGCCTTATATCTCCTTGGTTTTTTAAGGTAGGATGTGAACAAAAGACAGTTTTTCTGTCTCTGTCTCTCTCCTGTTTTTTTATTTGTTTTGGTCACATCCATTGGTGCTCAAGGTTTACTCCTGGTTCTGTGTCCAGGGGTCATTCCTGGCAGGCTGGGGGTGGTGCATATGAAGTGCTAAAAATTGAACTTGGATTGGCAATGTGCAAGTCCCACTGTACTGCCAACCCTGCCCCAGGTAATCTCTTTTTGAATGTCAAACTAAAATGTGGGGGTTGGAATGATTGGAGAAATTATTCTAAGTTACAGTTTCACTTGTTTAAGAAGGTACAATAGAGGACAGTGAAGTAGAGATACTTTTATTTTTATAAAGTTGGGTGATTTGAAAATCATGAACAACCCTAAAATGCCGCAATTAGAGACTGAACTTTTGAGCACCAACATTTTTTATATTAAGAAATATAAAACTTTTCTTTTCTTTTTTTTTTCTTTTTCTTCTTAGGTCACACCTGGCTCTGCACTCAGGAATTACCCCTGGTGGTGCTCGGGGTAATATGGGATGCTGGGAATCGAACCCAGGCCAGCCGAGTGCAAGGCAAATGCCCTACCCGCTGTGCTATCACTCCAGCCCCAAGAAATATAAAACGTTTTGAGCTGGAGATTCAACTAAGAACTTAAGAACTTTAATAAAAATAGCTGTAAATGGTACTTTATGTTAATAATGTTCCATTACATCAATAAGGATCTCATCCAACATATGTATATAATTTGGTAAAGTTACATTAATTAGCATTTATTTATCTAAGTCTACCCCCACCCCATTTCTTTCCTTGATAAAAGAACTGAGGCAAGAAATTTGCTTTCTTCATTACTTGTTACAAACATTTGGGTGGAGGATTGGATCACACCTGGCTATGGTCAGGGCTTCCTTCTGGCTTTTTGAAAAGAGGTCACTTCTGGAGGTGTTTGGGGGATCATATGCAGTGCTTGAGAGTAAACCCAGGTTGACTGCACATAAGACAGTCACCTTAACCCCTATATTATCTCTCCAGCCCCTTACATTGCTACTCAGAAAAAGAACCTGGATATTCTGACTCAACTTGGGTTTTTTCCACATTTCTGCAATGCAGGCAGGATCAAAAGCGACAGATAGAGCAAAGTACGCCTTGGGCTTCACATATGTTAGTCCTTAGAGGCAACACTGTGCTTCTGAGAGGAGCTGAGAATTCACTGCTCCCTATGATTTATACCCCATCCTGGTACTGGAACCTACATTGTGTTATCCTGTCCCCCTTTCCCTCTCCCAAATTCACAGAAGTTGTTTCTCTGTGATGAAACTTGAAAAACAGGATGTGTGGGGCTGGAGCAATAGCACAGCGTGTAGGGTGTTTGCCTTGCACGCAGCCAACCTGGGTTCGAATCCCAGCATCCCATATGGTCCCCTGAACACCGGGAGTAATTCCTGAGTGCAGAGCCAGGAGTAAAGTAACCCCTGTGCATTGCCGGGTGTGATCCAAAAAGAAAAAAAAAAAAAAAAAAGAAAAACAGGATGTGTGATGTAGTAGCTTTGGTATTCCATTTCTTTTTACTTAAAAAAAAATTGAGCCCCATCCAGCTGGGTTCAGGAGCTACTTCCAGCAAGGGGGTTGCTCCTGGTGGTGCTCAGGCACCCTGCAATATTGGGAAGTGAACTAGGTTTCCTTCATGCAAAGTAAATGCACCCACCCCTTAAGATATGTCTCTGGCCCTGTCTTAGAATTTTACATGAGAATTTTGTCTTTGGTATTTGCTAGCTGGTAACTTGGACAAGATTTTTAACCTTTCTGACCCTCACTCACTGTGGCGTAATTCCCATCTATCAGGACTGTTGATACAATTAAGCCTCGTGCATAGACATTAGAAATGGGAGAAGGAACTGTTATTATTGAGTTTAGAAGTCTACATTTTATCTGAGGAATTTAGCTCTGCCCCTTCTCCCATAAAGGTCAGGATTTGTGGGAATTACCCTCTTAACCCAGAGCATCCTGAACACAGCAGACCATTGTTCTGGAAGTTGAAGGGACTCACAGTGTTGCTTCAGAGCATCCTGACCTAGTGAATTGCCTCTTTTAGTAGCGACACTTGCCCATCCTCCCTGGGCTAATTATCTTCTATGGATGAAAAATAGCCGCAGTGAGTGGACTTTGGGTCTCAGGAAGGCCACCACCAGCTCTAAGCATGGAATTCCAGGACAGGAAGAGGTCTCAGGGCTCTGGTATTCCCACCAAGAATTCAAGTGGACATCCCAGCAATAGAATCCTTTGAAATGCTAAATACATCACAGAGGCTTTTGCTGATATCAAACTTCATTTCCCTTCCAATCTGTCCCCTATCCTGTCTGGAAGAACTCTCCAGAACTGGACAGCAGAGTCCAAGCAAACTTCAACATAGTTTTCCTGGATAAATGCTGATAATTTTTATTTATTTATTTTTGGTGGGGAGGAATATCTAACATTCCAGGAGGCCAATGAAACTACACTTAGGAGACCCTGCAGAGATAGGCATCAGACCTGGGCCCTGCACACAACGGGCATGTGCTCCAATTGTTTGAGCAATCTCCCTAGCTCAGAATACTGGTACACTTTTTTTTTTTTTTTGCTTTTTGGGTCACACCCAGCAATGCACAGGGGTCACTCCTGGCTCTGCACTCAGGAATCACCCCTGGCGGTGCTCAGGGGACCATATGGGATGCTGGGATTTGAACCCGGGTCGGCCGCGTGCAAGGCAAACACCCTACACGCTGTGCTATCACTCCAGCCCCAGAATATTGGTACTCTTAAACTTGGTTTTGCTTGTGTAAATTTTTCTTTTCTTTCTTTTATTATTTTCTTCCTTCCTTCCTTCCTTCCTTCCTTCCTTCCTTCCTTCCTTCCTTCCTTCCTTCCTTCCTTCCTTCCTTCCTTCCTTCCTTCCTCTTTCTCCCTTTCTCTCTCTCTCTCTTTCTCTTTCTTTCTTTCTTTCTTTCTTTCTTTCTTTCTTTCTTTCTTTCTTTCTTTCTTTCTTTCTTTCTTTCTTTCTTTCTTTCTTTCTTTCTTTCTTTCTTTCTTTCTTTTCTCTTTCTTTCTTCCTTTCTTTGTTTCTTTCTCTCTTTTTCTTTCTTTCTCTCTCTCTTTTCTCTTTCTTTCTTTCTTTCTTTCTTTCTTTCTTTCTTTCTTTCTTTCTTTTCTCTTTCTTTCTTCCTTTCTTTGTTTCTTTCTCTCTTTTTCTTTCTTTCTTTCTCTCTCTCTTTTCTCTTTCTTTCTTTCTTTTTTCTCTCTCTTTCTTTCTTTCTTTTCCTCTTTCTCTTTCTCTCTTTCTTTCTTTCTTTCTTTCTTTCTTTCTTTCTTTCTTTCTTTCTTTCTTTCTTTCTTTCTTTCTTTCTTTCTTTCTTTCCCTCTTTCTCTTTCTCTCTCTCTTTTTTCCTTTCTTTTTTCTCTCTCTCTTTCTCTCTCTCTTTCTTTCTTTCCTCTTTCTCTTTCTCTCTCTCTTTCTTTCTTTCTTTCCCTCTTTCTCTTTCTCTCTCTCTTTTTTCCTTTCTTTTTTCTCTCTCTTTCTCTTTCTTTCTTTCTTTCTTTCTTTCTTTCTTTCTTTCTTTCTTTCTTTCTTTCTTTCTTTCTTTCTTTCTTTCTTTCTTTCTTTCTTTCTTTCCCTCTTTCTCTTTCTCTCTCTCTTTCTTTCCTTTTTCTCTCTTTCTTTCTTTCTTTCTTTCTTTCTTTCTTTCTTTCTTTCTTTCTTTCTTTCTTTCTTTCTTTCTTTCTTTCTTTCTTTCTTTCTTTCTTTCTTTGTTTCTTTCTTTCTCTCTTTCTTTCTCTCTTTCTTTCTTCCCTTATTTCTTTCTTTCCTTCTTTCTTTCTTTTTTCTTATTTTGGGCCTGTTAGTTTGGGCTATATCTGGAGGTGCTCAGGTCTTTCTCATGGTTCTGTGCTCAGGTATCACTCCTGGCAGAGCTTGGGGGACCATATGGGGTGCTGAGGATTGAACTTGGGTCAGCCACGTGCAAAACAAATTGTTTACCTGCTATGCTACTGCTTGGGCCCACTGTTTTCCTTATCAAATCAGGAGGCTCCTCCTGGGGAGGGAGCCTCAGAGTTTGGGGCAAGATATGGGGTGACAACTTGGTAGAGGTAGCAGAAGAAGCTCTGGAGAGTATTGATGAAAAAAACTAATTTTTTTGAAATGAATATGTTCATTAATAAGACCAGTGTTTCCCCCAACATCTATTGCCATGTAATGGTCAGACTTCTCTGCCTCACACTTAGTTCAGCCGAGACACCAAATTGCTGAAAATTTCAGGCACACAGAAACTTTGTTTTTTGTTTTTTGCTGAGAACTCTGGGGTCATCTTGGAGTGGGGGTGGGCTGTCTGCCCCCACCTCCCTGCACTTTTGGAAGCCACAGCATCCACACCCACTGGCATGTCCCATAACCGCTGCCACGTAACCTCATCTATTGGATCAGCTTTACAAACTCATTATTTGATCTCAGAAAAGATCAACCTGCCACAAAATATTCACATATACACCGGTCTCTGAACTGAAAACTTGGTGAAGCCCTTGGGAGGGGGACAGACAAGTCCCTGTCCTGCTGAAGCCCTGGCAGCCACACTCACACCTCAACAGCTGCTGCCATGTCAAGGACCAGACTCCACTCCCTCAGGACTGAGCTCTACAGAGACGCTAAACTGCCAAAAATTTCAGGCACAAAGATTTGGAGATGCTGAGAACTCTAGAGACTTCTCAGATTCTGGGTGGGCAGCCTCCCCCAAACCAGCAGCCACTCCCACATCCCATTACTGCCATCATGTAAGCTACTGCCTGGTAAAATATTCTGGAATACAAAGTGGCAAATAAAAAACTCTACAATGGTGATGTCCCAAATTAGATAGGAAAGTAACAAAAAAGCCAACTAAGCTCAATAAACAGAAACATGAACCCAGAAGCTCAACTAGCAACAAACAAATCAGTAAGCCCTCAGACAAGGATTTAATGTCCCCATGCTGAGATATAACAATTTATACAAATTTTCTTTTGCTGAAGTTTTTTTTTTTTTTTTGCTTTTTGGGTCACAGCCGGCAATGCACAAGTGTTACTCCTGGCTCTGCACTCAGGAATTACTTCTGGCAGTGCTCAGGGGACCACATGGGATGCTGGGAATCAAACCTGGGTTGGCCGCGTGCAAGGCAAATGCCCTACCTGCTGTGCTATCACTCCAGCCCCTTGCTGAAGTATTTGTTTTGATAATACCACAAGCCATTTAGTTGTATCAAAGCAATATAAAATTAATTGTTTTGGACTTGCTAAGGTTTGGGGGGTGGTTGGGAAAATGGGGACAATGGTAGAAGGAAAGTCACACTGGTGGTGGGATTAGTGTTGGAATATTGAATGCCTGTACAACTTTGTAAATCATGAACAACTTTGTAAACCACAGTGTTTAGATAAAGTGAAAAAAAGCTTGACAAAAAAATAAAATAGGTGTTTGACCTGAATTGCTGAAATCATAGGCTCACTTTATTTTACCTCAGTTATGGAAACATAACAATCATTTCTTCATCCAGCAAATATCTACAGACTACTTCACTGGGTTATAAGTTGGAAACAAAGAAATAACATTCAGAGCTTGGAGGTGTTATATTTTTGTGGAGCATTTACTTCAGTCAACATACTGGCAGAGTGTCATAAAATACATGGATCGGATGGAACTTTGTCTATCTGTGAGAGAGCTGAAAGGGATTTCTGGAAAATCTTTCCAGTTAACTGCAAACAACTAAAATCTGGAGAGTTTAAAAAAGTTAGCCAACCCAGGAAGTGGGAAAGGGCTTCCAGGGACTAATTAACTCAAAGTTCTAATTTCAGAGAGAGCAGAGAACTTTGAGAATTTTTTTTTTCCCTCATCATTTCCCTGCTGAAAAAAATGGCATGAAACTTTGTGACTTGAACGCAGGTGTGAAAAATCAAGCTGGGAAGGCAGTCAGGGACTGGTTCCTGAAACTTATGGGCAAAGCATTTCCAGGCCAGGGGATGAGCTCCTGCTTCCTGAAAAAGACTGCCTAACCCAGCTGCCAGCGCTTTGCCATCTCTCAGAGCTGAAGCCCAGGAATAAGCTGCACATGTTCTTATGTAGGAGGAGGCAGGTAGGAAAAGGTTCTCAGCACTCTAACTGGGCTAGGCTACAGTGTTCTTGGATAATTCATATATTCAAGGATTTTTTACACGTACTTTGAGACTACAATGCTAACGTCAGAAATTTTTTTCAGCTTTGACCTGCCCCCCCCACCCCCGCTGAATTCAAGTAGAAAGAGTCAAGAAGAAAATTCCTGGTGATTTGCTTATTATAGAACTACAAATTATCCTGCAGGTAAATTAATTGGGTATTTCAAAGCAAAAACGTGTTTGTAAGAATGCCCAGCCTCCTCACCATCCAGAATTCATGGCTGCTTCTCCCGCAAGAAAGCATAGAATGAGGTCCCCATAACCATGTCACCGGACTTCGTGCCAGGCTATTTTCACTCAGGGCGCCGCAGAGGGGGGCGAGTGAGAGCCCTCCCTACCCCAAGGGACCCAGCCCTGGCAGCCGACCTCCACAACCCAACGGCTGCCATACTCCAGGTCGCTTTCCACATGCCCAGCTTCACATATGAATGAACATATTCTTCAGTGCTCCCTACTCATTTTCCATAATTACCCATCATATTTGATGGGATTCAGACAGCAGGCAACAAATAATAGAGGTAAATATATGTATATGCCTATATACATATTTTCAGACATATATACCAAAGTTCACATCACCCAAATTTTAACAACATGATATCCTATAGAATGTCTTACTGGCTCCTGGAAAAATAGAACAATCTTCACACTGCTTTCTATATGAACACTTTTTGTAAGCATGTTAAGCAGCTCTTCATAACAAACAATACAAAATATATTCTTTCGTTTGTGTTTTGGGCCAGGGCTTAGGGCTTGGGATGGAAACATCCCGAATTTGGTGGTGGAAAGGTGTAATGGTGGTGGGATTGGTGTTTGAATATTAATTGTAATCAAATATTGTGAAATACCTTATAAAATAAGTAAATAAGAATGCCCAGGCTTCAAACTATAGCTTGGTAGCTTCTACTCATCCTGAGTCCCATAGACTAGTAGAACCAGGACACACACCACAGTCATCATCGTCATAGAAAGGTTCTATCAAAACCACTTGCACCACCTGAACAGAGCCCTGGCAGCCAAAAACCTCCACATTCCACATTTGCTGCTATGCTTCTGGTCAGACTCCTCTGCTCAGATGAACTTCATACAGAAATGAATCTGTTGAAGAACTCAGGCTTTCATGGAGTCAGAATGGGCTTCCTCCCTCCATCTCCCTGTGCTTCTGGAAGTCCCAGCAGTCATGCATGTATCCCAAAGCTACCACCCAGTTAAGAATTCAACTCCAGCTGAATCACTCTGTTAAAAATTTTGGACTTCCTGGAGCAACGTCTCAAACTCTACACTCTCATAAGCCAGGAGTTGCACATCAGATTGAATGGGATGTAATGTAGGAGCAACGAATCTCAATCAACAAAATATAAACACAGAAGGGTTAACCTGTAACAACATCTTAGTGGTCTCTAATAGAAGGGCTTAATGGCTTCATGGTGAGATATAACAATCTTCACTAATTTTCTTCTAAGGAAAAATTTTTTTAATTTTATTTTTTCTTTTTATTTATTCATTTATTTTTTTTACAAAGCTGTTCATGATTAGATTTCAGTCATGCAATGTTCCAACACCCATCCCTCCACCAGTGTGTATTTCCCAGCACCAGTGTCCCCAGTTTCCTTCCTTTCACCCCCAACCACCACACCCTTCCTGCCTCTAAGGCAGGTACTTTTCTTCTTCCTCTCTCTCTCTCTGAAACATTTCAATCATTCTTCTAGCAAATTATTTACAACAAGTAATATAAAATAAATTATTGAGGGCCTGCTATGATGGCAGGTTTAAGGGGTGGTTGGGAAAATTGAACATTATGAAGGTGGGAAAGTGCAATTGTGATGGGATTGGTGTTGGAATATTGAATGTCTGTAACAAATTATCATGAATAACTCTGTAAACCACAGTGTTTATACAAAGTGTAAGGGGAAAATAAATTTTAAATTAAAAAAATGCCAATAACAACAAAAACAAAAACAAAACCACTTGCAGCTCAGCTACCTTTGAAATACTTTAAATACTTTTCCTTTCTTTACCACCATTTCCTTTTTTTTTTTCTTTTTGGGTTACATCCGGCGATGCTTAGGGGTTCCTCCTGGCTCTGCACTCAGGAATCACTCCTGACGGTGCTCATTGAACCATATGTAATGCTGGGAATCGAACCCGGGTCGGCCACGTGCAAGGCAAACACCCTACCCGCTGTGATATCGCTTCAGCCCCTGCCATTTCCTTTATGGTCCTTCCTGTTTATACTTCACTAGACAAAAAGATGATCAAAATTAAGTATTGCTTCCATGTATCACCTCCCTGACTTCCTCCTCCTCCTTCTATTTATTCTTCTTTTGTTTTACCTGACTCTTTTTTGACTCTTTTCCTTTTCCCCTTCTGTTTTTATCTTATTCATATTTCTCATCATCACTTCTCTGCAGTCAGGTAAGCTAATCTTAGATTGAATTTTAGAGGTGAAAAAAGCTGCTAGGACACCATACGTAACATTATAGGGTGGCACTTCACCCTCCAAAATGTTGATCAGTAGCTCTGCTATGGCACCAGAGAGCACCTTTGCCTTGTGGTTTATGTCATATGCTATGGGATGCTTTTCACATATGGTTCCACATAAATGGTGCCCCCGGCACTTGTGCAGCTCAGTCACCTTGATTTCAGCATGGGACTCAAAAACCTTCAAGCAGAAGTCTCTTAAGGAGAAATCTTGGGTTCCTTGTGAAGACCAAATTCCCAGATGGGATATTTAAGTCAATAACTAATGCTGCTGTGTATTTTAATCTCTTTATTATGTTTAACCTGAGATTTAGAATTTCTGGCATAGAAGATTTAGTTCTTCGTGACCCTCCCTCTCTAGCCTTACTATACCTAACATGACACCCTCTCTTACAGATTGCTGGTCTAAAGTTGCTAAGTGCCACCCTGACTCTGCCCCTGGATACTTGAGTTTCACCCAACCAGAATGCCTTCACTGTTGGAATCCTATTTGATCACAAATGTTCACTTGTGCCTCATTCTCCTGGTTTGTTTTCTCTTTTTTTTTTATAATTTATTGATTTTTTAATTAGTGAGTCACAGTGAGGGTACAGTTACAGATTCACACATTTTTGTGCTTGCTTTACCCTCATGCAATGTTCGAGAGCCCATCCCTCCACCAGTGTCCATTCTCCACCACTTATGAACCCGGTATCCCTCCCACGCCCCATCCCATCCCCCCCACCCCACTCCGCCTCTGTGGCAGAGCATTCCAATTTGTTCTCTCTTTCTCCTTTTGGGTGTTGTGGTTTGCAATAGGGGTATTGAGTGGCCATCATGTACAGTCTCTAGTCTACTTTCAGCGTGCATCTCCCTCCCCGCTCGGTATTTCCAATCACATTTTACTTGGTGTTCCCTTCTCTATCTGGGATGACTTTCCCCCAGCTTGTGAGGCTAGCTTCCAAGCCATGGAGCCAAACTCCTGGTATTATAAACTACTATTCTTGGGTATTAGTCTCCTACTCTGCCATTTTATATTCCACAGATGAGTGAAATATTTCTATGTCTGTCTGGGATGTTTTCTTATCCATCCCAGTTTAGTGATACCTACTTCTAGTCTCCAACTACAGATAACACATCAGATCACATCAAACCATAACTCAAAAATATTAACTTCCATCGGAATACAATTCACACTTCCAGTCCTCATAAGGCTTGCACAAACAGAGCCTAATTCTCTGCCTGTATATACTTCTATTTTTGGTGGTGGTGGTGTGTGTGTGTGGAGGGGGGTGGGGGCACACCTGACAATACTCAGTGATTACACTTACCTCTGTGCTCAGGGACCGTCATTTCTGGCAGTGGTTGACCCTGGGTAGGCCACATGGAAGGCAAGCGCCTTGTCTGCTGTAATTTCCCTGCTCCCTCTTTCTACTCTTCTAACAAACACTCCCTGTAGTGGCACTGCTTTGCATTCAAATTCACCAAATTTATATATGTCTAGTGCAGAGGTGGGGGACGTCTGGCTCGTGGGTTATAGCAGCCTTACAAAATCCTGTTGCATGCGAGGACAGACATATAGGCTTCTCGTCTGCTGCCAGTGTCCTATATTGTATGGCCCATGAATGTTACAAACATCCAAATGGCTTTTGGCAGAAAAGTTTGCCCCTCTGAAGGGTAAAGGGGGCAAAGCTCTGAACTTGCTATTCCTTTTGCTTGGGAATACTTTCCCCAGATACTCACAGGAGCCGGGACATACCACCTATAAGGACAGAAACTTCTGTTATATTTATGTGGTTGAATGGTGCCTGATCCAAACCAGGACTTCTTAAGCTTTTTCTGCTCAGTGCATTTCCTTCTCTTCTTTTGTATTTTGTTTTTAGGCCACACTCTGCCATCCCAGGAGTTACTCCTGGCTCTTTTCACTCAGAAATTATTCCTGGCAGTGCTCAGGGGACCATATGGGATGCCAGGGATTGAACCTAGGTGGGCCACATGCAAGGTGAGCCCCTACCCCTGTGCTATTGCTCCAGTCCCCAGTGCATTTTCTATCTTGGAGATTCACCTACATCTCAGTGAGATGTGTGTTCTCAGCCACTTCCCCTCTGGAGAAGCTAATTTTCTTTCTTGAACATTAATAAACACACTCTCCTCTCTGTCTTCACTTCTGTCTCTCAATATTTGTCTCTTAATGCTTCTGTCTCTTAAAGTAGAAAACTAACTTCAATTAAAATAAAGTTTTCCCACTTAAAACACCTTTTTTCCTCAGAAATTTTTGCTCAACTCCTGGTATAAAATAGGCATACAATTTCAACAGTAATTAACAATAATTCATAAAGAATTTTTAAATGTAAGATTTTTAACCCCCATATTCAATTATCATATGGGGGTCACGACCCATAGTTTGAAAAGCGAGGCTGTAAACAAATTAAATGTTAGATGAATAAATGTCAGATGAAAAGTATAAAAAATACTGCTTTTCATTGTCTGTGTCCTTCCCTTTTTCTCATATTCCTTTTTCTTCTACCCCTCTTCCCAACTGTGAGCAGCCTGAGGACAGATGTGATTTGCATCCCCCTCAGCAACTACCCATGTGCCTTGAGCAGGTTGTCTTAATAAATGTCTGCTGACAGAATAAAGACAATGATTGGAGTTGGAGAGATAGTTCAGCGGGTAAAGCACTAGCCTTGCATGTAGTTTGATCTGGGCTTGATCCCCAACACCCCAGAGCTCTGCAAGGAGTGATCCTTCCAGCCTCTGGAATGCGCTCTTGTGGAACTGGACCACCTTTAAAAAAGTCAAGTCACTCTTTCCATCTCTTTCTGAAACAGTTGGATGCAGACCAGGTGGCCTCTGGCCTATCAGAACTGCAACCGTCCTGGTCAGCACACTCACACCTTTTGGGTTTTGTTTTATGCGGGGGCCACTGCCAAGTCTGGCGCGGGCTAGACTGTGCTTCACCACTGAGCCTTATCCCCAGCCCCAGCACACACCTCTCTCAGGAGAAAACAGTTTTGTCTGAACAAACTGCCTGACTTACAAAGTAAAATAGTCTAGAAATATTATTAAAAGATCATGACTTTGGCAGCTGTATTTCAGAGATGGGCAGACATTCAGGTGACAGAGTTAAATATCACAAACTTACCTCATCCTCCCTTTCTTTCTCCCACTTTCTCTCACGGGTGAGCATTCTTTTCCTCTTCCAAAACCCAGTCCTTGCCCATATTTGGGAATTTGGAACGAGCACCAGGGGCACAATCTGTCTCTTCTCAGTGTTTGCTGGGAACTGTAGTTCTCCGTGAGTGACGGCTGCTTTATTCAGGCTGGCAATGCAGGCTGACTGGTCCCTGAGGACGTCTGGAAATAGGAAACCCATACACAGTGGAGTGGAAGGGTGCTATTAGGAAGCTTGTCTTCTATTTTCAGCTCTCTCTGTGTTGGTTTTGAGCAAGGCACAGTTTTTCTGTGGGTCAGTCTTTCCAGCTATAAAATGGGAATAATTATCTCTTTGCCTAGTGCCAAGTCGTTTGCTGGGTGGGGTAATTGACTGGCATCCATTAAATGCTTTGAGCTTATTCCAGCAGGGAGTGTTTTATAAATAAAAATTGTTATTTTAAAATAAGAAAATATTAATTTTGATTGCCTAATTGCCTCCACAAACTCGTTGCCTGTATGTAAAAAAGATGCTATATATGCCTTCCACCCACCCTTCATTTAAACAGCTTCCTGCATCTCATTCCATTTTGTTTCATCATCTTAAATTTCATATCCTCAAGAATCAACACTCTCTTTCTTTTTCATTTAAAAAGAAAGGATAAAACCTTTGTTAAAAGCATAAGAAATTAATAAAGTAAGGTTGGTGTGGACTTGATTTGAATTACACAAGCTCCCTTTTCCAACTTGACTATAAGCTCAGTCTGAGGGGAAAAAAATAACAAGTTTTGTTTTTTTTTTCTGTCTTTGGATTTGGGGGCACACCTAGCTATGCTCAGGGCTTTGAACTCAGGGGTTACTCCTGGCAGGCTAGAGGGATTTGGGTGGGCTGCATGCAAGGCAAGCACCTTACCTGTGATACTGTAAGAGGTAACAGGCCCCGAGAAAGAGAACTTTGTTCCTTCTGAAGAAGGAGCGGAGATTTCATTAAAGAAAAATTTCTGATATATTTTAGCAGAACTAATTTCTCTGAAAATTGAAATAATTTAGATATACAGCACCTTTATTTGAAAAAAAAGTAACTCCATATTCCTTGTGTGTGTGTGTGTGTGTATGTGTGTGTGTGTGTGATGGTGGTGGTGGAACCTTAGAACTTCAGTAGTTAGAATCCTGACTGAAAAAGAAACAATATATTAAAAAGATCATACACCATAACCAAGTAGGATTCATTCTGGGGTTGCAAAGATGGTGTAATATATACAAGTCACTCAACTTAATGCATCCTATCAATACAAAAAAAAGTAAAAACCACATGATCATATCAATAGACAAAAAAAATTTGATAAGATACAGCATACATTAATGATAAAAATATTCAATAAAATGAGGTTCAAGAAATTTTACTCTACATAATAAAAGCTATTTGCCAGAATTCCAAAGCAAGTATTATTCTCAACAGTGAAAAATTGAAAGTCTTTCCTCCATGATGAGGCATGAGACAAAGCTGCCCACTCTCACTACTAGTCCTCAATACAATATAGGAAGTCTTGTCATATCAATTAGGCAAGAAAGAAATAAGAACTGCATCCATATCAGAAAAGAAAAAAGTCAAATTTCACATTTTGCAGATAACACGATGCTAATACTTAGAAAACTATGAAAAAGTTTCTAAAACAATGAACTTGTAAAGTGGAGACTACAAACTCAATGCACAGAAATCCATGATTTTTTTTTTTTGCTTTTTGGGTGGCACCCAGAGATGCTCAGGAGTTACTCCTGGCTTTGCACTCAGGAAATATTCCTGGCAGTGCTTGGGGGACCATATGGGATGCCAGGGATCAAACCCAAGTCAGCCGCGTGCAAGGCAAATGCCCTACCCGCTGTGCTATTGCTCCAGCCCCAGAAATCCATGATTTTTATATGAAAATAATTAAATGAAAGAGATAAATTTAAATAATAAATGATTTGATTAGTATTTAAAATAACTAATAAAATACTGTATGATGAAACAAAAACAATACAATTCACAACTGTGCCTCAAAAAAATCAAGTATACCTGGAAATCAACTTCACAAAAGAACTAAAGACTTATACAAAGAAAACTATAAATCCTACTTAAACAGATAAAAGAAGATGCAAAGAAATGGGAAAACATCTTCTGTTCGTGGATTAGAAAAATTGATATTGTCAAAACGACAATCTTGCTCAAACTATTAATCAGATTCAATGCAGTCCCATAAAACTCCATGACATCTAATTATATTTTAATGTTTTATTTTATTTTTATAAAGTTGTTCACAATATTTCACAATAATTCATTACATTTAATATTCAAACACCAATCCTACCACCATTGCACCTTCCCATCATGTAAGAGGAAAGTGTGTGAAGATTGTTGCATTTCGTCCTGGAGCCATTAAGCCCTTGTATAAGAGATTACAAGCATGTTTGTTAAACCCAATCCAATGTGTGCTACTCTTGGTACATCAGTGGTGTAGAGTATGAGAGGTCCAGGAATTCTAAAATTTAGAATACAATTATAGAGCAGATTCACTCATGGGTTGAGGTCTATGTTGCTCTCTTTGGGGAGCTTTATCTCTGAGTCTCTGGGTGTTGGCCATTGACAAGATTATATGGCACCAGGGGCAGTTTGTGGACATGACTGTCAGGATACTGGTAAACTTGGGAGATGGAAGAAAGAGGCCCATTCCTGCTCCAAGCAAGCTTGGAGATTTCAGTCACAGGTCCTGCATACCTGGGCCCTTCTGCAGATTTACTCATGAATGAGGCTCATTTCAGCCTGTGGAGAGTGGCTGTGAACATGACAGTGGTTGGGTTCTGGAGGCTTTTGACTGCCATGGCTCTGTTGGGGCAAGCTGGGAAACTCAATCTGCTCCCTGGACTTTCTATGTCGCTCTCTTTTGGGAGCTTTATTTCTGAGATCTGGGTCTTGGTCATTGATGAGATTATCCCCATGACACTTTTAAATACATAGACCAAATGCTGCTGAAATATGTGAAACAAACCTCCTCTACCCCAAATAATCATAGAAATCCTAAGGGAAAGGAAGATGGGAGGCTTCTCATCACCAATGTCAAACTATACTATAAAACTATAGTGATCAAAATAGTGTGGTACTGGAATAGGGACAGACACTCAGACTAACCCCTCCCCCTCCGAGTTTATAACAGAACTTACAGCTCGGAGACAAATCCTCAGTAAATGGACAGTTAATCTAAAGATTAACAAAGAAGTAAAACAAAATTGTAGCAAGGAAAGCTTCTTTAACAAATGATGAAATGATATTTGGAAAACTGGTCATTCAGATAAAGAACAACAACTTAGCCTCTAACACCATACACAAGTCAAATATAGATAAAAGACCTTGATATAAGACCTGAACATATGTTATATTGAGGAAAACATAGAACACTTTATGACATTGAATCACAAATTAAGGTATATTCAGTGATTCAATGTCATTGAGCAAACAAACAGAAGCAAAGATAATTACATCAAACTAAGAAGCTTCTACACCACAAAAGAAATACTGACCAGAATAAAAAGACATGTGACAGACTAAGAAAGTATATCTGCCCACCACTGATCAGACAAAGGATTAATATCCAAGATATATAAAATTCTGGTAGAACTCTGACAAACAATCAGAAACCAAGACCAAGCTCCCAGAAGAGAGTGACACAGAGTCGCTTGTCCCCGCACCTGGCTGTCTTCA
Organism: Sorex araneus; assembly: GCF_027595985.1. Taxonomy (NCBI): domain Eukaryota; kingdom Metazoa; phylum Chordata; class Mammalia; order Eulipotyphla; family Soricidae; genus Sorex; species Sorex araneus. Next base: position 230,109,283 of record NC_073303.1, read on the forward strand.
TCAGGACCCCTCGGAGGGGACAGGTTGCCTTTCCCTCCCTGACCCAAACAGCCTTGACAGTTGAAGACCTCTGGAACCCAGCCACACACATGCTCAAGGCCCCTCTCCACACGTCTGGACAAGCCTCACGCATGAAGGGACCAGCAGAGGAACCCAGGTGTGCGGGACCCAGGGCTTAGATCTCCAAACTTACTCAGGTTGGGACTGGGCCTTCTCTACCCAGACCTCCAATTTTCCAGTAGCTTGGCAGCCATACCCACAAACTTCCCCTGGTGCTGTGTAATCCCACCAATGCCAACACCCAGAGACTATAAGACCAAGCTCCCAGGAGCACGGGGCCAGAGTGGCTGCGCGACATCTAATAGTCTTGTTCTCCCTCTTGGAGAACCTGAAAAGCTACCGAGTCTATTGTCCACACAGCGGAGCACTGTAAACTACCCTAACATATTCATATCCCAAATACAGTAAAAGATATATACATACCTCTCAGAGAGCCCCTCAAGCTACCGAGAATATCCTGCCCACACAGCAGAGCCTGGCAAGCTACCCGTGGTGTATTCAATGTGCCAAAAACAGTAATGCTAGGTCTCACTTCCCTGACCCTGAAAGAGCCTCCAGTTGTTGGGAAAGACGAGTAAGAAGAGGCTGCTAAGATCTCAGGGCTGAGTGTAATAGAGACGTTACTGGTGCCCGCTCAAGTAAATCGATGAACAACGGGTGATACAGGTAGATACGGTGATACAGGTAGAACTTTACAAGAAAAAAAACAATCAACCACATTTTTCAAAATGGGGGAAGCTATGTTCTTTTTTTTAAATGTAGAAATACTGTTATTTATTCAGTCATTCATTGCTGATTGAAGTGGGCATGAACTCCATATTCACTGTCACTGTCATCCCGTTGTTCATCGATTGCTTGAGCAGTAATGTCTTCATTCATCCCTGTCACATGCTAGTGTAGCCTAATGGCATCTGCTCACTCCAAGAATACAAAGAGCATGTTGTTGTTACTGTTACTGTTTTTGGCAAATACAGCATGGGTAGCTTGCCAGGCTCTGCTGTGCAGGCAGAATATCCTTGGTAGCTTGCCAGGCTCTCAGAGAGGGATGGAGGCTTTTGGGCTTTTGGGGCAGCCTCTAATTGTCCTTACGGGTCCTTATGGGTTCCAAGAAAAATTGTGTCTTTCTCTTCCGGGAGCTCTGTTTTATAGTCTCTGGATCTTGGTCATTGATGAAATTACAGGGCACCAGGGGCAGTTTGTGGGTGTGACTGCCAAGCTACTAGAAAACTGAGGACCTGGGTAGAGGAGGCCTAGTCCCGATCTGAGCAGACTTGGAGATCTCAGCCATGGGTCTCACATACCTGGGTTCCTCTGCCGGTTCCTTCGTGGGTGAGGCTCATCCGAGCGTGTGGAGAGTGGCCTTGAGTGTGGCTGTGGTTGGGAGGTTTTTGGCTGCTGGGGCTCTGCTTGGGGCGGGGAGGGAAACTCAACCCGCCCCCCTCTGAGGGAGTCCCTGTGAAGACAGCCTGACATGGGGGTAGGAGATTCATCCTGGCACAGGGGCAGGAGAACTCCACGATATTAAAAAAAAATTTTAATTGAGGGGGTATGGTGCCGCCATCAGGTCAACCTGTACCTGCAGGGTGAGTGCATCAGCAGCCTGATAGTGCCTTTAGGCTTCCTGATACCCCAAAATTGTTGCAGTGCCTTTAGCCGGACCCCAACAACTTGGAACCAAGTTTACCAAGAAATAAAACGGCCAAAAGTTAGTATGTGGGAGACACACCCACAAACCACCTCCAGCTCAGCTATATGAGCTCAACACAGGCAGGGGAAGGGTTGGAACGGCGTGCAGCAATAGTGGGAATTTTGGTGGTGGAAAATGTGCACTGGTGAAGGGATGGGTGTTTGATGATTATATGACTGAAGCTCAAACATGAAAGCTTTGTAACTGTGTCTCACGATGAATAAAAAAAAGGGAAAAATAATAACAAAATAAAATTAACATTCAGAATAGAATTTTAAAAAAAGTAATGTGGAGATTGGCTACTGTCCAGATCACAGGCTGTTTCTCCTGAAAGGTAGCGTAACATGAGGCCCCCCCTAACCATGCCATTGGATTCCATGCCAGGCTGTTTCACACGGGGTACCCTAGAGGTGGACAGGTGAGAGCCCTCTCTGCCCCAAGTGACCCATCTCTGGCAGCCAAAAATCTCCATAACTCAACTGCTGCCATGATCAAGGCCACTCCCCATGCCCTCAGGACGAGCTTCACGCATGAGTGAAGTCCTGTGGAACACAGGTAATGCGGAACTTTGTGACCTTGGACTCTGGGCTCAACGGGACCAGGAGCAGAGATCCTCTGCCCATTTTCCCCAGTCTCCGGTGACCCAGGGGTCACACCCATAAGCCACCTCCTGCTGGTGCCAGATAATCTCATCATTGGCCACCGTCCAGATCCCACAGCTGCTTCTCCCAAAAGGGAGCATAACATGAGGCCCCCATGGGAGCATAACATGAGGCCCCCATAACCATGCCACCAGACTCCGCGCCAGGTTGTTTCACACGGGGTGCCCCAGAAGGGGGCGGTTGAGAGCCCTCCCCACTCCAAGGGACCCAGCCCTGGCAGCCATAAACCCCCACAACCCAACTGCCACCATGCTCAAGGCAGCTCCCCATGCACTCGGGCTGAGCCTCACATATGAGTAAACACTTTCCTGGACCACGTGGCTGCTTTTGCAGCCACATGACACATCATAAAACACTCCCTACCCATCCTCCATAAATAGCACACCACATTTGATGGGGTTCAGATGGTAGGCAACAAATCATAGGGGGAAATATATATATATATATATTTGCATATGTACATATTTTCAGATATATGTACCAAAGCTCACATCATCCAAACTTTAACAACATGTTGGTGATATCCTGTAGGATGTCTTAATGGCTCCTGCCAAAATAGAACAATCTCCACACTGTTTTCTATATGAACACTTTTGTAAGCATGTTAAGCAGCTCTTCATAACAAACAATACAAAATATATTCTTTCGTTTGTGTTTTGGGATAGGGTTTGGGGCTTGGAATGGAAACATCCCGAATTTGGTGGTGGGAAGGTGTAATGGTGGTAGGATTGGTGTTTGAATATTGAATGTAATCAAACATTGTGAACTAACTTATAAAATTAAAAAAAAATTTAAAAAGTAATGTGGAGTTCATGCCTACTTCAATCAGCTTAATCAATGACTGAATAAATAGCAGTGCTCCTACATTAAAATTTTTTTTAAAAATTGAGTATCCATGAGATAGACCATTACAAAGCTAATTATAATTGGTTTTAAGTCATACAATGGTCTAGCGCCATCCCTCCATCAGTGTACATTTCTCAGCATCATTGACCCCTGTTTCCCTCCCACCATCACCCAACACCTCACGTCCACCTCCAGCCTCCCTCTGTGGGAGGCACATTCCTTCTTGCTCTCTCTCCTTTTCCTTTTGTGCATTATGGTTTGCAATATAGTTGCTAAGAGGTCATAGTGTTTGTTCAGGGAATTCCATATTTTTATTGGGACAGTAAGACTGTAGAAATTTTTTAACTGAGTGAAAGCTTTGGTGTATGGATGTTACTGCTGAGGCTTCCAGAACTACAGGGAGGTGGGGGGAAGTAGCCCATCCCAACCCCAAGAAAGCCTGAAGATTTCAGTCACAAAACCCATATACCAAAATTTCAGCAGATTATGTCTCAATGAGATCCAACCTAAGATGGCAGAATCAAGGCGGGGGTATGGTGGCGATTTTGGATTGTGGAAGCAAGTGGCTGCTGGGGACTCTGCTTGGGTGGGCACCAGGCCAACCCATCCCCACTCCAATTTACCCCTGTCGGTTCAGCCAAGTTAAGGTTCAAGCATAACTGTGCTTTTGATCTCTTTCGAGATTCATTTGTGGGTCTTTGGAGCAAGGCTGGTAGAAGAGCTTACATGATGACACTGGAGTCAGTTGGTGGGGGTTACTGCCAGTGCTTCCAGGAATACTGGGAGGTGGGGTGAGGTAGCCCACCCCAACTCTGAGAAAGCCTTGAGATTTCAGTCACAAAACCACATACTAGAATTTTCAGCAGATTGTATCTTGGTGAGGTCTGTCCTGAGACAGTAGAATCAGGCCAGAGGTATGGCAACAATTTTGGATCGTGGAAGCAAGTGGCTGCCAGGGGCTCTGCTTGGGTGAGCTCCAGGCTGACCCACCCCACTCTGATTTACCCCAGTCTGTTCAGCCATGCACAGATCTGAGATTAATTGTGGCTTTTGATCTCTTTCCAGATTTATTTATGGGTCTCTGAAATAAGGCCAATAAATGAGCTTGTATAGCTGAGCCAGAAGTGGTTTGTGGGTGTGGCTCCCACATACCTAACTTTTGGCTGTTTAATTTCTTGGTAAACTTTATCCCAAGTTGTTGGGGTTCAGCCAAAGGCACAGCGGCAATTTTGGGGTATCAGGAAGCCAGAAGGCACCATCAGGTTGCTGATGCACTTGCCCTGCAGGTACAGGTTGACCTGCTGGCATCACCATACCCTCCAAATGGGTGAATATATGAACAGAAATTTCTTCAAGGAAGGAATACAGATTGCCAAAAGATATGTGAAAAATAATCTCATCATCAGAGAAATCAAATCAAAACAATGAAACATTATCTCATAGCACATCGCGAGAGCAAAACCAAGCAGTGTTGGTGTGGAATTCTCACTTAATGTTGGTGGGAATATTGACTGGTCCAGTTTCTTTGTTTTTGTTTTGGGGCCATAACTGGTAGTGCTCAGGTCTTACTTCTGACTCTCAGGGATCACTATTGGCAGTGTTCAGGAGGCTATATGGGGTGCCAGGAATTGAACCATATGCAAGGCAAATGCCTGACCAGCTGTGTTATTAACCCTGGGTCCAGCCTTTTTAGAGAGTAATATGGACACTCATCAAAAAACTAGTAATTGAGATGTCCCCTATGACCAGGCAATTTTACATCTTGGCCCCAAAACTATTCAAAATGGACATTTGCACTTCCAAGTTCGTTGCAGCACTATTCACAGTAGCCAAAATCTGGAAACAACCTGACTGTTCAGGAATAGATGACAGGATAAAGAAACTATGGCATATATAGACAATGGAATACTATTTGGCATAATAAAAGAAATTATGGAATTTGTGCTACATGAATGAATCTGGAGAGCATCAAAATCAGTCTGATGTTCTCATTAAAGTTGGCTAGAAGGAGAGGACAAACACACACTCTCATTTGCAGGATGTAAAGAAACATAGCTGGGAATAAAAAGTGCCCAAAGGCAACAGAAATCGAGAGCTGGTCTACCACATACAGGGAGGTGGGAGGGTGTAGGATAACATGTGATTTGTCCTTTTATCCTTGCTGCAGGGAACTTAGTTTACCTTAAAGCAATGTCCTTTCTGTATGGACACAGGAAGACAGTTAATAGTATGCTTTGTAATTTGGGAGCTGATTGACTCCAATAATATTTACTCCTGGGCATCTGCTTTCTCAAATCAGTTGCCCTTAGTTCCTAGCATCCCAAAATAAGGGTCCCGATGAGGGACAGAATGGACCCAGGGCAAGCTGTGAGCTACCCTGGCATCAAAATGGACCAGGTCAAAGCGCCACAATACTCAACTATAAGTTGAGTATGGTATTAACTATGAGCATGGTCATAGACAAATGCTGTCATGATCAAAAAGTAACAACGAGACTAGGACCCTGATGGAGTTAGGAAGACTAACCTGGCCTGAGGACTGTTGTCCGGAATAGATAGTGAATGTTCTCAGGAAGAACCAAAGTCTGATATATCTCTTACTGTGCTCATACAGAATGACATTGCTAGAAATATTAGAAGTAAATTTACTATAAATATTTAAGTGGATTACTAGCTGAGGAAGGAAGAAAGGGACACACCCCTGTTTGGATCCCACCCTTGAACAATCTCCTAGTAATCTGGAGTAATCTCCTTAGATGAGATTTTGTTAATCTCCTGGAGAAATGGTCTTATCCTTCTTTGTTGATTTGTTAATATTCAACCCACCTTTTGTTACCACCCTATGTAATTGCTATATAAACTAATACTGTAAGCGGGAGAGGGGGCAGAGGCAACACAGAAAGGCAGAGGTAAGACAGATCAAGGAGAAGAAACAGAAGTGGAGAGAGAAGATACAGAAGCAATAGAGAAAACACAGAAGCAGAGACAGAGAGGTCGGGAGAGACCAGAGGAGAGACTACAGAGACAGAGACAGAGAGACAGAGAGACAGACAAAAAGAGAGCACAGCAGCACACACAGAAGCAGAGCACAAGGAGGAGCCATCCCAATTTGGTCCATACACAGCAGTTTGAAAGCACTGAACATGAGCGGGGAGAGAGAGAGAGAGAGAGAGAGAGAGAGAGAGAGAGAGAGAGAGAGAGAGAGAGAGAGAGAGAGAGAGCAGCGCCCCTGAGAACAACACAATACAACACACACATCATCAACCCCTCAAGCGCGCGTCTTTGTAATTTTTTACAGGAAGGAATAGGGCCAAGGGTGCACGTGGAAACAATGGAGGGAAGCGTGAACTCTGATAGAGGGTGCAGTGCTGAAATGTTTTACGCACGAAATCCTACAACTAACAGTTTTGTAAATCGTGGTGCTTAAAATGAAATAAAATAATGTAGAACATGATTATAAATAATACATTTTCTGTGGCATTTAAAAAATTTAATACACGAAGATATAAACATGGTATCCTATTACTATCTAAAAAATAGTCCATACCCCAACATTTTAATTCCTTCTTATGTGAATCATGTTAATCCTACTGGATGCAGACATACTCAGGGGTCCAAGTTCCCAATGTCTTTTTTTTCTTTACTATTTTTATTGAGGAACTGTGATTTACAGTACTGTTAATCGTACTTTTCACACTTACATCATTCCGATACCACCTCACCACCAAAATGCGTACTTCTTTTTAGCAGCGTCCTGAGGGTCCGTTGCAGTCATCCCAAATCCCAGATAAGCTCAGTTCTGTACACAATATGTCTAGTTACAATACCTTTGGACAGTTGTTCCCTTAACAATGTAGCAAAATATCCATCTTTCATGGGAATATAACAATTCGTTACACCCTGGCTGAACAATAAAATGCACATTTTGAACTCAAGAATAAGTAGAGTTCAAAACTCCCAGAGGCAGTATCCATTCAAATCATGAGAAAATGCAAGTTGAAATAAAACAAATTTTTCCTTAATACTAATATACATTTTTCACTATAGTTTAGGTAATATAGTTACACTCTTGTTCGCCCTTATTATTTTCTGATTCCTTTTGGGAGTGAGGAATTTAAGCCACAACCGGTATTGGTTAGGGTTTACTCTTGACTCTGTGCTCTGGGATCTTCTTGGTGATACTACCAGGGTGGTATGTCGATGGGGTCGTTGGATTTTTTTTTTGTTTTTTATTTTTGCAAGTGCATTATTGATCTTTGATATCAGCCCTTTATCTGATGTATTGTGTGAAATTAATTCTCCCAATCAGTAGTGTGTATTTTATATTATGGCTTGATTTTCTTTCACTGTTCTTTTAAATTTGATGTAGTCTCATTTGGTTTTGTTTGTTTTTTGCAATTGTGGTCATCTTGCTGAAGAATCCTCTGCAGTCAATTTCTAGAGAGTTCTGCCAGTTTTATTCAATGCACTTTATGGATTCTGGTTTAATCTTGAGATCTTCAATTCACTTTGAGTTTACTTTTGTGAATGGTGTGTGGTACAGTTCTAATTTCATTTTTTTTTCACATGTAGCTATTCACTTTTCCCAACACTATTTGTTGAAGAAATTTTCTTCGCTCCACTTAATATACTAAACTCTTTTGTCATATATTAGCTGACCATAAAGAAATTTTCTTTGCTCCGCTTAATATACTAAACTCTTTTGTCATATATTAGCTGACCATAAAAGTGTTGAACTCGGGACTCTCAATTCTGTTCCATTCTCAGTTCTGTCTCCAGGTGCATCTTTATTCTGATACAAAACAATTATGATGATGATGATGATGATGATAGCTTTGTAGTATCATTCAAAATTGGGAAGTGCAGTACCTCCCATCTTTTTTTTATCCTTTCTTAGGACTGCTTTAGCAGTTGAGGGAGTTTAATGGTTTCATACAAACTTTAGTAGAGTTTATTCCATGTCTTTGAAAAACATCATTAAAATTTAAAGGGTATTAAATCTGTATTGTAATTTGGGTAAAACAGTCATTTTGACAATGTCGATTTCCCCAATCCATTTATTGGTGTTGTCTTCTACTTCTCTTAGCACTGATTTATACTTTCCACTATATAAGCTTTCACCTTCCTTGTTAAGTTGATTCCTAGTAGGTGGGACAACTATTTTGAAAATGACAAATCTTTTAAATTTCTTATTCTTCTAGTTTATTTTTTATGTACAGGAATGCCACGGATTTTTGTGTATTAATTTGTAACCTGCTACTTTACTGTATTGTTTTATTTCTAGGAGGTGTTTTTGTGGACTCTTTTTTAAATATTATAACACAATAATTTACCAAGTTGTTCATTATACGGTTGTCTCAAACATTCAATTTTCCATTACCAATCCCACCACCAGTGTAACCTTCCTCCACTGGCGCATTTCTCCAGTCCTACCAACCCCAAGCCTGCTCCCTTAGCAGGCAAGACCAAATTTACCTTATATTGCTTGTTACAACACAAAGGCAAATGAAATTATCAAAAATTAGATAAATATAAGTCAATTTATGGTAATTGTTATTATATTTCAAAATGGTGTTACTGAAGTCGTTGGCTGGGGCTTTAGGGGCTGATAGGAGCTAGCTGGACTATCCATGAAATTGTGTATGGTTCCTTTGAGTTTGAGTGAGAGCTTAGCCAGATAGAGTATTCTTGGTGAGGCATTCATTTCATTGAGTTTTTCGCTATATCCCACCATTGTCTTCTGGCTTGGAGGGTTTCCTCTGAAAAGTCTGCTGTGAATCTAAGGGGTGCTCCTTTGTATGTAATTTCCTTTTTTGACCTTGCTGCTTGCAGTATTGTTTCCCTATCCATGGCATCCATCATTCTGACTATGATATGTCTTGGAGACTTTTTATTAGGGTCTCTTCTAGCTGGCACCATTCAGGCTCCTAGGATCTGGATGTCTGCATTATCCAGCTCTGGGAACTTTTCAGCAATGACTTCTTTAACTGTGGCTTTTTCATTAGGGTTGCCTCCCTGTCCTTCCAAAACTCCGATGATTCTTATGTTATTTCTCTTGGAATCAACCCCTAAGTCTCTGATTCGCCTTAGAGCTATTTTGAGGTCTTTTCCCATTGTTTGTTGTAGCCTGTGGGCTTTCTGCTGCTCATCTTCAAGCTCACTGATTCTATCTTCAGCTGTAGCCAACTGTTGAGGGCTCCCACTGTGTTTTTTATTTCATCTACCAAGTCTTTTATTTGTGACATTTCTGAATGTAGCTTTCCTATTTCTGCTCTCATTTCTTCCCGTATTTTCTTCACTGACTGCTCCACTGTTTCTTTAAGTTCTATGAACATTCTCAGCATTTCTTCTCTGAATTCTTTATCAGGGAGATCATAATTGTGGGAAACCCCTGCTGAGACTTCTGGACTCTTTTCTTCATTCTCTTCTTGCTGTGGGGATTTGCGCTGTTTCTTCATGCTGTCGCAGTTGTATAGAGATGGGACCTTCCAGTTTACTAGAGCTGTTCTCTCTTTGTGAGGTTTCTGGTGAAGGTTCGGAGGATGTGTTCTTTTACACTGGGCTTGTATATCTTCCTGTGCTCAACGGTAATCTGGTAGATATGTGCTCACTAATATTTTGGTGCAATTGGAGTAGGCTAGTGGCTTATTTGCCTTTTCTGTTTGAGGTAGCTGGGGAGATCTCTACAGAGTTAGGAATGGGGATTGAGATGTCAAGTATACTAAAAGAGGGGAAAATAATTGCTGAAGCCCCCGGAGACCATGGCCCCTGCATGAAGGCCACACCTGCTACCACAGAGGCCATGCCCCCTTCTGGCCCCGAATGACTGGGGCTGGCCCACCTGGATGGAGAAGCAGGAAGTGCAGGGTCTGCTGCTGCGACTGGGAGCCGAAGGTCCCAGATCTGGGCTGACAATGATGTAGGCAGGTAGGTAGGGAAAGGCCCCTGGCAAAGAAACTTAGATCACCAAAGTCTCCGGGGAGGAGAATCCTGAGACTGACCCACCCTGTAGACACAGGAACTGCACCGCACTCGATAAGACCTTCAACAGACTCTGAGGATAATAGACCCCCACCCTGTGAAACCGCACCTGATAAGACCTTCAACTGACTCTGAGGATAATAGACCCCTCCCCAGGAGGTTCCCCGAAGAAGGCTATCACCACTCCCAACCTCCCTGGTAACCTTAGCAACGGACTTTTACCTGGAAAGAAGCCCCCACGTGGGGGCAGGTTGGAGAAACCCTATAAAGGCCACCTTGAACAAAGGAAGTGCGCGCATATGCTGCCTGAGCCCATGTGCTGCGTGTGCCCATGTGGCCGAGCACATGTGTCGCCCGCATCTCCCCCCTTGAGATGTGTACTTTCATGCTTTCATGTCCAGTGCTAGGGTGTGTGTAGAGCTCCCTCCATCTTTGGAGGAGCCCGCGTTCTTTCTTGAGTGCGTTACTCCTACTGCTTTTTCCTTTTCCACTTATCTCTTCCTCCTTCCCTAAGACCTTCTAAATAAAGTCTGTTACTTCACTGCTTGTCTACTCCTGAAATTCTTTTCCGAGAGCGAGACAAGAACCCAGTAACCCTGGGTCTCGGGTGTTTGAGGCGTTGGAGAGAAAGTGACCGTCTTTCTCCTCCCCGCTTCACGAAAGTCACCTGTGGGGCCCACAGACGTCAACAATACTGAGAAATTTGGAGGTGTTGCTGGGCTGCATAAGCAGAACTCCAAGAGCTATGGGGCTGTAACAACTGGGTGTCTTGGAAGCTTGATGAAGTCCAGCTGTGGAGCTGGGCTGTTACTATGTTGGAGGATGACCAGTGTGGCTATGGGCTGCTGTGCCTTTGGTCAGAGAGGGGAATCTGTCCCCTGACTCCCATCCCCCACTTCCCATCCCCATCCCGAGAAGGCCCCAGAGTTTTCAGCCAGGACCTCTCTACCTGGGAAAATTCAGCTACATCATATTCTCTTTGAGGTCCATTGTGGAGTTAGTTCAGTAGAATATTTGGGGTTTTCAATGTATAGTACCATGTCATCTATATATATAGTGGTAGTCTGACTTCTTTGTTTCCAATTTGGATCCCTTTGTTAGTTTCAAAACCATGTTGAATAGAAAAAAAATCCATTCTCACTTATGTGAGATTGTGAGATGATGAGATAAAACTCATCTTAAGCTTTCTGATTCGATGGATATTGGTTCTGATCTTTGTAGGTACAGTGGTCTTCATGGTTTCCACCTGGCCTCTTGATAGTTACAGCATCAAGCTGGAGAGGATGGACTGGTGCTGAACGTCTTTTCACAGCCTACAAGGGAGTCAGGTACATTGTTGGTGTTAAGGAACGATAGAGCTGAATATCCGAACTGCAGATTCAACAGTACTGAAATTATGAGACCCAAACTTTAACAATCGAACTTAAAAAGGTGCCAGTCAAGATGCAGGCTGAGGATGAGGTGGGGTAGGGAGGAAACCTGAGAAGACTGGTGGAGGGAAGTTGATACTGGTGGTTGTAAAAAACTACACACGCCAAAGGGTGTGTGCACGAGGGCTCTCCGGGTGGTTCTGTCTCACCGCCCACATTCAGTGCTCTGGATCTGCTGTGTATGGGCTGAATCGGGAAGGCTGTTGGTCAGGGACAGGTGAAGGAAGAACGAAGACCAAGCTGGTTGCTGATTAATTACCGTTTATTCAATCTTCAGTCTCTCTCATCTCACACACTCTTCCTTCCAAGCTCCTTCTGGATTCTCCTCCTCTGGATTCTGTTCTTACCAGTCTCTCCCCCTACTTGTCTCTCTCCACTTTGCCTTCTAGGCTACACACAGTCAGGTAGCAAAATCAACATAAAAAAGCCCTTCCTGAGTGCCAACAGGCAAAATACCTTTTAATGTGTTTTTCTCCTTTCCTTAGTCCAAACACTCATTAACATCTTAATACTAGTTATTTTTGTATGGACACAGTAAGAGATACATTGAGGCTTGTAGGGCAGCTCTCCTGGAAACATCTTGCAGACTCAGACTACAGCACTCAGGCCAGATTAATCATTCCTAAGCCTAGCAGGGTCCGAATCTAGTGATTAGTTTTTGGATCATGACAGCATTTGTCCATGACCAAGCTCTTAACTTATAGTTAAGTATTAGGCACTTTGGCCAGGCCTATCTCGATGCCAGGGTAGCACATAACTCACCGCTTGCCCTGGGTCTGTTTCGTCCCTCATCGGGACCCTGCTTTTGGGGGTGCTAGGAAGTAAGGGCAGCTGAGGCTTAGGTTGAGAGAACAGATGCCCAGGAGGAAAATATCATGCAGAATCAAATGATTCCCAGGTTACAAAAGCATAGCATTTGCTACAGTCTTCCTGTGCCCATGAAAAGGACATGGCTCTGAATAAACTATGCAAAAGACTCAAGGAGAAGAGAAAAACAATATTTACAAAATCAACAGCACACAAAGAAAGAAGTTACAAATAAACACAGGAATGGGAGCACTGTGATGGGAGTAACCAAAAACCTAAACCTGAGGCCATGTTATCCTACAGGTGGTGGGATCAGTGCAGGGACATTATATGTCTAAAACTTAACTATGAATAACTTTGTAAATCACTGTGTCTTAATAAAATTAAAATTATAGATTCATTTTTTCTGTTAATATATTCACTGTGGAACTTTATATATAAATGAATGCTTTATTGTTGGATATTAATCCTAAGCATTTTAGGCTTCATCAGTGAATTGCTCCTTTTTAGTTAAACCTTTTAGTTTAACCTTTCCTTTGTATTTTATCTCTCATTGTCACAGTTCCCCCAAGACATTCTTGATTACTTTAAGCCAAGACTTCCTGATAATTCTGTGCTTTGTATTTGAAGAGCTTTATATTCGTACCTGTTTTTCTATTTCCCCTATAGCCTTTTTATATTTTACCATAGAGCAATGTTCTTTGGTTAAACACAGAAAGACCATTAATTCTATGCTCCTAATATTTGGGAGTTGATTGACTCTGAAATAAATCTACTTCTGGGCATAATTACTTGGTCAGTTGCTACAGTTCCTACCACCCTGAAAGGGAAGTCCTGCCGTGGGACTGGGATGAACCCGGGGCGAATGGCAAAGCTACCCCAGCATCGAAATGGGACAGTATAGAAAACAAAAATGCATGGTCTTGATGCAAGCTGTTATCACTTAAGAGATAGGACCACAGGACCCTCATGGGGAAGGGCGAACTGAACTGGCCTGAGGACTTAGTGTGGGATTTAGGGTAAAAACCTTGCTTGCTCTCAGAGCCCAGAGGACTAAGGGTTGAAATCTTTGTCTCTTACTGTGTTTATCCAAACAACTCCAAGTATTGATAGCATATACAATTAGAGGGAAAGATAAAAGCAATGTAGATGTCCCTGGGAGACAGAGTGTCTCCTTACTTTAATCTCCCCAAAAGAGAATTTCCTACATTTTATTTATGTAAAAGATCTATGTAAATTGCCAGGTGTCTTACCTATGTAAATGATCAATCACACCTATGTCCTTACCTCAACCTCCCTTCAGATATTCTATAAGTATGCTAACAACTCTGCATTAAAGGGGCCACTTTCACCACCAGGCTGTGGTCCCCCGTCTCTCTGTCTATGTTGGGGAGACCTGGGAGACAGGAGGCTCTGGGTCACCCAATGCACACACATCGCAGCAGCAGCACTTGCACATTATTTTGTGAACTCACACTCCATTATTATTTTATTTACATAATTTTTATTAAAAGCACTGTGAATTAGTTAATGAACTTTCATACATACAATCTACTCCTGGGCATAATTACTCGGTCATAATTACTTGACTCAGGCTTCAGTTGCTACAGTTTCTAACACCCCAAAAGGGAGGTCCTGCCTTAAGCAGATACCTGGTATCTGCTTTCTTCCACCATTAAAATAGGTTCATTTTGTGGGCTATTTCATACCAGTAAGAAACACATATATAGGGCTCCTGAACGGCCATGATCCCAGAGGTACACAAACCAATCTCGGAACCCAGCGGCTTTTGGCAAAAATCCCTCCAGACTTATTACTAAAGTATCAGAAATCCAAAATCGCTCAGCCACTATCACTGCTGTGCAACATCATATGCTCTTCATAATCAGCAATAGAAAACAAATTATATCATGATGCCTTTTTGTCAGGTCTGATTCTTGGAGAAAATTCCAAATAGTAATGGTGGGTCTTTTGTTGAAATATTGAATATAATCAAAGTAGAGAGAGTAAAGTGGAAATCATCTGCCACACAGGCAGGGGTACGGGTGGGATGGGGGGTATACTGGGGTTCTTGGTGGTGGAAAATGTGCACTGGTGAAGGGATGGGTGTTTGATCATTGTATGACTGAGACTTAAACTTGGAAGCTTTGTAACTGTTTTCATGGTGATTCAATAAATAAAAAATTTTAAAAAGAAACACATTATGTTTTAGATATATACATATGTCAGTCTGGTACTGGGGGGCAGCCACAGCAAGGCCTGGTGCAGTGTCATGTTCTTTGCTACCTGCTGGTTTTCTTTTGCTACCAGAGAGTCTCTTGCCCTCATGCCTGGCTGTCTTCTCCGGGGCCCCTCAGAGGAGATGGGCTCCAGCTTCTCTCCCTGCCCCGAGCAGAGCTCCTGGCAGCCAAAGACCTCCGGAACCTAGCCACAGCCATGCTCAAGGCCCCTTTCCACACATTCGGACAAGCCTCATGCATGAAGGTACCAGCAGAGGAACCCAGGTGTGTGTACTTCCATCAACAACCAACATCCAGAGATTTAAAAGCAAGCTCCCAGAAGCGATATCTTATAACCTACTTCTCCCTGTGGGAGAAACTAGCAAGCTACTGAGAGTTTCCTGCCCACATGGGAAAGCTTCGCAAACTTCCCATGGTGTATTCATATGCCAAAGTCAGTAACAAGCTGGATCTCATTCCCCTGACCCTGAAAGAGCCTCCAATGTGGCATCATTGTGAAGGCCAAGTAGAGAGAGGCTTCTAAAATCTCAGGGACAGGACGAATGGAGAGGTTACTGAGACCACTTGAGAAATTCGATGATCAACGGGATTTTGTGATCATTATTGTGATCGTGATATATACATATGTAACATATGTATGTATATATGTATATATATGCACTATGTATATATAAAGAACTAGGGCACCAGAGCAATAGTACAACAGGTAAGGCATTTGCCTTTCACAGTGCTGACCTGAGTTCAATCCCTGGCATCCCATATGGTCCACAAGCACCACCAGGAGTAATTCCTGAGTGCAGAGCTAGGAGTAACCCCTGAGCATCACTGGGTGTGACCCCCAACCCAAACATACAAACAGAAATAAACTTTTTAAAAAATGGAAAAAAATCTGTGTTGGTGTTGATGTAGTGAAAAAGGAGCTCTCATCCAATGCAGGTAGAAAAATTATCTGGTTCAACCCCTATGGAAAACAGTATGGAGATTTTCAGAAAAGTAAGAAGTAAGTTTCCATATGACCCAAAAATTTCACTTCTTGGTATCTACCCCACAAGACATAAACACATTTATCTGAAAGGACATATGCACACTATTATTATTATTTTTTTTTTTAATTTTATTGAATCACCATGTGGAGGGTTACATAGTTCTCAGGATTATGTCGGTTATACAGTTCTCAAACACCCTTCACTTCACCAGTGCCCATCTTCCATCACCAACCCCCCCAGTATACCTGCCGCCCCCTCCCACCTCCCCAGTCCCAACCCTTGCACATGATATGTTTCACTTCGTTTACGCCTTATTTCGATTACATTCCATGTTTCAACACACAACTCACTACCGTTGTTGGGGTTTCCCCCAAAAAAGAAAAGCAGTCCTATTGCCAAGGAGGCATTTGATAGTTCTCCATTGCTAAGAATATAGAGATATTAAGTCCCGCTGTTTGTTACATAGTTTTTCTTTTTCCCCCTTGCCCCGCGCCACCGAGTTCACGCCTGTTTTAGTAATCGCCACGCTGCCTGACAAGGGAAAAAAAAACCGAAAAGGATGGTTATTTCCCGTCATCAGCAGGCGTGGGGCTCTGGCTTAGTTGATAGACTTGTAGAGTATCTGCAAGCAGTCTCTGGAACCGACGGTCTTGCGCTGGTGTCGGCTCCGGCTCGAGATTCCACCAGCGTCCCGCTGTTCCTTGTACATAATTTTCCCCCTTATATCCCATTCCCACGCCACCAGGTCTGTTTGCTTAATGGACATCACACTGTAGTTGATGACACACCGCGTTTCTTCCCGAGAAAGAAGAAAATTTCTTCTCAGCCGGCGTGGGGATATAGCTTAGTTCAGTCTAGTGAGATGGCTACCACTTTGATTGCCTTCAATATTTCAGCAACAGACTTACTATTAGGATCTCCCACAAAAGTCCGCCCCATTAGAAAGGAACCATTACATATTGCTCATATTAAGATGACATTAAGTCGCGCGGCCGCTGCCGCGGCCGCGCGGTTTTGGGTTTCTGTATAAAGTCCAGGGAAAGTACAACCAGAAATAACATCACTATAAACTTTTACCCTTTTATGGTGCTCATAAGATGGAGAAACCTAGAGAGAGGCTCGGCGTCTCCGTTTTGCGCTCAGGAAAACCGCGGCCCCTGCGCTGTGCTCAGGAGGGAGGAGTTGAGAGAGAGACAGGTTAAAAGAATTGGGGGATGCCCGGGTCCCACAGCTTCAGCACGCCGTGGGGTCTCTGGTCCCATGCCGGAATTAGTTCAGTGGGCTGCTTGGGGTCCGAGGGCGCTCCCTCGGGCCCCTCCATCATGCTCCTTCCACAGCCGGGTCCAAAAGGAAGCACACGTGGGGGAGGTGGGTTTAAGTATCTAACTGCGGTGGGTGGGGGTCGCCGCCCCCGCCCCCTGGGGACTCCCGCAAGCGCGCTCACGTCCTGTTTTGGCTGAATCGGCGTCTCCGTTTTGCGCTCAGGAAAACCGCGGCCCCTGCGCTGTGCTCAGGAGGGAGGAGTTGAGAGAGAGACAGGTTAAAAGAATTGGGGGATGCCCGGGTCCCACAGCTTCAGCACGCCGTGGGGTCTCTGGTCCCATGCCGGAATTAGTTCAGTGGGCTGCTTGGGGTCCGAGGGCGCTCCCTCGGGCCCCTCCATCATGCTCCTTCCACAGCCGGGTCCAAAAAAAGCGCACACTATTATTTATACATCATGTGTATAAAGGGCAGGAGTCGGGAACCTCAGGCGTACTGGCAGTATAGAGGTGTGGTATGTATGGAGATCTAAACCACAGAGCTAGAAATACTACCAGCTTCAAAACTATGATCATTCAACTTAAAAATTGTGCCTTCAAATCTTCAAAAACAAAACCACTGACCATGCAAGTTCAAACAAAGATAAACAAATGGGACTACATTAAACTAAGAAGCTTCTGCACCTCAAAGGAAACGGTGACCAAGATAAAGACAGCGACAAAATGGGAGAAATTATTTAGCCAGTATTCATCTAATAAGGGATTAATATAAAAATATATAAGGCACTTGTAGAATTTATAAGAACAAGAAAAAGCATCCAACTCCATCAAAAAATGGGAAGAGGAGGGGCTGGAGTGATAGCACAGTGGGTAGGGCATTTGCCTTGCACGTGGCCGACCCGGGTTTGATTCCCAGCACCCCATATGGTCCCCTGAGCACGGCCAGGGGTAATTTCTGAGTGTAGAGCCAGGAGTGACCCCTGAACGTCGCTGAGTGTGACCCAAAAAGCAAAAAAAAAAGTGGGAAGAAGAAATGAACAGAAACTTCCTCAAAGAAAAAATACAAATGGCCAAAAGACATATGAAAAAAATGCCCTACATTACTAATCAAGAGTGATGCAATGCAAAGCAACAATGAGATGTCACCTCACATCACAGAGACTGGCACACATCAAAAAGAACTAAAAACAATCAGAGCTGGTGTGGATACAGGGAGAATGGGACTTTCATTCATTGTTGGTATGAATGCTGACTGATTCAGCCTTTTTGGAAAACTATACGAGAATTCCTCAAAAAACTAGAAACTGACCTTCCATATCACCCAGTGACATGGGAGGTGACAAAGGGTAGGGAATATACCCTAAGAGACTGAAAACACAATGTAGAAAAATAATCACACTTCTATATTGATTGCAGCACTATTCACAATAGCCAGAATCTGGAAACAACCCTAGTTCCCCAGAACAGACGACTGGATAAACTATGGCACATCTATATAATGGAATAAATACTGTGTAGCCACCAGGAAAAATGAAGTCATGAAGTTTGTTTATAGATGGACGGACATGGAGAGTATCAGCTGAGAGGAAGGAATCAGAAGGAGAGGACAGCATAGATTGATTGCAGTCATTTGTGGCATATAAAAAACAGTATGAAAGTAATACTCAAGGACAGTAGAAACAAGGCCAGGAGGACTGACCATGGTTGGAAGCTTGCCACAGATAGGGGCAAGAGGAGGGCAGTTAGGACAGAGAAGAGACCACTATGACAGTGATAGTTGGAAATGATCACTCTGGATAAGAACTGAGTGCTAAAAGGAGGTAAAGGGGTATGCTTAATAACCTTTCAGTGCCTATACTGCAAACCAAATGTCCAAAAGGAAAGAGAGAGGGAGAGAGAGAGAGAGAGAGAGAGAGAGAGAGAGAGACACGGACAGACAGACTGAGACAAAGACTGGGAGGGAGGGAGGGAGGGAGGGAGGGAGGGAGGGAGGGAGGGAGGGAGGGAGGGAAAGACAGAGAGACAGAGAGAGGGAGAGAAAGAGAGAGAGAAAGAGAGAGAAAGAGAGAGAGAGAGAGAGAAGTGTCTGCCATAGAGCCAGGGTGAGGCATGGGGTAGGTGGAAGCAGGAGGCAAGCTGGGGACATTGGTAGTGGGACACTGGTGGAAGGATGGGTGTCTGAACATTATATGACTGAAACCCAATCATGAACACTTTGTAACAGTGTATCTCATCATGTATCTCATGATGAGTCAATTAAAAAACAACAAACAGAAGGGGGTATTGTGAGTTTTCACAATGCTGCAAGAGGATAAATGATAAAAAGTGAAAGGGTTGAGATGGTGGGCCCGCGCACAGATAGGATGCGGCGGTGGTGTTCAGCGGCTGAGAGCCACCTCTCCAGTCTCTTCCAGTCTGCAGGTGAAGGACAGGCCAACAGGAACCGAGCCCCGGGATGGTCCTCTCCAGTGTCATCCGATCTCTCCCTTTACGGCGCAGTAATAGTCGTCGTTTTGGCCGTAGTCCCGGTCATCAATCATCCTAGTCTCCTTGGAGACCTCAAAATCTCCAAAGTCTCAGTTCTCCTCCTCGTCTTCAGTGTCTCATCGTCAACCTTCTGTCCTCAATGTTTAGTCCTCAGCGTCTAGTCCTCAGCATCTAGTCTTCGTCTCTTCATTGTCTCCAGTCTTCAGTCTCTTTTCTTACTCCATCGTGGTCAGACTCCTCTGGTCCTCCTCAGTGGTCTCTGCCATTGTCCTCAGACTGTCATTGTCTTCTGCCCCCAGCCCCTTACAGCACAGTTCTATAGGAATCATGTAGGATGGGGATTCAAAGGTGGGGTTGAACATTAACAAATCAACAAAGAGAGGTAAGGACCACTCCTTCTCAAGGACAAAATCTCATCTAAGGAGATTACTCAAGATTACTAGGAGATCCCAAGGGCGGGATTCCATCCAGGGTGTGTTGCTTTTACCTCAGCTAGTAATCCACTTAAACAGTCACAGTAAATTTACTTCTTATAATATTTCTAGCAATGTCATTTTGTATGAGCATGATAAGAGATATATTAAGCTTAAAGTTTGTTTCTTCCTATATGTCTTTCACTATATATTCCTGACCACAGTCCTCAGGCCAGGTTAGTCTTCATAACCCCAGCAGGGTCCTTATTCAGTTACCACTTTTTTAGGTCATGACAGAGTGCCATGACTGTGCTCTTAACTTATAGTTCAGTATTATGGCGCTTGGCCTGGCCCAATGGTAATTCACAGCTTGCCTTGGGTCCATCAGTTTCTCATCGGGACCCTGCTCTTGGAGTGCTAGCAACTAAGGGCAACTGGGGCTTAAGTCAGATAAATATGGATGCCCAGGAGTAAATATTATTTTGAAGTAAATTAACTCTCATGTTACATAGTATAGCATCATTTGTCTTCCTCTGTCTATACAAACAGGACATTGCTAAATAACCCATACAAATGATATAAAAGAAAGAGAAAAGCAATATAAGATTATTAGCTGTGCCTCAGTTGCACTGTTGTAGGAGTGGCTTAATGAACCTTAAGCAACCCGCAGGAGTAACATGGACAACTCATTGTTATCCAACAGGGTACGGTGCTGCCAGAAGGTCAACCTGTATCTGTGGGGCAAGTGCATCAACAGCCTGATGGTGCCTCAGGCTTCCTGATACCCCAAAATTGCCACTGTGCCTTTGGTTGGACCCAACAACTTGGGATAAAGTTTACCAAGAAATTAAATGGTCAAAAGTTAGGTATGGAGGCTGGAGTGAAAGCACAGCAGTTAGGGCCTTGCATGTGGCTGACCTGGATTTGAATCCCAACATCCCATATGGTCCCCTGAGAGCATCGCCAGGAGTAATTCCTGAGTGCAAAGCTGGGAGCAACCCCTGTGCATCTCCAAGTGTGACCCCCCAAAAAAAAAGTTAGGTATGTGGGAGCCACACCCACAAACTACCTCCAGCTCAGCTATATGAGCTTTATTGGACTTATTTCAGAGGCCCATAAATAAATCTCGAAAGAGATCAAACGCCGTAGTTAATCTTGGACCTGTACATTGCTGAACAGATTGGGGCAAATCAGAGGGGTGGCGGGTTGGCCAGGGGCCTGCCCAAGGAGAGCCTCCAGCAGCTGCTTGCTTCCACAATCCAAAATTGCCGCCATACCCCTGGCCTGACTTCACCGTCTCAGGACGGATCTCACCAAGACATAATCTGCTGAAAATTCGGATATGCGGGTTTTGTGACAAAAATCTCCAGGCTTACAACACCTAATCAGAGAGAGAGAACGAAATGGAATACCCTGCCATATTCCCTGGCAGCTTGGGGTGGGGGGAGACGGGACTGGGGAGGGTGGGAGGGATGCTGGGTTTACTGGTGGTGGAGAATGGGCACTGATGAAGGGATGGGTTCTTGAACTTTGTATGGGGGAAACATGAGCACAAAAATGTATAAATCTGTAACTGTACCCTCACGGTGATTCACTAATTAAAAATTAAAAAAAAATCTCCAGGCTTTCTCGGGGTTGGGATGGGCTACTTCCATTGCCCCCACCTCCCTGTACTTCTGGAAACCTCAGCAGTCACATCCACACCCCAGAACAGATATCCAATTGAAAAGCTATTCCAACCTTACCATCCTGATAAAAATACTGAATACCATGAACAAACACCATGACCTCTTAGCACTTGTATTGCAAAGCATAATGCACAAAAGGAAAAGGAGAGAGAGAGAGCAGGAAAGTGCCTCCCAGAGAGGGAGGCTGGGGTGGGGGGTGTTGGGAGATGGTGGGAGGGAAATAGGGGACATTGGTGGTGGGAAGTGTGCACTGGTGGAGGGATGGGTGCTGGATCATTGTGTGACTGAAACTCAATTATGAACAGCTTTGTAATGGTCTATTTCATGGATATTCAATTAAAAATTTTTAATAATTAAAAAGTAATGTTGAGTTCATGCCCACTTCAATCAGCTTAATCAATGGCTGAATAAATAGCAGTTCTCCTACATTAAAAAACAACAACAACAACAACAACAGTATTTTCACTAGATTTTTTTAAAGTGTCTTAAGGGGTCAGGCTGACTGTTGGGGGGATGAGGAAAGGAACCTGGGGACTTTAGTGGAAGGAAGTGGTGGGATTGGTGCTGGAACATTGTAAACCTAAAACTCTAATATGAACAGCTTTGTAAACCATGGTGCCAGAATAAGAATAAAGGAATAGCACTGTAGCACTGTCATCCTGTTGCTCATTGATTTACTTGAGCGGGCACCAATAACATCTCCATTGTGAGACTTGTTGTTACTGTTTTTGGCATATCGAATATGCCACGGGAGCTTGCCAGGCTCTGTCGTGCGGGCAGGATACTCTCGGTAGCTTGCTGGGCTCTCCAAGAGGGACAGAGGAATCGGACCTGGGTCAGCTGCATAAAAGGCTAATACCCTACCTGCTGTGCTATTGCTCCAGTCCAAGAATAAAAGAATAAAAGAATAAAAGTAAAAATAAAAGAATAAAGGCTGGAGTGATAGTACAACAAGTGGAGCATTTTCCTTGCATGCAGCCAGCCTGGACTTGAGCCCTGGCACCACATATGGTCTCCTGAACCAACCAGGAGTGATGCCTGAGTGCAAGCAAGGAATAAACCCTGAGCACTGCCAGATGTTATGCAAAAACAAAAAATTAAGGAATAAAGTTTAAAAATAATAAGAAATAGGGGCTGGAGGAATAGCACAGCGGGTAGGGCGTTTGCCTTCCACGCAGCTGACCCGGGTTCGAATCCCAGCATCCCATATGGTCCCCTGAGCACCGCCAGGGGTAATTCCTGAGTGCAGAGCCAGGAGTAACCCCTGTGCATCGCCGGGTGTGACCCAAAAAGCAAAAAAAAAAAAAAAGAAGAAGAAGAAGAAGAAATAATAGAATAAAATAAATATAATAATAAAAACAATAATATAATAATAGAAAATAGTAAGAATAAACCAGGTTCATTTTATAGCATTCTTTAGACACCTTTTTTTATCTGCTATATAGGAGGCTGTCTAATTAATGAACTGCTGTAAAAGGCCAATTGGTTTTTTAAAATGGACTCAGAGGTAGCTCAAAGGGCTAGTGCGCATGCTTTCTTAGCACATAAGACCCAGATTGTATACCATGGTCCAGCAAGTCCTACCAGGAATGAGGCTCTAACATTAAGCCAGAAGTATCCCCCGAGCACTATTATGTTTGTCCTTTCTTCTTCCTCCCCCTCCCACCAAAATAAATTTCCATTCATTAGAATTTTGCTTTTAATGTAACTTCTGGTGTTTGTCCCTGTGAGGTCGGTGACACAGCTCATGGCTCCTGGAATCCAGTTCAGGTCCTCACACACACTAGGCACTTGAAGTTATATTCCAGTCCCCATCAACACTTGCATATTTTATTGTGCTTTTTTAAAATTTGGTTTGGGGACCACATATGGTGCTCAGGAATCTCTGCTGGCAGTTGCTTGTTGGATCATATGCAGTGCCAGGGATGGAATGGGGACTGGTACATGCGAGGTAAGTGCCTTTCCCCCTACACTATCTCTTCAGCTCCGAGGAGTGGCTGTTTTTGGTGGAGAGGGGCTGGGTCACCCCAAGTGGTGTTTATTCCTTATTCTACGTTCAGGGATCACTCTTGGAAGAGCTCGTGGGACCATATATAGTCTGGGGAGATTGAATGAGGTCTGCGGTGTTTGAGGAAAGTGTCTTATTCCCTGTGCTCTCTCTGGCCCCCATCAACATTTCAAATATTCTTTTATAAATTCCATGTTTTGGATGATTCTCCACTAAATGAAATCTATGAACCAATCATTTGTAGCATTATTGCAGTTAAATATACAGTTCATCCTTGAAGTAGTAAAACTATTGAGAACTGCAATTCCCCTCCTCCCAATCCATTTTGTTTTGCTAGATAAAAACCAAACTAACAAATATGCAGGTGTTGAGACTGTCCACAGTGTGGAAGAAGAGGAAGAGTGTCCTGGGGGCAGATGCTAGTGTTGCCAGTAGCCCTGTGCTGATCTTCCTAGCCAATTACCTAACAGAAACAGTAGCCATTGATGCTATAAATTACCCCAAAGTATTGCTTTAGCTAGGATTTCACTCTGAGGCCATAGGGTCCAGGGTGAGAAATGTTGGTTTGTGATGTCAGATTACCCTTCAACTTCCCCTGGGTTCTATAACTGAAGTAAAAGCTTCCTTTCGGATCACGAAGAAAATGATGGTTCATCCCAACTGGATGAGAGATGTATGCCGAAAATAGATAATGGACCTAACATGATGACCTCTCAGTGTCTCTGTTGCAGGCCATAATTCCCAAAAGTAGAGAGAGTATGGGGAATATTCTCTGCCATGGATGCAGGGGGAGGGTGGGAAAGAGGGGGTACACCCGGGATATTGGTGGTGGGGAATGTGCACAGTGGAGGGATGGGTGTTTGATCATTGTGAGACTGTAACCCAAACATGAAAGCTTGTAACTATCTCACGGTGATTAAATAAAATTTAAAAAAAAATTTTAAAAAGCTTCCGGGGGCTGGAGGAATAACACAGTGGGTATGGTGTTTGCCTTGCACGCGGCCAATCCAGGTTCGAATCCCAGCATCCCATATGGTCCCCTGAGCACTGCCAGGGGTGATTCCTGAGTGCAGAGCCAGGAGTAACCCCTGTGCATCGCCGGGTGTGACCCAAAAAGCAAATAAATAAATTAATTAATTTAAAATAAATAAAAGCTTCCTTCCAACTCTCAAATTCTCAAATTTGAGAACTATCAAGTTCTATAACTCAGAGTGACTGAGTTTATCTCACTATTTCCTAGGGGAAAAAAGAGAGGAGCTACTATAAGGAACAATGTTAATTACCCATAGACAAGAAGGTAGTCTGGGGTATGAGTATTTGGGTTTATCTTTCAGTGTCTCGTGTTTTGGTGACTAGAAACTGGGTTAGGGCACATAGCTTCTCAACTTGCATCCTTTTTATGTAGAAATCACCAGCTCAAGTGCTTGAATATCAACATAAAATGATTCAAAACTTCTCAGGAGAGGTGGAACATTACTTGCTTGCTTTTAAATACTATGCAGGGATTGTGAAATTAGTGAGACCCAGTTGACACAAATACTAACAAGAAAACATAGAAATTAGATTTTTGTCAAGGATCAATCCCTGTGCCTCACACATGCAAAGACTGTGAGCCATATCCCTGGCCCTAAAACACGGAAATTGGGAAGTGGTTGTAAACAAGACATAAAAAAGCAAACACCATCAGGAAGGAAGGAGTGATTAACTTGCATTATGTGTGAGCAGGAGAAAGTCTAAAGAAGAATAGTGTTTTTTCTACCTTTCCATCATAGAACCAAGTGTAACTACATCCGAAGCCAGCCACAATGATTTATTCATTACTCTTTTATTTTTATTTTTCAGGGTTGGTTTGGCATCACGAAGATTTCTTCAGTCTTCTGTGAGTAATTCTCTGATTTTTGTGAAAGAAGGTGAGAAAATTTGGTAAAAATTGGTCAACATGAAAGCCTTATGAAGGGTCTCTGTCACTTTTCAGGTAGATGAAGAGGCGCCCTGGGCATTTGATCTGGTAAGATATCCCCTATCAATCATTATCTCAGTTTTGTGTTGATATATGTGTAGTTTCTGAGGTTTTGTTTATCATGTAATAATAATAACAATAATAATAATAAGGGCTGGAGTGATAGCACAGCAGGTACGGCGTTTGCCTTGCATGCAGTTGACCCGGGTTCGATTCTAAGCATCCCATATAGTCCCCTGAGCACCGCCAGGGGTAATTCCTGAGTGCAGAGCCAGGAGTGACCCCTGTGACCCAAAAAGCAATAATAATAATAATAATAATTAGTGTTACCTTTTAAAAACAAGTTTGCTGTCAAACACAAGTAATATAAATGAAAGTATCTTATAGTCATTATTATGCTAGGAATAAGAATTTTAAAACCTGGGTTTAAATTTAAATTGTCTGAATTTAAGTATTAGCTCTGTTATATATTGCTTATATATAAGATCTTGGGCAAGACTCTTAACCTCACTGTGACTTTGTTTCTTCATCTACAAAGTACGGATCACACTGGGTCTCTTGTCATAGGTTGTTGATTATAATTAAAATGAGTTAACTGTGGGTGGAGAGATAGGCCTTGCATGCAGCTGTGGTTAGCTGCAACCACTGTTTCAAACCCTCTGCATTGTATATGGTACCCCAAGCACTACCAGCAGTCACTTCTAGAATACAGGCAATGATAACCCCTGAGCATTTCAGAGCATTCGTAGCTCTGAAACAAAACATAAAAGAGTTAAATATAAAGGACGTAGCTGCTAACACATTGATAATACTGTACTATAGAAGTTGGATCACTGTTATTGTAAAATACTATATAAAGACTAAACATAATTATGAAGATTATATCTTTGGAGTAAAGTAAGGGCTGGAAACATAGCCCAAAAGACTGAGCATGTGTTTGCCTGAGGCCAGAGTTCCATCTTTGGCACTGCATGGCCCTCTAAGTGTCCAGAGAACAACCCCTGAGCACTGCACTAGGAGTTCCTTGAGTCCCACCAGCTGTGACCACACCAAACAATCAAAAAGAAGTAAAATAAGAATTTGCATCTATCTGAATAGGAGAAAATTGAAGCATTGAGTTCTACCCTGCATTTCAAGAACTTTTAAAAGAATGAAAAAATGAAGTGTATTGCTGAATGTTAGACAAAGGAACCATGCCCCTTGGCCATCCTGAGAGACGTCATCTCTGCCCTCCAAACTTCTCTCTTTGCACAATCCCACAGCACCTGGAGCTTGTCAGCAATGTTCCTTTGCTAGGGGGTTCTGGCTGAGTGAGATGTTTTCTGAGCAGTAGATATGGGAGCTGAGTATTGTTATAAAGTGTGAAAACAGCTGGGAGAGGTCTTGACAGATTGGGCTGACCATAGACGTGAGGGCCTCTGACAGAAGAGTCAGAGTCAGACTCCAGGTTAGAAAATAAGATTCCTTTCTCTGAGGTACAATAGTTTCTCTCTTCTCTTATTGCTTCACAACATTGCAACCTTTCCTTATAACTTCAAGACTACTTCTGCATAACCACCGTGCCTATGTGTCAGATACTATTCTTATCCACAGCTGAGGAAACTAAGGCTCAGAGAAGTCAGTGACTTTCTAGAATCACCTGATTAGACACAGAGAGAACTCTGAGGGAGTGGCTAATAACCTTGTCCAGGACTCTTTCTGCTATGGGAACTGCTACTGACCCACCCCCTGAGCTGAGCTGGTGATGAAGGCTGCAGCTGAACACGAGCAAGAACAATACCTAGTTCCAGAGCTAGGGGGCGTTAGAGGATGGCTTATAAGAATGTAGAATTTGTGTTTTATTTACTCTATTAGTTTCCCCAAAGTGAAATGATACACTTATATACTTATTATATACTTATTAACAGTTAGGGCCAGGCCTTATGGATCTGAAAGAACTGTCCTTTTTTCCACACATTTTTTTAAAATCCCAAAGTGAAAATTAGGGGCTGGAGCGATAGCACAGTGGGTAGGTCATTTGCCTTGCACGCGACTGACCTGGGTTCGATTCCCAGCGTCCCATATGGTCCCCTGAGCACCGCCAGGGGTAATTCCTGAGTGCAGAGCCAGGATTAACCCCTGTGTATCATCGGGTGTGACCCCCAAAAAAGCTAAATAAATAGATTAAATTAAAAAAAAAGTGAAAATTAGGTGGCTTTAAAACTTGCATCATGAGCCCGAGTCCAAAAAATTATATCATACCTATTAACTCTCCTACAGGTGGAATAGCTGCTTCTATTTAGAATTGCTTTACCTTATCTTGAGAATTCCTCAGTAATTTAGATATATTTTAGCATCTTAGGTCAGGGGTTAGCAAACTACAGCCCATGGACCAAACATCATATTTGGTCTATTTTTTCAGCTTACAGTTTTATTGGGACATAGCCTAAAATATGTAGTACGTGGTCCTTTACAAAAAATAATTCGATAAAGTTTGGATCTTAGAGAAGTTGAGATGTAAAAACTTTTGTTTGATGACAAATAATCAAAAAGAGAAAGGATACCTTTCTGGTTATCCTTTCATGAGACACGAATGTACTCATGTACTATTTCTTAATCCCACTTACTCCACCAACCTGGACTCTCTTTTCCAATGTCTCTCAATTGAAAATATTGAGAAAAAAGCATTTTTTTCCTGAAATGTTTCTGAGACCATTACCAAGCATTAGTAATTTCCAGTTATTTATCAGATAAGTTATCAAAGAAGACAGCCCTATTGAAGGAGGACACACAAAAACACTAGTTTCAACTACTCTGCAGAGTCTGAGAATAAATGTAAGATGGAAGTAATTAACAATGAGATCTAGTGTTCACTATGACTATGAGCTTAGGTTTTTAAAGTGGATAGTTAGGGGATGATTTTTACTTCTTTCCTTGGCTAGGAAGTTAGTCATCTTACTCCTTCACCTGGGCAGTTTTATGGCCACATGGCCTAAACCACCACTGGCTCATCCATGGTGCATGCATCCAGGTAGAAGAGAGTACTTCCTGACTCCATTTTGCTTCTTACATAGAAAAAAGCAAAAAGATACTACTAGGATTTCTAACTTTGTTCAAATTCTAAGTGCACAAGTCTGGTAACCCAGAGCTTTTGCTCTTGGGGACTTTCTCTTGTCTTTCTTCCTCTCTACTTTCTTTCTTCTCTTCCCTTCTTCCATCATTCCTTTTCTTCCCTCTTTTGGCTGAGGTGGTGGTGTGGTGGGGGAGGGGTATTTGGACAAGTTACTGATAAAACTCATGCTGTTAGCTTTCTAGGATCACCTGGAGACTTAGCCTAAACTATTTATGCTCTGATGATTGCTTTGTTGATTGTAGTTTGGGCATAATGCTGAAAAAACCTGCAGATATTTTAATTTTTGGGTCACACCTGGTGGTACTCAGGGGTTACTCCTGGCTCTACACTCAGGGATTAATTAGTTCTGTCAGGCTCAAGGGACCATATAGAGTGCTGGGGATTGAACCTCGGTCAGCCATGTGCAGGGCAAATGCCCTACCTGCTGCTTCATCGATGAACAATGGGATGACAGTGCTTATCCCATCTGTGCAGATGGTTTTTTTTTTTTTTCTTTTTGGGTCACACCTGGCGATGCACAGGGGTTACTCCTGGCTCTGCACTCAGGAATTACCCCTGGCCGTGCTCAGGGGACCATATGGGATGCTGGGATTTGAACCCGGGTCGGCCGCGTGCAAGGCAAACACCCTACCCGCTGTGCTATCTCTCCAGCCCCTGTGCAGATGGTTTTGATTGCCCACTTCTGCCAGCTCTATCACCGGACCTTGAGGTCCAGGGTCTGAAGTTCTGTATGAGGGAGACATTCTGAAACTCCAAACCGCAGAGGCTGGAGGCTTGAGAGACTTTGGCTTCTAGTTGCAATAAGAATTTTTTGGACCCATGCTAGCTAAGTGTATAAGCTGAATGTATAAGAAAGTAACTTTTCCCATTTTTCGATAGTTGCTTTATTGGAGAGCTCTCTCAGGCATTGAATCCAAATATGCCTTTCTCTTTTTGATTATTTGTCACTGGGCTCACTTCTATTCTCGAGGAGGGAGCAAAACATTTTCTGTTTCTTGTCAGAAGCTCCAAGGAGTTGTGAGGAGTGCTTATTCATTCCATATTCTTTTACTTCCTCATTATTTATATGAAATCTAGTTTAGGACTAGAGCGATAGCACATCGGGTAGGGTGTTTGCCTTGTATGTGGCTGACCCGGGCTCGATTCCTACCCCTCTCTCGGAGTGCCCGGCAAGCTACCGAGAGTATCTTGCCCGCACGGCAGAACCTGGCAAGCTCCCCGTAGTGTATTTGATATGCCAAAAACCATAACAACAAGTCTCACTATGGAGACGTTACTGGTGCCTGCTCCAGCAAATCGATGAACAATGGGATGACAGTGCTTAGATATAGAGTATAGTGAATATATATCAAGAAATTAACTTCTGGGTGACATTTGAGGTGATAATCAGACTGTTATGCATGAAACACAGAAACAGAAGAGTCATATATTTGGGGTGGGGGTTGAACCACACTATCTGTTTAGGAGTCACTCCTGGCGGGGCTCAGGGAACCAGATGCCATTTTAGGGAACCAACCAGGACTGGCCATGTTCTAGGCAAACACCTTAACCCCTTGTCCTATCTATCCAGCACTATAATCATAGTTTTATGTAAATATTTAGTAACCCCCTCTCTTGCTTTCTCTCTTTTTAAGTATTTTGACTCCTTTCACAGCCCCACCTCAAAACAGACCCCTTGGTTTCTGGCAGCTCTGCTTATTTTAAGAATATGCTGCCATCTCCTGGAAAACCTTGAAAATAACAATGCAAACTTAAAGGAGCCTTTCCTAGGCAGTAATAAGGCCACTGCTCCTAAAAGTGAGAGATGTGATTGTGCTAGCACCTGATCAGGACTGTTTTCTTTGTTTGTTTCCCCTCTTCCTCTCCTTTCTCCCTTCTCTTTTCATCCTCCTCTTTTTTCCTGGACCCTTTCCTTTTCCCCTCCCTCTTCCTTTCCTGTCTCTCCTCCCCTCTCCTGCTCTCCCTCCCTTTGCCCTCTCCTCTACCTTACCAATAGCTACCATTTCTTCTCCCTTCTCCTCCTCTCCTTCCTCTCCTTTCCCCGTCCCTGTCTCTCCTCCCCTTCTTCCTCTTCCTCCTCCTCCTCCTCCTCTGTGTGTGCCAGGAATTGGACACTGGTTGTAATGCCATTACATTACATTGAACCATTGGATTGCTCTCAGGCATGTAGAATAATTAAAGGATTAAACTTAAGGTCTCACACTACAAATCAGGTGTTCTATGAGTCTAAGTTTTCCCTGTTTCTTCTACCTCATCCCCACTCTTGGACTACTTTATGATGCTTCTATGGCTTTTCTTACATTTCATGGAAGAGAAAACTCTCCCTCCCCCAATTAAAAGTGGGACTGGCAAGGTGGTACAATGGGTAAGATGTTTGCCTTGCATGAGGCTGACCCAGGTCCGATCCCTGGTATCCCATATGGCCCTCTGAGTGCCACCAAGAGTGATCCCTGAGTACAGAGCCAGGAGTAAGCCCTAAGCACCATGAGGTGTGACCGAAAACAAACAAAAAATGAGGTGCTATGACTTACTATATTGTCATGTTTGGCTTTAATGCGCTTCATACATACAGTGTTCTGATGTGACAGCCCCCCAGACTTCCTGCTCCCCTCCATTGTTATCCCAGGTCGCATCCTCTTCACACCTCACGTTCCGCCCTTGGTAAACTAGCTCTGTAGAATAATTCTCGGGTTCTGTTGCCTTTAACTATTAGCATTCTTTTGCTATGTTTTTTCATATACCACATATGAGTGCTGTCGTATGTCATTCTACTGATTAACTTCACCCACTCATCATGATGTTCCCTAGATCCATCCATGTAGTGACAAATGGTATGATTTCATCTTTTCTTATAGTTGAGAAATATTTCATTGTGTTTATATACTACTATGCTTTTTATCCAGTCACTTATATTGTTTTAGATTTTGACTACTGTGAATGCTGTGATGAATTAAGGAGTGCAAATGTCCTTTCAAAATAATGTTTTTGGACCCTTGGGGTAGATACCAAGGACTGAAATTGTTGGCTCATATGGAAGCTCAAGGCCTATTTTTTTTTTTAATTCTTTTATTGATTCACCATGTGGAAAGTTACAAAGCTTTCAGGTTTAAGTCTCAGTTATACAATGTTCAAACACCCATCCCTTCACCAGTGCACATATTACACCACCAAGAATCACGATATACCTCCCCCCTTCCCCCCACCTCCCCAGCCCCCCACCCCGCATGTGAAACTGGTAAATTTCACTTTGTTTTCACTTTACTTTGATTACATTCAATATTTAAACAAAAAAATTCACTATTATTGATTTGGAGTTTCTCCCCCCTAAAGTCGATCTGCTGAAAAGAAAGCATTTGGTAATTTGTTTTCCATTGCTGAGAATGAAGAGATATGAGGTCAGGAGGCCGCACTAGCAGCAGCATAGTTTTGGATTTCTGTATTTTAGTATTTTAGTAACTAATTCCAGAGAAATGTCTGCCAGGAATCGCAACATTGTAAGATTGTACCTCTCAGCTACTTTATATTTCACATATGAGTGCGATCTTTCTATATCTGTTTCTTTCTTTCTGACTCATTTCACTCAGCATGACACTTTCCATGTTGATCCACTTATATGCAAATTTCATGACTTCATGTTTTCTGACAGCTACATAGTATTCCATTGTGTAAATATACCAGAGTTTCTTTAGCCAATCATCTGTTTTCAGGCACTCTGGTTTTTTCCATATTGTGGCTATTGTAAACAGAGCGGCAATGAACATGGAAATACAGATGTCATCTCTACTATACCTTTTTGCCTCTCCAGGATATACTCCCAGGAGTGGTATTGCTGGGTCAAATGGGAGCTCAAT
Source organism: Sorex araneus (assembly GCF_027595985.1). Classification (NCBI taxonomy): domain Eukaryota; kingdom Metazoa; phylum Chordata; class Mammalia; order Eulipotyphla; family Soricidae; genus Sorex; species Sorex araneus. The sequence goes on from NC_073303.1 coordinate 230,141,759, forward strand.
TTCTAACTTTTTGAGAATCGTCCATATTGTTTTCCAAAAGGGCTGAACCAGTCGGCATTTCCATCAGCAGTGAAGGAGAGTCCTTATCTCCCCACATCCACGCCAACACCGATTGCTTTTGTTTTTTGGGATGTGGGCCAGTCTCTGTGGTGTGAGATGATATCTCATTGTTGTTTTGATCTGCATCTCCCTGATGATTGGTGATGTTGAACATTTTCTCATGTGCCTCTCAGCCATTCGGATTTCTTCTTTGGAAAAGTTTCTGTTCATTTCATCACCCCATTTTTTGATCGGGTTGGCAGTTTTCTTCTTGTGGAGTTCAACTAGTGCATTGTATATCCTTGTTGTCAACACTTTATCGGATGGGTACTGCATAAATATCCTTTCCCATTCTGTAGATTGTCTTTGTATTTTGGTCACTGTTTCTTTTGAGTTGCAGAAGCTTCTTAGTTTGAGATAGTCCCATTTATTTATCTTTGTTTTCACTTGGAAAGGCCTATGTTTTTAAGAGGAGTTTATATTGTTTCCCGAAGAGGTTGGACAAGTTATCATCACTCCTACAAGCAGTGGATGTGGGATCCATTCTCCATCCAGGCAGCACTGACTGCTGTGGTTCTTTTTGATATGTGCCAGACTCACTGGTATGAATTGATATCTCATTATTGTTTTGATTTGCATTTGGGAAGAGATGATTTATGAACCCAGCTCTGAGAAACACTTTGGTGGGGGTCTCCCTATATGTGCCAGGAGCCTGGGTATTCAGCCCTGTTGTTTGAACCTTACGATTTGGTGTTTGGACAGCAGCGCAGTCAGTACTGCAGTCAGACGGTGTTGGGAATACCGAAATTGCATGACGGGCAGTGATCAAACCCAGCCTCCACATGCAAGGCATGCGCTCTAAGTCTCTCTGAGCTGTATCTCTCCAGCCAAAGAAACAAGTTTTCATTGTTACTGTTTTGAAGTTTAATAATTTTAATTTTTGTTCATTTTTTCTTTTTTTGCTTTTTGGGTCACACCCAGCAATGCACAGGGGTCACTCCTGGCTCTGCACTCAGGAATTACCCCTGGCGGTGCTCAGGGGACCATATGGGATGCTGGGAATCGAACCCAGGTTGGCCGCGTGCAAGGCAAATGACCTACCCACTGAGCTATCGCTCCAGCCCCATGAAGTTTTACAATTGTGTTGTTAATATTCATCATTTGTTGTTAAATCTGAGGCAGAACTGATAAATTATTTTGATTCGTTGTGATGTCAGCCCAACTCACTTTCTAGGAATTCTGCTTGCCTCTAGGTTTTGCTGTGTGGGTGCTAACTGCTTCATGATGAGAAATAGGGTGGAGCTTATCACCAATGACACTGAGAGAATGCTGTTCCCAGGGCAGGGTTCCCCAGAAGAAGTGTTCCCTACTTCTCTACTGACAGAGTTTTGTCCGACCACCAGGGCAACATTTTTTGTTTGGATCCCCATCCTTGGTTTGCCATCAGATAACTGAGGTAAGGGTTACCCTATTTTTGCTGTCTGTCACTCACAAATTCTCATCTATATTTTTATTTCATCCTCCTTAGCATTTATTACCACCTGATGTATGTATTTTGCTTATTTAAATAAAATAAGTAAAATATTTTATGAATGTTTCCATTCATATGACATATCTGTCTCTCTTGTTTTGCTTCTATTTCTTGTGGGACCACTTTTGGCAATGTCCTCAAGGGCCACACACATGGATCTGTGTTTAAGGTGGGATTGCAGTACTAGTACCTTAACCTTTGTATTATCTCTCTGGCTCAACATCTTTACTTTGTTCATTATATAATACTCAATTCTTAAAATAGCTCAAAACCTAAGAAGTATATATAAAACAACAACATTAATCTACAGTAAATAGTAATACCTCAATTAAAAAATTTAAAAGTGGCAGTCTTTTTAATTTTTTTTAAATTTTTTTTTAAATTTTATTTTATTATATTGAATCACCGTGAAAAAAAAATACAAATCTTTTAGGTTTAAGTCTCAGTCATATAATGATTGAACCCCCATCCCTTCACCAGTGCACATGTTCCACCACCAAGAACCCCAATATACCTCCCTCCCACCCAGCCCCCACCTAAGTAGCTAATGATCTCCATTTTATTCTTCTATGCTTTGAATACATTCAATATTTCAATAGAGAACTCACTATTATTGTTTGGAAAATTTCCCCAACAATCAGGCCTGCTGAAAAAGCATCATTTAATAATTTCTTTTCATTGCTGAGAATGAAGATTCTATGAGCTCAGTCTTGGATTTCTGATATTTTAGCTCAGTTCACAGTCTAGATGCATTTCTGTAAGAAGCCGCTCTGAGTGCCAAAATGGGTTAGAAGACCTCTTGGATCATAGTCTTTAGGAGCAGAGGGTCTGTTTCGAGAGCAGCAGCTCTGGATCTAATCTGGGCCGAGGGCGTGCCGGTACCACCCCCTTTCCCATGATCGCCTATGAGCCACAATATTGCAAAGTTCATACCTCTGGGTGGAAGTCTTAGGGGGTGGCTCTTGCCACGTGGATGATGCCGCCAGCGGCAGTCTTTTTTAAATAATAAAAAGTTTGTGAATTCCCCATGTGTTATTTTTGTTTTGGGCCACACTCAATGGTGCTCAGGGGATACTTCAAGTTCCCTACTCAGGGACCATTCCTAGCGGTACTTGAGGGATGGTGCAGTGCTAGGGGCTGAACCCAGGGCTCCCAAATGCAAAGCATGTGACCTTGTCCTTTGAGTTATTGCTACTGCCTTGTAGTTTTAAATATAATGAATGAAAGGATCTGTTCACAGCAGTAAACTATCTAAAGGTTTGTCTAAAGGTGTTTTTTGATAAAGGGGTTTGGGTCACACCTGGCAATGCTCAGGGGACCATGCAGTGCTGAGATTAAACCTGAGACTACACACAAGCATGTGTTCAGCCTTTTGAGACAATATTACAAGCAAACAAACCCCACAAAAAAAAGAGCAGAGTGCCCATACTTGTATCAGATAATATCAACTGCAGGCTTAAGGGAGTTATGAGGCAGGGAGGGTGATTTTTTAATGGTCAAGGACAAACTATGTATGTCAGGACAAACTATGTATGTCAGGACAAACATTCATGCAACTAATGAAGGGCCAGCAGAATTACTAAAACAATTGGTAAGAGACCTGAAGAAAGAAATTTATTGCAAGAAAACAGTAATTGGAAGTTTCAATATCACACAGCCACTTCTTGATAGGTCAACTAGACTAAAACTCAGAAAGGAAAAATTGACTCTGAAGGAAGGAATGGAAGAGAAGGATTTAGAAGATATACAGAAATGTCAAATACACCTTCTCCTCCAACGTGTATGGGGCATTCTTTAATATAGACCACTTGATGGGCCACAAAACATGTACAACAATAGAAATCATATCAACTGTCTTCTCAGAACATGATGTACTGAAAATAAAAATTAATTACAAAGAGAAATGGAGAAACATCTCAAAAACCTGGAAATTAAACATTAAACACCTCACTAATGAACAACCAATGGGCCAGGGAGGAAATCAAAGAAAAAATTAAAATATTCCTGGAAACAAATGAGAATGTGGACAGAACCTAGCAAAACTTGTGGGACACAGCAAAAGCAATGTTAAGAGAAAAGTCCATAGCTATGCAAACATTCATAAGGGAAGAAGAAAGAGCCCACACTAATAACCAAACTGCACAGCTTAAGAAACTGGAAAATAACCAACAAAGGAATTGCAAAGCAGGCAGGACGAAGGAAATTAAAAAACTTAGAGCAGAAATTAATGATTTTGAATTAAAAAAAAGTTCAAAAGATTGATAAAACCGAGAGCTGGTTCACTGACAAAAATAAACAATATTAACAAACCACTAGCAAGATTCACAAAGAAAGAATGTGAGAGCCCCAATTAACTTAATCAGAAATGGAAGGGGAAATATCACAACAGATACCTCAGAAATTCAAGGGATCATCGGGATTACTTTGAAAATCATGCCACAAAACAAGAGAATCTAGAAGAAATGGATAGATTATTGTACTCCTATAACCTCCCAAGGCTGAACCAAGAAAATATGGAACACTTGCACAGACCTATCACTACTGAGTAAATTGAAGTTATAAAAAAACCCTCCTCCCAAACAAAGCCCAGGCCAAATGGATTCACTAGTGAGTTTTTTCAAACCTTAAAGATCTACTGTCAACCACTTTCAGGCTCTTACAGGAAAGGAAAGAAACAGAAACACCCCCAAACAGTTTTTTTGAAGCAAATATTAACCTGATAACAAAATCAGGCAGAGAATTACAGACAGATATCCTTGTTGAACATAAATGCAAAGGTCCTCAACAAAGTACTATCAAATAGAACACAGCAACTCATCAAAAATATACACCAAGACTAAGGGAGATTCATCCTTAGGGTGCAAGGATAGTTTAATATACACAAGTTAGTCAATGTAATGCACCATCTCAACACAAGAAAAAATAAAAATCATATGATCAGAATAGTAAATGTAGTGAAAGTATTTGACAAGATCCAGCACTTATTCATGATAAAAACTCAATTAAATGGGAATTGTAGGACTTTTCCTCAACATAATCAAGCCATTTACAAGTCCACAGCAAATGTTAAAATTAACGACTAAAAACTAAAATCCTTCCCTCTAAGATCAGGCACAGACAAATTTGCCCACTCTCAGCCCTTCTCTTCAATATAGTACTAGAAGTACTTGCCATAGGAATTAGTTAAGAAAAATATATTAAAGGCACCTAGACTGGAAAGGAACAAGTCAAGCTTTCCCTATTTGTGGATTACACGATACTATATTTAAAAAATGCCAAAGACTTGGGATGGAGTGATAGCATAGAGGGTAGGGCATTTGCCTCTCATGCAGTCGACCTGGGTTCGATTCCCAGCATCCCATATGGTCCCCCGAGCATCATCAGGAGTAATTACTAAGTGCATGAGCCAGGAGTGTGACCTGAGCATCTCCGGGTGTGACCCAAAAGCCAAAAAAGAAAAATGCCAAAGACACTACCAAAAAGCTCCTAGGAACAATAGATTTGTATAGTAAATTGGCGGGCTACAAAATTAACAAGCAAAAGTATGTGCTTTTTATATGCAAATAATTAAATAGAAGAGAGAAATTTAAATATAAACTATCCCATTCACAATTGTGCCTCTAAAAATTAGATACCTAGGAATCAGCCTAACATAAGAGGTTAAAGATCTATACAAGACAAACTACAAAACACTACTTAAGAAAATAAAAGAGGACACAAAGAAATGGAAACATATCGTCTGCTTTGGGATTGGGGGGATTCACAATGGCAATACTCCTCAAAGTATTATACAGCTTCAATGCATCAGTATATCCAGGACAGTTTTCAAAAGAAACAGATCAAATACTCCTGTAACTCAAATGGAACACATAACACATCCCTCAAACAGCCAAAGCAATTCTTAGGGAAAAGAGGCTGGGAGGCATCACTTTTCCCAACTTCAAACTGTTCTACAAAGCAATAGTAATTAGAACAACATGGTATTGGAATAGAGACAGACCCTCAGATCAATGGAATAGAACTGAAAATCCAGAGGTAGACCCTGAGATATGTATGTTCAGTTAATCTTCAATCATTGTATCACTGTCATCCCATTGCTCATCGATTTGCTTGAGCGGGCACCAGTAGTGTCTTCATTGTGAGACTTGTTACCGCTTTTGGCATATCGAATACACCACGGGGAGCTTGCCAGGTTCTGCCTGTGCAGGCGGGATACTCTCGGTAGCTTGCCGGGCTCTCAGAGAGGGATGGAGGAATCGAACCCAGGTTGGCCACATACAAGGCAAATGCCCTACCCGCTGTGCTATCGCTCCAGAAAAAAAAAATGAAATGGAGCAAGAAACCCTCTTCAGCACGTGGTGCCGGGAAAACTGGTCAGTCACATGCCAGACAGTGAACTTAGAACTCTTTCTAATGCCATGCACAAAAATCAAATAAAAAATGAATTAATGATCTCAATATTAGACCTGAATCCATATGGTACATAGAGGAAAACGGGCAGAACTCTCCATGATATTGAAATTAGAGGCATCTTTAAGGATGTAATGCCACTGTCCAAGCAAATAGAAGCAAACACAAACAAATGGGACTACATTAAATTAAGAAGCTTCTACACTTCAAAGGAAATAATGACCAGAATACAAAGACACCCAACAGACTGGGAGAAATTATTTACCCACCACTAATCTGATAAAAAGGTTAATACTAACCTTTATTAATATTAAAAGAGAATATAAAGCACTGGTAGAACTTTACAAAGAAAGATAAAAATTCAATGCCATCAAAAAATGGAAAGAAGAAATGAACAGAAACTTTCTTGAAGAAGAAATACAAATGGCCAAAAGATATATGGAAAATGCTCTGTATAGCTACTCATTAAGGAAACACAAATCAAAACAACAATGAGATATCACCTCACACTAATGAGACTGGCACACATCCAAAAGAACAACAATCAGTTTGGCATGGATGTATGGGCAAAAAATATTTCTGCTGCTTGTGGAAATATTGATTTGTCTAACCTTTTTGGAAGACAATATGGACATTCCTCAAAAAACTAAGAATTGTGCTTCCATATGACCCAGCTATTCTACTCCTTGGAATATACTCCAGGGTCCCAAAAACACAATTCAGGAAAGACCTCTATGTGTGCAGGATGGGGTGGGAGGGAAAGTGGAGACATTGGTGGCGGGAAGTGAACACTGATGAAGAAATTGGTGTTAGAACATTGTATGCCAGAAAATGATGAATAAAGTCATGGTTATTCAATTAAAAATTAATTATAGCCCACTTCGCCGCGCCCGCAGCCCCAAAATGACTGAGGAAGAGGAGGAAGCTGCTTTGGACACCAGCAGCCCGCCAGCAACCTGCAGTATGTGACTTGAGCGTTTCCGCCAGGTCCCCCGTGCGGGGGCCCGGCGTTTCTCTTTTTTTTTTAATCTCTCTCTCTCTCCTTCAACTTCTCCTGAGCACAGCACAGACTCCACCCCACTTCTCTGAGCACAAAATGGAGAGACGCACCCAAATGCGCGGCGCGGCTGGCGGGAGATCGAGGGCGGGGAAGTACCGGTCTCCGCCCACATCGGACACTTAAAGAGAGTGCAGCCACGTGGGCTTTCCCACTTCGCCGCGCCCGCAGCCCCAGTATGACGGAGGAGGACAAGGGAGCTTTCCCACTTCCGCCCGTGCGGGGGGCCCGGTATTTCTCTAGGTTTTCCCATCTTATGAGCACCATAAAAGGGTAAAAGATTGTAGTGATAGAATTTCAGACAGAATTTTCCCTGGACTTTAGACAGAAACCCAAAACCGCGCAGCCGCGACCTAATGTCATCTTACTATCAGCAATACGTAATGGTTCCTTCTTAATGGGTCGGACTTTTGTGGGAGATCCTAACAAGAATAGTAAGTATTTTGTTGAAATATTGAAGGCAATCAAAGTGGTAGCCATCTCTCTAGACTGAACTAAGCTATATCCCCAAGCCGGCTGAGAAGAAATATCCTTCTTTCTCGGGAAGAAACGCGGCGTGGTGTCAAACATAGTGTGATGTCCATTAAGCAAACAGACCTGGTGGCGTGGAAATGGGATATAAGGGGAAAAATTATGTACATGGACCAGCGGGATGCTGGTGGTATCTCGAGCCGGAGCCGATATCAGTGCAAGACCTTTTGTTCCAGAAACTGCTTGCAGACACTCTACTAGACTATCAACTAAGCCAGAGCCCCACGCTGGCTGATGACGGGAAATAACCATCCTCTTCGGTTTTTTTTTCCCTTTGTCAGACAGCGTGGCGATTACTAAACAGGCGTGAACTCGGTGGCGCGGGGCAAGGGGGAAAAAGAAAAGTTATGTAACAAACAGCGGGACTTAATATCGCTATATTCTTAGCAATGGAGAACTATCAAATGCCTCCTTGGCAATAGGACTGTCTTTTTCTTTTTGGGGGGAAATCCCAGCAACGGTAGTGAGTTGTGTGTTGAAACATGGAATGTAATCGAGATAAGAGTAAACGAAGTGAAACTTATCACGTACAAGGGTGGGGACTGGGGAGGTGGGAGGGGGCGGCAGATACACTGGGGGTGGTGGTGATGGAAGATGGGCACTGGTGAAGGGAAGGGTGTTTGAGTATTGTATAACTGACATATCTTGAGAACTTTGTAACCCTCCACTTGGTGATTCAATAAAAAAATTTAAAAAAATTAATTATAAAAAAGTATTTCCAGAGTTGAGTTGAGACACCCCAGATCCAAGAGGCCTAAGGATTCCAGAAAAAATAGACCTATATAGAACTGTAAGACGCACTGTTATTAGAATGATAAAAATCAATGACAGAGACAGAATATTAAAAGCAGCAAGATCAAAGAAGGAACTTACATATGAAGGAACACCCACGAGATTCACAGTAGACCTCATTTGAATGAGACTATATGGGCCAGAAGAGAATGGTGAGATATAATAAAAAACAAACAGAAGAAATATCTCCCCTCAAAAAAACTCTTTTAAAAATTCAATGAAATAAACACCTCATTAAGTTATCAGATATACAGCTAGATTATCATTCAGATTTAAAGGAATAATATAAAACTTCATGGAGAAGCAACAGATTAGGAACTTTTTTGCAACCAATTTTGCAAGAAACATTAAAGGAGCTTCTTTAAAAGTCAAGACAACATTACAAACATGCATAACTTCCACAAAATGATAGCAATAACTTCCTTCATCTCAATAATCTCATTCGGTTAATAGACATAAAAGAAGATATTTACAGGCACACAATAGTCGGTAGTGACTTTAACACTGCTTTATCACTGATCAACCAGGCCAAAAAACCAAGAATATCAACAAAGAAACTTGCCTTGAAGGAATAAACAGAAGTAATGGGCCTAGAGCACACTCTTTTCCAGCACACATGGAGCTCTCTCCAGGATAAGCCATATGCTGTGTCACAAAACATATCTTCAAACAATCATCAAGAAACAAATTATATTAACCATCCTTTCAGACTAGAATGGGATCACTTTTATTTATTTATTTATTTATTTATTTATTTATTTATTTATTTTTTATTGAATCACCAAGTGGAGGGTTACATAGTTCTCAGGATTATGTCAGTTATACAATACTCAAACACCCTTCCCTTCACCAGTGCCCATCTTCCATCACCAACCCCCCCAGTATATCTGCCGCCCCCTCCCACCTCCCCAGTCCCCACCCTTGTATGTGATAAGTTTCACTTCGTTTACACTTTATCTCGATTACATTCCATGTTCCAACACACAACTCACTACCGTTGCTGGGGTTTCCCCCCAAAAAGAAAAAGACAGTCCTATTGCCAAGGAGGCATTTGATAGTTCTCCATTGCTAAGAATATAAAGATATTAAGTCCCGCTGTTTGTTACATAACTTTTCTTTTTCCCCCTTGCCCCGCGCCACCGAGTTCACGCCTGTTTAGTAATCGCCACGCTGTCTGACAAAGGGAAAAAAAACCGAAGAGGATGGTTATTTCGAATGGGATCACTTTTAGTGCTGCTTAAAGAATCCAGTGGTACTGGGGATTGAACCGGGATTCCCACGTGCAAAGCTTGGGTTATAGCCCTATAAGGCATTTCCCAAGACAGACATTCGTCATTTTTGTATTGAGTCACACTGGTTGTGTTTAGGCTCCTGGATCTGGCTCAGGGATCATTCCTAAAGGAGTTTGGGGGACTATATGGGGTACTGCGGATCAAACCCAGGTGGCTATATGCAAGGTAAGCACCTACCCACTGTACAATTTCTCCAGCTATACCATTTTTTAGGAGCTAGAGTGATAGCACAGGGGGTAAGTCCTTTTCCTTGCACACAGGCTGACTCAGGTTTGATTTCTCCGCTCCTCTAGAAGATTCCGAGAGTACCTAGCCAGTACGGCAGAGCCTGGCAAGCTACTTGTGGCGTATTCGATATGCCAAAAGCAGTAACAAGTCTCACAATGGAGACATTACTGGTGCCCGCTCAAGCAAATCGATGAGCAACAGGATGACACTGACAGTGATACCAAATTTTAGTCATTTTTAATTTTTTTTTGCTTTTGGGTCACACATGGCAATGCTTAGGGGTTACTCATGGCTTTGCACTTAGGAATTCTCCTGGTGGTGCACTGAGTACCATATGGGATGCCGGGAATCCAACCCAGGCCAGTCGCGTGCAAGGCAAATGCCCTACCTGCTGTACTATGACTCCGGCCCCCCAAATTTTATTTTATTTATTTTTTCCAAGTTTTATTTTTAATGGAATTTTTAGGTTATTGTTTCAACTTCCATAGTCTCTGTGTTTGTATATGTTTTGTACCACACCTGTCTATGCTCAGGGATTACTTCTGGTGATTGTCCAGGGGACCATATGTAATGTTGGGATCAAAAACCCAGGTAATCTGCATGTATGGCAAGCACTTTACTCACTGTAACATCTCTTTACTCCTTAGTTTCCATTCTTATGATCCATTAATTCAGGTTGTTAAAATTTCTTCTTGTTTTAGAACTGGTAGGTTATATTTCTCTAAAACTATATCTTGGTACAGAAAGACTACACTGTGGTCCCCAGAGAACCATCAGGACTGGTCCTTACAGCCAGATGTGGCACAAAATCCAAGTAAGTAAGTGTTTTAAAATGTATCTTAGCGCCATCTTGATGCCACAATCCACAGAGAAGCGGCAGGCATTCTGGTGAGCAACGCGGCCCGGACAATGCTCCGGACCCGAATCGGGGCCAGCAACACCGGGGGGTCGGAGGGAGGAGGTGCCGCCTGCACACCTTCTCCGGATGGAACCCCGGCAACACTGAGCAGCAACTAATACGGCTCCAGGATTTGGGACTGGGACAGATCCGAGCCGCGCGACCGCTAGCGCAGCCGCGCGCCCTTTTCTCTCAGAGAGCCAGCCCTGTGTAACCTCAGAGATCCAGCACCTGAGTAACCTCAGAGAGCCAGCACCTGTGCAACCTCCGAGAGCCAGCACCAGAGTAACCTCAGAGAGCCAGCACTTGTGCAACCTCCGAGAGCCAGCCCTGTGTAACCTCAGAGAGCCAGCCCTGTGTAACCTCCGAGAGCCAGCACCTGAGTAACCTCAGAGAGCCAGCCCTGTGTAACCTCAGAGAGCCAGCACCTGAGTAACCTCAGAGAGCCAGCACCTGAGTAACCTCAGAGAGCCAGCACCTGAGTAACCTCAGAGAGCCAGCCCTGTGTAACCTCCGAGAGCCAGCACCTGAGTAACCTCAGAGAGCCAGCACCTGTGTAACCTCAGAGAGCCAGCACCTGAGTAACCTCAGAGAGCCAGCCCTGTGTAACCTCAGAGAGCCAGCCCTGTGTAACCTCAGAGAGCCAGCACCTGTGCAACCTCCGAGAGCCAGCCCTGTGTAACCTCAGAGAGCCAGCCCTGTGTAACCTCAGAGAGCCAGCACCTGAGTAACCTCAGAGAGCCAGCACCTGTGTAACCTCAGAGAGCCAACATTGTGTAACCTCAGAGAGCCAGCCCTGTGTAACCTCCGAGAGCCAGCACCTGAGTAACCTCAGAGAGCCAACACCTGAGTAACCTCAGAGAGCCAGCACCTGAGTAACCTCAGAGAGCCAGCCCTGTGTAACCTCAGAGAGCCAGTACCTGTGTAACCTCAGAGAGCCAACCCTGTGCAACCTCCGAGAGCCAGCACCTGTGCAACCTCCGAGAGCCAGCACCTGTGTAACCTCAGAGAGCCAGCCCTGTGTAACCTCAGAGAGCCAGCCCTGTGTAACCTCAGAGAGCCAGCACCTGAGTAACCTCAGAGATCCAGCCCTGTCTAACCTCAGAGAGCCAGCACCTGTGTAACCTCAGAGAGCCAGCACCTGTGTAACCTCAGAGAGCCAGCACCTGTGTAACCTCAGAGAGCCAGCACCTGAGTAACCTCAGAGAGCCAGCCCTGTGTAACCTCCGAGAGCCAGCACCTGTGTAACCTCAGAGAGCCAACCCTGTGCAACCTCCGAGAGCCAGCACCTGTGCAACCTCAAAGAGCCAACCCTGCGCAACCTCAGAGAGCCAGCACCTGTGTAACCTCAGAGAGCCAGCCCTGTGTAACCTCAGAGAGCCAGCACCGGCACAACCTTAAAAAGTTATTTTGATGTGGTTGGAGGTCATGTGGGGGAAGGGTGATGCAGGCCAAATACAGACTAGAGACTGAACACAATGGCCACTCAACACCTTTATTGCAAGCCACAACAACTAATCAGAGAGAGAGAACAAAGGGGAATTCCCTGCCATAGTGGCAGGGTGGGGTGGGGGGAGACGGGACTGGGGAGGGGGGGAGGGATGTTGGGTTTACTGGTGGTGGAGAATGGGCACTGGTGAAGGGATGGGTTTTCGAACTTTGTATGGGGGAAACATGAGCACAAAGATGTATGGATCAGTAACAGTACCCTCACGATGACTCTCTAATTAAAAATAAACTAATAAAAAAAAGAAAGAATAAAAAAAAGAAAAAAATGTATCTTACACATCACAGGATTACTCTGCCTGCCCCCAGCACCACCTTCTCAGGCTGAGCGGGAAAAGAAACCTTCGCCCAACTTTAGATGTCGCTCCAGACCACCAGTGCCTTCCTCCTTCGGTATCTCATTGTCTAATTTGTACTCTAAAGCTCTAGGGATCAATACTGCATGACACTGGAATGACACAACACAAGTTCTCTGATCAAGAAGTCAGAATTGGATACCCAAGGGCAAATCCCAATATTTATGGACAGTTAATTTTTGACAAAGAGCTAACAACTGAAATGGAGTAAAGAAAACCTCTCCAACAAATGGTACTGGGAAAACTGGAAAAAATTAAAGTTGGATCCATATCTTACACCTGACAAAAAGTCATTTCAAAGGAGATCAAAGACCTTGAGATCCGACCAGAAAGTCTAAAGTATATTGGCGAAAATATGGACAGATGCTCCAAAATTTGGATCTCAATGGTGTCTTTAATGATCTAAAACCACTGGCAAAGACAACAAAAATAAAAAGTAAACAAATTGGACTACATAAAATTAAAGATTTTCTGCAGGGTGAAAGAAATATGGTCTAAAACTGAAAGACAGCTAACTGAATAAGAAAAAAAAAATCTGCATTCAACATATCAGACATCCAGGTTGATATCCTGGATATATAAAGTACTCACAAAGACCAACTACCAAAAAAATTCAAAACACCATAAAAAAATGGGAAAAGGAAATACTCAGATATTTTTCAGAGGAAAATAGGCAGATAGCCAGTAGGCATATGAGGGCACTAATCATTAAAGAAATTCAAATCAAGATATAACAATTAGATATTATGTCATGCCAGTGAGAATGGCAATATAAAAAAATTAATGGAAACTAACTGTGCTGGCTGGGATGTGATGAAAAGAAACTCGCATCCACTGCTGGTGGGAATGTAGTTCCTATGGAAAACAGAATGGAGAGTTCTCAGTGTAGTTACTACTCAGTGAGCTGCCATAAGACCCATCAATTATACTTTTGGGCATCCGCCCTCAGGACAGAAAAGCATTCATTCACAAGGACATATGCTGTCACATCTACACAATGGGATACTATAAAGCTATCAGGAAAAATGAAGTAATAAAATTTGCCTATACATGGATGGACATGGACATTTCACTGCATGAGTGAAATGAGTCAGAAGGAAAGGAACAGATATAGAATGACTGCATTCATTTGTGGTATATATAAATATCACTGTACCACTGTCATCCCGTTGCTTATCAATTTGCTCGAGTGGGCACCAGTAACATCTCCAACGCGAAACTTGTTACTGATTTTGGCATATCGAATACACTACGAGTAGCTTGCAAGGCTCTGCCGTGTGGGAGAGATACTCTTGGTAGCTTGCCGGGCTCTCTAAGAGGGGCAGAGGAATCGAACCTGGGTCAGTCACATGCAAGGCAAATGCTTTACCTGCTGTGCTATTGCTCCAAAATATATTAACACAGAGTTTTTAAAAAAGTTTTATTACTGACAGGTAAGGTATGATTACCATAATGAGATTCAAATATAAAAAAGATTTAATGCAATATATCTTAGATTCCAGAAAATTTACTTATGTAAATGAGAATAAGCACTTTATTGTATTGTATTAAAGGGTTTTATTTTCCTTATTTACATAGGTTAAATCATATATAGTAGAAGAATATCCATGGCCAGGAAAAACAGGGGTTAGGAGGACTGGGATTGAAATTAACCACAAGTGTGTAGGTAAGATAGAGACGAAACTGCTATGACAATAATATCTGGGAATGATCACTCTGGACAAGATCTGAGGGTTAAAAGTAGGTAAGGGATATTCTAGGGATATTCTTGATAAGTTTTCAGTATCCACATATTTGTGTCAAAATATTGTACACCGAAAACCAAACTATCAACTTTGTAAATTTTGGTTCTTTAATTAAAATGTTTCTTGAAAACGTGCCTCTTCCTTTTATCTCTGAATTCTTTGTATTTCTATAGTGTCTGTTGTAATTTCTTTGTTTTCATTTCTGAATTTGTTTACTAGATCTATTTTTTTTTTAAATTTTTTATTGAATCACCATGTGGAAAGTTACAAAGTTTTCAGGTTTAAATCTCAGTTATACAATGCTCGAATACCCATCCCTTCACCAGTGCTCATATTCCACCACCAAGAATCCCAGTATAGCTCCACCCCACCCCCTCACACCCCTAACCCCCCCACACCCCTAGCCCCCCCACCCTAAGCCCCCCCCCGCCTGTGTAACTAATAAATTTCACTTTACTTTCACTTTGATTGCATACAATATTTCAACAAAACTCACTATTATTGTTTGGAGAGTCTCTCCCCTAAAGTCAGACCTGCTGAAAAGGAAGCATTAGATAATTTGTTTTCCATTGCTGAGGATGAAGAGGTATGAGGTCGAGTGACCACACTTATCGGCCTCTCAGTTTTGGGTTTCTGTAATTTAGTATTTTAGTAACTAAGTCCAGAGAGATATCTGCCAGAAGTTGCATCGTTGCCAACTTGTACTTCTCAGTTACATTATATTCCACATATGAGTGCAATCTTTCTATGTCTGTCTCTTTCTTTCTGACTCATTTCACTAAACATGATACTTTCCATGTTGATCCATTTATATGCAAGGTCGGCAAAACCCTCCACGACATTGAAGCCAAAGGTATCTTCAAAGCTGACACGCCACTGGCCAAGCAAGTGAAAACAGAGATAAATGAATGGGACTATCTCAAACTAAGAAGCTTCTGCACCTCAAGAGAAACAGTGACCAAAGTACAAAGACAATCTACAGAATGGGAAAGGATATTTATGCAGTACCCATCTGATAAAGGGTTGATAACAAGGATATACAATGCACTGGTTGAACTCCACAAGAAGAAAACTGCCAACCCGATCAAAAAATGGGGTGATGAAATGAACAGAAGCTTTCCTAAAGAAGAAATCCAAATGGCTCAGAGGCACATGAGAAAATGTTCCACATCACTAATCATCAGGGAAATGCAGATCAAAACAACCATGAGATATCATCTCACACCACAGAGACTGGCCCACATCCCAAAAAACAAAAGCAACCGGTGTTGGCGTGGATGTGGGGAGAAAGGGACTCTTCTTCACTGCTGGTGGGAAGCCGACTGGTTCAGCCCTTTTGGAAAACAATATGGACGATTCTCAAAAAATTAGAAATTGAGCTTCCATTTGACCCAGCAATACCACTCCTGGGAATATATCCCGGAGAGGCAAAAAGGTATAGTAGAGATGGCATATGTATTTCTATGTTCATTGCAGCACTGTTTACAATAGCCAGAATCTGGAAAAAACCAGAGTGCCCCAAAACAGATGACTGGTTAAAGAAACTCTGGTACATCTACACAATGGAATACTATGTAGCTGTCAGAAAACATGAAGTCATGAAATTTGCACTAGATCTATTTTTAAAAAATAAGTCAGCCTCAAGATCTATTGACTTTATCTTTTTAAAAAAACAGTTATTAATTGCCATTGAGCTTTTCTGTTGTATTGTTGATTTGTATGACTTATTATGTTCTTATTTTACTTTCTTGCTTACACTAGCTTTTCTTTTTTCTGCCCTGGCAATGCTTAGCACTTACTCCAGTCTCAGTGCTCAGGGATCACTCCTGGCCCAGGGGACCATATGCGGTGTTACAGATGGAACCTGGGTTAGCTGCATGCAAAGTAAGTGCCCTACCCACTGTGCTACTTTGGTTCCACTTTTGGTTTTATTTGTTACTCTTTTTCCAGTTGCCTCATCTGCAAATTTAATTTGTTTGTTTTTTGGGCCACACCCAGTGATGCTCAGGGGTTACTCCTGGCTCTGCATGCAGAAATTACTCCTGATGTTGCAGTGGGGACCCTATGTGATGCAGGGGATGGAACCCAGGTCAGTGACATGCAAGGCAACCGTCCTACTTGCTGTACTATCACCCTGGCCCATCTGCAAATTTAAATTGTTTATTTCTTATTTTTCTTGTTTCTTTATAAAGTCTTGAAATTTTCTAGGAACTTTCCTCTTAATATCACTTTTGCTGTATCTCTTATTCCTGACAATTTGTGTTTTCATATTTATTTTCAAGTGTTTTTTAGTTTCTACCTACTGAAAGGGATGTTTGAGTGTTTTCCCCGATTTTATTTAGTTGTTGAGTTCTAATTTTACAGTACTTTGATCAGTAAAGATAGGATTAATTCAGTGTTCAGATGTTTATTGACACTTCATAAGTTTATTGAAAAGTTCTAAAAGAGTCCACTTACCCATATGGCTTAGTTAATTACTTAGGGCTGTTATTTATTCCTTATTTATTTGTTCATAGCTGAAAGTCGTATATTAAAATTCTCTATTGTTATTGTTTTTTCTTATATTGATAATTTCTATTAACATAACCTTTTATTAATATTAGTAATATAGCTTAATTGCAGGCTGGAGCGATAGAACAGTGGGTAAGGCGTTTGCCTTGCACGAAGCCAACCCAGGTTCGATTCCTCTGCCCCTCTCAGAGAGCCCAGCAAGCTACCGAGAGCATCTCGCCTGCACGGCAGAGCCTGGCAAGCTACCCGTGGAGTATTTGATATGCCAAATACAGTAACAAGTCTCACAATGGAGACATTACTGGTGTCCGCTCCAGCAAATCGATGAACAGGACGATAGTGATAGCTTAAATGTTTCTTCAGGTAAGGAACTGGGGCAAAACTAGGGCTGAGGTCCTAATACAAAGTCTGGAGAGGCTGGTAAAGCTCAAACATAATTTTCTACATAAAAATACTTACTATTAGAGCAATACTCTGAATACTCAACATTGTATAATTTTGTTGTTTTATGGGCCGTAATGGGCGATGCTCGGGGCTTATTTCTGGCTCTGTGTTCAGGGATCATCCCTACCCAGCCTCTGGGCGACCACATGTGAAGTCAGGGACGGAACTGAGTCTGCCACATGCAAAGCAAGCACCCTACCTGCTCCAGCCCGTATTGTAGAATTTTAATATAAATTGCACTTTGCACTGTATTTCCTCACATATCAATTTCATATAAAATAATGACGGTACAGTAAGATTATGTAACATTGTCAAGTGAATCACCTAAATAAACAATGACATAGTCTTTTTTATTTCTTTTTGGGTCACACCTGGCAATGCTCAGGGGCTACTCCTGGCTCTGCACTCAGGAATTGCTCCCGGCGATACTCTGGGACCATATGGGACACCGGGGACTGAACCCGGGTTGGTAGAGTGCAAGGCATACGCCTTTTCCGTTGTACTGTCCCTCTGGCCCACAATGGCATAATCTTGCCCTGCAAAACAAAATAATGGTTAAATATATGCTTTTGCAACAAAGGCAGCTCCGTTTTTATCACAAGTTGTGTGACTTCTGCAAACTAAATGTTCCAGTTATCTCATCTGTGAAACAGGTGAATTATCCTTAATGCTCAGAACTGAGGGAAGAATTCAGTGAAATTGCATGCAGAGGCGCTTAGCGTGATTGTGGGCCCTTTAAGCACCGGTAAACGTGGAGTTAAGGTGGAAAAGCATATCGATTTGTTTGTTTGTTTCGGCCACACCGGCGATGCTCAGGGTACTTCTGACCCGCACTCAGAGGTCTCTCCCGGCAGTGCTCGGGGACCGCGCGGGGCGGTAGGGATTGGACCCGGGTCGGCCTCCTTTCTCCCGCCCGGAGGCGCGTTATCCTCGGGAAAGGAGCAACGCTGAGATTTCCTTTCGGCGCCTCCGTCCCAAGCAGCTTCCCGGATGTATTAACTGCGACCTCCGCCCAATTCACACTAGAACCCGCGTCCCTGAACTCCGTCGCGGGATTCTGCAGGAAGCCGAGCTCTTTTCCGACGAAAACTGCCCCGCCCCCAGCGCGGAGACCCGCCTCCGCCTCATTCCCCGCGTCGCTTCGCAGTCCCTGGGGGGGGGGGGGGCGTCTCGGCCCGGCATGCTGGGTATTGTAGTCCAGGGACTCGCCCGACGTCGGAAGGGCCTCGTGGGTGGGAGCGCGGGAACTACAGCTCCCACAGCTCTCCGCGCCGCAGACGCCGTGAGGCTGCAGAGCCGGGCAACTCGGGCGTTTGGGCGCTCGGTTCAGCGAAAGGAATTTGGAACTGCACCCCCGGGTGGTGTAGGCTCGTGCTCCAGGCCAGAGAAGCCTGGGCCGGGTCGTGCAGTTATACTGCAGTGCTGAGCACCCGAGATGTAAGCTGCCGCTCCAGGCTTCAGTTTTGAGGCGGTCAGTCAAACCCGGCTTGTCCGCGGACCGTTTCCTTCTCCAGGATCCGGCCGCGTTGGGTGACGGCGAGGCCGTAAAGACGGCTCCTTCATCTCCCGAGACCACCTGGGAAGCGGGCACTGCGACGGGAGAGCGGCCCAGACGCAGGCTGGCGATGAAGAGTGACTCGTCGACCTCTGCAGCTGCCCTGGGGGGCTTGGTGGGCCCCGTGCGGGGCAGTGAGCCTGACCGCGTCTCTGCGGCCCCGGCTGCGGCAGCGGCGGTTCTGTTGGAAGAGGCAGCGGACCTCTTAGTCGTGCACCTGGACTTCGGGAAGGCACTGCAGACCTGCGAGCGAGCTTGCGGGACCCTGGCTAGGGCCTCCGTGTCGGAGGAGCCCGCGGGCACGTACGTGCTGTGCGCCGGTCGTTTCCGGGTGGCCCCGGGGATGACTGACCCAGGAATCCTGTCGTCCCTGCTCCCCTTGATTGGCCGAGTCGCCCACTGAACGAGTGGTGAGGTGGCGGTAGCAGTTTGGGCATCCGAAGTGGTTAAGCGTCCAACAGCTTGGGAACCCACAGCTTTGGGAACCCTTTGCCCTCTGTTCCAGTGTGGAACGGCACGATAAAATCTGAATTATTTCAGTACGCGAGTCCAGTAAGGATTCCTAGGTTACACGCCCCGCCACCGAGGTGTTCAACTTCTGACCTCGACTAATAAATGAAAATGGGGTTGTTGGAAGAACTGAAGATTTAACACGGAGAAAACCTTGGCCAAGTATAGCTCTTTGTGATGCTACTAGGTGCTGCTAGTTAGGGCTTCTTTTTCCTGTGAGTTGCAATATTGATTTGGCCACATGACATCATATAATAGAATAGTTAAAGCTGTCCCCAGAGAAGGATATACCAGCTGTTTGTTGCAACAAATACTTAAGGCTGTGATTCTGGGTGCTTGGAGGTACCCTGCAAGGTGGTAACTGTACAATTTTGGAGTTGTACATTGAGATAGAAACCTCACTGTGCCCTTTCTTCACTATGCAAACTCAACTCCAGGTCTCAACCACAAACCTGTGCACACCTATTTGTTTCATCTCAGGCTTAAGTAACCCTTTATATTCCTTTGATTTGCCTCTAAGAGATTTACAGGAACTTTTAATTTCTGTCCCAAAGCAAAGTTCTTTTGTGTTGGAGACCATGAGATCAATTGTAACTGAAATCTACTTGAATACTCATGGGAGAGCAGAGCTGTTGGTGCTGAGCTGGGGAAGAAGGCTCAGGGAGTGAAATGGGAGGGGAACAACTTAATTTCCTGGAGGAGGGGTGCTTCTCAAGTACTCAGCGGAGCTAGGGGCCCCCTCCTGGCA
Organism: Sorex araneus; assembly: GCF_027595985.1. NCBI lineage: Eukaryota > Metazoa > Chordata > Mammalia > Eulipotyphla > Soricidae > Sorex > Sorex araneus. The sequence goes on from NC_073303.1 coordinate 230,161,912, forward strand.
ATGCTTAGCCAGCTGGGCTGGCAGGTCAAAGCTTTGTGGTACTGGGGATTATCCAGGCCACTGGGATGCTCAGGGAGCTTCCAGGGTTACCATGGTGATTGGGGAATCATGTGATACTGAGTTTGAACTGTCTCAGCCACATGCAAGACCTTAACCCCTGTGCTCTCCAGCCAGGGTGGAAGAGGACAACCATTTCTAAACCTGATTTGGTCTTTCTGCTTGCAGCTCCTTGGAGGTGAAATGCTCCCTGTGTGTAGTGGGGATCCAGGCCCTGGCAGAAATGGATCGGTGGCAGGAAGTCCTATCCTGGGTTCTTCAGTACTACCATGTCCCTGAAAAGCTACCTCCCAAAGTCCTGGAACTTTGGTAGGTCTTTGTTGCTAATTCACTGCATGAGGGATATGATTCTTCCTTCTAGGGGAATTTTTTTTTTTTTATAATGTAGGAGCACTGCTATTTATTCAGCCACTGATTAAGCTGATTGAATTGGGCATGAACTCCACGGAAAATGTTTTTTATATCTTTCTCCCAACCTCAAGATAAAGCATGGGAAAAGAGGAAATGAGGTGTGGGGTAGAGGAAGAGAAGAGACACTAGGAATAGGAGATATGAAGTGGCATGACAGGAAAAGGATGTCAGGACTAAGAACTTATTACTCCATTCTAGGAATTCTTGATTTTTTTTTTGGGGGGGTCACACCCAGTGGATGCTCAGGAGTTACTTCTGGCTCTGCACTCAGGAATCATTCCTGGCAGCAAAGGTCCTATCTATTCTTTTTTTTATTTTTGTTTTGTTTGTGGGCAAAATAGAAAGTATACTCAGGGTTCTGTGTTGGGGAAATCCTGTATTAGGAATCAAGTCTGGACCCCCTTCATACAAAGGAAACGGACATTCAATCTTGAATAATGTCAGGTTCTCACAGTGACTTGATCAACCTCTATACTGTAGTGAGATCATTTTTTTTAAAAAAAATTAATAGAAGTCAGTAACTAATTTCAGTTGTCTAATGAACACTGGAAGAACTTCATCTCATTTACCTGGTAATCATTGCCAGGCAGAAAAATAGCCTAGTTTGCTTGCTTGGCATTCAGACATCATGTCCTTAGGAGGGCAGATTTGGGAATGAGTATAGGTTTCTACCTTCTAATTGGATTGAGGGAAAAGTTCCACAAGTCTTCAGATTGGAAGCCTGTTGAGTGTTCAAAGCAAGTAAGGATACTCATTTAATCAATCACGAAGGAACAGTTTTATTTCTAAGGACAAATCTTCAATTTTACCTTATTTTAATGAGCTGATAAAAATAAATCTTTAACATCTAAAGGGATTAGAAGCATCAAGCAAGGCTCGCTCAGAGTTCTCAGTTGTTGTATAAGACTAAAGGATTAGGTCAACCAAGCCTCTAACATCTCTCGGGTCTGTCTTGTCAGCCTTTTTCTAAACTATCAGAATCTCTTCCCTGGGCAAATATAATAGATGTCTTTCTAGTTCTCATTTTAACACATTCTTACCCCAAATTCAATACATTCTCTTGCAGTATTCTTTTATACAGCAAAATGCAAAAGCCCAGAGTCATGCTGGATGTGGGCAGAGCTTGGCTCCAAGATTTGGACAATCAGAGACTTCCAGAATATCAAGCCTTGGTGCAACTTTACCTGCAGCAGATACTGCTTCCCCTGGGCTGCTTTTCGGAGGCTGAGGAGCTGGTGGCAGGCTCTGCAGTCCTCACTCAGGAGCAGAAGCTGGGCGCCCTTCAGGCAATAAGCACGGCGAGGCAGCAGCAGACTCACAGGCACTCTGAGGCTGAGGAAGTCCAGAAACTGAACCAGGAAGGTGAGACATTTTCTTCTGTAGTTTTAGTAAAGGGGCGTTTTGGGCTTCCCCCCGCTGCGAGCTTGGGCACCGTCATGATGTCTGGGAACTTTGTATAAGGGATTCGCAAAGCACTAGATGGGAAGCCTATTGAGTTGTTTCCAATGCCAAGCTCCACACTGCAGTTGGCAGTGAAAGGAGAATTTCCCTATAGGGAGATGTTACTGGATCTTAGAATCTTAACTCTTTTCATGGGGCAGGGAGGGAGTGAGTCACACCCAATGGGGCTCAGGCTTTACTCCTGACTCAGTGCTCAGGAATTACTCCTGAAAGTCCTTGGAGGACCTTGGTCCTCCAATGGTACTTGGTTGGCGATAATCAAAGAAAATTAGATACTAACTTGATAAACTAGTAGTTTTAGGTGAGATAAAAATTTTCTCTTCAAGGTCCCAGCAGATGGCTCAGTGGCTTAAGAAGCATTTGGGGCAAGCATGCTTTTCTAAACCCATGCCTCTCTATGCACTGAGTTGATATTTGGGGGTGGGGGGCAGTAGGGTATTGGGGTGCAAGGGATCAAACCCAGGGTCAGACATTAAAGGAAAGTGTTCTGCTGCTGAGTTACACTACAGGCCCTCCTGAGGTTGTTTTTGATAGTCCCATGATTGCCCCCATGAGGCAAAAATAGTTCTTGTCTTAAGCTTCAATCGTCTCCTTGCCCAAATCCCTGTCTACCTTCACTTAGTAGACTTCTTGGGTGCCTTCTTCATTGGTTGGCACCTGTCTGCTTCTAGAGCAGCCTGTATCTCATTTAGGTGAAGTTTTACAAAGTGATCACTATAGGGACCAGAGCGGTAACTCAAAGGACTGGAGCAAATACTTTACTGTTGTTTGCCTTAATGGCTGTGGCACTTTACATTTATTCCAACAGGGCCCTTGGGTTGCTTCTCACTTCAACATTTCTCTTCTGCGGTATTAAGAATTGAAACCCAGTTCTTACCCAGGCAAGGCTTGAGTCACATGTCCAGCCCCCATTTATTCTTAATTTTGTTTGTTTATTTGGTTTGTATTTGATCCATACCTGGTGATGCTCAGGCTTACTCCTAGGTCTGTGCTCAGGGGACCATTTACAGTGTGGAGGATTGAACTGGCATCAGTTGCAAGGCAGTGCCTTAACCTCTTTGGCCCCTAGTTTTTAATTCTTTAATTTTTTTTACCCCTTTTAGCCACTTTCAGTGGTGCTCAGGGACTCTGTACAGCTCAGTGCTCTGGGCTTACTCCCAGTGGTACACAGGAGACCATATGGAGTGCCAGGGACCAAATTTGGGGCTTCAGTACCCCGAGATATTTTTAAACCTTTTGAACTATGTCTATTATGTCCTATTCCTTCTTTTAAAAAGGTGAAGTAGTTTTTTTGTCTTGGGGCCACACCTGAGTGTGTTTAGGGCTTACTTTTTTTAAAAAAATTATTGTTTTGTAAAACAAGAAAGTTATTTTTTTTTGTTTTTTGGGTCACATCTGGCGATGCACAGGGGTTACTCCTGGCTCTGCACTCAGGAATTACTCCTGCCAGTGCCCAGGGGACCATATGGGATGCTGCTGCTTGAACCTGGGTCAGCCACGTGCAAGGCAAATGCCCTACCTGCTGTGCTATTGCTCCAGCCCCAAGAAAGTTTTTACTGTACCTTTATTTAGGAAGATAGTAGGGGAGAAAAGGGAAAAGTACATTTTTGAGAGTGAACATAGGCTTCTCTAGAGTGGAAAAGGCAAGCAAAGAAACAGACTAGTAAGCAAGATACATGCTCAAGGGAGAGTGAGTCTGAGGGCTTACTTCTGGCTCTGTCCTGACAGTGCTCAGTGCACCAGATGTGGTGCCAGGGATCAAGCTGGGTTAGTTATGTGCAATGCAAGTGCCTTACCCACTCTACTATCTCTCCAGCCCTTAAATTTTAAATGCTTTTGGAATATCCATATCAATTGTGATGTCATTATTGTGATTCTCTCTCTCTCTCTCCCTCTCTCTCTCTCTCTCTCTCTCTCTCTCTCTCTCTCTCTCTCTCTCTCTCGTTTTTTTGGTCACACCTGGCAGTGCTTAGGGCTTCCTTTTGGTTCTGTGCTCAGGAATCATTCTTGGTGAAGGCTCAGTGGACCATATGTTGTGCCACGGATAGAACCAGTTCTGCGGCATGTAAGATAAGCACCTTACCTGCTGTACTATCTCTCCAGCTACTCAATTAAAGTACTTTTATTCAGAAAATTTGAGACTTAGAGAAACATGAGTGTAGACAAAGGGAGAATGAACATGGGTTTTTCCAGAGGGGAAACCTACTGAGAGTACATATCCCAGCTTAAGGTGGGGAGAATCTTTAGGATGGAGAATCACCCAGTTCTCATTTTTATTTTTATTTTTATATTTTTTGGAGGGGGGCTTTGGACCACACCTCGTGTTGCTCAGTGCTTACTCATGGCTCTGTGCTCAGGGATAACACCTTGCAGGGCTTAGGAGACCATCTGGGGTAATGGGGATTGAACCCAGGTCAGCGTGTGCAAGGCAAGCACCCTACCCGCTATGCTATCACTCCAGCCCCTGATTTTTTATTTACATTTCCTTAGTAATAACTCTTGATGAATAAAGAAATGATACTGTAATCATCCCTTAAAGCAGTTTTGGAGCTTTGGCACTGGAGCAATAAGTACAGCAGGTACTTACTTTTTCCAATCCTGGTTTGATCCCCAGCACCCTAGATGTTCCCCAGAGCCTGCCGGGAGTGATTCCCGAACAGAATCAGCAGTAAGCCCTGAGCACTGTTGGGGGTGGCCCAAAAACAAAACCAAAAAATCCATTTTGGAGCTTTCTAAACTGTATAAGAAAGCTAATCTTGTTACTGTTTGCTCAGCTTTTATGGCCACGCTCAAAACTGTGTTGGGGAAGCTGATTTTTATAACTGATTTTTGTTTCCCTGACAGGTTCCTCTTCTCATAAGTTCTTGTCATTACTGATTCTACTTCGCAGACTTTGGGACTTTGCAGTGAAGCACTTCTTTTCTCTGCCTTTCAAAAAGAGCCTCTTCGCTGCTTTGATCCTCTGCTTCTTGGTGTTAAAGTTTGATCGAGGTGAGTGATGAAGCCTCTCTCCTCACTGTCCTTCCTGGGAGGGGACAGCTGAAAGGGGCTGAACCTGCTGGAGCCCTCCTTCGGATGAAGGTCTTTCCTGGGTCTCTTTTCCTCAGTTCCTCTTCTACAAGGGGATTCCTGGAACCAAGGAAGTGCTAGTCCCAGCCCACTAGGAGGAGAGACCAGTCTGGAGAGTAAATTAGCTCTACTCTGGTGACTCTAGAAACATTGATTCTGAGTTATTCAGTTATTTATTTTAAGGCTTCTTAAACTGTTTCCACTTGTGATGCCATATCACCTGAGAAATTTTTACATTACCTTAGATATATAAAATAGGTATACAAATCAAACATTTGCTGATAGTAAATCATAAATTTATATTAAATAAATTCTTTGTTACTCCCACATTTAGTCATATGATCGTGATGGGGTGTCATCCTACAGTTTAAGAAGCTAGGATCTGTTTTATCCCAGGGTGAACTCTGTTTAGAGTCTCAGAATTTAAAAAAAAAAGTCTTGGCTTGGAAATAGGGGTTAAGGTATGTACATGTATGTGGCCAGTTCTGGTTTGATCTCTGGCACTACATGATTGCCCAACCCTGGAGACCCTCGAGCACTTTCTGGTGTGGTAGAGGCCCTTGAACACCAAAAGGTATCCAGTTATCTATAAGTGGTTAAGCAGTATTGTATCCTGGGGCCTTTGTGATGAACCTTTGACCTGGTTGAGACTCTCTGGTTGGGACCCAGAGCATCCCTTGAGCACTACCCTCCTTCTCAAAATCACCATCATGTCCACAAAACTTATGCTAATTTAAAACAGTTGTAAGTGAAATACTCATATATTTTAGAAAATGTAAAAAAATAGATGAGGCTGGAGAAGAATACAGTGGGTAGGACACTTTTTTTGCATGCAACCATGGAGGTTTGATCCTCCGTACCCCAATAGTCTCCTGAGCCCACTTGGAGTGATTACTGAGTGCAGAGCCTGGGGTAAGCCCTAAGCGCTGCTGGTGTGCCCCTCCCTCCAAAGAGAGAAGAGAGAAGTATAAAGAAAATCCGTATTCTAGCAGTCTACTGTTAAAACATATCCACTTTCAGTCTTTTGTTGTGGACATAAAAATACAGATAGACAGTTTTCGTTCTGATGAGGACATGTCTCAGAGTCTATTAGGGCCTCTCTTAGCTGGCACCCCTTGGGCTTCCTGGATCTGGATGCTGCGCTTCTCCAGCTCTGGGAGCTTTTCAACAATGATGTCTTTGACTGTTACTTCCTCATTGCGGTTACCTTCTTGTCCCTCTGGGACCTTGATCGTTCTGATGTTGTTCCTCTTAAATTCATCCCATAGTTCTCTTGTCTGTTGTGGATTTATTTTGAGGTCTTTTTCCATCTTCTGCTATTGCCTGGAGGTTTTCTGCATCTCATCTTCAAGCTTAGTGATCTGTCTTTACTCTGCCGTTGGGGGCATCCACTGAGTTTTTCATTTCACTTACCAATTTTATTTTCCCTTTCATATCCTCTGTGTTTTATTGGATGTCCATTCCACTGTCTTGAACTCATTAGACAGCCTCTGAATTCGTCTCTGAATGCTTTATCAGAGAGATTGTGTATGTGGCATTCCTCACTGAGGCACAGGACTCCTATCCTCACTCTTCATGGTGGGTTTCTGCGCGGTTCCCATGGTGCCTGTGGTGATCTGGAGGTGATTCTTTCCAGTGCCCTGTTCAGCGTTCCCCTTCCATTACCGGGGAGCTCCGACTCTAGGGGAAATCTGCGGGTGGTCATCTCTTTTTTCCAGTCAGGGATATTCCCTTCCAATTTGGTGTTCCTATGTAATTGTATGGTGTCTCTCGCACTGACTCAGTGAGTGCATTCTTTGGCCTGAACTAATTGCTACTTTTTGATTAGGGTTGTATTGTTTCTTGTTCTTACTGCTACTTTTTTGGGTTTTGGGGGAATGTTGATTGGAGCAAGGGCTAATGTGATTGGACTGTTGGCCTAATGTGGTTGGGGGATACAGGCTGTCCTTGGGAGAGTTGAGTATAAAAGGCCATGATGTGATTGTTACAGGATATGAAAGGGGAAATTACCTGGCAACTGCTGCCTGGCAAACCTTGCTTGCTGCTGGTCTGACCTGTGGGAGGAGCAAAGCATTAGTCTTGTTCATCCTTTCTTTGATCTCCGTATGCATCCTTAAGTGTTTGATTCTAAATTCCTTATCAAAGAGGTTACTGTTTGGGTCAGCTGGACTGGCATCTTCACTCACTGAGCCTGGTGAGTTTTTTGGTTGCTTTATCATTGTGACTATTTTTGCAGTTTGAAACTGTTTCTTGCATTTTTTTTTTTTTTTGCTTTTTGGGTCACACCCAGAGATGCTCAGGGGTTACTCCTGGCTTTGCACTCAGGAATTACTCCTGGCGGTGCTTGGGGGACCATATGGGATGCCGGGGATCGAACCCGGGTCGGCCGCGTGCAAGGCAAACGCCCTACCCGCTGTGCTATCGCTCCGGCCCCTGTTTCTTGCATTTTTGTGTGTGGTTAGGAGCCACATCTGGGCCACCCCTGGCTAGTCTCAGGATTTTTTTTTTTTTGCTTTTTTTGGATCACACCCGGCAATGCACAGGGGTTACTCCTGGCTTTGCACTCAGGAATTACTCTTGGCGGTGCTCAGGGGACCATATGGGATGCTGGGATTCGAACCTGGGTTGGCCGCGTGCAAGGCAAACGCCCTACCCGCTGTGCTATCTCTCCAGCCCCTAGTCTCAGGATTTACTTCTGGCTCTGTGCTCAGGGATCACTCATGATGGTGCTCAAGGGACCATATGCAGTGCCAGCGATTGAACCTGAGTTGGCTGCATGCAAGGCAAATGCCCTGCCCACTGCTCTAGCTTTCCAGTCCCGTATTTATGTCTTTCTAAGTAAATTCCATTCAATAAATGCTATCTTGCTTTACTTAAAAAAAAAAAGCATAATTAATTTGAATCTTTTCCTCAAAAATTTTAAGGTAATCAAAGTGAAGAAAATAGGGTCTAAAGCTAAGAGAACTTTATCCTAGAGGATGTGAACTTCTTTATAATTTTGGAGATTACAGTTTGAAGATATATATTTTTGTATATATGTGTTTATATAATATATGCATCTATTGTATAATATCTATATTATATTTTACATATATATGCATATATGTATATATAATATAATCTACATATTATCTATATTTTCTGTCATTGTGTATTTATACATATTATATATAAAACAAATAAACATTAACACAAACAGATATACATACATACACGCACACACAAACACACACACACCACACACACACACACACACACACATATACATATATATATTTGTTACTGAGTGATGCTTCAGACTTACTCCTGATTCTGTGCTTAGTGATCACTCCTGGAGGTGTTTGGGGGACCATGTGGGGTGCCAAGGACCAAATCCAGGTTGGCTGCATGCAAGGCAAACTTCAACGTATATTTCTAGAAAAAATGTATAATCCCTGTGTGATCATTTTTGAGGAAATGGGGGAGGTACTTTTTCTTTGAGCAGCGGGTCATGACGGGAGGCGTGTTGGTAACAGTTTTCTCTTTATCCCATAGCTTCTCCTTTTTCCCTGCCCTTCCTCTACAAGCTGGCGCAGATCTTCCACCATCTCCGGGAGGCCGTGTTTCTCACCTCTGCCACTGCCCGTGACTGAGTTGTCTTTCTCAGTTACCCCAACATGCTTCTTCCTACATCTGCGGCCACAGAAGAGACTAACTCATCCTTGCAGCCTTGTCCTGTTGCCCTATAGGCTCCTGCATGGATGGGGCCTGTCTAACTCTTCAAAGAATTGTTTCAGTCAGGTGAACTATATCTTGTTACATGAATGCTCTTCCATTGTACCCCACTTTTTCCAGGTAGGAAATGTAGAGACAAAGTGAGGCCAGAGGGCATAGGTCCTCTAAAACCTGTTATAACCTTTCATAAAAGAGGATGAATAAGAAAACTTCATCCTTGAAACATTCTATCTCGGCAAGGGGTTGATTTCTCAGTGTTATTTATTTTATTTTTATAATTATTGGGTGTGGTTTTTTTTTTTTTTGGTGATACTGGAAATAGCTCAAGGGTCACTCTTGGTGGTGCACAGGGGACCATATGTTGTGCTGGGGATTGAACCAGGGCTAGTGACATGTAAAGCAAGATATCTCTCCGCTATCTCTCAGACTCCAAGTGGCTTTTTTAAAGAAAGTGAGGCTGCCCAGCTCTTCCCACTAGGTAAAGTAATCTTGCTTGGTGCCCCTTGGGCATCTCCTCATTTTTCCAGGTTATCAGTGGCCAGGCCCTGTTTACACTTTGTATCTTTGTCCTCTCTAACCCATTTAATAACTCCTTTCCCTTTATGCAGTAGTTATTTTTGTACTTTTATCTAATTATTGTTTTTATTAGGTTCTGCCTGTTTCCCTGCCTCCCTGGTATACACTCACCAGGGAGGCTTCCTCTTCTCTGTGTCCTGTTCTAGTTGTATTCCCTTGTATAGTGCATACATAATTCTGCTTGCATGGCCTTGAAAAATAGGCCAGGCTCAGAGCCTGGGGAGCTGAAAATGGGTAATAATCAGGTGAGTTAGAGCTGGTGTGCTGGGAGCGTCAAGCAGAGGAGGGATAAGGATTGGAAGACAACAAACAAGTTTATTGTTTGAGACAGGAGGCCTTGTCTTTAGCATTTGATTATGGGCAAATGTGTGGACTATGTCAGTGTTTTTTGTCATTGGTCACAAGATTTTTACGTTTCTGTGGAAGTAAATGTAGAGCATTGCTTTGCCGTCAAGGTTTGAAAAGTGTCCATATGGGCTCAGCCTTCTGTGTTTAATAGCCCTACAAACTGCCCTTCCTGGGACCTCAGTCAGTGTTTGATGTGAGAATATAGGAGGTACTTCCTACTGCATGGGGGAAAATATTTGCACACAGTATATCAGATAAAGGGATAATATCCAAGGCACATAAAGTACTCACAGAGCTCAACAACAAAATATCCGATAACCCCATCCAAAATAGGAAAGAAGAGATGAACAGACTTGTTTGGTTCAGCCTTTTGGAAAACAGTATGGTGACTTCTCAGAAAAGTTAAAAAAGAACTTCCATATTACCCGACAGTTTTATTTCTTGGTATCTATCCCATAAATGCAAAGACATTAATTTGAAAAGATATATGCATACCTATGTTCAACGTAGTACTTGGAATGATATGGAAGCCACCTGTGTCCAGTGATAGATGAATGGATAACAAGTTGTATATATACAACTTGTGGAATACTTACTATGCAACCATAAGAAGAAAAAATCTTGCAGTTTATTACAACTTGGATGAACTGCAGAGGATCATGTTAAGTAAATTAGTTAGCGGGAGGAAGACAAATCACAGTTCTCACTCATCTGTGATGTATAGAATAGAAAAAGAGAATAGATTGTATAGAATGATAAACCTTGGCCGTGTGGGGAACCAAAGAGGTAGACGCTGTGGAAGGTGTTGCCACTGTGGGGTGATGAGGTGTGGGAACTCAGCATTAAACCATCAACATTAATGCTATTATATATATAACCTAAACTCTGATAAATAAAGTTTAAAAAATTAATGTAGGTGGTGCATAATTAGCTTTTCTTTGGTTGATTTCCAAGAGTCAGTAGCTCCTCTTTAGTAAAATGGGTAACCCTTGAAAGGTGTGGTATGGTATGCTTCAACTCTCTAGGAGACAGACCTATGCTTTTATATATTTACATAATGCTTTTAATCCGTTAAGAATGCTCTAAACTTTGAATGTTCTTTAGACTGATGTGTTGTCATGAAAATGTCCTGTTTACCTGGAGAAAGCCCCCAGGACCCAGAGTAAAACTCAGAATTTTCATGAATTTAAGACCCCTTCTGTACATACGCCTCTGTGCATGCTGCCCTCTAGCTGTACAGCCAGTTAACAGTTTCCTGAGCACTGCCTTTCCTGTCTATTCGCTCTGCAAGGTTCTGCTTCCTACTTCCTCTTGCTGGTGAACTCAGCCTTCCATACTCATTCACGGTAACCTCTTTCTTAATAGCCCATTTCCAAATTACTGTTCCATATCCTTCTGTGATAGTGACTTATGGCCTTATAATTGTGACAATCATTGTTGTCTTAAGTAACTGACCTTTCTGAAGCTGAAGAATATGGCTTGTCAGGATTGGATCTGTGATCTGCCACTCACAGTGTAGGTGACTGCTGGTGACTGATTTAACCTCCCTTGGTCTTCAGTGTGTCTGGTAGCCTGGCCTGCTACCTTCCTCATCAGATGGTGTATTAGATCCAGAAATGGTCTGATGACGCTGATCTTTTCTACGAATGTAGGCTGGTACTACTGTGATTCTTCATCTGCAGGCTTAAAAAGGTCAGGAGTGAAGGGGGCTTCTTTGTTAGACTTACTAATACTGTTCTGTGTAGGAATCATTAGTCATACGTGACTCTTCCAGGCAGAAGATGGAGGCCCTAGTAATGTTTGGGGAAAACTCTCTGGACCCTGAAATCAGCCCAAAGACATGAAGGACTTTGAGATAAAAGGACTTCTCAGAACCCCAGAAAACCATTGATTATGCAGAATTCCTGGCCAGATGCAAGGATAGCTCCCTGAGAAGAGAGGGAGCTGCATCTCTGGGGAACAGGCTCATTTTCTGAACAAGGCCATGTGAAGAATATTAAAAGAAGACCAACTGCTCTGAGTTCTTACCATTGGCAACCACCCTAGCAAGGGACTGGGCCTGGTACGGCGGGGGGTCAGGGGAGGAGTTTGGGGAAATTGTATATAAACTAACTTGGTAGAGTAAGAGACACACACTTCCTCCGTGTCTTGAGATGTATACTTTCCTAGCCTTGCATTACCTCTTTTACCAAATCTGCACAAGATTTCTTACTTTAGGGAACAATTCCCCCTATGGGGAAGTGGCTCATACATCCCTACTTGGGATGTGTACTTTGCTTTTTCCACTCTGGCGATGCACAGGGGTTACTCCTGGCTCTGCACTCAGGAGATTCTGGGAATCGAACCTGGGTTGGCTGAGTGCAAGGCAGCCGCCCTACCTGCTGTGCTATCGCTCCAGCCCCGCCCTGTTCTCTTTTAATCATGAGTTTTACCTACCTCTCTTTCCTTCCCTTCTTCACTTCCCAAATAAACTTGTTTTACTTCACTATTCCTCTCCTTCAATTCTCTTTATGTGGAGGAAAGGCAGGGTCCCTGAAAGGCCTGGGTGAGATCTAGGACTGACTTCCCTTTCCTGCAAAGAGCAACTTGCTCCAGGCCAGTTCCACAGCTCCCTGAGAAGTCCGGTGTCAAGGGTCATTTGCTACACTGCTGGCAGAGTAAACGGAACCTAGATGGCCTTGTGGGACTGGTGGACATGAGGTCTTCAACGTGCAGGTGCTCAGAGTGGACTTTCTTTCATCAGTCCTAGATTTTTCAGGCACTTCCCTGGGTGACCAGAGTGGATAGAAAGGGAAGTAGGAGATACTTTCTTGAGACTGCCACCTCTCCTCCCCACTTCACATAACCACCCATGAGCTGATGGGTGTTATGTCTTCCATTGGCAACATGGCTTTTGAGCACTTGTAAGAGTATACTGAATTTCAAAGCATTTATAAATTATTTTTTTGATTGATTACATGTTGGAATGATAGTATTTTGGATATGTTGGATTAAATAAACATAAGATTACAGAAATTGCCATTGTTCTTATTTTGACTCGGGAGTCATATCCAGTGGTGCCCAGGGCTTACTTCTGGCTCTGTGTTCAGGGCTCACTTCTGGTAGTGCCTGGGAGACCTTCTCTGGTGCTGGGAATCTAACTGGAGTCAGCCACATGGAAGGCAAGCATGATAACTCCTGTAATAGCTTCCTAGCCCTATTCAAATGATTTAATTTTCTTTATATTTGTGATTTGATTATTGTTCTCTAGTACAGTGCTCTCCAGTACCCAAGTTCAGAGGGGATGATAACCAGAAGCAACCTTGCATGATGGGTTTTTGAAGGAAAGACCATCTGTTATGTTTTTATATTCCTTGTAAGTTAAGAAAATGGTACCCAGAGTGGTAAAACGATATGCCCCAAATTACACAGCCTGATTAAGATCAAGGTCTTCTGACCCTCAAATTTTTTGGGGGGGGGGTATGGGGTCATACCTACCAATGCTCAGGGGTTACTCCTGGCTCTGCACTCAGAAATTAATCCCAGAGACCATATGGGATGCTGGGGATCCAACCCAAGTCAGCCACATGCAAGGCAAACACGCTGCCCGCTGTGCTACTGCTCCAGCTCCAGACCCTCAATTTCATTTTATTTTATTTTTATAGTCATTTTTATTTATTTATTTTTAAAGATTTTTTAATGAATCACCATGAGATACAGTTACAGATTTACGAGGTTTTGTGATTATGTTTCAGTCATACATGATCGAGTACCCATTCCTCCACCAATGCTCATTCTCCACCACCAATGATCCCAGCATCCCTCCTGCCTCAGCCCCCTCTGCCTCTGTCTCTCCTTTTGGGTGTTGTGGCTCACAATACAGGTACTAAGTGGCCATCATGTTTGGTTCATAGTCTACTTTCAGCACACATCTCCCATCCTGAGCGAGCCCTCCAAGCATCATTTACTTGGTGGTCCCTTCCTTTTTACTTGGTGGTCTCAGCTACCTTTTCCCCCAACATGTGAGGCTGGTTTCCAAGCCATGGAGCAATCCTCCTGGCCCTTATCTCTACTATTCTTGGGTGTTAGATTCCCATTATGTTATTTTACAGTCCACAAATGAGCACAGTCATTCTATGTCTGTACCTCCAGACCCTCAATTTTAATGTTTCTTTTACTCTACTTTAAATGACTTAAAATTAGTCACTCCCTAGTTGAACTTTATTATTAATATGTAATTTTATTAATACATAAAATTTTCAGGAAAACTAACTTTAGATGGAATTAAAAAATTTTTTTACTTACTCTTTTGGAAGAATACAACATAGGACAGATATTTTAAAGTTCAATAATGTGGAGATCCAGCACTCTGCTGTGGTCAGAAGACTGGGAGGATGGGCTAGGGTGGGAAGGAGAAATCAGGCTGTGTGGATGGGGAAAAGGATGGGGGTAAGTAGGGTTCTGTTTCTAGTAAAGGGGCTGAAAGGTATGTACATGATTTCTATTCTTTTGCATGTATGTACATGTTAGCTGGCCTTTTAAATATTTGAATCTTATATATGGCATAGCATTCAACAATAACAAAAAGATTATTCATGGGACAGCGATGAAAAACTGAGGTATGGGGCAGGAGTGATAGCACAGCGGGTAGGGCGTTTGCCTTGCACGCGGCGGCCGACCCGGGTTCGAATCCCAGCATCCCATATGGTCCCCTGAGCACCGCCAGGAGTAATTCCTGAATGCATGAGCCAGGAATGACCCCTGTGCATTGCCGGGTGTGATCCAAAAAAGCAAAAAATAAAAAAATTAAAAAAAATAAATAATAATAATAAAGGAAGATTTAAAAAAAAAAGAAGAAAAAAAAAAAAGAAAAACTCAGGTATGCGGGTTTTGTGACCAAATCCAAGCTCTCATTTTGGTTGGAGATGGGCTCCCTTTTAGGAGCCTGGCAGTCAAGCCCAGGAGCCGCCTCTGGTGCCACACAAGCTCATTATCCAGACATGATCCGGAGACTCATATATAAATCTTGAGAGAGATCAACAAGCTGCAAAGATGCTTCCGGACCCCAAAGTTACCATCCAGTTAAAATTCAGCAGTATCACCCCATTCAAAATTTTAGAATTCCTGGAGCACACAGTCACAATTGCAACATCTCAAACTCTACACCACTAATATACCAGGAGTAGCACATCATATGTAATGAGATGTAAAGTAGAAGGCAACCTCAATTAAGAAAATTAAAAAAAAAAGAAAATAGCTAACAGGGAGCAATATGACGCCCACTATAGCCGTGCCACAGCACCCTGCACCAGGTTGTTTCACTCGGGGTGCCCCAGAGGCGGTGGGGCGGTGAGAGCCCTCCCCACCCCAAGGGACCCAGCCCCAGCAGCCGAAAAATATCCACTACCCTACTACTGCCATGCTCAAGGCCGCTTCCTACATGCTCAGGCCAAGCCTCACGCATGCACGAGTGAACCTATCCCTGGACACATCATAAGACACTCCCTACCCATTCTCCAAGAGTACCACACCACATTTGATGGGGTTCAAATAGTAGGCAACCAATCATAGAGGGAAATATATATGTATGCATATGTATATTTTCATATATATATACGAAAGTTCACATCACTCAACCTTTAACAGCATGTTTGTGATATCCTAAAGAAGGTCTTAATGGCCCCTGCCAAAATAGAACAATCTTCACACTATTTCCTCTATTGATACTTTTTTTGTAGCATTCCCAGCAGTTTATCATAACAAACAATACAAAATATATTATTTCGGCTGTGTTTTGGAACAGGGCTTGGGACTTGAGATGGAAACATCCCAAATATGGTGGTGGGAAGATGTAATGGTGGTGGGATTGGTGTTTGGATATTAAATGTAATCAAATATTGTGAACTACCTTATAAAATAAAAAAAGAAAACTAACACGCAAGGCAACATGTAAGAAAGAACATGGTAGTAATCTCGTATACAAGGACTTAATGGCTGAGGGTGAGATACAACAATCTTCATATACTTTCTTACAAGGAAATCTTTTTTTGATAATTTTTAGCAAATTATTCACAAGCAATATGAAATTATTTAGGGCCTGCTATTGGGACAGGCTTGGGGGTGGTTGGGAAAATTGGGAATAATGGTGGTGGGAAGGTGCAATGGTGGAGGGACTGGTGCTGGAATATTGAATGTAACAAATTGTAGCACTGTAGTACTGTTGTCCCGTTGCTCATCAATTTGCTCAAGCGGGCACCAGTAATGTCTCCATTGTGAGACTTGTTACTGTTTTTGGCATATCAAATATGCCACGGGTAGCTTGCCAGGCTCTGCCGTGCAGGCGGGATACTTTCGGTAGCTTGCCAGGCTCTCTGAGAGGGGCGGAAGAATCAAACTCCAGTCCTGCAATAAATTATCGTGAACAAAACTTTATGTATATAGGGGCTAGAGCGATAGCACAGCGGGTAGGACATTTGCCTTGCACTCGGCCAACCCGGGTTTGATTCCCAGCATCCCATATGGTCCCCTGAGCACCACCAAAGGTGATTCCTGACCAGGAGTGACCCCTGTGTATCGCCAAGTGTGACCCAAAAAGAAAAAAAACAACTTTATGTATATAAAAAATATATTTATAGAAGAGAAAATCTTTCACCCTAATTTCCATGTTCTCCAGTTTCCTGACTTCATGCCACGAAATGTTGCAGTTTGTTCTTCTAGAGCTAAACTCTTATTTTAAGCTATTTTCCCCCATCTTACACAAATGATGGCACATCACATACTGAGCCTTATATTTAATCCTGGGTAATGACTATCTCAGCTCATGTAAAACTGCTTTATTTCTACTAGTTACATTAACTGTATAAATCTCCTGCACAATCCCGTTTTAATGTCTTGTGTTAAATATCAACCTCTTAACCTTCTCCTTAATTTAGAAATAGAGCAACCCTGATTGGTAATACTTGTTCTTCCTTCCTGGCAAACTAAAGGCGGTCTGTCAAGCCCTCCTTATAACTCCTACAGCTAGTGCTGGGAGGAAAGAGCAGGCCCTTTCTGCTTAGTGAGATCTAGGATGGCAGTGCAGCAGTGTCTGTCATGTTTTCTGCTTTAAAAGACAAAGGAGCTGGAAAAATACTTCAATAGGCCGAGTACATGCTTTGCATGCTGGAAGCTTAGGATCAATTCCTGGGGCCACACAGTTCCCCTGAGTATACCTGGATCAGTGTTTCTCTACCTCCCTGCCCCAAGCCTCTGCCCGCAGCAGTTCAGGTATGGCCCCCAAACCAACCAGGCCACTCCTTTCAATCTATTCCAGTCTATTCAGCCTTGTGCAGGTCCAAGATTTTCTGTAGCTTTTTATCTCTTTCAAGATTTATGGATGGGTCTCTGGAGCAAGGCTGATATAGGAGTTGTGTGGCTGAGCCAGAGGTGGTTTGTGGGCGTGGCTCCCCCATATCTAACTTTGGGTGGTTTAACTTCTCAGAAAACTTGGTCCTAAGTTGTTGGAGTCTGGCCAGAGGCATAGCAGCGATTTGGGGGTGTCAGTGGTTTGGGGTACACCATCAGGCTGCTGCTGTCCTCTCCCCCTCCAGGCTGCGCTGCTCCCTCTGGACCCCATGGCTCAGGAACTCTGGGTATCTGGGTGGGCCATAGTCACCAGAGCAACAGAGCCTGCCCAGGGGCACGGCCCCCATCCTCAGTCTCCAGACATTTGGCACTCAGAGGTTTTCCTACACAAATGCTGTGGGCGGTACTGGTGGCACAGGCTGGTCCAAGGAAGAAGTGGTGGCAGGGACCCCCTGATGGCAGAGTTGCCTCAGCTGGCCTCCCATGGTGGGATCCTGGGTGCCCCCCAACTCCTGGGCCCTCGCTCAATCGTAGGCAAGCTGAACCCGAAGAGCCCTATTCCTGCGCTACACTTCATCCAGCACGCGGCTGTCTGTCCTTGGAGCTGCGAGCCGCGGGAGCTCCTCTGTGGGGTCACGGGGCCTGTGCGGGCTCTGCTGCCATCTTCACGAGGCCATTCCGCTGGCACTCTGCCGCCAGCACCAGTTTGGTTCCACCTAAAGCCACCCTTTTTGAGAAAAAATATTTAAAGGCCACTTACAGTCATTCACGCAGAAATTTTGTGAGCCCATTGGTCCCGTTGTTCAAAGCGCTGAGAGCTGCGGCTGTTCTGCCCACTCTTGCGCCTGCTGCCACCATCTGGGGACTGTCCACTCTCACTATTAAAATGGCAGTTCTTCACCCAGTCTTAAGAGCCAAACCATTTATTTCAGCACTTTATAGTCAAACCATTTCAGGAAATCAACAGATACTTGTTTTGTCCCCTACCTGTTTAAAGGCAGACAATCGTGTTGGTCCACCTAGATCAATCCCTCTTGTATGGGGAGCAGAAACAACTTCTTCTAATATAATAATAGACGTAAGCAATTCATTATATTAGTGTTATTGGTTTACTTTGTTATTTGTTGTAAACTTCAATAAGGGGCGGGGGGCGTGGCCTCTGGGTGGTGCGTGGACCGAGCAGCCCAGATGAGCTGGAAGCCTCCTCCTGGCTGTGGTGCCCACATGAACCTCAGAAAGAGGGGGCTCCTGCAATTTTAGAAGTGCACCAGAAGTAGGACTCTGACCAGGACCGGCACCAGTGCTAGGCCCTTCCCCACAGCGGCAGCAGGGGTTGTGGTCTCCCGGACAGCGGCCTCTTAGTTAATGTCCCCTTTCAGAGCACTTTGGACTCATATCTCTACCACCAGTTACCTAATTCTTACAAGGACAGCCAGCCACATTAGGCCAATAGTCCACCAGCCTATTCCAGTAAAAATACTCCCCAAACTCAACAAAATACCGGTGAACACAAGAATCTGAACAAGCCTAATGTAAAAGAACAACATCCTCTGAAGCTGTACTAGAGGCCTCACATAAGTCACACAGGAGCACCAAGAGGAAGTGAGTCTTCTAGAAGGAGACCACCACCAACCAAGCCCATCCGGAGCCCTCCCTCGCAGCGGGAGGGGGACACTGCGAGTGAACTACTGCAGCAACATGGAGTAGTATGGAGTGGTATGGAGTAGTATGGAGTAGTATGCGCAACAGCACAGATCCCCACCACTAGGAGTGGATGAAAAAAATAGCCCTGAAGCCTCAACAGAGAATACCCACATATACAACCTCTCTGATATAAATTTCAATAAGCTTTGTTATCCCTTATTAGTCTTTGAGGCGCCAGGGGCTCATCCTGGCAAATGATGCTTTACTGCCTCTGACTCTGCCTCCTCAGGGCAAGACATAAAGAATCCTTTACATGCACATGCACACAAGGTTGGAAGCTGACCCAGGAACTTTGAATCTTAAGAGTTCTTCCCAGCTCACATAGAAACAGCACCACAGAGGAGCTGGCAGTGACAGGAGCTCTGTGTGAGGCCCCAAGGCACCTTATCAGGGACCAGTCTGGGTTTTTTCCACCCAGGTGTTTTTGTCCCTTTTGTTCAGAGAAATAAAAACCAATTCTCTTTTTCTCAAATTATTTTTATCAAGGTATCATACTTTACAGTTCTGTAACTATGAAGTATTGACTTTAACATTACTGTGTAGCCCTACCTGTACAATAATATTAAAGTCAATATTTCATAGTTGCAGAACACTACAACCAGTCTTTCCACATCCCTCCACTATTACCTCACCCCTAAGTTCTTACTGATTATATCTCAGGATTTGTTTCCATTGGGAATTGTCTCATCATGCTTTTTGTCGCTTTTTAATTCTATACATACAAGTGAGATCATCTGATATTTATTTCACTTTTTTGACTCATTACACTTAGCATGACCTTGCCAGATCCCTCTACATTTCAGAAAACTGAACAATCTCATCTTTTCTTATAGCTAAATAGTGTTAATTGTGTATCACTGTATCACTATATCACTGTCATCCTATTGCTCATTGATTTGCAAAAGTGGGCACCATTAATGTCTCCATTGTGAGACTTGTTACTGTTTTTGACACATTGAATACACCACAGGTAGCTTGCTAGGCTCTGCCATGCGGGTGAGATACTCTCAGTAGCTTGCCGGGCTCTCCGAGAGGGACGGAGGAATCGAACCTGGGTTGGCTGTATGCAAGGCAAATGCCCTGCCTGCTGTGCTATTGCTCCAGCCCTCAATTGTGTACATATTTCTTTATGTCTTTGTCCACTTATCTGTTGCTGGGTATTTGGACTGTTTCCAGATACTATTATAATTAGCACCACGATGAACATAGGTACACATACATCTTTTTTTTTTTTTCTTTTTGGGTCACACCCGGCAATACACAGAAGTTACTCCTGGCTCATGCACTTAGGAATTACTCCTGGTGGTGCTCGGGGAACCATATGGGATGCTGGGAATCAAACCCGGGTCGGCCGCGTGCAAGGCAATTGCCCAACCTGCTGTGCTATTGCTCTGGCCCCACATGCATCTTTTTGAATTTATGTTTTTGTGTTCTTGTGATAGATTCTCAGGAGTGGGATCTCAGGGTTATTTGAAAATTCTGTCACTGTCACTGTCATCCCATTGCTAATTGATTTGCTGAGTGGGCACCAGTAATGTCTCCATTGTGAGACTTGTTGTTACTATTTTTTGTATATAGAATATGCCACGGGTAGCTTGCCAGGTTCTGCCATGTGGGTGAGATACTCTCTATAGCTTGCTGGGCTCTCCGAGAGGGGCAGAAGAATCGAACCTGGGTCAGCTGCGTGCAAGGCAAACGCCCTACTCGCTGCACTATCGCTCCAGCCCCTCTCCAAACTGTTTTCCAGAGAGACTGAACTATGCAATAGTCCCACAAACAGTGACTCAGAGTTCATTTCACCAGATCACTGCCAAAACTACTGCTTCTAATATGTCATATAGACTATTTTTAATGTGTTAAAGTAATATTTTGTTGTCATTTTTGAGTTTCTCTAATAATAAGTGATGTTGAACATTTTTTCATGTACTTGTTTGCTATGTTTATGTTCTTTTTCAGGAAACATCTGCTTGCCCCCCTCCCCCTTTTTTGATGCCATTGGTGTTTTTTGTTGTTTTGAGCTTTGAGAATACTTTATATGTTTTAATTATTATTAACACTTTAATGTATGATGTGAAAAAAATTTTCTGCCAGCTAATGAGATATCTTTTTTAATTTCAGGTCTCATTTATGTTCCAGTACAAAAGCAGAAACTATTTTGTTTGATATTAGTCCTCTTTCCTCCCTCCCTCCCTTCCTCCTTTCCTCCCTTCCTTCTTTCCTTCTTCCTTTCTTTCCTTCCCCTGTCAATGCTCAGGGGTTATTCCTGGCTCTGCATTGAGGAATTACTTCTGGTGGTGCTCAGGGAATCATATTGAGATGCTGGGGATTGAACCCGGGTTGGCCACTAGCAAGGCAAGTGCCCTATCTGCTGTGCTGTCCTTCCAGCTTATTATTTATTTCTGCTTGTGTGTGTGTGTGTGTGTGTGTGTGTGTGTGTGTGTGTGTGTGTGTGTGTGTGGTATTTTACCAGTGGGGTTGTTCATTGAAAATGCCTGTGAGGTCAAGACTTCTGAGGCCTGTTGTTTTCCTCCATGCATTGTGTGGAGGCAGTTTGATGTAGAGGTCTTGAATTGACCTTTGTGTATAATGTAATATAGGGATCTCAATTAATGCTTTTTTCCCATGTGGCTAATTAATTTTCTCAGCATGATTGGTTGAAGAGCTCTCTTTACTTCACTTCATGCATCTGGTTTCTTTGTCATAAATTAGATAATAAATTTGAGGATTTATCTCTGGGCTTTAAACAAACAAAAAAAACCCCACTTTTTTTGTTGTTATTGACCGCCAGTAAGGCAAACACCCTCCCCACTGTACTATTGCTCCAGTACCCCTAAAAAAACTTTTAAAGTTTAGTGAGGTAGAGTAATTCTTTTTCAGGTCAAGAACAAGGACCCACTAGCTGGGAAGCTATCTCAGTACCTATTATGTGTCAGGTATCTTTTCAATTATTGAATCTTGTAGCAGTCAATGAGGTAGGTGGTATAATTTATATTTTAGAGATGACAAAATGGAGAGAGGAATTAAGCAACTTGCCCAATTGTCTACTGTCAGCAAGATAATCTTCCAACTAGTGGGTTCTTGGTCAAAACAAAATACAAAAGTTATGCTACAGAGCTAATTTTGAAGGTTGGTTTTGTTTTTTTTCTTCAAACTAAAAGGACACACATTCAGTAAAAACTCAGTTTTGCTCCAAAATGATGTATACCTTGCAGTGACATAGCCTGTTCTCTGGTTCTATGAGGTGACCTTGGGGAGGCAGAAAGACCTCTTAGGGTTTCAAAACTCCCACTTCACGTTCTTACCCTGAGGGGAGGTGAGGAGCGAAGCTGCTAAGAATTTCACCAGACCTTTTTCTTTGCACTAGCTGTGAAGAATGATAAAGGACATAGGGTAATATCAGTAGCTATAACATAAATGACATAATATACTGATTAATAACACTAACACCACAGTTGTCAAAAGTAATAGTTCCAGGATCTGAACCTGAACTCATGTTTATTTTGTAACAACTAAGGGGATAGAAATGTAAGATAGCATGTAATAAAGATTTGTTGAATGAACTTGGAACTAGCCTTGATAATTGGAGAAGTAGAATCAATAGAAGTTGGTGAGCATCAGAGCTGTAGTGTTGTGGAGGTAGGAGGAGGAGAAGGAAGAGTGATAGTTTTGCATTTATTTTAGGAATATCATTGCTAGGCTCAATGAAGGCCAAGGTAAGAAGTATGCCTTCTTAAATGTACCAGGGAAGACAGGTTGCCTTCCTTTATCTTTCAGTGTGAGATAAATTTATCCTACATCCTTCAGTATAGGTGTAAATACAAGTTGATGACTCAAATGGGAAAGTCAAGTCTCTGTTACATTCCAAGGATGGAGTTTCTTTCTCCTTTCTCTGAAGGAAACAATTCTGTATCTTTGGTGGTCCTAAAGTGCTGTCTTAGAGTTTTGTTCACCCTTCCTCATGCATTACCAAATCTGGAAAAATTGACTCAAGGTCACTTTACCCATTCCAAATACTCTTGAACGTTTTGGTTCTGACAGTAAGTGCAGCCTCCTCACAGTAGGTACTGAAACTGAAACTTTCTGATACCCTGCCTGCCCCTCTTAGCACTTGTTCCTGGGTTCCATGATTACAGTGAGCTGTTTTTCCCCTATTAACTCTATTAATATATTATAGCTTATTACCCAGCCCAGGAAAATTTGAATTCTTACAAGACTTTCTTGGAGGATGGGGTGAGGGCAGCGGAAGGCAGAAATAAGGCCTAAATCCAATAGAATTTATTTGCTGAATAAGGAATTATGAATGTTGGGACCTAACTATCTGAGTTCTTGGTTGCTCTGCAGTCTTGATCAAATTATCTCTCTGTGCCTTATTTTCTTTATCTCTAAAATGAAGACAACAGTTTTGGGGCTGGAGAGATAGCACAGCGGGTAGGGTGTTTGCCTTGCACGCGGCCAACCCGGGTTCAAATCCCAGCATCCCATATGGTCCCCTGAGCACGGCCAGGGGTAATTCCTGAGTGCAGAGCCAGGAGTAACCACTGTGCATCGCTAGGTGTGACCCAAAAAGCAAAAAAAAAAAAAAAAAATGAAGACAACAGTTTTATTTAATTTATAAGTCTGTTGTGAGGATAAAATGGTGCTAAGGTATAAATATTTAAAAAAAGGTTACATCGCAGCAGGGCCGGAGCGATAGTGCAGTGGGTAGGGTGTTTGCCTTGCATGCGGCTGACTTGGGTTCAATACCTGGTGTTCCATATGGTCCTCCAAGCTCTGCCAGCAGTGGCTCCTGGGTACAGAGACCGGAGTAACACCTGAGCATCACCAGGTGTGACCCAAAAGGCAAAAGAAAAAGAATACATCGCATGTGTGAGTTATTGTTGGGATGTGGGAAGTGAGTGGTAGAACTCCATATCATATGCACTGATACCACTTTTTTAAGGTTCTCAGCATAAGAATTAGGTTTTGCAGATGACTACTTAACAAAGCTCTATGCCAATTTTAGATGTTTGTTTAAGGACATTTCATTTTTGGGAGTTGGGGGCTAGCACAGGAAGCACTTTCTTTGTATGCAGGTGCCACTTGTTCTACCCCTGGTACCATATGGTCCTCCAAGTGCCTAACTAGGAATGTGGCTCAGCAGCAAAGCACAAAGACTTGCTTGCATAACTGTGCTACCTGCCTTATTTTCTGTATAATATTTCATGTCAAATGAGCAAAAGTATATAATAAAATTGAAAAAATATCAAGTGATACAAATATCTACATAAATTGGGATAAGCCACTACATAAACTTAATATTGTTAAATAGATTTCGGTGAAATGATATTGCCCTGCTGAACCCCTCTCTTTACATCAGCAATCACTTCCTTGTAGAATGGTGAGATCCTGGTGGTGCATCCATAATACAGCTCGCGGAGGATCTTAATGTACTGAGTTTGAACGCCCTGTTTGGCTAGGGCTTTGATGACCACTTCAGTCTCAACAGAATCGAAGGCCTTCTTTAAATCGATGAATGTTGGACAGAGCGGCATCTTGCACTCTCTCGAAACTTCAATGAGTTTAGTCACCATGTGGATATGGTCGATCGTGCTGAATCCTTTTTGGAACCTGGCTTGCTCGCATGGTTGTCCTTCATCTAGTGTTCTGCCTATTCTATTCAGGATGACACGAGTGAACAACTTGTAGATGACAGACAGCAGGCAGATTGGGCAATAGTTGCTGATGTCCTGGATATCTCCCTTCTTGTACAACAGAACAGTCCTGCTGTTTTTCCACTGGGATGGAACTTTGCATTCAAACAGGTAGTGTGTGAAGAGCCGAGCCAGTGTATTGATGAGTACTGTCAGCAGATTCCTCAGGTGTTCGGGTCTGACCTTGTCTGGGCCAGGTGCTGTAGAGGTCTTTACCGATGAAATGCCATGTTGGATTTTGGAAGGGAGGACATTGGGAATGACATATCCATCCTGCGGAATTTGGTATGTGGGCAGAGGGATGTGGCTGTCAAAGAGATCTGAGTGCAATATGAATAATACTCACCATTGCCCTTCTGGAAGATGTGATAGATCCATCAGGACGTCGGAGGGCAGTCATCTTGGTCTTGTAGTTGGTGAAGGACAGGCGAGCGTTGCGAATACTTTTCCCGGCTTCTGCCAAATCGGCCAACACTTCTGCTCTTCTCTCTTTGAGGTCTTCCTTTATCGCTTCTCTGCACAGCTTTGTGAGCTCGGACATTAGCTTGGGGTTGCCTGAGGCTTGTGCAAACCACATTGACGAATGAGCTTGAGAGTTTCCAAAGACAGGCGTCTGCTTGTGGTTTTCTCACTCTTGGCATTCTTTGCGCAGTCATGGAGGTGCTGAACCAGTCGATCGTATTCCTCGTCGATGTTGTCAAGGATGGCATCTTCCCACATTGCCGCAATAGTGCCAAAGAGCTCCCAGTTGGTGGTCATTCTGGGAGTTCCTTTCTTAAATATAAACTTTGCAGACCTTTCTCCCTGCTCTGTGAAGTAGAATTTTGCACAAAGGAGATGGTGGTTCGATCCTGTTTGAAATTTTGGGACAACAGCGACGTCGGTCAGGCAAAACCTTCGATTGAATATGATGTGGTCAATTTATTTTATTTTATTTTATTTTAAATTTTAATTTTTTTATTGAGTCACCATGTGGAAAGTTACAAAGTTTTCAGGTTTAAATCTCAGTTATACAATGCTCGTATACCCATCCCTTCACCAGTGCAAATATTCCACCACCAAGAATCCCAGTATAGCTCCACCCCGCACCCCCACACCTCTAAACCCCCCACGCCCCTAGCCCCCCCACCTGTGTAACTAATAAATTTCACTTTACTTTCACTTTGATTGCATACAATATTTCAACAAAACTCACTATTATTGTTTGGAGAGTCTCTCCCCTAAAGTCAGACCTGCTGAAAAGGAAGCATTAGATAATTTGTTTTCCATTGCTGAGGATGAAGACGTATGAGGTCGAGTGAATGATGTGGTCAGTTTAATTGTGGAACTGTCCACTGGGAGACTCCCATGTCCAGTGTTTAGATTTGGCCTTCTGGAACTGTGAGTTACTATGGATGGTCTTGGTCGACATGATAAACTCAGGCAGTCTCTCACCCTGATCGTTCCATTGTAGGCCATGGGTCCCAATGTGGAGTTCTTCAGGCCACCTTCTCGATCCTATCTTGGCATTAAAATCACCAACAATGATCTTGTAGAAGGTGTGGTCTTCTTTACAGAACCTCTCCAGTTCCATATAGAACTTCTCAATTTCTTCTTCATCATAGTTGGATGTTGGTGCATAGACAACGAAGATAGAAACTGCAGGCAGTGAGCCACATTTATTCAAGTATAATCGTCCAATTCGGGTTGTTAGACATTCGAATGAATCAATGCTCATGGCCAATTTTGTGTTGACAAGGACACCAATGCCACCGACACCTCTGTTGTCACATGTTCTGAGGAAAGATTCTTCTCCAGTGTCAAAAATTGTGTGATGTGATCGATGTCTTCTTGTTTAAGTCAGACCAATGACGTCCTACTTGATCTTCTGCGCTTGTACCATCAGGTCCTCGATGGATGCTTCTGATGCAAGCGTACGTGCGTTGAAAGTACAGACAGTCGTTTTAGTCTTTCTTTGTTTTGGCAGTCTAGTTCCTCCCTGAGATTTTTTCAGCCTCTCCTTGCTTATCTTTCTTAATGTTGCCAGTGTCAGTGAATGAGGTCCATTGTTGTTACTGTTTTTGGCATATCAAATATACCACAGGTAGCTTGCTAGGCTCTGCTGTGTGGGCTGGGTACTCTCGGCAGCTTGCCAGGCTCTCCGAGAGGGATGGAGGCTTTTAAGGCAGTCTCCAATTACCCTTAGAGGTGTTCCCATGGTTCACACCATATTTGAACCCTATCAAATATGGTGCCAGAATTATGAAAAATGAGTATTAAGTATGTTAGGGTCTATTGCATGGCTGCTTTGCAGCCAAGCATACCAGAGAACAGCCTGGTGCGTGGCGATGACTGGGTAGTGGAGGTAGTGGGGGTTGGCTGGTGAGGTATTTATCTAGCTTGGGTAGGGTGGGGCGTTTGGGTTTGACCCCCTCCCTAGAGTGCCGGAGATTGGAGGAGGCAGACAGAGGATCTTGTTTCCAGATCTTGTTGAGCCTAGAGTCAAAGGTCGCAAAGATCTGCTTATCTGGTTTTGTGGGGCTTCACTCGTGCATGAGGTTCAGACTAAGTGTCCGGAGAGTGGCCTGGTGTGTGGCAGTGGCTGGGTAGTGGAGGTAGTAGGGGTTGGCCAGTGAGGTATTTATCTGGCTTGGGTAGGGTAAAGCATCTGGTGCCACCCTCAAGAACATCATGCGAGAACTGGAATGGGAATGAGAAGGAATGGGAGTGAAGATAGATGGTCGGCAACTGCACCACCTCCGCTTCGCTGATGACATTGTTCTCATAACGCCAAACATTAGCCAAGCAGCACAAATGCTGGCCAACTTCAACCGTGAGTGTGGAAAGGTCAGACTTCAGCTGAACCTCAACAAGACGATGCTCATGAAAAATGAACTAATCCCTGATGCTCCATTTGCTCTCAATGGAACGAACATCTCCAAATGCAGCAGCTATGTGTACCTGGGTCGAGAACTCAACATGAGGAATAACTTGGCGCCAGAACTGCACAGGAGGAAGAGAGCAGCATGGAACGCCTTCAAGAGTGTCGAAGAAGTGGTTAAGAGGACGAAGGACCTCTGACTCTGGGCACATCTTTTCGATTCCATTGTTCTTCCTGCGCTAACATACACCTCAGAGACCTGGGCCCTACGCAAACAGGATGAGAATGCTATTTGGGTATCCCAAGGAGAAATCGATTTTTTTTTCTTTTTGGGTCACACCCGGTGATGCACAGGGGTCACTCCTAGTTCTGCACTCAGGAATTACCCCTGGCGGTGCTCAGGGGACCATATGGGATGCTGGGAATTGAACCTGGGTTGGCCGTGTGCAAGACACGCCCTACCCACTGTGCTGTTGCTCCATCCTCCCAAAGAAGAATTGAAAGAGCTATGCTAGGAGTATCACATCTCACTCAAGTGAGAGAAGGAATCTGGAGTTCCGACCTCCATCGATGGTCAAGAATCAGGAACGCTGTCTCGTTTGCCAAGACATCAAAAATCAGATGGTCCAGACATGTAATGCGATTCAGAGATGACTGCTGGACTGGAGCAGTTACTGACTGGATTCCACGGGACGTCTAAAGACCGTGTGGCCGCCCACCAATGAGATGGTCAGACTACTTTGTCAAAACCCTGAATGAATGATTTGAGGCTCTTCCTGTTCTTGGAGTGAGCAGATATCATTGGGCTACACTAGCTCGTGACAGGGACAAATGGAGAAGTTACTGGTGCCTGCTCGAGCAAATCGAAGATCAACGGGAAGACAAGTGATACAAGTGATATTAAATAGATTGATTAGATTTATTAAAGTTAGCTGAAAAACATTTGAATTGTGTGTGCCTGAAGTAGATAAGTTAAATTTGTACATAATGACTTTACAAATAGTTACTTTAGTAAGAGTTAAACAGCCCAGAAGAAATCTGTGCATAGATGCAGTGAGGATTTCAGTATTGGCCTCTAATCAACTGAAGTCGTTTTGTGAAGGAGGCTCTGATTATTTTTAGTTTCCCCAGTGCTGGTCTTCTCTGCATTGTGGGGTCGGTCCTGAGGAAGCCCACTGCTGCCTTAACTCTTTGTGAGTTCTATGGGACTGGCTGGTGGCTAACTAAGTGGCTGACTTCTCTCAAGGGAGGTGAGTTTAACAGGGATCAACTGTTAAAGCTCTGGAAAAGATGTTCTGAAAGTCGAAGCTCCAGCTCATCCTAATTGTGAGACTGGAAATTAGAGTTCACATTTATGGAGCTGGAGAGATACCTCCACAGACTTATCACATGATTTGCATGTGGAAGGTCCAAGTTTGATTCCTGGAACTACATGGTTCTCCAGCACAGAGCTGGGATAGACCCAAGCACCACTGGACTCTTTTTTTTTTTTTAATTTAAAAAGATAATGTTTTAAGTCTTTCATTTGTAAAACTGGGACAATGAAACATTTTATTTTATTTTAATAATAAGAGATTTAAACCCTTAGCAGTAGATGTAAGGATTTGGCTCATACAAAAATGTTCAGCATTTTTAGAGCCCCACGCCGGCTGATGACGAGAAATAACCATCTCTTTTGGTTTGTTTTCCCTTTGTCAGGCAGCGTGGTGATTACTAAACAGGCGTGATCTCGGTGGCGCGGGACGAGGGGGGAAAAAAATAGAAAAGTTATGTAACAAACAGCGGGACTTAATATCTCTACATTCTCAGCAATGGAGAGCCATCAAATGCTTCCTTGACAGTGGGACTGTCTTCTCTTTTTTGGGGGGAAACCGTAGCAACAATAGTGAATTATGTGTTGAAACATGGACTGTAACCAAGATAAAGCGTAAACGAAGTGAAACTTATCACTTACAAGGGCGGGGACTGGGGGGGTGGGAGGGGGCGGGAGGTATAATGGGGTGGTTGGTGATGGAATATGGGCACGGGGTGAAGGGAAGGGTGTTTGAGTACTGTATAACTGACATAATCATGAGAACTTTGTAACCCTCCACATGGTGATTCAATAAAATTTAAATTAAAAAAAAATGTTCAGCATTTTGGCTACCACTATAGTTGAATTTGAGAATATGATCCCATAGTACAAAACTTCATCAGAGGGGTGAAAAAAAAACACGTGCCTAGTGACTAGAATTTGGTAGAGGTTAAGTTGTTTTAATATTCTGGTACTGGGATTGAACCCAGGGTCTCTCACACACAAGGCATGTGCTGTATATTACTGAACCACTTCCAAATCCCTGGGAAAAGTTCCTTTCCAAGACTGAAGTCTTGCACTCTGGGAATTGCTTTCTCATAACTAGTCTGAATTTAACTCTATCAGCAAAAAGGATACTGTATTAATCAGGGTTCTCTAAAGAGATAGAGACAAATAGGAATACATATATATGTATTATGTATATATGTATATCTATATCTATATAAATATATGCATACATAAGGCTCAACCTTTAACAACTTGTTAGTGATCTCTTATCAAAGGGTTTAATGGCCCCTTGGGTAAAATACAACAATTTTCACACTCTTTCCTTTAAGGAAACTTTTTTTGTGGCATTTTCAGCAGTTTTTCATAACAAACAATACAAAAGAAATTATTTTGGTTCTGCTTTGGGGCAGGGGTTGGAGTTTAGGGTGGAAACATTTGAAATATGGTGGTGGGAAGGGATAATGGTGGTGGGATTGGTGTTCAAATATTAAATGTAATAAAATATTGTGAACCACTTTATAAAATTAAAAAAATAAAAAGGGAAATATTTAAATGGTGATCAGCTACATAAATTTGTAAAAGTGTTCTCATTCTCTACGAGATGGAGATAGGAATTGAGGGAAAGATAAATCTGTACTTGTGCTTGGAAACTTTGACAGTCACTACTTTCTGGTCAAGGCAGCTTCTGTAGAAATTGCATTTGCATGGAGTGTCCTGGTCCTTGATGATTAGGTGCTTGAGTACCTGAGAGGAAACATAAGCTGGTAATACTCTTCAGTTACAGATTGGACAATGGTAATGATTTTGTAGCAAAATCAAGAAATAATAAATCATCTTGTAGACTATGAAAGGCTGGAGCGATAGCACAGGGGTTGGGCGTTTGCCTTTCACGTGGCCAACCCGAGTTCGATTCTTCCGCCCCTCTCGGAGAGCCCGGCAAGCTACCGAGAGTATTGAGCCTGCGTGGCAGAGCCTGGCAAGCTACCCATGCATATTGGATATGCCAAAAACAGTAACAATAAGTCTCTCAATGAGAGACATTACTGGTGCCCGCTCGAACAAATCGATGAGCAACCGGATGACAGTGACAGACTATGAAACTGGGGGAGAAGATGAGGGAGAGTGAAGGGAGATTAAATAATTTGGCCTCCATCTGAAGTATGGAGGGAGGGGCTCTCGCCAGGATTGTCGGTTTCTCTAGCCCTCTCCAGTTAGAAGGGAGGAGGGTGACAGAATTTCCTTCCAGGCTCAGTGCCCCTGTGAGTTCTCACTGAACAGCACCCAGGCTGCCAGGGTGGAATGAGTGACCCAATATGGGGAAGGGAGGGGTATTTGAGGCTGGGTGGGAGGATCAATTGTGACCTTCGTGTCCCATCCCCAGGCACTATGACACAGCAAGGGCAGCTGTATCCCTGGCTCCTCCCACCCAGTGTGTCCCAACAGCAGAGGCAGCTGAATCTAGAGCAGTTGGGGGTGGGCAGGCCCGGCTGGGAGCAGAGCAGAGTGGCAGAGAGGACATAATGGTGAGTTTTCTGGGGGATGCAGGGGAACCAGAGGGGTGACAGGGTGGTCAAGAAAGGGGACCCTGGGTGGGGGCACAGGCTGATGCCCCAGGTGCCATATATGGCCAAACCAGGACTGAGGAATCTCTTGGTTTGGCTCTTCAGAGCTCTGAGTTTCCTTGGGAGTGTGGGGCGAGGGGTGTCTCAGCTCTGTGGAGCATACCTGTGCAGGTATTAATTATAGTAGATGGGAAGAAGAGGCCTGGAGCAAGTACCCATCAAAGCAGACTGAGAGACTTGTGAAAGCAGATTAAGGAGAGGGGATCAGTGTGCAGAAGTTTTTAAGAACCCAGACTGGCTGTCAGTAACTGAATGCAGGGGCAGTAGGGGGGGGGACTGTGCAGAGATTCTGGGTGGGCCAGAGCAGCCAGGAAGAAGAGGCACAGTCAAGTCCCCAAACTGAAGCAAACACCACAGGACATCGGACTATTCAGGGACAATAGGGCATCATGTTCCCCCAGGCTTGGGGGGTGTCCTCTTTTTGAGACTCCTGCCATCCACTTGAGACACTGGCAGCTTGGCTCCATTGCCCTGGGTCTGGGCAGTCATAGATACCTCCTAGTCTTTGCAGCTGCAGATGCAGGTCAGAGAGACTTTGGCACACAAATCTCCCTCAGAGGGGAGGGAGGCTTTGACCTCGGCTGTCCCCCACTCCTGCATCTCTTGGCAGATGCAGGTATTACTTCTTGGGAAGATTTCTGAAACCTCAGAAAGAGTTCACCCTCTACTCCCTCCCTCCAACTCCCAAGCCATGGGGTAGGCATTCTCCAAATTATCCTGAAACACAGAAACTCAAATCTCCTGGCCCCAAACTCTGATATTTTGGGAGGTGGGTCGGAGAGATAATAAGCAGGCAGGCCTCACAAGTCAAGGTCAAGTTATCTGGGTCTTGCTCCAAGTGTTCTGCAGAGCAGGCATCAGAGCTTCCCCACCTCCCACTGCTTCTGTTTATTTTGGTGGGTGCCCAGGACCTCTGGCCCTGGCCCCAGTGCTGTTGCTTCTAGTTCCAGGTCTGTTCAGCTCCCTCCCTCATAGGACAAGCTCCAACCCCCTTGGATAAACTTGGGAAACAATGAGTCCAGGAGCCAGAGGATACTATTTATGCCAAAGGCTGTTGGGAAGGGGCCATAAATGTTGCCCAGAGCTGGGAGTTCAGAATTTTGACTCTGCAGTTAGTTAAGAACACTAAACATATTTGGACTGCCTTTTGTCATATTAAAAAATAAAGAGGAGTTAAGATCACTGGATAAAGAAAAAGTAGTACATCTATGCAATGTAATGCTATACAGCCTCTAGGAAAAATGAAGTTATGAAATTTTCTTATGCATGGGTGGACATGGGGAGTATCATGCTGAGTGAAATGAGTCAGAGGGAGAGGGACAAACATGGAATGATTGTACTCATCTGCAGGATATGGAACAAAAGCAACAGTATGAGATGAGTACCCAAAGACAGAAGAAACAAGGGCCAGGAGGACTGGGACACAGGGGGATGCAGTTAGGACAGAGAAGGGACCACTATGACAATAGTCGTTGGAAGTGGTAGTTTTCACTCTTATGAGAACTAGTGCTGAAAAGAAGTAAAGTGATATACAGGATAACCTTTTAGTACTCGTACTGCAAACCACAGTGCCCAAAATGAGAGAGAGGAGTGTCTGCCAATGAGGCAGGCTGGGGGTAGGTGGCAGGACATTGGTGGTGGGAAATGTACACTGGTGAAGGGATGGGTGTTGGAATATTTTATGATTGAAGCCCAATCATGAACAACTTTTGAACTATGTATCTCATGGTGATTTAATAAAAAAATGAATCAAAAAATGGAATAAAAATAAAGAGGGGTTATAGATTAAATCCTCAAGACTTCACCTAAATGTGATATTTTATTTACTATTTACTATTTTTAATTTTTTATAATAGTATAAAAAGAGAATAGTATAATGAACTCTTCATCCAACTTCTAACAGTTATCTACTTATGATTAGTTGTGTCTTATTTATTTCCCTTTGTCCCTACCATTTATTTTGAAGCAAAAACCTAGACTGTGCATATAAGATTTGATATTAAATATTTATAAAATCTCACATGCAGTTAGTGCTTAATAATTTCTAAAATACTCTATTATGTTTTACTTTTTTTCCTGAAAGGCAGAATGACTTTTAGAAAGGAGCTTCAAGGAGGCTTAGAGGATCACAATCTAGTTTTTGGTTTTTCACCCCCTTACTATCTTTACTAAAGTGTGATTTATAGTACTGTTAATCATAGTCTCATGCATACATCATCCAATGCCACACCCACCAACAGAGTGACTGTTTCCTCCACTATTCCCAAAGGTCTCATCCACCTTGCCCCCTCTGAAACTCAGTTCTGCGGATCAACTCTCCAGGTCTATTGCCTTTGGCTATTTATTGCTCCCTACTGGGTATCTTTATATTCCACATATGAGAGAGAGAGAGAGATCATTCTGTATCAGTCCCTCTCCTTCTGAATGACTTCACTCAGCATAATTCCCTCTAGTTTCATCCACATGGCAGTAAATTGCTAGACTTCGTTTTCTTACTGTTGTACACAAAATGTCACAACTATCTATATATATCACAACTTCTAGATCCATTCTTCTGTAGTTGGACATTTGGGTTGTTTCCTTATCCTGACTATCCTTGTATTAAGTGTTGCAATGAACACTTATCCTTACAAGCTAATATTTTTGTTTTGTATGTCTATGCTGAGAAGTGGTATTGATGGGTCACATAGGAAGTCTATTTTTACCTTTGTAAGAAATCTACATATTGAGCTCCACAGAGGTTGAGTCAGATGACAGTCTAATCCTTCGAACAAACTGTATTTGCTTTATCAGTGTTTTGTAATACTGAGTTTCTTTAGTAAGCTAATCATAAATGCAAACCAGAATTGTTTGTTAGGAAAACACATATTTTTCTCACGTGTGGGAGATTGACATCCCCAAGTGCTCAGAGGCCCCACCTGGCTCTGCCCACAGGTCACTCCTGGTGGTGCTCAGTGGACCCCCTGAGGTATTGGGGACCAAACTGGGTTTATTAATCCCATCATCTCAGTGCTATATCATAGGTCCCTTCCTTCCCAGTGCCAGAGATTGAGCACAGAGCCTCAAACATAGAGCCATGTGTTATAGGACTGAACTAATTGCTGGTCCTCCCAATATTTTTTTTAATTTAATTTAATTTTTATAAAGGTGTTCACAATAATTCACTCCATTTAATATTCAAACATCAATCCCACCACCATTGCACCTTCCCACCACAATAAGAGGAAAGTGTGTGAAGATCATTGTATTTCATCCTGGAGCCATTAACCTTTACATAAGAGATTACAAACATGTATGTTAACCCCAAACAAATATGTGCTACTCTTGGTACAACAGTGGGGTAGAGTATGAGAGGTCCAGGAATTCTGAAATTTAGAATATGATTATAGAGAAGATTTACTCATGGGTGAGGCCTGTGTTGCTCTCTTTCCAGAACTTTATTTCTGAGTCTCTGGATCATGGTCATTGATGAGATTATATTGCGCCAGGAGCAGTTTGTGGGTGTGACTTCCAAGCTATTGGAAAACTTGGGAGCTGCAGGGAGGAGGCCCATTTCTGCTCCTAGTGAGCTTGGAGATTTCAGTCATGGGTCCAGCATATTTGGGTTTTTCTGCAGGTTCCCTTGTGGGTGAGGCTTGTCTGAGCCTGTGGAGGGTAGGCGTGTGAGCATGGTGGCAGTTGGATTCTGGAGGTTTTCGGCTGCCAGGGTTCTGCTGGGGCTGGGAGGGAAACTCAACCTCCTCCTTCCCCCCAATATTTTTATTAAATATTTCCCTTTCATTTAATAATCTTCTTTTTTTAAAAAATCCCTTGACTAATTCCTCAAAGCACATAAACCTAAACCCATGAAGTCTTGCCCTTGTGGAAAGGACTTTATTTTGTCCAGCTGGTTAAGTTTCAGGCAGCCACACCTGTTCCTCTTTCTCTGTGGGATTTTAAGGAGGCTGCTCATATGTAGGATAATTATATAGCATTTCTGTGTTAGCCAGGCCTATTAACTGTTCAGGCCTATCTGCTCTCAGCATCCTTCTAGGAAGAATTTCCTCTGGGAACTGAGAATATGGCAGTTTTGGGGAAGTGGTGTGGAGAACCTTGACCAGATAGCCAAAGCCAAGCATGTGCCATTAATACCAAAGTACAAAGAAAGTGTGATTAGGGTAGAGGTAGCTTCTGCATCCTCCTGACTCCATTCCTTTTCTACTGGAGATCAGTAGCAATAGTTGAGTTTGTTGGCATCAAATGCCAACAGAGAGCTGACCTCCCCACAAACACTGGAGTGAGGGCAGCAGGTTCTGGCGAGATGGACACTGCTTCTGCATCTGTGGCCCTTAGTACACTGCCCTTGTGCAGGCAGGCCTGACTAACTCTGCAGGCTCCCTGCTGAGAGCCTGCCCCCAGTGCACTGCTTGGGATTCAAAAGGGGCTGTGTCACTGCTCCCTCTCTACCACTGCGGGTGCCCCCAGAGGTCATTTGGTCCATGTCTTGATTAACAGAAGTCTCCTAGGCAGCAGCTGGGTCAGTGGCGCAGTGGGTAACTGAGGAGAGGAATTGGAGAGTGTCAGGAAGGTTCTAGGCTCAGGTCAGGCCTATATGGAGCTATGTGGAGCTAGAGAGAGGGTTAATGTTGCTATGTTTCTTTCTTTCTTTCCTTCCTTCCTTCCTTCCTTCCTTCCTTCCTTCCTTCCTTCCTTCCTTCCTTCCTTCCTTCCTTCCTTCCTTCCTTCCTTCCTTCCTTCCTTTCTTTCTTTCTTTCTTTCTTTCTTTCTTTCTTTCTTTCTTTCTTTCTTTCTGTCTTTCCATCTTTCTTTTTTTTATAATATAGGAGTACTGCTATTTATTCAGCCATTGATTAAGCTGATTGAATTGGGCATGAATTTCACATTACTCTTTTTTATTCTATTCTGAATGTTAATTTTATTTTATTATTTTATTATTATTTCCCCCCTTTTTTTGATTCACATGAGATAGTTACAAAGCTTTTATGTCTGAGCTTCAGTCATACAATCATCAAACACCCATCCCTTCACCAGTGCACATTTTCCACCACCAAAGTCCCTAGTATTCCCCCACCACCACTCCGTTCCAACCCTTCCCCTGCCTATGTGACAATTTTCCCCATACTCTCTACTTTGGGTACATTTGATACTTTGACCACTCAAACCTGCTGAAAAGGCAATGCTAAACGATGTGTTTTGTATTGTTTGTTATGGATTGAATACAATGTCCAGGAAATTCTGTGTCATTCTCTTCTGGGAGCTTTAGTTTATAGTCTTGCGGCATCTGGCAAACTGGGGACTTGGGGGGAGGAGGCCCAGCACCAATCCGAGCGAGCTTGGAGATCTCAGTCACGGGTTCTTGAATATCTGGGTTTTCTTGCTGGTCCGCTCTCTGGTGAGGCTCACCCTGTCTTGGGGGAGGCTTGTCCCCTATTTGGATGAGGCTCATCCGATCATGTAGAGAGTGGCCTTGGGTATGGTGGCAGTTGGGTTCTGGAGGTTTTTGGCTGCTGGGGTTCTGCTTGGGGCAGGGAGGGGAAACTCAACCCGCCCTGCTCCCAGGTGCCCCAGTGAAGACAGCCTGGTGTGGGGTCAGGGCATTCTGCGTTGCTCTCTTCTGGGAGCTTTAGTTTATAGTCTCTGGGTCTTGGCCATTGATGAGATTACATGTCACCAGGGGCAGTTTGTGGGTGTGACTGTCATGCTACTGAAAAATTGGGGAGACAGGGAGATGAGACCCAGTCCTGGGCTTGGAGATCTCAGTCACGGGTTCCCGCATAGCTGGGTTTTCCTGCTGGTCCACTCTCTGGTGAGGTTCATCCTGTCTTGGGTGAGGCTCATCCCCTCTTGGATGAGGCTCGTCTGAGCATGTGGAGAGTGGCCTTGTGCATAGCAGCAGTTGGGTTCTGGAGGTTTTCAGCTGCTGGGGTTCTGTTTGGAGCGGGGAGGGAGATGATATTTCTTTCTGAGGGGACATGTGTGACTTTGAACTTTTTTGAGGAGGGAATTCCTGGTGAATGCGTAGCTAGTGAAAGAGAGCGGAAGAGGATATATAGTAGGTTGGGGGTGGTGCTGGAAGTGGATTAATTGTTTTTCCTTTTGATTGCCACTTTTAGATGGGTTATCCAGTGGGGGCAGGGTACAAAGTGGGGACTCTGCTCACCCCATTCCAAGAACACCCCAGTTTTCAGCCCATAGAGTGGTACCACCTGGGAAAATACAGCTGCTTGTCATTCTTTTTGATATTAGTTGTGGAGCTGGGCCGTTTCTATGTCAGAGGGTGTTGGGTGTGGCTGTGAGCTACTGTGTCTTCAGGAAGAAAGGGAGAATAAATAAATTTTTTAAATGTTTTCTCATGCACATAATTCCAGTGCCACAGCAGTGGACCCACCTCCTTCCCTCAGGGAGTTCCTTTTTCTGTTCTTGCTGTTTGGTTTGGGCTATTTTTACTAACTGCCACGTTGGAGAACATAGAATAAACTATGTCTTAATGGTAGATTAGTTAAATTTTCTTTCCTCTTTTTTAAATTAAAGAACTGATTTACAAAATTATTGATAGTTGAGTTTCAGACATAATATTTCAAAATTAACCCCACCACCAGTGTTGACCTCCCTCCACTTCTTGTATTCACATCCCACCCCAGCCCCCACCCATCTCCACCTTCAACTTTAGGTGTACATTATGAAGTTCCAGTTGTTACATTTTAGAAGACTGAACCAGACAACATTCCCACAGCAGTGGATGAGGATTCCTTTCTCACCACAACCTTGATGTGTGTGATTTAAAGGAATCAGTTAAACCAATTTAATTAGATTACCTGGCACCCCTTACCTCTCCTTCTATCATAACAGAAACCCCCTCTAGGAATGGATACCATAAATTCTATTAGGGTTAAGGGGAGAAGGTTATCTACTGAAGCCTTTTCCTGCTGACATGTGTGTTGATTTCTTCCGGAGGTCTCTAGGGTCCCAGTCGTATTCCCCAACAGGAGTTGTAGTGGAGGAGTTAGTTATGGGTGAGTCAGTTTCTGTGACAGCTGGTCAAAATGTTCTCTGGGAGTTCCAGGACTCTGAGGAAATAGACATGATTAGAACATAAGAGGTAACTTAAAATATCCCATGAATGGCAATGAAACATTGAAGGTGTTTCCATTGTAAGGAGGTCATTTATACATTATTATAGGAAGATTGAAAGTGGGGGATGTAAGAGCTACTGTATGGTGTCAAAGAAGAGGCAGCCTGGCTGGGGGGGGGGGGCTCTTTTACCTCTATTTCCCATCCATAGCCATTTCATTATCTATTTTGACTCATTACCTTTTTGGCAGGTGAGATTTAAAGGAATCAGTTAAACTAATTAGATTACCCGGCACTCCTCCCTCTGACTTAACAATTATTAATTATTTATTTAATTTCCTTTTTGGTCATACCTGGTGATACTCAGGGATTACTTCTGGCTCTCCACTCTGGAATTACTCCTGAAGTGCTCAAGGGACCATGTTGGATGCCAGGGATAGAACCTGGGTCAGCTGCGTGCAGGGCAAATGCCCTATCCACTGTACTACCCACTCTGGCTCTGGTTAATTGTTCTGAAGTAACAATTTATCACGAATCACGAAATCCCATTGATTGTCGAATTGCTCGAGTGGTCTCAGTAACCTCTCCATTCGTCCTATCCCTGAGATTTTAGAAGCCTCTCTCCACTCGGCCTTCCCAACAATGCCACATTGGAGGCTCTTTCAGGGTCAGGGGAATGAGATCCAGTTTTTTACTGGCTTTGGCATATGGGTACACCATGGGAAGCTTGCAAGGCTCTCCCATGTGGGCAGGAAAGTATCAGTAGCTAGCTAGTTTCTCCCAGAGGGAGAAGTAAGTTATAAGATATCGCTTCTGGGAGCTTGCTTTTGTCTCTGGATGTTGGCCATTGATGGGATTACACACACCTGGGTTCCTCTGCTGATACCTTCATGCATGAGGTGTGGAGAGGGGCCTTGAGCATGGCTGTGGCTAGGTTCCAGTAGTCTTTGGCCACCGGGAGCTCTGCTTAGGGCGGGGAGGGAAGCTGGAGCCCATTCCCTCTGAGGGGCCCCGGGGAAGACAGCCAGGCATGTGGGCAAGAAACTCTCAGAACAATTTATACTTCCAGAATATTCCTGCCATGAATATTCATCTATTCCATGTATTCTGAGAGTCTATGAGTTGTGTGTTTGTGTGTGTGTGTGTTGTCTAGGAAAGTCAGGGGCTGAGATGAATATGAATATTTTACTCATGATAGTGAATTTAGGGATAGTTTCTGTGCTATCACTGGTTATTTCTTTGACCCTATCAGTATATCAAGTCTCATGGTTTGGAATTAGACCCTTGTATGCAGCTGATATTTATTATTTTTAAAAATTCTTGCCGCGGCCCGCACAGCCAACCTGAACCTCGGCCGGAGAGAGGGAATGAGAATTGAGTGGGCTAGGGAGGACTGCATGCAATATACGGCATACAGCAAGTTTATTGAAATCCAAGTGGGTTTATATAGTCTTAGCTTAGCAATGATCAGCAGGTTACATAAGTGGCAGAAACATTATTAATCAAGCAGTGCAGGCAACTTTATTTTTGCCAATATTACTTGTTTTTCGGTTCCTTCTCTCAGCCTTGAGAAACATGGGAAAGCAGATGTGGCCTTGAGCATGGCCATGGCAGACACGAGCCAGTCCTCCCTTCAGCCTCCTCTCAAGTCCAGCTGCCAGAGCATGGTGGCCCTTCAACTTTTCTCAGGAGACAGGTCGCCAGAGCATGGTGGCCCTTCAACCCCCTTTCCAGGCTGGCCGCCAGAGCATGGTGGCCCTTCGGCCGCCTGTCAAGGTTGGCTGTCAGGGGATGACTCGCCCTCATGCCACGTTTCTCCATACTCATTCCCATTTACAGGAACTAAGGTAGGGAGTGCCTAGGCCCCCTCCTCACCCTGTCCCTGTTTACAGGGACAGAGGCAGAGGGTGCCCAGGCCCGTCCCCAACAAATTCTTATTTTCAGTTTAAAAATATTTCCTCTCCTCTTTTTCCTTTTATAGTATTACCCTGGCAAGAAAACTTTATTTTTTTTAATAAAAATTTTATCTTATTGAATCACCATGTGGAAAATTACAATGCTTTCAGGTTTAAGTCTCAGTTATACAATGCTGAAACAACCATCCCTTCACCAGTGCCCATATTCCACCACCACAGAAAAAAAAGAACCCAGTACACCTCCCATCTCGCCCCCTTCCCCTCCCCCCGTAACTGATAAATTTCACTTTACTTTCTCTTTACTTTGGTTACATTCAATATTTCAACAAAAACCTCACTATTATTGTTAGGAGTTCCCCACTAGAGTCAGACCTGTTGTGAAGAGATATGAGGTTTTGGATTTCTGTATTTTAGCAACTAAGTCCAGGGAAATTTCTTCCAGATATTGGATCATTGCAAGCTTGTAAATCTCATCTGTGGTCCTCAGAATATGGTGGTCGCCATGCCTTTCACCCCCGGCAAGGAAGAAGCAAGAGAGAGAAATACCTTTCCCCTCCTGGGCAGGCATGGGGCACTGGCTTAGTTCTCAGTCTGGAGACATTCTGCAAGGAGCTGCCCATACCAAAAGTAGTTTAGCTGGCCTCTGGAGTCATGCTCATGCAGCTGCGGAGGGGCTGCACACTTGCGGCCCCTGGGATCACGTCTTGGTGGCAGCCTGGCAAGAAAACTTT
This sequence comes from Sorex araneus, assembly GCF_027595985.1. NCBI lineage: Eukaryota > Metazoa > Chordata > Mammalia > Eulipotyphla > Soricidae > Sorex > Sorex araneus. The sequence goes on from NC_073303.1 coordinate 230,202,767, forward strand.
AAATCAAATTACAAAACTGGGGTTTTTCCTCTGAAACTAAGCTCAGATGCAAGATATTTAGGTAACTGAAACCTCAAACCATACCTGATTCTTGGATAGCGTGGTTGGAAGGATGGATATCCTGCATGTTGCATATCAGGATAGTCTTCAGGTGGGGTGAAGGGGGGATACTAATAGAGCAAAGTCATGGACAGGGACTTGGGATTCTCTGACCTTGGCTCTCCACTTTCCCCACAGAGAGAATGCATATCAATCCACGTGGGTCAAGCAGGAGTTCAGATTGGCAATGCCTGCTGGGAGCTCTTCTGTCTGGAACATGGCATCCAGGCTGATGGCACCTTTGGTACCCAGACCAACAAGATCAGTGACGATGACTCATTCACGACATTTTTTAATGAGACTGGCAATGGAAAGCATGTCCCCAGGGCTGTCATGGTAGATCTGGAACCTACTGTTGTAGGTGAGTATACAGTGGTTAGGAGCCTCTTTATAGAAAACATAAAATTGGGGAGGTTTTGCTCCATGATAACACTAAGGAAACAGAATTTTTAACTGGAACGTGAGTAGCTCAACTAATCTTTCTATCCAAAGGTGATTTATGTTAGCTTCTTGAGCTCTCCACAGTCTTGGAGAATCTTACAATAGGGATCAGGGATTGTCCCATTATTGCTCTGTAGCACTGAAGCACTGTCGTCCCGTTGTTCATCGATTTGCTCAAGTGGGCACCAGTAACGTCTCCATTGTGAGACTTGTTGTTACTGTTTTTGGCATATTGAATATGCCATGGATAGCTTGCCAGGCTCTGCCGTGTGGACGGGATACTCTCGGTAGCTTGCTGGGCTTTCCGAGAGGGACGGAGGAATTGAACCCAGGTCAGCCATATGCAAGGCAAATGCCCTACCTGCTGTGCTATTGCTCCAGCCCATTATTTCTCTAACTTATGGAAAAAGAAAAAGAAGCCCTTTACTTAAACCTTTACTTAAACCATGCTGAGTTTAAGTTAACATGACGTGAATTGTCAAGTTTATTTGCTAAATACTAAGGGTAAAAATGCAGTTAATTTTAGAAATTATTAGGCTTCCAATTTGTCCAAAGAATAGGTTTCTGATTTTGTGACAACTCGTCAGCTGTAATGGGTCTGATATTTCTTACAAAGTGGAATTAACAGCAGGCATATTCTATTATGGCCAGAGCTTGTTATGGTTTTAGAATGAATTTCATTTGGATCTTGGAGCATAAATTTACCTTGTGTCAGGGCAGGGTTTTTGCTAATTTGCATCCCCCCTCACCAAAAGGATTTCCTCAACCTTGGGGCTAGGTCAAGCAAGAAATTTATAAATTTCATAGAGAAATCAAAGTAATGCTTGAACATGAATTTCTAAGAATGACAGAAGATAGGCATTTGACCCTTTGGATACTTTGTACAAATACAAAAAGATTATCATTCCAGATCAAATGGGTGACTTCTCTGTGGGAAATACTTGGTTCCCTAAGAGCAAAACAAAAGTAATTGGAGCCTGATTCATATCTGTCTATGTGTGTTCATTTTTTTGTGTGCCCATGGATATGAACACAGTTCCTTTGATAGCCTTTGTAGAGCTCCTGATCTTCTAGCACCTGGAGCATAGCTTTGCTGCAGTCATTCTCAAATATCTCTAATGCCTGAACTACTTAATTTCTACCTTGAGATGAGAGAATCTAGAAAGTAGGCAGATAACCTTGAAATTTTTTCTTAAAATATCCTAGAACATTTTAAGCAAATGAAATAGAGTTAAAATTTTCGGTTTTCTTGCAGCATAAAAAAAAAACCAAAAAGGAAGCCTTAGGGGATTCAAGTAAAAGAAAAGAAAAGCAATATTTAGTAAATATATCAACCTAGGACTTTTAAAATTCCAGAGTAGTTGAATGCTTGAGTCATAAGCCTCTGAACCTGTCAGTGCCATAGGATTTTCTTAGTCATTTGCATATTTATTTTCTATTTAATATTTATTGGATCCAAACATTATTTAATATTCAATATATTTATATATAGCATTGTCTGGTTTCATCTTAGTGGAGTTTTACAAATAGGAGAAAAAGAAACCAACAGGGTAGCACATGGTTTTCTAATAAGGAGGGACATATGTCTTTGAAAACTATGTAGTGAGTCCCTCTTTTAAAAATTGCAATTTTTGTAACACTTTGTAACAATTTATGGTTTTATTGTACAATATTACTACACCTTCACCACCACTAAGGCGCCCAAGACTTCTACTACTGCTCTTATGTTCTTTCTAGTCTGCTCATTCTTTCTCTCTCCCCCAATGCACAGAAATTTCAGTTTTGTGTTCAAATGTCAAGGGTTTGTCTTCATCCAATATTATCTCTTGAATGTCTGTTTTGTTTTCCTGTATGCTGGAGATGAGTGAGATCATCCAGTATTTGTCTTCCTTCTTGATTTGTTTTGCTTAACATCATTCTTTCCAGTTCCAACCAAGTTGTAGAAAAATTGCATGATTTCATCTTTTACCTTTTTTATTAAAAATTTGTTTTTATATTTTTTATTTTTTAATGAATCACCATGAACTACAATTACAGACTTACAAACTTTCATGCTTACATTTTAGTCATACAATGATCGAGTACTCATCCGTCCACCAGTGCCCATTCTCCACCACCAGTTTTCCCAGTATCCCTGCCACCACCTCCCCCCAGACCCCAACCCCCACCTCTGTGGCAGGGCGTTCCCTTTTACTCCCTCTCTCCTCTTGGGTGTTGTGGTTTGCAGTACAGGTATTAAGTGCCCATGATGCTCTGTCTATAGTCTACTTTCAGCACACATCTCTCATCCCGAGCGGGTCCTTCAAGCATCCTTTACTTGGTGGTCCCTTCTCTATCTGAGCTGCCTTCCCCCCCCCCCCCCAGCATGTGAGGGTGGCTTCCAAGCCATGGAGCAATCCTCCTAGTCCTTATCTCTACTATCCTTGTGTATTAGTCTCCCATTCTTTATATCCCACAAATGAGTGCGGTGCTTTTATGTCTGCTCCTCTCTTTCTGACTCATTTCAGATAGCATGATATTCTCTGTGTTGATCCACTTATATGAAAATTTCATGACTTTATCTTTTCTAACTGCTGCATAGTATTTCATTGTGTAGATGTACCAAAGTTTCTTTAACCAGTCATCTGTTCTCGGGGACTTGGGCTTTTTCCAGATTCTGGCTATTGCAAACAGTGCTGCAATAAACATACAAGTGCAGATGTAATTTCTACTATACTTTTTTGCATCTCTGGGATATATTCCCAGAAGTGGTATTGCTGGGTCAAATAGGAGCTCAATTTCTAATTTCTTGAGAATCTTACATATTGTTTTTCAAAAGGGCTGAACCAGTCGGCTTTCCCACCAACAGTGAAGATGAGTCCCTTTCTCCCCATATCCACACCAGCACTGGTTGCTTTTGTTCTTTTGGATATGGGCCAGTCTCTGTGATGTGAGATGATATCTCATTGTTGTTTTGATCTTCATCTCCCTGATGATTAGTGATGAAGAGCATTTTTCATGTGCCTTTTGGACATTCGGATTTCTTCTCTGAGAAAGTTTCTGTTGATTTCATCGTCCTATTTTCAGATGGGGTTGGATGTTTTCTTCTTGTAGAGTTCAATCAGTGCCTTGTGTGTCTTTGATATCAACCCCTTATCAGATGGGTATTGGGTGAATATCCTTTCCCATTCTGTAGATTTTATTTGTATTCTGGTCACTGTTTCTTTTGAGGTACAGAAGCTTCTTAGTTTAAGACAGTCACATTTATTTATCTTTGTTCCCACTTGGTTCATCAGTGGTGTGCCATCTTTGAAGATACCTTTAGCCTCAATGCCATGGAGGGTTTTGCCGATTTTGTCTTCAAAGTACCTTAAGGATTCTGGTCTGATGTTGAGGTCTTTAATCTATTTTGATCTGAGTTTTGTGCATGGTGTTAGGTAGAAGTCTGAGCCCATTCTTTTGCATGTAGCTGTCCAGTTTTTCCAGCACAATTTTTTAAAGAGGCTTTTCTTGCTCCACTTCACATTTCTTGCTTCCTTATCAAAGATTAGATGATCATATATTTGAGGGTGTGTGCCAGGATATTCAACCCTGTTCCATTGGTCTGCAGCTCTGCCTTTGTTCCAGTACCATGCTGTTTTAATTATTACCGCTTTGTAGTAGTGTTTGAGGTTGGGGAAGGTGATGCCTTCCATCTTCTTTTCCCCCAGAATTGCTCTAGCCATTCATGGGGATTTCTTGCTCCATATGCATTTCAGGAGTGTTTGATCCATTTATTTGAAGAATGTCATGGGTATCCTTATAGGGATTGCATTGAATCTGTACTTTGGGGAATATTGCCATTTTAACAATGTTAATTCTCCCAATCCATGAGCAGGGGATATGTTTCCATTTCCTTGTGTCCTCTTTTATTTTGTGAGATAATGTTTTGTAGTTTTGTTTGTACAGGTCTTTTACCTCCTTAGTTAAGCTGATTCCGAAGTACTTGATTTTCTGAGGCATGATTGTGAACAGAATTGCTTTTTTTATGTCACTTTCTTCTCTCTCACTATTTGCATATAGGAAAGCCGTGGACTTTTGGGTATTGGTTTTATAGCCTGCAACTTTACTATACAAGTCTATTGTTTCTAGGAGTTTCTTGGTAGAGGCTTTGGGGTTCTCTAAATATAGTATCATATCATCTGCAAATAGTGAGAGCTTGATTTCTTCCTTTCCTATCTGGATGTCCTTAATATCTTCTTCTTGTTTAACTGCTATTGTAAATAATATATTGAACAGAAGTGGTGGTTGTGGGCATCCTTGTCTTGTCCCTGATCTTAGAGGGAAGGCTCTTAGTTTTTCTTCATTGAGGATAATGCTTTCTATAGGCTTGTGGTAGATGGCTTTAACTGTATTGAGGAAAGTCCATTCAATACCCATTTTGGTGAGAGTTTTCATCATGAATGGGAGTTGGATCCTGTCAAATGCTTTCTCTGCATCTATTGAAATGATCATATAGTTTTTAATCTTTTCTTTTGTTGATATGATGGATTATGTTGATTGACTTCTGAATGTTAAACCATCCTTGTATTCCCGGGATGAATCCCACTTGATCATGTTGTATGACCTTTTTAATGAGTTGTTGGATTCTACTTGCTAATGTTTTGTTGAGGATCTTCGCATCCGTGTTCATCAGAGATATCGGCCTGTAATTTTCTTTTTTTGTGGTGTCTGTTTGCTTTTGGTATTAGGGTGATATGTGCCTCATAGAAACTGGGAGTGTTTCTTTTTCACTGATTTCCTAGAATTGGCAATAGGTCCTCTTTAAATGTTTGGAAGAATTCGCTAGTGAATCCATCTGGACCTGGGCTTTAGTTTCTGGGAAGACTTTATTACAGTTTCAATTTCCTTGATAGTAATAGGTCTATTCAGGTATTCCAAATCATCCTGGTTCAGCCTTGAGAGGTTATAGGAATCCAGGAATTTATCCATTTCTTCTAGGTTCTCTTGTTTTCATGGCATACAGACTTTCAAAGTAGTCTCTGATGATCTTTTGAATTTCTTTGGTTTCTGTTGTGATGTCCCCCTTTTCATTTCTGATTCAGCTTGCTAGGGTTCTCTCTCTCTCTTTCTTTGTGAGTCGTGCTAGCGGTTTATCAATCTTGTTTATTTTCTTGAAGAACCATCTCTTGGTTTCATTGATCTTTCAGATTGTTTTTTGGGTTTTCATGTTATTGATTTCTGCTCTGTTTTATTATTTCTTTCATTCTGCCTGGTTTGAGCTCCTTTTGTTTGTCATTTTCTAAGGTCTTGAGCTGTGAGGTTAAGTTATTTATGTGGACCCTTTCTTCTTTCCTGAGATAAGTTAGCAGAGCTATAAAATTTCCCCTTACCACGACTTTAACTGCGTTCCATAGGTTCTGGTAGATCGTGTCTTCATTCTCATTTGTCTCCAGGTATCTTTTGATTTCTTCCTTGATTTCCTTCCTGACCCACTCATTGTTCAACATTGAGCTGTGTAATTTTCAGGTGTTTGATTTGGTTCTCCGCATCTGTGTGTGATTAACTTCTATCTTCAGTACATCATGGTCTGAAAATACAGTTGACACAACTTCTATCTTCCTGATTCTTTTGAGGTATGTGTTGTGGTCAAGCACGTGGTCTATTTTGGAAAATGTTCTGTGTGCACTGGAAAAGAATGTGTATTTTTTTAAAAATATTTTTAAAATTTTATCGAATCACCATGAGATAGTTACAAGCTTTCATGTTTGGCTTACAATCTCACAATGATCAAACACCCATCCCTCCACCAGTGCACATTCCCCACCACAAGAATGTGTATTCTTTTCTATGGGGATATAAATCCCTGTATAGATCTATTAGCCCTCCCTCTTCTATTTCTTCCTTCAAGGCAAGTGTTTCCTTGCTGAGTTTTAATCTTGTTGATCTATCCAGAGGTTATAAGGTGGTGCTGAAGTCTCCAACTACTATTGTGTTTCTAGCAATGTATGTCTTCCTTAAAATCTGTTAGTTGTTTAAGTATTTAGATGGTTCCTCATTGGGTGCATATATATATATATATATATATATATATATATATATATATATATATATGCTTTTTGGGTCACACCCAGCGATGCTCAGGGGTTACTCCTGGCTTTGCACTCAGGAATTACTCCTGGCGGTTCTTGGGGGACTATATGGGATGCCGGGGATTGAACCCGGGTCGGCTGCATGCAAGGCAAACGCCCTACCCGCTGTGCTATCGCTCCGGCCCCCGGGTGCATATATTTTTAAGAGAGTGATTTCTTCCTGCTTTATATATCCCTTGATTAATAAAAAATGGACTTTGCTGTCCCTTCAAATCTTTTTCAACCTGAAATCTATGTTGTCGGATACTAGTAAGGCTACCCCAGCTTTTTTTGAGGAAGTTGTTTGCTTGCAGGATTGTTTTCCATCCTTTGATCTTGAGTCTGTGTTGCTCTGACTGTTCAGATGTGTTTCTTGTAGGCAGCAGAATGCTGGGTTCATTTTCTGAATCCATTTTGCCACTCTGTGTCTCTTAATTGGTGCATATAGACCATTGACATTGAGAGAGATTATTGTCATGGGGCTTTGTGCCATCTTTCTGTTGGGGTTTGTTGTGCTTGTAGGGGTTTTTCTTGTCTTACAGTAGTCCCTTTAGTCCTTCTTAAAAGTTTGGTTTTGAGTCTATGAAGTTCCTGAGCTGTTGTTTATCCATAAAATAGTGTATTATTCCTTCGAGTTTGTGTGAGAGTTTAGCCAGATAAAGTATTTTTGGTGAGGTATTCATTTAATTGAGTTTTTTCACTATATCCCACCATTGTCTTCAGGCTTGGAGGGTTTCCTCTGATAGGTCTGCTGTAAATCTAAGGGGTGATCCTTTGTATGTGGTTTCCTTCGTTGATCTTGCTGCTTGCAGTACTATGTCTCTATCCTGGGCATCCATCATTCTGACTGTGATATGTCTTGAAGTCTTTTTATTAGGGTATCTTTTAGCTGGAACTCTTCTGGCTCCTTGGATCTGGATGCCTGCCTTCTCCAGCTCTGGGAACTTCTCAACGTATCTTTAACTGTGGCTTATTCATTGGGGTTGCCTCCCTTTCCTTCTGGTACTCCAGTGATTCTAATGTTGTTCCTCTTGGATTATCACCTAGGTCTCTGATTTGTCCTAGAGCTATTTTGAGGTCTTTTCCCATTGTTTGTTGTTGCCTGTAACTTCCTGCAGCTCATCTTCAAACTCACTGATTCTGTCTATGGCTGTAGCCATTCTACTGTTGAGGGCATCCACTGAGTTTTTTATTTCATCTACTGAATCTTTTATTAATGACACTTCTGTTTGTAGCTTTCTTATTTCTGCTCTCATTTCTTCCTGTATTTTCTTGGCTGTCCATTCCACTGTTTCTTTCATGTCCTCCTTTAATTTACTGGATGCCTGTTCCACTGTTTCTTTGAGTACATTGAACATCTTCAACATTTCATCTCTGAATTCTTTATCGGAGAGATTGTATTTGTGGGTAACCCCTGTTGAGGCTTCTGGACTCTTTTCTTCATCCTCTCCTTGTGATAGGGATTTTCACTGTTTCTTCATGTTGTTGTGGTTGTATGGAGATGGGGCCTTCCAGTTCACTCTCACTATTCCTTCTTGCTGTGAGAAAAAATTCTGGATGAGCTTGGTCGAGCTTAAATGTGTCCCCCTTCTTGAATATGTCCTTCCTCTCAGGTGTTCCTCTGTGATTTATGTGAGGCCATGTGTGAAGCTTTGGAGGATGTGTTCTTTTATATTTGGCTTGTACAGCTTCTTATGTTCACCAGTTTTTTTGGGGAAATTGGAATAGACTAATGGACTATTGGCTTATTGTGTTTGAGATAGCTAGGATGTTCTCCAGAGAATTAGGTAATGAAGATTGAGATGTGAGTCTAGAGTGCTGTGAGCGTCTGCCACCCCCCAGGCCACGCCCCCTACTGAGGAGGCCATGCCCCCAGCAGCGCTGTAGGTGCGGTGCCGGCTGGGGGTCACACACCTGAGACGGGAAGCATGCCGGTGGTGGCACAGTATGGTGGTCTGGGAGGCTGGGAGGATTCAGATCTGAGTGGCGGGCTGGGGCACAGGTGTGGGGATGGTGCGCTGGTGTCTGGTCACACACCTGAGACGAGGAGAAAGCCGGCGGCGGGGCTGGAGGGCGGCACAGGGGCAGGCAGGATCCATTTTATCTTTTCTTGTAGCTGCATAATAAATATTCCATTGTGTTTGTATATATGTGTATATCTATCTCTATATTTATATACCGCAGAGCTTCTTAGTCCTAGTGGTGTTTCTCTTGATAGATGAGGTTCGGGCAGGAACCTATAGTCAGCTCTTCCATCCAGAGCAGCTGATCACAGGAAAGGAGGATGCAGCCAACAACTATGCTCGGGGCCACTATACAGTGGGAAAGGAGAGCATCGATCTAGTTTTGGACCGAATACGGAAGCTGGTAAGTGCTAACAAACACAGAGGATAGGCAAGTCATGTAAAAGTGGCTTGAACACATACCTCTCTGAATACGTTGGATAATACTGGCATATAATTCTGGCTTTTGAAAGAGTTCCAAAGAGTTGGGAACTTTTGCTATCTTCTGTAAGAAGCATTAATAGGAATAGTACTCCTAGACATCTGGACTACTCTTCTGTCTGAACTCCTATTAGTATTTATTCATACTTTATGGTAGTACCTGGCAGGGGATAGATCTGGTGGAGGATGAAGTGGGGATAAGGGATTCCAGTATAAGGAAGGTCGGGCTCTTTACTTGTTAGAAGCATAGATTAACAAAACATTGGGATTGGAAGAGAAAGAGATTGTTGATACATTTCAGCACCTAGAAAATGTCCTTACAAATATGCATTTTCTCATTTAATTTCTTTGTTTTTCTTATTAATGAATCACTGTGAGGGTACAGATAAAGATTTACATATGTTCGTGCTTGTGTTTCAGTCATACACTGCTTGAGTACCCATCCCTCTCATTTAATTTATTTAACAATTGTATGAAAAAGTTTTTTTCCCTTTTAGTTCATGGATAAAGAGATTGAGGAACAGGAGTTTTAACAACAGCTTGTTACACAGCTAAGAAATAGTCAGAATTAGGCTTTGCACCAGGTTGGTTTGACTGGTTCCCATTATATATTTGAGCACCTGTAACATGTTCAGGTATTATTCACCTAGGAGCTAAAGATACTAAATATTTGATTTTTTTTATTTAGAGAAGGGTTCGCATGGGCCTTCAGTCTCAGCCATCTGTAACACCTAAAGTTCATGGGTGGCGACTCAGGGTCTCTTGGGGGTCGGGGAGGAAAGGGCCGGCCCAACCCTTTGGGATAGTTTTTAAAGATCAATGCAACTCTTGTTGAATGGGATAGGACCAACAGATTGGCTTCCTCCTCTTTCCCACATGAAATCTCTTTTTTTGTCCTCCTCTCCCCAGACAGATGCGTGCTCTGGCTTGCAGGGATTTTTGATTTTCCACAGTTTTGGAGGTGGCACTGGCTCTGGCTTTACTTCTCTGCTGATGGAACGTCTCTCCCTGGATTATGGCAAGAAGTCCAAGTTAGAATTTGCTATATACCCAGCCCCTCAGGTGTCCACTGCAGTTGTTGAACCCTACAACGCCATCCTGACAACCCACACTACACTGGAGCATTCAGATTGTGCTTTCATGGTTGATAATGAGGCCATCTATGATATCTGCCGTAGAAACCTAGACATTGAGCATCCCACCTATACCAATCTCAACCGCCTCATCAGCCAAATTGTGTCCTCCATTACTGCCTCTCTCCGCTTTGATGGGGCACTCAATGTGGACCTCACAGAATTCCAGACCAATCTGGTACCCTACCCCCGCATCCATTTCCCACTGGTCACTTATGCACCTATTATCTCTGCTGAGAAGGCATATCATGAACAACTCTCTGTGGCTGAGATAACCAGCTCCTGCTTTGAACCCAACAGCCAGATGGTGAAGTGTGATCCAAGGCATGGCAAGTACATGGCCTGCTGTATGCTGTACAGAGGGGACGTGGTGCCTAAGGATGTTAATGTTGCCATTGCTGCCATCAAGACCAAGAGGACCATTCAGTTTGTAGACTGGTGTCCCACAGGATTTAAGGTGAGAAATGATGACTTAAGAGATGTATAATTATAGAAGCAGAGGAAGATTACCAAGAATGGGATAGAATAATGTGCAAACTCTATGGTATTGGACTAATAAAGGCTTCTGTGGGATATTTAGAATTTATGAAAAGAGGGACTAATCTAAATATTTCATTAATTTAAACTAGGAGAGACTGCATAGTTTTTACAAAAACTAGAGAAGGAGCATTTTAATAGACATGGTGACACTAATCAAAATAGTGTAGAAGGTAGAAGGCTTCCACCATTCTGGCAGAAAAGGAATCTTTTTTGAGGGGGAGGCACACCTGACTGGGCTCAGGGCTTACTCCTGGCTTTATGCCCAGGGATCACTCGTAGGTGCCAGAGAACAAAGCAGAGTTGACTGCAGCAAGGCAGGCTCCTAAAGCCCTAGATTGTCTCTCTCTCTCTGATCTCAAAAAGGGGTCTTCTTCCTTTGGGTAGAAGAGGGAACAAGACTAGAATAAATCGGTGTGGGAAGGAGGGTGAATGGGTAAAATTGGCTGTGACCTGACAATAGATCAAAAAAACAAAGTAAAAACTATTCAAGGTGCCAAAGAGAAATAATTTCTTCTCCTAGTTATATTTTGAAAAATACTTTTGGTTATATGACTAGTCGTACTATGAAGACCTGACATTTTCTGTTAGTCAGGATAAGCGGGAACTGAGGAAATCAAATGGTCAAACGGTCTCTTGTATATCAACTGCCCAAAGTCTGGAATGCCAGGTCTTGTGCGGAGATACAGAATAGCCATGGAAGACCCCTTGATTGCAGGATTAATGAATGTTGAGTTGTATGACAACTCTTTAAGTTGTACTGGCAAGGCATGTAGCTGGCTCTGTACATGTGAACTGCTTGATCTCTTTGCCCTGTGTCTCAATTATCTTTAATAAGATTACAAAATATTGTAAATATTAAAAAACAATTCTTAATAACTTATAACCCACTATATTTTAATCTCCAATTGGACTATTGTATCATTTGCTAAAGATAAGAGATATTTCCTGGGTGGGATTTATCTAAACAAATTACCAAATGCCAACATTTTGGCTGATCTATTTGCGTGAGTTTCATATTAATCTAGCATTTCTCTTGCTGAATAAGGAAAGATGGCATTATTCCTCATTATTCTGCTCCTAATTATATGCATAATTCTTTTATAGACTATGCCAATAGTGATTCCAAACTTTTATTAAATTAGTGTTTACTGCAGGACATCAGAGATTGCTGCTTCTTTACTTTGACTTCCTTATTTTTTCTCATTAAATTTCGCCCCCCCACACTTTATTTAAACACCATAGTTTACAGAATTGTTCATGATGATTTGTTGCAGTCATTCAGTATTCCAGCACCCATCCCACCACCACTATCACCTCCACTATTGTCTCCATTTTCCCAACAACCCTCAAGCCTGCCCCATAGCAGCAGCATTATAATTTATATATTGCTTGTTATCATAGCAGAAAAATAAAAAAAATACTTCCATAGAAGAAAATTTGTGAAAATTGTTGGAACGATAGCACAGTGGTTGGGTTTTCACCTTTCACGAGGCCAACCCGTGTTTGATTCCTCCACCCCTCTCGGAGAGCCCGGCTAGCTACTGAGTATGGAGCCCGCACGGCAGAGCCTGGCAAGCTACCCATGCGTATTGGATATGCCAAAAATAGTAACAATAAGTCTCTCAATGAGAGACGTTACTGGTGCCCGCTCGAACAAATCGATGAGCAACGCGATGACAGTGACAGTGACAGTTTTATCTCACCATTAAGTCCTGTCTGAGTGTTTTCTAAGCTGTTGTTGCAAATCAAGCCTCTGTGTTAATGGTTTTGCTAATTATCATTGATTGACTTCTTCATTACATCCCATCTAATCTGGTTTGCTACTGCTGTAGATGTAATTGTGGCCATGTGCTCCAGAAAATCCATAATCTCTAACCTGGGCAATTAGGTAGATGAGCTTATATTGTAGTAGCAGTGGGGTATGAGCATGCTTGCTCAATCTGGAAGTACAGGGAGGTGGAGGGAGTTAGCCTCTCCTGAGTCCAAGAAGGCCTGGAGTTTTCAGTGACAAAAACCCATATTCTTGAAGTTCTTGGCAGATTAGGTTCTTTATGGTTCTTTATGAGGCTGTGGGGCCCAGCCAAAGGCCTGGTGATGGCTTTGGGGTGTGGGGTGTGGGAGGGCTGCCAGGGCCTTGTTTGGTGGTAGCTGGCTTTCCTCCCTTCCAAGATTGTCCTGGATATCTCAGTCGGGAATAAGTGTCCAAGAAATTTTTGAGTGGAATACTTTTGAGATTTATGATAGACTATGCCTATTTTTAAAAGTGTGACAGTACTAGTAATTTTTATAAAAATAAGAGAGTTTATAAAGATGATTTTTACTCATTTTCAAATGAAAACAAATGACAGAGCTAGTATGAAAATGAATAGGGAAAAGTTAGAAAAAATATGATACAATAAGAGTAGTAGAGTTATTAATAAGAGTAAATGCCTTATTCATTATCACTCTTACAAGCTGAAGCTATAGGATTGTGTTTAGAAGATAAGGCAATATTGACGTTTTTAGCTGCTTTTCGGATAAACATTTGTAATAAGAGTGAATGTTGTTGGATTTCTTACTTACACCACTTGATTCAAAACAAGGGAGGGCCAATTTTAAAGAGAAGAGCTCAAAGGGCTGGGACGCATGGTTTGAATGCTCCCTAGATTCGCTCCTGATGCTTGATGGCCTTCCAAGCATCATGGACAAGAGTGACCACTGAATAATGCAATATGTGACTTTATTGTTTTGTTTATTTATTTTTTTAAAAATCTTTTCATGATTGGATTTCAGTCATACAGTATTCTAAAACCCATCTCTCCACCAGTGTACATTTCCCAGCACCACTGTCCCCAGGTTTCCTCCCATCAACCCATCACCCCCCCCCCACTTCCTGCCTCTATGGCAGGAGCTTTTCTTCTCTCTCTCTCTCTCTCTCTCTCTCTCTCTCTCTCTCTCTCTCTCTCTCTCTCTCTCTCTCTCTCTCTCTCTCTCTCTCTCTCTCCTCCTTTTGGGCACTGTGGTTTGCAGTATTGATACTGAAAGGTTATCCAGAATATCCTTTACCTACTTTTAACTCTCAGCTCTTGTCCAGCATGATCATTTCCAGCTATTATTGTCAGAGTGGTCTCTTCTCCATCTCACCTCCCCTCGCCCCACATACACTTGTGGTTAGTTCCAACCATTGACAGTCTTCCTAACCCCTGTTTTCCCTGGCCATAGATATTATTCTTCTACTATACATGTTTTTTATATACCATAAATGAATTCAGTAATTCTATATCTGTCCCTTTACTTCTGACTCATTTCACCCAACATGATATTCTCCATGTCCATCCATTTATAGGCAGATTTCATGATTTTAAAACAAACAAAAAAATCCTAAACAATACAGAAGAGTAAGCAACATTTCCAGGTGCAAACTTTTTCATTCAGCCTTCTCTAGTGTAATTAAGTGATAGGGCCAAGCTTATATTTATTGCCCTCCTCTTTTTATTTTTAAGCCCTTGTTTTTATCTCAGCATTACCTACACTACTTAGAACTCACTAAGCTGAGCATTAATTCTAAAACCAATGCTAATTTATTTAATTATTTTACTGCCTTGTTTATAAAGCCTGTTGGTTTTACTTTCAGCCCTGTTTCTCAAGAGGTAATTCATTTAAGATAGAAATTTGGGAGATGGGGCTGGAGTGATAGCACAGCGGGTAGGGCGTTTGCCTTGCACGCGGCCGACCCGGGTTCGAATCCCAGCATCCCATATGGTCCCCTGAGCACCGCCAGGGGTGATTCCTGAGTGCATGAGCCAGGAGTGACCCCTGTGCATCGCCGGGTGTGACCCAAAAAGCAAAAAAAAAAAAAAAAAAAAGAAATTTGGGAGATTGACAAGGCATCATGTCTAGGATAGGAGAGGTGCCTTTGAACAACACCATGTTTTTCAGCATCTTATAAATTTTATCAGACTTTCCCCAGTTTCTTAAAATTAAGTAGGTTGGCACTGGGTTTATGTTTGTGTGTATAGAAGAAAGATTTCTGGAAAGCAAGTCCCATCAGATTGGGCTAGATTTAGCTTGGAGGACTTTTTGCCATGTTATAAGAACTTGATAACTAACTGACTTACCTAGGAAAGAAGTTTTTTTTTTTGTTATTTATATTATTTTGTTTTGGTTTTGGGTGCAATTCTTAGGGGCTTCTCCTGATGCAGTGCTTGGGGATTGCTCCCGGCAGTATTCAAGGGCCATGCAGTGCTAGGGATTGAACACAGGTCTCTTTCATGCAAAGCATGTTCTCCTGCCTGTAGAGCTAACCCTCCACACGGAGGAGAGATTTTGAGTAATTTTCTTTGTTTGGAGTTCTTGCTTCTCTCCTTATGAAATGCCTTATGAAATGTCTCTATGTCTCTCCTTATGAAATGTCTCTATGTCTAGAGACATAGAGCTTATTTAACACTAATACTATTCCCATGACCTTTTGGATTTTTTAAAAAAATTATTGACTCATGACCTTTTAAATAGTCCTTTGTCTTTGGCAGAGAAAACTTTCCTAAACTTATAGACAGTACAAATGTGAACATTAGATTACTATCCAAGAAAGAATAAACTTTAAAGTAGCTTTACATTTAGTAAGTGATTTGCCTCTAAAAGGAAAGAGATTTTCCATTTAGAGATAAATCTATATTATATTCCTTTAATCACTGTATCACTGTTATCTCGTTGTTTGTTGATTTACTTGAGCGGGCACCAGTAACATCGCTATTACACTCAGCCCTGAGATTTTAGCAGCCTCTCCTTACTCATCTTTCCTAACGATTGGAGGCTCTTTCAGGGTCAGGGAAATGAGACCTATCATTACTATTTTTGGCATATCAAATATGCCGCAGGTAGCTTGCCAGGTTCTGCCATGTGGGTGGGATACTCTCAGTAGCTTGCCGGTTTCTCCAAGAGATATGTATATATTTGTTACTGTATTTGGGATATGAATACGCCATGGGGAGCTTGCCAGGCTCTCCTGAGTGGGCAACAGACTCTCGTTAGGTTGTCAGGTTCTCCAAGAGGGAGAACTAGGCTATTATTCTGAGAGCTTGGTTTTACAGTCTCTGGATGTTGACCATTGATGAGATTACATGGCGCCAGGGGCAGTCTCTGGGTGTGACTGCCTAGCTACTGGAAAATGGGGGATCTGGGCGGAAGAGGCCCAGTCCTGATCCAAGCAGCCTTGGAGATCTCGGCCCCGGGTTCTGCACGCCTGGGTTCCTCCGCCGGCTCCCCCATGTGTGAGGCTTGTCAAAAATGTGTGGAGAGTGGCCCTTTAATAAACATAAATATTGCCCTTATTTGTCTACTTGATCTCCCCAGTAACCATTTCATCTTATTACACACTTTCCTTTCCGTTTCCTTTCCATCTGAAGTCTTCATATTGCCTAACTTCCTTTTGGGCTTGGCTAGTGCCCAGATCCACTCACTTTCACTTTTTCTTCAATACTCACATCTTCCTACCTGCCTGTTCCCCTAAGTTCCCACAGTCTTTTTTCCATAACCATGAGTGTGTCATGCTACCATAGGATGTTATCTTAAGTTGTCCTTGGACTTAACTTGTATGTTACTTTGTTATTTCTCTTATTTTTCTGTTCCTCAGGTGGGAATCAACTACCAACCTCCCACTGTAGTGCCAGGAGGGGACCTTGCCAAAGTTCAGCGTGCCGTCTGCATGCTGAGTAATACCACAGCAATTGCGGAAGCATGGGCTCGACTTGACCACAAGTTTGACCTCATGTATGCCAAGCGGGCTTTTGTGCATTGGTATGTTGGAGAAGGAATGGAAGAAGGAGAATTTTCTGAGGCCAGAGAAGACCTAGCTGCTCTGGAGAAGGATTATGAAGAAGTGGGGACTGATTCATTTGAAGAAGAAAATGAAGGGGAGGAATTTTAAATATACTTTCCCCCTTTGGCTGTGTCTCTTTATTTATACTGTTCCATTCCAAAACTATTGGTTAGTTGTAAGAATATTGGATATAATCCCATACCTAGTCTGATTTTATCTTACACAGGAGTAGAGTGCTTGACTTTAAATGCCCACAGTGTTACTCCTTGCTACGACACCATGTTATTCAGGAAGTAGTCAGGGCCATGGTGATGTGGTATAAAATAAATGCTCTCAGATCATTTCTGGGTAAGAAAATTTAGTCACTGCCCCTTTGTTATGGTGAAGGGAAATTAAACATGTGAGGAAGGCTAATCAGGATTTAAAATTCTATCTTAGGCTATGTCTGTTCCAAAACTGTTGGGTGGAAAATGGTAAAACCCCTAGAGAAAGGAAAACTCTAGACATTGGAAACATTCGGGAAAACAGTGACACCAAACACTTAGAGTTTAACCTTAGAGCTAAATATTAATAGTCTAAGAGCTCGAGTTAGTGTGAAATTAGACTGATACATTTCCTCCACTATAAATACACAAATGAAATATAATTTCAGATAGTGTTAAATATAGGAAGTAAAGAAGCAGTGATGAGAGGATGGGTCTGGGAACATTGCTTGAGGGTAGTCAGAGGTCTCGTGGAGCCCTCATGATGGGAAAAAATCATCTTGTGAAATTTTTGAGTCATATGATACTGGGATGAGGGAAAAAACAGATATGGGCACAAGTTTAGGATATCTGAAGAAGAGAAAAGAGGTCAGTGTACCTGGATAAAGGTGAGACCCAGTGCCCATCTAAATATAAATACCAGAAATAAAATTGTTTTGTTTTGAAACATTTGAAACATTTTAAAGCAGGATACCCACTATACTTTATATAAAATATGTATAAACCTTATCTCTAGTCCTCCTGACAATCTCAAAATAAATATTCTGCTAATTTTACAGATAAGAAACTAAGGTTTAGAGATTTTTTCTTGGAGATAGAGCACAAGTAGCATAAATTGTCTTCTTCTTTCTACCCTACATTGTGTCTAGCTCTTAGTATTTGTGCCAGATTCTAAATATTGCTTCGTATAATGGGGGAATAAGGAAGTGTGTAGATTTTTAGAATTGTAAATACTTCTCTCCTGGTAACTATACAGTTATCCACCTTCCTCAAACATTCTTAACTATTAGAAATAGTAAATATGTTCTCTATCTCCATAATTTTGTCACTGAAAATATTAAATAGAATTTTATAGGTGTAAGTTCCCTCTACTTCTAGTTTTCTAAAACTTTACAATGATAAATAAGACTTGAATATTGTTAATTTTTTCTGCATCTTTAGTCTGATAATATTTTATATTACACTAGTGTGTATGTGTGTGTTGGTGTGATGATGATGGGGATCAATGTGGAGCATGGAGACGGGCACTGAAGCAGATAAGACCTGACCTTGCAAGGCCTTCCCGCAGAAGGGAGTATCTGGGCAAAGTTGGCAGGAACGGTGTCAGCACCAGGTGTCCAGCCTTGAGCCTCACTTGACCTCCTAGTCACATGTGCCCAAAACACAGAAACTGTCACCTACACTTAGCAAGTCATCCTCACCACTGCATCTGCCTTGAATGGAATTGGACTAGGGCAAAGCAGAGTAGGAAAGGTAATAAGCCAATAATGCTGAATTTTATGTGATTGGACTTTCCTGTAAGCCAAGACCCTCTATAAAATATGTATGTATTTTGCAATAAAGTGAACAGCCACCAGCTGCTCCTGGAAGATGTTTCTCTGCACTCCTGTTATCCTTCGCCCCACGTCTTCCCAAACCTGGTCTGCAACGTCTCTGGGCACCTTGGGGAAAAACTGTTTCCCAACAGACCAAAATATCACACAGGCCCTTATAGTGCACATCAAGCAGTTTTCTTTTTTTTTTTTTTTTAAATTTATTTATTTTTAATTAGAGAATCACCGTGAGGGTACAGTTACAGATTTATACACTTTTGTGCTTATACTTCCCTCATACAAAGTTTGGAACCCATCCCTTCACCAGTGCCCATTCTCCACCACCCGTAAACCCAGTGTCCCTCCCACCCTCCCCAATCCCATCTCCCCCCCACCCCACCCTGCCACTGTGGCAAGGCATTCCCTTCTGTTTTCTCTCTCTAATTAGCTGTTGTGGTTTGCAATAAAGGTGTTGAGTGGCCGCTGTGCTCAGTCTCTAGCCCTCATTCAGCCCGCAACTCCCTTCCCCCACATGGCCTTCGACTACAATGTAGTTGGTGATCGCTTCTCTGAGTTGACCTTTCCCCGGAACGTGAGGCCAGCCTCGAAGCCATGGAGTCAACCTCCTGGTACTTATTTCTACAGTTCTTGGGTGTTAGTCTCCCACTCTGTTATTCTATATACCATAGATGAGTGCAATCTTTCTATGTCTGTCTCTCTCTTTCTGACTCATTTCACTCAGCATGAAACTTTTCATGCCCATCCACTTGACTACAAAATTCTACATCAAGCAGTTTTCTATGAAAAATACTAATAAGTTCTCACTAGAGGGATTGAGAACCAAGAAAAATTTTTCATTTTAAGTCTAACAAATGATAATCTGATTTTTTCCTACTCATAGGACTCTTAAGGCTCTGGGGTCATACAAATAGAAGAACTGTTCCAGTCACACAAAGTCCAAATTGCCGTTTCAAACATTAAGTCACCCCTGAACCCAAAGTTATGCTTGTTACAATGTGTCAAGTCATTGCTCCATATTCTTGTTTCCAGTAGCTTGGAGTGTCCATGATGGTCCAAGTCATTGTGCCATCGCTTGACAAAGTCATGGGTCTGGACAGAGTTTTGTAAGGTAACTGGCAACTGCCACCATAGCTGTTATAGCAATATGTCTAATGATGACAGTAATCAAAAGTCCAACAAGCTGTGAGAACATTTTAGGAGTTTTGTGGCAACATCAATCAAAAATCCTTGTGTGGGGGAATGTTACCATTCCTTATTCAGGTTTACAGGTAGCCAAATAGATATTGTTTTAAGCAGTACAATACTGTGTTTTGTATCATACAGAAATGCATGTAAATAAGTGAATAAGGCACAATAATCACAACTAACAGTTTTGGTTCTCATCAAAGGTACTAGTTCCATGAGCAAAACCAGGGAGATTTTACACAAGATTGAATCAAAAAAGAATTATTATGGTGAATGTTATGAACAACTTTACTATATTTGTCAGCAGAGATGTTTTCTACCCCCAACCTGGCCAGGCTTAAGGCCAAGTCATCTTCCACAAATCTTTATACTCAGGGTGAAGTGTCTCAATAGTCTTGAGTCGTGGAGGGGCCAGTCCCCCAACATGCCATTCCAAAATCTTTTGTCCTCTACTCATGGCATGATCCTCATAAGTGTAGATCTAGAATGGCCAAAAAGAGTGGCACAGTAAAATTTTCATCAGAACAGCCAGGAATAAATCTACCATGAGGGCCACAATTAACTATACTGAAGCCTGTATATGAAAAAGTTTCCTTCGTGGAATGACACTCCTCCCAAAGAGGAGTTTAAGTTTCCGATGTTCAAGTTTAGTGTTCAGAGACATCAAAAACAGGAACATCAGGATGACCTGTACCTGTAAGCATAATATTAGAAATGCCAATAGAGAGCATACAGATTAAAACATGAGCAGACTGTTGAAAAGTGCAGGTCCAGTCATTCCACGAAGGAAACTTTTTCATATACAGGCTTCAGTATAGTTAATTGTGGCCCTCATGGTAGATTTATTCCTGGCTGTTCTGATGAAAATTTTACTGTGCCACTCTTTTTGGCCATTCTAGATCTACACTTATGAGGATCATTCCATGAGTAGACCTAAATTCCAAGGAGAGAGCAAGTGCTTAGACTCAGTCCAAATACAGGGTCCTGGCATAGTCCAGGCGATGACCTGAGAAAGAGTGGGTGGGGAAGACAGGTTCAGTAAGTATACTGAGCACTACACACTGCAAGATAAAGCAGCAATAACTGCTAAGAAAAGACTCAGCATTAGGAGGAGTGTGGGTGGCTTTAAGAACAGCTTCTCCTCTTGCCTTGAGTGCCTTTATTTGTCCCCTAGTAGGAGGATTGGTCAGGAGCAGTTTCTTTTTTTTTTTTTTTATAATGCGTTTTATTGTTAAAGCCACTAGCAAAACAATAGTTATATTATGGGTAGTTTGGATAAAACTGGTTTGTAGTGGGGTTGTTCAGGAGCAGTTTCTTCCTATGGAGGTTTCTTCCCTAAGGTCAGGGTCTGCATGTATGCCAGCAAGGAGTCTCTCTCCTCTTCTAGCTCCTTTCATGTCTGCTGAGGTGGAGGACAGAAGATGCATCTCATGTGCTTGCCGGGAGGTCAAGTCAGTTGGATGGCTGTCTTCTGAGTGTTGGAGTCTGACAAGTGGAAGTGGGACCCATTGCTTTTTTGCGGGGAGTCGCCATCTGTGGAAACAGAAGCATATCCTTTCCCATGAATCAGAAGTGTTCCTGTCACTCATTCATTGTCAGTTTTAGCCTAAACAGGTGTATTAATATAATTGGAGTTGGTTCAGGGCAAAAGTTAAAAAAAATTAGTGAAAATGGAGTCAAAATTTACATCCAGGAGTGGAATCCTGCCTTTTAAATTTTTTGTTGTGTTTTCAAAGTTCTGTGAGATTTTCAGTAATGCCAGGGCCTTGAGAGTTATTAGGAATTCTAGTAATATGTTTAATTTGCTATTCTTGACAAAACGTTAGAGGAGTTTAACTAGTAGGCTATTGTCTGTTTTAATAGTAGAAAGAATACCATAATAGCAAAAACTGTATAGGGTAGGAACAAACTGCTTGTTATAAGGATAATATATATAAAATTAGGATACATATATAAAATGAGAATACATAACTATTTGAAGATAAGGTATTTTTTAAGAAAGGATAAAGTATAAGTAATATCCGTCAGAATTAATTTGTCTCTAACACCTGCTGTACGATGAGTACAATGGAGAGGGACACAAACAAAGCAATCATGGATAATTTGTCTAGCTTGCCTTTTGGGGATATAATAACATATATGCAGATGGTGAGTCAGTATGAAGCGCTTGATGTTTATAAGGGAGGCAAAACCAGGAGTTGTTAAATGATCAGCTTATTTAATTTTATTTAGCCGTGAGCCCCAGAAGGATTTTTAAAAATTTATTAATTTTTTTATTAATGAATCACTGTGAGGGTACAGTTACAGATTTACAGATTTTCGTGCTTGTGTTTCAGTCATACAATGCTCGAGTACTCATGCCTCCACCAGTGCCCATTCTCCACCACCCAGTATCCCTCCCACTCCCCCATCCATCTCCCCCATCCCACCCCGCCTCTGGCAGAGCATTCCCTTTTGTTCACTGTCTTCCCAGAATATGCCTTAATACGAGTGATAAAAAATGAGAACACCTTCTCCAGATGGAATCCTGGCGATACGGAGCTTCTACTAACATGGTTTTGGTATGTGGGGACCAGGACTATTTCTCCAAACTGCCTGGGGGCACTGTAACTGGGCAGTTCCATCCCGGCTTCCAGCCTGCCCCCCTGACCCCAGAAGTCATGCCCTCAACCTGCCTCCAGCGCCATCTTGCCACACTCAGCAGTGAAGAATCCTGGCCGCTGGGCACCACACTGGAGATTGCTTCGGACCCCAAACTGAGCCGACAACACTGGGATGCCCCAGATGGAGCAGGTTCAGTCTCCCCGCCTTCTGCAGATGAAATCCCGGCGACCATGAGCTTCTACTAACATGGCTCTGGTATGTGGGGACCAGGACTATCTCTTCAAACTGTGCGGCCACTTATGCAGCCACACGACCTTTCCTGATATACAAAAAAAAAAAATGCTCAGGAACAGATCCTCCACTCCTAACAGCCATGATCCCAGAGGTACAAAAACCTGTTGGGGCTGGACTGAGCTATCAGGGCGAGCCCATGTATACTGTACCGTACTACGGACAGGAACATAGGGACCCATGAAAATGGGCGAGACTTCTCGTGTGTCCTGACTGGTTTGGATGAAGCTGAACATTTTCCCCCTTCAAGCTGCCTTCAGAAAAATAATTTCAGAATACTGAAAAGAGCAGTTTTTCCTTCTCTCACAGAAGCCTGGCTGGTCTTTGACATGCAGATGGTGTTAGCCAGGCCTGACCTTTGATATTGTAAATTGTAGATTTCAGGTGCAGGCCCAGCTTTGTCTTTGGGATGTAGATTTCAGGTGCCTGCCCAGTATGTATTTGAAGTGGCAAGCACAGCCTAGTCTTTGGGATGTAAATCCAGGTGCCTGAAGAAGGTTTCAGTTTCGGTTTTGTATCCAGGTGCCTGTAGGTTTCAGTTTCGGTTTTGTATCTTTCCCTTCTCAGTTCTGTATTCTTTTCCCGAGGCTATAGGCCTACCCATACAAGGAAACAATATGTTCCATTGTCTCAATGTTCTCCCTGTAACATTTTTTGATGCCTTTGGTGACGTCACTATATTGCGCCCTTTAGAGGTACCATGATCAATAAAAGGAGGTCCACGAGGCCCTCTGCCTTTGCTAAGAGCCAGAGCGAGCCTTAGTCCCCTAATCAGTGAATTTCTTCCGCGTTCCTACCTCACCGCCTCCGATTGCAGAACGTTCACGCAACAAAAACCAATCTCGGAACTCAGCGGTTGCTGGCAGAAATACCTCTGGACTTAATTACTAAAATACCAGAATTCCAAAACCACGTGGCTGCTGTCATGGCCATGCAACATCATATGCTCTTCATTATTAGCAATAGAAAACAAATCATCTAATGATGCCTTTTTGGCAGGTCTGATTGTTGGAGGAAAATTCCAAATAATAATAGTGGATTTTCTGTTGAAAAGTGAATGTAATCAAAGTAAAGAGAAAGTAAAGTGAAAATCATCTGCCACACAGGCAGGGTGGGGAGTGGGAGAGGGGTATACTGGGGTTCTTGGTGGTGGAACATGTGCACTGGTAAAGGGATGAGTATTTGGTCATTGTATGACTGAGACAAACCTGAAAGCTATGTAACTGTTCTCACAGTGATTCAATAAAAAAAATAGGAGAAGTATGAAATTGCAAGAGCAATGTAATTTTGATAGCAATTCCTCTTTCATAAGGTATGAGCACTCAAAGAGGCCATCACTATAATAGACAGAGGTTATTAGCACAGAGAAACACAAATAATGGAAGACACAACACAGAGGTGTTTTTTTTTTAAAAGTCTCAAAATTTGCCCGTGGGTAGTGGGAATAAATTTCTTTTTTTAAAAATTTTTAAATTTTATTGAATCCCTGTGAGACAGTTACAAGCTTTCATGTTTGGATTATAATCTCACAATGATCTAACACCCATCCCTCCACCAGTGCACATTCCCCACCACCAATATCCCGGGTATACCTCCCCTTTCCCACCCTCCCCCTGCCTCCATGGCAGACAATATTCCCCATTCTCTCTACTTTTGGGCATTATGGCTTGCAACACAAGCAGAGGTCATCATGTCTTGTCTACTATCTACTGCATCTTTTGATCTTTTTTGAGATTTATGGGTCTCTGAAATAAGGCCAATAAGTGAGCTAATATAGCTGAGCTGGAGGTGGTTTGTGGTGTGGCTCCCACATACCTGAGTTTTGTTCGTTTAATTTCTTGGTAAACTTGGCCCCAAGTTGTTGGGGTCTGTCCAAAGGCACAGAAGCAATTTTGGGTTATTTGGAAGTCTGAAGGCACCATCAGGCTGCTGATGCACTCGCCCTGCAGTACAGGTTGACCTGCTGGCGACATCATACCCCCATGTTGTGATTCTTACATTGTTTATTAATATTTGAGGGTTTTCTTCTCTCCTATTGCTTTAAGTAGTTTGTCTTTGTCTTTTCATTTTAACATTTTGATTACTATGTGTCTCAGTGTTCTTTTATTTGTGTCTATTTTGTTTGATGCTCTTTAGGCCTCTTGAAATGTATAGAAGTCTCTTGAGATATCAAGAAAGCTCTTTTATTATTTCTTCCACAGCAATAATTCCCTGTTATCTTTTTCCTCTCCTTGTATTCTAACTTGAAGATTATTCTTCTTGCTATTATCTATCATGAATTATCTTCCATTTGTTTATTTTTTTAACTTTGCTAGTGAAAAGTGAATGGCTAGTATGTTTCTTCTATATCACTGATATGGTCCACTGAAGGTTGAGTTCCGTTTCTTTGACTTTCTATTGTATTTTTTTAACTCTTCAAATTCCATTTGTATGAGCTACTTAATATCCTGAATCAGTTACTCTTTAAATTCATTGAATTTTTCCCCATCATTGCTTTATTTCCATAACCATTTTTGGACCATTTATTTGAAGTCCTCATCAATGAGGCTTGAAGGTTTATTTGAGCATATTGATTTTCCAGGGTTTCTGTCCCTGTCTGTCAGAGCAGGTGAAATCCCTTGTTTCACCATTGTTCCTAAAAATTTGTGGGTACTAAACATTGAGCTTCAGATTCCCAGATACCACCTCTGCCACCCCAGGACCAGATAGCTGAGGTCTGATCTAACTTATTATTTTTCAAGAAGCAGTACTCTTCATAATCTATTAATATCTGTGATCTTGGGATCTTATTTCACTGGTCATGCAATATTAGATATTTATATCTAATATTTTTGTTTGTATAGAAGGATTAGAATTGACATATTTGAGGAAATATATGAGACCAAAGAACTCTTGGAATTTATGCAGATGAAGGGATGAGCAGGTCCCAGATGGCACAAGAGCCATGGGATGGGATGGGAACTGGAATCCTTGAGACACCTGGGTGACAAAAGAGGCCTGTGTCAATTTTCTGGGTCTTTGGAGGGGTATGCTTTGGATTCAAGAAGGGTTCAGGAAGGGCTTTCTCCATCTGGAGGACACCAGGAGCAGGTTTTAGACTGGACAGAAAACACAAGATATAATGGTGACACAGGACAGAATGGTTGTCATCAGGTGTCTCATATCAGTGATACTGAGACACCTGGAAGACATCGGTGGGCTGCATTATTCTCTTGGGTCCTTTGGGGCATGCCTTGTTTCAAGAGGGGCTTAGGAAGGGTTTTCTTGATACCAGGGACCCAGGAGCAGGTCACAGACAGTGCAGGAGCACAGGACAGGATTGTGGCTGGAGCCCTTGATGCACCTTGATGTCAACAGTGGCCTGAGTCAGCTTTCTGGTTACTTTGGACCATACTTTGGGGTCATGAATGGTTCAGGTGGAGCTTTGTTTGTCTGGGGAACTTAAAAGCAGGTCTCAGACTGAACAGGTGCAATGGGGTGGGATCAGGACTGGAGCCTTTGAGATACCTGGATGTCAGAAGAGTCCTGCATCAAATTCCTGGGTCCTTTGGCCATGCCTTGGATTTGGGATGGGTCAGAGGGACAATGCTGGTATGGGGGATTCAGGAGCAGGTTGCAGACAATGTAGGAGCCAAGGGTTGCTATGGGGGGCTCCAGCCCTTGAGAGATCTGCATGACAAAAGAGGACTGTATAGATTTCAGGCAGCTGCCTTATGTTTGAGACAGGTTTGTATGGGGCTTCCTTGATCTAGGGACCCCCAAAGCAGGTTGCAATCAGGACAGGAGATGGGGAGTGGGTTGGGAGCGGGGCCCTTTGAGGAACCTGGAGGACAAAATAGTCTGTTGTCAGCGTTCAGGGATCTTGCTAGCCAGCCTTAGGTTTGAGAGGATTTGGGAGGAGATGCCCAGGAACTGAAGCCGGTGGACCCCACTGTGGCTTATGTGAAGCATGGACAGAGATGATCACTTTTTCCCAAACCACCTCTGCCACCCCAGGACCAGCTGGGAAGACTAGGACTGATACAGTCTGTGATGGGCCCCTGTTCAGCACAGGTCTGAACCCCACCAGCTGAACCCGGTGAGCTGTCAAGCCACACCTGATATCTGCTTGGTCTTCTTGGTGGGAGTTGATTCCCACCACCCATGGACTCAGGTTGAAGCAAGGATTTGCTCTTCACAGGAAAGGAAAAGTCAGTCCCTGGCCTTACCCAGGGTCTCCGGGGTTTTGTCTTGCCTGGAAGAAAAGAATTTCAAGAGTAGATGTGCAGTGAAGTAAAAACAGATTTCATTTGGAGGTTTTTGAAGGGGAGGAGGGGGATAAAGTGGGAGAGAGTGGAGAATAAAGTGCTCAAGAGAGAGCGCAGGCTTCCCCAAAGGTGGAGAAGCCTTGAGTGGCCTTGAAGACGGGCTTTTATATGCTCATTCTCAGGGTTACCTTGGTCTGGAGTTTTCTGCCAGAGGTGGGGGTTTGATCAGATATTGTCACAAAGGAACAGCTTCAAAGTTTCCAGTGAATCTCCTCCAAGTCTTTGATTTCAGTTCCTGTCTCTGCTGAAATCTGTCACCTCTGTACAGGTCTGGCCTTTCTGGGTCTGTTACTTGCTCCAGGTGAAGACTCAGTTCCTGTTTTCCTGCAAAGTTGTTTTTTTGCAACTTCTGGGCTATTGATATAATTATTTACCAGAAAATTCACTGCCATTGCCTTCGGAGGGGGCCTTCCTATCAATCTGCCTGCCTACATCAGAAACAAAAGATGAGCACCCAGCAGTGAAGAATCCTGGCCGGTGGGCACCACACTGGAGAATGCTCCAGACCCCAAACCGAACCGATAACACTGGGGTGCCCCAGATGGAGCAGGGGCAATCTCCCCGCCTTCTCCAGATGGAATCCTGGCAACCATGAGCTTCTACAAACATGGCTTCGGTATGTGGGGACCAAGACTATTTTTCCAAACTGCACGGTTGCTTACGTGGCTGTGCGACCTTTCCTGATATACAAAAAAATGCTCAGGAATGGCTCCTCCGCCCCTGAACAGCCATGATCCCAGAGGCACACAAACCAATCTTGGAATGCAGGGGCTGCTAGCAGAAATGCTCCTGGACTATGAACTAAGCTAGGGCCCTGGGCCGCCCTGGAAGGGGAAGGATTTTTGTCCCTCAGCCTTTTCCCTTTTGCAGCAGCATGGCGACTGCCACCTTTTAGAGCCAATTGGACAAGAGGTAGGAGCTTTCAGTGATGGGGTACACAGGAAATCTCTCAATGGGGGCGCAAAACAGGCCCTGTTCCCTGCCCAGATGAGACCCCGGGAGGCCGCCCACAAACAGCTCCTCCGCTCCTGAATGGCCATGATCCCAGAGGCACACAAACCAATCTCAGAATGCAGCTGCTGCTGGCAGAAATACCTCTGGACTTAATTACTAAAATACCAGAATTCCAAAACCATGCAACATCATATGCTCTTCATTATCAGCAATAGAAAACAAATGATATAATGATACCTTTTTTGGCAGGTCTGATTGTTGGGGGAAAATTCCAAATAATAATAGTGGGTTTTTTGTTGATAATTGTATGTAATCAAAGTAAAGAGAGAGTAAAGTGAAAATCATCTGCCCACGAAGGGTTCTCCCTGCTGAACAGAATGAGACCTCCACATCGACTTCCACACCTGGCGCCCAACGTGGGGCTGAGAAGGGGACGCAGCCGAATGAACAGACGCAGAGCCCGGAGGAGGGAGAAAAGGCATTTATTCTATGGCAGTTACAGTATTTATACCTCCCTGCTGGGAGGAGGTGGTATAGTATGCATGCTGGGACCCCCAATAGAAATGCAGGGTGTGGCATGGGCGTTAGCTAGTGATAAACAAATGCTGATAGGATAAAATCAGTAAGATTAGGAGTGGCAACCTTTGCTAGGTGTGGCATGGGGTTAGCTAGTGATAAACAAATAGTGACAGGATAAGATCAGTAAGGTAAAATGGCTCCCTACAATCTTTGATTTTTATGACCTCTTTTAGTTTTCAAAGATACAGGTTAGCTACTCCTTTAATTATTCATCAGTTTGAATTAGTCTGATATCTTTCTTCATGAATGGTTTCAGCTTCTACACTTTTGACAGAAATATTGCAGAAGTGACACATAAAGATGCCGTGTTTTTTCCATTTGACAAATAAAAGGCACATAACTTCATCACTGTCACTGTAAAATAATTTCCTCTTATAATTAATATTTATATGAATTATAATAATGAAATATTATATACACAAGATTAGTAATATATATTTTGTGAGAAAGTACTATTTCCAAAAATGTAAACCTCAACAAACTTTGAATTCATGCAATCATTTATTTTTGTTCTTGTAGTATTGGATATTAATCCTAAGCGTTTTAGGCTTCATCAGTGAATTGCCTCTTTTCCTCCCCTGAAAGAGGCTTACAGTGCTCTTGAATGTACCCCTAATTCCCTGAGTTTATCTTTAACCTTTCCTTTATGTTTTACCTCTCATTGTCACAATTCCCCAAGTCAGCCCTGATTACTAATAAGTCAAAACTTTCTGGTAACTCTGGACTTTGTATTTGTAGTGAATTACCTGCTTTTCTGTTTTCCCATAATCTCTTCATATTTTGCCATAGAGCAATGTCCTTTGCTTAAACACAGAAAGATCCTTAATGCTGTTCCTAATACTTGGGAGTTGATTGACTTTGACATATATTTACACCTGGGCATCCATCATAATTACTTGACTCAGGCTTTGGTTGCCATAGTTCCTAACACACCACAAAGGGAGGTCCTGCTAGGGGACTGTGATGGGCCCGGCCTGGTGGTGAAGCTACCCTGGCATTGAAATGGAACAGTCTAGAAAGCATAAAATCACAGTCTTGGTGCAAGCCATTATGGTTTAAGTGGACCCCATGGGGAAGGACAAGCTGAACTGGCCTGAGGACTTAGTCTGGGATTTATGGTAAAAGCCTTGTTTGCCCTTGGAGACCAGAGAACTAAGTTTTGGGATCTATATTTCTTACTGTGTTAATCCAAATAACTGCAAGTATTTATAAGAAATAAGCTTAATGCTTTAATATGTACAACTAAAGAGAAGGAGAAAAGCAATATAGATGTCCCTGAGAGACAGAGTGTCTCCTTGAGAGAATTGCTCTTGCTGAAACCCTTGACCTCTATAAATGATCCATCACAGCTACATGCAGTCCTGTATCTCAAACCTCTTTAGATGTTCTATAAGTCTGCTGACAGCTCTGCATTAAACAAGCCATTTTTACCATCAGTCCGTGATCCCCTGTTTCTTTGTCTCTCTGCTGGGGAGGCTGGAAAGGTGGTTCTCGACCACCAAATGCATGCGTCATATCCCCATACTTTTTGAACTATCTAGTTTATGGTTACCTATGTTACTTAATGGATTATAATTTGTTACTGGACATTTAATTATTTGAGAAGACCTCTCCAGCGGTACTTGGGCTATAGGGCCAAACCTGGGGGATTCGGGAGGCCATCTGGGGCCTAGAATTGAGCAAAAGGGTCCTGTGCAAGCTAGGTATATATCTAGCCCTTTGAGTTATCTCTCTGACTGTTGTTATTTATTTTTGTTGCTAAAATTGTCCCAGACTTAGTCAATAGAAGAACCTTTACACTGAGTTCTCTGCTATTTTGATAAGCCCACTCCCCTAGTTTTGAGTATTTCCTTGCTTCCTGATTAATCAAGATAGGTTGAAACTTACCACAGTTGTGTGTGGGGCTGAGGGTAGGTAAGATAGAGAAGAGACCAATATGACAATAATAGCTGGGAATGATCATGCTGGACAAGGTCTTTGGGGTAAAAGCAAGTAGGTAAAGGGATATTCTTGATAACCTTTCAGTATCAATATTGCAAACCACAATTCCCAAAAGTGGGGGATGGAGGGATGAGGGAGAGAGAGAGAGAAAGCACGCGTGTGTGTGTGTGTGTGAGAGAGAGAGAGAGAGAGAGAGAGAGAAGAAAAGCACCTGCCATAGAGGCAGGCAGGGGGTGGCGGTGGGGGGGGGTGATGGGAGGGAACCTGAGGTTACTGGTGCTGGTAAATGTACACTGGTTGAGGGATGGGTGTTGGGATACTGCATGACTGAAATCCAATCATGAACAGCTTTGAAATGGTCTATCTCACAGTAATTATATTAAAAAAAGTTTGTTTTTTAAGAAAAGATAGTGTAGACTCATCTTATTCTTTTCTTTTTTAAATTTTTTAAATTTTATTGAATCACCGTGAGATAGTTACAAGCTTTCATGTTTGGGTTGATCAAACACCCATCACTCCACCAGTGCACATTCCCCAGCACCAATATCCGGGTATACCCACCCCCCGCCTCTATGGCAGACAATATCCCCCATACTCTCTTTCTACTTTGGAGTATTATAGCTTGCAACACAGACACTGAGAGGTCATCATGTTTGGTCCATTATCTACTTTCGGCACACATTTCCCATCCCAACTGGTTCCTCCAGCCATCATTTTCTTAGTGATCCCTTCTCTATTCCATCTGCCTTCTCCCCTCCGCTCATGAAGCAGTCTTCCAGCTATGGGGCAATCCCCCTGGCCCTTGTATCTACTGTCCTTGGGTGTCAGCCTCATGGACTCATCTTATTCTTAACCATGGAAACAGCTGCTTCTCTAATAAGAGATCACTACTTCTTAGGCCTTTCAGTGGAAAGATCTAAGGACAGTGTATACATATATTTATATCAATGTCTTTCTTTATCTCTATACATACTAACCATTATGGATCCATAATGGTAACTTGAATTTTACTAGTTCATGATCCTCTTATTTGTAAGATTATTATCTTCCAGGGATAAACAGCTTTATTTGTCCTTGATATACTTACTTATTTGGAACCTCAAGAAGCCATCAAACCCTTCCATTTAGACCAATCTCCGGGCTAACAACTTTGAGGTCTTTTCCAGATGGGGGCAAGCAGATTCCTCTCCCTTCTTTCTGGCTACACCTGGCAACCTTACCTGATCTCCTCTGCTGTGTCAATGGGCCCAACTCCCGCGTAACCAAAGCAATCCTAGGGAGAAAGAAGTGGGGGGATTGCTCTCCCTCACTTCATACTGCACTACAGAGTCATGATTATCTAAACAGCACACATCAGAATATGAACAGACACTCAAATAAATGGAATAGAATTGAAAATCCAGAGATAGGACCTCAGCTATATTGAAAGCTAATCTTCAATAATGGATCAGGGAATATGATGTGGAGCAAGGAAAGCCTCTCCAACAAATAGTGTCAGGTAAACTTGTCAGACACGTGAAGCAAAACTGGAGTCAAGCTTCTTTTTAACACCAGGAACAAAAGACAAGTCAAAATGGATTAAACACTTCGTTATCATACCTGAACTCATGGTCACACTGAAGAAAATACAGGCAGAACTCTTCATGACATTAGAGCTAGAGGCATATAGCTTTAAGGAGTCCATGGCATTAGCCAAATAAACAGATACAAAGACAAATGATAAAGATAAACAAATTCAACTACATTAAATTTAAAAGCTTCTGCACTTCAAAGGAAATGGTGATCAAAACAAAGACACCAGATAGACTGGGAAAAATTATTTGCTCATCACTCATCTTATATAAAGGGTCAATTTTCAAAATATATGAAGTGCCATTAGAACTTTACAAGAAAAATATCCCATCTCTTCAAAAATTGGGGAGAAGATATCACTTCTATTCAATATAGAATAGAATTCAGCATTAATTTGTATGGCAATTAGGGAATAGGTATCAATACCGGAGGTACTTTTCATAGCAATTAGGCAAGAAAAAGATATCAAGAGCACCCAGATAGAAAATAAAAAGTCAGGCACTCACTATTTGTGGATTATATGATATTACATTAAGGAAATTCTAAAGACTACAGAAAAAAACCTCCTGGAACAATGGATTTGTATAGTAGAGTGGCAGCTACAAAATTAACACATAAAAGTTCATGGCTTTCCTATATAAAAATAATTAAATAGAAGAGACAGAAATTTCGCCCACATCGGACACTTAAAGAGAGTGCAGCCACGTGGGCTTTCCCATTTCTCCGCGCCCGCACCCCCAGAATGACTGACGAAGAGGATGGAGCTGCTTGGGACACCGGCAGCCCACCAGCAACCTGCAGTATGTGACTTGAGAGTTTCCGCCAGGTCCCCCGTGCGGAAATCTCTCTCTCTCTCTCCTTCAACTTTTTCCCTGGACTTTAGACAGAAACCCAAAACCGCGTGGCCGCTGCCGCGGCCGCGCGACCTAATGTCATCTTAGTATCAGCAGTATGTAATGGTTCCTTCTTAATGGGTCGGACTTTTGTGGGTGATCCTAACAAGAATAGTAAGTATTTTGTTGAAATATTGAAGGCAATCAAAATGGTAGCCATCTCTCTAGACTGAACTAAGCTATATCCCCACGCTGGCTGAGAAGAAATATCCTTCTTTCTCGGGAAGAAACGTGGCGTGGTGTCAAACATAGTGTGATGTCCATTAAGCAAACAGACCTGGTGGCGTGGGAATGGGAAATAAGGGGAAAAATTAGGTACATGGACCAGCGGGACGCTGGTGGTATCTCGAGCCGGAGCCAATATCAGCGCAAGAGCTTTGGTTCCAGAAACTGCTTCCAGACACTCTACTAGACTATCAACTAAGCCAGAGCCCCACGCCGGCTGATGACGGGAAATAACCATCCTCTTCGGTTTTTTTTCCCTTTGTCAGACAGCGTGGCGATTACTA
Organism: Sorex araneus; assembly: GCF_027595985.1. NCBI lineage: Eukaryota > Metazoa > Chordata > Mammalia > Eulipotyphla > Soricidae > Sorex > Sorex araneus. The sequence continues at coordinate 230,235,961 of NC_073303.1, forward strand.
AACAGGCGTGAACTCGGTGGCGCAGGGCAAGGGGGAAAAAGAAAAGTTATGTAACAAACAGCAGGACTTAATATCTCTATATGCTTAGTAATGGAGAATTATCAAATGCCTCATTGGCAATAGGACTGTCTTTTTCTTTTTGGGGGGAAACCCCAGCAACGGTAGTGAGTTGTGTGTTGAAACATGGAATGTAATCGAGATAAGCGCAAATGAAGTGAAACTTATCACGTATAAGGGTGGGGACTAGGGAGGTGGGAGGGGGCGGCAGATAGACTGGGGGGGTTGGGGATGGAAGATGGGCACTGGTGAAGGGAGGGGTGTTTGAATATTGTATAACTGACATAATCCTGAGAACTTTGTAACCCTCCACTTGGTGATTCAATAAAAAAAAAAAAAATAAAATAAAAATAAAAATAGTAAAGTGAAAAAAAAAAAGAAGAGAGAGAAATTTAAAAAAAAATCCCATTCACAATTGTGACTCATAAAATCAAATTTCTAGGAATCAGCTTAACCAAAGAGGTGAAAGATTTATACAAAGAAACTATAAATCACTAAAGAAATAAAAGAGGACACGAGGAAACAGAAACACATCCCTACTTATGATTAGGAGAATTAATATCATCAAAATGGCAATATTCTCCAAAACACCATACAGATTTAAGGCAGAATACCCATGACATTTTTCAAAGAAATAGGCAAGACACTTCTGAAATTCATATAAAACAATAAATACCTCCAAATAGCCAAAGCAATCATTGGGAAAAATAAGATGGGAGGTATTACTTTCCCAACTTCAGTACTGCAAAATGATGGTAATTAAAATAGCATAACACTGAAATAAAGACAGACCCTCAGATCAATGGGGGCAAGAGAGAGAGAGAGAGAGAGAGAGAGAGAGAAGCGAGGAGAGAGGAGCAAGGGAGAGAAAGAGGAAGGGAGGGAGGGAGGGAGAGGGAGGGAGGGAGGAGGGGGAAGAGGGGGGAGTGCCTGCAATAGAGGCAGAGGCAGGCTGGGGGGTGGGGGTGGGAGGGAAATTGGTGGTGGGAAATGTACACTGGTGAAGGGAAGGGTGTTGGAACATTGTACCACTGAAACGGGATCATGAACAACTTTGTAACTGTGTATCTCTGGTGATTCAATCGAAATAAATGAACAAATAAAAGCATCCAGGCATGTTGGAATACTGACTGCTTGTAACAAATCATTATGAACAACTTTGTAAATCCTGGTGTTTTTATAAAGTGTACGGGGAAAATAATAATTTTTTCCCTGAGCACTCAGGCAGTCCCAGCAAGCTTGGTGGAGTCCCCTCCTCCAGCCCCAGCTAAGTTTCACTTTCCATTCAGAGGAAACGAAAGCCCAGCAGTGCCGCCAGCAGAGCCCTGCAGTGGGCAGAGCCGGGTGGAGGGAGAGCAGAGACGTGCAGGTCAGCGCTCCCGCCTGCCTCACTCGCTGTCAAGCCCTACGGAAGCCTTTTTGGAGCTTCCCAAGCATCAATTCAGTCAGTGGAGGTTTGGATTTGCGTGGGACTTAGGTAAGTCTTTTGCTATTTTGGAAACTTTCCTTCCAAAAAAGAAATCAAATTGGCTCTTGATAATAAGAAAACTATGTGAGTGTACGGTTTGTATTTTCATTACATACATTTCCATATTGATATATTTATTTGGATTTTTTGCATAACTTTGTGTTCAATTTTAAGAAAAATTACTAAAATGTTACAAGCTTTTAAAAAAAGTTCAATGCAGACAAATATGTAAAGTAGACATGAATTCCACTTAATCTTTAATTCAGCATCTTTGCTAAATTTTTTCTTATATATGTTCTTCTAAAATACTTTTGAAATTCCTGCTTTCATTTTATAGTATATTATAGACATCTTTTCTTGGCAACCTCATTTTAGAAAATGTTGCATAATTTAAGTGCTGCGTTTATTCAAACAATTCATGGACCGTGAGATGTTTTCCTGTTGTACTGATAAAGATAATGCATTTTTGAATATTATTTAAAATAGATGAAGATATAAAATATATTTGTGAAAATTTTCTAGAAGAGGAGTTGTTGGGTCGGTGAACATACCTTTTGAGAAATTTGACTTTGTCAAACAGCACAACTTAATATGTCAGAATTATCCAGCCTTCTTACTTCCTCCAACCCAATTTTTTTAAAAGAAAGCTAAATTTAGATCTTTACAAGTAAGCCTTCATTCTATGATCCTAATAACTGTGTTCTAAGTGTTTGAAAATTAAACAGAGGTTTTTTAATTTTTTTATTTTATAAAGTAGTTCGCAATATTTCATTACATTTGATATTCAAACACCAGCCCCACCACCATTACACCTTCCCACCACCATGTTTCGAATATTTATATCCAGAACCCCAATCCGTTCCCCAAAGCAGAATCGAAATAATATATTTTGCATTGTTTGTTGTGAAAAGCCACTGAAAATGCTACAAAAAATATTCTTAGAGGAAAGAGTGTGGAGGTTGTTGTATTTCACCCAGGGGCTATTAAGCCCTTCTATAAGAGATCACTAACATGTTGTTAAAGGTTGAACCTGCTGAGTCACTGGATACCGGAGGGTATGGGCGGAGAATCTTCATTCCCTGTCCCACTGAACTCAGAGTTCTCATTCACAAAGTCCCGCATACCTGGGTTTTTCCGGAGGTTCACTCATGGGTGAGGTGGGCCCAAGTGTATGGAGAGCAGCCATGGGCATGGCGGCAGCTGGGTTCTGGATGTTTTTGGCTGCCCGAGCTGGATCCCTTGGGGCGGGGAGGGGTCTCACCCACCCCCTTCCAGGGCGCCCCGAGAAAACCGAGGTTTTAACTGAGTGCTTCAAGGAGCTTTACTTGGAAATAGTTTCAGAAAAGTAGGAAAATGTTTTATAAACAATTAAAAACTTTTTTTGGTAGTGTTATTTGTGCAGAGTAAGGCAGATAGTTAAAATCTAGATATGTAGGATACCAAACGTTACCTAATAGGAACAAAGTGGGTAGAAGAGTAACAGATATATAGTTCCATTTTCATTTATAGAATACCATAAATGGCTTGTGTATCACAATATTTGAAGTGACTGTCTCTGAATGTGACTGAGAACTTCACACTCAGATAGTGGTTAGAGTTAAGCAGATAGTCTTACCTTTTGTCTAACAATATAATTTTTCATTTGTTCATAATCTTTCAAAACCCTATTTGTTCTGAAAAGACTGACTCCTTCTTGGCTTCTTCAAATAGAACCAATGATGTCTATTGTGTTTCTCTCTCTCTCTCTCTCTCTCTCTTTTTTTTTTTTTTTGGCTTTTTGGATCACACCTGCTGATGCTCAAGGGTTACTCCTGGCTCTGCACTCAGGAATTACTCCTGGCAGTGCTCGGGAGACCTATGGAATGCTTGGAATCAAACCTGAGTCGGCCACGTGTAAGGAAAATGCCCTACCCACTGTGCTATCGCTCCAGCCCGTATTGTTTCTCTTAAAAATCCTGGGACCTTTCCAGTTTCCCTGTAACATGTTTTTCCCCGGCTTATTCTGTGGCCACTTATGATGGTGCCTCTAAGCCAGCTGCTTCTCTTATTCTCACCTTTCAGTTAATTTAAAGGTAAAGATCTCAGGAAATGTAGTCTAGTACTTTAGAACAGAACTAAGTTTTAAAATAATACATTATTTTATAGGGGCTATTGCCAGTGGTATTTAGGAGCCAGTGCCAAATATCAAACTCATATTTGCCTTGAAAATGGCAAAGCATTATGTTCTACCACTTGAGCTATCTTCCAGGTCCCCATATATATTTTTAAGAGAAATTGTAGATACTTAGAAAAATTCAGTGGTAAAAAAAGAGATATTCTGTATGGCTCTTGCGGCTTAAATAAGCATAGATTTTCCCACTTTCTACAACATCTACCAGAGTGTGCATTTGTTATAAAACTCATGTATGTACTTTGACATATTAGCCAGATTTCATACTTAGCATAAGGGCTCATAACTAGTGGTTGCACTTGATGCACATTGACAAATGTGTAGTACGTATAAAATAGTACAGAATAGTTTTTTTGTATTTATTTATTTATTCATTTATTTTGGCTTTTTGGGTCACACCCAGTGATGATCAGGGGTTACTCCTGGCTCTGCACTCAGGAATGATTCCTGGCGGTTCTCAGGGGACCATATGGGATGCCAGAGATCAAACTCAGGTTTGCTGCGTGCAAGGCCCTCTCCACTATGCTATCACTCCGCCCCCCAGAATAGTTTAACTGTAAAAAAAATCGTGTATTGGAATACATTTCTTTTGTTAATGTTTGAGTTTGAGAATGGAATTTCCTGGGGCTGGAGCAATAGTACAGTGGGTAGGGCGTTTGTCTTGCACGCAGCCGACCTGGGTTTGATTCTCAGCATCCCATATGGTTCTCTGAGCACCGCCAGGGGTGATTCTTCAGTGCAGAGCCAGGAGTAACCCCTGTGCATTGCCAGGTGTGACCCAAAAAGAAAAAAAATGGAATTTCCTTGGAAAAATATCTATTTTTTCCTCTTTGTGTGTGTGTGTGTGTGTGTGTGTGTGTGTGTGTGTGTGTGTGTGTGCGTGCGGGGAGGAGCGAGTGGTGGGCTTGGGGGATACCTGGTGGTGCTCAGGCTTACTCCTGGCTCTTCATTCAAGGATCAGTCCTGGCAATCTTAGAGGACCATATGGGGTGCTGAGGACCAATCTGTCTGTGTGCAAGGCAAGTGCCCTTCCAGCTGTACTATCTCCCCGCTCTGCTCCCGTCTCCCTTTCCCCTCCTTAAGCCCTCACCATACCCTGCTTAACTTGAAGGCTTTCTCTCTTCCCACTTTGTTTTCTCCGTTGTCCTTAGTTTCACTTTCCTGATGTCTGTTGCCCTACACACCTGTTCCTCTGTGATCAGCTCTGAAGACATCTGCTTTCTGTTTTGCCTTTGGAATCTGACCTGTTTGGCTGCCCAGATAATATGCTCCACTGGCTTTATTGCCTTTTGTGACTGAAAACCTAATATTTTCAATGTTCTTCTAGAGCTCAGAATGTCTCTAAAATAATCATGGTTGGGGGGCTGGAAGGATAGTACAGTGGGTAGGGTGTTTGCCTTGCACTCGGCCGACCCGGGTTCGATTCCCAGCATCCCATATTGTCCCCTGAGCACCTCCAGGGGTGATTCCTGAGTGCAGAGCCAGGAATAGCCCCTGTGCATCGCCAGGTGTGACCCAAAAAGAAAAAAAAAACACAGGTGGGTTTCTTTCTATCATGCCTCATCACATTTCTTTCAATGTGGTTTCAAAATTACTTTTTTCTTATAGAATTGTGTACTACTATCATTTCTCTTATAGTTAAACTCTCCTAGGCTGAGCCTCATAAAGGAACAATTATGTATGACCATTAAATATGAATATTTATTAAAAGAGGTTTCTTTTTTTTTAAGAAATATTTTATTGAACCACCGTGAAAAAAAGGAAAAAAATACAAAGCTTTCAGGTTTAAGTCACAGTCAAATATTGATTAAACCACCATCCCTTCACCAGTGCACCCGTTCCACCACCAAGAACCCCAATACACCCCCCTCCCACCCCACCCCCCATCCAAGTAGCTAATGATATTCCCATTATTCTCTATATATATTGAGTACATTCCATATTTCCATACAGAACTCACTATTATTGATTGGAAATTTTCCCCAACAATCAGGCCTGCTGAATAAGCATCATCTAATAATTTCTCTTGATTGCTAAGAGTGAAGACTTTTTTTTTTAAATTTATTTATTTTTAATTAGAGAATCACCGTGAGGGTACAGTTACAGATTTATACACTTTTGTGCTTATACTTCCCTCATACAAAGTTCGGGAACCCATCCCTTCACCAGTGCCCATTCTCCACCACCCGTAAACCCGGCGTACCTCCCACCCTCCCCACTCCCATCTCCCCCCCACCCCACCCTGCCACTGTGGCAGGGCATTCCCTTCTGTTCTCTCTCTCTAATTAGCTGTTGTGGTTTGCAATAAGGGTGTTGAGTGGCCGCTGTGCTCAGTTAAGAGTGAAGACTTTAAGTCTTGGTTTTGGGTTTTTAATATTTTAGCTCAGTTCACAGTCAAAATGGATGGCTGCAAGAATCCGCTCTGGTGCCAAAATGGGTTAGGAGACCTCAGGATCACAGTCAATAGGCACGGAGGGTCTGTTTCTCGTGCCGTGGCTCCCGGTTCATCTCTGGGCGGAAGGCGCGCCGGGAACGCCCCCCCTCCCAGGACCACCTACAGGCTACGTCACTAAAGAAAGTCCTACCTCCTGGTTGAGGGGTCTTAGAGGGTGGCTCTCACCAGTGGTTGCTACCGCTGCCACCATTTTCGCTCAGAAAAATGGGGTGGAGAGGGAAAAAAATCCCTCCCCGGGCTGCACGAGGTTGTAGCTCAGTTCACAGTCAAAATGCATGGCTGCAGGAATCCGCTCTGGTGCCAAAATGGGTTAGGAGATCTCAGGATCACAGTCAATAGGCGCGGAGGCTCTGCTTCTCGTGCCTCGGCTCTCGGTTCCTAAAAGAGGTTTCTTTAGCCATTTGCATGAATACAATATAACATGCCACTAATAGCTGTGTTCTAGTTCCGTATTCTCTCTTTCCTTCACATTTGTAAAAGAATTGAGAAAAGAAACCTTAGCACTTTTTATCTATTTTTCATTAATTTTTTAGGGTCTTGGAATAGGAAAAATTATGAATAAAGTCTCCTTTCAAATTCTCTTCTAGATGAAATATTCCTTTACATATTAACAAATGATAAGAAACTTGGAAATTTAGGGGAAGTAATGAAGATAAAAATGACTTGTATTGAGGTACCTTTTAATGACATTTTGGTTATAATTTGCTTTAGATTTTTTTGTGTACTTGTTTGGGTGTGATATTACCGTTAGCAAAATTTTCATAATTATAATTTCTCTTTTTAGTGAGCAATATAGTAATTTAGTTCCTATTAATAATAAGTTATTTGCCTTATTAAATAACATAAAATTATTTGGGGCCTTACTTGGTGTGTTCAGAGGCAGCTTCCAGCTTTGTGTTTAAGGGTCACTTCTGGTGCTGTTCAGGGAATCATGTAGTGCTGGTGATCAAACTTGAATCTCCTGCATTCATAGTATTTGCTCCAGCCTTTTAAGCTATTTCCCTAGCTTTAAAATAGTTTCATTTTATTTAATTTAGTGTGTGTATGTGGTGGACATACCCAACTGTGACTATGGCTTAGTCTTGGCTCTGTGCTCAGAGATCACTCCTGGCAGACTCAGGGGACCAGATAGCAGTTCTTCCCAGATGCTTAACATCTCTTAACAGGATCTTAACATGATAGTTTTCAGTTATATCCAAGTTGCAGCAAATTACATGCATGAGTTTATCATTCCTTGTGACTACATCATTTTACTTTATTCTTAAAAATACATAAAGTGATTTTTGAAGTATAAAAATAAATTTTTACAGATAAACAATAGTACAGTGAAAATTAATAACCTGTAGTTGAAATGTTATAATCAGAAATTCCAAGCATAATAAAGGTAAACCAAAAGATCCTTAAAGATCTTTTGGAATGTTGCAGGCCCATATGACTGGTGATTTATGAGCCAAAGGGGGAACAGAGCAAGAAGTGATATTGAAGGTAAATTGAATTGAATCTGATAGTCCTTATACATTATTGTAAGGTATATTTTTTGCAATTGAGTCACTTGAATGATGAGATATGTTCAATGACATGATATATACAGTGAGGATTCTAAAGATTCCACTAAAACACTTTTAGAAACAGCAAAACAGTGTATCAGGCTAGAAATGAATACATAAAAATCTTTTGTATTTCTATATGAAAATAGTGAAATATAAGAGAAAGAGAAAAAAGACTTCCCATTTAAAGTAATGTCTGAAACATCCAGTATCTAGAAATCAGCTTACCAAAAAAAGGGTGAAAGACCTTTACCTGGAGAACTACAAATCATTGAAGAAAGAAATAGAGGAGAACCTTAGGAAATGAAAACAATATTCCATGTTCATGTATTAGAATAAGAAACATTGCCAAAATGACCATTCTACATAAATAATTATATAGCTTCAATTCAATCCCAATCAAAATCCCAATGAAACTCTTCAAAGAATAATAATGATCACTGATAAAATTTGTCTAGAATTATAAAACAACCCAAATATCTGAGGTAATTCTGAGAAATAAGAAATTTGGTGGTATTGCATTATATGACTTGAAAATATACTATAAATTGATGTAATCAAAACAGCACTAGAACAAGGATATATTGTCAGACTAATGGATTAAAACTGAGAATTCAATGATAAATACTTAGGTAGTCTCTTCAACAAATGGTGTTGGAAAAATTTGAACAGCTACATGCAAATATAAATAAATAAAAATAAACCCTTATCTCACACCTTATACAAAAGTAACTGAAAATGAATCAAAGACCTAAAATTTAGACCAGATTCCATAAAATACATTAAGGAAAATATAGGCAGAATGCTCTAGAATTTGGGATTTAAAGGAGGTTTTTTAATTAATTTTTTTTATTTTTATGCATCATCGTGAGACAAAGCATTACAAATCTAATCATGCTTGGGTTTCAGTCAATGATCCAACACTCATTCCTCCACCACTAATTTCCAGCACCAATGTCCCCAGTTTCCCTTCTGTCTCCCAAACCACCTCCCAACCCAGTCTGAACAAATGTTTTAGGTATTCATTGTTCCAACCTCAGTCCCACCACCAGTGCCTTTACCTCCACTAATATCCCCAGTTTCCCACCCACTCTCCAAGCTTGCTCCCTTAGCTGGCACAACAATAATTTACGTTATATTGCTTATCACAACATATATTTTGTAATAATGTTACAAAAGTCATTATTTGCTTCTAGTTGAGCCTTCTATTGTTATTGTTTCCACCATTGAGCTTAGTGAGTTTCTACACAATATTTTCATCTAATTTTCGGTGCTTCTACTGGGCTGTCAGCTCTGTGAAGTTTGGAGGTATTGTGCAGCCTCATGTGCATATGTGGTCGCGTACCTCAGGAGCTTTGGAACTGGGACTAGCATCTACTGGCATCTCCCCTAGGTCAGCTGTGAAGCCGGGCCATTCTCTGGTGAGGGTGGGAGCCAGAATTGGTGGGGGATGGATTGTTGGGCCTTTAGCAGGACAGGAACTTGGTCTGCCTCTATTCCCCTGGAAGCTCAAGAGATCTATGCCTGGAATCACTCACCTGCCGGCTTCTCTCTGAGATCAGCTGCGAAGCTCTTAAGGGAATTTTTAAGAATCTGATTCCATTTAAATTATGTGATTCCATTGCAAAGGCAAGAGGAAAATTAACAAATGAGACTATAACAAATAAATAAGTTTTTCATGGCAAAAGAAAAACAGGCTAACGTATAACCTGAATTGTAAACCATAAAACCCAAAAGGAGAGAGAGAGAGTGTAAAAGGGAATGTGCCTGCCACAGATGTTAGGGGGGGATGGGGTGGGGATGGCAGGAGGGATACTGAGAACATTGGTGGTGGAGAATGGGCACTGGTGGAGGTATGGGTACTCGACCATTGTATGACTGAAATATAATCATGAAAGTATGTAAATCTGTAATCCTATCTCACGGTGGTTCATTAAAAATTTTTTTAAAAAAAGAAAAGAAAAACAGGCTAAAACTAAAAAGTGCCCCAATGAATGGGAGAAAATATTTGCACAAAATACATTTGATAAAGGGTTACTATCCAAAGCACTAAAAGATCAGCATCATAAACTCAATAATCCTATATAAAATGGGGAGAGGAAATATTGGTACTTTTTTCTGTAGCTTTTCTCTGAGGAAGATAGTTGGATATAGGTATATGAAAAAGTGTTGGTCATCAATTATTGTTATTATCATTTTTCCTTTATTTAAACACTGGTTTACAAAGTTGTTCATAGAACAGTTACTTTAGGCATTCAGTGTCCCAACACTGAACCCCACCATCAGTGTGACCTTCTTTCCCCTGTTAATCCCAGTTTCTCACCCACCCTCCAAGTCTGCTTCTTTAGTAGGCACAAAATGATTTATTTTATATTGCTTGTTACAACAAACTGGCTAAAGGAATTATTAAAAAAATGTGTCAGTAAAACAACATTTGTGAAAGTTGTTATACATCACAATGGTGTCATTAAAGTCATTGCCTGGGGATTTACTGAGGTGTTTGTTGCTGTTTGAAACTTCTGTGTTATTATTTATGTTTTTTGAGTTTAGTTAGCTTCTATGCTACTTTCCCACCTAATTTGGTGTGCCCTTATTTGGCTGTCAGTATTGTGGAATTTGGAGGTGTCATAGAGCTGTGTACATGACTGTGTACACAGGAGCTTCAGGATCTATAGAACTGAGATGATTTTCAGCCACCCCTCTCTCAAGGTGGCCTTAGATTTTTCAGTAGGTGTACCCAGAAGTTTCAGTGGCTTGGCTTGCATCTCTTCCAGGATTAGGTGTGAAGCTGGGCCATTGTTTACATGGAGGCAGCTATGAGATGATGATTTAAGGAAATCAAAATTAAGGTGACTAAGAGATCTCACCTCACATCAGTAAGACTGGCAGACATCAAAGTTCTAGAAACAACTTGTGTTTGTAAGGATGTGGTAAAAATGGTGCTCTCATGCAACTGCGATTGTTGTCTGGTTCAGTCTCTGAGGAATAGTGTATGTAGACTCCTCAAAACCTAAGAATGGAACTGCCATATGATCCAGTCATCCCACTGTTTGGTGTCTACATAATATGCAAAACATTTATTAGAAAAGATATATGCACAGTATTATTCATTGGATCACTTAGTATAATAACTTGGAGATGAAAACCACCAAGGTGCCAGATGACAGAAGAGTGGGTAATAAAGCTTTGTTATATATACAAAATATAATACTACTCAGCCACAGGAATAATGGAATTATGTGATTTTCTAAAAAATGGGTAGAAATTGAGGATATTCTGTTAGGTGAAGCAAGTTACAGGAAAGACACATGCTAGACATTCTCACTACTCTGTGGTGTCTAATGAAAGGTATCAAAGATGCAGGGAACATTGGATCTAAATTACAGAAATGAAAATGCCAAGGGAGGAGTAATATGGAGCATAAGACAAGTAGAGCTGGTCTGGAAGTAATATAGAGGCAAGACACAAGATGAGGTACTTGTACATAAACTACTATACACAACACTGCTGAAAGTGTGGGACCCAAACAACAATAATGAAACTAAAAATATATATATTTATCTGTTTTAGAGTTAGGTTGGGGTGGTGGTGGAAGGAACCTAAGGTGGAGAGATGGGGACACAGGGTAGCAGGACTGTAGGTGGGAATGTTCTATGCCTGAAATCCCATTTGAACAAATCTTCAAATCGGTGTCTAAATTAAAATTATAACCTGCTGTCTACTTGTATCATCCCCTAACACTTAAATATAAAATAATGGCTTTTATAATTTTTAAAACATTTTATCACACACATCGATGCTTAAACAATGTAAATGTTGGGCCAGAGCGATAGTACAGCAGGTAGGGAGTTTGCCTTACACATGGCCAACCTGGGTTTGATCCTCAGTATCCCATATGGTCTCCCAAGCACCGCCAGGAGTAATTTCTGAGTGCAGAGCCAGGAGTAACTCTTGAGCATCGCTGGGTGTGACCAAAAAAGAAAAAAAAATTGTGTTGGAAGGGAAATGAAAAAAAAAACTCACTTCCTCCTAACCCAGATTATTCAATATATTTTCACACTCTTTTCTTTAAGGATTGCCCTCTGCTTCAATAACTAAATGAGGACAACTTAATTCTACTAGGCCCGGCTCATGGTCCCTGAGAGTTCTTATTTATTTTGAAATTAAATGTTTCTTTGTAGTTTTCACATCTCTGCCTTCCAAGTTCTTGCGTTTTAGGATCTTAGGACAAACACTGAGACTCTGAGATGTACGTGTGAGAAGATTATTGGGAAGTGATTCTGGGTATACCTGGTAGTATGAGCAAAGCAGGAATGAGCAGAGGGAGTGGTCGAGTTGCCACACTGTCAACAGAAACTTCAGTCTATTTTAAGAGGGCACTCTAGAGATTTGGAACTATTTCATCCTTAAGAATTATTTCAATTCTTGCATGGTAAGATTTTCTTTCACTGTTCATTAATTGAATAGGGACTCAGTTGGGAGCTGTGAACTCTCCCCTCAAAGTGCATAGGAGCATTGATGACATCCAGGTCTGCTTGAGGAACCAAATCAGGTTCCCAGAAAAGAAAATACCTTTTTGGGACCTAGAGGTCTGCAGGAGTATTCAACTGTGGATATCAAGGAGAGTCCTAGTGAGTAGATTAACATTGACAACCCTCAGTGGTTGGGTACAGAAGAAAGGATCTGGAGAAAATCAGGTTTCTGGTGTGGAGAGCATGTTGAGTGTCGGTACCTTTTGCTAGAATAGACAACATTGGGGAATGAGAATATGGCTGTTCCCTGGGATACAAAACAAAATGTAGAACTGTCTGATGAAGAGTAGAGGGTATCTAAGGAAATGTCATTTCTAGACCCAATTTTATGAGCAATCCTCTCAAAATTTATGTCTTATAAACTTGAATATTTGGAATAAGAGCTGAACATATGAATATATTTTACCCTTTTTAAATCTTCACCTACCTGTGATTTTTTTTTCAGGTATTCCACCAAGATTAACTTATGGTAGCTTCTCCTGGAAGTGAGGTTTTGCGGTCCTGGTTATGGGTCAGATAACTGGCCTCCTGGAAAATGTAATGATTCCTAAAAGGCAAGCGTTTGAACCCCTGAAGAGATCAGTCGTGGCACAGTCTCAGCATTTCTCAGCAGAACCCATTGAGAAGAAGGAAGAGGACGAAATGAAGAGGAAGAGAGTAAAGCTAAGAGAAAACCTCAGTATGTGGGACTATAATTATGGTCATTATATTCCTTCAATGTTTTCTTTTTGAGTGTATAGAAACAGTTTTCTCGTTTACAATACTCTAAGGTAGTAGAGCTTTGTGGTTTGTTGTTCCTGGTCTCTTATACCTCCATTCCTCCTCCTCCTTCCCCTACTCCTCCAGCTTCTTCTGCTGCTGCTTCTCCTTCTTCCTTTTCCTCTTCTCCTTATTCTGTGTCTTCCTTTTTTAATTTTTAAATTTAATTTTCATAAGGTTCACTGTCACTGTCATCCCATTGTTCACAGATTTGCTCGAGCGGGCACCAGTAATGTCTCCATTGTGAGACTTGTTACTTTTTTTTGGTCTTTTTTGTTTGTTTGTTTGTTTTATTTTTATTTTTTAAAAAATTTTATTAGATAATCACTGTGATGTACAGTTACAAACTTATGAACCTTTGTGTTTGCATTTCACTCATACAGTGATCGTTTACCCATCCCTCTACCTGTGCCCATTCACCTCCACCAATGATTCCAGTATCCTTTTCACCACCCACACCCCATTCCCCACCACCCCAACCTGCTTCTGTGGCAGGGCATTCCCTTTTGTTCTTTCTCCTTTTGGGTATTGTAGTTTGCAATAGAGGTATTGAGTGGCTTTCATGTTCGGTCTATATCTACTTTCAGTTCGCATCTTCCAATCCGAGTGGGTCCTCCTAACATCCTCTACTTGGTGTTCCCTTCTCTATCTCAGCTGCCTTTTCCCCCAGCATGTAAGGCCAGTTTCCAAGCTGTGGGGCAGACCTCCTGGTCCTTATCCCTACTACTCTTGGGTGTTAGTCTCCCACTCTATTATTTTATATTCCACAGATGAGTGTGATCTTTCTATGTCTGTCTCTCTCTTTCTGACTCATTTCACTTAACATGATACTTTCCATGTTGATTCATTTATATGCAAATTTCATGACTTCATTTTTTTCTAACAGCTGTATAGTATTCCATTGTGTAGATGTACCAAAGTTTCTTAAGCCAGTCATCTGTTTTGGGGCACTCCGGTTTTTTCCATATTTTGGTTATTGCAAACAGTGCAGCAATGAACATACAAATGCAGATGTTATTTCTACTATACCTTTTTGGCTCTCCGGGATATATTCCCAGGAGTGGTATTGCTGGGTCAAATGAGAGCTCAATTTCTAATTTTTTGAGAATTGTCCATATTGTTTTCCAAAAGGGCTGAACCAGTTGGCATTCCCACCAGCAGTGAAGGAGAGTCCTTTTCTTCCCACATCCGTGCCAACAGCAGTTGCTTTTGTTCTTTTGGATGTGGGCCAGTCTCTGTGGTGTGAGATAATATTTCATTGTTGTTTTGATCTGCATCTCCCTGATGATTAGTGATGTAGAGTATTTTCTCATGTGCCTCTGAGCCATTTGGATTTCTTTTTTGAGAAAATTTCTGTTCATTTCTGTCCATCTTCTTGTAGAGTTCAACCAGTGTGGTTTTGGCATGTTGAATATGCCATGGGTAGCTTGCCAGGCTCTGCAGTGCAGGCAGGATACTCTTGGTAGCTTCCCGGGCTCTCCAAGAGGGACAGAGGAATCAACCTGGTTGGCCGTGTGCAAGACAAACGTCCTACCTGCTGTGCTATTGCACTAGTCGTAGGTTGTTTGCATCAATTTTTTATGTTTAATATTTCAACACCAACCCCACCGCCATTACACCTTCCCACCAACATTATTTCTCAGCATTCAAATTTTCCCACCACCATTCAAGCCTGCCTGCCACAGGAATATGCTAGATAATTTATTTTCTATTGCTTATTATGGATATCATGAGCAGTCACGCAGCCGCAAAAGTGGCCACGCACTCCTCACTGTCACTGTCATCCCATTGCTCATCGATTTGTTCGAGCAGGCACAGTAACGTCTCTCGTTGTGAGACTTATTGTTACTGTCTTTGGCATATCCAATACGCCACGGGTAGCTTGCCAGGCTCTGCCGTGCGGGCTAGATACTCTTGGTAGCCTGCCGGGGTCTCCGAGAGGGGCGGAGGAATAGAACATGGGTTGGCCGCATGAAAGGCGAAACGCCTTACCGCTGTTCTATCGCTCCAGCCCACACATTCCTAGAATTCTAAAATTGTAAATGATTGGGGTCCGAAGACACCTCTGTATGGAGCTAATCCATTTTGAGATTCATTTGTAAGTCTCTGGATCAAGGCCATTAATGTGCTTAAATGGCACTCAGAGGCAGTTCGTGGGCATGGCAGCCAGAACCCTCTGGGGACGAGGAGATGGGAAGGGACAGCCTGTCCCCACCACTGCTATGTGGCCTGGAGTCTTCTGTTCTTGGTCCCGCCTACCTTGGTTTTTCCTCTGGAAATTTGTGGCCACTGGGGGTTCATTTAGAGTGGGCGGAGAGAGGACACCCACTCCAGCTGAGGTGTTCCAGTGAAATCGGCTTGGCACGGGGCCCAAAGAAATCTCAGGCGAGCTGCTGTCTTCTGGGATTCACTGCTGAGCCTCTCTTCCTTTTTTTTTTTTTTAATTGAATCACCTGAGATGCAGTTACCAAATTGTGTGATTGCATTTCAGTCATGTTTTAACACCTGTCCCTTCACCAGTATATATTTCCCACCATCAATGTCCCCAGTTTCCCTTCCACCAAGGATGCCTCCACAGCAGACACTTTTCTTCTCTCTCTCTCTCTCTCTCTCTCTCTCTCTCTCTCTCTCTCTCTCTCTCTCTCTCTCTCTCTCTCTGTGGGCATTATTGTTTGCAATACAGGTACTGAAAGGATATGTATATCCCTTTACCTACTTTCAGAACAGTGATCATTTCCAACTATTATTGTCATAGTGGTTCTTTCTCTATCCTAACTGCCCTTCGGCACCCTTAACCCTTGCATCACCACCACACACACTTGTAGCAAGCTTACAACCGTGAATCAGTCCTCCTAGCCGCTATTTCTACTGTCCCATACTATGTTTTTTATATTCCACAGATGAGTGCAATAATTCTATGCCTGTTCTCATTCTGACTCACTTCACTCAGCATGCTAATTATACCTCCATTTCTACATATGTAAACATGATTAATTATAGTGCTATGTGTTGGGAGAAAATGAGATAATCTATGGAAATTTCTTTAAACAAGTGTTTGCCATATAGTAGATAGTACTTTGCTTTATTTTCTTTACTGTTACTCCTGTGTACAGAGGTGAAGTGCTTCTATTGATTCAGGAGTGGAAACCTGTGGTTATCCTCCACCCCTGTGTTTTATAAGAAATAGGAGCCTCCTCAGCAATGCTAGGAGTTTCCAGGAGGCCACTCCAAAGTGATGCTTCCTGGGCAATACAGGCCTGATGGTTTAGAGTATTACTTGGTGATCACAAGAGCTATGCCTAGCAGTGTTTAGGGGATCAAGAAATGCTGTGCCAAGGCTCTACTCCCTTGGTTTCTCTCCACTGGGTTATTCTACTTCTATTCACTGTAAATATACAATATATATATTTTGTATATTTTGTATACACCATTGTATAGTATAAATACATATTATGTAGATTATATGTGTATGTGTGTATATATATGTATATTTGTATACACCATTTCCCTGGAAAATATGAGTTTACCATACTTTCTCTCTGAATTACTCACCTCATGAGACCTGCTGAGACCAAATTTGGTTTGGTAAAGAAGAGATTCATTGCCAGAGGGTCAGAGAAGTCCTGTCTCTGGGTTTCTGACATCTTCATAAACTACTGCTGGCTTCCGTCATTGTAGATGTATGTAGATTAGCAGGATCTCCACCAAGAATCCTTCTTCCGTCCCCTCCTCCCTTCCTCCCTTCCTCCGTTCCTCCGTTCCTCCCTTCCCCCCTTCCTCCCTCCCTCCCTCCCTCCCTCCCTTCCTTCCTTCCTTCCTTCCTTCCTTCCTTCCTTCCTTCCTTCCTTCCTTCCTTCCTTCCTTCCTTCCTTCCTTCCTTCCGTCCCCTCCTCCCTTCCTCCGTTCCTCCGTTCCTCCCTTCCCCCCTCCCTCCCTCCCTCCCTCCCTCCCTCCCTCCCTCCCTCCCTTCCTTCCTTCCTTCCTTCCTTCCTTCCTTCCTTCCTTCCTTCCTTCCCCCTCTCCCTCTTTTTCTTTCTTTCTTTCTTTCTTTCTTTCTTTCTTTCTTTCTTTCTTTCTTTCTTTCTTTCTTTCTTTCTTTCTTTCTTTCTTTCTTTCTTTCTTCTTCCTTCCTTCCTTCCTTCCTTCCTTCCTTCCTTCCTTCCTTCCTTCCTTCCTTCCTTCCTTCCTTCCCTTTCTTTCTTTCTTTCTTTCTTTCTTTCTTTCTTTCTTTCTTTCTTTCTTTCTTTCTTTCTTTCTTTCTTTCTTTCTTTCTTTCTTTCTTTCTTTCTTTCTTTCTTTCTTTCTTTCTTTCTTTCTTTCTCTCTTCTGTGATTTACAATACTGTTAGTCTCACGCACAGAATTCCAACACCACACTCACTCCCAGTGTAACTACCTTCTTCCCCCAAGGACCCTAATGCCCCTTCCTTTAAGACCTTCTCTCACCAACCAATTGTGTGGATCACTTTTGTGTATCTATAAGTCCCACATATGACAGACCATTCTGCAACTATTCTTTTCTTTCTGAATGACTTCAATTGGCATAATATCCTCCATTTCCATTTATGTTGCTGCAAATGTCATGATTTTGTTCTTTCTTAGAGCTTCATTGTATTCAATTGTATATATAAACCACAACACCTTGACCCATGGTTTGTTTACATATTTGGCAATTACATTAAGTGCAGCAATGAACATGGGTGTGCATATATCCTTTGTAATTGTTTTTGCATTCTGGGGATAGATGGCAAGAAATGTTATTGCTGTGTTATATGGTAGTTTTATCGCTGTTTTTGGAATATATCTCCATGTTGCTTTAGCAGTCTAAACTAGACAACATTCCCATCAACAGTGGATGTGACAGCCTTCCTCACAACCCCATCAAAAATTTTTATTTCCAAATTTTTTGATATGTGCTATTCTCACTGCCTTGAGGTGTTATCTCACTGTTGTTTTGATTTGCATTCCCCTAGTTATGAGTGCTATATATGTATATTTTTCATATATCGTTTTGCCATTTATTTGTCTTCTTTAGGAAAGTGTCTATTCATCTCCTTACCCTGTTTGTGAATGGGAGCACTGGATTTTTTTTTTCATTGGATTTTTGTGTGGTTGAGTTCTGTGAGTGTTTTCTTTGATTTTCTTTAATGACATGGAGGGGAGTGAAAAGAGTCCCTTCTGCCGAAGTCCAACTATATAATAGTTAGGACATTACTCTTATCTCTGGTATCCAAGATGATTATTGATTGTGACCCAGCTCTATAAGGAACAATTTTTTTGTTTTTTTTTACAACCATAACCAGCAGTACTGGGGGTTATTCCTAGCTCAGTACTCCAGTATCATTCTCAACAGTGCTTTGGGTCTTTGTGTTACTGGATCTCTTGGATGCAAAGCATGATTTCAGCCTGTTGAACTATTTTTTTGGACTTATAAGATACAATTTGAATGGGAGAAATTTACAATACATAGCTATGTGTTCTGTACTGCTCCTTTTATTTTGTTCTCATAATTGCTCATGCTACTTGTTTCACAATGATTAATATACTTTCTTGTGATATCTTCCATTTCTGATTATTAAAATTTTACTGCTATTTCATTTTTCAAAGGTTCTTTATAATTCCTCTCCAATTTATTTGTGAGGTTTTAGGAAATTCTCTGAGAATATTTTCTAGGTTTTATTCTTTAGTAGGTTCTAGAAAAGCATTTGATATTTATGAAATCAGTTAGGCCTTACATCTCAATGTTTTTTCCCTACTCTTTACAGGTCCAGTTGGTTTACACAATATTGGACAGACCTGCTGCCTTAACTCTGTGATTCAAGTGTTGGTTATGAATACAGGCTTCACCAAGATATTGAAGAGGTAAGACTTCAAATAGTGAAGTATTTTAATTATTTTATTCAAGTGAATTGTTTTTATAAGTATTCCTTCAAAAGTTGATAGAGAAATATAACTTTGACTAAAAAGTTAAAGAAAGCAATATAAACTATAAAAATAGAACATAGGTAAATCCCACCCTGGAAGATTTATTTTCTGTGGAGCTCAATATTAAAAGAAGATCCCCTGAATATTTTTAATAAAAGTAGAGGGCCAAAGAGCTATCTCAACAAGCTGAACACGATTTTCATGTAGGAGATTCAGGTTTGGTCCTTAGCACAGCACATCGCTGTGAGTGACACAAAGACAGAGCCCGGAGTAGCTTCTGAGAACTGCAGCCTCTGGCCCCCAAACCAAAAATAAAATAAATTAGAGCCAGAATACATAACTATGGACTTAGGTCAGAAAGACTTGAGGACAGACAAGTACAGGGGGACAAATAAATCAAAGAGTAGGTCTGTGACTCTATTGATTAAGAAAATTTTTAAAATTTTGAAAATTTTACTCCCCACGCTTTACAACACTGTCAACGATAGAGTTTTATGCATATAACATTCCAACACCACCACCATTCCAACAGATACCCTCAGTTGAGTATGTTTCCTTCTACCATTGATTAGCCTCCACCTCCCCCCCCCCCCCCCGCTAACCCTGTACACCCCTTTGCCCCTATACTTTTTTTTTAAGTGCCTTGATAGAGGCAGACTAAAGTGTGAAGGGAGGGAGGCTGGTGGAAAACTGGGGACATTGGTGAGGGAAAGTGGACAATGGTGAAGGAATTGGTGTGAAAATCTATTAATTTTCTTCCAATATGCACACACAAACATTTTTTCTACCTTGTGCTATTTTTCTCTTTCCGTTGTCAAAATGCCAAGATACACTTAAATTCCTCAGGTTACCCTTTGTCCCTGTACCTAGCTAGTCACCAATCACAATTTTTCACTTTGGACTTCTTCAGGTTGGAAATTTTGCTGCCTGGCTAATTTGCTATGGGACTAAAACCCACTTCAACTGCTTTTAATATTAGTGTGATTATCAGGCAGAGTAGGGTAGCTTTGCTAAACCTGTCTAAAAAGGGTGATTTCTATAGCTGATTTGCTAACATAGTGGTTAGTTTTAGAATATTAGTTTTAGAACATAGTTTTAGAACATTATTTTGGAAACTTAAAATTCTGATAACTGGTCCTTACCCAGTTATAATTTAAGTTTACAAAATGACTTGGATGTGGAGTTCTTTTTTTTTTTTTTTAAGTAACATTTTATTTAGAGGAAGGAGGAAAGGACAAACGGAAAAGAAAAACAGTAGGAGTAACGCGCTCAAGAGAGAACACGGGCTTTTCCAAGGGTGGAGGAAGCTCTACACACATCCTAGCACTGGACACGAAAGCATGAAAGTACACATCTGAAGGGGGGAGATGCGGGCGACACATGTGCTCGGGCACCACATGTGCTTGGCTACGTGGGCACAAGCAGCACATGGGCTCAGGCAGCATATGCGCCAGGATGTGGAGTTCTTTTTAAATATGTGGTACAGCTGGGATTGTAGTGTAAGATTCGTGGTTGTTCTTTTTGTCAGGATCACAGTGCCAAGGGAAGTGGAAGCGCGGAGGAGAAGCTTCCCCTTTCAGCTTCTCTTGCTGATGGAGAAGATGCAGGACAGACGGCAGAGAGCAGTGCGGCCCATGGAACTTGTCTACTGTCTCCAGAAGTACTATGTACCACGTGAGATGATCCGTTCAGCTGTAGCACCTCGCTAGTACTCTAAAGGAGTGGGCTTAGAAAGAGACAGAGAGGTGGGGTAAGAGGGAGAGATCAGAATGGAAGGAGAGAAAAGAGAAAGAGAAGAGGAGGAAGAAGAGGAGGGTGTAGTAGGGAATCAGAAGGGAAGGAGGCAGGCATAAGAGAGAGAGAGAGAAGAGAGGTCTGTTGGTCAGAAGGTGAAAAGAAGGAACTGGGTGGATGTGGACCCCTTGTATTGGAAGTGTTTGTGTAGATCTGAATATTTTAAAGGCCACACATTTTCATGGGTGCAGAATTACTATTATTTATGCACACATTACCTTCACTTTTATTCTTTTGTGCCTCTCATTAGAATAAATAGGCCAGAGCTTTTTCAAAGTTGATTCAACTGCAAGGGAAAGAATTCCAGAAAACAGAATAAATTATTAGCAAGGTAAAACTGTGTTCTGACAAAAGAAAATTCATAAAAGGAAAGTTTTTTTAAAATAGGGGCCACATTCAGTGATGGTTGTGGGCCTCCAGGGCTATTCTGAGCAGTGCTAATGGGGCCATGAGGTGCTGGAGATTGAACTCTCGTTCTGGATCTGCAACACAATTTGAGCTCTCTACTTGGCCACTAGAGAAGTTTGAAAAAATCTATATTGAGATATACAATAAAGTTCACTCATTAAGAATAAAATTCACCTTAGTTCTTTAATTTTATTTTATTTCGTTATAGCTCATTCTTATAAATGGTATGAGGTAGTTCAAATCCAGTCTTTATTTTTAAATATATGTATATATTTAATTGAAATAATGTGGGTTACAAGGTTCCAGCACCAATGCCTTCATGTTGCCCACTTTCCTTCACCAGCATCTCCAGTCTCCCCGCTGCCAACACAATGCCCCCCTACCACATACCCCAAACTGCCTCTGTGGAAGACACTTCTGAAAAACTCCTGATAGTATAAACCTTTTCATTTGCCTGTTCGCTTCTATGTTTTCCTTGAGGAAGTTTCTATTCAGCTCCTTTACCCATTTCTTGATATTTTTCATAACTGCAGCAGAATTTTACTTTACAATTAACATTTTTATTAAGTTGTTCACAATATTTGATTACATTTAATATTCGAACACCAATCCCACCATAATTACATCTTCCCACCACCATATTTCGAATGTTTCCATCCAGGACCCCAAACCCTGCCCTCAAAGCAGAACCAAAGTAATTTATTTTGTGTTGCTTGTTATGAATAATTCACTAAAAATGACTCAAGAAAGGTTTCTTAGAGGAAAGTGTATAAAGATTGTTGTATTTCACCATATGTCCTTCTATAGCACTGTCTGTCACTGTCACTGCCATCCGTTGTTCATTGATTTGCTCGAGTGGGCACCAGTAATGTCTCCATTGTGAGACTTGTTGCTACTGTTTTTGGCATATACGCCACGGGGATCTTGCCAGGCTCTGCTGTGCAGGCGGGATACTCTCAGTAACTTGTGGGGCTCTCCGAGAGGGATGGAGGAATCAAACATGGGTCAGCCACGTACAAGGCAAACGCCCTACCGCTGTGCTATCTCTCCAGTCCGCCCTTCTATAAGAGAGTAGTAACAAGTTGTTAAGAGTTGAGGCTTGTGTACTTATATGCATATATATGTATTTATATATTTATTTATATATTATCTGTATAAATATATTTTCCCCTAAGATTGGTTGCCTTTTACTTTAAACCCCATCAAATGTGGTGTGCTCCTCTTGGTATATCAATAATGTAAAGTATTAGATGCCGTGTGGCCGCACATTCCAGGAATAAATTCACTTGTGGGTGAGGCTCATTTGAACGTGTGGAGAGCAGCTGTGGGCATGGCAGCGATTGAATTCTGGAGGTTTTCGGCTGTCAGGGCTGGCTTCATTGGGGCAGGGAGGGGAAATCACCCCCTCCAGGTTGCCCCAGATGAAACAGCCTGGCACAGGGTCTGAAGGCATGTTTATGGTGTATCCTTTAAAATTAATATTTATATCAAAATAGCACAGTGGTTGGGCATTGGCCTTTCACTCAGCCGACCCGAGTTCGATTCCTTCGCCCCTCTTGGAGAGCCCGGCAAGCTACCAAGAGTATCGAGCCCACGCGGCAGAGCCTGGCAAGCTACCCGTGTGTATTGGATATGCCAAAAACAGTAACAATGTCTCTCAATGAGAGATATTACTGGTGCCCGCTTGAACAAATACCAAGTTAATAATAATAAGCAAGTATAAATTTTATGCTAAATATTAATTTATCAATAAATATTCTGCTATTGGTGAAATGTATTATTAAAACTAGAATGCAGTTGTGATAAAAGTTACTGCCTATGTACCTCCAACTTCATTAAGCCTCACTATAAACTGAAATAAAAAGTATCATATGGGATAAATAATAAACAGAGTAAATTTAAGGATTATTATCTTGTTGCTTCCTATGTATTTAGATTTACTTTAAGTTCATTTCTGTAATGAATGAATTAGAATACGTTACAATCTATAATGCTTTTTTTCCCCCCTTAGAAATCTGTTTCAATTTTTCCTCCTGTCCATTGGTGATCACATCAAATTCTGTGGTCTCAGTCATTTCTAGGTTGATGGTGCTTAAAATTAGTTCATGTCTCAGAACTAATCTACTGTAGGTAATGCTATTCTATTTGAATGTCTCAGAATCTCCTCAATTTTATTTAATTAATTAATTTATTTTTAATGTAGGAGTTCTGCTATTTATTCAGCCATTGATTAAGCTTATTGCGCTGGGCATGAACTCCACATTATTTAAAAAAATTTTTTTAGTTGGATATCTATGAGATAGACCATTACAAAGCTCTTCATAATTTGGTTTCAGCCATACAATGATCCAGCACTCATCCCTCCACCAGAGTACACCTCCCACCACCAGTGTCCCCTATTTCCCCACCCCCACCCCCACTCTCCACCCCCTACCCCCATCCTTCCTCTGTGGGAGGCACTTTCCTTCTTTGTCTCTCTCTCCTTTTTCTTTTGTGCAATATGGTTTGCAATATAGGTGTTAGGAGGTCATCGTGTTTGTTTGGGGCATTCAGTATTTTTATTGGGACAGTAAGACTGGAGTAGGTTTTCAGCTGGGTAGCCTCTTTGGCATGTGGATGTGACTGCTGAGGCTTCCGGAGGTAGAGGAAGGTGGGGGGAAGTAGCTAATCCAGACCACGAGAAAGCCTGGAGATTCCAGTCACAAAATCTGCAACTCGAATTTTCAGCAGATTATATCTTGGTGAGGTTCGTCCTGAGACGGTGGAGTCAGGCTGGAGGTATGGCTGTGATTTTGGATTGTGGAAGCAAGCAGCTGCAGGGGGCTTTGTGTGGGCAGACACGAGGCCAACCCGCCCCCCTCCAATTAACCCCGGTCTGTCAGCCATGTGCAAGTCCAAGATTAACTGTGGCTTTTGATCTCTTTTGAGATTTATCTATGGGTCTCTGAAATAAGGCCAATAAAAAAGCTTGTATAGTTGGGTCGGAGGTGGTTTGTGGGCATGCCTTCCACATACCTAACTTTTGGCTGTTTAATTTCTTGGTAAACTTGGCCTCTAGTTGTTGGGGTCTGTCCAAAGGCACAGCGGCAATTTTGGGGTATCAGGAATCCTGAAGGCACCATCAGGCTGCTGATGTACTCGCCCTGTGGGTGCAGGTTGACCTGTTGGTGGCACCATAACCCCACTGGAAATGTTTTTCTAATATCTCTCTCTCTCTTCTCTTTCATTATTTGTATATGGAAAGCCATGGACTTTTGGGTATTGATTTTGTAACCCGACACTATGCAAATTTATTGTTTCTAGGAGCTTTTTTGTAGATTCTTTGGGATTTTCTAAGTATAATGTCATGTTATCTGCAAAGAATGAAAGCTTGAATTCTTCCTTTCCTATCTGGATGCCCTTGATGTCTTTTCCTCGCCTAACTGCTACATAAAGTACTTCCAGTAGTATACTGAATAGGAGTAGAGAGAGTGAGCAGCCTTGTCTTGTGCCTAATCTTAGAGATAAAGCCTATAGTTTTCCCCATTGAGAAACTCTTGCTGTAGGTTTGTGGCAGAAGGTTTGACTAAATTGAGGAAGTTCATTTAACTCCCATTTTGTTGAGAGTTTTTATCATGAATAGGTGCTTGATCATGTGTCTTTTGGCCATTCGGTTATCTTCTTTGAGAAAGTTTCTGTTCATTTCATCACCCCATTTTCTGATGGGGTTGGATGTCTTCTTTTTGTAGAGTTCAACTAGTGCCTTGTATGTCCTTGATATCAACCCCTTATCCGATGGGTATTGGGTGAATATCCTTTCCCATTCTGTAGATTTTATTTGTATTCTGGTCACTGTTTCTTTTGAGGTACAGAAGCTTCTTAGTTTATGATAGTCCCATTTATTTATCTCTGTTTCCACTTGGTTAGTCAGTGGTGTGTCATCCTTGAAGATACCTTTAGACTCAATGTTGTGGAAGGTTTTGCCAACCTTGTCTTTAATGTATTTTATGGATTCTGGTCTGATGTTGAGGTCTTTAAGCCATTTTGATCTGATTTTCGTACATGGTGTTAGGTAGAGATCTGAGCCCATTTTTTTTGCATGCAATTGTCCAATTTTGCCAGCACCATTTGTTAAAGAGGCTTTCCTTGCTCCACTTCATGTTTCTTTCTTCCTTATCAAAGTTTAGGTGATCATATATTTGAGGATATATATATAAGGATATTCAACCCTGTTCCATTGGTCTGCGGCTCTTCATCACTAATCATCAGGGATATGCAGATCAAAACAACAATGAGATATAATCTTATACCACAAAGACTGGCCCACATCCAAAAGAACAAAAGCAACCGCTATTGGCGCGGATGTGAGGAGAAAGGGACTCTCATTCACTGCTGGTGGGAATGCTGACTGTTTCAGCCCTTTTGGAAAACAGTATGGATGATCCTCAAAAAATTAGAAATTGAACTCCCATTTGACCCAGCAAATATATGGGAATATATCCTGGAAAGGCAAAAGAGTATAGTAGAAATGACATTTGCACTTGTATGTTCATTGCTGCACTATTTACAATAGCCAAAATCTGGAAAAGACCTGAGTACCCAAGAACAGATGATTGGTTAAAGAAACTTTGGTACATTTACACAATGGAATACTATGCAGCTGTTAGAAAAGATGAAGTCATGAAATTTGCATATAAATGGATGAACATGGAAAATATCAATCTAAGTGAAATGAGTCAGAAAGAGAGGGAGAGACATGGAAAGATTGCACTCATCTGTGGAATACAAAGTAACAGAATGGGAGACTAACACCCAGGAATAGTAGAGATAAGGACCAGGAGGTCTACTCCATGGATTAGACGCTGGCCTCAAATGCTAGGGGAAAAGGCAGCTCAGATAGAGAAGGAAACACCAAGTAAAGGGTATTTGGAGGACCAACTCGGATTGAGAGATGCGAGCTGAACATAGACTATAGATCGAACGCAATGGCCACTCAATGCCTCTAGTGCAAACTACAACACCCCAAAGGAAAGAGAAAACAAAAGGGAATGCCCTGCCACAGAGGCAGGGTGGGGTGGGGGGCAAGGGTGGTAGTGATGGGAGGGATACTGGGATCATTGGTAGTGGAGAAAGGCTGGTAGAGGGATGGGTACTCAATCACTGTATGACTGAAATGCAAGCATGAAAGTTTGTAAGTATGTAACTGTACCCCACGGTGATTCACTAATAAAAAAATAAAAATAAAGAATAGGTGCTGGATCTTGTCAAATGTTTTCTCTGCATCTATTTATATGATCATATTTTTATTGATATGATGTATATTCTTGATTGACTTGCAAATGTTAAACCATGCTTGCATCCCTGGATGAATCCTACTTGGTCATAGCATATGATCTTTTGAATGACTTGTAGAATTCTATTTGCAAGTATTTTGTTGAGGATCTTTGCATTTGTGTTCATCAGGGATATTGGTCTGTACTTCTCTTTTTTAGTGCTGTCTCTGTCTGATCTGGGTATCAGGATTATATTTGCTTCATAGAAATTGTTTGGAAGCTTTTTTGTTTCTTCAATTTTCTGGAAAAGCTTAAAAAGGATTGGGAGTAGATCCTCTTTAAAGGTATGAAAGAACTCACTAGTGAACCCTCTGCCCAGAGATAGTTTGACCAGCCAGTTATCATTGTGATATTCTGGCATCTTTTGTAAACCCTCACCAATCAATAATGAATGCAAGGAGCCTTTAAAATGGCTCACACAAAACTTCCTTACCTTAACTTAGTCATCCTAGACTAAGTTCCTCCCTCCTTTACTTTTCTCTTCTACTTTCCAATATCTCTGAGTCTGAGCATCTTTATTACTCAATGTTTTCATTCTTGAAAATATTGGAGATTCTGGGAATTGTGAATGAACACAGAGACCTGCTGCTGTTGCTTCTGCCTCACCTGCATTATTAATCTATCACACAACAGGTAACACAACATGGGTATTGGAGTTAAAACATGATGTCATAATGCAAGGTGTTGGACAAAGGAGTTTAGACCAAATCTAAGAATTCCCTGTTGCCAGGGAGTTTAATGGTTTTGCAAAATTGCAACTAAAAGAATTTCTCAAAAAAGTTCAAAACAAATAGCATATAAAAAACATTTTAGCTAATTTAAAAAATCACAATTTGTAAATTGTACATTACACTTTCAATATTCTGTTTCTGTCTTTGTCTTTTGTCATTCTGATTATAATGTCTTAAACTTTTTCTATTTAGGTCTATTCCCATTAGGATCCTTTGGGCCTCTTGGATATTTCTGCCTGTTGTCCTCAACTTGTGGAAATTCTTATCTGTGATTTTCTTATCTCGTGTTCTTTATTGAATTTTCTTCCTGTTCTTCAGGGACTCCAGTGATTCCAGTAAGGACTCCAATAGTTCCTCTTTAACTCATCTTATAGTTCTCTGATACTACCTATTTATTTTTAGACTTTCTACCCCCATCCTCATCTTCTTTTGTTTTCTAGAGTTTTCCTGTATCTTGGAACTTCTCAATATTTTTTTTCAGCTGCTATTATTTTGATACTCAGAACTTGTATTGAGTTTTTTAAATATGACCTATCATACTCCTTATTTCTGTCATTTGATTGTATCTTTCTCATTTCTGGTGTCATACTTTCTTGTACTCTGTGCTATCACTTCTTTGAGATCATATAAAAATCCTCATTAAAATAATTCTTTGAAAATTTACAGAGTTGGTTGGTACAGGTAGAGTCTTCCATATTATTATTTTCAATCATTGAATTTAGTGGACTTCTAAGCACTTTCCCCATTGTGTTTGCTATGCTCCTGCTGTGCTAAAGGTGAATCTTTGTAATTAGCTCCCGTGGGAGACTTTGAGGATTAGGCTGACTATTGCTCCTTTTCTTCCCTGCCTATCTTCCTCACCCAGTGACAGGAGGTGTAACTGTGAGCAGTGTGAGATGTTCTAAGGAGAGCTGTGGTGCAGTTGTGGTTCATGAGATGCGTAGGTGGACCTCCTGAGATGGTAGAGGGCAGTTGTGGAGGCTTCTGGGACCCAGCTAGGAAGGAGAGGAATCCATTTCTGGTCCCCAAAAGGCCCCAGAGATGTAATCCAAGTGGTTAACCCCACCTGAAAGATTAGAGGAGCGAAAAGAGAGTGTGAAGTGTGGAGGTGAGCCTCAGTTATTTACGTCTTTGTCTTCTCTTCTAGTCGGTGCTGTCTAACTGAAGGCTCCTCTCAGGTAAATATGTGGAGTGGAGTGACCTGCCAATATGTTCCTAGATGTATTTCATAGCAGCAAGTTTATATGGAGGCCTGTTCCATTTCAAATTGACTTTTGGGTAGTGTGTGAGATATGGGTCTAGGTTTATATTGTTCACATGAGGATAGCCAGATTTTCCAGCATCAGTTTTTGATTCCTTGCTCCACTCCATGCACTCAGCCCCTTTACCTCTGAAAATTCACCTCGGGGCTCTCAATTGTAATCCAGAGCAGTTGGCAGTTGGCAGGTCTAGCTGGGACCAAGGCAGTCAAATCAAGAAGTCAAGTGGTGTTCTCTGAGGTCCTGGTGGAACCAAAGGGCTGGTGGCACAGGAGAGACGTCCTTGCTGCAAGAGGTAGTCAAAATCAAGACTTACGGGACCATTAAGTTAGGTTTTCAGAGATCTAAGTCTTCTGGAAGTTGTCAGTTCAGGACCAAGGGGGCTCATACTCTTTGGTGAAGGACACCTTTCATGGTATGGTTATTGTAGATGAAAAGTATATATTCTGTCATTGTCACTGTCATCCTGTTGCTCCTCGATTTGCTCGAGCGGGCACCAGTAAAGTCTCTCATTGTGAGACTTATTGTTACTGTTTTTGGCATATCCAATAGGCCATGGGTAGCTTGCCAAGCTCTGCCATGTGGATGCAATACTCTCGGTAGCTTGCCGGGCTCTCCGAGAGGGGTGGAGGAATCGAACACGGGTCGGCTGCATGAAAGGTGAACGCCCTACCACTGTGCTATCGCTCCAGCCCATATATTCTGTAAATATATAAAATTAATATATACTTTAAGTATATGTATAATTTAATATAAAATGCATATATAAGTTATATATAATTTAAGAACATATGTAAAATATAAATATATACTTTAAGAATATAGACCTGAAGTAAGTGCCCATAGAGGGGGGACTAAGGAATTATATCAGGAGATTTCTCTCTCTCTCTCTCTCTTTTTTTTTTTGGCTTTTTCTGTCACACCCAGCAAGGCACAGGTGTTACTCCTGGCTCATGCACTCAGGAATTACTCCTGGAGGTGCTTGGGGGATCATATAGAATTCTGGGAATCGAATCTGAGTTGGCCACATGAAAGGCAAACGGCCTTCCTGCTGTGCTACTGCTCCAGCCCCGAGATTTATTTCTTTAGGAGAGGGAAAGGGTGAATAAAAGGGGGAATTTCTGAGTTCTCCAACCTGGCTGTCAGCAATCAGAGAGGAAAGGTGATGGTGTGGGGGTCTGAGGTGGTCTGTGGTAGTGGGGAGAATTGGTGTAGTTATGTCTCCAAACTCAAATACCACAGGGCCCCATCATGTGAAAAGGAGCTTATGGTCCCCAAGTTTGAGGAAGCGTCCTCTTTTCAGATCCCTGCCGTCTGTTTGGGGCACTGACAACTTTAGTACACTCTATTTCCTTGCGACTGGGCAGTCGTGCCAATGCCCTAGTCTTCGAAGCAGTCATTCAGGAGGACTTTGGTACATAGCAATCTCCCTTAGGACATCAGACTTCTGAGGACATCAGACTTCTACCCCAGCTTCGAGGGCCACTGGTCACACATTCTCCCACCCCCACACCTTTCTTTTGTTAGATGTGGAACTTGTTGGGAGGACTTCTCAAAATTCAGGAGTTCCACCTTCTAGACCCACTCTTTCCACCCACAAAGCTGGGGGAAATTCCATTCCCATGAAAATTATGGTGTCACTAAAGTCATTCTCTGAGGATTTACTGATCTATTGTTGCTGGTTGAGTTTTCAGTGTTACTGTTTTTGCTCATTGAACATGGTGGGCTTCTATATGTCTTCCCTAGTGGATTTGTTGTGCTGGTGTTGTGCTGAGGGTGAACCTTTGTAGTGTCTCCCCACATCCCTTCTGGACTTAGGAATTAGGATGGGAATTGCTCTTTGTCTTCCCTGCTCATCTTCACCCAGTGGTGGGAAGTAAAACTGTGAGTAGTATGGTATTTGATGAGGATCTGTCATGCAGCCATATAAACAGGGCCTGTGAAATAGCAGAGGTCAGGTGTAGAGGCTGGAGATTAATGTTACCTGGACATGTGCGGCAGTAAGCAGAAGTTCAGGAGATATGGAGCTGTACCTCTTGAAATGGAAGTGAGGATTTGAGTTTATTTTAAATGGCTGTTACAGTATGGAGATATGTTCCTTCTATTTTTATTTTGTTGAGATTTTAAAACTTTTTTTAAAGTTTTGAACATAATATTAATTTATTTAATATTTTATATTTTTATTGTTAAATGACCCTGAGATACATAGCTACAAAGTTTTTCTTTTTTTTTGATTTTTTTTTAATTTAATAGTTTATTTTTAATTAGTGAGTCAACGTGAGGGTACAGTTACAGATTTATACTTTTTTGTGCTCATGTTTCTCCCTTACAAAGTTTGATAACCCATCCCTTCACCAGTGCCCATTCTCTACCAAAAGTAAACCCAACATCCCTCTCCCCCCTCCCCAGTCCTGTCTCCCCCCACCCCACACTGCCACTATGGCAGGGTATTCCCTTTTGTTCTCTCTTTCTGATTAGGTGTTGTGGTTTGCAATAAAGGTGTTGAGTGGCCATTGTGTTCAGTCTCTAGTCTATATTGGGCCCGCATCATCTTTCCCCCACATGACCTCCAATTACATTTTACTTGGTGTTCCCTTCTCTGAGTTGCCCAGAATGAGAGACCAGTCTCCAAGCCAATACATAGCTACAAAGTTTTTCATGATAAGTTTCAGTCATACAATGTTCCAACACCTGTCCTTTCACCAGTGTACATTTTCCACCACCAATGGCCCCAGTTTCCCTCCTTCACCACGCCAGACCTAGTCTGCTTTTATGTCAGGCACTTCTCTCTCTCTCTCTCTCTCTCTCTCTCTCTCTCTCCTACTCTTTCTTGCTCTCTCGTTCTCTTTCTTTTGGGGCATTATAGTTTACAGTACAGGTACTGAAAGGTTACCATGTATATCCCTTTACCTACTTTCAGTACTCAGTTCTTGTTCAGAGTGATCATTTCCAACTATCGTCATAGTGGTTTCTTCTCTATCCTAACTGCCCTCCCTCCCACCACTTGGGGCAAGCTTCCAACTGTGGGCTAGCCTCCTGGCCCTTGTTTCTACTGTCCTTGGGTAATAGTCTCATAATATATTTTTTCTATTCCGCAAATGAGTGCAAACATTCTATGTCCCTCTCCTGACTCATTTCCCTCACTAGAGTACCCTCCATGTCCATTCATTTATCAGCAAATTTCATGGCTTCATCTTTTCCTAACAACTGCATAGTATTCCATTGTGTAGATGTAGCATAGTTTCTTAATCCAGTCATCTGATCTTGGGCACTTGGTTGTTCCCAGATTCTGGCTACTGTGAACATAGAAGTGAAAAATGGTGTTTCTGTTGTGTTTTGGAACCCCTAGGGTATATTTCCAGAAGTGGTATTGCTGGGTCATATGAAAGCTTAAATTCTAGTTTTTAAAAACTTTTTAAAACTTGTAGTTTTTGTAACAGGATTATAATATGTTTTTAAACTATATTTATTAAGGCACTTGGATTTACAGTATTGTTAGTCAATCATACTATTTATGGATATAACATTCCAACACTATACTCACCACCAAAGAGACTTCCCGCTATCCAAAGACCCCTAAGCATGCTCCTATTTAAGCTCAGCTTTGTAGACAAAATCTTCAGTTATGATTTTTTTGACGGCTTGTTGTTCTCTTACTACATTTTAAAAAATTTAGGAGAGTTACCTTTTTGGTTTTTTAATTGTGTAGGTAGTGACACCTATACACATCACTAGTGAATAGAGATAATTTCCTGGAATTTTAAAATGTTGTAAGTGTTGACTTGATCAAATAAAAATTCCTTTTCAGGTTTAAAAAAAGTGGGGGGCTAGAGTGAAAGCATAGCAGGCAGGGCATTTGTCTTGCACGCGGCCGACCAGGGTTTGATTCCCAGCATCCCATATGGTCCCCTGAACACCGCCAGGAGTTAATTCCTGAGTGCATGAGCCAGGAGTAGCCCCTATGCATCACCGGGTGTGACCCAAAAAGCCAAAAAATAAATTTAAGAGGGGGGCAGCAGGATGAAAAAAATCCTTTTTCAAAAATTATATCTTTTTCATTGCCATATAAATTTGAAATTAGTGCATAATTCTGTGCTAAAAATGTAAGATTTACACTAAATTGATAAATCTTACATAATTTAAACTTTAGTGAATAAATTAAGGAAGTCAGCCATGTCAAGAGAGGCTAACAAACATCCAAGAAATCAAAAAGATCCAAATTGTGTTTTTTGTTTTGTTTGTTTTTTTTGGGGGGGTTCACACCTGGCAATACATAGAGGTTACTCCTGGCTCTGCACTCAGGAATTACTCCTGGCGGTGTTCAGAGGACCATATGGGATGCTGGGAATCGAATCCGGGTCAGCCGCGTGCAAGGCAAACGCCCTACCCTCTGTGCTATCACTCCAGTCCTAAAAAGATCCAAATTGGAAAAGAAATCAAGCAATCACTATTTGCAGATGACATGGTATTATGTATAGAAAACCCTAGAGATTTCACTAAAAACTATTTGAAACAATCAACTCACACAGAAAAATGAAAGGATATATAAACAATACACAAAAATCAATATATAATACATTTGCATATACATATGATTAAGTGGAAAAGAAAATTAAAACTACCCCATTTAAAAAATTGTATTCAGGGTTGGTATTCAAGGTAAAGGGATATACATGATAACATTTTAGTACCTTTATTGCAAACCATAATGCCCAAAAGGACAGAGAGAGAGAGAGAGAGAGAGAGAGAGAGAGAGAGAGAGAGAGAGAGAGAGAGAATCTTTCACAGAGGCAGGCTGGGGGTGGGTGGGAGCAAAACTGGGGATATTGGTGGTGGGAAATATACACTGGTGAAGGGACAGTTGTTGAAACATTGTATGGTTGAAACCAAATTATGAACAACTTTGTAACTGTTTATTTCATGCTGATTCAATAAAAAAGGAAATAAAAAATTATTTAAAAATTTCAGGTATCGGGGCCGGAACGATAGTACAGCAGGGAGGGCATTTGCCTGACATGAGGCCGACCTGAATTCAATCCCCGACATCCCAAGAACCGCCAGAGTAATTCCTGAGTGCAGAGCCAGGAGGAGCCTCTGAGCATCACCGGGTGTGAACTCCCACTCCCCCCAAAAAAGCAAAAAAAAAAAAAATTTCAAGTGCCTACAAATCAACTTTTAAAATGGAAAGATGTATACTTTGAAAACTCTAGTTATTGTGAAAGAATTTGTGAAAGAAATAGAAGAGCACAACAGGAAATGGAAAAATATTCTGTGCTTATGCATTGGAAGAATTGACATTGTCAAAATGACCACCCTACTTAAATTGTTATACAGACACAATGTGTAATCAAGAGTACTAATTTACTTTTCAGCTTCTAAGGCCATCTTGCTCCTAAGGCTTAATACTGCATTCTTAAGTTTTGTTACTTTTCATCTTTTTCTATCAAGCTCTCTTCAAGTTTATTGATTCTTTGCTTGAACATCACTTTCAGATTGTTGAGCATTGTTATGATTGCTGTCCTGAAGTCTTCTTCAGGCAGATTTCAGAGGTCTGATGGGTTTTTGTTGTCTTCTGTGTTCTTTTGCTTTCCCACTGCGTTAGATTTATGAGGTTATACTGTAGCAGTGTTGTTTACTGTTGCTGCTTAAGTACAGATAGCATTCTTGGGTTTAAAGCTTGGAATAGTGAGGTGTGCTTAGATCCCATGTTATAATAGTGTTGTTGGTGTAGAGTAGGTCTGAGCTTCACTGTAGGACATTGGGGTCAGGACAGATGGGTAGAATTGAATTTCCTTATGTTGGTACCTGGCAAGTGTACCTCGGAGAGTTTTTTCTCTAGGAGCTCTGAAAAGTTAGTCTGAGTCTGACTTTTAAGAAGACACATTGAGGTACAGCCAGCATGCCTTCTCCAGATGGAGCCCCGGCGACACTGAGCTTCTACTAACATGGCTCTGGTATGCAGGACTGGATATCTCCAAACCTGGGGGTGGGGGAACTGGAGCAGGGCGGCGCCAGTCTAGCTTCCAATTTGCCTCGGCCGCCGGAAGTCATGCCCTTGACCAGCCCTTGGTGCCATCTTGCCATAATCAGCAGTGAAGAATCCAGGCCATTCCAGCAGCACCGCAGGCTGGAGAATGCTCCGAACCCCAGACCGGGCCAACAACACTGGGGTGCAAGACGGGGAAGGTACAGCCAGCACGCCTTCTCCAAATGGAGCCCCGACGACACTGAGCTTCTACTAACACGGCTCCGGTATGCAGGACTGGACATCTCCAAACCACGCGGTCGCTTATGCGACTGCGCAACCTATCCTGATATACAAAATATATGCTCTGGAATGGCTCCACCACCCCTGAGCGTCCATTATCCCAGAGGCACAGAAACCAATCTCAGAATGCAGCGGCTGCTGGCAGATTACTCCTGGACTCTGAACCAAGCTACGTCCCCGTGCAGCCCCGGGAGGGGAAGGGTTTCTGTCCCTCGGCCTTTCCCCCCCTGCAACAGCATGGCGACCGCCACCGTTCAGAATCAGTGGGACAGAGAGGTAGGAGTTTGCAGTGATGGGATGGGATGCATGGGGAATCTTGTGATGAGGGAGGCAGAACTGGCTCTGCCTCCTGCCCAAATGAGACCCCGAACGGTCGCCCATGGACAGCTCCTCTGCTCCTGAACAACCATGATCCCAGCGCCACAGAAACCAATCTCGGAATGCAGAGGCTGCTGGCAGGAATACCTCTGGACTTAATACTAGAATTCCAAATCTGGGCGGCCACTTTGCGACCGTGCAACATCATATGCTCTTTGTTACCAACAATAGAAAACATAAAATCTAATGATGTCATTTTGACAGGTCTGACTGTTGGGGATAAAACAACAAATAATGATAGTGAGTTTCCTGTCAAAAATTGAATGTAATCAAAGTAAGGAAAGAGTAAAATGAAAATCATCTGCCACACAGGCAGAGGGGGAGTGGGAGGCGGGGTATGCTGGGGTTATTAGTGGTGGAACATGTGCACTGGTGAAGGGATGGGTGTTTGAGCATAGTATGACTGAGACTCAATCCTAAAAGCCCTGTGACTATTCTCACGGTGACTCAATTAAAAAATTAAATTAAAAAAAAAGAAGACACAGTGATACTGTGATCAGGACAGGAGGACTTAAAGAATATTTTGATATATAATTACATTTGCTCTTATTTTCCATTTGTGTGGCATAATTTTCTCATTTTTAGTATTTCCTTAAAGCTGAAGTGAGTCTTCTGTAGATGTTATATTTTTGAGTATTTTAAATTTGTTCGAGCAGGCACCAGTAATGTCTCTCATTGAGAGACTTATTGTTACTGTTTTTGGCATATCCAATACGCACAGGTAGCTAGCCAGGCTCTGCCATGCAGGCTCCATTCTCTCGGTAGCTTGCTGGGCTCTCCGAGAGGGGCGGAGGAATCGAACACAGGTAGACCGCTTGAAAGGTGAATGCCCAACCGCTGTGCTATTGCTCCAGCCCAAGTATTTTAAATATTTTAATTTTTTTGTTTGTTTGTTTTTGGGTCACACCTGGTGATGCACAAGGGTTACTCTTGGCTTTGCACTCAGGAATTACTCCTGGCGGTGCTCAGGGGACCATATGGGATGCTGGGAATTGAACCCAGGTCAGCCGCGTGCAAGGCAAATGCCCTACCCGCTATGCTATCACTCCAGCCCCAAATATTTTAATTTTTACATTGATGTGGGGACACACAGAAGTGCAAAAAGGGAGTATGTGCTGCTAGCTTTGTAAATGAAAGTCCATGATTTGTAGTTCATGACTTGAGTCTTTCTTTAGTTTCTAATTAGGTATTTTATAAGGATTTATTTAATTATCATGTGTGTTAAGGTCTGGTGTTTGCAAGACCACACAAAGCAATGGGCTCTGCAGTATAAGATTTATTTAGCACAAGTCAAGCAAGTATGGAGTTTCGAAAGCTGACAGTCAGGGCCATGCCCTCTAGTGCGAGAGGGACCCCTCTGCTTCTTTCCAGGGTTCTTTTATACTCTAAAAACGCAAGGGGCTTTCCTGACCATCTTGTGCCACTGTCTGGTGACTTTTTTTTTTTAAGGTTTGGTGGTTATCTCTACTGACTTCAAGCACTGTATTACTGTCGTCCCATTGTTCATCAATTTGCTCAAGCGGGCACCAGTAACGATCTCCATTGTGAGACTTGTTACTGTTTTTGGCATATCGAATACACCACAAGTAGCTTGTCAGGCTCTACTGTGAGAGCAGGATACTCTCAGTAGCTTTCCCGGCTCTCCGAGAGGGACAGAGGAATCGAACCTGGGTCGGCCTCGTGCAAGGCAAATGCCCTACCCGCTGTGCTATCGCTCTGCTTTTTCAGCTGATCCCCATAAATGGGTGTTATTTGGTTCAACTGATGGTTACTGGCAAAAGCTGCGCTTTTCTGAGATGGCTGTGCTGATGCTGAGCAAGACTAACTATTGTAGGAGAAAAATAGGTATTTGCAATGTATATTTTGTTTGGATAATTTAGTCTTTTAAATTTTTCACAATTGTTGAGAAATAAGGATTTACTGGTGCTACTTTGTTGTTGCCTGATTGTTCTGAGTTCATTTTTACCTTTCTCCCTCTCTTACTGCCTTCCTCTGGTAAATTGATAATTTCTTGTGGTGGTATAATTGATTCCTTTATCTTTAGTATATAATATTGACTTTAATTTTTTTATGGTTACACTATGACTGACATAAACTTCTTATAACTGTAACAGTTTATTTTAAACTATGACAATCTAATTTCAATCATATACAACAATTCTACCTTTTGGGGTATGGGGAGAATAGTACTGTGGGTAAGGCACTTGCCTTGCACATGGCTGACTGGAACATCAGCAGTAATATCTGACTGCGGTGCCAAGAGTAATCCCTGAGCACTGCTGGGTGTAGCCCAAAATAAAACAAACACACAAATAAAATATTTCTACCCTTTTATTTACCATTTTTAAAATGGCATAGTTCTTTAAAATTTATTATTTGTATGTTTATATTTAGTTATAACACAATAATTTTATCCTCTCAATACTTGTTAAACACTTAGAATCCACTGTGGAGTCCCTATCTCCTAGCCAGCATCATCTAAGACTGAAATGATCCTTCCCCTCTTGTAGACAACTTTAGGGAAAATCTGGTTCTTATATGGAGAAATCAAAACTTTTAGGGTCATGAAATCAATGAAGAAAACAGTTAAAGTCACAAGGACATGAATCACTCTAGGAGTCCAATTAGAGTACTGAGTTTGCATGGAGAAGGAGAGAATCATTATGACTATATATTTTATCTAACTGGATAACATTAAGATTAACAAAGATCAAGAGGGGTGGTTGACAGCGAGATAATAATAACTTGTATTATGTCATAGGACTAAATTTAAGTTTTAAGAGAAAGATTCTCATCCAGTTTGTGAGAACTCAATTTGTTTTTTATCTTTATTTTTATTTTATTTTTATTTATTTATTTTTTAATTTTATTGAATCACCGTGAGATAGTTACAAGTTTTCATGTTTGGGTTACAATCTCACAATGATCAAACATCCATCCCTCCACCAGTGCACATTCCTCACCACCAATATCCCTGGTATACCCCCCTTTCCCTCCCTCCCCCTGCCTCCATGGCAGACAATATTCCCCGTACTCTCTCTCTACTTTTGGGCATTATGGCTTGCAGCACAGACCCTAAGAGGTCAGCATGAGAACTCAATTTGTAACGGAAGCATTCTGAAAAGTGAGGAAGGAGGCTATTAGAGGACTCTAGGGTCATGTGTGACTAAGGAACTGGGGAAAGGGACATAAGAAATACCCCTGGCCATCTCACTTACTTGGCTACTTTTCTCTTTGCACAGTGTTTGTCCAACAGGATGCTGTTCAACTTTACCTCATAGTGTGGAACCTAATAAAAGACCAAATCCCTGATGTGGACTTGGTAAGATCTAAGAACTAGGGAATTCAGAAGTTTAAGATGTTTTTCACTGGACTTAACTCAAGTAGAGAGGATTAAAAAAGAATCTACATAAAATGTTATCGCACTTTAGTATTACTTTTATTACTATTTGAAACCTTTTTTAATAGGACAAAGAGTGTTAGTGGCTTTTGTTCCTGGAGCCTAACCACACTTGGGTTTTGTTTTGTTTTTTTTTTGCCTTTGACCTGTGCTTTTTCTTTCCTCCTCTCTTTTGCAGGTAGAAAGTTTGCAGGCCCTGTACACAATTCGATTGAAGGAGTCTGTGGTTTGCTCTGAGTGTTCCATGGAGAGTAGCAGAGATAGTTGCATGTTGACCCTCCCCCTTTCTCTTTTTGACAAGGATTCAAAACCCATAAATACACTGGTAATTTCTTTTGTTGATTTTGTTGCTCCCATACCTCCGTAGGATCAATCTTACCTATATCCTTCAGTGTTTTTTTTTAATTTACCATGAAACTCTGTGTGTGTGTGTTTGTGTGTGTGTGTGTGTGTGTGTGTGTGTGTGAAGGGATGGGCGTTGGTATCCTTGGGATAAGGAAGGTGGATATATTGGTGATGGGTGTGGTGTTGGAATTCTGCACACAGGAAGCCATCATTAATAATTTTGTAAATTTATTTATGTACCTCAATCAATTTATTTATTTATGTACCTCAATCAATTTATTTATATAAAAAAATAAATTTATTTAAGTACCTCAATCAATAATTTTAAAAGGTGATTTCTGTTTGCTTTGTGTGACTCAAGCTATGTTCTCTCTTGATTTTGCAAAAAAGAATATTATCCATCCTACTTTTCCTTTACACCATTTCTTTAACAATTGCCCCTTCTTTTGTTTTCCAAATATCAGAAAGTACCTTTTTTATTTTTTTTATTTTATTTTTTTTTATTGAGTCACCATGTGGAAAGTTACAAAGTTTTCAGGTTTAAATCTCAGTTATACAATGCTCGAATACCCATCCCTTCACCAGTGCTCATATTCCACCACCAAGAATCCCAGTATAGCTCCACCCCGCCCCCTCACACCCCTAGCCCCCCCATGCCCCTAGCCCCCCCACCCTAAGCCCCCCCGCCTGTGTAACTAATAAATTTCACTTTACTTTCACTTTGATTGCATACAATATTTCAACAAAACTCACTATTATTGTTTGGAGAGTCTCTCCCCTAAAGTCAGACCTGCTGAAAAGGAAGCATTAGATAATTTGTTTTCCATTGCTGAGGATGAAGAGGTATGAGGTCGAGTGACCACACTTAGCGGCCTCTCAGTTTTGGGATTCTGTAATTTAGTATTTTAGTAACTAAGTCCAGAGAGATATCTGCCAGAAGTTGCATCATTGCCAACTTGTACTTCTCAGTTACATTATATTCCACATATGAGTGCAATCTTTCTATGTCTGTCTCTTTCTTTCTGACTCATTTCACTCAACATGATACAGAAAGTACTTTTTGAGAGCCTACTATGTGCCTCACACTAAGGGGACGTGCAAAGACTCAGAAGAACTTTAATTTCTACCTGTAGTTGGAAGGCTTTTACTGTTTTTTCAACCTTTCAACCTTTTTTCTATCTGAACATATCCCCATTATAACATTGTTTCATTTTTGTGGCATAACTTGCTTAGTTTCATGCCATGTCTCATGCCAAGGTCCACAATTTATGAAAATTTTCACCTAGGAATATCTTAGGGCCCACAGTGGGTCATATAGTTCCCATCCTTTCATCTGCTATACATGGGAAATACAAATCCTGATATTTCCTTTTCCCTTGGACAGGAAGATGCTCTTCAGTATTTCTTCCATCCTAAGGAGTTATCAAGCCAAAACAAGTGCTTATGCGTTACCTGTGAGAAGAAAACTGCTGGGAAACAGGTACTGATTTCAGAAACCTAGTTATTGGTTCACCTTAGTGGACTTTATGAATCTTCAGAGAGCCCCTGAATATACCTCTTAATGATTGAGACTAGTACTTACGGTCCTGGGGCTTCTAATCCCCAGAGCTGGGATGTTCTTTTTGGATTATATTTTGGATTTGGTCTTTGAGCCATTCCCAGAGGTAATTGGAGAAGTGTGTATGTAGTCTGTACTGATTTTTAAAGCCTGGGCTTCTGCATGTAAAGCATGTTCTACAGTCTTTAAGACTTATCTTTGGTCCTCCTTGAAGTCTTTTCTTGGAATGTGAGGCACACTCAGAGATGCTTGGGTTTTTTCCTGGCACTCTTCAAAATACCTTGTGGGGTTGGAGATAGAACCAGGAGCTCCTATTTGCAAGGTATTGTTCCATTCACTTGATATATCTCCCTCCCCAACCCCTTAACCTTTTAAGGTAAAGAAAAAAAGGCCTAAGAGAGGGGGACAGAGGTTTTCCCTTAGACTAGCTTCTTAGGGCTGCTTTTGTCTTCTAAGGGAGAGTTCCGTAGGTTCAGCAATGAGGGCCCTTTGAATTATATTATTCTTATTTCTGGGAAAGAACATACCATTAGACCAAGTATTTCCATGAATTAATCCATTCCAAGTGCCAAGGTCTCTATATCCAGAGTGATTTTCTCTTTTAGGTCTTCAAGGTAACCCATTTGCCCCAAACCTTGACAATTCATCTTAAGCGCTTCTCCATCAAGAATTCGAAGACAGAAAAAATTTGCCACTCACTCTACTTCCCTCAGAGTTTGGATTTAAATCAGGTCCTCCTGACTGAGCCAGACCTCTGCAGTGCTGAGGAATATGTGAGATATTCTTTCCTGACTCATTATAGTTAAAAGCATCACATTCTTTCCCTTTTTTCCTTATCTTAACCCTAAGTATCTTGAAGTATCCCATCATTAATTAGCACTGCATTTGGGGGTTTCTGTCTGTGTCATTTTCTCATCTCAGAAATATCCTCTACTACCCATACTTGAAATACACAAAAGGGAAAACGCTGATCAACAATTTTGTGTGATGCATAAAGGGCCACCATAAGAAGTTACTTTTTAAAATAATATTTTAATGATCAAAACTGTGGTATATAAAAAATTGAGTCATGATAGACCT
This sequence comes from Sorex araneus, assembly GCF_027595985.1. Classification (NCBI taxonomy): domain Eukaryota; kingdom Metazoa; phylum Chordata; class Mammalia; order Eulipotyphla; family Soricidae; genus Sorex; species Sorex araneus. The sequence goes on from NC_073303.1 coordinate 230,277,406, forward strand.
CAGAATCTTTCCTACCATAGGGGCTGAAGGGATCGTACAGTGGGCAGGGCATTTGCCTTGTATATGGCCAGCCTAGATTTGGTCCCCAGCATTCCATATAGTCCCCTGAATCACACCTGGAGCAATTCCCAGATACAGACCTCTAAGCACTGCCTTGTTTAGTCCAAAAACAAAAAAGAATCTTTTCAACTATGACATAGCTTCTTTCCCACTGTGGCATATTCATTCTCTACAGTTTTTTATTCTTTAATTTTTTTCTTATTTCTACTCACACAGTCTACTTGATGAAATTATTTAATATTTCTTTTTCTGCTTGAAATATTTATTATGGAAAAAGATTGAGCTTACTCCTCACTGAATCTCCAAGACTATCAAGTTGCTTCAGTTATCAAAGCTCACGGCCAGTCTTGCATTACTTACATTTTTGCCCTCTTTCCCTGGCCTTTTAGGTGGATTATTTTAAGTGTATTATGTTGAAGTAAATCCCATATATAATACCCCTTCATAAGTGTTGACTTCAGGCAAAATCAATCAATCATCCCAATAACAAATTGAGGTTTTTTTTGGAAACAACACAAAAATAAAACACGTGTTTCTGAAGATACACCTATGTTCATTTCTTCAAATCTCTGGCTAATTGTCCGACATCTGAAGGACTTCTAAGTCTCTCTGATGGAAAAAACATCACTTTGTGTAGGAGATGCAAGTAATCTGCAACTAATGTGCTTATGTACTCATGCACATACATTTTTTGTGGACTAGTAATCCCATTTAAATAGGGTTTATGCATGTTGATGTTTATAAATCACCTTATTTTTCCCAAAGAATAAATACTATTTTCTAGAAGTAACCAATTCATTTTATAATGCTTAATATCATCTAATATCCTATCAATATTCAGATTTCCCTGACTATCCTATAATTTTGTTTTATCTAGATCTAAACAAGATTTTTATTTGAAATTTTTTGTTTTCTCCTCCCCATCTCTCTTTTTAGCTAGGTTAAATTTATTCATATTTCCCATACTTTTTTTCCTTGATATTTGTTAGTTGAAATTTTATATATACATATTATAAAGATATGGGAAATATGTACAAGACATGTTGGTACTGGTACCAGGCTGGTTGGTACTATTTCTTTTCACTAGACCTGGAAATTGTCTTGCATTAAAAGAATCCAGCATTAGTGAAGCTAGGAGAGAACATGTACAGAATGATTTATCTCATATATGGAACATAAAGAAACAGCAAATGGCCAAAGGTAACAGAACCTGAGGGCCAGTCAACAGATTTGAAGGGGAGACCAGTGGGAAAGAAGGATGGAAGATGGAAGAGATGAACTGAGATAATGGTGGAGGGAAGTAGACACTCTAGTGGAGGGATAGTGTTGGGATGTTTCATGCATTAAATTCTATATTTAACATTATTGAAGATTATAGTACCTCAAAGTAAAAAACACAGCATAAAGCCCCTAATGGAAAATAGGACAATTTTAAAATCTTTTGATGACTTAACTTTCTTTGTACTTACACTCTTGCCCCTCCTCATTGATTCTGTCTTAAAGGGACAGTTTTGATATACTGAGAAAAGTAGAGTAGTATTTATTCTATAAATAGAATTTATGTCCAATGTGGAGGCCCTTCTCACATCAAAATTATCTCTCTATTGCTATTATTCATTTTCACAGAGAATTATTTCTTATCTTGACTTTCCAAGCTTTGAGTGAGTAGAATGACTTACTGCAAAATATAAGGGATACATTTTGGGGTTTTCCTGACCTGATTTCTTTGTAGTTATTCTATGCTGTTAATCCGCTTCTGCTATTGGTCCTACTATCCTTAATATTTCTTTCTTAAAGTTATTCTCTTCAATGCTGAAGTCTTTCTTACCCATATTTTTTGTTGGTATTTAGCCTGTGGTAGAGCTTGGCAAGATACCTGTGGTGTATTCGATATGACATAAACAGTAACAACAAGTCTCATGTTACTTGTGGAGACATTACTGGTGCCTGCTCAACCAACTCAATGAGCAACGGGACAACAGCGCTACAGTGCTATTTAGCCTGTGCTCACCCGCTGACTGAGGCACACAGAGACAGGATAGATTTTTTGAGATTTATTCACACCGCAAAACACACTCATACAAGGGACTCAGCTCTGAGGGTTCCAATATAGGACCACTACCTGGGCTTGAACCCTCATTGCCCTCAGGTAGAGGTTTTTAAGCCATATGCCCCTCCTGCCTACATGCCTGGATGCCCCTTGCCAGGTGCATTCAAGCAGCCTTGAGCAAGCAAGTGGAGGTACAGAAGCAAAATCTCAAAAGTGGAAAGCAAACAAGCAAAGATTCAGAGACAAGCAAGATACATGTTCAAAGGACATGATATGAAGAGCAAGCACCTAGTACCTGATATTTTCTTAATATGCTGTCCTCTATTATGCTGCTAACCTTTGCATATACGTGTTCAAGTATAGCATATCTTATAAGTTGTTTATCAGTTTTTTTTAATCTTTTAAAACCAATTTGAGCATATTTTCTCTGGGAAGCCTTCACTAGTAGCTCATTGTTTCCTCAGCTGATTGCTTCATATCAAAACTTTTGGTAAAAGTTGAGTCTTCCCTATTAGTATATGTAATGTGTATTATTATGGCTTATTAGCTAGAAATTCTTTTATATTTATTAAGGCACTGTTACTTACAATGTTATTTATGTGAGTATCAGGCACATAATGTTTCAATCCCAGTCCCCCAATTGATTGACTGTGTCCCCCTTCTCTTCTCCAATGTCCCCAGTTTTCCTCTCATCCCCCATTCTGCCTCTATGGCCGGAACTTTTTCCTTTTAGGCACTATGGTTTACAGTATTGTTGCAGATATGGATTATGCCTAAAACATTACCATGTTCCATCACCCCCTCCTCCTCCAGAGTGACCACTTCCCTCAGCCATTGCCATAGTGTTCCCCCACCCTCCCCATCCTGTTTGCTGTCCCTGTCCCCAGTGGCATGCCTCCTACTGAAGACCAGGTCTCGTGTTCTTGTTTCTATTGCTTTTGGACATTTGTTACTCCCCTTTCTTTTCATCCTGAATATGAGAGAGATCATTCTGTGTCTCTCCTTCTCTAGGCCAAGGGCTGTTTTTCAGTCCTCTAGAAATACCAATGTGGCTAAGAGTAGGCTGTAAATAATTTCTTGATGAACTGATGGTTTCTTCTTTAGAAAATGAAGTATAATAAATGAATCATTTAGTTTCTCATGTCCTTACAGCTTGAAGGACAATATGAACTCTTTGCTGTGATTGCACATGTGGGAATGGCTGATTTTGGTCATTACTGTGCCTATATACGGAATTCTGTGGATGGAAAATGGTTCTGCTTCAATGATTCAAATGTTTGTTGGGTAAGGAACAACTTACCAAATGACCTATAAACTCAATTAATTTCTGAGTCCAGGATTAGATAGGTTCCCAAAGTCAAAACACATTGTGATTCTGTTCTTGGTATTTTTTGTTTTGTTTTTCTGCTTAAAATTCCTCCTATGTAAGTCTGCTTAGCTAGTTGTCTAGATTTCTGGTATTCTAGGTTCATTACTCAGCAATTTTATTCTATGAGAAATTTATGAAAATCAAGAATTAGAATATAAAGGTTAGAACTCTAGAGCTAAGTTCAAACAGAAAGTTTTAGCAAAAGTTAAGTTTAAACTTTAAAAGAGAAATTATACATCTTACTACAAAATGATCTGGAGAATTACTAGGTATGGGTTTTAGTTAAGGAATGAGTGATAACAAATGGTGGCATCCTTGAAGTTGTACTCTCTGATTGCTTAGCAAAATACTAATTGGATGCATAATTTGATTTATGTTCTTATAGGTTTCCTGGGAAGACATCCGCTGCACTTTTGGAGATCATAACTACCGCTGGTAAGAGAAGTGTAAAAATCTGATGTTCTTACACGGAGTTTTTGTTGAACTTAACTATCACTAATATTAGGAAAACTCCACAGTGACTGTTCAGTCTTATCTTTCAATCTATTTCAATGCATCCCCTCCGCCAAAAAGAAAAAAAAAACCAACTGGACTTCAACAGTATTAATGTGCAAGTAGCTTTTCCGCTTTCTTTGGTACAATGACGGGCATTTAGTAAATACCAATAAGTATATTTAAAACCAGTAAAGAAAACTACAGTAGGGTAAAATGAATGAGAAAAAGCTCAATGAAGAGAAGAAAGAAAGGCTCTTAAAATTTTCCAGGTGGGGCCTCTAGGAATGACATTTTGCATGAAAAGTAGTATTTGAAAATAATATTTGAGATTATTTTAACTGAGAAGAAAGACTGATGATTTAAAAATTACATGATGTATTAGGTAAAATTTAGGCTTAAAACCTTCTTCTATCCTTGATCTTTTAATCTTTCTCTTCTTTTTATTCTAAACATCTCCCACAGCTGCCACTTTCTGGTTGTCTGTGATTCCCTCAGTTCTAAGATCAGGGTTTGGCAAATTTTCTTTTCAAATGGATAGCAAGTAAATATTTTAGGCATTGTGAGCTTTGGGGAAACCGCTTAGCAGAACAGGTAACACATGAATGAATCAGCATGGCTGTTCTGTCTCCCCATTTGTTAACATCTATCTACTTATTTATAATTATTAAATTGTTGTTTTATTTTTAAACAATTTCAATAATTTATTGTTTTAATAATAATTGCTAAATTATTATTGTTTTAAATAAAATAATTATTATTTTGACACACTTGAGAACCATTCAGTGCTGTGGATTATGTCCAGGGTGCTCCAGCTATTTGAATCATCTGTCTACATATTAATTTGGAGGCCATTCCTAGCAGTGATGGAGGCCACCAAATAGTTTTAGGGAGGGGGCTATGTGGTACAGGGATTGAATTTCCAGCTTTGTGCATGTCAGACTACTTTCCAGTTCCTCAGCTACTAGTTTAAATGTTAATATAGTAATTCAAGTTGTTTTACCAGATTATACACTTTTTATCCTGAGATGAAGATTTGATCTAACAACTCAGAAAATTTTAAATTTGTTCTATGATGAATTAAGGTCTAATTTTAATTTAAATATGAGTAATTTCTACTATACTGTTGTAATTTTTCCTTCTAGGAGAGAAACTGCATATCTTCTGGTTTACATGAAGACTGAATCCTAATGAATGTACCCTAGACCTTGAAATATCAACAGTGTGTAATTTTTATTTCTATTCCTGAATCTGTTGGCACTTTTATGAGACTTTTCAGTGAAAAGATGACTATTAATTATCTTATTTATAATCAAATCTTATAATTAAATCTTATTTATAATCAAAGGTAAATACCAAAATATTTAGCAGTAGGACTGCAAAGGTTACTGCAGGTCAGAATGATAAATATTTCCACCACTGGTTTCTGACTGACCAGTGGTCTTAGTATTTCCAGTTATATAAAGTATCAGTCCTTTAGTTGAGTTGAGATAATCCAGATACTTGTAAATAGGAGACAGTGAGAGGCATTCAGTAGATGAAGTACAGTTAGATATGTTCAACTGTTTCAAAAACTCAAGTGTTTATAATTGTTGCTCATTTATTTGGCAGATGTGCATTCATTATTTACTCCCCATAAAATACTGCAAAGGCACAAAATTAATAAAGTTCTTTCTCTTAAAAGGAGTTTTCATTTTAATGGGTTGTACGTAAGGAATTTGACACTGGTGATGGGTGTGGCATTGGAATTATGTGCATCATTAACTGTTTTATAAATTATAGAATCTCAATAAAAAACTTTTAACACTGAACATTTGTGAAATAGGAATTCAAAGGAAAACTAAATCAGTTCTTCCTTATAGGAGAACAAAAAAGATAAAGTGGAAAATATTTCACTTTAGGAAAAGGCATATTCAATGGTATGGTTGAAAAAGGTAAGGTTCAAGGTTATCTATGAACTTAACTACCTCCACCAGGTAGCCAAGCAGTTAACAGAATGGATATATATAGAAGACAGGTGAAGCTAATCATGTAGATCTTGAACTAAGTTTGATCTAAATTCAAAGTTCTTTAACAGAGTTAAGAGCTTTGGATTAAAGTTAATAATTATTAATGGGTAATTATTGGATTGGAGCGATAGCACAGCAGGTAGGGCATTTGCCTTGCATGCGGCCTACCGGGGTTCGATTCCTCCGTCCATCTGGGAGTGCCCAGCAAGCTACTAAGAGTATCTCGCCCCCCACGGCGGAGCCTGGTAAGCTACCCCTGACAAAAACAGTAACAACAAGTCTCACAATGGAGACATTACTGGTGCCCACTCGAACAAACTGATGAGCAACAGGATTACAGTGATACAGTTAAGTAATTATTATTTTTAATATATTATATATAATATAAATAATTATTATAAAATAATAATAATTAACCAAGAACTGCTGAAGAGGTAAAAAAAAGTGGTATTTTAGTACTATAAATATGCTAGGTGCTAATAACAGGAATTAGGGATGGGGTGGTAGGGTGAACAGAAAGACTTTCAGAGGCACTCAACCCAATTTGAAAGAAGAACCTATGTGGACAGTGAGAAAAGAGGAGTCCAGAGAGATTCTAATATTATTGTGGAAGTTGGTAGGTGATAGCATCTTCATGTTAAATACATTTATACACTTACATTTAAATATATGTGCATTTGTACATTTATGACTCATTAAAAAATCTCATACATTATGGGACCAGGAAGTAAGGACACAATGGGTAAGGATGCTGCCTTGCATGCAGTTGACCTGGGTTTGATCCAGGGCACCAGAACCTCAACAGAAGTGATCCTTGAGCCATGAGCCAGAAGTAAGCCTAGGTTGTCACCAACCAGCACAGTCCCACCCTCCTATATATATGTGTGTATATATATATATATAACATATATACATATGTTTTTATGCCTATTGAATGAAAGATTTGGAGCTTCCAGTATAACTACATTCTCTACATTCTCTGTAATTTTTCTTATATTGCAACATATTGAATCTGCTATTGAAATTAATGGGGAATGAGCTAAAGCTTAGGCACACTGATATTATATGTAGTTGCTTGAACTGCAGTTGTAGTGAGTTTATCCAACTTCTGCCTGATATGTGTTGCAAATTAGGGTGACATATTTCATATATTGAAACACTTTAAATCTGCTAATGAAATCAATACAAAAAACACCTTCCTAAAAATACAGTTTATCTGACTAAGAGTGAGCAGGAGCTTTTCTGTTTGTTCGTTCTTTTTGCTTTATTTGTTGTTGTTTTGGGGCCACACTTGGTGATGGTCAGGAGTCACTTGTGGATCTGCAGTCAGGAGTAACTCTTGAGTTCAAGGAAACACACGGGATGCCAGAGATTAAACCCAAGCTGGCCAGGTGCAAGCACACGCCCTACCCACTGTATGATATTTCTGGCCCCACATGCACTAGTGTTCCATATAATACTTTAAACTACACTTATAGTGGAAATCTCCATATTCTACCTTCTTTCTCTACAGAAGCAGGGTCACATGTTCCTATTATTGAGTACAATAGAAAATCTCACTGAAATTAGTAGAAAAATGCAGTTTCATAAAAAGCTCTGAGAAATAGTGAGTTAGAACTTAGAAATACTACAATTATATGTAGTACTTTGAACTACACTTGAAGTGAGGCTGTCCATCTTTGGGCATAGAGAATATCATGCTGAGTGAAATGAGTCAGGAGGACAGACATAGAATTATTGCACTCATAGAATGCCCATCTTCTGCCTGCTATGGGTTTAAAACTAAGGTCACTTATTTCTTGCATTGCAACACTTTAAAACTCCCATTGAAATCAATGAGAAAATTCACTTTCCTAAAAACACAGTATTCTCTGAGAAAAAAATGAGCTTGAGTTTAGCTGCATTAGTACTGATTAGTTTTCAGGGTGATTGTCCTATCTGTCTGACTTTGTATCTCTGTGCATTTTTGGCTACCAGGTGATCTATGCGCTCTTGCTGGGTCTGAATTTGTCTGTCTGTCTGTCTGTCTGTCTGTCTGTCTGTCTCTCTCTCGTAAGCAGTCTGATCCTATTTGGATTAGGTGCATTCCAACCTTCTCTCCTCCTACCATCTCATAGGCAGTGATGGGCCCTCCAACCCCCATTTCTGACAGGCCCAGTTAGAAGGAGATTCTTGAGAACCAAAAGCTCCAGTTAGGATAGGATGACATGACATGGAATGTAAGGGTGGGATAGCTGAGCTGCACAGTGGTGACGGGGCTAGACTGGGCAAGACTGGGCTGGTGTGTGGTGTATGGGTGGCACTTGGAAACAATCCGGAAGAGGGAGGCTCAGGTTGAGTGGTCAGGACCATCTCCAAACCTCCTCCTAGCTTCTGAGACAGCCTATATGGAAGTGAGTGACTGCTTCCTGTCTCTCAGTGGGAAACGTTGTGGGAAAGGCTCTCAGCATCAATTCGAAGGGAAGGAGCTGGTGCAATCAAGGTGGCCCAGCGCTGTGCCCCCTGGGAGTCACTGCATGTTCTTCGGCTCCTGCTCTCCACCTCCCCACCCCTGACCCTTGAGGCCCTCCACCGCACCTGCTCCCTGCAAAAAGACAGAGCATTGGACACAGACTGGGATCGGTGCCCAGGCACGCTTTGCGGTGCTGCAGGAGTTCACCTGGGAGGCCCAGTGAGCTGAGGGGAATGTGGGTGGGAGTGACACGCAGAGGACACTGAAGGTGCTGCTGCAGAAAGAGGAGGAGGCAGCTGGTTGAAGAGAAAGGAGACCGGCTGGGTTGCCTGCGGGGCACAGGCAGGTCTGAGAAGGACGCTGCCCCTGCCGAGACAGAGAGACCTTGGGTGGCTGAGCACAGGCCCCTGATGGCGGGAGTAGCTCCCTTAGGTGGTTTCGCACCTAGGGATTGTCAGAGAGACTCTGGGTCCCAGACGGGTGGCCCCCAACAGGGTAAGAGGGCTGTGCGCCCTGTTGGCTCGGGAAAGGCTGGACGTCTTTAGCTACTCGGCTCCGGACAGTCGCGGGGACTCAGGGAGGCGTGTACCGCCTGTCTCCCAGGAGCGCACTGTGGCCGGGGGTCAGGGGGAGATCAGAGCGCAAGACCCCGCCAGGTCCCGAACCACGTGCCGCGGTGGGTGCGGGGGCAGCGCACGTGGTCCGGCCCAAAGAGGTTTCCGCGCCGGGCCTTGCTCTCTCCCGAGGGGCAGGACGTGTCTGATACCCACCTGGCACCGGCACCGGCGAGGGCTTGCGGGTGGGCTTCACCCGGCCTCCGGCCTCGGGAAGCGGCCGAGGCGCTGCCGGCATCTGTGGCCGCAAATCTCCTGCATGGCTCCAAAGCACCTAGTGGCCCCGACCGTGCCCACCCTGGTCTGGCCGACGGGGCTTGTCCTTCCGCAAGGGCTACCCGCAGCTCCTCAGGCCGGTGCCCACAGACGGGCCCACAGTCTAAAGCCGCCTTGGCTGGGGTGACCGTGCCCACCACCGGCTGGCTTGAGGCAGCGGTCCCACGGGCCTGTACCGGCTGAGACTACATCCTGGGCAACAAGTACCAGCTGCCCACATCCAGGGTGGTGCGGCTGTCCAGTGCGCCAGCCTGTGCCCCGGCTGTACAATGTCAGCACTGCCCATTCCTCAGAATCCCGGGGGTGCAGGAGAGGGGGCGTGAGGGACAGGGCTGTGCCAGTGGATCTTGGAGCCAGAACCTGTTGTCTGCAGTGATGGTGCAGTTCTCATCGTGTCCACCAAGAGGTGACAGCGGCTGCCTCAGTCTGGATGGCAGTGAGTGCCCACTGAGACTGGGATGGACTGAGTCAGGTGATGTAGGCAGACAGGTAAGCGAAGCTTCCCCACCCCCACCCCACGTCATGGCGGTGAAATTTCTGGGAAGTAATAAAGCCACAGTCCTATGTCTGACCCACTTTGTGGATATAGAAAGCAAGACCTAATAAGATCTTCTCCAGCTGGGTCTTGAGTGAGAGAAATTACTTGAGAACCCTCAATACCTTGCTTTAATCCGATGAACCCTCAGATAGCCCACACCAGAGAAGGCTGAACTCACTCTCTGAGGGAAGATTCAGCAGGACCAAAGGTCAAGAAAAGGAGTTTTAAAGAAGGCCACTCCCAACTCTACAAACTTAGCAACAACCCTAGCCACGAACTCTTATCTAGCTAGAAAGCCCCACATGGGCATAGCCTGGAAAAACCCTATAAAAGACACCTTGAACAAAGGGAGGGAGCGCATATGCTGCCCTGGCCCATGTGCTGTTTGTACCCATATGGCCGAGCACATGTGGTACACGAGTACATGTGTCACCCGCATCTCCCCTCTTGGGATGTATGCTTTCATGCTTTCATATCTAATGCTGGGATGCGTATGTAGGGGCTTTCTCCACCCGTGGAGAAGTCTGCTTTCTCTCTTAAGTGCATTACTCTCTCTCTCTCTCTCTCTCTCTCTCTCTCTGTCTCTTTTGCCCCCACCCCACACACACCTTCAAAAACCCTTCAAATAAAATCTTTTACTTCACTGATTGTCTACTCCTGAAATTCTTTTCTGCGAGGTGATACAAGAACCCTCCAAACCCTGGGTAAGGCTTGGGACTGGTTTCTCCTTTCCTGCAAAGAACAAACCCTCGCTCTAACCTAAGTCCATGGCTCCCCAAGAAATTGGGTAGTGGGGATCAATTCCTGTGCCTGGAAGACCAAGCAGACTTCAGGGGTTGGCGGGTCTCAGGCCTGTGCAGAGCAGGGGCTATCGCAGACTTTCACAGTCCTAGGCTTCCCAGCGGCTCCCGGGTAGCTGAGGTGGATTGGGAGAAGGTGCCTATCATTCTCTCATCCCTGACTCGCATGAGCCATACAGTCCAAATGTACACTGCATTGCCAACATTACATTGTATTATTGTACCCTGTAAGCTCTACACTGTACACTGTCCAACTCTACACTGTACACTGTCCAACTGTGCACTGTCCACCTGTACATTCTCCAACTGTACACTGTCTGTACAGTTGTACCAATGTACAACTGTCCAGTTGTACCTGTACACTCTCCAACTTTACACTGTCCCAAGTACAAATTTCCAATGGTATAGTGTGCAACTGTACACTGTAAGCTGTCTAACACTACACTTCCCAAATTTATACTACATGTGGAGCTATACTACACTGTTCAATTGTACACTATATACTGTATAACTGTATGTTGTATACTGTCCAACTGTATGCTGCCTAATTGTACACTGGTCCAACTACACACTGTCCAATTATGCATTGAACACTACCCAACTTTACACCGTCCAATTGTACACTCTACTCTGTTCAACTGTACAAGTCCAACTTTACACTAGCCAACTGTTCCACTGTTCACTGTCCAATTGTAGACTGTACACTGTTCAACTGTATACTGTCCAACTTTACACTGTCAAATGGTTCCACTGTACAAAGTCCAATTGTACACTGTACACTGTCCATCTGTACAGAGTCTAACTGTATATTGTTCATCACCCAAGGGTACACTATTCAACTGTACACCGTCCAGCTGTATACTGTATACTGTCCAACTATGCATTTTACTCTGACCAACTGTACACTGTCCAACTATACACTTTCCAATTGTAAAAGTTCAACCATACACTGTACACTGTGCAATTGTACACTATCCATCTGTATACTGTTAAAGTGTACACTGTCCAACTGTACAGTGTCTATACACTAACTGTACACTGTCCAACTGTGCACTTTGCATTTGTAGGATGTACATTGTCCAATGGACACTGTACACTCCCCAACTTTACAGTCTCCAAATGTACACTGCACACTATCTAACTACACTTTCTGTCAAACTGTCCAACTGTACACTTTCCAACTCTATAATGTCCAACTTTACACCAAGTCTCCGACTGTATACTGTCGAATTGTAAAACGTACAACTGGACACTGTACATTGTCCAACTATTCACTGTAAAAATGTACACCATCCAACTGTAAACTGCACACTGTTTCATTGTACATTGTACAACTTTCCAAGTGTATACTGTTCAATAGTAAACTGTACACTGTCGAATGGGGGGCTAGCAAGTCCAGTGAGGGGGGCCAGGGGTGGCAGGTCCAGAGGGGGCTTGACAAGCCCAGGACAGGCCTTGGTGGCAGTGGCCCCAGGGAGAGCAGGGCTGAAACCTAGGCAAGTCTCTGCTTTGGCATAGGCCCCAGGGACTTTGGGGATGGCTGGCCAAGGGCAGAACTTCCATGTTGGCAGCGACTGGGGTCCCAATTCAGGGGCCCAGTGGGGTGGGGCTAGTCTGGGGCAGGCACTGGGGCTCCCGGGGGAGCCAGGCTGCTAGGGCCAGACCACAGGGGTTTTGTGAGGTAAGGGCCTTCCTTGTGCTGTCCCTTGGGTCCAGGGGGTCGGGGCCAGCCCAGGGCTAGCTTCGGGTGCCCTGGGAGGGACTGGGCTGGCCCTGGCAAGGCCCAGGGCACCCTGGGGGTACAGGGCCAACCTTGGAGGGCCCTTGGGGTTGCAAAGCAGCAAGGCCCGCCCTGTATAACCCCAGGGGACAAGGAGGGCTGCAGTCCAGTGGGGGAGGGCCCACGGTCCAGAGACTGGACACAGCCTGTCCTGGGCAGTCCCCTGAGGCCCAGGCAGGGGCAGAGCCAACAGGGTGGTCCTAGTGCTCTCTGGGTGGGCAAGGCTAATCCTGGTGAGCCCTGGGGTCCATGGGGAGAGAAGGGCAGGCCATGGGCAGATTCTGGGAATTCGAGGGGTCTGTGCTGGCTCTGACCGGACCCTGTGGTCCCTAGGAGAGGCCATGCCTGCATGAGGCAGGTTCTGGGTGCCCTAGGGGCACCAAGGTGGGTCAAGGGGGTCTCAGGGGAGCCAGAGTTAGTCTCAGACCAGAGCTGGGGCCCCAGTAAAGGCAGGGCTGGCCTGGGGCCAATTCTTTGGCACCCTAGGACTCCTGGGGGCAGAAGAGGACAGGGCCAACTCAGGGCAGGTCCCAAGTCCCTTACAGGGGAACAGTGATAGCCTGGACACCAGTGGACAGGGCCAGGGTCAGAATGGGGTGGGGCCTGGGGTACTTGGGGAGTGGGTGAGGCTGGCCCATGATATCCCCAGGTTGTGGGGAGAGGGTGAATTGGGGCTGCACCAGAGACCCAGAAGGGGCAGGGCTGTCCCAGTGCAGTCCCCGGAGGGTCCAGGAGTCTGGATGGTCCAATTCCGAACCAAGGGGACCATGAGGCTGCAGGAGAGCAGAGCAGAATCTAGTCTGACCACAGGCCTGAGAGGGAAAGAGCCCTGGGGTGGGGTGAGGCAGAGCTGTCTCAGAGCACCCCGGGGGTCCCAAGAAGGCGGGGTCAGCATACAATGGGCCAGGAGGATGGTAGGCAGGGCTGGTCCAAGGAGTGACCGACTTCCCACGACCCCACATCCCCGGGGCAGAGTGGCCAGCCAGAGCAGGAACCAAGGTGGAGGGGGGGGGCGGTGCTGGCCTTGGGCCATAGGACAAGAGAACACTTTAGGCTGACCCAGTCTGATCTCTGGCACCCCATAGGGTCCCTTGAGCACCTCCAGGAGTGATCTGGAAGTGCAGAGCCAGGAGTCAGCTCCAAGCACCACCGGGTGCTCCCCATAACCAAAAACAATGGGTTATGCCAGATTTGGGGGGCAGGATGGGACTTCTTGGGCAGTGAAACTCTTGCCTGCTGCACTCACAGCTGGACATGTCACCAGGCACCTGCCAATCCCTACAGTATATATAATACAAAGTGTGAACCCTGATGTCAACCACCCACCTTACCTTTTTAAGGGCTTCTGGGGTCCCTTATCGGTTAGCACGTGTTTACAAAAGATGCCAGACAAACCAACAGACAGAGGCTGCGGACAGACCAACAGATTGTCAGCAAAGAACACAAATATGAAGTAATCTCATCAATGGCCAAGACCCAGAGACTATAAACTAAAGCTCCCAGAAGAGAGCGCTGCAGAATGCCCTGACCCCACACCAGGCTGTCTTCACTGGGGCACCTCAGAGGGGGGCAGGTTGAGTTTCTCTCCGTGCCCCAAGCAGAACCCCAGCAGCCGAAAACATCCAGAACCCAACCACCGCCATGCCCAAGGCCACTCTCCTCTCCACATGCTCAGTCGAACCTCACCCAAGAGGGCACGAGCCTCACCCAAAATGGGATGAACCTCACCAGAGAGTGGACCGGCAGGAAAACCCAGATATGTGGGAACCCGTGACAGATCTCCAAGCCTGCTTGGATCGGGACTGGGCCTCCTTCTCCCCAGGTCCCCAGTTTTCCAGAAGCTTGGCAGTCACACCCACAAACTGCCCCTGGCACCATGTAATCACATCAATGGCCAAGACCCAGAGACTAGAAACTAAAGCTCCCAGGAGAGAGCGCCACAGAATTTCCTGGACATTATATTCTATCCATAACAAACAATACAAAAAAAATAATCATCTAGCATTGCCTTTTCGGCAGGTTTGAGTGGTGGTAAGACTGGTGCTGAAATATCGAATGTGACCAAAGTAGAGAGAAAGTATGGGGGAAACTGCCACACAAGCAGGGGAAGGGTTGGAATGGGTGGGGGGCGGGGGAGCACTGGGGATTTTGGTGGTGGAAAGTGTGCACTGGTGAAGGGATGGGTGTTTGATGATTATATGACCAAAGCTCAAATATGAAAGCTTTGTAACTGTATCTCACTGTGAATCAAAAAAAAGGGGAAAAATAATAATAAAATAATAAAATAAAGTTAACATTCAGAATAGAATAAAAAAAAGTAATGTGGAGTTCATGCCCAATTCAGTCAGCTTAATCAATGGCTGAATAAACAGCAATACTCCTACATTATTTAAAAAATATAATAATAAAAAATAAAAGAATACAAACATGGATGGGCAGCACTCAAGTGCTTGTCCATTCAGACCTCTCTCCGGATCTTAAGGTCACCTTGGCATTGGAGTATGGCTATAATACTCCTGTCTGGTTGCCACCATTCCCTGGAGTTCACGGGGGCAAATCCCCATAAGCCTGATGGGGTCCATGGAACTGCAGTTAGAGCACACTCAGATCCTATAGCCGGCGCTGTGGGACTGCCCCACTCTCTCTCACTCTCGCTTTCTCTCAAACCAGGTGACAGAAGTCAAAAATCAGACAGACAAATGTGTTCAGAGACCAGACGTGAGTGCAGATAACCGGCCAATTCCAGGTGTGCAGATGCACAGAAGACAAGCGCTCATTCGAGGAGTGACAGTCGGGGAGTGACGAGGCCATGTATTCCCATGGAATCTCCAAATGTTAAATGACCACAAAGCTGAGCTCAACCGATGACTGAGACACATAGAGACAGGACAGATTTTTCGAGGTTTATTCACACAGCAAAACACACTCATACAAGGGACTCGGCCCTGAGAGACTTGGAACCCTGGCCGCCCTCAGGGAGAAGTTTTTAAGCCCTTTATCCTCTTGCCTGTGTGTCTGGGTACCCCCTGATTGAGCACTCTCATGGCCTTGAGCAAACAAGGAGGTACAGAAGCAAAACAGAGCAGTTAAGACATCTTGTTGCATTTTTTTGAATCATCCTTGTTATCTGTGGTGAGATGTCTGGGTGGTTTTGTCCCATGCCTGTTGTGTGAATATTTGTTCAGTCAGAGGTGCTGAGACAAGGAATTCAAGAGAAATTAATTTTCACGGAGGTCCTGAATTCGCTCAGATCATGTGACAAAGATAGAGCGTCCTGAGATCCCTTTTATTACCATCCTACTGTACACACCTTTAAAGGGCTCAGTACAGTGAGGTTATCAAGAAGTTATAGGAAGAACATGCAAAGCCGAAAACTTTTCTGCATACTAAAAACAAACAGGCTTAGTACCTGGGACCTGCAAACTGAAAACAAACAGGCTAAGTAAGCACCTGGGATCTGTGAGAAAAGGAAGACTAACTCTTTACTGAAATTTATGTTATTTACATATTTAGCAACTTAAAGAAAGAGATGTTCAGCCTCATCCAAACCAGTCTGGACACTGAGTAATCTCACCCATTTTCATGGGTCCTGTGCTTCTGCCCGTTTGCAGGACAGTCTACATGGGCTCATCCTAACAGCCTACTCTGGCCCCAACACATGCCATTTAGCCTGGCATTTATTTCTTACTAGGTTTTAAACTCATGATTCTGAGGCACAAAATGGAGTCTGGTTTTCCAAAATGAAGTTGCTGTGGTCCTTTGACCTATAGGATCCCTCAATCCCCTCCAGGAGTGATCCCTGAGTGCAGAACCAGAAGGAAGCCCTGAGCAAGGCTGGGTATGGCCCAACAGCCAAAAAAAAAAAAAAAAGAAAGAAAGAAAAGAAAACAACAACAACAATAACAATAAGAACAAAAACAAAAACTGAAGGAAAACTTGAGGGGGCTGAAACTAGAGCACAGTGAGGTAGGTGCTTGCCTTAACGCAGCCGATCTGGGTTCCATCCCAGGATCCCGAGAAAGTCCCCTGAGTCGTACTTGAATGATTCTTGAGCGAAGAGCCAGGATTAAGCCCTGAACACCTCCAAGATAGCCCAAAAGGGAAAAAAAGAAAGAAAGAAAGAAAGAAAAAAAAATGTAAATCAAGGGGCTGGAGAGATAGGACAGAAGTAGGGCAATTGGCTGGCAGGCAACTTACCCGGGTTCAATTCCCAGCACCCCACAGAATCTCTTGAGCCCCACCAGGGGTATCCCTGAGTACAGGACCAGGAGTCAGCCCTGAGCACCAACAGGGGTGGCCTCCCTTTCCCAAAATAAGAACAAACCTGGGCTCAAGCAATAGTCTAGAGGAGAGGGCGTTTTCTTTGCATACAGCTGACCCAGGTTTACTCCCCAGCATCCCATATGGTCACCCTAACCCTTCCAGTAGTAATTCCTGAGCACAGAGCCAGGAGTAAACCCTGAACACTTTTTTGGGGGGGTAGCCCAAATCTAAAAATAAATCAATAAATTCTGGCATAATTGGGGCCATGTTTTGATCTGAGGTACAAGGGGTATGCGAAGTGGGGGCAGGGAGGCTGCAAGGGTGCAGGTTCTGGGCTCTGAGGGGACTCTCTCCCCCTCCCATGCCAGCTAAGGAGAGACCACAGGGTACTGCTGATGACCGCCATCCCCTCTCTGGGTCTGCTGCTCTTCGTTGTCTTGCTCAGTATTTTCCTTTGCAAGGAGGCTGGGACCTGGGGGCATGGGGACCCCCAGTACAGAAACCCCCATGAGGGTGTGAGTGCAGCTTCCCGTCTGTTCTCACTGCACTCTCAGGGCTTCGTGCCCATGTAGGGGTCTTGGTCTATCTCTACAAGATGTTTTTGTTTTGTTTTGTTTTGGGGTCATAGCCAGAGATCCTCAGGTGTTACTCCTGTCTCCGGGCTTAGGAATCACTCTTGGGGGTGCTCAGGGGACGATATGGGATGCCGGAGATTGGACCCTGTTCTGTCGAGTGCAAGGCAAATGCCACCCCCACTGTGCTATCACTCTGGCCCCTCGGCAAGATTTTGAGATTCCAGTGCCTACCTCCTGTACAGCAGATGTTTGTTGGTAGAGAAACAAGGAAGGGGATCTTTGGGGGATTGGGGGTCTTGTTCTGAATCTGCTCTCTGGTGCTGCTCTGGGTATACCTGTATCTTAGACCTGCCTCCAACAACAAAGGGCCTGACCCAGAGATCACTCATGGTGGGGCTCAGTAGATGCTATGGGATGCCGGGGATAGTATACAAGGGAAGTGCCTTCTTTGCTTTACTGTTCCTCCACCCCTCAGGTGCATTTTTTGGGATGAGCAGCTAGATTTTATCCCCCCAGCTAGCCCACAGTGTTCAAACATCAAGAAAGGAGCACTCAGTAGGCTTCCCCATCCATGCACAAAGCCAGGAGGTGGCACTGCCTCAGCTTGGGTGGGAAAGCCCCTTCAGGGCCTTCCTCACAAACCACAGCCCAGCAGGAAGGCACCCCCCTGAGTAAGTGTCTGTCCCCCAAGAGTCCCACACCAAGTGGCACCACCTACTGTTAGCTTACCCTCAGTGGCTCATGGGAGCTCAGCACTGCAGGGAAAGTTTGGGAACAACACCCCAGGAAGTGTTTAGAAACCGCAGCAAGCTTTAGAACTCTGGGTGTTCCTGTGGCCCAGCCGGAATCAGCACCCCTGACAGTCCCGTCTTCCCCATCCTACCATGGCCCCCAGCTAATGTCATCACAGAACAGAGACACACCCTGAATACTAGAAAAGGCCCCGAGGACTTCCCACCCTCCTCTAACCCACGCTGGACACCCTCCACCCCTCCTGACTTCCCCTCTGGGGAACATCTGGGCATTCCTCACATCTGCTCAGAGCCCGGCTTTGTCTCAGCAGGGAAAATCACGAAGACTGTTTGCTTCCAGAAACACACAAGCTGACTGGCCATGCACCGTGGTGATGGAAGATAGGGGGCTGCGGGCTCCCCCAGTTCCAGGTGGAGAAGAGGGGTTCAGAGGGGTGGGTCTGCCTCAGAGAACCTCCAGTGCAGGCCATGTTGGGCTGCATGCACTCCAGCAGTGGGGACTGTTGCACACGAGGCGGGCAGGAGCAACTCCATCATGCCTGGTTCCTGCTTCACGTCTTGTTTTACTTAAACCTTTTTGTTTTTTGTAAAACCCTGCTTCTCCCCACTGGCCATCGGTGAGGGAAGGACACCTGGGCCGAAAAAACTCGGACTTGGCAAATAGTTTAATAACCCCTGCCCGCTATCTATAGAAGCCACCTAGATGCAAGCAGGGCAACCACCAGAATGTTCTAAAAAACATGTCAAGATGACCTATCTGTAACTATTTGTTTGTACTATTCAAAATTGTGTTTTCTTTTGAATCATTAAACTTGCATTTTCACTATGTTTTTGTTTGAATTCATATGTGCGGGCTATGATGTAAGCAATAATTATAAAACTAGCAGCTTTTCCCTTGCTCAGGGTCTTGCTTTGGCCTGCATGCCAAAAAGGCTTGACCCCAGCTAGCTGGCTTGAATAAACTCCGCTTGCATGTTACATTAGTGGCTGGACTCTGTGGGATTCGGAGGGGCAAATTATCGACCCCAGGCCTTAACAGGGAGGTCCACTTTATTTTTAATTTTATTATCATTATTATCAGCTTTTGGGGGCCCTACCCTTGGAATCTGAGAAGTTAGGAACTGCTCCTCACTTTGGTCACTCTATGTCCCCACTTTCCCAGTCCTCCTCCTGGTTGTTATGGGGTCATGCACCAGCTGGGAACTGGTGGCCCTCTTTTCCCCATATTGGTAACACGTGTGTGTGTGTGTGTGTGTGTGTGTGTGTGTGTGTGTGTATGTGTGTGGTGGGGGGTGTCCAGCTGGGCTTGATTCCTGGCTTCTGCAGTTTCATGAAGGGGGTCGTCAGGAATTGTGTGACCCCATGTGTGAGACCTGGGTGCTGGGTGCCGCCCCCACACTACATACAGAGACAAACCAAACTGAGGACTGCCTGGTTTGGCCACTGGTGTGGGAAACCTGCCTGGACCCCGCATTTAGACAGTCTGGTGATTAGAGCTAAGTGTGATGTTGGTGGACCCCTATGAGTGAGGCGAGAAGAGAGATGGTCACTTTCTTCTGATTCACCTCTGCCACCACAAGACCCTGCTATTAATGATGTCAGTGGGCCCCGTGGGTGTCATTTAATGCCTTATCAGGGTCACCTGATATGCTCAGCAACATCTTCTTTTCCTATTTGTGGGCAAAGAAAAAACCCAAATGGTTCATACCAGTGAAAAACTGACCTAGTTTAGCAGTTGACCATTTACTGGTAGTTAGCAGGTTTGTGCAGATGGAGTGCCTGCACATGCTTACCCTGCATTCAGGCAGTCTAAAGTACATCGCCGCTCTAGCCAGGGGGAAGCCAGGGCCATTGGTGCTGTCCACACGACCAGTTAGAACCGTTTGGTGCTAACCTTCTAATTCCTGGCCTCGTTTTCCAGTCTGTTGCAAACCGATCAGTGGTTTTTAGGGCTTGAATTCGTTCACACGTGAAGGGCTGGAGACACCCCATGACTCTCTAGTTGAGAGTCTGTCTCTAAAGTTACTTTGAGGTCTCAGGACACAATCGACAACAACTGTTATCAGCTGAGCCTGGTCTCATCATTTAAACTGATCTCTTTGGACTTTCTCTGTTTTCTCGACCTGCTCTCGATTGTTATATACACTTGGAAGCAGTTTCAACAAGCTGGCTTAGAGGGACCTGGGGTCCCATAGTTGACTTTTAAAGCTTCCTTCTTATGTCAGAGGCACACTGATTTATAAAATAAGAGGCTCTCAGGACTTTTCCTGCCTCTAATTGAGGATCTGTGTTTGTATACTTCCTCATTGTCTGTATTAGCCTTCTGTGGAATTGGTAAGGATTTTCATTTTTCTCCTGCATAACTTCCTTCAGCTTGTCATAATTAATAGCCTTAGTGACACACTTCAATCCTGATATTAAATAGCTAATCTCCTCTTTCTTGTTGCTTTCTGTCTCTGCGTCTGTTCATTAGGCTGCGTCCCCTCCTCAGCCCCACAAAGGGTCCTACCTGCTGGACAGGGCGGGGCCCTCACAGTAGGGCAGGCACACTCGAGGTGCACCCTGCTGGGCTGGCCTCTGATGGAGAGGGGCAGCCCCAGTTGCCTGAGCTGCTTTGGGAGGCAGCAGGCTCCTCTCAAGCATGCTCCTTCGCACTTGCTCATGCTCCCCTGAGTGCTTTATGGTCACGGTGGGCTTCCCCACTAGCATCTCTCTGAACTGAGTAGGAGCTAGATCGCCCTCGGGTTGTGGAACCAGGGAGCCTGCGCTGGGAGGCTTCTGAGGTGATCTCAGTCAGGGAGGGCCCTTTTCTGTGGCTGCTCGAGCCTCTGAAATTTTTTCCTGGGCAGAGTCGCAAAGGAAGGTGAAAGCAGATCCTCCAGTGGGGCTGGAGTCTTTGGGGCGCCGATGCGTGCAGTTTGTGGGGAGTTTAACATCAGAATATTACCTACAGGGTCTGTTCTGGTTCCTGCGAGCAGCAGGTGAGACAGCTCTGTTCTCTGAATCCTGATACAATGCCAAGGCCTGGACGTAAGAAATTTCATCTCATTTCTTTTGCTTTTTGCAAAAACAATCTAACTGCAGAATGGTCTGGTAATGCAAGCTGCCCTTCACTGGCCATCTTTCCCCATGCTCTAGTGGTATTACAAAGGCCAACAAGACACTCCTTATTTAGGCCATCTAACCGGAACTCTTTAAATGTTTTAATAAGCAACCCAGAGGGGAATCTTTGGGCATCAAAGTTGAGTTGCCCATATCTCTCGAGTATGAGCAATAACCTATAAAAGAGAAAAAAGCCTAAAACAGTATGGTTCCTTGGCAAAACTTTTAACCCTAAAACTCACAGGAGGGAATTCCACCCTGTGACCTGGCATATTTTTAGTGAATTAATCATAACAAGCAATGCAAAGTAAATCATTTGGCTTGCTATTGGGGCAGGCTTGGGTGGTGGTTAGGAAAATTGAAAATAATGATGGTGGCGATATTGAAGATAAAGGTATCTTCAAAGATGACATGCAACTGGCCAACCAAGTGGAAACAGAGATCAACAAACGGGACTACATTAAACTAAAAAGCTTCTGCACCGCAAAAGATACAGTGACCAGAATACAAAGACTATCTACAGAATGGGAAAGGATATTTACACAATACCCATCGGATAAGGGGTTGATATCAATGGTATATAAAGCACTGGTTGAACTCTACAAGAAGAAAACATCCAACCCCATCAGAAAATGGGGCAATGAAATGAACAGAAACTTTCCCAAGGAAGAGATACGAATGGCCAAAAGGCACATGAAAAAGTGCTCTACGTCACTAATCATCAGGGAGATGCAGATCAAAACAACCATGAGATACCACCTCATACCACAGAGACTAGCACACATCCAAAAGAACAAAAGCAACCACTGTTGGAGAGGATGTGGGGAGAAAGGGACCCTTTTACACTGCTGGTGGGAATGCCGACTGGTTTAGCCCTTTTGGAAAACAATATGGACGATTCTCAAAAAATTAGAAATTGAGCTCCTATTTGACCCAGCAATACCACTGCTGGGAATATATCCCAGAGAAGCAAAAAAGTATAGTCAAAATGACATCTGCACCTGTATGTTCAATGCAGCACTGTTTACAATAGCCAGAATCTGGAAAAAACCTGAATGCCCGAGAACAGATGACTGGTTAAAGAAACTTTGGTACATCTACACAATGGAATACTATGCAGCTGTCAGAAAAGATGAAGTCATGAACTTTGCATATAAGTGGATCAGCATGGAAAGTATCATGCTAAGTGAAATGAGTCAGAAAGAGAGAGACAGACATAGAAAGATTGCACTCATCTGCAGAATATAGAATAACAGAGTAGGAGACTAACACCCAAGAATAGTAGAAATAAGTACCAGGAGATTGACTCCATGGCTTGGAAGCTGGCCTCACATTCTGGGGAGAGGGCAACTCAGATAGAGAAGGGAACACGAAATAAAATGTGGTTGGAAGCTATGCGGGGGAAGGGTGATGCGTGCTGAATGTAGACTAGAGACTGAACACAATGGCCACTCAACACCTTTATTGCAAATCACAACACCTAATTAGAGAGAGAGAACAAAAGGGAAGACCCTGCCACAGTGGCGGGGGGGGGGGGGGAGATGAGATTGGGGGGGTGGGAGGGATGCTGGGTTTATTGGTGGTGGAGAATGGGCACTAGTGAAGGGATGGGTCCTCGAACTTTGTATGAGGGAAACATGAGCACGAAAATGTATAAATCTGTAACTGTATTCTCACTGTGACTCACTAATAAATAAATTTTTAAAAATGGGAATAAAAAAAGAAAAGAATGATGGTGAGAAGGTGTAATGGTGGTGGGGTTGGTGCTGGAATATTGAATGTAATAAATCACCATGAACAACTTTATAAAAATAAAATTAAATTTTAAAAAAGAAAAAGTTTTTTGTGAGTTTTTAACTGGGAAATTGGTCCTGGTGAGGCAGGTTTACCCAAAGGAGTGATGCTTGGCTCAGACACCTCAAAACCAGTAGGAGTTTCTCAGAGAAATAAAGAGGAACTTACCTGGGAGAAGGAACCATAAAACTGCAATATTTGTCAAAGTCTCCCCTACTCCCCAATCAAGCTGTAGCTTTAAACCAAAAATGGCTTATTAGAGAAGTCCTATGCTGGGAAAAATAGCCAGAATCTTTCCCTACCCTCTTATTGTCTTTAGCCCAGGGTTGTCCTAGTAAGAGTGAAACTCATGACCTAAGGTAGAAGCAGAACCTAAATTATCAGCAGCTGGAAACTCTCAACTGACCAGAGGGCTTTGAGCAGTGATTCTCACACAACCCGAACAATGTCCCAACAGCCTGACAGGTGCTTACATAAATAGCAGCAAGGCCACAACCACTTGAAAATATTTTTTTGGTGGTAAATGGCAAGTCTAAATCTATATCTACATCATCCCAAAGTCCCTGTCTTTAGTGTCCTGAACACTTTCTGGTATGGACCCAAACCAAAAATAATAATAGCAATAATAATAATTGGCTTTATAATATATTAGTTTTTATTAATTTACATAGTGTTAAATATTTAAAGGAATAATTGAGTTAGTTACATTAACAACCAAAGAAAACACAAAATAGTCAAAGGCCTTTTGGATGTTTAGGATTTCAGCAATGTGGAGTTCATGCCCAATTCAATCAGCTTAATCAATGGCTGAATAGATTAGCAGTGCTCCCACATAAAAAATAAAAAAGATTTCAGCAATGTGGTTAAATAAGGAATGACATTTATACCTACTCAGAATCAGTGTTAACACACTGGATGCCTGTTTTTAAAACTGAATGTATCATTCAAAATTAATCATGTATATATTTCAAAATATTAGCTATCTCATAGTAAGCACAGCACCTGGATCAAATTAGCTTTTTTTTTTCAAATTAGCTTTTAAAAAAAGTTGATAGATTATTGTACGATAACATTGGGTTTGTCCTTTTAGCCTTGCCACAGGGAACTTAGTTTGCGTTAAAGCAATGTCCTTTCTGTATGGACACAGGAAGACAGTTAATATTATGCTTTGTAAGTTGGGAGCTGATTGATTCCAATAATATTTCCTGCTGGGCATCTGCTTCCTCAAATCAGTTGCCCTTAGTTCCTAGCACCCCAAAGCAGGGTCTCGATGAGGGACGGAATGGACGCAGGGCAAGTAGTGAGCTACCCTGGCATCAAAATGGGTCAGGCCAAAGCGCCACAATACTCAACTATAAGTTGGAAATGTGGGGTCCCCCCTGCGGGCATCATCCTGTCCCGCAGGGAGGACCTTTCGTGGGGCTAAAGAGGGGATGCAACAGAACGAAGAGACGCAGAGCAAGAAGGAGGAGGAGAGAGAGAGTTTATTCACAGCAGTTACAATACTTATACCTCTTGGTGGGAGGGGGTGGTATGAATGCTTGGACCCCCATAGGAACGATAGTAAAATGCAGATCAGGCATGGGCGTTGGGCAGATCAGGCATGGGCGTTGGCTAGTGAGAGAGGAATGGCGAACTGATAAGATCAGTAAGGTCAGCAGTGGTGACCTTGTTACAGGAATCCCAAGTAAGCCTCCGCTTGACTAGAGGATAAGAGCTGGGCTTGTAAAATGGCTCCCTACATGGAAACATGGTCATAGACAAATGCTGTCATGATCCAAAAGTAACGATGAGACTAGGACTCTGCTGGGGTTAGGAAGACTAACCTGGCCTGAGGACTGTGATCTAGAATATATAGTGAAATGTCCTCAGGAAGAACCAAACTTTAAGTTTGATATATCTCTTATATATATTTATATTTATATATATTTATATATTTGATATATCTCTGTATGTGCTCATACAGGATGACATTGCTAGAAATATTAGATGTAGATTTACTATAACTATTTAAATAGATCACTAGCTGAGGAAAGAAGAAAGCAATACACCCTGGATGGGATCCTGCCCTTAAACAGATCTCCTAGTAATCTGGAGTAATCTCTTTAGATGAGATTTTGTTAATCTCCTGGAGGAGTGGTCTTATCCCCTTTGTTGATTTGTTAATCACCTTTGTGTCATCACCCCATGTGATTGTTATATAAACTAAGACTGTAAGAGAAAGGAGGGGAGAAGACACAGAAGCAGAGCACAAAGCAAAAGAGAATCAGGGAGTCATCGGAGCCAGAAGCAGGGGGAAGAAAGAGCACAAAGTGAGTTAGAAGTAAGAGTCAGAGTCAGAAGTGAGAGCAAGAAGGGCTCCAGAGATAGAGATCAGAAGAAGAGAGATCAAAAGAGACCAGAGGAGAGACGACAGACAGAGAGGTCAGAAGAGACCAGAGGAGAGTCTACGGAGACAGAGACGGAGATAGAGAGACAGACAGAAGAGAGCACAGCGGCACACACAGAAGCAGAGCACAAGGAGGAGCCATCCCGATCTCCCATCCATACACAGCAGCTCGAGAGCACCCAACGAGAGGGGCGAGAGAGAGAGAGAGAGAGAGAGAGAGAGAGAGAGAGAGAGAGAGAGAGAGAGAGAGAGAAAGAGAGAAAGAGAGAGAGAGAGCGCATCGCCCTGAGAGCCCGCAAACAACATACACACATCACCCCCTTCCGCACGAGTGCACTTATATTTTTTTACACATTATTTTACTTCGTACATAAGACACCCTACATCCCACCGCGTGAGCTACTGGACAGTGTCCAGTAGTAAAATACAATAAAATAAAGTTGTAACTTTATCTTACAAAATAAAATAACATATTTTGGGGGGCTGGAGCGATAGCACAGCGGGTAGGGCGTTTGCCTTGCACGCGGCCGACCCGGGTTCAAATCCCAGTATCCCATATGGTCCCCTGAGCACCGCCAGGAGTAATTCCTGAGTGCAGAGCCAGGAGTAACCACTGTGCATCGCCAGGTGTGACCCCAAAAAACCAAAAAAAAAACCCCCAAAAAATAATAAAATAAAATAAAATATTTTATTAATATGAAAGAAAAATAAATTAAATTGAAATAAAGTAAAAATAACATATTTTTATATAATGTCTATGATATTAAAATAACGTAAAGTAAAATAATGTATCAATTTTTTGGACATAGAGCCGCAGCAGCAGTGCGCGCAGTGGCTCATCCACTGTGGGGTGCTGCCAGCCAACCACCACATGACCTGGGACTCGGCACAGGTGTTTGATCTGGCAAAGACCTTCTCGAAAGGGCCCTGTTCTGCCAGCTGCTCAACAACCTCCAGGCACACTTCATCAGCCTCAAGGAGATCAACCTGAGGCTGCAGATGTCCCAGGTGCTGACCAGAGATGCAGGTAGGTGTGTGTTTATCGGTGTGTAAATTGTTACAACATGCCAGTCGACCAAAAGCTTACACTTGGTAGACTGGGAACACCTGTAAAGGCGATTAGAGGCTGCCTCAGAAGACTCTGTCCCTCTCGGAGAGCCCGGTAAGCTATAGAGAGTATCCCGCCCGCACGGCAGAGCCTGGCAAGCTACCCGTGGTGTATTCCAGGTGTCAAAAATAGTAACAACGTAGGCCCTCATTCCCCTGACCCTGAAATAGCACCCAATATGCCATTGGGCTACACTAGCACGCGACAGGGACGAATCGAGATGTTATGAGCAAATCAATGAACAATGGCATGACAGTGATACAGTGATACATAAGACACATCTGAGTTCATTATTCTGAATGATAACTTCTGAAGGGAGTCCCTGGAACAGATATGGTAACCAAAAATGAAGATGGTGGGACTGTTGTATATATATATATATATATATATATATATATGTGTGTGTGTGTGTGTGTGTGTGTGTGTGTGTGTGTGTGTGTGTATTCCTCCAACTGTTACTAGGAACAAAAGTTATCCCTGTGATAAAACAGAAAACATGGAGAAAATGGAAATACCATCTTATTTCTGATATTGCTAAAGTGAATTTCAGTCATGTGAATTGTCCATCTTAATTATTAGGCGTAGAGATCACCAATTCTGGAAAATGGGAGTGAGCAAATTTGTTGTGTACAAATTTGACAACTCAAGAATTTAACAAATGACTAAGGCAGAGAAAGAGAACACTTAGGGAGAGGTTACAGTTGATAATGAAAGGATGCAGAGAAAAGTGTAAAAAGGGAATTCAAAGTTGAATCAACTGAATAATGTGAGAAAATATCACTATAGTTTCAACTATTCAGTTTAATTCTAAAATTAGGGCATAGGGTATCAAAAAAGTGAAACACCAAAAGTTAAAGTTAACTCAAAATTAAATACTGAGATATTAAATATATATATATATACATACATATGTTTCCTTTTTGTTCAGTTTTTCTTTGGGGAGCTCATTGCTCCTTCATGATAGAAGAAGCCAGCAAACCCAGGACTCCACATGCAAAGCATGTGCTACACTCCTTTAAGCTATTTCCTTGACCTCCATGACCATAAAATAATTTCCTGATCCTCCAAAATCATAAAAATATAGAAGAGAACATAGACAAAACACCAACAATGGTCTTGGCTTTTATGATGCATTCAGGGATTTGACTTCAGTAGCAAGGAAAATAAAATATATGTGTATATGTAGTTTCAACCAACTAAACTATAAATTGAAAGAAATTATCATGAAAACAAACAACAAACATCCTACTGAATGTGAAAAAACATTCCACACAATATATATGACAAAGCGCTAATACCCAAAACGTGTGATATCCAAAAACAAGTAAACAAGCAACTGCATCAAAAGAATGTAAAGAAATGAATAGTCACTTTACCAAAGAAGACAGAGACATGACCAACAGGGACATGAAAAAAAATTTTTTTTATTAGTTTATTTTTAATTAGAGAGTCATCATGAGGGTACAGTTACAGATCCATACATCTTTGTGCTCATGTTTCCCCCATACAAAGTTCGATAACCCATCCCTTCACCAGTGCCCATTCTCCACCACCAGTAAACCCAACATCCCTCCCCCCCTCCCCAGTCCCGTCTCCCCCCACCCCACCCTGCCACTATGGCAGGGTATTCCCTTTTGTTCTCTCTCTCTGATTAGGTGTTGTGGTTTGCAATAAAGGTGTTGAGTGGCCATTGTGTTCAGTCTCTAGTCTGTATTCGGCCCACATCACCCTTCCCCCACATGACCTCCAACCACATTTTATTTAGCCCAAAACAAATATGAGAAGCAGCCTTGTGCTTGTGATAATGTCCTATATAAAAATGTTGGCAGGTGTGTGGAAGAAAGGGGACCTGCAGCACTGTTGGCAAATGTTCATCCTTTCTCTGTGGAAAATAGTGTACATATTTCTAAAAAATGTAATATATCTTTCATAGAATCAAGCAATTCAATTATTTTGGTATATAGCTATGGAACAAAAAAGGTTAATTTGAATGCATATATCCCATATATGTTCGACATGTAAATATATATTCATGTTTATTGTAATGCTATTTATAATAGTTAAGATCATGGAAGCAACATAAGTACCTAATTACAGATGAATGAATAAATAAAAGGTGATACATGTGAAGATATATGTATGTATACACAAAAATAAATGCTACTCAGCCATAAGAAAATAAAATTTTGTTTTTTGCAGCAGCATGGATGGAGTTCATGAAAGTTCAAGAAAGATAGAACCAAGTATTTGATGATTACTTCCTTTTGTATAGAAGTAAAGCAAGGGGCAAACCTGTGGACTCCGACTACAGAGGTGAGGTTATGAGAAGGAGAGCAAGGTCGTAAGAACAGAAATTCAATGGGTCATGACACAACGATGCTCATACTTTGGTCATGGTTGTAGTGTGGTAACAAACTTTGAAGGGACATGAAACTGCACCTTAAATTAGTGTTTTTCAAGTGGGGGGTTGCAGATGGCCTCATGCAGGCTCCTGAGATATTTCAAGGTGCCTCAGGTAAAAATTGCATAAACAGGGACTATGAAATGAGACTTAGGGAGCCAAGTGGTAGAATAGTTTGGGGTAACAGGTAAGAAATAAGATCAGCAGGGGCCATGGTTGAGAAAAGTAAAACATTCTCAGCACATATTGATAAACTGATGGTATTTTAATGAAAATATATAAAGTAAAATTTTGATAAAGTAAGATTTGGGATGCCCAACCAAAAGTGGAAAAGATGAAAATATTCTGAATTTATACACATCTTAAAATTTAAAATAGAAGCAAGACCTATTTCATACTTGGAGTTGTTGTGGGAAAGGTCCCAAGAGTACAGTTGTAAGACCATAACTATTTATTCCTAGACAAGGGTCAGCAAAATGTATATGATTCTCGACTGGTGGAAACTGGAGGAGAAAAGCTTTGTCTCCTGGCAGCCCTCTGGGGGTGAGGCAAAAATTCCCAGTTATTTACCTTGCACTATGAAATGGTTAACAGATATATCATAGCTCTTCCTGGTCACTTAGTTATGAGACTTACTTTTCCTAGCAGATGAAATAATATTTCTATCAGAGAAAGATAGAT
Organism: Sorex araneus; assembly: GCF_027595985.1. NCBI lineage: Eukaryota > Metazoa > Chordata > Mammalia > Eulipotyphla > Soricidae > Sorex > Sorex araneus. Next base: position 230,306,911 of record NC_073303.1, read on the forward strand.
GAAATGACTTCTTGAACAATCTGTCACTTTTCACGGTTCAAAAACTCGACCATATATCTGAAGGACAAAGATTTGTTACCACATTAGATTAGACTTACAAAACTCACAACTATTGTGAGTTGAAAAGAGGATAATTTCAGAGTCCTTCAGATCCTACTTTTAAATTTATATTTAGGGGCTGGAGCAATAGCACAGTGGGTAGGGCATTTGCCTTGCACGCAGCCAACCCGGGTTCGATTCCCAGCATCCCATATGGTCCCCTGAGCACCGCCAGGAGTAATTCCTGAGTGCATGAGCCAGGAGTAACCCCTGTGCATTGCCAGGTGTGACCCAAAAAGCAAAAAAAAAAAAAAATTTATATTTACTCTCTGATCAGGAATAAGAAAAGTGAGAACTATTTCTTTTTAATACACTCCATGTTTGCTATGGAACAAATAGGAAAGCAAGAAATTACATACATGTATATTCACGTATATCTATTACATCTACAAACACATTCATAGGCGCACATAGAGATGTTGAGTGTTAAGAGTGAGGAATTAGTTATGTTAGAGAAAATGTTATTGGTGGCTCCAGATTGCTCAAACTCCAGCTTTGTTATTTTACTCACTGCCTATGTGATCTTGTATAGATTATATAAGTACTGTGATTCTGAAATTCCTCTCCATAAAATAAATGTAACAGTAGTGTATGTCCCTATTAGGGTTGTTGAGAGCATTAAACATTTTTTAAATACTTACCATAGTATCTGCACTTTTAAAAGCATTCAATAGGTGGGGCTGTAGTGATAGTACAGTGGGTAGGGCATTTACCTTGCACGAGTCCAGCCAGGGTTTGATGCCCAGCATCCCATATGGTTCCCCCAAGCACCGCCAGGAGTAATTCCTGAGTGCAAAGCCAGGAGTAACTCATGTGCATCGCCGGATATGACCCAAAAAGAAAAAAAAAAAAGAAGCATTCAATAGGCGATAAATTTTTTTATTTATCTAAGAAGGACCCCCAAATTAAGTATTTGACCAGTCTTAGTAAGTTTACATTATTTTATATTCTTTGTATAAGACAAAATTTGTTTGCAATTTTCTTGCAGTATTTTTGCTTTCTCCTTTCAGTGAAAGCAAAAAACTAAGTGTTATTTCTTTTTAGCCATCCATTTCAGAATTGGAACAGTAAGGAGGATCAGATCAATTCTTTCTCTATAGCTTCTAATGCTGCTTCCTTGCCTTAGAAGTTCCTTGTGCAAAGTCAAGAGAAAATATACTTTCCACTCTCTTAGACTTCCTGTAAGCCACACTTCAGTAGAAATCTGTTAAACTCATTTCAACATTATCAGCACTTAAAAGTATGAGTGGGGGAAATATCAAACTTTGCTAGCACACTTCTGTAATTCCTTCCTCCAGCAGAGACCATTACTGGCTAATATGGAATAGATGAAAGAATGGTTCTCAAATCATGATACTACTTTGTACTTAAAAGACAATTTTCTACCAACAGCACCAACAATGACAGTAATTTTAAATGTGGTTTCAATGAACACATCAGAGAATCTGATCAAAATTAAGCCGATTGTTAGTTTGAATAAGGAAAACTACAAAAGCATTAATCATGTGCACTTCTGCAAAATGTGTGCTGGCTTTTGGAAGCTCTGCTGCATTTCCTGTCACTGTCATTTTTTACCTAGTATGCAGTCAGTGCATCACATTCATTACAAAAATCTTCGCTGTGTTAACCCCATAGCCTGTGATATGAATGCCAATGTAGGAAAAAGGATCAAAATTACTAAGTGCAATAAAGCACCAACAAAATTGACTAGTGTAATGCCAAACCTTTCTTAATTTGGGGGAGAGGATGGCTCCCAGGTGATGTTCAGGAGTCTCAGTGGTCCCATAGTTCAGTGCAAGGGCCCAAGGATGTTCTCATCTTTGGCTAACCTCAGGATAAAGCTTGAGGTTTATCCTGAACCACTTCAGCATTGCCAGAGGGTCTCCAGGGCCTTACCCAGTGGTGCTCAGGAACTTCCAGAGAAGAACCCTCCATGGTCTATGGACCATGTGGTGTTGAGAATCAAGCCTGGTTCTCATGCACTCTAACAACCTTACTCAAACCTGGCTCTGAAACTTACTTTAGGTTTTTAGCTGAGATGGAATGTGCCTCTGGTGACCAGTCCAACCAGGGGATTTTATTGCTCAATATGGGTCCCACGAGGCTGTAGTCCACCCTTTCTTCCCTGTACTTGGCTGGAGAAATAATATAGCAAGTAGAGCGATTGCCTTGCATGCAGCCAATCCAGGTCTGATTCTGACATCCAATATGGTACCCTGAGCTCTGCCAAGGGTACTTTCTGAGTGCAGAACCTGAGTGTCACTGAATAAGTGCCACCCCCTCAAAAAATAAAAGGAAAAACAAATCCTTCTTGTGACCATGGACAAAAGATGGGTTTCTTCGGACAAAAAGCCCACCACTTTCTCAAACTGCTAGTTCCCGAATAAAACCTCCTTCCCCTTCCCCCAACTTCTCTCTCATTCTCTCATCAACCTTGTCTCTTGAATAACTGCCTTTAAGCAATAAATGCCAAACTTGGGTTTAAAAATGTGGCCTGAGTTCCTGCTTCCTCCTTCAACTTCCAAATGTTGATGGTATACCATATCATAGGAAAAGATTTGATACCTTGAGATTCTATAGAAAGAGCCACGTGATATACCCTAAATAATTCCCCAAAGCAGTAGACATTGACCAAGAGGGAGGAAAGCCTGTCTCAAAACTAGGCGTAAAACTCTCTCTCCACCCTCCTCCTATATGTGCCCAAAGTTGCAGTCTTTTCCTCCTTGCGAAGCTCCAGAGTAGCTCTGCCCCAACAGTGCCCTCACTAATGAACTGCTGTGTCTGTGCAGCCTGCCATGGGGAGGTCACCAGCAGGAGCCAGAAGTCTGCATTCCGTACCTCACCACTGACATTGCCTCTCTTCCTTTTACTCACTCATGCTGTGCTAAGCTGGGTTTCCCCTTGACATGCCTATGTTACCCAGGTTCTCTCCTCTAGAGAAACTGGCTAATATTTTTACAGAACCTTATTTGATCATTTTACTCTTTTTGTCTTCCTGGAAAGAAAATTAAGAACATTAGGTTATACCTTCTACTTGTTTAAAGTGAGTTGAAATATTATGATGAAGGATACAAACAATTACCTTGATAGGGCCTAGGAAAAGACAACTATCTAGGTCACCTTAAGGAGGGACCAAGATGATCAGAGAAGAGCAAAGCATCTATTTATATACTTAGAAGGAAAAGAAAAAAAAAACAAAAACGACTTCCTTTAGATGGTCCATGACTTTTACTTTTCCAAGAAACCCTGGAAGAGGTCAGGAGAAGGATAGTTATTGAGACAAGGATATTTATTTCTAGTAATAGAATACACTTAGCAAAGGAATAGAAAAAATTATTTTCTATAATAGTAAGTATTTTGTTTTGTCTTTATTTGGGGTTACACCAAGGGTATTCAAGGTTTGCTCCTGGATATGTCTCGGAGATCCCTCTTGGTGGTTGGTGCTCAGTGGACCAAATGTGGTGCCAGGAACTGAACTAAGGTTAGCTGGGTAAAAGGCTAGTGCCTTTCCCTCTACTCTATCTCGCCTGCCCTTAGAAAGTGCTTTTATTATAAAAGTCATTGAATTATTTACTGACAGAACAATAACACACAGCTAAACTCACAAATCTATAAGATTTAATGTTACCTTGTTTTTGTCTGTTTAGATCAGTTTGTTTCTTGGGAAAAAACATAATGGGGCTTGCAATGCCTCCACTTCCTCCAACTCTACTCCTAGAAAAATGCCCATGATGATAAAAAATAAAAGAAAAATGCATATGATTATACATTTAGTTCTTCACTTCACACACCCCTTCATCTTAACAGAGTAACTTTATATGACAGCTCAAAGGTTACCTTCTAAGTATCTTGAACGCATAATTTAAAACAAGTAACTGAATATATTTTGTCTATCAATTCTCTTTGTTAACAGAAATATATCATAATGAATCTCAGAGAAGAGCAAGAAGAAAACCTAAGATTGTCAGGTTCACTCCTCTTCCTAGTTTATTTAATAAGAACTGACTCTGTGGGCTGGAGCGATAGCACAGCAGATAGGGCGTTTGCCTTGCACATGGCCGGACCAAGTTCGATTCCCAGCATCCCATATGATTCCCCCAAGCGCTGCCAGGAGTGATTCCTGAATGAAGAGCCCGGAGTAACCCCTGTGTGTCACCAGGTGTGACCCAAAAAGCAAAAGCAAAAAAAAAGACTGTTTAAGTGACAAATAACTTTAAAGGATGGCTGATACCACTTCAAATATATCATTATCATTTTGGCATGAAATTTTTGACAGTTTAAAAACATTAATGAAGAAATACATTCTGAGTTTCCCTTTTCTTTCTGAAAATAGGAGATGAAAACTTGCACATGAATAAAGCACTCCTGTATCCAGAGAAACAATCTGCTGGGAATCAAAGACAGAATCAATTCTGCCCACAGGCCTGGTTAAAAGTGTTTCTGATTTTCCCTTTGCCTCCCTGTATATTTTTTATCACATGTCCTCAATTTTGTTTAATATGGTCTAAAATTATTTGCTATTCATTATTTTGAGGTTGGGAATCTTCATTCTTTATGAAGTTTATCACCAAGAAGGTGATAATCAGTTGGCAGAGGATGCATCAATCAACTAACGTTTATGTTTTTCCCAGCTGCGTGTGGGCTGCTTAACACAAGGTTATTTCATTGCTCCAAACTGACTAGAGGAATACAGTATTATAAAAAGGGAATAGTTTTCTTCTGTTTTTACATAAAAATGAGAATTCTTTATAACTATCCTAAATGATACCTGCTTGTCTCTCACGTGCTATAACATCTGACAATTCTCCCTTTAAATCTCTGCCTTTGCCTTCCAGTGACTCTTCTCACCCACATGCTTCTCATTTGTCTGCATTAATTTCAGTAAATGCTGGTTTCTCTGAGTTTCCCATCCTGACCATGTTTAAATTAAGCTGATGTAGTGCCTGTCACAGAGTAAGTTTATAAATAATGTTTTCTTTTCTTTTTCTTCAGTTCTTTCCTTTTCAGCCTTTCATCAACTTATCCTCTACTGATTCAAGGACGATCTCCACTAAAAAATGAAACTTAGAAATATGTCTCTAGTCTCGAAAGCATTACAAAGCTCCATGACTGTAAAGGCTGCTCTCTCTGATAAGGGGGCCCCCCACCCTTCTGTTAAGTCTCCATATCCTGACGTAGATTAGGACCTAGCAACTGCTGCTGGACCCACCCTCCAAAAATGCTCAGGAAGGACTAGGAAGAAGCCCAAGAAGGACACAAATACCATGATAGATCTCATTTGTCTCCTACCAGGATAGAATTCCCCCTGACCAAGTGTTGCATGCACCACCTAGACCAGACCAGCAGTCAGTCTAGAAAGCAGACTCTTAAGTTTCTTTGCTGGTCTCATCAGATAAATCTTCTAAGTGTTAGATAAGACAAACCCTATTCAGGCCTTGGGAAGAGTTCCCCTTTAGTATTTTCACGTTCTCAAAATTTTCAAAAACATAACAAAGTCAACTTTAAGCAAACTGAAAGTTGCTATAATTTAAATCCTTGAGCATGGCTGTAGCTAAGCTCCTAGACCTCCAGAGTGTAGCCACAGCCATGCTCAAGGTTCCTCTCCACACAGTTCGGACGAGCATAACGCATGAAGGTACGGGCAGAGGAACCCAGGTGTGTGTGACCCGGGCCTGAGACCTCCAAGCCTGCTCGGATCAGGACTGGGCCTCTTCTGCCCAGATTTCCCATTCTCCAGTAGCTAGGCGGTCACACCCGGGGACTGACCCCAGCGTCGTGTAATTCCAACAATGGACAACATCCAGAGACTTAAAACCAAGCTCCCAACATTTTATAGCCTATTAACCCAGAGGGAGAACCTGGCAAGGTACCGAGAGTTTTCTGCCCACATGGTAGAGTCTCGAAAACTCCCCATGGTTTATTCATACGTCAAAACCAGTAACAATGATGGGTCTCATTCCCCTGACCCTGAAAGAGCCTCCAGTGCGACATTGTTGGGAAGGATGAGTAAAGAGAGGCTTCTAAAATCTCAGGGCTAGGACGAATGGAGACGTTACTGAGACCGCTCAGGAAATTCGACAATTAATGGGATGATGATAATGATGAAACCCTTAATAAAATTTCCTCTCCTATGTTGTTTCTTCTGTCTACCTCTACATATTGGGGCCACTTTCAAATTTCACCTAGGGAATTTGCAAGCCAACTTAAACAAGAAGGTGGTGAGAGCAGGTTTGATTTTTAGAAACCCATAAGACATCCAGGCAAAGGGTGCTATAGGGTGCTATAGATTATAGGTGCTTAATCTATATACAAAGATTAAGAGTTTAGGGGAGTAGGCAGGGAGAAACTTGGGAAACCACAGCTGTAGCTCAAGGGGTAGAGCACATCTCTCGTGCGATGCCCAGGTTCAGGTCCCTGTGTGTGCCCCTACCTCTTGCAGCAGCAACAACAGTAACAACAGTAATACTTGAGGGATGCATCTTTATAGTGACTCAGGCTGGAGTGAGTTGTCTGTACCTCTGACACTAGTTTGACTGTTTTGTTTAAAACTAACTGGAATTTGATCTGGTATAATTTGGGGAGTTGGCAGAGGAAGTAAAGAGATACTTGACTTTTTTTTTAGTTTATTTTTAATTAGAGAATCATCATGAGGGCACAGCTACAGATCCATACATCTTTGTGCTCATGTTTCCCCCATACAAAGTTCGATAACACATCCCTTCACCAGTGCCCATTCTCCACCACCAGTAAACCCAACATCCCTCCCCCCCTCCCCAGTCCCGTCTCCCCCCACCCCACCCTGCCACTATGGCAGGGAATTCCCTTTTGTTCTCTCTCTCTGATTAGGTGTTGTGGTTTGCAATAAAGGTGTTGAGTGGCCATTGTGTTCAGTCTCTAATACTTGACTGTTTTTTGGTGTGATAAGACAATCTTGGAATTCACTAATACTGTAAATCGTTAAAAAATGTTAAAGACAATATAGGGACTGGAGAGTCCGGCAATGTGGCTGAGCGCCTAAGTGTGACATAAATCTCGGACACCAGGAAGCTTCTTTCTTTTCTTGATACAGCTCTGCGGACTTGTTCCTTGCTCTTAAGGGGCCATATTGCTCCTGGATTCTCTATTTTTTGGGGGGCACACCCAGCAGTGCTCAGAGCTTACTCCTGGCTCTGTGCTTAGGGATCACCCCTGGTGGTTCTCAGGGGACCATGTGTGGTTCCAGGAATTGAACCAGGGTCAATAACATACAAGGAAAGTGTCCTAACCACTGTACTATTGCTCCACATTCGTTGGTCCTCTGTTACCCAGAAATTCTTTAATCTGAGGAAGATGCAATTAGAACAATGCACAAGGGACAAATGATTAATATTTATTCCTTTATTTTCCCTTAGGAAAATAAAGTTTCATAAGGTTGCAGTTGGGGGTGGGGTCACACCCGACAATGCTCAGGGGTTACTCCTGGCTCTGCCCTCAGTGTACTCCTAGAAGTGCTTGGGGACCATAGGATCAAACTGAGGTCAGCCACATGCGGGTCCTATGCCCGGGCTCAGGTTGGAATTCTTGAAATGTCATATTTTATAAAAATATAAACATTCCCTAATATAGCACCCTGGCTTTTAAAAATGAAAATTGAACGTAGTTCAAGTATCTCTCCTCCAGACCCTAGGATAGATAGATTTCACTCATCACTGTCAATTCTGTGAAGTACAGTTCTGTAATTTGATGAAGCACCATTGATTTTTCACACAACTTTACTAGATAACATGGGTAAGAGTCTTAAACAGTTTGGTATAAATTTTAGTGAGAAACTGAGCAAGCTGTACTTGGATAGAAACTAAAAATATATCTTTTTAAAGTTTAATGAAATTTCTGGAAAAGTAATGAGAATAACACTCCTTACTATCTGGCATTTTTCTAAGAAGGATCAACATTCAGGTGTTAGAGGCAAGATAATGCAAGCTCATATCACTAATGAGTCAATAAGTTATCTATCACCTTTTTTCTAGCCAGTTTTCTTCACAATGTATGTTAGTGAACTATTGTTGATAAGGTTTTTCTGCCTGAAATGCCACCATCTGAACTGATAAAAATCTATTACGTTTTTGTCCTAACCCAAATTTCTTTTCATTGAAACTTTCTTAGATTTCCTTTTTCTGACCCGATTTACCACCACTTTCTCTATATTCCTGTAGTAATTTATCAAACCTTCTATAGATTTTTAAGAAATGTGTATGATTAATGAATTGCGTTTCACTCATTCTTCACTTTTCATCAAAGTCATTGCAGTTATAATCATTGACCTGTCTATATGCCATTCTTCATTCCTAAAAGTATTAAGTCCTTGAGAAAAAAATCTTTGTCACCTTTTTTTCTTATTCTCATTGTCTGCCACCAGTGTCTTGCTCAAAGAGACTCTTGGTAATATTGTTTCAATAAAGTTCATTTATTGGAAACTAGGAAACAACAGCATATTGAGCTGAACCTGATTTCCTATCGAATTCAATGGTAGTTTCAGTGTCTCTGGTATACTAGAATAAAGGCCCCTAACTCCAAAGAGAATAGAGAACAAGCTAGAATCTCTTGCAAAAGTTGCAGTTCAGGGAGCTAAAGGTCCCTGCCAAATCTCAACTAGTACCTTTCTTCTCTTCTCAGAAAAACGCGTTTTTGTCAGGTTGTGTTTTCCCATTGATTCCAAAGGAAGCCTTGCCGTTGCTAGTATTAGAAAGAGGAGCCTTCAAATGCCACAGGGGAAAATAACAGAAAGACACACTTCTGCCACAAGAGGGCAGTAGTGGAGCTAAAGACGACGAGGAACTGCCCAACCAATAAATCTTTTCTTTGGGAGGACAAAAAAAGGCATATTTAGCCAAATAAGGTTTCCAATTGATTTCAATGGGCACTTTCACTCCTTCTGGCACAGATAAAGGCCCCTATCTCCCAAAAGAAATACAAACTGTAACTTCTTGCAAAAGATGCAGTACAAGGAGATAAAGGATACTGCCAAAAGTCTAACTTTTAGGTTTCTTCTTCTGTAAGAAATGTGTTTTTAACAGATGGCATTTCCCCATTCATTCCCGTGGGAATGTCACTGCTACTAGTACTTAGAAACAAGTGTCCTTAACTCTATAGGAAAAACAGAAAGTTAATCTTCTGCCACAAGAGGGCGTTCATGGAGAGAAAGGTGACTGGCAAGTGTCCAAATTGTGTGTGTTTTCTACTCTGAGAAAAATGGCATATTAGCCAAATGCGGCATTCCATTGATTTCAAAGGCTGTTTCGCCGATTTTGGCATATGGAAACAAAAGCCCCTAATTACAAAGATATAAGAAGTACAAAGCGGAATTCTTGCCAAAAAAATCAGTTCAAGGAGATAAAGGATCTTCCCAAAGGCCTGGCACATAATTTTCTTTCTCTCTCAGAAAATTACATTATTAACAGGATGCGTTTTCCTGTTGGTTCAATAGGAGTCTGGCTAATTATTTAAAAACAAGTGTCTTTAAATCCCTAGGGGCAATGGATAGAAAGCTAACCTTCCACCACGAGAGGGCATGTGGAGAGAAAGGTACCTGGTGAGGGCCCAGGCTGTACATTTTTCTTTCTCTGAGAAAACGGCATACTTAGCCCAATCAAGTTTCCCATTGATTTCAATGTCAGATTCTGTTTCTGGCATATAGAATCAAAAGCCCCTGGCTCCAAAGAAAAAAAAAGGTAGAAACTGAAACTTCTTGCAAAAGATGCAGTTTAAGGAGATAAAGGAGACTGCCGGAGGCTCAACTTGCAGCTTTCTTCTTCTCTCAGAAAAATGCATATTTCCAGCTGTTAGGAAAGATGAAGTCATGAAATTTGCTTAGAAGTCGAAGAGAGTATCCTGCTAAGGTCATGGAGAGTATCCTGCTAAGGGAAATGAGTCAGAAAGAGAGGGACAGATATAGAATGACTGCACTCATTTGTGGAATATAAAATAACATGAGACTGATACCCAAGGACAGTAGACACAAGGGCCAGGAAGATTGCTCCATAGTTGGAAGCCTGCCTCATGAGCTGGGGGAGAAGGCAGCTGGGATATAGAAGGGGTCACTAAGTCAATGAAGGTTAGAGGGATCGTTGGGGATGGGAGATGTGTGCTGAAAGTAGATAAAGGAACAAGCATGATAGCCTCTCAGCATCTATATTGCAAACTACAATGCCCCAAAGTAGAGATGGGGGAAATAGTAAAGTAGTATGCGGGAAATGGTCTGCCATTGAGGGAGGGGGAGGGTTGGGATGGGGGTGCAGATACTGCAGATATTGGTGGTGGAAAATGTGCACGGGTGAAGGGATGGGTGTTCAATCATTGTATGACTGAGACTCAAACATGAAAGCTTTGTAATTGTATCTCATGGTGATTCAATAAAAAGAAAACTGCATATTTCATAGATTGCATTTTCCATTGATTCCAGTGGAAGTTTCCCTGCTGCTAGCTGCTTTAAAACAAGTGCTCTGAACTCCAAAGGGGAAAGATAGAAACGTAAGCTTCAGCCAGAAGAAAGCATTCGCAGAAAGGCAACTGGCAAGTGCGCCTTCCTTCGAGAAACAGGCATATTTTGTCAAATAGGGTTTTACAAAATAGGGGTCTGGAGCGATAGCACAGCGGTCGACCCGTGTTCAATTCCTCTGCCCCTCTTGGAGAGCCTGGCAAGCTACTGAGAGTATCGCGCCCGCACGGCAGAGCCTGGCAAGCTACCCGTGGCGTATTCAATATGCCAAAAACAGTAGCAATAAGTCTCACAATGAGAAACGTTACTGGTGCCCGCTCGAGCAAATCGATGAGCAACAGGATGACAGTGACAGTGACAGGGTTTTACATTGGCAGTTTAACTGTTTCTGGAATATATAAGCAAAATGCTCTCAAGAGCCAAGAGGTACAAATTAGAACTTCTAGCAAAAGATACAATTCAACGAGATAAATGATCCTCCCATAGGCCCAACTTGTCGGTTTCTTCTTCTCTGAGAAAACTGTACTTTTAACAGGTTGTGCTTTCCCATTGATTCCAACGATTCCAAGAGTGTGTCCAGGGTGAGAAGTGCAAATGGTAAATGTCCAAATGACATATGTAACCAAATGTGATTTCCCATGAATTTCAATGGGAGTTTTGCAGATTCAGGCATACAGAAACAAAGGCCCCTAACCCAAAGAGAAAAGAGTTAGAACTGGAACTTCTTTTTTTCTTTTTTAATTGAATCACCGTGAGAACAGTTACAAAGCTTTCAGGTTTTAGTCTCAGTCATACAATGATCAAACAGCCATCCCTTCACCAGTGCACATTCCACCACCAAGAACCCCAGTATACCCCCCCACCCCACCCCCACCCTGCCTGTGTGGCAGATGATTTCCACTTTACTCTCTCTTTACTTTTTAAAAATTTTTAATTTTTAATTTTTTAAATTTTAAATTTTAATTTTAAAAATTTTAAATTTTAATTTTTAAAATTTTGACAGAAAACCCTCTATTATTATTTGGAATTTCCCCCCAACAATCAGACCTGCAGAAAAGACATCATTAGATCATTTGTTTTCTATTGCTGATAATGAAGAGCATATTATGTCACACGGCTGCAACAGTGGCCGCGCAGTTTTGGAATTCTGGTATTTTGGTAATTAAGTCCAGAGGTATTTCTGCCAGCAGCCTCTGCGTTTCGAAATTGGTTTGTGTGCCTCTGGGATCATGGCTGTTAGGAGCAGAGGAGCTGTTTGTGGGGGTCTGTTTGGGTAGGGAGCAGGGCCGGTCCGCCCGCCCTCCCATCCCCCCCCATCATGAGAGTTCCTGCGTGCCCCATCACTGCAAGCTCCTACCTCTCTGTCCAATTGGCTCTGAAAGGTGGCAGTCCCCATACTGCCGCAAAGGGGAAAAGGCCGAGGGACAAAAACCCTTCCCCTCCCAGGGCTGCATGGGGCCGTAGCTTAGTTCACAGTCCAGGAGCATTTCTGCCGCAGCTGCTGTGTTCCGAGATTGGTTTGTGTGCCTCTGGGATCATGGCCGTTCAGGGGTGAAGGAGCCATTCCTGAACTTTTTTTGTAGATCAGGAAAGGTTGTGCGACCACGTAAGTGGCTACATGGTTTGGAGAAATAGTCCTGGTCCCCACATACCGGAGCCATGTTAGTAGAAGCTCAGTGTCACTGGAATTCCATCTGGAGAAGGTGGGGAGACTGCACCTTCTCCATCTGGGGCACCCCGGTGTTATCTGGTTGGTCTGGGGTCCGGAGCATTCTCCGGTGTGTGGTGCCCACCAGCCAGGATTCTTCACTCAGAACTGGAATTTCTTGCAAAAGATGCAGTTCAAGGAGGTAAAACATCTGGCCAGAGGCCCAAATTGAAGCTTTCTTCTTGTCTCAGATATCTGTGTTTTTAACAGACTGCATTTTAAAAACTGACTCCAATGAGAGTCTCACTGCTGCAAGTATTTAAACAGGTGCCCTTAACTCCACAGGGGAAAAATGAAAGAAAACAATACTTCTGCCACAAAGGGTGTTCTGGGGTGAGAAAAACGACAGGCAAGTGACCGAGTTGTACACCTTTTCTTCTCTGAGAAAATGGCATATTTAGTGGAATGCAGTATCCCACAGATTTCAACAGCAGTCACTGTTTCTGGCATATAGAAACAAAGGCCCCTAACTCAAAAGAAATAGGAATTTCATGTAAAAGATGCAGTTCAAGAAGTTAAAGGATCCTGCCAGAGGACCAACTTATAGCTTTCTTCTTGTCTCAATAACTGTTTTTAACAGACTGCATTTAAAAAAAATAAAAGATTCCAAAGGGAGTCTCACTGCTGCTAGGATTTCAAACAAGTGTTTAACTCCATAGGGGAAAGAAATCAAAAGATAAACTTCCACCAAGGGAGGGCATTCATGGAGAGAAATGTGACTGAAAAATGTACAAGCTGTCCATCTTTTCTCCTTTGAGAAACAGGCATATTTTGGCAATTGCAGTTTCTCATTGATTTCCATTGGAGTTTCACTCTTTCTGGCATACAGAAACAAAAGACCCAACTCTAAAGAGAAAAGAGGTACAAACTGATACTTCTTGCAAAAGATGCAATTCAAGGAGATGAAGGATCCAACAAAAGCTCCAGCTTGTAGGTTTCTTTTTCTTTCAGAAATTTGTATTTTAACAGATTGTTTTCCCATTGATTCCAGTGAGTCTTACTGCTCAAGGGGGGTTAGAAACAAGTGCTCACAACTCTACAGGGGAGAGAGAGAATGTTAAATCCCCACCATGAGAGGGTGTGCAGAAAAAGATGATTGGTAAATGTCCCATAGAAACAAGTGTCCATAACTCCACAGGGGAAAGACATAGAAAGTTAAACTTCTGTCAAAAGAGATGACTGGTAAGTGCCCCAGTTGTACATCTTTTCTTCTCTCACGTAACAGTATATTTAGCAAAATGCAGTTTTCCATTGATTTCAATGAGAGTCACTGTTTCAATCATATGGAATCAAAGGCCCCTAACTCCAAAGAGAAAAGTACAAACTGCAACTTCTTGCAAATGATGCAGTTCATGTAGATAAAAGATTCTCCCAAAGCTGAGCTTGTAGCTTTCTTCTCTCAGAAAACTGGGTTTTTAACAGATGACAGAATTTCACTGCTCCTAGTAGCTCAGTGACCTGACGCTGTCCAGTGCACCATCTAGAACTTGGGGGTCAGAAGCCCCTTCCAGCTCAGAACTGTCATTTTTGTTCAGGCATCAGCCTTGGCAGGACCTGATAAGGCCTTGACATGTTTTTGTTCTTCAGGGCCTTGGCAACAATAAAACTGAAACTCGAGGGGAACCTGGGACCAGTGTGAGCCTCAGGTCATGCTCATGTGTCAGATATTTGGCAAAAGTTGCACCCACAGGCATAAACCCTTAACACGGTTTGTTCACTGTGACATACAAAATTGATGACATGTCAGAGCACATAGTGCTGAAAGCTCTCAATGTTAAAAAAGGGACAGAAAGGATGAACAAGGATGAATGTGTATTGCCTGACATTTTTATTCTTTGGAGGGGCTACACCCTTTGGTCTCAAGAGTTTACTCCTGGCTCTGCACTAAGGGATCACTTCTGGCAGGGTTCAGGGGACCATGTAATGTGCTGGGGGTCAAACCTGGGCTGGCCATGCACTCTTGCTCTGCCTGACATATTAAATCTCCTTACCAGCCCCGGTTCCCAATTTTGGAAACAATGGCTCCTAAGCATTGCAGGGTTTCCTCCGTATTTACATACCAAAAAATCACATTTAAAAAATAGTGCTGACAAGCTGAAAAAGACAGCATACACTCAAATATTTGTTCAATAAGACTTTTTTTCCTGAAGGAAAATAATCAGGCCAGGAGTTTTATACTCTGAAGAGTACACCCCAACCAGCAAACACAAAAATTAAATTTTGTTCCAGCCAATGATGTCTCTAAGGGAAAATGTTGTCTTCAATGCGAGTTTCAAAGTTCAGGGCGCTTCCCTTTCCCCTTAATAAGAGATTCTAAGACTTTCATCACCCATTCAAGCCTTGTGAGATGTCCAACGCTTTTGTTCTTCATCTGCATCATTGCTGTTCCACATTAAAAAGGCTACTTTCCTGACCATGAACATCATGAGGAGTTCAGGGCCTGCTAAGCATGTCATGGACTTGAGGGCAGGAGTCTTGAATTCTCTGCAGACCCAGGCTTTCTAGATGAGGAGCTAGCAAGTATTAGACCTCTGACGGCTCTCCTTTGCCCCAGGGTACATGCTGCAGACAGCATCTCTCCATAACTCTCAGGCCAAGGCCAGTGGGGAAGTTAGGTATCAACTCAGAGCCGTGTAGTGACAAGCCGACTCATCCGCCTCTTCCCAGCCTGCACCTCTGCCCGCCCATACCCACCACTCACCTCTCTAGGCTCCAGCCAGCACCTTCATCTCCTGAGAGCTGAATGGGAGGAGTGAGGCAAGGTGCTGGATGACACAAATCACTGCTCCAGCCTGAGCCTCTCTTGTGAGCAAGGAACCATTCCCTCATCCTCCTGGAGCCTTGGTGAGTCAGGGCGCAGGGCTGAAGCAAGGCCTTCACTTGGTGCTAGCGCTGACCAGAGTGGTCCCTGCCTGTGGCAGGGGACAGGCAGTGCAGCAGAACTCCTCCAGCTGTGCTTGGCTCTGTCCTGGACAGCCCCTCAGGCACAGTCCCATTCCCTAGAGAACTTGGTGTAAGGGCTTGGAGGCAATGTCAGATGAGTCCCGCGTGCGTCCTTACATGCATGCATGCGTGTGTGTGTGTGCGCGTGCGCGCGTGCACGCGTGCCATAAAGGGCACTGAGGGCCTATGCAGGCAGGCAGAAACTTCCTTTTGTCTAGCACAGTGGGAGACTGTGGATGTGTGGGGAGATTGAGACACAGAAAATTTGCTTCAAGCAAGGGGACAGTATGAAAGTCAGTCAGGCCTGTAGGCTCTGCAGCCATTCACCTTCCCCATGGAGAGGAAGTACTGGCAGAACGGAGAGCTGTCGCGTACTTTGTTTTTTTTTTTTTTTTTAAATTTTTTATTGAGTCACCATGTGGACAGTTACAAAGTTTTCAGGTTTAAATCTCAGTTATACAATGCTCGAATACCCATCCCTTCACCAGTGCTCATATTCCACCATGTCGCGTACTTTGAAAGGAGAAGACTATGTACTTCCAAGGAAATGTTTACGTATTTCTTCTGTGCTTGCATTTCATCCGCACATCCTTCTCCATTGCAGCACCAGTTAAGCCAACACTATTTGCAATCTCTTTTTGGTTACCTCATTTTTCAGTGCAACCTATGGTATTTTTAGATTCCAAGTCCAAGAAAATGAAGATATATTGGAATTGAGGGCTTACCATTAGTTAGAAAGCAGTTATTTCACCAAGGACCTTTAAATCAATAAAGCACACTGCAGGGACCCTCCAGATTTGGGACACTGCCCCTCAGTATGTTGATAGGTATGGATGCTGCTTCAAGATCCTGGCTAATACATGAGGAGAGACCATCCAAAGTAGGAACCCAATACAGAATGCTGAGGATACGCAGCCCACAGGCACCAATGTGTGTTTGGAGATTCTTTCCTGTTTGGCTGTCACTTCAACAGAATGAACGATCACTGCATGAGTATTTCTAGGATGCTGACACAATGAAACAGCTCCCCCTGAGGTTCGGGAGGTTGTTACATGCTCAGGAACCACCATGAAGGCAGGTAAGTTGATCACCCAATATAAAGCTCACAAAAATAAAAGGAAAAAAAAAGTAAAAAGATGACAGAAAATGTTCTGCAATGCACATTTTATTTCATATCATTATACAATGTTTCGATATAGTTATAACTCTTAAGAAAATGTTTCTTTACGAATTACATGTAGTGCCTAAATCTTGGACTTTAAACATGGAAAATGAAGGGTGGAGATCTACCTCCAATGCTACCCTACGAGTCGTGAGGAGCAAGTGTGCCAGTGATGAGGAATGGATGTCTAGGAAGAGCAGTGTGGTGTGCAAACCCTTGGCTTTACTGGACTTGGGCATACAGGATCCACAGACTCGTCTTGCACAGAACTCAAAGACAAAATAAATTAGTGTTGGACAGAATTCTAAATTGGACACTATTGAACAAAAAGACCCCAGGGGGACCTTTGGTTGAAGTAGCACCAATCCACACCTGATTGTCTTTCCAATATTCACCTTCTGGCTAGCTATGCTGTTGGCACTTTGCGTGGGACATTTCCTGTGCCAGGGAGGGGTCCATACTGAGCATTCTGCATTGCTACAACTCGCTAGGGATGATGGCAACAGCATTGTCCGTCTGGGAAATGGCACAATGGAATTGTCCTGGGCCTGCCTGTGTGAGAGGTGTTTCCCTTGCCCCTTGGGGAGGCTCTGTGACAGTGGTTAAAAGTAAATAAAAAATGCACTGAAGGGGGTTCATGGTAAGTAGGTGACTCAAAATCAATCAAACAACCAACAATAAAAAAAAAACATCAAACACAACATGAAAGCATGTGGCCGCAGCTAAGGAGGTGTTCACATGTTGTTTAACTCCAGTAAAGTCTGATCCAGCATCTGGTGCATGCTAAGGTTTTCTTCCTTGGCATGGGCCACTTTCTCTGTGGTAGGATTAGAAAATTAGGTCATGAATAGCTGTGCTTTGGACACAATGGCGGTCTGTACATTCAAGCAGCAAACATTAATCACAAACACGGGAGATGATTAGAACATGCTGTAGATGCCGGTCATGTCCCTGAGCCCGTGAAGGGAGAGGGTGCTGTGCCAGAAGGTGGTGGACACAGCAAGGGTTGGAGTGGACAGGGCAGGGGGCTGCTGTCCCCAGAAATCCATCCTGATGACACAATGCAGGGGGCAGGGCTGGGTAAGGATCGAGGCAGGTGCCAGGGACACAGGAGCCCTGAAGCGGGCTCTAAGCAAAGGAGTCAGAAGGGGCAGACACTCCAGTTCCGGGAATCACGCTGTAGCGCATACACAACCTCACCGGAAACAATCAGAAATGATTTAGTCCCGTGCTGGCAGGGGAAGGCAAAGGGGTCACGTTCATGCACACTTCAGCAGGACATTCTCTTACTACTCTCGCAGTATTCTACTATTAGCACGGCATTCTCACAGACTCCAACACAGACTGGGGGAAGAGCATACCTTCCAATCAGGGACTTCGGGCAAAATCGCCTGCTTTCCTGAGCTATTTTGCCCAAGCATAAGTACATTTATTCATTTTTCAAACACTATCAGAAATGATTAGGAATATGTATACACAATAGTTTATTAATATTCTATATAATACATCCTATGTACTCTCTATGAGTATATATATATTTGCAGTTGTACACACATACACCCTTTTACTTTGCCTTGCTAACTTAAAGCCAGACCAGCTCTCAGCAGAAATTAGGAAATCGTTTTGGGTTCCCATTATGTACCAGTTCAAACTCAAATGACGAGGACCTCCTCTTGCAAAGAGGAGAGCTGGAGGGCATGTCCTAAATATCCCCCCAAAACACATTATACCGAAAAAGCTGTTTGAGAATGAAAGAGAACGTGGTCATGCCAGACACGGAGGAGAGAACACAGGCAGTCTGTCCCCCTACGGGCTTCCCCGCCGGTGTTCCTGCAGGAAGCTGCTTTGCTCAACCCTAGTACACGGGAGCCATGGCAGGCTGAGGTGACCTCCCCAGGGGCTCCATTCCCAGAATTCAGCCCAAGTTCTTTCCCACTTAGGTTTAGTCCTCATTCAGGGCCAGCTTTAGTTGGTTAGTGAGGCGGCGGTTTTGCTCAAGTTGCTGGTAGAGTTGATCTGTACAGGTCAGCAAGCAGGTTAGCAGAAGAGAAGAGGCAGAAGGGAGAGAGTTAGGCAGGTGTGACAGGAGGAGCTGACAGTGACAGTCTGGGCAATGGTCCCGGCCCAGCAGCCAACCTTCCCACTTGGCCAACTAGCTGTGCCCAGGGCAGGCTTCCTCATAAACAAGGGCCTCAGGGGTGAGGGGTGGGGGCGGGAGTTCTGCTGGCTCTTGCTAAAGTCACCCTGTGAGCTCAACTGCAGGTGTGGCTCCAGGCACACCTGCAGTTGAACCATTCTGCCCGGATTCAGTGGAGTTCTTACAGGGAAACCTTGACCTGCCCATTCCACCCACTGCCCAGGGCCCTGCTATCCCCCGCCCTCCATCACCACAAAGTGCCTTCTTCCCAAGGACAAAGATCACAACTCCTGATCTCGTTAGTGGTGGTGGTGCTGCGTGGTGTGTGTCCAAGTGGTGGCAGGGATGGAACACAGACCTGGAACCAGACCTGGAACATGTGAAGCCTGTGCTTGGCTGCTTGAGTCACATCCCTGGCCCCTGCAGTAGATTTTTTTGAAATGTAGAACTCTGCCCTTCCCCCATCACCCTTGTAGGTGGCTCTGCTATAGGCTGTTCCCTGCTCCAACCACAGAGCATCAGCACTTCTCGCCACCTCGAACCCATTCATGGTTGGGATGTGGCTCAGTGAAAGAACACACGTCTCACAGTCTCACATGCCTCAGGCCCTGGGCCCGGTCCCTGCACACTCATACACACACACTTTGGGTTTATCTGCTGGCGCTAAGGTTCGGGGGTCAACCCAGCAGTGCCCAAGGCTTACTGCGTTTGGGAATAACTCCTAGTGGGGCAGACCTGGTTTGACCGCACGTGAGACAAGGGCCTATCCGCAGTAGCACCACTCTGGCCTTTGCTGGCTTCTCGAGAGGAATGTGATTCATGTCTGCTGCCAAATGTCTATAAAGTGAACAAAATCTTGTGTCTCTATGTGGAGACGAGGGTGACCAATTTTACATCCTGGAATTTCCTCCAAGGCTTTCAGCCAAAGGGAAGAGTTTGGTGTGTATCTGATGGTCCAGGAAACACTCAACAATGACCAGGATGAGCTGGAGGAGGCCTAAGTGCCTTAAGTGACTGAATGAAGGTGGTAGTCTGGTTCTAGGAGACGCTCACGATCCTACTCTACAAAGGATGCAGTCACTGGCCCAGGGGCTCCAGGAAACAAATCTTTTCTTCCCCAGGCAGAAGAGGATAGCAAGATGCCATGTCGACCATCAGTTCTAATTGGAAACATCTGCTGTCTGGTCTGCTCTGCTCCCTTCTCTAGATCATGTCAAACCCTGGTCAAAAGTGTTTCCTAGTCAGAACTTCACCTCATGGGACCCAGCAGCTACCAGCTTCAACCTGCTTCCTTCCTCCGCCTCCCTGCTCCACAGCTGCATCAAGTATCGCCTGCACCTCTTCATGTCCCCACCCCTGCTGAGTCTGGCCTGTGGCACAGGCAAGAGGCACACACAAACCTGTCACTGTAGTTTCACCATGACGTGGGGGTACGTGGGGAATTATGGGCAGAATGAAAGGGATTGGGCCAAACCCTGAGAACGCACCAAGTCAGTGCACACTCAGCTTCCTCACAGCTCCCTGTCAGACACCCCCACCCACACCCGTCACTCCTGTCCTCAAAGCATGCCTAGGTGGGGGTTGTGAGGGGCGGCCAGACTCAATGATGCTAGCTAACATTTAGGGCCTGCTGCAATACCGTGACTCCCTGGCTCCTGAGTTAAAAGCCTGGGCTCTGGTGATTTCTTGGAGCACCACTTGGGATTGTTCCAGACTTAGTTTCCTAGGGTGAGTTTTCCTGATAGAACTGTATTGTATAGAAAGTGTAAAAGGCTCCGGAAGGATTTGCAAAGAACAGATGTGTATCCAGAATGATCTGAACATCTGCTTAGCAGAGTTTTCAGGCTTGTAATTTTTTTTCTACAGGAGGGGGCAGGGTTTAATCAAATGGGTTCATTTCTGCCGCCTTAGGTTTAAAACAGAGTAAGGCAGGAATCATGGTCAAAGCAGCTCCCCAGGAGCCTTGGAATAAGAAAAGCATAAAGCTAAGTAAAGCATGAAATTATGAAATTCTTTATATGCTCAAAAGAGAAACATTGCCTAGGTCTAAATTTAAGAAGCCTACAATTCCATCAAAAAATACTTTAATCCACTACCCTCTTAAAAAGAGTATTTCTCTTCTGTTTTGGCACCTTTGGAGACTGACTAAAATTTTCATTGTGTCCAAATCTGAGTAACCGTCTACTAAAAACTACACACAAAAAAAAGACATAAATCTCCCACAGTTGAGACACAAGAAATACAGCCAGGATGTTCAGGAAGGATAAATGATAGCAACTAGGAGTCAACACTACACATCATTAAAAAAGTTGTACTATGGTACTGTGTTCTATTTAATCACTGAATAGCTGTTTCTGAAGTGAAAAAAAAGTGAGGCCCACATAAAACAAGAGTCTCCTGCACAACAAACAATGAAGTCAAATGGCTCCATTTTTAAGAAGCCACAACTAAAACAATCAGCTGTTAACACAAAAATGATGTATACACAACAATCAACTCGGACTTGAACATGGTCACTGGGTTCAGAACAAAATGAAAGTGGCTGAGGGTAATGGATGAGCTGGGACTGTTCCTTGTGTGATATAAGGATGTTCAATGGTAACTTCCGCTGACATGGCTGAATTCAAATTCTTTCTCACTCTGCCCAGAACGTGAAGTGTTAGCATTGTGGGCTGGCGAAAGGCCTTTCTCACGAGCTTTCTCTTTAGGTAAGCCACAGGCAGAGCAAAAGATCAATGCGAAGGGCTCGGCCCAACCCTGATAAAACTAGGAGAGAAAAATGATGCTCAAGGTTTTGACCCCAAGCAACATCCCCTTGCAGAGGTTCTCAAGCAGAACACATACAGTGCAATCTGAGCGGGCAAAAGAAAATGCCCAGGCCACACTAAGCTTGGGAACCCAGAACTCTGAGTCGCACTAGAACTGCTTTAGAAACTCTTGCAATCAATGCATGATGTTCAGAATGAAAAAAAAAATAACAAAAAACCAAGCAGCAGCGAAAAATGAACTTTCATATGCAGGAAGCAGATTTGTACTCTGTTGAAACGAAATGACAACAAGAAGTAAAAAGAGTAGCAAACAGAAATAGCTTACACAGTATTTATTTTACACTGAATTAGGAGCTTCTGTACAATAGAGAGCACAGTGTGTGCCTGGCCCTGAGCAGGTAGTATTCGAGAAGAAAAGAGCAGGGCCAGCTGGAGAACAGACAAAACTGCAGAGTACAGAGAGGCAGGATCCAGCTTGACGGAGGGGGTCTTGGGAGGAGTGAAGCAAAGAAACTTATCTGCATGGAGAGAGAAGGAAGGAGAAAGGGGGGGGAGTGGTACAATGAAAAGACAGAAGTGCAGAGGAACAGACGACAGCAGCTGGAGCATAGGGAGAAGCAGACACAAGCGTCTGAGGGTAGCCCCTGCAGTCAGTCTGCCCACCAGAGCCCAGAGTGACCCATGAACAGAAGTTAGAATTTCACAGCACAAGGCAAACCTCTTAGGACATTTAATCACAATCTAACTCTGATGTTAAGTTTTCCCAGAGTTGTTTTAATGCTGCTAGAGCGTCGGCATGTGAAGTCCTTAGAGACAAGTGCCCTGCCCACCCCTCGCTGACACGGAAGACACTAAGGAGCTTCTCTGGGGTCAGGATGGTGTCACATCTCTAAGGTAATGCGGGGATTCATTCTACAGCCCGTTGGGCACTGGCAGCTTCTGCCCCTTTTCGGGGGGGAGGGAGGGTAGGTGGGGTGGAGGGGTGGGGAGTGCCAGGGATGGAGCCTCACACCCATAAGGTGTCCGAGCCACATCCTAGGACTCACACCACACTTCTGCAGCTGCGACTTTTCTGCCTGCTCAAGGTTTACTTCCAGGTGGGCCTGGGGAAGAGCCTCTATGGAATGCGTGTTATATTGTTACAACGAGGAGAGCCCTCCATGGAACATTCTGGATTAGAACTGAGAGGCAGAATCAGCTTCATGTTTAGGCCTGGTTAGTAGCAGCAGGTAGACTGTTGTGTCTGTTCAAGATTCTCCTAAGTACAAGACATTGTAACTCCTGCACTCACAACAGTACAAGCTGGGCCAAGGACACCCAGACTCTGATTGTACAGTCTTTTTCAGTTCTCATTTCTTCAACAGCTTCTAGTGTTTATCCATGGAAGCTGTCCTTTCATCTCCTCTTATGCAAATGCAGGTGAGCAGAGGCTTGGTTACTTATCAACAAACCCCAGTGGGTCTTAAGAATTCCTCAAAGTGAGGGGGAGATTACCTTACACAGCACTATTCTTTTAGTTCTTTTTTGTTTTGTTTTAGGACCACACCAGGTGATGTTCAGGAGTCACTCCTGACTCTGCACTCAGGAATCATTCCTGGTGGTGCTTAGGCACCACATGGAATGCCAGAGATTGAAACCTGGCTAACCATCTGCAAGGCAGAAGCCTTATCAGCTGTACTATCTCTCTGCCCACCTCAGAACCATTCTTTCAGGCTGTATTGGATCAAGGTTGTTTCCCCTCAGATTCTTACAAATTTTAGGGTTCCCTAAATTTAATTTTTTTTAAAGGACCACATTGTATATAATATAGCTGCAAAAACTAGATTGTTGGGGCATCTTTTTTTTGGAGGGGGGAGTGATGTTTCTAGGCAACTGCATGGCCTCCTAAGTTTCACTTGAGTCAGGTTTATTAAAGAACAGTGCTCAAAAGGGCATTCAGATTCTGGCTCATGGCCTGCTGGGAATAAGCACACACAGACAGTGGAATTGATGCACTCTGAAAGCACAAGGTAGAAACAGACTTCACAGAGTGGCCATTATAATGGGAGGGTGTGAACAAACATGGACTACCCTAGAGGATACAAAAGAGGCAACAGAAATGCAGAAAGACGGACTCTGGAGGGAACAGCGGCGAGGCTAGAGGTTACTGCGTGAGCATGAGGCGGGCGCATGAGCAGGCGAGCAGGTGGACATTTACATGGAAGTCATGTCGTTGAGAGCGTGGTCCAGCTCCTCGCTGATGGCTTTGTACTTCAGTTTCTGAGCATACAGCTCGTCTAGGAGCAGGAAGTGGGAGGCAGACAGGCAAGGGCATGGAGAGAGACCAAGAGATGGAGGGTGAATGGGGTGGCGGGCGCCCGGACAGCAGCGAGAGAGGGCAATGCGTGGAGGAGTGGAATCGCAGCAGGTGGCCCGTGCAGGAGGCGTGCGTTTTGTTTTCAAATGAATCGAAACAAAAAGAGACAAAACCCATTAGAAAATAAAACAGGAAGGCCATGAAAACCATAACAAACATGGTGGGACTACAGCGAATGTTATGCCCTAAACAAAACCACACAAGCTGCCTTGTGAACAGGCTATAAACATCTTTTCTTTCACAGAGCTACATTTTAATTACCCAAAAGGAGCCAGCCACCTGTACCTATAAACAGTGGAAACAATATCCAAAGGCAGTGTTTTGGAAGAACACCTGACTCTGACCTATAATCCTTATCTGGCTCCCCCGTCAAGCCCCTGGTACCCCAGTCACACTAGGGACCCCGGGATGTCAGTTTCCTTGTGCCACTTCAATGACCCCTGCCATCTACCAGCCCCAGCTGGCCTTTTACTGGTTGGGAAGCTGGAAAAGCAGGAGACCCACACTTCAGACAGTCTTAGGCTGAGTTACTGGGTCGAATCAGAAGTTACCAAGTGTGGCCGCCCTAGGGCTGAGACCTTGCAACCATCATTCTCTTTAGCTGGCTTGATTTGCCTCTGCACTGCCCTCCAGCCCCTACTTAAGCTCCTTCCATCTTTGACATCTACAGTTAATGCAATTTCCCCGCTCTCCTTTCTCTCCCACAGTTTAGAAGTCTCAGAGACATGGTTTAGGATTTCTGGGAGATCAAATAGGTGTTTTCAAAACCTCATTAGAGGAGGGGGAAAATGTCAAGTATAATCTCAAAATGTCATGCCCTATTAGCCCCTTCCTCCCTCTCAGGATCTAGAACATTTGTCTAGATAATAAAGTAACACAGGGCTGGAGTGGTAGCACAGCAGGTAGGGCGTTTGCCTTACAAGCGGGCGACCCGGGTCCGATTCCCAGTATTCCATATGGTCTCCTGAGCACTGCCAGGAGTAATTCCTGAGTGCAGAGCCAGGAGTAACCCCTAAGCATCGCCAGGTGTGACCCAAAAAGCCAAAAAAAAAAAACCACAAAAACCCAAAAACCAAAAAACCCCAAAACCCAACTCTTGCACTGAATCCACAATTCAATGAAGAGAGGTTTGTCTGAAAACAAGCCTATAGCATTGGGACAATTAGGCGCTATCATCAAGACAGAAATGCTCTGACTGTTTCTCCCAGAAAGAAAAGTAAATCCGCTGCTGAAGACAAAGTCGAGGGCTGGAGGGCAGGAGGCAAATCCTAGTGCTAGCTGACATGAGATGAAGGCCCGCTCGACGGCCAGGAAAAAAGAGCAGGAGCAGAGGGGAATGACTCAGGGCTGCACCCGGTGGGAAGAACCATTGTGCCGGGTCGGCACTCAGTCACAAGGTTGAGATGAGAAACAGACTTAAGATCTTACCTTCCAAGTCATCAATGCTTTTCTCCAATTTAGTTACCGACCGCTCTGCGAACTCAGCCCGAGTCTCAGCCTAGAACGAGTTGATTCATTTCCATCAGCAAGGGAAAGGTCTGGGCTAGAAGCTTTGGGGGAAAACTGGAGGTGGCACACGTGGCATGGCAGTGCCCAGCAAAGGGGCCTGAAATACCTCATCTCAACAGGGAGTCACAGCCACTTCTCACCCTCCTTTGCATACCCCATGACGTGAAGCCCCCTCACTTAGAAACGAAAAGGCCTGAACCAGCAGTCCCAGACAAAAATACTTGTTTAAAATCTACCTGGTGGGGCTGAAAGGGCATTTGCCTTGCATGCATGCACACGGCTAACGGGTTCAATCCCCAGTACCCCATATGGCCCCCTGACCCCCGCCAAGAGTAATTCCTCAGCACAGAGCCAGGAGTAAGCCTTGAAAAACTTCCAGGTATGACCCCAAACCCAAAAATATTAATCCACCAGGCTCTGGCACAAAGCTCAGAACATTACCTCCTTCAGCTTGTCGGAAAGGGCCTTGATCTCTTCCTCGTATTTGTCTTCCTTCTGTGAGTACTGTAATCAGAAAGAACATTCCAGATGTCAGGCTGCACCTCATACTATACTCCTGTCTCGAATAGGATGAGCGCTGGCCAGGCCAGCAGGTGCTGAGGGTCCCTCAGGAGGTAATGGAGACTCAGCTATCAAGTGGCATATGGCAGGCAATACACTCTCTGCTGTCTTGCCTATTGCTTTACATGGGCCAACAACAGATCACTTATTCATCGGCAGTCGGTTTAAACTGTAGAGGGTTTAGGAGACTCAACACAGTCTCTTCTAAAAAGAGGGAAAAAATCTGGCTAAAAGCTCAGTGGTAGAGCAGTTGCCTGGAAAGTGAGGTGCCCTGGAGTGAATTCTACGCGAGCCCCACCCCCACCCCAGCCACCGAATCAACCAAAGGGTGAGGGAGATAGTGCAGTGCCCAGAGGCCCATGCAAGATAAGACCCTACTGGGTGTGGCTCCCCAAAGCCAACGAAAGTGCTTCTGTTGCCCACAACTACCAGGGAAGCACTTAGAAATTACGCCGTTTACTACAACCTCACTGCCAGGGGCTCAGGAGAAACAGTCTCTTCTGCACAGCGTGAGGAGTCCCTGACCCCGCGCCTACCTTCTCGGCTTGAGCCTCCAGGGACTTGAGGTTGTTGGTCACAGTTTTCAATTCTTCTTCAAGCTCGGCACATTTGCTAATGTTTCCAATCAGAGGCAGAAAAAGGGAGGGAGACAAGCCAAAGGAGGAGAGAGAAAAAGGAGAGGGATGGGGAAAAAAATGAGAATCGAGTCCCAGAGCACAAAGGGCCGCCTTAAAGGAGCCAAATCATCAGGGATTGAGATGCTTGAGGTCGCCATGGACACTGCACCCCCCCTTGCTCCTTACAACAGCAGAAAAACGGGGTGACAAAAATCCAAACTCAGGAGTATGATCATTTGGCTTCTTTTTCAGCTGCCATCAAAGAGTGCTTATGAAGGAAAAACAAGGAGTATAAAGGACCCAAAGAAAGCACTAAAGGCAGAGACGTGAGAGAGCAGAGGGTCAGTGAGGGCGTAGTCTTCGCAGCAAACGGACCAGGATGCAGTGGAAGCTGAAAGCCGCCAGGGAGCGTTAACCCTAGAAACCATCCACGAGCCATCAGTACCTTGTCCTCGGCAGCCATTAATGCTTTCAAGGTCTGATCCATTATTCTTAGCTGCTCTTCCAGCTGTCGAACTTGGCTGTTAGTGGACACAGGAAATGCACAAGGCCATTCTCAAAATCAGTGTGCAGGTGAGGCATGCAGAGACCTACGCATTCACACACAGACAACCCCACACAGGCCTCTGTGTGCCAGGCTGGTGGGGCTGGTCCACATCAAATGGGCACATCGGGAGCCTGGAGCAGAGACAGGTGCGTGTGCAGCTGCCAGAGGGTCATGCTGTTTGGTCACGGCTGCAGCCCCCACACGGCCTCCTGGACTCGGCCTGCTTACCCTTCCGAGAGCTCGGCCCGCTCCTCTGCACGCTCCAGGTCACTCTCAATAATGACCAGCTTCCGGGCCACCTGCAGCAGGAGGAGCACAAGATGAGCACACCATGAGGCTTGCACATGTGTGTGTGTGTGTGTGGGGGGGGGGGGGGGTAGCAAACCCTAGTTCCCCGTGCCCAACAAGCAAGTGCCCTTTCCTGCTGACAGCACAGATGCCTCCTTCATTGGAGAGGCGGACAGAGAGCGGGTCGCTGTGCCACCAGATACCCGGGTGCTCAGGTGTGGGTGCAGGCTTGTTTCTGGTCTCCCCAAATCTGTCCATGACACAGCAAAGTGTGGGCAGCGGGAGGCCTGGGGGATCCACAGCCTCGGAGAAGACAGCAGTGCAGCAGGACATGGGGCTGTAGGGGTGAGCACGGCCCTGAACACACGGGGAACAACTCCCAGGAGCCGCATCGGCACAAGCTCTGCATCTAGGCCACCTCTGCGGGGAAGTGGTGCCACAGGGAAAAGCTGCTGCCAAGAGCAAAACAGGAGCCACAGCCAGCTGAGGGAAGGGGCTCCTAGGCATGTGCCTGCAGGACCCAGAAGGCGGCAGCTCGCCACTCCTGCGTGGGTGCACCCCCACTGTCCCACTGCTATGCCAAAAAGGCCAGTGTGTGTAAGGGAAGGGCCAGCTGGTGCTAGGACTCTACCCTCCGGTACTGGCCCCTTCCCCTTTCTCTCCCCCCAGTAGCTGTTCTGCTGCCGGTGACCCATGAGAGGATGGGCAACCCCGTAGACATTCAGGTTTCACTCTACCTTCTGCTGGCCCAGGGTCTCTGTTCTTACCACAGGGCTTTTCCAGGGCTGCCAAAAGGCATTATGAGACTCTGGCAAAATCCAAACCAAACCCACGTTTGGAGGATGAGCATATCCCACATCTCAGAAGCAGCCACGAGTGCCCGGGTGGCAGAGCTCCCTCACCACCGGCACCCCCCAGTGCCAGCCCGGATCTTACCTCCTCATACTTGCGGTCAGCGTCCTCAGCAATATGCTTGGCCTCTTTCAGCTGGATCTCCTGAATTTCCATTTTCTCCTCATCTTTTTGGGCTCGGCTTTCAATGACTTTCATGCCTCTGGAAAGCAACAGTGGGAGATCCCAGAGTGAGGCTGAGAGGTGGTCCCTGCGGAGCTGCTGGTGGAGAGCAGAGCCCCTCCAAGCCCCTCCATCACAGGGCAGAGGCAGAGACACAGCCTCTGGGAAGCTGAGTGAACTCGTGCAACTCCTCCCAGAGGCTCACGGGAAGGGACAGGGCACAGGTCAGGAGACCTGTGGCTGTATGTATGCAGTGATAGGGTCTCATCCCTTTCCTGATGGGAAGTTCCATTGTGAAAAAGGATCAACATGAGTACAAAAGCACACGAACTCTCATGCACCTCTCCTCTCCCCTGCAGAGAAGGCAGCCACACACCAACACCAGCCTGAATCTTCTCCACCTGCTGGCACTGGACCACAGTACCGTGAAAAAGCTCATGTGGCAGAGAAGAAACTGTGTTTGCCTTTAAGAAAACTCTTCCATGGCACATGTGCCAGTGGCCGGGCTGACAATTTCTTCTGTGTGGTCAATGCAGAGGCCGATGGTATGGTGCTATGCTTTGAAAAACATTAAAGTACAAGACTCACGGATTAACAAGGCACATTAAAATGGGATGTACGATTTGAGTGGTGTGATCAACATGCCATTGATTATCTTAAGTTCCACAGTATTTTTTTTAGGGGGACTGAGTTCTAGTCTTGGGTTGGCCGTCAAGTCTCTGAGACTCTGGGAAGGCCAATGTCTGCCTCCGCAACTATGAAACCAGGGGACTGGAGCAAACCATCTCCAAATTTCCTATGATTCCATTGTCTAACATTAGCAAGGCTACTTTTTAGATTCACTAACAAGTGTATTTCAGGAAGAAGTCAGCCACAAAGCCACCGGAACTTGTGGACTGGAGGTGATGAGTCATCATGCAAAATACCAAATCCGTTGGATAGAAGTGAAATGATAAGCAGCCAGCAGGGAATAAATAATGAGATGGAAACACAGGCTCAAAAGCCTCCTTAAGCCTCCCTAGGGAGGCAGGGAGCAGCGCCTCACTTCAAAGCAGGGACACGGGCAGATGGCTGCTCACATTCACCTGTCAGGCCTTTGTACGGGGCCTCTTAGCAAATATGCAAGCACTGGTTGGAGCAGCTGAGAAGAGGGATGCAGCCGAGCT
Organism: Sorex araneus; assembly: GCF_027595985.1. NCBI lineage: Eukaryota > Metazoa > Chordata > Mammalia > Eulipotyphla > Soricidae > Sorex > Sorex araneus. The sequence continues at coordinate 230,336,260 of NC_073303.1, forward strand.
GCTCTCTGAGCCAGAGAGCCGCAGAGTGGAACCCTGGAGTGACTGGCCAGGCAGTCAGGCCAGGGCTGGAGAGCGCGCAGAGGGCATGCCTATCCTGTTTCTGCCAGAGCACGGGAGGGGGGCGGCACATGGCCATTTCTGTTATAGCTCTGCCTTTTCTCCTACCTACTGCTGGGCCCTGAGTTCCCACGGTTTGGACACTGACAGTCTCTTCTCTGAGGATGGGCCCACCCAGCAGTGCTCCAGGGCCAGTCCTGGTGATAACCTGGCTCAGCAGGCCTGATGGTGCAATGCGAAGGCCCAGCCAGATGACATCCGGTGGTCCTCAGTAGAACATGCAGTGCCCAGTATCAAGCTTGGAGCCTAGCACTGACAAGTTACATGCACAGTCCTTCAGGCTCTCTCCCCAAGGACCCCCAACCACAAGTCCTAAACCTGAAAACAATTCTGATGGGGCTGGGAATCAAACCTAGGGTCTCACACATGCAAAGTACATTACTACCGAGCCACATCAACAGTAGACTTTTTGCTATAGTTCAAAGGCTCAGGGCAACTTAAAAATAAAGCTTCCTTCAAAAACAAACCAAACCAAGAGCACGTCTGGATCCCTCACGGTGCCGGCGCCCCATGAGGAAAGGAGTACGTTCTTCACTGTAGCATGGGGTTTGAGACAGCTATGCACGCAGCCCACAGACGTTAGCGACCAACTCTGAGTCCTGCCTGGTGCCTGCTGAGGAAGCACCCCAGAGCAGGGTCAAAGTGCTGACTCTCTGTGGGCCTCCGATCCTCTAGAGGAAAGGCCTGTGCCAGCGGGTGGCTGTGGGTTGGGCCCTCACCTCTCGCTCTCATCTGCGGCCTTCTCAGCCTCCTCGAGCTTCTGCAGGGCAGTGGCCAGGCGCTCCTGGGCACGATCCAGCTCTTCCTCAACCAGCTGGATGCGTCTGTTCAGGGAGGCCACATCAGCTTCCGCCTGGGAGGGAGAGAGGACGGCAGGGTCGGAGGGAGGCCCCAGCCTGGTGGTGAGCTGCTGCCCAAGCCCAGGTCCACTGAGGGGTCCTCAGACACAGGGGCCCGTCCCTCGGACTGGAAGCCCCACCAGCAGACACCCCATTCCCGGCTCTCCCCTCTGCATATCTTCATGCTCTCCTGTGCCACCATGCTCAGTGGCAGCTGCACTAGACCCTTTGGCTGTGTGGCACACGGAGGGGGGGGGGCTCCTAGCGGAACTGACATATATTAGACTTTAGTAGTTCTGGAATATGCAACAGAGGCATTCCTACCAGCTTCCAGTAACTGTCCCTGCCCTTTTAGAGTATCTGATCCTGTGGAACAAGATCAAGACCAGTTTCCCAGATGCTTCTGACAGGAGTCCATTGGAATGTCTGCAAAGTCAAGGTTACTACAAGAAATGTTTCAAATTCCTTAGGAAGCAGCAGAGAGGCAGTGCTTATTTAATGTCTGTCTCTGAAATACAATGTTTCTTTCTTGGGACCACATTGATTACCCACTGTTACCTATTAGCCCTGAGCCTGCTAGGATGGGCGGTTAGTCACATACCTGCTGGGTGAATGTTTAAATACTACGCATGGAACTGAACTACAGAATTTATTTTAACCACTTCCACCACCCCCATTAATTTTTTTTTCTTTTTTTGCTGTTTGGTGATGCTCAGGGACTAGTTCTGGCGGTGCTCCAGGGGACCACATGGGACGCTGGGGACTGAACATGGATTGGTGGCACGCAAGGTAAGCACCCTACCCACCATACTATCTCTTTGGCCCTGAAAGATCGAATTTATTGACCCAGTATTACTTCCTCCTCCTCGATGCTTTTGTGGGTGCTGGAGATGCTCAATTCTCGGAACCTATGCTAATTCTCTACCTGCCTACTATCTTACTTACCTTTAAGCTCCATTTGTGCGTTTGGGTGTGCAGAGGTCCTTGCAGAATATGATAGCAATTAGTGTCTACGGAAAAAAATGAGCAGAACTACCCAACTGAATCAGTCCCTTTCTTAGCTTATGGATCCACGGTATATTCTAAGCGCAGAGGTGCAGTGATAGCTCTGAGCCAACAGAACATGAAAACAGTCAGCTCTAGTATGATTTTCACGCCAAGTTTTGTCTGGGAAAGAGGTGATGAGGACATCTCCAACCATAATGAAGGACTCTAAAATTCATTCACGGATACTTTTATCTTGGCAAAAATTAACTATATAATAATAATTTGGGGGCAAAGGCAGGAGGCAGGGGAAAAGGCAAAAGGACTCTAGAAGGGCAGCAGGAATTAACACCAGCTCACAAAGTCCACTGATCACGGTGCCCGGATAGTCACAGGTCAGGCACCGACAGCAAGCAACTGTTGGGGGGCTCTCGAAGAGGAGGCGCCCAGAATTAGGGATTATACGTTTGTTGTTGTTACTCTGGGCCATATCTAGCAGTATTCAGAGATTAGTCCTGGCTCTATGCCAAAGGCTCACACCTGGTGGACCTCAGGATTGAACCCAGGTCAACTACATGCAAGGCAAGTGTCCTATCCTCTCACTGTTTCTCCAGTCAAGGGATTATGTATTTAAGTGCACAGAAATGTTTTTCTCATCTGTAGTCCTTTTGTTTTCTTAATGAGAAGGAGGTGTCCATTAAAGGTATACTTTTCTGTATTTTCTAATTCCAGTAAAATCCTCCTTAGAATGAGAGGGAAAATGAGCAAGCAAAAAAGAGCAAACAGCCCCTTAAAATTCCAGCACCAGGGCTGGAGTGATAGCACAGTGGGTAGGGCATTTGCCTCGCACGCAGTCAACCCAGGTTCGATTCCCAGCATCCCATATGGTCCTCTGAGCACTGCCAGGAGTAATTCCTGAGTGCAGAATCAGGAGTAACCCCTGTGCGTCACCGGATTCAGCAGTCCTACCCCACCCTGACTGATTTTCCTCACTATGATTATTATTCTTAACCTGAAAGCAAATATCCTTGTTACAGGCCACAGAAACGTCAACAACAGTCTCAAAACATGTTCTGGAGCCACCACCTTCACATTTCCTGTTCTGTTTCACTCAGGGCCTGCCCTGGGGAGGCTCTAATCTTCCTGAACCTGCAGGCTAGGGCTGCGGATGCTTCAGCGGAAGAGCGAGCCCCCCTTCCAGGGCCACACATTCATGTTGGTTTGACTTTCATCCCCAGACCCGTGAGGGACCTGCCATGTCCACCTCCCCTTCACTGCAAAGCTGGGTCCTGACCCGTGTCACTGCTGCAGGCCCTCTGACCACAGGCAATGATGGGCCAGTGCAGACCTGTGTCTTGGGTCCACAGGGGCCCCCAAATGGGGTCTCCAGTGTTGACCAGAAGGGCTCCTGGGTACTGTCACAACTAGTTAGCTGTGGACATTGACTGAGAATAAAATTCCAGGCGCCATCCTTAGAGACTGTCTGCGAAACCCTTCAGCAGCAGATCCCAACCTCCCTCCAGAGAGAGCGGGGCCAGGCCTGTGGGAATTCGCTTCCTTAGAGGCACAGGGTGTGGACCAGGTCTTTCACCCAGGCTGCGGGGCGGCTCAGGCCAGTCTTGTCCAGAGCCTGCCTGCCTGTGCACTCCCAGGCTTTCCTCTCCCTGGGGATCCATTGTGCTCACCAAGCAGGGGCAGAGCCCAAGCACAACTAGAATCATGTTTTGAACATCATGCACTCACTGCCCCCCAGAATTCATTCTGAAATATGGCCCGGCTTCCCTGAGGAGCACTGACGGGAACAAACACATCTCATGAGGACAGCGTGTTCATCTTAACACGGAAGCCATGCGCCGCCCAAGACGCTTCAGAACAGCAGCAGCTCAGAGGCCGGGGGCTGAGAGCACCCTGCGAGTGGTTCCTGGGGGGAACACCTGTGTCTGTGGGAAAAGCGCCCCGGAAAACCTGGAGCACCCAGACACTTCTGACCATCTGAGTGCAAGTCTGTCCCACTCTCTAGAATTCAGACACATATGGCCAGAAATGAAGGGCATCTCTCCCCCACTCTATCTCCCGCCCTCCCTCTCTCTCCTGCTACATGTCCTTCAAGTCCTGACACTGATTGGGATGTTTCCTGAGCTTCTTGTTGCAGCACTACCTTGTGAACTACACAGAAGAGGAGCTGCCACCGCAGCCCCAGGACCAGATGCTGCTGAAAAGGCAGCTCTGAATCCGGAAGGCCTGGAAGAGTCCAGCCTGGGAGAGGCATATGCCCTCCTGGCATGGAAGCTGTGTTCTGCAGATGGACTGGCCGAGACTCTGCGAAAAATGGCCCAGGCCAGGATGCTGCAGGATCCTGTTAATTTCCGAAGTGCTGGGAGAAGAGCTACCCAGCCTTCAGCGGGGTCCTGCAACCCCCACTGCTTACGTCCATGGGGGCTCTGTGCTCCCAAGGGCCCTGCCGCATGCCCTCCACCAGGTGCTAGGGACCTACAGGGAATAAACAGGGCAGGTGACCTATCTGTCACTGACCCACAAGGCCTGGTGCAGAAAGCAAGAACAAAGTATCCCACCAAACCACATTTCAAAGAAAACTCAAGACAAGGTCCAGCTGTTCATGAACTCCAGATGTTTGCAGCCATGTAACAAGGAAAGCAAAACTGCAAAGTGGTATTGGCGTGGACTTAAATAACTATCCCAGTTGGGCAATTAAGAAAAACTAGTGGAAGACTAAGAATACAGCTTAGGAATGAATTGTCTACACTTTTCACAGCCTTAGTGAACAGGCAAGACCGAAAGTCAGGCTTTTTGTTTCCCAGCAAACTATAGTGGTACATGATGATTTAACAAGCTGCTATGTAAGGCCCAGTGACTGCAGCCAAGTCAAACTTCCGCTCTTACATGGCAAGAAAGGGAGGAGGAAAAAACCCACCGAAGGCATGAAGGGCCACTTTCAGGGATAGCAGATGAACACAACCTCCTTGATCTGCGCCAGGGCCTAGTAGTGACCGAGGCATGTTTGTGTGATAAGGGAGAATGGACAGAGGCAGGGCTCTGAGGGCTTTGTCTGAGAAATCAGAAATGGAGAGTGTAGAACCCAGCGGCTGCCACTCCTGAGTGCCAACGTGGGCACAAAGTGCTCTATCCCTCCCCAGGACTCAGAAACCGTCACAGGCTTTCAAAGGGGGCAAGGGCCGGGAGTTTCTTGAACCTGGTGATTGATTTTTTCCATGATTTAACAAACATGCCAGCCACGAACTCTGGGCCACATTTTTTTCTTCCCTTCTCTGCTGGTTCTGCCCAGAAAGGTGGAAGGCTGGCTCCTCCTTGCTTCCTTTCCCCCTCTGATCACGACCAAGAACACAGGCCCGGTGGGTCCCGAGACACACACCAGCCGTTTCATGGAGAGAAGCAACCCCACTCCTACTGCTGAAGAGCCCCCATGCCCCGGGCAAGTTAGAGCAAAGGGGCAGTCTTGTTCCAAGGGGAGTGCCGGTTTATCAGCCCGTGAACCCCAGCCTCTCCTAACTCTGGAACCTGAACTTGGGGGGAACGCTTCAAGCCTCTTTTCTCTGCCACAGCTCAGAAAAACAGGCCACTGGCTTAACTCCCATCTCTCTTGACCCGACAGCCACCAAGAAGCTGCTTCAGGGCTTGGGGGTAGGCGGCGAGGATAAGGAGGAAGAGGGCTGGAGGGCACGGCGGGAACCCCACACATGGGCTTTGACTGCCTGAGAATTCCATGGGAGTGGCCGGGGGTACTGCCAGGTTAAGACCCATTAGAAATTAAATTCACATTCCAGCTTCACAAGTGGGAATGACTCGAGAGTTCTGACCGGGACCACAAATTGCTGTTTTAGAAGGTTCTGTGTGCATCCAGTCAGCCAGACAAACTGTCCTCAAAAATGACTTTAAAAGACTTTGATTTACTTATTTTTTTTACTTATATTTGGGCCACACCTGGCTTTCTTGGGGCTCAAGGCCAGGGACAAAGCCACAGCAGACAAAGCTTCCATTCCCTGCTCTCTGCACTAACCCCCCTCACCACACCCGTCCCCAAAGTTGAAATTATTTAAGCTACCTCTAATATAAGGCTTTGAAAAGAATGAAAGCATTGTCTTCAGTTAGCTGCCAAGAAGCTATTTTTTTTAAACCACCCAACTCTGCAAAGGAGGAGGTGAGCAAGGAGGCAACACAGCCCTGGGGAAGGGAACCTTCCTCCTCCGGCTTCCATCGCTCACTGCCACAGGCAGCAGCAAGGAAAACTATCCACACAGCCCTGTCTAGCAGGGAGTTTGTCCTGAGTGCCAGCCAACCACTAATACCACTTCAACCCACCCAACATTCCTTCCAGCCTGCCCACACCCTCCCTCAAGTCCCCCAGAGAAAACAATAGCGACTTAGATGTATTTAAACAAAGTGTTTTAGGCTGAAGCAAAGTGGGCTCCACTTTCAAAACCCTTTCATAGGGGGCTGAACTGAAGGTGCACAGTGTGGTTTCAAGTCCACAGACACGCAGAAGCCGGAAGTAATTCCCTTTCACAAACTCACTCTGCTCCCCCTGGCCTAGGGAGTGCAGGATCAGCAGCCCCCTGCTGCTGGATGCCTGGATGGGAGTCCTGACATTCTGGGTCCAGACCTCGGAGGTCTCCATATCCTATGCCCTCTCATGGAACACAAGGGGCAGAAAGGGGGCAGAGCTCGCCTATCACCCTCGCAAATTCAGTGGAACTTTTGCTGACTTGGCTCTAAAGAAAATGAGGATTTTTCTTGGGGGCAGGAGGGGGGGCTACGGATTTACTGGTTTCTGTTTAAATTTTATACGAAATGTCCGAGATCTAGGTCCTTTTAGGAGGCTGGAGAGAGGTCAATGGGTAAGGTAGCATGTGGTTGATCTAGGTTCCATCCCTTCACCACGGAGGATCCCTGAGCATGCTGGGGTGTGGCCCAACCCCAGCATTCTATATTAAAAATAAAAGGAAGCCCCGTTTGCTTCTGTCTTAAGCAAAACGGGTCCTTGTGCTTTCTGCAGCCATTCTAGACCTGAAGCAAAGCGCATCCGCCCAGCCCTGGCTCCCCCGGCACTAGACATTTCACAGACACCTGGCGTTCACCTGCCATGAAGCCTCCTGGCGTCGCTCTGACCCAAGCCCCCCCCCCACGCCCTGCACCCCCGACCTGCAGAGAGCAGGGCGGCATGGAGGGCGCCCCGACCCCCGGGCGGTGACAAAGGCGCGGCTCTGCGAGCGCTTGGGGGTGGGGGAGGCCGAGGAGCAGCTCCGAGCCCCGCGGCCCCCCGAGCTTTAGACGCGACCTGCGGGGTCCCTCCACGCAGCACGGCCTCCGCGGGAGGAAAGGGACGGCTGGGACGGAGCGCCCGCGGGGACTGCGGCTTCCGGAACCTTCTCCGCACCCCTCCCCCCCCCCTCGCTCTCCGGCGGGAGCGGAAAAGCGTAGCCCAGGTGCGCGTGGTGCGGCCCGGCCGGGCGCCCTTACGGTCTCGCGCAGCTTCCTCTCCAGGTCCAGCTCGCGCTGCAGGCCGCCTGCGAGCTCCTCGGCCGAGTCCGCCTGCTCCTGCAGGCTGCGGATCTTTCTCCGCACCGCCTCCAGCGAGCTGCTCCCCGCCATCGCGCGGGCGCCGCAGCGGCTGCGCCCCAGAGCGCCCGACCACGGAGGCGGCCTGGGGCGGGGCGCGCATGCTCCCTCGCCGCCACGGGGACCTGGCCGGCGGGCGCCACCTGTCGGCCGCCGAGGCGCTGCAACCGGGTCCCGCGCCCTCGGCCAGGCAGAGCCCGACTGGAAGGCAGCGGCCCCACGTGGCGGCCCCTAGCTGTAAAGACCCGCGCAACGCAGGATCCTAGCCACAAGAGCTGTGCTCCGCGTCCCAGAACCACCGATGCTCCACGACCTGCACGGGACAACGCCCTCTTGGCTGTGACGCTAGCGAATAACTTGGCCAAGCTGCGACTGCAGGACTGGGGTTCATCGGGCCGCGGCGCAGGCTTCGCACGCTGGAGCCCTTCGTTCGCTCCTCTTTCCTTGGGGTGTGCTACGCACCCCAGTGTGGCCCTGCTCCTAGCTGGGGTGATGTCTCCTCCGCTTAGAGCTCTCAACTACTACGAAGACAGAGATGCATGAGCAGGCGGCATGGAGGGTCAGGAGGGTCTGCCCAGGTCTTCGCCTTCCATGCCTTTCCAGTCATGGTCTGTCCTGGTTCCAGGCCATCTGCGCTGCCAGAACCACAGAACCTGGACTGCTTGTGAACCCACAGCCAGAGAGGCACAAATGAGCCCTGAAAGCAGCCAGAGGAGACACGGGTTTTTTTCCCCACTTTCTTCCTTTGCCTCTCCCAGAGGAATCCCGCTAGGCCAGTTCGTGGGAATAACGAAGAAAAATACACCTCCCCATCCCCCTTCAACAACAGGCCTAACAGCACCATCCACTCTTTCTCACTCATATTCTGGTTGGTGCCTTGGGGCGCAGGCGCTCCTGTGCCGGCACCGTGCCCTCCCATCCTGCAGGTGGAGCCTCTTGCTTTGCTTCTCACTGAGTCTTGCAGGGGGTTCAGATCAGACACCTGGGAAAGTGCTTTTCAGGTGAGTTTATTTACCTGCGGACATCATTACAGCTTAGGACAGCTGATCTCAGTTTTGCTTGTACATTAGAATTGTTCATTCAAAAAACTGCCAAGTTCTGAACTCGACTCTCTGGTTTCTGATTTTCTTTTTCAGGGGTGCAGGCCCAATCAGAAGCTTTTTTTGATCTGTTTTGGGGAGGATCCCTCGTGCGATGCTCAAGGCCTACTTCTGGCTCTGCACTCAGGAATTACTCCTATGCTCCAGAGACCATAGAGGATACCTGGGAGACCGAACCCAGGAGTGTCTTCAAGTGCCCTTGTGGTTTGGTTTAATAGAGCTGAGGTCTCTATTAAACCAAAGGAGAACACCTTAGACCAAGCGGCTGTCCGGAAGGTAGGCCTGGGGGTCTAGAGATGACCCTCCTAGAAACAGTAGCTACAGCAGGGGCCAGGACATAGAAAGCTGAGTTCTTGGACCCCTTGAGCCTGAAATAACAAAACTTCCAAACAAAACCATCAGGATGCTCCCTCATCTGTAACCACCTTTTAAGTCAGGAAGAAGCCACTTTGGGATTAGTATTTGTAAAATATGTTGGAAAATCAGCTGAGAAACATTTTTAGCAGGAAAATGCAAAAAATATTCAACTCCAGTGGATTACGCCACTGATATACACTAATCCCTAACTTAAGTAACTTGTAACTGTATTCCACCTCCCTCCATCTCCCCCTTCCTCTAGTGGCAGCTGTCTCTTTCTCCTCAAGTCTAGACTATTTTTACTAGGTAGGAGTCCCTCTAAATATAGCGGGATTCACACACTTCTTCAGCATTCCCATAAATTCCCAACAATTTACTGTGTCTTAAAGGGGAAGATGATGGATGCACTTCCTCATACTTCCCATCCCCCCAATAAAGAAAAGTATATTTAGAGTTGGTTTTTTAGTGGGGGGAAGAAAGAACGCAGCAAACAGTTTCATAAAGTCCCCTCCCCTTCTGCCGTCTTTAAAGATCCTCTTTTTCCTTTTTCCTGCCTGCCCCACCTCATTCCAACACTCCCTCAAACAAGACTTTTCAATAAAGACAGGATAGCACTACATAGTTACAATAATTATATCAGCCCCCCCCCCTAAAATTGTAGTAGCAATTTTCTCTTGCCTTTAGTCTTACTGGGCTATTTTCAAATTCTCTACATTCTTTTCCTTATAAGGACTATCTCCCCTTGATCTATCAGCGGCTCTTTTGAAAAGACTAAAAGTGCCCTGTTGGAGAATTCAGGGGTGAAAGACATCCTCTGGTTAGCCATATATGGGGCAGACATCTGATCTACATAATACAAAACAGGCCCAGAGTTCTATGTTGTTTCTGAACTTTTTATGAAGCTGGGTAGTTCATAACTTAAGTGTTTTAACTAAATCAGTGGTTCTCTGAAACCCTTTTCTGGGAATCTTGATTTTCACATAAAACTTCTTTTTTTCAAGAGTCTCAACTCCAATGTCTGAGTTTCTAATTTCTGAAGCCGATTTTGAAACTACAAGTCTCTGCTGCCATAAACACACCTGTACCCATTTTTAAGAACAAGGATCCCTCAGCAATGGACATTTTACTCTGAGAAAAAAATTCCTGTTTGCGCTTGGTGGTTTTAACTTGTGGACATAACATTCCCCATGCTCATACATTCTTGGATTGTTACCAAGTTCCTAAGGAATTTCTCCCTAATTGGGGCCTCTAGGCTTCATTAGCTTCTAGAACAGAATTCCTTGGTGTGAAGAGAAGTTGATTCTTTGGAAAATCGGAATGCCTGGCTTGACTTGAGGCAACGGACAAAGTGCTGGGAGCAGTTTCTGGGTTTCTGGCGAGTGGCTCACCCCCCTAAACTCTGAGGTGTCTGTCAAAGGCTGACAGATGGGGGCGGGGTGAACAGGAGAAGCCTGGGCTGAGCTTGGGCTACCATATAAAGCCCTGAGCTATATATAACACCCGCGCCTTCTCTGGATCTGTGCCCCACCACAGAACCAGGCCAGGGTCATCTTCAGACCCAACTTCAGGGCTGTGTTAAGATCTCCAAACAGAGAAGGGGGCTTCAAGGCTCCAGCACCCCAGCACCAACTCTGCTTTCTAAGTCAAAACAGTTCCTGAACATTCCTTCCACTGAGAAGCCAGGCTGGAGGGAAACCATACATGCCACTTGTCTGGGTGGACCAGGGCAGAGAGGGGAGACTCAGGGGACAGTCTTTTGGCGATAGAACCTCAGGGCTTATTGCCAGAGTCCCGTTTCCACTGCTCTGTTCTTCCAATATGTGGCCCGACCCACTCCACCCTCAGGGGTGTGGGGAAAGGAAGAGAAGAACAGAGAAGAGGGCATGAAACATAAATGAACGTGCGCGGCAGCTGTGCAGCAGTGCTGGGGCCATGGCGGGAGGCCGTGTGCCAGAAGGCAGTGACCCTGCTCTGCACGCCGAGGGGGCTGTGTGTGCTCACTTACGTCGGTCGCCTTTTTCTCCGCCAGCTCCAGCTTCTCCTGGGCATCTTTGAGAGCCTCAGAGTATTTGTCCAGCTCATCTTCAGTGCCCTTGAGTTTCTTTTGCAGTGACACCAGCTCGTCTTCCAGCTGGGAGTTGGCCGTGGTGGGGGATGGGGAGGGGGTGCAGCAGGCAGCGTGACCCCGCAGCGGGGGGGTGTGGGGTGCGCAGCGTCAGAAGGACAGGGACAGAGGGGAGGGAGAGAGAGAGACAGAGAGAGAGAGAGAGAGAAAGAGAGAGAGAGAGAGAAGGACAGGGAGGGAGAGAAGAGAGACAGATTAGCACTCGTGCGCCGGCCGCCGGTACCTTGGCGGCGGTCTCGTCGGCGGCCAGGAGGCTGTCCTCGGCCCGGTGCAGCTCCTCCAGCACCCGGTCCCGCTCATCTTCCGACGCCCGCAGCAGCTTCTCCTTGGCCACGATGTCATCTTCCAGCTGCGGCGCGCGGGCGGCGCGCACCGGGGGTCAGACACACACACGACACGGGCGCGGGTTGGCGGGGTCCCTCGTCCCGGGCGCTGACGCCGCCGCGTACCCCGCCCCGCACCCCATCTCCCGGGCGTGGGGACGGAGGGACTAGCTCCGCTCGCCTCGGCCCTAGGGGCCCGGGCCCCGCGCCCCACGGGTTCCCCCTGTGCACGAAGTCCGAAAGAATTGGCAGCGCTTTCTTGGCTGGCTCCCCGCAAACCCTTTGCCCGGCCCCGCCGCGCTGCTGCCCGCGTCCCCTATCGATCCCGGGAATCGCTCGTCTCGGGTAGGGGAATGGCGCGCCCTGGAGCGAGGCGGGCAGAAAAGTTAAGAGCAAGTCTCGGGCCGGCCGTTCCGGCGCTTCCCAGACTCGGCGGCCCTGGGTGCGGGCGGAGCGCGCACGGGTCTGTGTATGCCTGTGTGTCCGTGCATCTCCGTGTGCACGTCTGCGTGTGCGCCTGCAAGTGAGTTTTGTGTATGTGTGTGTCCCCCAGATTTCGGGAGGGCCTGGGAAAAATTCCAAGGGCAGAGCCGGGGAGGGCGCAGACCTGTTTGCTTCGGTCCTCGGCCGCCTTTTTGTCGGCCTCGGCCTGCTCGGCTCGGTCCAAGGCGTTCTCCTTGTCGAGCTTCAGCATCTGCATCTTCTTCTTGATGGCGTCCATGGCTGCGGCGGCGGCGGGGGCCCGGGCGGGCGCGGATCGGGCACGGGAGAGGAGCGCGGCTGGGCGGCGGGGCCGGAGTGCGAGCGCCGGGCCGCGCGCCGCGCAGATAAGTACCTTCCCGAGGGGGCGCGCGCATTCCTCCGCGCAGCCAATGCTTTTTTGGAAAAGCCGCTTCCTCCGGCCCCGCCGCCCGCTCCCATTCGCTGCCGCGCCCGCCTTCCCGGCCGCACGATATGACTATATATGGCCCGCGCCGGCCACAGCGCGCCCGGGAAGGGCGTCCGCACCCCGGCGCTGCCCCGCGTCTCTGCAGCCCAGGGCCCCTCGCCCTCAGCCCCGCGCTCTGAGCGCCGCGGTCTCCGCACCCAGGTCTTTGTGGCCCCCGGCCCCGCGCTTCTCCGCCCAGCCCCTGCTCCCTTAGGTCTCTAGTCTGCTCCCCTACTACCGCCCGAGCCCCCAGACCCTCGCCCGCGCCCCACATCTGCCCTTGGGGCGCTGCTGAGACCAGAGCTGCAGGGCAGATAGTGGGCGCAACTTGTCCCTTACCACTTGAGCCCCAAGATAGGGACGCACTTAAGATCAGCCCACTCAAGGCCAGGCCGAGATCCCGGGCCTGGCAATCCCGCACCTCTCGCTGGTCCCTGGTCCTGGTAGGCTACATCCCGTGTCACCCAGGGTGGGCCCACTCATATTCTGGAAACTAGGCTAGAGCAGAAAAGAGAAAGCAAGGGGGCGGGGGGAGCAAGGCCTGGGGCTGCTTGGACACTGTTCCAGATCCCCAGTCGGAGGCCTGACAGCTGTGTCCCCTGTGCCCTTCCACTCATCAGAGGCCACTCACTGAAACATTTAAGGTATGGGACTCAGGCTCTGCACAGGGTGGATTGTGTTTGTAAGTCTAGATGTGGTGGGTGGGAGTTTAAAGGAAAGCACATTTGGGGAGATGGCACCAAGGGCTGGTGCACAAACCAGGCACGGCCTCCAGAGCACCAGGGCACCACTATGACATTCCTGGCACCACTAGTGAGCCCCCCAGCCCTTAAAAATTTTAAAGGGAGAAGTCACTGACCTTAGCTACCACCTTCAGAAGTAGTTTAGATTTTTGCTACAGTTTCTGCATCATCTTTAAATTGCCAAGGGTGGAGAGGAGAGGGGTGATTCTCAAACTTTCTCAGACATGGCTGTTTTTCTTGCACTGATTTTAGGCAGTCAACCTCTTTCTGTGGCAGGTACCGGGGATCAAAACATGGGATAAATGTTATCCCAGGAAAATCAATGAGACTGTACCCTAACTCCAAAGAGAGAACAGGACCAGCTCTAAACTGCTGCAAATCAGGAAGAATCTGTCCAGCCCTTCTCAGCGCTTTTGGAAGTAGGAGAAGGAATTTGCCCTTTCAGTCATGTTGGCCAAAGGCTGAGGCAGAGTTGGTTAGGGGCATGTTCAGGGTCCCCAGTGAATCACGCATACCCTGTACTACATAGATACTGAATATTCCCCAGCCAGCAGCCAAGCTGATCAGGTGGGCCTAGCAACTTGTGAGTCCTTCAGAGAATGATCAAGTTTCTCTCCATGATTTTATCCAGTTCCTTACATTAACCCAACTGCCCAGGAAAGGACAACCACCCTGAACACTAGGTATGTGTGTGAGGGGCTGCATGGCACAGTAACTAGCAACCTTGGAAGAGCCCAAGCCTGCCAGTCACAGGAGGGCTGACCAAGTTCATGGCTGTAGGTAAGACACATGTAGCTGGATGCTGGGAAGTTAACTCCCAGGTTTGGAGCACAGCTCAGGGCAACAAGTGAAACACAGGGTTAGACCCTGGATCTAAACCTGGCCTGGCCACCCCCTTGCATTGTGGCTTTAGCCAGGCACTGACCATATTAGGCCCCGGCTTTCCCTTTTAGGGTAATCACAAAGCTAAAATGAGATAAAGAATGAAAAACATTTTGTCTGGCACGTAGCAAACTGCTCAGTCAGTCATGGCTGCTGGGAGGGCAGTGGGTAAGTCGTTGCTTCTCTCCAGACTCACTTTTCTCATCTTTATGATGAGGCAACTAAACTCAAGGGATCCCCAAGGGAACTTTTCCATCATTTTTCTGTGCGATTCTGCCCTACAAATTCCTCTAGAGCCAGCCCAACCCTGCTCAGCATCACTAAATGCACCTCTCATGACTCTTGTCCTTTAGGGTTAGGACAAGCAAATAAAACCACAACTTTCACATCTGGGCCCCAAATAACTGTTTCAAACGTACTATCTTAGATAGGTTTCCTAGTCCTGGCTCAGGAGAGGGCTGGACTGGAAGATCTTAGGCTGAGGTGTACATTCCTATTGTCCAGCCAAGTGGCATGTCTCAAGAACAAGTACACAGGTGAACCAGGACCTCAGGTTGTGGCTTGTCAGGCACACTGAGACTGAGACACTCAGCTTCTCTCTAACTGAAGTTTGCACTAAGGGATGTGGAAAATAGGAATCCTTAGCTATGGGTGTTAAAACAAGAAGCCTTTGCAATCTTGGGCTAGAGATACACTGGGTGAAGTTCATACTGGTGATTCACACAGACTTGGGCTTTTCTCTCCCAACAGGGTCTGGTAGGATTGTGTAATCCACCTAGTTAAGTTAGGTGTGGACATTTCTTTTTGGTCAAGGATCAAGCATAAGTGACTGATGGTAGGTACTTTAAAAGTGAGCCAAAACCTGTCACATCATTTTCTAAGATTGTGGCTGCTCTGGGTCCAAATGACTGCAGAGCAGAGCCCTCTTCTTCCTGAAACTAACTCTCACTGGACAGGGAGCTTTGGCTATTTTTGCCACTGAAACCTGGTTGTTATTAAAGTCTAACTAGATTTGTCAGGCTGATATATCTCAGTAGGTCATAAGTTAGAGAGTTATGAAGTTATATGGTGTCTAAGTTAGGAAAATGCCATGAAGTTGGCTTTGAGAAAGGAGAAACAGAGCGGGCCACCACCAGGAGGAAGAGAGAACATGCCCACATCTGAGTTCCAAGGACCTTCCAGAAACCCCTTTTCTCTCCCAAGCTTACACAAGAAAGCCTGTCTCCTAGAAAATAAGGAATCTGACCAGATACTGGTGGTGGGCAGGGGCCCACCCACCCACCATCCTTGGCCCCAAGCATCATCTCTGAGCACTGGGGATGCCCTTAGACTCTCCAGGCTTCTCCCTGGCTTTGTATTCAGTCATTTCTCATTGGAGGTTTGTTGAATGGCTGTTGGAAATTTTCCAAATTAACCAGTCAGAGAAGAAGCATCTGGGAAAGACAGATGACAAAACTAGGCACTTTCCATTCAAAATAGGGCTCCTGTGCTTTCTATGCTAAAGAATGAAAGTGAGGATTTGATAGGTAGAACATGTGATCCATAACTAGTCATTGAACACCTTTTGTATGTAAGGGGCTTAACTAGAGTTTATGGGTTCTGAAAGGTAGGTAAAAATGGACATTATCTCCTTAGGGAAAAGTATCTCTTTGATGTGGGGTTAAAGCACATCATTTAGGAGGTCATTTTATTTTATTATATTTTAAATTTTTTAATGAAACACTGTGAGATACAATTACAGACTTACATTCTTTCATGATTATGTTTCGGTCATACAATGGTCAATACAATGGTCCCTCCACCAGTGCCCATTATCCACCACCAATGTTCCCAGTATTCCTCCCACCACCCCCATCGCATACTCCACCCCACCCCACCTCTGTGGCAGACACATTCCCTTTTACTCTCTCTCTCTCCTTTTGGTTGTTATGGTTTGCAATACAAATAATAAGTAGCAATCATGTTTGGTCTAAAGTCTACTTTCAGCACAAATCTCCCATCCTGAGTGATCCCTCCAAGCATCCTTTGCTTGGTGTTCCCTTCTCTATCTCAGCTGCCTTTTCCCTCAGCATGTGAGGCTGACTTCCAAGCTGTGGAGGAGTCCTCCTGGCCTTTATCTCTACTCTCCTTGGGTGTTAGTCTCCCATTATGTTACTTTATATTCCACAAATGAGTGCAGTCATTCTATGTCTGTCCCTCTCTTTCTGACTCATTTCACTTAACATGATACCCTAAGAGGTCATTTTATAGAACTCATTTTCTCTAAGTCCCTATAGCTGTGTGATCAGGCTTTGTAAGAGAGCTTTCTTTTTTTGTTTTTGTTTTTGTTTTTGTGTCATACCCAGTGTTGCTCAGGACTTACTCCTGACTTTTTATTCAGAGAGCACTTCTAGTGGGGCCTTGGAGTACTATATATGGTGCTGGAGATTGAACCGGGATTGGCTGCATGAAAGGCTCTTGCAAGTAGCCCTACTTGCTGTATAATCTCTCTGGTTCCAAATTTTGTAGGAGAAACTTTCCTGTTAAATATGTTGCCCCTTCCCTCATAAGGACACTTGTTTCCCAGTATCTGGGTTGAGAAAAATTTGGCCTGAACATTGCTTAGTGATGCAAACTGGAGTCCTCCCCTGAATAGCCACAGGGATGTATGTATTCGTCGAAAAAAAAAAAAACCAAACCCTCATTACCCAATAATCACCCCTTGCTGAAACAACTTCACTTCTTACCTGTGTACCGTGATGCCCCCAGTCAGCAGCGCTGACTTGAGTATGAGAAAGGGAAGAATCTATAATTAAGCCCTAAGACAATTGTTTCTTGCCTGGCTGGTGGAATGTAGGGTGTCATGCTCATAGCTTAGCAGACCAGGAACAAGATGCGGCGTGTTTTACTCAGCAAGGGAGCTTGCTTTCTCAAGTCTCTGTGCTCCAAGAGGGCTGAGGTTTTATTTCCAGGGAGGCTTTGGGCTCTGATATGGGGCTGGTGACTCCGACATGGTGCAGTGCCCTGCCTGGATGACTGCTTAGGCAAAATGTTTCCTGGGTTAAAAACCAAAATGCACACTAAGGAACAGGTCCCTGTCTGACTCCTCTTCTCTTTCTCAACAGCAGCAACTATGTACAGGCTCGTGGGGCCTCTGCAGCATGTAGCTGTTTCAAGAATGGCTGTTTCCTCTTGCTGTGTCAGTTTGAAAAGTACTTTCATTGTCTCCTCTCAGGAAAATCCCAGCAAGTGTTAGGATGGTTCTCTCCTTCATACTGGATGAGGAAGCAAGGGCAGGAACCAGGGGATGTCCAGCATGCAGCAGAGGTGGAGGCCACAGGGTGTCCTACTAGCCAGGGCCATCAGTGTCGCACCCCAACTCCTGATCTGGGCTGATGGGAGAACCAGGGAGGAAGCTTGCTTGGGCCCAGGGACTATTTTCACTGCTCGTGTTTCTAGCCTGGAAAAAGACCTTCACAAGGACAGAAAAATTAAAGGACAGATCCATTCCCCCCCCCCTCGTAACTTCAGGGGAGAATTGGAGACAAAGGAGAGAAATCCATAGCTATGTAGTGGATCCTGCTCATAGGTGGAGCAGAAGGAACAAGAAGGACATAGAGATCTTCACTGGAAAATATCCTTGAGGTGGTACCCATGGAATGGCCAGTAGAGGGGATGGGGTGAGGGAGTTTGGGGTGTGGATGGAGAGTGACAGCAGTGTTGGGTGCTGTGTGGCAGCCCTCCAAGGAGAAAGTAATATCAGTACTATTGCTACCATGCCCCTCAATAAAAAGAGCAAGTTAAGCAGAAAGAAATCTAGAAAAGGGAAGGAAATCTATACCTGCTTTTGTGAATGTGTGTGTATGTGTGTGTGTGTGTGTGTGTGTGTGTGTGTTAATTTCTGGTGGGTGCTGGAATGATTGATAGTACAACAGGTTGGGCATTTGCCTTGCACAAGGTTGACCAGAGTTTGATCCCTGGCACCCCCAATGCCCTACCCGCCCCCCCCCCCCATGTCATCCTCTGAGCTCCACTAGAAATGATCCCTGAGTACAGGGCCAGAAATAAATCTTGAATACTGCTGGGTTCAAAAACCAAAACCAACCAAATAAACAAACAAAATGCCTGGTGGGAGGAAGCTTCACAGAGTGAGGTCCTGGAGGGGGTTTGGCATAAGGACATTTAGGGAAACCAGGGAGTGGCTCCAGGTCAGGAGCTCAGGGGCTCCTTGGACCTTAGCCAGGTGGGGTTATCCTGGGGGCCTCCGAGCTTCACCATGGGCTCCATCAGTGCCTCCTGCAGACAGTCATTGTCTGTGACTTGGAACATATCATCCTCGGCTCTCAGATCCCCAGGGCAGAAACACATGTGAAGGAGGCTTCTCAGAGCCACTGCCTTGCCTCCAGCTCTCCTGACATGGCTACAGGGATGCCACCTGGGGGTTTGAGACTCAGATTTCTAGAATGTTCTGCCCAGGCCTCCACTGTCTCTACTACTGACAAGTCAACATCAGGAGAAGGTGACTCAGCTTCGACATACATGGGTGGAGACCATCAGGCCTTGGGCTTTGTGAGGGTCCTTCCTGGTTGGCTTCTCCTCCCTCATTCCTGCTGGGTCCCTGACTGCACTCTCAAGAGAAATGTTCTTGGGGATTTGTCCGGAGGCCCATTTCCATGTCAGTAAGGGAAAGGGAGGTGGGTGCCGAGTGGAGGGAGTTCTGGCTCCTTCCAAGGGCCCTGAGGCTTGAGGAGCGGACACCAGAAGAGATAGGTATTTTTAGAAAGGCCTCTTTCCTCCCCAGCACCTGCTCTGCTCAGTAACTCAAGGGCTACTTAAATGCCAGTGAGATGACCAGGGACAAGGCTGCCTGAGCTCATGTCTGAAAATATCAGCCAGTGAGGCTTCTCTGACTCAGTCTTCCTGAGCTCTTCCAAGGCCTTTTCTTGTCTCTCCCAAGATGGAGGGCTGCGGCAGGTTCTGGTGGAGATGTGGCAGTACCTGCATGGGGAAGAGATTGGAGAAAATCACTTCTTTGTCTACTCGAAGGGCCCCAGCTCAGGCCCAAAGAGTCCCCAAGCTCCCTGATTTCTCTGGTTCCTGCCTGTTAGAGCCCACAGGGAGCACCTGCTTATTTCCCAGAAACAAAGCCCTCTTTGGATAGGCGTCACAGTAGGTGAAGATGTGAGGTAGTGTCCCACTGGTGCTCTTCATCTGATGAAGCACATCATGGCAGCTGGAACCCCAGGGACTCATTATCCCATACAGATGTATGAGCTGGAAATAGAAATGTGTTCTCAAGAAGCCTGGTATGTCTGTGGAGGGCTTCATGCATTCTGGGTCATGAAGGAGAATGAGAATGTCTCTGGAGGTCACTAATCCTGGCTTTGACATCACTCACATAGCCACTGCCAGAGATACAGTTCGCAGCTGAGAAATCCCGGCGTGGAACTTTCTGATGCATTTTTTGTTTCTCTGGTGACTCTCGGTTCTCCCTCAAACTGTGGGAGACCTGGCTATAGAGTCAAGAGATGGTTCCAAAGAAGTGAACAGAACTTAAAGTTGAAACTCTCTTCAAAGTGTCAGTTTCCAGTTAGCTATATGAAAAAGTGCAAACAGTGACTCATTCAGTGGGTGACCTAACTTAGTAAAAGTGACACAGCTTATCTATATGGCTTATGTTAATATGTGGTATAGTAAATTGTACATGATATATTATATACACGTATGTACAAACATGAAGATTTGGAAAGTTACAAGTTGATATGACAAATACCTTTAGTCTTACTATAGAGTTTCTGAGGGCTGGAATTAGGAAGGGATGTGATCAAAGGGATTCTATAGCCATATCTTTAGTTTTTCTAAGTAGAATTAAGCACTGTAGCACTGTTGTCCATCAATTTGCTTGAGCGGGCACCAGTATTGTCTCCATTGTGAGACTTGTTACTGGTTTGGCATATTGAATACACCACGGGTAGCTTGCCAGGCTCTCCAAGAGGGACGGAATTAAAAATATTCTATTTTATTTTATCACACAACTAGAGTGATAAAAATCTCCCATTCCTCATATTTATTTAAAAACATGTTACTGGGTATATTCCAGAACATTCTGAAGACCTTATGTTGTCCCAGTGTTTTAGGGAACGGAGAATCCACATTGGCCTGGCTGCTACCAAAAGTCATCCCTACAAAGGCTCATGGTAATTAAAAAAAATTAGAAAACAAAGTAATAAATACCATCAGCCTCTTCCCCAACTATTCTTAAATGCTTATCATCTTTCTGAGCACTGGAACCTAAAAATTGAGTAGCCCCACATTTTAAGTTTCAAAGTTGCTGCTTATGTTAGACTCAGATTGCTTGCTGCCCGCTGAAACTGCTGTTGCTGTTTTCTTTTTACAAGGCACCCAATAAAATTAGCTTCATTAATTTTACCATGGAGCATTTGGACCAAAAGCAACATGCCCTGAGCTTGTTCGTTAAACAGATCTGCCTCCCTGGTTCCTCACAACTCACAGATAAATCAGGCAAAAGCCAACCTTCCTTCAAAGGATAAGTTTTCCTTACTAGGCAAAGTCAAAAGCATGTGCTGCAGAGACCAAGGGAGGAGAGACTCCAAATGTGGATTTCAGAAGCCCTTTGAGGAAAACACAAATGAAAGAACAGACAGCAAACTATTGCCTCTAATGTTGTGGATGACAGATCAAAAGACATTTTTGAAATACTTCCCATGCTTTCCAAACTTTCAGAAAGGAATACTTTACTTTTATAATAATGATATATCAATAAAAGTTTTAAAAAGCTCCTCAGCAAGGATGCCTGTGGATGTGAGGGTGAGATCTCCCAGAGGGACAGCATTGATAGAGGTTGTGTTTATCACTGAATTATCTCTGAGATTGCTTGTCCTAGACTGCCTGCTTCCTGTTTTTGTGTCAGGGGCTATTCGTGTCCTTGTCTTCACCCCTCTCCTAGCAGGAATACTTCTAGAATACAATCCAGTTTCCCCACCAGCACTGGGGGCCAGGCTTCTCCTGGGGGATGATAGCAGCCGACTGAATAGACTCTCAATTCAGACAGGGACCTGGGTTACCCACTAGGCAGTCTTGCCTTTTCAAATGTCTAATGGGTGAGTCCCACCGCATTTGCTTAGAGGGAACTGATGGTTCACAGTGTTAAGGAGGAGGAGGAATATGTTTTGGAGGGTCTTAGCAAGGAGTAGGACCTAGAAGACTCTTCCAGATCTGATAATCTAGTAGTTCCTATTCTTCCCAGATGTACATCTTTGTCCTGATAAACTGATTATTTATTTTTTGTGGGGGAGGGTTAAACCAGGTGCTGCTTAGGGGTTACTCCTGGGTCTGTGCTCAGGTATTATTCCTGGTGGTACCTGGGATGCCTGGGATCGAACCTGAGTTGGGCGCCTGCAAGACAAATGCCTTGCCAGCTATACTATCTCTTCAGTCCTGTACCAAATTTGAACTGTAACAAATAGTTAACATGTTGCATGGAAGACTGAAGACTAAGGCAAATGTTTCCCAAACTGCCAAGTGAGGGGGTATTTCCAGCTTGGAAGCAGTGACTGGTCACTCGGGATCCATTCATTCTGGCTTTGAGGATCATAGTGATTTAATAGGCACACATGCATTGCATTCTCTCCTGCAGGGAGGGCCGTGTTCCATCACAGCACAGACCTGGCCCTTGAAAACTAATTTCCTGGACCACCGACTGTTTGTGATTACCACTGTTATTACAGAATCTTGAAATTCCTGCCTATGTCCCAAACGCCACCCATGGGGAGTGTTTGTAATGGCATTCTGCATCCTGGGTCAGCTCACGGGAGAAGGGGAGAGTAAGGGAATGTAAACTCAGCTTTGCCTTTAATGGGTGTGAGGGGACGATTTGGGGGACAGAGATGGAGGCAGGAAGCTGCGTCTGGTTTGCTTACAATGTACCTTTTTTTTTTTTTTTTTTGCTTTTTGGGTCACACCTGGTGATGCACAGGGGTTACTCCTGGCTCTGCACTCAGGAATTACTCCTGGTGGTGCTCAGGGGACCATATGGGATGTTGGGGCTCGAACTCGGGTCGGTTGCATGCAAGAAAAACGCCCTACCCACTGTACTATCGCTCCAGCCCCATGTACCCATTTTTGATCCTCACTGCAAATCCAAGAGGAAGAAACTGTTCCTCGAGCGTGCGCATGTGTGTGTGTGTGTGTGTGTGTGTGTGTGTGTGTGTGTTTAGTGCTCAGGAATCACTCCTGGCCTCCGGGCTGTATTCTCAGAGGTCACTCCTGGCTCTGTACTCAGTGCTCAGGGATCACTCTGGGCCATGCTTGTGCTTGGGGGGCCATAGGCCAGGGGTCAAACAAGACTAGTTGTATGCACTGGTTAAGATGGGTAGATGTCTTAACCCCTGTACTATCTCTCTGGCCCCCTTATTTTTATGGATTAAGAGGTTTGGTTGAGCATAATAGAGGTAGAGCCTTTTAGCATGTACAATGTGATTTTTAACCTATTTCACCCTCAAGAAACCCCATTTTGTGATACATTTTCTATAGCTCAGTTTTCCAGTTTTACACAGATCATGCAGGGCAGGGTAGGACAGAGATTCAGAATTCTGCTCTCATTCCTGAGCCTTGCACAAGTCCACAGACCTCTGCAGCCTCCTGGCCCTCTGCACCAGGGATATTGCCATCTCTGGCTCATCCTGGCTCTGCGGCGGGGCAGTAGCATGCATTGTGGATAAACTGCAGAGATAACGCTGCATAGATAAATAAATGCAGCTGGGCAGGGCTGGAGAGATGGTACAGAGGGTAGGGCACTTGTCTTGCATGTGGCCAACCTGGATCTGATCCCTGGCATCCTATATGGTCCCTTGAGCACTGTCAAGAGTGATCCCTTAGAGAAAAGCTGGGACTAAGCCCTGAGCATCATCAGGTGTGGCCCAAAAAGCAAAATAAAAAAGTTAATGCAGCTGTGAAGAATGCCTGTAGGTAATCCACAGGAAATTGGAAAGTATTCCTGAGACTTGTGAACTGAAATCCAGAGAGATGGAAGAGAGGAACAGGTGAAGTTTGAGATGTTGTCAATTAGTTCTTGTTGGGGGGGGGTTTGGTGGACAAGCACAGTCTATTCAATTTTATCTTTTTAATTTAATTTTTTTAGTATTTTGGGCCACATCTAGTTGTGCTTAGGGCCTGCTCCTGGCTCTGCACTCATAGATCACTCTTAGTGGGCTCAGGGAACCATATGGGTGCCCAAGATCAAACCTGGAATGGACACGTGCAAATTAAGTGCCTTACCCTATGTACTGTAGATTCATAGGCCCTGACAGGCACAGTCTAAAGGAAGGACTGGACAGGGCCCATGCCTTGGGGAGCAGTAGTGTCTGGGGAAAGGTGTCAGTCCTTGGTGTATAGGAGATTGTGAGGCTGTAAGGCTAGGGAGTCTGCAAAGCAAGTGTCTTCCCCACTGAGCAATCTTGACAACCCCAGAGAATGACCTTTATGAGTCACTTCAATAAATCATCCAAGCTATCCTTATCTGGCCTCACTTTACCCCCTTACAGGATAAGTTATATAAATCATTAAACCTTGTAAAGAGAGATTTCAGTTCATCATACTCACTTTATAGCTGGGGAAACTGAGACACAAGGAGAAGAAAATGACTTGGCCGGCAAGAAAACAGACTCCATCCCCGAGAGGCATTCTCCTGCTCTCCTTTACCTCTCATAAGTCTCCTGTGCTCTGAAGGATGTTGTGAGTTGTGGGCTGGTCACTGGATGCTGGGTGGGAGGGATGCAGTAGCACAGGTGAGAGAGTCACTTGATGAGGGATAGTGCCCACCCCACCCCCACCCCCGCTTCCCCATCTGGGGTACAGACATCCACCGCCTGGATAGTCTACATGCCTTTCTGGAGACTAAACATTTTCACAGTTCCATTGACCCAAGGGTTATTATTTTCTGGTTGGAAAAATGGAAAATCCCTAAAGCTGGTAAGAAAAATAACTTCAGCTGTACACATCTCAAGATGAAGATTCCTCAGAAAGTGAGGAGAAAGAGAGAGAGAGAGGGTGAGAGAGCAAATGCATACTTTAAGTAAATACAGAAGGTTTCTTCTGGGACCCCGCCGCTCATGTCAATGAGCCTGCAGGGGAACCCCAAGTCATCCGGGGTCCCCTGCCTGGCCAAGGCCATCAGCAGCTGCACCCTCTAGAATCTGAGCTGGGGAGAGTAGTCTTCAGTGGAGGACACCCCTACTCACCCTCCTGAACCCTTCCCTATAGACAAAGTCAGCCTATTTGGATTACTGATCCTTTATTTATTGATTTATTTTTAAATTTATTTTTATTGATTACTTATTGATTCTTTATTCTTTATTTTTTGATTCTTTAGTTATTGATGCTTTTTTCTTCTGGTTGTAGGGCCACACCTGGCAGAGTCAGGGCTTAGTCCTGGCTCTGTACTCAGGGGTCATGTTTCGAAGTGCTCTGAGAATCATATGCAATGTGGGTGATCACACTGGGGTTGGCAGTATGCAAAGCAAATGTCTTAGCCCTGGTTCTCCCTCTCTGGCCCTTGGTGACTTATGTTTACACTGCTCTTTTAAAATATTCCTGCCCACACCTGCAGGCACCTGCCCACACCTGCCCACCCCTGCCAGCACCTGTCAGTATGTGGCCACCCTACCCACACCTGTTGGTACCTCCCTGCACCTGCTGGTACCTGCCCACACCTGCTGGTATCTGCCTGCCCTTGCCCACACCTATTGTGTCTGAGGGTTGTTACAAAGCAGGTACTATCAGCTGAATGTTGCTTCCATGTGCCATGACCCCATCTAGGGTGGAAAAAGTTTAAACAATATTTTCTTCAAAATAAATTCTTTATGATTCATGATTAGTAAATGATCTAAAAAAGCCTGTTCCAAAAACCTATAAGCACAAAATTTCCCTGGTGGAAAAGAGTAGTGGCAGACAAAGCAGAGGCAGCGCTCTAGACTTGGTTTGGGAGACTCCATATTGGATGAAGTCACAGGTGGCCAGTCTTCCTGTGCCAAAATGTTTGGGATTGTGTGAGGAATGGCTCGTGCAGATGAGAAGGACTAAGCTTCACAGCAAATCTACTTTGTCAACAAGTAAAGGAGTGTCCCTGCACCCCCAGGGTCCTTTACTTGTACACTGAGATACTCATTTTATAGCATCTGGGCACAGAGAAGACTTGGTGACTTGGGCTGACCCCCTCCCTCCAACATGTGTACCCAGGAAGGGCAGGGGCCAAGGGTGATCTGGGCCCTAGGGATCCTTGAAGACCAGAGAGGCAGGTTGGCATGGGGTGACTGGAGGGAGAACAGAAGACTCAGGAAAGGTGAAGAACAGGGCCCAGAGCTGGACCTGAGTGGGACTGTGGAACCTGGCAGAGGAACCAGGGTCAGAGGTGAAGGGCCAGGGCCAGAGTGTTCCCATGGCAGAGAAATGCCTGGTGTGAAAACAGAGCTGCACCCACACAGCCACTCGCTGTCCTGAGAGAAGCAAAGCTCAGTTTCAGAGTGTTTGGCTGCAGTGTTCCAGTACCAGGCAGCATGGTGCCCAGGCTCCTGCGTTCCCTGGAAATGAGGGCCACCCATCTTCTTCCCACCCAAGCCCCTAGCTCCTTCTTCTTCAGGACAACCAAGCCTCACTGGTAACTGGAGCTTCCCTCTGTTGCCTCCTAAATTCTAGATACTCTTCCTTTTGCTCCTGGAGTTTTTGTGAGAAAATGCTTCCCGTCAGTACAGGCCCAATCAGGGTTCCAGGAGGAAGGCATCAGGAAACCAGGACGGCAGGAGGCTGATCTACAAAGAGGGTTGGTTGTCCGCTGTCCTTGCACACCAAGTCTGTAGTCGGAAGGGCAAGGCCTTCCCTTTTAGTAACTTGATTTTTCATTTGTCCTCACCTTCGCATGCTCTTGATTTTAAATGAATCTGCCTCCCAAGTCAACATGAAGGATGAATATAAAGCTTCCTGGATGTTATAGGTAGGCCAGCAGTGTGCACATCAAAGGCTTAGGGTTTGTTTTCTGTTGTAAAATGCTGCCTAGCCACCAAGAGTAACTTAAGATCCCAGCCTTAACTTGTGGGAGCCCAGGAGCCCCCATGTTGGACAGGAAAGGAGCTGGAAGTAGACTCTCCCTCTGCGAGAGGAGGCTGGCTCCGCATGATTGTTCTGCTCACATAAGAGAAGAAAATATCTAACTTAATGTGACTTTGCTTGTATCTCAGTGCTCAGTCTAGCCCGGCCTGCATGGGACAAGCCATGCATTAGTGTGGGCAGTCGCTTTTCCACACACCTCTGGGCCCTCCAAAGATGCATTGGGTCTTTCTCCTTGATTCACAACCACCCAGAAGGACCCGCTAGTGTGTTTCCTCAGAAACTCTCATGTTCTAATGAGGCTCAGATTTTACTCTTGCCCAGTTGTAAAAAGGTTTGTCAGTAGACGTCAGTGTGGATAGATGAGGCTGGAGGTTGCCTGTTCAGAGAGGAAACATTGCACCATAGATGAAATTCCCTTTTAAGCCCTCCCTTGGACAACTTTCCCTAATCTCTCCCACTCCCTTATAGACAGAATTAATCACTGCTTTGTCAATGACTTGAACACAAGTTATTTTTTACACATGTCACATTATAGTACACAATTTTGAAGCAGGTTCATATTTGTTTCTGGGTGAGGTTGAAATCTTAATTGTCCACTGGGTAAACTTCACTGTCCCTCTGTTCTTGATGTTTCTAGGGTTGCAGGCAGAATCGACCTATGGGTGGGGCAGCCTGTTCGGGGGTGGACAGACCTGGATGTAAGTTTACACTCATGCTCCCCTCTCCTCCCCCTGGGAACTTTGGGACTGTCCTGAAGTCTCTGGGTCTCAGTTTATGCATCTGCAATGAGGGTGACATTCCCTGGGAGGTGCCGTGTTTGTGACTGTCTTTGTAGCACCCAGTCCTTCACTCACTCGTCCCCTATGCAGCCCTCTAGATAGTGGAAGTATTACATCTCTGGTTGGGCCCAACGCTGACCACTTGCTTTGGTGCCCACAGTGGGGAGGAGGGCTCTGGGCCTAGTTGTCCTTGAGTAAATGCAGCTCTTTCTTTAAGGGTAGTTCTCTCTGGTAAACTCTTCCTTAACTAGTGGGTAGGTGGTGCAGCCTGTCTACAGACCCCTCTCATCAAACCCGAGTGTCCAAGTAGGCATGTAGCCTGAGACCCACTTCAGGGGCCTGGAGTTTCCCTCTACCCTGGGGAGCTCAGCCATTGTTGGCTGTCAGCTGGGGACAATGTGTGTGTGTGTATGTATGTGTGTCTGTGTGTGTCTGTATGTATCTGTGTGTATCAAGTGTGTCTGTGTGTGTCTCTCTGTGTGTCTGTATGTATCTGTGTTTATGTGTGTGTATGTATGTGTGTCTGTGTGTGTGTCTGTGTGTGTGTTGGGGGGAAGCAGGGAGGGCTGCCACAGTACCTGAGCCTCTTAGTCAACTGCACTGGCCCCAACATGCATTTGCCTCTGCTCCCTGTGGCCCCAATGGTGCCATATTTGCTCCTTGGGCCTCTGCAGCCCTTGTTCTGTGCTGTCAATGCCGCAACCCTCCACACACACTTTATTCCATATTTAGTGTATCCACTTGTGGCTGATTAGTTCATGCTTGCCTCCTTCCCCTTTCATGATTCTGCTGGCTGTTGGGCTGACCTGGGGAGGAGCTTCCAGCTGACTGGGTACTCAAACACTGTTTGACACCATGCTGAAGGGGGTGGCACACCAGGCTGTGGTGCTCCCACACTTGGCCATGTTCAGGTGCTTGTGGCATGGCAGGTGCTTGTGGACAGGAGCTGACTCAACGACCAACCATCTGAATGAACCATTGTATTTGTAGCTAATTTGCTGACAAGACTTGGAGGTGAGAGAGAGGAGAGGTATGTAGGAGAGCAACAAGCACTGGAGCAGTTCCTGACACAGTCTTTCCCAGGGTGGCACAGACCTCTCAGCGCCTTCCAGAACCTTCCAGTAAGTGTTTCCTCCAGAATATCCCAAACAGTACATTTGCTGATAGATCCCAAACTCCCAGTAAACCTGGAGCTTCCTTCTCTTTTCATGCACAGTGGTGTTTGCAAGGAAGCCTTCTGGTTTCAGATTTTCATATATTTTCCTCTTGTGAAAACCAGGGATTTGCAAACAAAGCTTCATTAGGAGTCAGTCACATTGATGTATGACTATTTATCCATAGCTTGCCTAACACTACAAAAGGAGAGTTGAGTAGTTTAACATGTTGGATGTGATTTGCAAAGCTGAAAGTACTTGCTCACTGGCCTTGTAAGGGAAAGTTTGCTGGCTCCAGAAAGAAACAGGTGCATTGTTGGATCCATACTGGAGAGTCAGAGAGACTATTGGCTGTCTGTTCTCTATAGAGGAGAGTGAGACCTGTGCCCATATCCTCCCTCCCCCCCACCCGCCCCCCTGCAAGGACTTTCCAAGAAGACAGAAATAGCTCACCAAATCCTGGCCCAATTGCCAATAGAGATCAATCCTCCTATATTCATTTTCTAGAGCTGTGTAATAAATAGCTCCAAAACTTGAGACCACAGCAGTAATTATCTCTCAGTGTCTAGTTAATCCTAGATTGACTTAGTTGGTGGTTGTAGCTCGGGTAATTCTTGAAGTTGCTGTCACAATATTAGCTGGCTCTGCGGCCACCTGAAGGCTGGTGCTGAAAGATGTGGTTCTTGGTGGCTCACTCAAAAGGCTAGTGTCAGTGCCAGACTCTGACTGGACTGTCAGTTTCCCAGTGGGCCTTATCTAAGGGTTCCTACAACATGGCAACTGACTTCTGCAAGAGAAAGCAAGCAAGATGTTTCTGTGACTTTTTTTTAATGTTTGTTTTGGGGCATGTCCAATGGTACTCAGGACTTACTCCTGGATCTGTGCTCTGGCATCATTCCTGGCAGGACTTGGGGGACCATATGGGATGTCAGGGATCAAACCCAGGTTGGCCATGTACAAAGCAAGTATACTTTATCCACTATACTATCTGACCTGTGGGGCATCTTATTGGCTACACAGTGAACAGGAAGGGGCTACACACAGGATAAACATCTGAATACACTTTTGAAGCATCCAGAAACACCACAACCTCACCTCAAATCAGGTACTTGAGAAGCAGAGGTATTTTTGACAGATAAAATGATAGCTTCTCCCCTAGGTCTCTGGACAGTGGGAGGAGACGCTGTAGCAAGGCAGTCTGGAGAACGGAGCTCATCCCGGACCTGCCCCTTGATCTCCCGTGTGACCAGGTGTGATGCTGTAGCCCCTGTCCCCTCTTATCCATGAATAAGAAATGACTTGGAACGTGGATCTACATGCATCAGGGCCTGGCACCTACCATTTGGAGCCTTCTTGTCTGTAGAGGTCTTTACTTTCCTCATCTGGAAAAGGGGATCAGTAATACTACTGTCCTCTCCAGGGTGAAATTAGGACCAAGGAGCTTGCCCATGTACAGTTCCCAGTGCAGGGAAGGGACTGGCTGTACAAGCAACACCACTAGCTCCAGCCTCTAGAGCTCTGATTTCATACTGATCCAAGCTGAGAATGAGGCACTTTTTGTTTTACTCTAGTCCTTGGTTCAGACATCTCCCGAACCCTGTGAGACTTGCTCTGAGCTGCTCTGCTCAGATCTCTGGGACAGGCCAGACTGTCCAGTTTCTTTCTCCCCAGGTGGCTGTCAAGGCACTGGTCTGTCTGTGAAATCAGTAAACCCAGTGACTGCCTGAAATCAGAAACCCAGCAACCAGAACCACTCATGCCTCAAGCTGGGTCCAATTGGGACAGCTGTGCAAGAATGTGTGATCACAAGGTGGCAGGGACAGGAAGGACCTTGTACTTCATTCATTCTTGATCTTTCCCCAGCCCCCGGGGTCATTGGCCTTCCCTGTAGAAGGGAGGGTCAATGAAACAACTGGCCTGTGGAACAATGGGCTGAAGATTCCACCATCCAGCATCCAGCTCGTGGGAGCAGTCTGGGATGCTGTCCACACCTTTGCTTTTGATCCCCATACACACTTTATGACCAAATCACTGTGTGAGCTCTCCAGCTTTGCCTGTTAGAGATGGTGGGGCAGAAATCTGTCACCCCATTCTCCTCTGCCTCGGCAGGATCCCTGAGTGTTCCACATACTCATTGGCCCCCAGACTATCTCCCACTTCTCCTGGCCTCCACCAAATGTCAAAATCCTTTCAGGGCGCAGATACCTCTGGACCCTCTTCCTTTCCCTGCAGCATTCCCTTCCCAGACCACTGACTCCCAGATGGGGTGACATTTCTCCAGGTTAGTGTGTCATCTTCCTGCTCTCCGGAGCACTCCTCCACTCCTATTCATTGCATGCAAGACCTTCTCATTTTACTCTCCCACTGTTTACTTTCTCTCATCCCACACTCTCCTAGGCTTCTGGTCAACTCACTTCCTACCTGACAACTGGGATCCTGGACCACACCAGCCCTTCTAGTGTTCCCAAACCATTGGCACCCTTACTTCTTCAAGGTATCAAACCTCATCTGCCTACTCTCTGCCCATCACCCAAAATGTGTAGTCCCCCAAATCCCAACCTTTCATGTACCTCCTACTGGCCATCATTTCCTGTGCTTCCACAGTGATATTTTGGTCTCTGCATGATCTCATCAGTGTGCTAACTTCATTGGACTTTCTCTCTGTCTCAGGTCAATGTTCTTCAATCTTTTAACACCCGTGGATTGGCACCTATCCTGGCACTCCCATGGATCAGAGAATCTAACCACTGTGGTAGACCAGTGGCATTTACCCTTTTTCCCCCTTTTCTTTCTTTTTTCTTTTTCTTTTTTTGTTTTGGGCCAGGAGTAATAGCACAGGGGGTAGGGTGTTTGCCTTGCACACAGCTGACCTGGGTTTGATTCCTCCGTCCCTCTCGGTGAGCCGGGCAAGCTACCAAGAGTATCGTGCCTGCACAGTAGAGCCTGGCAAGCTCCCTGTGGCGTATTCAATACGCCAAAAACAGCAACAAGTCTCACAATGGAGACATTACTGGTGCCCGCTCAAGCAAATTGATGAACAATGGGAAGACAGTGCTACAGTGCTTGTTTCAGGCCACACTTGGCACTGCTCAGGGTTAACTCCTGGCTCTGCACTCAGGGATCACTCCTGGCAGGATTAGGGGACCATATGGGGTGTTGGGGATTGAACTCAGGTTGGCCTTGTGCAAGGTAAATGCCTACCCACTGTACTATCATTCTGGCCCCAGATTTCACCCTCTCTACCTCTGCAGACCAGCACTGGATAGTGGATGAGTGGCTGAAGAATCATTTTAGATCTACTGGACTCACTCCAGTGCACGTACCTCCAGGTCCTTATTCCTCCCCACTTTGCCCAGTTATGTATGTACTTAGTAGAGGGCAGTTTTGAAGACAAAGATTCCAATGATCCAGGATTCGGTTTGGACATGAGGGTGGTGGTTCCAAATACCTTAGGGCAGGGAGTGAGGCACACATTCATGTTTCTGTTTTATAGACAGGGTGCTAATGCTCCAAGGACTGTAATGGCCTCTCTAGCCTTGCCCAAGGCAGACCCTCAGACTCACGTCTCCAGGCCCTGAGTCCAGTTCATCTCTTGAAGGCAGCCCTTCTAGGAGATCAGGGATATGAATGTGAGTGGGAGCTGGGGGTGGGGCCCAGCAGGGGGAGAGTGTTTCCCAGCAAGGCTGAGGCAGGAAAGAAGGTGAACCAGAGCCAGAGGGCCCACAGTGCTCTCAGGCGTCCTGTAGAAACTGGGGAATCCTCCAAGGCCTCCTTGCAGAGGTATGCAGGCTTCAAAATGCAAAACCAGATGCCTCTGGAAGAGTATCTGAAGCAAAAATCTCCAGCCTCCCAGCCCTCTGCAAACCCAGTTTCTTTCCTTGTTGGGTCTCAGGACGCAGAGGGTCTGCCTTGCTTTACACATCAAAGACAGCACCAGGTTTCCCCAGACCTGCTCTCAGAGGTTTTAACCAGCCGCTGACAATAAAATCACTTTCAAATAAAACCCAAGACTCAATATTCAGCAGGAAAGGGATTAAGAGATCAGTCAGCCAATGACATCATGCTATTTTTCTTGGCCCTTCCCCAGCACAAGTGTGAGGAGTCTGGGCGTGGAGGGAGGACACATATTTTTTCCTTTCAACGGACCTGGTTGCTCTGAGTCTAGGTCTGGAAAATCCGGGGAGCTGGAGGTTCTGGTGTAGGGCTGTCTCAGTAGGGGGTGGTACCCAGTAAGGTCAGGCATGCATTTGCCTGAGGAGGCAGGTCAGCCTGTAGGGCGGAACTTATTGCCCCGTTTGTTTATCTGGGATCTCAGACCATGAGAAAGGAAAGTCCCTACTTGGTGACAGACCCTTTCCTTGGAGAAAGGTGCCCTCCAGAGGGGACAACATTTGTACAGCGTGTGAGTGGTGGCTGGCCAGAGGTCAGGCTTGACCATACACCCAGTCCCTGGCTGATGGCCGCTGTGAGGACCAAGGGAGGCCTACTGCAGAGTTTTCGACACAGGTCCCCTGGCAGCTAGGACCTCTGGCTTCCCACAAGATCATCCTCTAGGTAGCTGCTGCCTGAAGAAGACAGAAGGAAGCTTGCGAGTCTTGGAGTCTCTGGGCTGTGTCTCCCCAGGCTCTAAACAAGCAACAGGGAGTAACTTTTTGTTTGTTTGTTTTGTTTTATTTTGGGGCCATACTTGGTGATGCTCAGGGGTAATACTGTACAGGAGTAATTACTTGGGAGAGGCTTGGGGGACCATATGGAGTTCTGGGCATAGAGCCTGGGTTACCTATGTGTAAGGCAAGTACCTACCTGCTGGACCATCACTCCAGCCCCCAAACAGGAGTCTCTTTTTACAAAGAATGTGTATTTATTTATTGTGCTCTGCTTATTATTTTCTTACTCATTATTTTTTTTTATTTATCATGTGTGTATGTGCACATTTATCTATTTATTTGGTCTCCCAAGCAGTGCTCAGGGGCCAGAAATCTTTTCCAGTGCTACTTGGCCAAGCAACTAGATGGTCACTGTCCAGTCTTGGTGTTGGGTGTTGCTAGAGCCAAATGATGCCTATGGGCTCTCAGGATTACTACTAGAAGTGCTAGGGGTGCAGATAGTACCAGGGTTGGCATCTGGGGCCTCACACAGATGAGACCTACACTCTAATCTCCGTGCTATTTCCCCAGCACATGGAAAATCTGTGCTAATTTATAATCTGAATTTCAACTGGCTGTTCCTTGTCTCATGCCCAGTCCCTCAGCTTCTCATGATAGTTAAACGTGGATTGAATAAGGACACAAATATACATCAACTCTCTTCTCTCCTGACAGGTGTGAGTACCACATTGTGATGTGCCCCAAGTCTTAGTTGACTTTGGGTGACCCAGACTCAAGAGCCTTCCCAAATTTCCTACTGAATCCCCAAAACCATTCAGACACTGGTGCCTTTCCCCCAGGATAACTTGTCCATCCCCTGGTCTATCTCATTTTTTTCCTCCTTCCTCCCCATGATTTATCTACATCTGTCAAAAATCCTTGTGACATGCCACATGTCTGAAGTCCTTTCCAGGTGAGAAGCTCTGCTAGGTCTCCTCAGCACCTTTTCCTGGGTCCAAGAGTTGGAGGACAGCTCACATTGTGGAGGGTGAGAAACCAGGGCAATACCTAAGGCCAATGGCCAAGTAGATAACTCCAAAGGCCTTAACCAAGTCAGATCACTCTGCAAATCCTTGCCTTTTCTGTAACATTCTTGTCACTTGATAAGTAGCACAAAAACAATTTTTCTATTAAACACACATACACACACACACGAACACACAAAGAGCCTTTTTTTCCTATATAGAAAAAGTAGCATTAGCTTTATACTTTCTCTAATTTGCATGCAGACCCAATAAATAATTGGTCATATCTTTATTTATTTATTTATTTTTAATGTAGGAATACCGCTATTTATTTTTTAAATTTTTAGATAATTTCTTTTTTTTTACAGTTACAGATTTATACATTTTTGTGCTCATGTTTCCCCCATACAAAGTTCGAGAACCCATCCCTTCACCAGTGCCCATTCTCCACTACCAGTAAACCCAGCATCCCTCCCACCCTCCCCAGTCCCATCTCCCCCCACCCCACACTGCCACTATGGCAGGGTATTCCCTTTTGTTCTCTCTCTCTAATTAGGTGTTGTGGTTTGCAATAAAGGTGTTGAGTGGCCATTGTGTTCAGTCTCTAGTCTACATTCAGCATGCATCACCCTTCCTCCGCATGACCTCTGACCACATTTTACTTGGTGTTCCCTTCTCTGAGTTGCCCAGAATGAGAGACCAGCCTCCAAGCCATGGAGTCAACCTCCTGGTACTTATTACTACTATTCTTGGGTGTTAGACTCCTAGTCTATTATTCTATATTCCACAGATGAGTTGCAATCTTTCTATGTCTGTCTCTCTCTTTCTGACTCATTTCACTTAGCATGATACTTTCCATGCTGATCCACTTATATGCAAACTTCATGACCTCATTTTTTCTAACAGCTGCATAGTATTCCATTGTATAGATGTACCAAAGTTTCTTCAACCAGTCATCTGTTCTAGGGCACTCGGGTTTTTTCCAGATTCTGGCTATTGTAAACAGTGCTGTGATGAACATATAAGTGCAGATGTCATTTCGACTATACTTTTTTGCTTCTCTGGGATATATTCCCAGCAGTGAATACCGCTATTTATTAAGCTATTGATTAAGCTGATTGAATTGGGCATGTACTCATTACTTTAAAAATTTTTTAAATTTAATATTCATGAGATAGACCATTACAAAGCTCTTCATAATTGGGTTTCAGTCATCCAGCACCCATTCCTCCACCAGTGTACATTTCCCACCATCAATGTCCCCTGTTTCCCTACCATTATCCCCCAATACCCAACCCCCACCTCTAGCCTCCCTCTATGGGAAACTTTCATTCATGCTCTCTCTCTCCTTTTCCTTTTGTGCATTATGGTTTGCAATACAGGTCACTGAGCCATTCTTAACTTAGTCCTATATTAAGTTTTTCCCTGGCTGGGGAGTTTCCTTCGCTTCTATTTTCTATAAACTTTTCTATGTTCTAACTCTGAGTTTGAGCATCAGTATTATTCAATATGTTTGTTCTTGAAAATATTCAGGAACTGTGGATGGACCCAGAGACCCACCATCACACGCCTGCATCATTACTGGCCTCAGTTGGAGCCCCCTGGTTTCCCTTATTCCTGGTAGCAGCAGCGGAATTTCTTTCCCTCTGGCACCAGTCCAGCCCCCAGGAGACAGAAATAGGATCTGAATAATACAGGGACACTCGAGCTTTCGCCACACCCAAAGATATTTATTTTAAAATTTAAAAAATAGCTCTAGTGGCTATCTTGTATCCCTGTGTATGTGTGCCTAATCTCAGCTGGTCCGCCGAGATCGCCTGAGCGCCAACCCTTAGTCCCCCGCACGGCCCCATTTCCGCTCCAGTAAGATGAAAGAAATGATGAACCAAGAGAAGCTCACCCAACTGCAAGCCCAAGTGTGCACTGGTGGGAAAGGAACTGCTTGAAGAAAGAAGAAGGTAGTTCATAGAACAGCTACAGCTGTTAAGTAAGTAAGAAACGTCAGTTCTCCTTAAAGAAGTTAGATGTAAACAATATCTCTGGTATTGAAGAGGTGAATATGTTCACAAACCAAGGAATGGTGATCCACTTTAATAACCCTGAAGTTCAAGCATCCCTGGCAGCAAACATAGTCACCATTAGGGGCCATGCTGAGACAAAGCAGCTGAGAGAAATGCTTCCCAGCATCTTATACCAGCTTGGTGCAGACAGTCTGACTAGTTTAAGGAGACTGGCAGAAGCTCTGCCTAAACAATTGGTGGATGGAAAAGCACCACTTGCTACTGGAGAGGATGATGATGATGAAGTTCCAGATCTCCTGGAGAATTTTGATGAGGCTTCCAAGAATGAGGCAAACTGAACTGAGTCAACTTCTGAAGAGGATAAAACTTGAAGAAGTTACTGGAAGCTGCTATTTTATATTATGATGACTTTTAAAAATCTTGTTCAAGGGGTTCCCCTGTGGCCACCCGGACATCGACGTCCAGCAGCCGCCCCACCCCGAGTCCTGTGACCCCTGCCTTCCCGGCTGGCTTCCTAATACCGGCTCTCTCCTCAGGTAATCAGACCACTCCCGGCCATGCCTCCCTGGGTCCCCCCGGTTCCCACGTGGCCACCCTGACATCCGATGCCCAGAAGCCGCCCCACCCTGTGTCCCAACTGTCAGAGGAAATCCTCCGAGCCCAAAGACAATGGTGGGACATAGTGAAAAAACTCAACGAAATGAACACCTCACCAAGAGTACTTTATCCGGCTAAACTCTCACTCAAACTTGAAGGAACCATACACTATATCTCGGATAAACAACAGCTCAGGAACTTCATAGACTCAAAACCAAACTTAAAAGAAGGTCTAAAGGAGCGACTGTACGACAAGGAGGAACCCCATAAGAACAACAAACCCCACAGAAAGATGACACAAAACCCCATCACAATAATCTCTCAATGTCAACAGCCTAAATGCACCTATCGAGAGACACAGAGTGGCAAAATGGATCAGGAAATTAAACCCAACATTCTGCTGCCTGCAAGAAACACACCTGAACAAACAGAGTAAACACAGAGTCAAAGTCAAAGGATACAAAACAATCCTGCAAGCAAAAAACTCCCTTAAAAAAGCTGGAGTGGCCATCCTAGTATCCGACAACATAGATTTCAGGTTAAGATTAGAAGGGACAGGGAAGGTCATTTTCTGTTTATCAAGGGATATGTACAACAGGAGGAAATCACACTCTTAAATGTATACACACCTAATGAACGACTGGCTAAATATTTAAAACAACTCCTAACAGACTTTAAAGAGGACATCACTAACAGCACAATAGTAGTCGGAGACTTAAATACCACCTTATCACCTCTCGATAGATCAACAATAACAAAACTCAGCAAGGAAACACTGACTCTGAAAGAAGAAATTGAAGAGACAGGGCTTTACACCCCCCCAAAAAAGAATACACATTCTTTTCCAGTGCACATGGAACATTTTCCAAAATAGATCATGTACTGGGCCCCAGAACATACCTCAATAGAATCGGAAAAATATAAATTATATCAACCATCTTTTCAGACCACGATGTGCTGAAGATAGAAGCTAACCACACACAGACACGAAGAACCAAATCAAACACCTGGAAATTAAACAACTCAATGTTGAACAATAAGTGGGTCAGGAAGGAAATCAAAGAAGAAATCAAAAGATACTTAGAAACAAATGAGAATGAAGATATGAGCTACCAAAACATATGGGACACAGCTAAAGCCGTGTTAAGGGGAAAATTTATAGCACTCCAAGAATTTTTCAGGAAGGAAGAAAGGGCCCACATAGATAGCTTCATTTCACGGCTTAAGTCCTTAGAAAAGGACCAGAAAAAGGAACCCAAACCAGACTGAAGGAAAGAAATAATAAAATTAGAGCAGAAATTAATGACATGGAAACCAAAAAAACAGTCTGAAAGATCAATGAAACAAAGAGCTGGTTCTTCGAGAAAATAAATAAGATTGATAAACCGCTAGCAAGACTCACAAAGAAAGAGAGAGAACACTAATAAATCAAATCAGAAATGAAAAGGGGGACATCATAACAGAAATCAGTGAGATTCAAAAGATCATTAGAGACTACTTTGAAGGTCTATACGCCACAAAGCAAGAGAACCTAAAAGAAATGGATGAATTCCTTGATTCCTACAATCTCCCGAGACTGAACAAAGAAGACTTGGAATATCTGAATAGACCCATTAATATTAAGGAAATTGAAACTGTAATCAAAAATCTCCCCAAAAACAAAAGCCCAGGCCCAGATGGATTCACTGGCAAATTCTTCCAAACATTTAAAGAAGACCTGTTGCCAGTTCTCCTCAAGCTTTTCCAGGAAATTGAAAAAACAGGAACTCTCCCAAACAGTTTCTATGAAGCACACATCTCCCTAATATCAAAAGCAAACAAAGACACCACTAAGAAAGAAAATTATAGATCAATATCCCTGATGAACACCGATGCAAAGATCCTCAACAAAATATTAGCAAATAGAATCCAACAACTCATCAAGAAGATCATACATCATGACCGAGTGGGATTCATCCCGAGGATGCAAGGATGGTTTAACATTCAGAAATCAATCAACATAATCCATCATATCAACAAAAGTAAAGATAAAAACCATATGATCATATCAATAGATGCAGAGAAAGCATTTGACAAGATCTAACATCCGTTCATGATGAAAACCCTCACCAAAATGGGTTTTGGAGGAACTTTCCTCAAGATAGTCGAAGCCCTCTACCACTAGCCTATGGCAAGCATTATCCTCAATGGGGAAAAACTAAGGGCCTTTCCTCTAATATCAGGCACAAGACAAGGATGCCCATTCTCACCTCTTCTCTTCAATATAGTACTGGAAGTGCTTGCGATAGCTGTTAGACAAGAAAAAGAGATTAAGGCCATCCAGATAGGAAAGGAAGAAATCAAACTCTCACTATTTGCAGATGATATGATACTATATCTAGAGAAGCCTAAAGCCTCTACTAAGACACTCTTAGAAACAATAGACTTATACAGTAAAGTTGCAGGCTACAAAATCAATACCCAAAAAATCCATGGCCTTCCTATATACAAACAATGAGGCAGAGGAAAGGAACATGAAAAAAGCAATCCCATTCACAATTGTGCCCCAGAAAATCAAGTACCTTGGAATCAGCTTAACCAAGGAAGTAAAAGACCTCTGCAAAGAAAACTATAAAACGCTACTTCATGAAATAAAAGAGGACATGAGGAAATGGAAACATATCCCCTGCTCATGGATAGGGAGAATCAATATTGTCAAAATGGCAATACTCCCCAAAGCATTATACAGATTCAATGCGATCCCTATAAGGATATCCATGACATTCTTAAAAGAAATGGATCACGCAATCCTAAAATTCATATGGAACAACAAACACCCATGGATAGCTAAAACAATTCTTGGGAAAAGGATGATGGGAGGCATCACCCTCCCCAACCTCAAACTTTACTACAAAGCGGTAACAATTAAAACAGCATGGTACTGGAACAAAGGCAGAGCTGTAGACCAATGGAACAGGGTGGAATATCCCTATACACAACCCCAAATGTATGACCATCTAATTTTTGATAAGGGAGCAAGAGATGTGAAGTGGAGCAAGGAAAGCCTCTTTAACAAATGGTGCTGGCACAACTGGACAACCACATGCAAAAGAATGGGCTTAGACCTCGACCTGACACCATGCAGAAAAGTCAGATCAAAATGGATTAAAGACCTCAATATCAGACCACAAACTATAAGGTACATTGAAGACAAGGTCGGCAAAACCCTCCACGATATTGAAGATAAAGGTATCTTCAAAGATGACATGCAACTGGCCAACCAAGTGGAAACAGAGATCAACAAATGGGACTACATTAAACTAAAAAGCTTCTGCACCGCAAAAGATACAGTGACCAGAATACAAAGACTATTTACAGAATGGGAAAGGATATTTACACAATACCCATCAGATAAGGGGTTGATATCAAGGGTATATAAAGCACTGGTTGAACTCTACAAGAAGAAAACATCCAACCCCATCAGAAAATGGGGTGAAGAAATGAACAGAAACTTTCCCAAGGAAGAGATACGAATGGCCAAAAGGCACATGAAAAAGTGTTCTACATCACTAATCATAAGGGAGATGCAGATCAAAACAACCATGAGATACCACCTCACACCACAGAGCACACACCACTAGCACACATCCAAAAGAACAAAAGCAACCACTGTTGGAGAGGATGTGGAGAGAAAGGGACCCTTCTACACTGCTGGTGGGAATGCCAACTGGTTCAGCCCTTTTGGAAAACAATATGGACGATTCTCCAAAAATTAGAAATTGAGCTCCCATTTGACCCAGCAATACCACTGCTGGGAATATATCCCAGAGAAGCAAAAAAGTATAGTCGAAATGACATCTGCACTTACATGTTCATTGCAGCACTGTTTACAATAGCCAAAATCTGGAAAAAACCCGAGTGCCCTAGAACAGATGACTGGTTGAAGAAACTTTGGTACATCTATACAATGGAATACTATGCAGCTGTTAGAAAAAATGAGGTCACGAAGTTTGCATATAAGTGGATCAGCATGGAAAGTATCATGCTAAGTGAAATGAGTCAGAAAGAGAGAGACAGACATAGAAAGATTGCAACTCATCTGTGGAATATAGAATAACAGAGTAGGAGACTAACACCCAAGAATAATAGAAATAAGTACCAGGAGGTTGACACCATGGCTTGGAAGCTGGCCTCACATTCTGGGGAGAGGGCAACTCAGATATAGAAGGGAACACCA
Source organism: Sorex araneus (assembly GCF_027595985.1). NCBI lineage: Eukaryota > Metazoa > Chordata > Mammalia > Eulipotyphla > Soricidae > Sorex > Sorex araneus. The sequence continues at coordinate 230,376,733 of NC_073303.1, forward strand.
AGTAAAATGTGGTTGGAAGCTATGCGGGGGAAGGGTGATGCGTGCTGAATTTAGACTAGAGACTGAACACAATGGCCACTCAACATCTTTATTGCAAACCACAACACCTAATCAGAGAGAGAGAACAAAAGGGAATACCCTGCCACAGTGACAGGGTGGGGTGGAGGGGATATGGGATTGGGGAGGGTGGGAGGGATGCTGGGTTTATTTGTGGTGGAGAATGGGCACTGGTGAAGGGATGGGTTCTCGAACTTTGTATGGGGGAAACATGAGCACAAAAATGTATAAATCTGTAACTGTACCCTCACAGTGATTCACTTATTAAAAAATAAAAAAAATAAAAAAGAATAAAAAAAGAATAAAAAAATTTTGTTCAAGAATCTGATAAGATCTGTCACTGACATCCTCTTGCTCATCGATTTGCTCAAGCGGGCACCAGTAATATCTCCATTGTGAGACTTGTTACTGTTTGTAAGATTTGTTACTGTTTGTGAGACTTGTTACTGTTTTGGCATACTGAATATGCCACAGGTAGCTTGCCAGGCTCTGCCGTTCAGGCGAAATACTCTCAGTAACTTGCAGGGGTCTCCGAGAGGGGCGGAGCAATCGAACCCAGGTTGGCCACGTGCAAGGTGAACATCCTACCCGCTGCGCTATCACTACAGCCCCTAATAAGATCTAGATCTAATATTTTTAAGCTCAAACCCCTTGGACACTGCAACTATTTTCAGTTTTTGCTTATATACAAGTCATTTGGGTCACACCCAGCGATGCTCAGGGGTTACTCCTGGCTTTACACTCAGGGATTACCCCTGGCGGTGCTCAGGGGACCATATCGGATGCTGGGAATCGAACCTGGGTTGGCTGAGTGCAAAGCAAACGCTGTGCTATTTCTCCAGCCCCATATGCAAGTCATTCTTTGCATCTAATTAAGCTGAAGAAGCCTGAGAATAGTTTGAAACAAAGGTTAATAAAGTTCTTTGCCTAGTATACAGTTTAATTTTTTATTTCACTGGCACTGATTTGTACACAGAAAGCAAACTTGTTTATATAGAAAGCTAATCATGATGTATAATAATGACTGAATAATCTTTGATGAAATTTGATTGAAGATTTGAAATGACAGTATAACACACACACACACACAAAATGGGGTCCATACCCTGACAGTGCTCAGGAGTTATTCCTGGCTCTGGGCTCAATGAACACACTTAAAAGTATGCCCCAAACAATAATATTTATAGAAATATGGAGTTGTTCATTTATGGTTTTCTAACACGTTTTAAAAATGGTTTTTGGGCTGTGCCTGGCTGTACTATCTTACTCCTCAGTAATGAGTCACAGCTTACTCCTGGTTTTGCATTTAGGGATCACTTCTGGCAGGCTCAGGGGACCGTATGAGATGTTGGGGATCAATCTGTTCAGCTGGGTGCAAGGCAAATGCTCTATTTGCTCAGGACCCTAACACATTTGTAAAATTTGTCCACTTACCCTGGTGATCCTCTCCAGAGCCATAAGCTACATTTTGAGTAGCAATGAAGAAGCCATTATCCCGCAGTCCAAATAATGAATCTGCTAAGGAGATTAGGGTTTAAGGTGGGGGTGGGGGTTGTTCCCTATCAGGGAAGATCAAGACTAGAGGCTTCTGCAAGTATCTAAGACTCAAATGTCTGAGATAAACAAACATTTGTGTATCCCTTTGTATGAAATGTTATGTAGTGCTTAGAATCATGCTTACTTTACAAAGTAAAATGAAAGCATGACATAAACAAATGAACAATGAGTACATAGATTAATTATTACTATATAAAGTAAGTTGGGCATAAGAGAAAGTCATGCAAAAGATACTAAATGTCAGCAACAAATTTTCAAAAATTAAATTGCACTGGTGTTTTCTTTCTATTTTTCACCTCTTCATTATGTCCAAGATTTTTTATTTTGGGGCCACCTCCAGTGATGCACAGGGCCTACTTCTGACTTTGTGCTCAGGGATCACTCCTGGTGGGCTTGGGGTATTATATGTACTATTGGTAAGTAAATCTGGGTCAGTCCTGTGCAAGGCAAGCACTCTGCCTGCTGTGCTGTCATGCCAGCCCCTGAATGAGAGTTTCTATTGTTTCCACATTTGTGCCAACACCTGGAGTTGTCAACGATGGATTTTGTCAACTCTAAATGTATGTGGTGATATCCACTACTGTCTTTATTAGTATTTCCCTGATGACATTGGATATGGGCATGTCCTTATATGCTTATTTGCCACCCATCTGTCTATCTTCTTTGTGAGGTGTCTATTAAAGTTTTTGGCTCACTTTTCATTGTTTGTCTTATTGTTTGTCTTAAAAAGGAGCTGTATATTTTTGAATAACAGTTCTTTATCACATATTCTTTAACAAATATTTTTTTCTCAGTCAGTGGTCTGTATTTTCTTTTAGAGGGCAAGTTTGGGCCACAGCTGGATATGCTTGGGGCTTCTATCCCTGTGCTCTGGGGCCACTCATGGTAGGGCTCGGGGGACCTTATGTGGCACTGAGGATTTGAATTTGAGTCTGTGGGAAGCAAGGTAAGTTCCTTGACCCCTGTACTATTTTTCTGACCCTCTTGGAGTACTAATTTTAGCAAAGTGTTATCTTTTGTTGACACAGGTTACAGTGATGGAATCAAAATAAAGAGACATTTGGAAATGTGGGATTGAGTTCTGGGGAGGGGATGCTATTCTGGGTCTTCTGCTTGATTCTCAATGCTTAGTGTAAGTTCATTTTGTCTCTCTGTGGACTGTCTTTTGTTAGCCATGTACAAGCAGGTTCTTTTGGGCATGCAGATTGGCTGCTATGCATACATGAGGCTTCCCCAGATTGTACATAAGAGGTAGTCATGCTGGCTGCTGGTATTTGAAAAGAAAAAGTATGATTAGGACCCCTTCCACATACACACTTTTTTCATAGCTCCCTTTCACTCATCAGATTCAGCTCAAGGGACATACTTGGGTTCAAATTATTGACCCCTAAAACAGGATAAGAATGATGGAGGCTGGAATCCCAAATGCGTGTGCTTGTGTATACATGCTCTCTCTCTCTCTCTCTCTCTCTCTCTCTCTCTCTCTCTGCCATTATCATTCACATGATATTAGCTAATTGCTAGGTGGTAACAGTGATAATGATGATAGTAATAATAAAAATTATTCTCTAGTAATTGCTCTAGTAAATGCTCTAGTAATTCTGAGCATTGATAAAGTTGCCCAAGCTATTCTCCAGAAAAGAATATGCATTTTAAGATTCAGCTCACAGCATGCAGATGACTCTTTACTGATGTTTTTATCTTGCCCATGTGAAATCTGACTACTTTCTGTAAAAGCAGGTAAACACTAAATTCTAGGCAGAGTTTGGGCCCAATGCACACACCTGGAGGCTGTCAGGGCAAACTGAAAAATAAAATATGTGAAAAATCTTGACTTTGGCTCAAAGTGGTTTCCTGAGCAGTGTTTTTGGAAAATTTTGTGGCCACTTCTCAAAAACCTAAGACATGAGCTTCCATAGTACTCAGCAATTCCACCTCTAGGCATCTACTCCAAGGGCCCAACAACTCTACTCAGAAAAGACATTTGCACTCCTATGTTCATCGTAGCACTATTCACAATTGCTAAATCTGGAAATAATCCCAAGTGCCCCCAAACAGGTGATTGGGTAAATAAGCCATTATATATATATATGTGTGTGTGTGTGTGTGTGTGCGTGTGTGTGCGCGTGTGTGTGTGCATGTGTGTGTGTGCGAGTGTGTGTGCGAGTGTGTGTGTGTGTACTCTCCGAGAGGTATATATATATACCTGGGTATGCAGGTATATATATATATATGTATATACCTCTCGGAGAGCCCGGCAAGTTACCTAGAGTATCCTGCCCACACAGCAGAGCCTGGCAAACTCTCCATGGCATATTCTATATGCCAAAAACAGTAACGATAGGTCTCATTCTTCTGACCCTGAAAGAGCCTCCAATCATTGGGAAAGACGAGTAAGGAGAGACTGCTAAAATCTCAGGGCTGGGAGGAATAGAGATATTACTGGTGCCCTCTCGAGCAAATCGATGAGCAAGAAGATGACTGCTCGAGCGAGCACCAGTAATGTCTCCATTGTGAGACTTGTTGTTACTGTGTTTGGCATATCGAATACGCCATGGGTACCTTGCCAGGCTCTACCATGTGGGTGGGATACTCTCGGTAGCTTGCCGGGCTCTCTGAGAGGGGTGGAGGAATCAAACCTGCGTCTGCTGTGTGCAAGGCAAATGCCCTACCCGCTGTGCTATCACTCCAGTCCAGTGATATATCACTGTCATCACTGTCATCCCATTGCTCACTGATTGCTTAAGTGGGCACCAGTAACATCTCCATTTGTCCCTGTCACATGTTAGTGTAGTCCAATGGTCTCTGTTCACTCCAGGAACATGAAGAGCACGTTGTTGTTACTGTTTTTGGCATATCGAATACATCACAGGTAGTTTGCCAGACTCTGCCATATGGGCAGGATACTCTAAGTAGCTTTCTGGGCTCTCCGGGAGAGACGAAGGCTTTGAGCTTATATAGCTGAGCCAGTGATATATATATATATATGTGTGTGTGTGTGTGTGTGTGTGTATACATACATATACACATATATACATACACATGATGGAATATTACTCGGCCCTAAGAAAAGATGAAATTATGCAATTTGCTTCTATATGGATAGATTTGAAAAGTCTCATGCTGAGGATGTTAGTCAGAAGGAGAAGTACAAACACAGGATAATCTCTCTCATATGTGGGATATAAAAAAACACAGTGAAGGCATAAAAGTGGCTCCTTGTTTCAGTGGCATTGCAATTTCTCCTCTGGTTTATGTGGAGGCTATTCTTGCCTTCTATGCGGTGATTCTCTACCCTCTGGCACAGAGATGGAAGCTTCTGTGGAGGCCAGAGAGGAGGTCTCTGTGCAGCTGTGGCAGGCAGTCCACATTCTGAAATGCTTTGACTCTACCTTGAGACTTTATAGGTGGCAGAGGAGAAAGCTATGGACACAGATCATTACTTGTAATCAAAGGTGGACTCTAGAAAAGAGATGGTTTAGAAGCCAGTGGTAAGGCAGATTACTGGTGACTGACAGTAAAATTTCACTGAAACAGAAAGTATGAACAGGAGTGGCTAGACAAGAGGGTCAGGGAGGGGAAGCAGGTCCCCTCCAGGGGAAACAGAGGCCGGACAGTATCCAGACAGGCAATGGCATAAGCAAAAATACGGAGGGAAAATATTGCTGACTTGCATTATTATAACCTCTCTGTGCTCATTTACTCATATTTCCTTTATGTTTGGGAGAGAAAAGGTATTGGGGCCACATGTGGCAGTGCTCAGAATATACTTCTGACTCTCTGGACACAAGGGCCACTCCTGATGGTACTCAGGGGACTCTGCAGAGGGTTAGGGACTGGATTGGGATCTGTTGCACACAAAGTGAGTGCCATGCCCCTGTGTTTTCTCCCTGACCCTGCCTGCTTCTTGGCTTCTTTCTACCTTCTGTCCTTGCTCTGATCGTTACAGTTGTCAATGGGTACAACATATACTTTGCTACATATTTTTATTTTTATATATTTATATATATTGTTGATCTTTGCTATATATTTCATGCCAAGTTATAATATATTTAAAATGTTCATGATTATTTTTTATTTTACCCATTGATTTATATTGTTTGGGGGGAGGGTTAGAGTCATACCCAGCAATGCTCAGGGGTTACTCCTGACTCTGCACTCAGGAATTGTTCCTCGCAGTGTTCAGGAGACCTTATGGGGTACTGAGGATCGAACCTAGGTTGGTTGCATAAAAGGTAAGCAGCCTGTCTCCTATACTGTTTCTTCAGACATATATATACATAAACATGCATACATATACATATATGTATTATTATATATGCACATATGTATTATATATAACTATGTCTATCTTAACACATAGGTTTAGTGTAGAAATATTTGTTTCTGAAATATAATTTTATTGCATAGACACCAGAGAATGCGACCTGTATTTATTGACTCGATTCTTTCATACCTTTTGTGGACTAAAGTCAATAGTTATTTTCTTTGTGGACTAAGTCAATGATTAGTTTCTGTAAACATGGACTTGGAAGTTATGTATACCTTATAGGAGATGCAAGGGTTCATAAGTAACTGTGGTCCAAATCTCCTACGACCTTCACAATACTTTTGTCTGAAAAGTTTGAGTAAAAAACTACTGGTAACTTGAAAAAAGTCATGAATTACCAATATCTCCTATAAAGTTATCAAGTTTTGCCTTATGCATATTTGGGGGGCACTCTGAAGCAGTATTCAGGGAGTCCAGAGGCTACTCCCAGCTCTCCTGGACCTGACTGTGCCTGGCTCAGTGCTCAGGCCAGTAAAGAAGTACCAGTTGGGCCCAAAGGTGACCCCCTTACCTCTCCCTGCAGCACATGAGGAATCACATGGTGTGGGGCTGAACTCAGGGTCTCTGCGAAGCATGTTCTCCAGACCGCATCTCCTCAGATCTTTGCTTGATGTATTTTAAGGCTATGTTGTAAGATACATACAAATTCAGGAGAACGGTTTTTCTGTGTGAATTATTAATTTTAAAAAATCTTTTGGGCCAAGTCTTGAAGCCTATGTTGTTTCAGAATATTGCTAAACCAGCTTTCTTTTAAGTGGTATTTAGCCTGGCATGTTTTTGTCCTGATCTTTTGCTTTCAAACAAAAGATGGGTCTTCTGAATACCTTTCATCTTGATCCCAGTGCTTAATTAAGTACGGAAAACAGAGCAGGTGCTTAGTACTCATCCCTCAGATAATTCCAATGAATCAAAAAAAAATATAATCTGAAAATGCATCTTTTTGTAAATGAGATTTTTAATTTATTTTTGGTTTCTGGACCACACCCTGCCATACTCAGGACTTGCTTCTGATTCTGTGCTCAGGGATCACTTCTGGCAGGGTGCGAGGACCATATAGGATGCTGAAGATGGAACCTGGGTCAGCTATGTGCAAGGAAAGCACCCTACCCACTACACTATCTCTCCAGACTCTGCAGATAAATTTCGTCTATTTATATTTGTTGTTATCACTGAGATATTTGACTGACCTCTATCATTCTTAGTTTTCTAGTTACCTGTCTTGTCTTTTGTTCTTTCTCTTCCCCTCCTCTCGGTCTCTTTCTGTCTCTGTCTCTCTGTCTCTGTCTTTGTCTCTGTCTCTCTCTCTCTCATGTCTTTTTATGCTGGACTGGTTCAGCATGCTCGGCTTCAATTTTTTCTTCTTTGTGTGAGTCATCACTTTCCATTGTTAGGGAAAGTCCAAGGAATTGAGATTGCTTCCCAAGGTGAGTGGAAGAGAAAGGAGATTATTCCCATGGATTATTCAAGTTCAGTTCACCCTGGCAACTTTCAGCTCGAACAAAGGGTCCACTCTGCTTTTATGTCTTCAGATGTGGAATCAGGCAAGCAAGCAGGCTTACACAAGTTCATTTGCAGTTAGGTTGATGCGGTTATGAAGAACAAAGAGAAGTATTTTTTTGTTCATTTTTTTTTTTCGAAGAACCTTTTTGCTCCACTGTCTTGCTCTTGTGGTTTGGGCTTTTCTGTGCATGCAATTCAACACCACCTTCCTTCACACCCTCCCATGTCTGTAAATCTCTACCAGTTTCTCTTACAGCAGCTCTATTTAAACAAGAAGAGTTTAAATCAACTACTTACTGAACGTCTTAAGATGGCCATTAATTTAGACTACGTCTTTGGTTGGCCCCAAAGCTCTATAGATTCAGTATCAACAGCTTTTTTGTTTATTTTTGTATCACACCTGGTGATGCTCAGGAGTTACTCCTGGCTCTGCACTCAGGAATTACTCCTGGTGGTACTCAGGGACCTTATGGGATGCCGGGGATCAAACCCAGGTCAGCCGTCTGCAAGGCAAACACTATCCTCTGGCCCCAGCAGCTCTGAGAGACTAGACCAGACTCAGGGAGGGAGCTAAGCTGTTTGAGAGGCCGCAGGCAGCAGGCTGGGATGGGGCCCGTCCTGGGGAGACCTGGAGGCAGAGCACCTCCTACTAAGGCCAGTCCCAGCTGGCTAAAGATGGTGGCCACAGGACTGGTTAGTCCTCAGGCCTATATTCTGATCAGCATATTGTTATGTGGGTTCACTGATAATTTTGAAAGGGAGTTGAATAAACACAGGTCCCAGAATAAATTCTGTGCTAGAGAAAAATAAAGAGTGAATAAATCAACAAAACTTTGCAAACCCTCCCAAAACGAATCCTTCGAAAGCTGGGTGTCCCATGCTGAATTTTTTGTGTGTATGTGTGTGACCTCAGCTGCCCTTTGGGTCTACTTTGGAAGCATTTTCCTTTTTTTCCTAGTGCCTGATTATCCACAGCCAGAACTTTTAAATAACAGTCACAGAGAACTGTAGCTCTTGCTCCTACCATCCAACACTGCTTTTCAAATGCGTGCCTTTTCTCTAAATGGGGATGCCCTGCTTTGATTCCCATCCTCTGGAGGGGTGCCAAGTGCCTGGATTAATGAGGACCTCGAGCCCTAAGGTCAATGCTGGAGGAGAGGAAAGACAGAGCATCCTGGACATGAGGATGAGGTTGCCCAGGGAGGAGGGTGCCCTGAGCTGGGCCCCCCACCACCTCTCAGACTCCCAGCTTCCTTGCCAGTGAGCAAAGCCCAGAGGAATGCTGATCCCAGGGTGGAATGTCCCGCCGGCTGGCTTTGTGGTACAGGTGCATCTTTGTCTGCAGGGTAGTGTTCCTTCTCTGAAAGAATGTGACCGAATTCCTGAAATACCAGCACAGACCACAACCAGGCCCTAGTAACGGCACTGACAAGGTATTTCCGGGAGAGTAGCCCAAGACTGGGGGGATGTGTGGGGGCAGCTCCTCATCACTGGGATTTCACCCCCTGTGGGGCTGGCCTGGGGAGGCCTGACTCCAGCTTGCTGGTGGTGGGGGTGGGAGGGTGGGAGGACGGCCCAGCTGCTCTGGAGGCTGAGGAACTGTGTAACAGACTGAGCACAGACATGGCACCGGAAGCCTGGATTCACTCCCCAGCATCACACAGTCCTCTGAGCACTGTGGAGAGTGACCTCACAGCGCAGAGGCAGGAGCAGCCCCCAGCACTGATCAGTGTGACCCAACAAAGCAGAAGAGAACTCAAACTGAAAAAGGCTGATTCCAGGGCTCCCCCTTGAGCCCCTGGAGCAGAAACCAGCAGGACCCTCAGAAACCCGCCTCTCTCTCAGGGGCCCACGTGGACCTGGAGCCTGTATCAGCTGTGCAGGCACTCTGCAGGGGCTGGAGTGAAGGGAATGTGATATGGCCCAGAGCCTGGGCCCACCTTTCTTTACTCTCCCTGTGACCTGAGTAATTGCCTGTCCTGGGTCCTGACAGGAGCTGTGAGGTCCAGTCTCTATGTCCAACCACTGGGTTCTTCAATATGTTCAAGAATAAAAGTGTCACCCCACACTTTTTTTTTCTTCTTTTTTTTTTTTTGTGAGGCCACGTGCACCTCAGGGATCTTAAGTGAGGTCTGTAAGAGCCACTAAACTCTGTGTCCAACTGTCATTTGCAGACCACAAACCCGGGCTGCTCAGCTGAGCCTCCTGTAGCGTTTCCTGATTCTCGGAAGGAAGCTGCTGGATCAGACACCCCACCCTTTTTAATTGAATCACCGTGAGATACTCAGTTACAAAGTTGTTCATGATTGGGTTTTAGTCGTATAATGTTCCAATACCTGTGCCTTGACCAGTGTACATTTCCTGCCACCAATGTTCCCAGTCTCTCTCCTGCCCTCCAGCCTGCCTCTGTGACAGATACTTTCCTTCTTTCTTTCTCTCTCTCACTCTCTCTCTTTCTCTCCCTCTCTCTCCCATCTCTTTCCCTCTCTGTCTCTTGCTCTCTCTCTCCTCCTCTGCCTCTCTCTCCATCTGTCTCTCTCTTGCACATGCTCTCTCTCTCTTGTTCTCTCTCTTGCGTGCGCACTCTCTCTCTCTTTCCTTTTGGGCATTATGTTTTGCAGTACAAGTACTCAAAGATTATCCATGTATATCTCTTTACCTCCTTTCAAGAATGAAAATGTTGAGCTATAAAGGTGCTCATCAGCCTTAGAGTTAGAAAATAGAAGTTTATTGGAAAGTAGAAAAGAAATGAACTTCGGGCTGGGGGCAGAGCAGGAGCTTACAACAGGACAAACTATGGCTCCTCTTGTTTATTTGTTTGGTTTTAATAGGAAAACTGGGTCTTTGTGTTTCATGACAAGTGATAATGCTACAGAGAATGTGAGGATTTGACAGAGTTGGCTGGCTAGTTTAGGGCCTTAATGTTATCTGACCCTTTGCCTCGGTATTGTCCATTATCTCAGTTTCCTGTCAGCCTAGGTCTAGCGAAGAATCTGTGGCATTGGGAAGTTGTTAGCTTCCTATTCTCAAAAAGAACCTAGCAGCTGGCAGGAATGTTGAAAGTGTGAAATGGAGATGGCTAAGATAGGCTTCTGCTTTCATTCCTATTTCCTTCACAAAGGAGCCAGGACAGGACAAACACTGGGAGCTGTGTTTGGACAGGAACATCTGAAGGGGAGCTAGATTCTGAAAGGGAGTTCAGTGGCTACTCATTATTACAACCACTGCTAAGACATTTCATCTGCCTAGCACCCTGGGGGGCGGGGGCTCTTTCCTGTTCCCATCTCACAGAAGGAAAGGTTAAGGTCAAGAGCAGGAAGGTGATCTGGGCAGTGACAGCAGGGACAGGCCTTTAGATGTCAAGAGCCAGACACCAGAGCTTCACTCCCACTATAGACAAAGCCTATCTCTTGGCCAGTGGAAATCAGGGTGCGGTGGGCAGCTGTGCAAGGACCTGTGTCCAGGCAATGGTGTAATGTCAACAGTGAAGTGTAAGAAGCCCAGAGCTGGTGCATTGACTCCCAAGCCTGGCACAGCCCCACGCACTTCCCAAGGCTTGTCAGGGTGGCTAAGTGTGCCAGGTATCATTGGGGGACCTGGGGAAGGGTGGGACTGGGGTGATGTCCTGTAGAGTGTCCCACCCTCTAGAGTGCTGTTCTCTCATACTCTTTCTCCTCTGCGGCCCCCAGACCCTGCTGACCAGTCACAGCTTTACAGACACGCTTGGACAGACACAGGCCACTCTGCAGCTACCCCAGGGCCCCTGAGGGACCTGCTGCAACCAAGAAGACCAGGACCTGGCTTGATCTTAGGCAGTGATGGGCTGGCATTGAGCGCCTTCAAGCCTGGACCTCTAGCTGGAGCACAGATATCCAACAGACTCAAGGATATCACAAGCTCCACTTGTCCCCAAGCAAACTCAGACTGCTGTCCCCTCACCATGTCCACTCTTATTTTAGCCCACAGATGCCTTTGCTGCCCACAATGTGAAGCCCTCAATCCTTCCTGCCCACCTCCCAGCCTCTCTGATTTCTTTCCCTGCCCTGCCCTGCCCTGGACTCCCTCCCGCTGAGTCTTTTCTGGTGCTGGCGATCTACTTGCTTTGAACTACTCTTTGTTGGTGGTGTTGTTCTATTTTGGGGCCACACCCATGGTGCTCATTACTCATTCCTGAGAACTTGGGGGACCAAATGGGATGCTGGGGACCAAACTCAATTTGGCTGTGTGCAAGGTAAATATCCTACCTACTGTACCATTATTCTGGCCCAGATTTTACTTATTCTTGAATTCCCACCTCAAATTCTGAGAATCCTTCCCAGATTATATGCCCCTTTCCTGGGGCTCCCCAAGCCCCTTCTGGATGTCAAGAGCCAGACACCAGAGCTTCACTCCTACTACAGACAGAGCTCTATCTCAGGAGCATGTACTCAGATCTGGTCATGCTGACGCCAAAGTGGGTTTTCCTGAGCTGGGAGCTCTCCAGAATTGTATGAAAGAGCTGCATTCAAAACTCAGAAGGTTAAGAAGTTTAGAGTTTGTTGTACACTTAAAGTCAGTGGGTTCAGGTCACTCCCCAGTGTCTAAGCCTCTCAAGGGCTGGAATGATAGCACAGCAGGTAGGGCGTTTGCCTTGCACGCCGCCAACCCGGGTTTGATTCCCAGCATCCCATGTGGTCCCCCAGCACCACCAGGAGTAATTCCTGAGTGCAGAGCCAGGAGTAACCCCTGTGCATTGCCAGGTGTGACCCGAAAAGCAAAAGAAAAAAAAAACAAAACAAAAAAACCAATGTCCAGGCCTCTCTTTTGCCCATGTATAATATAAGTCACCTTGTCCCTTGCTGTCTGCCTGCTTCCAGTGTACAATGGCCTGGTCTTGTCCCTAAACTGTTCTTTATCCAGTGTACAATTTTCTAGTCTGAAATTTTGTTGCTGGGTCTGTTTATAACTGTACCACAATGACTTCCTGGCATCCTGGCTTTCCTTAGTCTCTGGTCACTGTCATGTGCAAGATCCTCATGTCCATGTGTAAACATTCTGGCTAGTCCTGCCGGCTGTCCAGGGCTCTGAGCCCTCTCTCACTCTGACTCTGTTGGGGCACAGAGGCCCTCTCTGGTTCTGAGTGTGAATGTGAAGAGAGAGGGCAAGCCAGTCTGGGGCAACCCTTTTCTCCGCTACCATCTCCCATGCCAGCCATGCCATTATCTATTTTGCTTTGTTTTGTCTGTTTTTTTTTTAATCTTTTCTTTTACTTTTTGGGCTACACCTGGAGATGCTCAGGGTTTACTCCTGGCTCTGCACTCAGGGATCACTCCTGGCAGTTCTCAGCAGACCATATGGGATGCTGGGATGGAACCCAGGTTGGCCTCATGCAAGGCAAACCTCCTACCCACTGTACTATCGCTCTGGCCCCTGTTTTGTCTGGTTTTGGTTTGGGAGCCACTCTCAGCTGTGCTCAGGACTTACTCTTGGCTCTATGCTTAGGGATCACTCCTGATGGGGCTTGGAGGGGTCCTGTGGGGTACCAAGGATTGAGCCTGCCTCATGCAAGGAAAGTGTCCTACCCACTGTACTATCTCTCCAGCACCTCTTATCCATTATCTATTTTTATTAGAGACCTTTTCAATGGATGAAATTTAAGCTCACCAACTAAAATTAAATATCAAGAGCAGACACTCATAGTGTCAGGCTAGAAACTAATTTTGGGGGCAATGACACCGAGGCTCAGGATGCATGATTCCCTAGAGAAGGCCCAGCAATACAGCCGCTGGGCGCTGCCATGGCCACTTCTCCAGCACTGCACATTCTGCCACTGCCTTGTCAAGAGCCCCTATCCCCCTCTTCTAGGCTGGGGGGGGGCGGCGCTTGCCCTGGGGTGGGGTGTGTAGGCAGAAACACCTGAGTTCATGATAAGGTTGGTCTTGAGTTAAGTTTTGGTGACTGCATGCTCAGGAAACTTTCACTGTTGCCAAATTGTTTATGACCCCACATTCAGCTGCCCTGTGGGGTCCCCAGTCAAAACCCAAGAGGACCTGGTTCCTTGGTTTGTTTTTTTAAATTTGTTTTTGGGCCACACCCAGTAATGCTTGGGGGTTACTTCTGGCTCTGTGTGCAGAAAGTACTCCTGGTGGTGCTCTGTGGGACCATTTGGGATTGAATCTGGGTCAGCTATGTATAAGGTAAATGCCCTACCTGCTGTACTATTGCTCTGGCCGTGGTTAGCTTTTTTTTTTAATGATTAAATAAGTTAGGTAAATATGCAAAGGCTTAGGTGCCAAATAGCAAATCAAATTAGTTTCTGTGAGCTTGCCGTGTGAGAGGTGTATGCTATGATCATCTCACAGTGGAAGCATATCGAGCACTCACTATGAGATTGATATTGTTTTAAGCAATTTGCCATGTATAGATTTGTTTGTTTTCGATAATATCCCTGGAAAATGGATACTATTACTACCTTCACCTCACAGATGAGAAAATTGAGGCCCAGAAGTAAAAAGACTCAAGGTCACCCACTGGGCTTAAAATCTAAGCAGCATGGGCCCCAAGTTCATGCTCTTAACCTATGGCACACAAAAGACCAGCCTGTCCCCCACCCCAGCTCTCCTCCACAAGCAGGGAAGAAGACAGTCAGGAAAGAGTCAGAGAAGAGGAATTGGAAACAGATGTGACGGGAGCGGCTTGATTTATTAACTGTTCTCTGGGTGGGAATGTAGGTCTCTGCCGTGCTCTGCCCACAGTGACTTGTGCACATTTATGACAGATACAGGGAGTGCTCGAAGGCTCAGTTGTGCTTCCGCCTCTGCAGTGGAAGGAAATGGGCCAAGAATCACCACTGGCAGGGATACTCACCTCCATCTGGCTTCAGTGGAATGTTCTGCCTCTGCAGGCAAAGCTTCATCTAGAGGGTGATTCTCATGTTACACACTGACTCTGGGGATCTAATGTAATCCATCATTTATGGAAATACATAAATTGGATAACAGTGATGATAACCAACCATGGATGCAAGCCTGGAGCTGGCTCCTGGGGCCGCAGCCCTGATGACCCCTGCTGTCTGTGAGCACTGCCCAATGCCTTGGGTCTGTGGTCTGTGTCTCTTATGTGTTCTCTGAGCTACCCTGGGGAATCCAGGTGGATTCTAGAAGAGAATCAGTTTTGGAGGGAGGTGCTAACTTCCTAGATACACAACAGAGCTCAGAGTAGGCTGGTCAGACTTCGTCTGATGACGCACGATGCCAGGGGCTCAGACACATCAGGGGGACTGCAGGCACTGCTGTGTCTTCTTCAGGTCCTGAGGAAGAGCCCATGGTGGGGATACTGACCCCAAGACTGAATCTCTTCTAGCTCCTGTAGACCTGAGGTGTGGGGGTGGGAGAGCCATTGGGCCACCTGGTCCTGCTGACCACTACTAGTGCCACTGTCATCCCATTGGAGGCCCTTTGGTTTGGGAGGTGAGCCTGAGAAGGCAGCGCCTTGGTGGCAGTGGACCCAGGGCCTATGTCAGTCCTCCTAAGGGCAGAATCACACTCAGCCTAAGAGGGTGGTTGCAGCTGGGGAAGGAAGAGAAGTAGCACCCCAAACAGAGTCCTTGGGCAGAGCTCTGCTCACAACTGTCACCATATTAGAGTTAAGTGGCAACACCTCAAACCCTACCCAGGATTGCCCCATCCCCAAGGCAGGTTCTGGTCTTGGCGTCTGCAGCTGGTCTGGCCCAGGAGTCTTTGCGGCTGGTCTTGGTGGTGCTGGGGTTAGGCCTCCTCTGGGGGTGGCACTGGTGAATTTTTGTGGCTCTGTGGGTGGTTCTTCACCATATATGAGCGGCTGCAGGGGTTCTACGTGGTGGTCTTGGCATTGGTGCTGCCAGTGCTAAGGGAGGCCTAGCTCTAGTCTGTGGAAAAGCAATTTACTAAGTGCCACCACTGGGGACAGAGCCATGGGAAGAGAGCACTGCCTCCCACTTTCCTTGCCTGTCTCCCTGAGACCTCAGCGCCCTGGAAGAGTGTCTGTGTGGGATCGAGGTGCCGAACCAGCTCCTTGGGCTTTCTTCAAATCAGGTGAGGAAAGTGCCTTGTGGCATGTGGTCCTTAGTCCCTCAGTGGTTAGTGGGCTCCGCAGTTGCAAAGTCACCCCCACGGGGCTGGGAAGGGCCAGTGGGTGAGACTACGCTGGGAAGTCAGGACACAGTGGTGGCTGTTGCAGTGGCCTCCTTGCTCTGCCTCCCAAACTTCTGCTCCTCACAGTGAGGAGGGCGTTTGCCTTGCATGAGCCAATCCAGATTCGATTCCCAGCATCCCATATGGTCCCCTGAGCACTGCTGGGGTAATTTCTGAGTGCAGAGCAAGGAGTAACCCCTGTGCATTGCCAGGTGTGACCCAAAAAGCAAAAAAAAAATCTCCAAACTCTTGCTCCACCCCTTTCCCCCATTCATTAGAAGATCACTTCTGTGGATTCTTCAGAAGGTGAACCATGCACCACACATGGCATGCCACCATCACTCTATGTTCCATGGGGACATGAGGCAATGTCTACCTGATGGTTCTCTGCAAAAGCCACAGACTGATATGTATTCAACTTCCTCATCAGAGCTGCTGCTCCACAAGGTGATCCCGCGTGTCTCCCACAATGCCCAGAGAAGTTTCATGTCTGGGAGTTCTCCCAGCAATGACAAGAGTCTCTTCATTCATGGGTCTGAGCTGTGGGTAACTAGGGGGAGTTCCAGAGCAAAGGTGGGGTTGGAAGAGAAGAGTAAGCAAGGGGATAGTGAGTGGCTACTGATGGGTTAGGATGCAGGCCAGGGCATGGAGATGTTCTCTGGGTCTCATGAACATACTTCGTGTTCGGGGATGGAAAGATAGTACAGAAGGTAGTCCCTGTTGTACTAGCTCCCCTGACACAGCTAGATTCAAAAACTAAAGAAAAGAAACTTCTGCTTCAATTCGAATGATCTAGTAGTTCTAAAAGCCGGACCTATTGTACATCATTGTTATTAGCTTCTTATAGAGGTCATGCCCAAGAAGGGCACATTGGAGACGCTTTGTCAATTTAGGACTCAGTTGGTTTCACTAGAAAGTGCTACCATCTCATGACACCTTCTCATGAAATGCCTAGAACCCACCCTTGGCTGACACCTCCTGCCTTGCACCGACCTGGGTTTGATCCCCAGCATTGCATTTTGGTCCCTGGACCTCCACCAGGAGTAATTCCTGAGTACAGAACTGAGTACAGAACTAGGAGTAATCCATGAGCATTGTTAGGTATGGCCCCCAAACAAAACCCAAACATAACAAAAATATATGTCGTGTTCAAGAGTCAGTCAGGTTGTGGGGGAAGGAAGACAGCACAGGTAGCTTCCTGGACTGGGGAGAAGGCTGGGGAGAGCTCCTCAAGTGAGCTGGAGGCAATGTCAGGGGACACCAACCTGATTCTGGCTATTTCCATATCCTCGGGATTCCCCAAAAACCCAGTGAAGTGAGACAGTATCTTAGCATCATTCACTGAGAGGCCTGAATAGGAAGATGGTGACAGAAAGCAGGAGGGTGGCAGGAGAAGGTGGGTTCTAGGCCTTTCATGAAGAGGTGTCATGAGATGGTACCACTTTCCAGTGAAACCAATCTGAGTTCTGAACTGACCCAGTCCCTGATGTGGCTACCTTGGTCACCAGCTATTAGTTGGGAGCTAATAACAATGATGCCAAATAGGCCCTGTTAGGGGAGCTGCTAGACTATTCAGACTGAAGCACAAGTTTCTTTTACCTGTTTGACTCTAGCTGTCTCAGGACCTCTAAAATCAGGAAGGAAATTCCTTGGTATGTTAAAGTGGGACATGCTGCTGCAAACCAATCTCACATAAAAAATAAGGATTTAATCCTAAATATAATAGTAGTATATCAAATTTAGGACTGGAGCAATAGCACAGTGGGTAGGGCATTTGCCTTGTACGTGACTGAACTGGGTTCGATTTCTCCGTTCCTCTTGGAGAGCCCAGCAAGCTACCGAGAGTATCCTGCCCACATGACAGAGCCTGGCAAGCTACCCATGGGGTATTCGATATGCCAAAAAGAATAACAAGTCTCACAATGGAGACGTTATTGGTGCCTGCTCGAACAAATCAATGAACAATGGGACGACAGTGCAACAGTGCAGACACTGCCTCAAATTTAATAGTACTAAAATAATTATAATAATAACTTACCGTGGGCAGGAGAGATGGTACAGTGGGAAAGACACTTCCCTTATATCTCACTGAGCCCAGTTTGAATTCACGTTTGATCCCCTGAGCACTCCAGGGATCATTCCTGAGCATAGAGCCAGGAATAGCTCCCGAGTTGTGATCCCCAAACCAAACCAAGAAAATGAAAAAGGAAACAAAAACACCTCAGTAAAAATAGCATCCATTTGAGAAAAATCTTTGTACTTTGTTGAAAGGCATTGAAGAAGCTCCAACTAAATACTCAGTATTTCTGAATGGAAAACATTTGGAATATTATCAAGATGCCAATTTTACCCAATTTATAAATTTAACAGACTTGCAATTCAATAAACTGTGAACTTGTTTAGTTGTCTATCACAAGGAATGTGAAAGTCATCAGGATAAGAAATAGTTGACAATTTTATAAATACTGGGAGTGATGACAGAGTTGAGTCTGCAGGGCTTAAAGTCTGTAAAATAAGAGCAATGATGATGTAAGCATGGTGGTATTGGGGCAGGCCCTAGAAGCTATGTGCTATTTATACATACCTGCATGCATGTATGTTATACAAACACATACATACATACACAAAAAGCTGAAAGGAATACGGTGACAAGACAACAAAGGTGTGTCTGGGTGGTGAGATTGTGAGATCTAATTCTCTTTGTATTTTTATGTTTTTCAGTTTTTCTGTGATAAAACTGTTTAAATGATCTAATGAGAAAAATAAATCAACACTGTTTCTGTATGCAAGTATGTCTGTGTTGTATATATACAGGTGTGCACAAACATGTATGTATGTGAGCATGTATAGGTATTCACATGCATGTGCACAAACGTGTATACATGTTATGTATGCACATGTATGCATGTATGTAATTGCATGCATACCCTCACATGTACACACTGAAAGAATGTTTGTTCAGTGTGGAGATGCTGCCCTGCTGGGTGGTGGCCGCTGTGGGGTGGGGGTGCCATGGAGGACCTGGAGGTAAGGGGCAAGTGAGGCTTAAGAAGGGAAAAAAGGTGCACAGCCGAGTGCTTGGGAAGGGAAGGGTGAACACTGCTAGCTCCCCAGTTTTGCCTTGAGCTGGGAATTCTGAAGCCAAGAAAACAACAGAAAACCAAGTGCTGTTATCCTTGGCCCGGGAGCTCAGGACCCTGGCCTGAGCTGAAGTGGCAGTGAGCAGAGAGAGGAGAGATGAGTAGACTTTGTCTGCGAGAGTTGCTGCAACCTGTAATTTCAGCAAAAGCCCCATTGGCAAGTTTTGTGGGGTATTTGTGGAAATTGTCTCTGGGCCCTATGTGGGAGCTGGAGCTGTGGGCAAACACCCGCCTATGGAATTGCTCCCCGAGCTCACTGGGAAGTGGGGGGAACCTTGACTCTGCCCGGCCCTCTGTGGGAGGGTGCTGTGTGTCGGCGCTCGGCTGCCTTGAGCATGCATGAACTCCTTGTCCTATGCTCCTGGTAATACCACCCCCTGTGGACCCAGTACCGTGAGCCTCTTCTCACCTGCACCAGTGAGAGCACCCTGAAGTGCTGGGTGACTTGTTGGCAACCCACGAGAAGGAGGAAGAACATGGAGAGCAGCTTTGTAGTATGGAGCCCAGGCAGCCCCTCTGGGAAGATGGCCGCAGACATGCGGTTGAGGTGGGGGCATTTGAAAGTGGGGATCAGACAAGAGGGAAACACTTTCAACAGTTTCCCCTTCTCAGCATCCAGGCTGTGCTGCATTGTGGGTCGGGAATCAGGGATATTTGGGACAGGAAGAGGCCTTTGTTTAATGGGAAGGGATAGGACACCAAGTAATTGGCTCCAGGAACACCAGGGAATTGGGGAAGATTCTTCCAGGGGGCCTGGCTCAAGGCCCTTTCCCCGCCCAGCGTGTGACCCGGTTTTGGGAAAAGTAACTAAAAGCATTATGGCAGGGTGGTCCCAGATTTTCTTCTCCTAGTTTCTCAGGGCTGTTGTTTAAGTGATAGAAGAAAACAGATGAACTTTGAGTATTCCCTGACTTTCATTTTCTTTCCAACATGTTTTGAGGGATAGATGTAAATCAAGTGGGTTTTTGTGGGATGATCTTTCTAGGGATGTCAGTTCTCTTAATGCCAAGTAAAGAAGGAATAGAAACAGTATCAGAAACAGCCGGGAGCTTCTGATGCTGCAGAAGCATCCCTTGTTCAAAAAGCATGAGACAGAGCTGGGTGTGAGGGGCAGGCAGAAGACCTGGTTGTCCCCTTTTAGGCCAATAGTCCTTGAACTGGACAATCTGAATCAACCAGATTTGCTTAAACCTTAGAGCCCTGGAACACAGCTGGGAAAATCAAACTGATTCAGTGCTGGTCTGCAGTAGGAAGTCTCCGAAAACTATTTTAAAACAATGGAACCTGGGGAAACATTCTAATCAGCCTGTGGGGGCACCTTTGCTGAGCATAAATGTTTTGAGTTGTGGTAGGCTTTCATCAAACCCAGACCGTGAAAGGGAACCAAGTTTTGAAGCCCTCTCCTCGCCAAGAGAGAAAAACACTCTCAATTTGCTTTTTTCTCCTGGGCTGAGAATCTGCAGGGTTAGCTATGAAGCCCCAATATTTCTGAATCATGAGTGAGTATAGGAGTACTTTACCAGGAGGGTACTATGCGTCTCAGCACCCCGTCTTTCTCTGCTGACAGAAGCGCCCCTCTCCGTGACCCCATCAGAAAGCTGCCCCTCCTGGGACCAGCACACCTGCCTCCAACCCAGGGTGTCTCAGTCAGAAGAAACTGCTTAGGGATGAGCCCTGTCTAGAAGCAGATTTCTTTTCTTCTTTGTATCTTTTTGGGCCATGCCAGGTTTTTCTCATGGGCTACTTTTGTCTCTGCATTCAGGAATCACTCTTGGTGGGCTTTGGGGAACCGTTTGGATGCCAGGGATTGAACCCGAGTCTGCCGCATGCAAGGCAAGTGCTCCACTTGCTGTACTGTGACTAGGCCTCATAACCAGATTTCTTAGACATGTGGAGACTGCAAGTAGCAAACATTTCTGGGGTTGTACTATCTCTACATGTCCTAGGAGACACTTGTTTTCTATAGATACACAAGGGCAAATACGGATGGGACCTTATAGGTCATCCTCACTTGGGCTCGTAGATCTCTAGAGGGTTTGTAGATGAAGCGCAGTCTGTGAATTGGTGGGAAATGATCACGCCTTTATTTTCAGTAACTGGGATCTGAAATGAAGTTTTTCCTTCAATTAACCTGAAAGCAACATGTCTCAATAGTGTTGGAAGTGTCTGTGGTCTTCTCATCAAAGAAACCACATTCAATGTTTTTTGTATGTATATCTCATAGAGTTATTGTAAAAACTCAAAGTCTCACTTATTTCAATCCAGCTTTATTTTCAGCATAGAATGATAGCAGTGGAAGTACAAGAGTATCTGCCATGGGATCTTGTTATTGGCTGCATCCATAAACATCTCTATTATCATGTCCAGCATATCGTCTTTCTTAATAATGCTGTCAGTTTAACTGGCTTCTTTTGTAACCCTATGAATTGCTAATTTAAACTCTTTTATTTTCCCCTAAATGAAATAAAAAGCTATAGGATTCAATAACTTCCAAAGGGACACAACACATAAAAGGTTATGAACTCAGATCTGCTGCCTGGAAGGCCATGGTTTGTCTCATACACATTTCAGGAACTCTGAGAGAGAAAAGATGCATCAGTTGTAATGGGAAAGAAAACTCAGATAAGGACTGGAGTGATAGTACAGGTGATAAAGTGCATGCCTGGCACTGCATAGGGTCTCCTTTGCATCACCAGGAGTGACCCCTGAGCACAGAACCAGGAGTAAGCCTGGAGCATCACTGGGTGTGTTGTTCAACGCCCACCCAAATTAAAATAAGTGTCTTCCATTTTACAGTGTTTAGGAAGGATCTGTATGCAGACATACAGGGTCCTTGTTCTGAGTCCCCATTATAAGAACATTCCATGAGGAGAGGACTGGTATCATGGGTCAATGGGTGATTGTTCAGATGAGGGAAGGAAGTACAGAACCTCTTTCGGGGGCACATCCTGGGGTAAAATACAGGAGGAGAGGGGTGAATGTCACTGTTGACCATAGAGTTATTTCTGCCACACTGTGAGCAAAATGACATGCAGGAACTGCATGTGTAAAGCTGGGAAAGCAAAAGGTCAGCACCTGGAGTAGAGACCCCTGCCAGAGCCTTTATGTCATGCCCTGCAATACCCTAGGGACAGTTTCATGTCGTTTTCCAAACAAATGGGATGCCTATTAGCAAAAAGGAGTTTCACCAATGCCTGTCACTGGCATTGTGGGAATAAATATTTATAGTCTTGGCTTGCAGAACAGCACACTGGCATTCCTGAGAGCCCAGAACCAGGTCTGTGCCAGTGAAAATTAATTTGCACAAGAATTTCTTTTCCGTTTATAAGAAACATGTGCCTGCACTTTCTTCTGGGAACCCTGACAGATCACAAGCTCCGTCAAACTTAGAAACATTAGCTGGCTGCAGCAGAGAGACCCAAATCAAACTTGATTTCCCATTAATCAACATTTCATGATGTTGGAGCTAGGCTGAAAAGATGTCCCCATACTTTGCTCCCCTACCAGCCCAACACAGGCCCTCACCTCCCCACAGCCTCTGGACTTCTGGACACATTGTTTCATTTGTTCAGCTCTTAGCTGCCCATTTATCCATTTATTCATTCAGTGTGTGAACCATGATTTTATAGTACCAGTTTTCTCAGATCAGGGCCAGACAGTTGGGGTAATGGCAGCTAATACTGATTGGGCCCCTTCTATTTGCTGGGCATAGCACTGCCTTTTCTCACCAAGTCTCATATTCCCTCTTCTCCATCACATTGCACTATAAGAACTCTCATCCTCAGTGCTCACTATAAAGACTCCAAACTTTAGAGAAATAAATTTATTTTTCATTCATTAACCAGTTAGTAACAAATAACTAACAACCTAAGGGATTCCCTGGAAAGGGAAAAAGATTCTTTAGGAATAAAGTCTAAATGGGGAGATAGTACTGACACTACCATGCTAGCACAACCCAGAGGAAACACAGTTGATTAGCAAAGTAAGATGGGGTGATGATATTTGATAGGAGAGACAGAAGGGCAGTGGGTCACTGTGGGCAGGGGTGGCTTATGGGCCATCATGGAGAGGATTTGGCTATTGGGAGGATAGGAAAGGGGCCTTTCCCAATGGCAGGGTAAGCAAAGACTTAGAAGCAGAAATTAAACACAGTTTAGGAGTTGGGTGGAGCATCAAATGTAGTGCTGATGTGCTTCAGTGTGAAAGTTCTTTAGCACAAGTTCTTACATACAGTCAATACGATAAGTACTTGATGAAGGAAGCATAAGCATAAGGCAACAACCAGAAGTCTAAGAGAAAGAGAGACTGAGTGAGAATGCTATGCTTTTTTGGGGAGGTGTCTTTGGTCCACTGTTCAAGAATTACTCCTGGCTCTGCATTTCTGGTGATGCTTGGGGGACCTTATGGGACACTGGGGATCAAACCTGAGTCAGCTGTATATAAGGCAAGTGCCTTACTTGCTTGGTATTGATCTGGTCCCCAGAGTGGGCTATGCTCTGCTGATTGTGCTGAGGTATGATGCACACGAGAATGGGCTTTCCTGGAGTCTAGACTATACAGGATTTCAGAGATAGGAGAGGATAGGAGGATTTATTCTTCATTATTTGTAACATCAAATATAAAGATCATGAAAAAAATCCACAAAAAGAACTCAAGTAATCAAAAGCCTTAAAACACATAACCATGTGCAAAACCACCAAACATTCCATCAAGTTAGGGAGGGCCTGGGGACAGAGCAGGAAGTGCTGTAGAGGAGAGGCTGGTGAGAGGTAGAGAGTGATGATGGGAATGAGAAAAATGGGTCTAGGACTGTTGGAGCAGAATTCACAGGACACAAGGACTGATGGTTGTGGAAGTTGAAGGAGACGTGGTATCAAGGATGATTAATGCCTAGATTTCTGGCATGGGCTACTGAGTGCCATTTATGGAGATGGAGAAATATGGTAGGAGGAGCTGTGTTTGCGAGAAGAGATACATCTTGTTTTCAACAGATTGAGTTTGAGATCTGCCAAAAATAGCCATTTTATAGGGATATGAGGAGGGAGCACAAGTGGTAGAGCACATGCCTAGCATGTGTGATGGCTGGTGTTCAATTCTAGATACGGCCTGCCCTCCCACCTCCCACCCCCCAGTCCTCCTCTGGGGAGCTCAGGGGAGATATCTGGGTTCGAAATGTAGATGAACAATCACTAGCTGTTTAGTGAAGGTGAGGGAATGGATATGACTGCATGACAAGTGTGGGGAAGAAGCAGCTGGGTAGAAGAGCAGGGCCCAGAATGGACAGTGATAAGGGTTGGTCTGAGGAGTGAGAGAAGAATAGGGGAGGGAGGTTATGGTCAAAAGCAGCTGATACTAAGAGTGCTCAGTTGAGAAAAGGTCTTAGCTGGATGAGCATAGATGGTTCTTGGTGACATGGAAGGGATCTTTTATCTGGATGCATGGGACTGAAGCCAATCCAGTGCTGTGAGAAATCATGAGAGAAGAGGAATTTTGCTGTTCAGAATTCAGAATTTGGTTATGCAGCGTAAGCAACTAGACTGTGAAAGGGACAAAGGAGAAAATGGCTAAAGGAGAACAGAGGCAAAGAAAAGGGATGGGATGAGTCATATTGTGAGGGATGTTAGAACAGAAGCCAGTGGAAATACAGGCAAGACCTGGAGTTATGTAGGTCTAGAAGTGAACAGGGTTGTATATGAGTAGAAGAGTCCAGAGGCCTCTGAATGGTTAGAAACAGGCCTCAAGTGATATTAGGTGGAATCTTGGTATGAGCTATTGTACTGCTGTGGAATTCTCTAAATCATATCTACTTATGCATAGCTTAAGTCAACTATGGAGAGATTTGAAGACTGGGGATGTCCCACTGTTGGAGGGCTTGGCCTGACGCATTTGGAATCTGAATCCTGGTGGTCGACAGCATTCAAGATACCCCCACTGAGCTACAGCTCCTGGTGTTCAAACCTCTGCAATTGGCACAAGGAGAAGGTCATGGGAGTGGCAGTTAGGAGCTAGACTGGGTCTGACAACCAGTGGCACTCCAGCCTTGACCTTCTGTGTGACCCACACTGCAGCAAGCCAAGGGTTCTGTTTTAGGGCAGTGGGACTGTCACGGAAAGGCCACCGGAGAGAGCAGTAGACGAATGACTGGCAGCTTCTCATTTCTCCCGTGAGGGCCCCTTCGATCAGCCCCAGAGACAAGCCCAGCTGGCAGGGAGGCTCACAGGAGACTTGGCCCAAATCCCACTGGGCTGTTCCCTCATTCTCATCCCGCAGAAAGGATGACCATTCTCACCTGTTACTGTGGTTTTGGACTGCTGTGTTCTGGGGTGACAGAGAATGCCTGTGGAGCACCACTCGCTATTCTGAGCAGACTCAGGCTCTGGGCCAGTGTTTCTCTGCCGCCCCCAGCCAGCCCTTTCTGATCTGCTTCCTTCCTGGGAAACCACTTGTTCTTTGGGTGGTCTGTGGCCACTCCCTTGAGTTGATTTCATCTGTGACCCCTTGGAATATGTGGGGGTCCTGTAGAGGGCCATATCCCTCTCCCACTCCAGTTGAAAAATGCCCTATACTGTGGCATGGATGCAATGGTAGTCAGTGATGTGTCAGCTTTGAAGGCAAGTCATGGGTGCAGATATCTACCATGTGCAGATACGACCTCCCCTATCCTGCCTGACACATACATGCACACCATGCACATATATGCACATGTAGCCCTCAAGCACAAATCATACACATACCACCCCTCACACATGACACATACATAAACACTACATATACATACAAACCATGCATACATAGACACTATACACACACCCACACCTACCACACATATACACACTAAACACATAGACATCACTCATATGCACACCACAATATACTACACACAAACACCACACACCACATAGACACATACTCATACCTTACATATACACACATCACACAAGCACATACCATACAAACATACCACACACATACACACACATGCACACTCACATACACACATACGACACACACACAAACACATTGTTGACCATATTTATTGTGTTAGTATTACCCAGGGCTCCACCTGAATCAGTGTGTGGAACAGCTTTCACATGCTATAGTTTTAGGATGCAATTTTGGTGGAAGTGGACTTGAACAATTTCAAGTTGTCTAATTAATGACTTTGCATTTCCATGACAACTGCTAATTAATCATGCCTGTTAGCATGAACTTTTAGCCTGTGGGAGTCTGGGTGCTTGAGGCTCACATGAAAGCAAACAATGTGAAATTTTCAATTTTGAGAAATGTTGTGTGGAAGGAAGGCAGCCGCCCCTGGGGATAGCACACTGAGTCCAGCATGGGCCGATAGTAAGAGCTGCTCTCTCACACATGTCCACATCTCCACACAGCAAGATGCTGGGGAAAGACACAACCTCCCAGTCATTGCTGCAGAGGCTTGAGGGGGTCTGGGGCAGCTGAGAGAAGGCCCAGTGAAGAGATTCCATGGAGACCCATTCTCACCCAGTGAGGCCCTTGCGGTTCCATTTCATGGCCCAGAGTTTGACGGTGGCCATTTAGTGTTCTTGGCTGGCTTTCCCTCTGTCCTCTAAGTGGGGGTGGGGTATTTCCCTCAGAGGAGCTGAGGATTCATGCCTGGCCTTTCCAATGTGCTCATTTCCAGAAGGAAACAAAAGTAATTTTCTACCCCAAAATATTTCTTGGTTACTACTAGGCAGGGAGAGCCTCCAGTCTAAGCAGCCAGGGCTGTCCAGAGCCCATCCTTTGAGATCCATCCCGGGCCTGGTGACAAGACAGGGACTGTGAGATGTGGGGCAAATGTAGGGGGATTTCAACTCACTCTATTTCTGGGCCAAGGCAGTTCCAAGCTGCTGGTGCTGAGGTCGCCTAGCCTGGGCATGAGTGCCAGAGAGGGGCAGGGACACTCCTGGAACACCAGGCAGCATACTCTGCTCTGTCTGTGTTAAGAACATGTGTTTCTGGGATGAAAACATTCATCATTTGCCTGTCCACTTGGAAAAGAGAGGGCCCTGTGGCTTAGAATGAAGCCGCACATGCCAGAAAAAAAAAGTGGACCATAGACTTTTTGGCGGCCACATCCCCTTTGCATGATTTATCATCCAAAGAAGAAGGGCAAAAACAAACATGGGAACTAGGGGCTTCTTGTGGAGAGAAGGGACCCTTCCCTGCTGCGTTGTTTATTTTTCTGGAGGGCAAATGGAATTCCTCTCTCAGCCTCTGAATTCCTCCTCTGTGCTGTCCAAGACAAGCAGTCTTGTAAACTCAAGAGAGGCCTCCAGCAGGCCCTGCCCCAGCCCTCTCCAGGATCCTGTTAATTAGACAGCAAAGGTCACAGCCTCTCGCCAACCGAGGCAGCATTTCCTTGAAATAGTCTGAGTTTCTCCCAGCCTTTCTAATTTCTCTCATTCACTCATTTGTTCACATTCACAGAATATCCCTTGACCTCCTAAGAAATTTACACGTTTTCCTTCCTTTCATGCATGCTCTCTTTCAGGGACAATAATTTCATTATCACTTATTGATTAGGAAAATGAGGCAGAGAAGGATCAAATAACTTGGCCTCAGCTACACAGAGGTTTGATCCCAGTCTGCCAGGAAGACAAGACAGCCTGACTCCAAGAAGTGTGGACAGGAAACCAAGGCAGGAGGTGTAAGGGGGTGGGACCATCTGCCTGGAGATGCCAGGGGGAGGAGACGTTTCTGGGAATAGTTTTAAGCTTGACCTAAGAGTGCATCTCAGCTTGGAAATAAAAGACTTTTCAGGCCGGCCAGTGTGGTGGTAGAGAAGGTGGTAGGAGCAGTGATGCTAGTATAGCGCAGGAGTGAGGGGCAGCCTCAGCAGAAGCAGCAGCAATAATAAAGCAAATGCAGGAGCAGAAGTCATGATGCAGTGTTTAATTTGCTTAGCACCATGGCCGGGATCAAGTACTTTCAGTCAGCAAGTCTGCTAGGTAACTCAAACCTAATCTTTTTTTCTAGTACAGGCCACTGTGCTCTTGTATGTGTGTATGTGTGTGTGTGTGTATGATAGAGAGAGCGAGAGAGCGAGAGTGAGCGAGAGAGAGAGCGAGAGCGAGCGAGCGAGAGTGAGCAAGAGAGAGAGCGAGAGCGAGAGAGAGCGAGAGCGAGAGAGAGAGAGAGAGCGAGAGAGAGAGAGCGAGAGCAAGAGCGAGCGAGCGAGAGAGTGAGAGAGCGAGAGTGAGCGAGAGAGCGAGAGCGAGCGAGCGAGAGAGAGAGCGAGAGCGAGCGAGAGAGAGAGTGAGAGAGCGAGAGTGAGCGAGAGAGAGAGAGAGCGAGAGAGAGAGAGAGAGCGAGAGAGAGAGAGCGAGAGCAAGAGCGAGCGAGCGAGAGAGTGAGAGAGCGAGAGTGAGCGAGAGTGAGAGAGAGCGAGAGCGAGAGCGAGCGAGCGAGAGAGAGAGCGAGAGAGCGAGAGTGAGCGAGAGCGAGAGCGAGCGAGCGAGCGAGCGAGCGAGAGAGAGAGAGAGAGAGAGAGAGAGACAGAGAGCGCACACGCGCGCGCGCCATAGGATCCCAGAAATAAGACTCAGGGTTCTGCCCAGGCCAGTCACATGCTCTGTCTGAAACCAGAGCTTCCAAGGACACGTCTGATGCTGGCTGTAGTGCATGGAGCACCAGATGGGAACTCCAGGGAGACAGTTCCTACTATTCCTAGTGTGCAGAGAAAAGCAGAGGCGCTGAGGTGTGAAGTAACATGCATGCATTGTTTTTTTTATTAATGAGTCACTGTGAGGGTGCAGTTACAGAGTTTCGTGCCTGTGTTACAGTCATACAGTACTCGAATACCCATCCCTCCACCAGTGCCCATTCTCCTCCATCGATGGCCCCAGGGTCCCTCCCTCCCCCCATGCTGTCCAAGCCCCTGTCCCCCCCATGACAGGGAATTCCTTAATGTTCTCTCGCTCCTTTGGGGTGTTATGGTTTGAATGGAGATACTGGGTAGCTATCATGTTCAATCAATAGTCTGCTTTCAACCCGCCTCTCCTATCCTGAGTGGATCCTCCACTGCATTTTGGTTAGTGTTCCCTTCTCTTCTGAGCTGCCCTCTCCCCCAGTATGTGAGGTCAGCTTCCAGGCTGTGGAGCAGGCCTCCTGGTATTAATTGCTACTATTCTATTTTATATTCTGCAAGTGAGTGTGATTTTTCTGTGTGTCTCTTTCTCTCTGACTCATTTCACTTAGCATGATATTTTCCATGCTGATCCACTTATATGCAAAGTTCATGACTTTATCTTTTCTGACAGCTGCATAGTATTCCATTGTGTAGATGTACCAAAGTTTCTTTAACCAGTCATCTGTTCTCGGGTATTCAGGTTTTTTCCAGATTCTGGCTATTGTAAACAGTGCTGCAATGAACATACAGGTGCAGATGTCATTTTGACTATACTTTTTTGCCTCTCCGGGATATATTCCCAAAAGTGGTATTGCTGGGTCAAGTGGGAGCTCGATTTCTAATTTTTTGAGAAGCGACCATACTGTTTTCCAAAAGGGCTGAACCAGTTGGCATTCCCACTAGCAGTGTAGAAGGGTTCCTTTCTTCCCACATCCACGCCAACACTGGTTGCTTTTGTTCTTTTGGATGTGAGCCAGTCTCTGTGGTGTGAGGTGGTATCCCATAGTTGTTTTGATCTGCATCTCCCTGATGATTAGTGATGAAGAGCATTTTTCATGTGCCTTTTAGCCATTCGTGTTTCTTCCTTGAGAAAGTTTCTGGTCACTTCTTCGCCCCATTTTTTGGTGGGGTTGGATGTTTTCTTTTTGTAGAGGTCAACCAGTACCTTGTGTACCTTTGATATCAACCCCTTATCGGATGGGTACTGGGTGAATATCCTTTCCCTTTCTGTAGATTGCCTTTGTATTCTGGTCATTGTATCTTTTGCAGTGCAGAAGCTTCTTAGTTTAATATAGTCCCATTTGTTTATCTCTGTTTCCACTTGGTTGCTCAGTTGTGTGTCATCTTTGAAGATACCTTTATCTTCAATATCGTGGAGGGTTTTTCCGACCTTGTCTTCTATGTATCTTATGGATTCTGGTCTGATGTTGAGGTCTTTAATCCATTTTGATCTGACTTTTGTGCATGGTGTTAGGTCGAGGTCTAAGCCCATTTTTTTGCATGTGCTTGTCCAGTTATGCCAGCACCATTTGTTGAAGAGGCTTTCCTTGTTCCACTTCACATTTCTTGCTCCCTTATCGAAGATCAGATGATCATATATTTGGGGTTGCAAGTAACATGCATGCTTTAATCGGCTGTAAAAGCTGGATGTGAATTCATGTTTGCCTAAATCTCCTACTTGCTTGATCTTGCTACCATTTTTTATTCACAATTCTTCTAGTATATTTTTCACTGAAACAGTCCTTAATTTACACAGTATAACATCATTGAAGTTTTTCTTTGTCTCCCTTTTTCTCTTTCTTTCTTTCTTTCTTTCTTTCTTTCTTTCTTTCTTTCTTTCTTTCTTTCTTTCTTTCTTTCTTTCTTTCTTTCTTTCTTTCTTTCTTCCTTCCTTCCTTCCTTCCTTCCTTCCTTTCTTTCTTTCTTTCTTTCTTTCTTTCTTTCTTTCTTTCTTTCTTTCTTTCTTTCTTCCTTTCTTCCTTTCTTTCTTCCTTTCTTCCTTTCTCTCTCTTTTTCTTTCTTTCTTTCTTTTTTATTTAGTTTTGCATTTTATTTTCTATTTTAATATTCCTCAGTGAATGATGCATATTTACATATGCATGTGTGGTTCTTTGAACAATCAGATGTATATATCTATTGGATAAATAAAATTTCCTAGAGGTGGATCTGTTGGGTCAAAGAATATATTCAACTTGCAAAATTTTGGCTACTTATTTTTCATATGACCCTGATAATAATTACAAAGTCCTAGGGTGAAAATCATAGCTGTCATTGTCTCTTGGCTACATTTGTCTTGACTACCAATTATAATAAAATAATGTTTATTTATTTTTTTTTAAATTTTTTTATTGAGTCACCATGTGGAAAGTTACAAAGTTTTCAGGTTTAAGTCTCAGTTATACAATGCTCGAACACCCATCCCTTCACCAGTGCACATATTCCACCACCAAGAATCACAGTATAGCTCCACCCCGCACCCCCACACCCCTAGCCCCCCCACGCCCCTAACCCCCCCACCCTTAGCCCCTCCGCCTGTGTAACTAATAAATTTCACTTTACTTTCACTTTGATTGCATTCAATATTTCAACAAAACTCATTATTATTATTTGGAGAGTCTCTCCCCTAAAGTCAGACCTGCTGAAAAGGAAGTATTAGATAATTTTTTTCCCATTGCTGAGAATGAAGAGGTATGAGGTTGAGTGACCACACTTAGCGGCCTCACGGTTTGGGGTTTCTGTATTTTAGTAACTAAGTCCAAAGAGATATCTGCCAGAAGTTGCATCATTGCCAACTTGTACTTCTCAGTTACATTATATTCCACATATGAGTGTAATCTTTCTATGTCTGTCTCTTTCTTTCTGACTCATTTCACTCAACATGATACTTTCCATGTTAATCAATTTATATGCAAATTTCATGACTTCATGTTTTCTGATAGCTACATAGTATTACATTGTGTAGATGTACCAGAGTTTCTTTAACCAGTCATCTGTTTTGGGGCACTCTGGTTTTTTCCAGATTCTGGCTATTGTAAACAATGCTGCAATGAACATAGAAATACAGATGCCATCTCTACTATACCTTTTTGCCTCTCCGGGATATATTCCCAGGAGTGGTATTGCTGGGTCAAATGGAAGCTCAATTTCTAATTTTTTGAGAATCGTCTATATTGTTTTCCAAAAGGGCTGAACCAGTCGGCATTCCCACCAGCAGTGAAGAAGAGTCCCTTTCTCCCCACATCCACACCAACACCGGTTTTTTTTTGTTTTTTGGGATGTGGGCCAGTCTCTGTGGTGTGAGATGATATCTCATGGTTGTTTTGATCTGCATCTCCCTGATGATTAGTGATGTTGAACATTTTCTCTTGTGCCTCTGAGCCATTCGGATTTCTTCTTTAGGAAAGTTTCTGTTCATTTCATCACCCCATTTTTTGATCGGGTTCTTCTTGTGGAGTTCAACCAGTGCATTGTATATCCTTGTTATCAACCCTTTATCCGATGGGTACTGCGTAAATATCCTTTCCCATTCTGTAGATTGTCTTTGTACTTTGGTCACTGTTTCTCTTGAGGTGCAGAAGCTTCTTAGTTTGAGATAGTCCCATTTATTTATCTCTGTTTTCACTTGCTTGGCCAGTGGCGTGTCAGCTTTGAAGATACCTTTGGCTTGAATGTCGTGGAGAGTTTTGCCGACCTTGTCTTCAATGTACCTTAGGGATTCTGGTCTGATGTTGAGGTCTTTAATCCATTTTGATCTGACTTTTGTACATGGTGATAGGTGGAGGTCTAAGCCCATTTTTTTGCATGTAGCTGTCCAGTTTTGCCAGTTTCTTTCTTTCTTTCTTTCTTTCTTTCTTTCTTTCTTTCTTTCTTTCTTTCTTTCTTTCTTTCTTTCTTTCTTTTGTTCTTTCTTTCCCTTTTTCTTTCTTTCTTTCTTTCTTTCTTTCTTTCTTTCTTTCTTTCTTTCTTTCTTTCTTTCTTTCTTTCTTTCTTTCTTTCTTTCTCTTTCTTTCTTTTGTTCTTTCTTTTCCTTCCTTTCTTTCTTTCTTTCTTTCTTTCTTTCTTTCTTTCTTTCTTTCTTTCTTTCTTTCTTTCTTTCTTTCTTTCTTTCTTTCTTTCTTTCTTTCTTTCTTTCTTTCTTTCTCTCTCTCTCTCTCTCTCTCTCCCTCCCTCCCTCCCTCCCTCCCTCCCTCCCTCATTTCCTTCCTTCCTTCCTTCCTTCCTTCCTTCCTTCCTTCCTTCCTTCCTTCCTTCCTTCCTTCCTTCCTTCCTTCCTTCCTTCCTTCCTTCCTTCCTTCCTTCCTTCCTTCCTTCCTGTGCACTATTCACTTTGGGCCTTGTCTTGTTTGATTAGATCCATTCCTAAGAACATAAACCAGGTCTATGGTATGACTCAAGTGCTAGGACAATTCTCGGAAGTGGCTTGAGCTTTCCTTTTGTTGACCCAAATGCTCTACTTCTCTCTTCTTCCCTGGAGACACTTTTAGGGGTTATTAAATTTTATGGGGTGATTGGGCTTTATGGCTCCATAAATAACTCTGTCTGCTCTGTCCTCGGAGCTGTTTTTTTTTCATTTTTTTAATTTCCACTTTGGGATTTTTGTCCTCTGTCATCACTTAAAGCCAGTTTCCTGTGATTCTATTTCCATAAGCTCCACATATTCAAACCAACACCTCCCCAATTTCTTAAAATTAGGGTCAGGCCGAATAAAAGTTGCCCAAGGAAACCAAGGACTGTGTTTGGAATGAAGCAAACTATAAGTTGTGCCCAAGGAAGAAGAAAAGGACATGAAATATGGTCAACTCCTTGCCTGGGCTCCCCAGAAAATATGCTGGTGTCTGTTGCCTGACAATGTGTGTGAGGGAGAGGCAGTAGCAATACTGCATCTGGATAGATGTGAACTGATGTCCACAGATGTCCGCCTTTCAGTATTTGAAGAGACTTTCATAGGCTCATACAAACTGATGAGCTGGGCTTGGAAATTGGGCCTTTGAACACTTTTGAACACCTAATTTCCTGCCATTTCATACAGTTTAGTGACAAGGGTCAAACACACTTGCCACTCACCTTTGGTTTACTGGGACTGTCACCTCTTTGGCAAAATAGGGTTGAAAAAGTCCATATGTGAGCCCATATGTTTAGTGAGATCCAAATACCTACCTCCATTCAAAGTATGCCTTTCATGGGCCTAGAGGCCACTCTGGGTTCCTAAAAATTGTTTGCTCTTTCTCTCTTTCCTTCCTTCCTTCCTTCCTTCCTTCCTTCCTTCCTTCCTTCCTTCCTTCCTTCCTTCCTTCCTTCCTTCCTTCCTTCCTTCCTTTCTTCCTTCCTTCTTTCTCTTTCTTTCTTTCTTTCTTTCTTTCTTTCTTTCTTTCTTTCTTTCTTTCTTTCTTTCTTTCTTTCTTTCTTTCTTTCTTTCTTTCTTTCTTTCTTTCTTTCTCTCCTTCCTCCCTCCCTTCCTTCCCTCCTTCCTTCCTTTACTTCCTTCCTCACTCCCTTCCTTCCTTCCCTCCTTCCTTTTTTTCCTTCCTTCCTTCCTTCCTTCCTTCCTTCCTTCCTTCCTTCCTTCCTTCCTTCCTTCCTTCCTTCCTCCTTCCTTCCTTCCTTCCTTCCTTCCTTCCTTCCTTCCTTTCTTTCTTTCTTCCTTCCTTCCTTCTTTTTATCTTTATATTACAGCACATTCACAGTTTTCAGATTAATGATTTCTCATTAATTTATTCGTTCATTTAATTAAATGCCAAATTTTAAGTACCTTTGACTTAAAACTTCAAATAAACTAGCCTCAAGTCCATCCATTTGTGGTGGGAACCTTCATCTCCCTTTCCTCTCACACCTAAGCTCCCCTTGGGTTCCACCGAGGGGAGTTGGAATTATTTCTCAACAGCTGGGTCCTGAGCACCAGTCTCTGTTGAATTAGTTTCAGAGCTGAACTTGTCCCGTGTATTTTTTGACTTTGGCTTCTCTCCAGCTGTGCAATGAAGCTTTGTTTCCCTGGTTTCCACAGTCCTCATGACCCCCAGGACATATCTACAAGTGATCTCACCTCATGGGACACTGAGGGTAACAGTAGGAGACCGCTTGGTTCTGACAGACAGACACAAACGCCCAGCTCTCCTGCTTTTCAAAAGTACTCGGACTTTTCTGCTTTGCTCATACTCCTTCAATGCTTTCGGTTCTCTACCATTTTCTTTTCGTTTTTGTCTTCCCAAAATTCTAGTTCATCATGTTGAGCAAATAATATTATTCTCTCAAACATCTGCTCTACCACATAATACTTTTTTCCTTATTACACATTTATTTACTCAATGTGAAATAAGTAATATCCTCTAGGACGACCCATGCCAGGCACTGTTAAGGATATAATGATGAATTTAACATAGATCTTGAATGAAATTTGCTGAGAATCTGATAGGAGAGCAAAGATACATTGTGAGCAATCAGAACATAAGAAGCAGAAACAGGAGGGTGAGACCAGGCTATAGGCCCGAAGGGCAGCACTCATGAGGGTCTAGGGCCTTCCAGAGGGGCAACGCTGAAGTCTAAAGAGCTCAAGGCAATTGAAATATAGAGGCCTAGGGTGCAGGGAAACCAATGGATGGCAGAAAAAGGCTGAGAATATGGGGTGCAGCACCCGAAAGAGAGACTAAGATTGAGACACCCTCCTGTCCCTCCAAATTCTGACTCCCGTCAGACTGGGCCTTAGCAGCTTGAGAAAAGCAGCAAGCAGATCTCTCCCTGAGTAGCATGGTTTGGAGTGCTTGGACTGCAGTAACCGGGATGGGCAGTAGACTGGCCCTTGCTGCCATGTGGAAAAGTTTGGAGGAAGTACCTGGTGAGTAGAAGGTGTTCACTGTCTAGTGGGTCATGAAGGAACAGACAAAGGGCTGTTTGAGTTTGTTGAAAGACATAAAGTATCCTGATGAAATGTTAGAAAGATGTCAGAATTGAACTGGGGACAGGAGGGTTTTAATTCTGAAATTAACTCACTTTTACCTTCTAAGTTAGCCAGGAAACCACTTACCCGTTACTTACCACTTACTCGCATTCTCAATGATCTCTTAAAGTGTCCATCCACATTTAACAACTATAAATGCTAAGAAAGGCACTAAATCTTGGAGGATCAGCAGAAACATCCTCAAAGTATGAAATAATTTTAGATGATGGAAGTTTCTAGATGCTGAGGAGAGCCACGATATGGCTCATTCACATAGTTTCAGAGTCAGGCAGCATGGAACGGCTCTCAGCCTTCCTCTGTCAGACCTGTCTGGGTAGTTTAATTCAAAGCAAATTCTTGTGATGAATTTAAATTACTTAAACCCTATGACACTGGAAATAGTGAACACTGACTGTTCACTATTGTGTGATGTTCTGACAAGCATCATTGCACCAAAGAGTAAGATAGGGACATATGGAAAACCATAAACTATGTTTCTTTGATCCTGTCCACTTAATAGGCCCCAGGTGAGTTTTAACTTATTTCTAAGATTATTGTAGTTGTTGATGCTGTATTGAATGAGTTATTTTCCATTTCTATATGGTATGTTTATATTGGGCTGGAATGATAGCACAGCGGTAGGGCATTCGCCTTTCTCTCGGCCGACCCGTGTTCGATTCCTCCACCTCTCTCAGAGAGACTTGTAAGCTACCAAGAGTATCGTGCCCGCATAGCAGAGCCTGGCAAGCTACCCGTGGTGTATTGGATATGCCAAAAACAGTAACAATAAGTCTCACAATGAGAGACATTACTGGTGCCTGCTCGAACAAATTGATGAGCAACGGCATGAAGTAACAGTGACAGTGATGTCTATATTAGTATGAGAGTTTGGAAGCATACCATAAATAAAACATCTCAGCACCAAGTGCCAAATTTCCACATTACTTTGTTGGCCTATATTCTTTGTTGAGAACTAAATTGAATTAAAATGTAATATAGTTTAATTAGAATTGCAGTGGTCACATATCTTCTGAAAAACAAGAGTAGAGGGCTTTACAAGTTATCTAAACATATTGCAGAACCTCTGTGATCAAAGGCAGCAGAATATAGGCATAGTAATAGATGGCTAGAACCCTGGAACAAAAGGAACATTCCAGAATAGTCACAGTATTCATGTGACTGTAATATGTGACAAGGATAATAGAATGATGGTGGAATTACTGGTCAGTCATCTGAAAGAAAAACATGTAGAATCTCCCTTAGACTGTTGCAAAAACATTCTACATCATTTAAGCATTACATGTAATGATGGCCACTTAATGCCTGTATTGCAAACCACAACACCCAAAGAGAGAGAGAGAGAGAACAAAATGGAATGCACCTGCCACAGAGGCTGGGGTGTGGGAGGGAGGGATATGGGGACATTGGTGGTGGAGAATGGGCACTGGTGGAGGGATCATTGTATGACTGAAACTTAAGCACAAAAGTTTGTAAGTCTGTAACTGTGCCTCAACGGTGATTCCTTAAAAAAATTTAAAATTAGTTAATTAATTTAAAAAATAATTACATGTAAAAATTAATGAAATCTGAAATAGACAACCATATAAATAATCTAAGGAACAGCAAATACCTTTTTTTCTTTTTTTCTCTCTCTCTCTCTCTTTTTTTTTTTTTTGCCAAACTCAGTGGTGCTCAGGGGCTATTTCTATGGTTGCTGCTTGGAGTACAATGAGGTGCCAGGCCTTGAACCCAGCCCTCCTACAGGCAACATGTGTGCTCCAGCCCTTTGAGCTCTCTCTCGGGGCCCAACTATACCCAAGGCAATAAAACTAAAAGCCATAAATGAAATGATTAACGTGAATGGCCAGATTAAACGTGTTGGGGTTGGACTGAGCTATCAAGATGAGCCCATGTAGACTGTACTGGGCAGGAATAGAGGGACCCATGAAAATGGGCGAGGTTTTTCGAGTGTCATGACTGGTTTGGATGAAGCTGAACATCTTTCTCCTTTAAGCTGACTTCAGTAAATAATTTCATAAATTTCAGTATATTGAAAGAGTCGGTTTTTTCTTTTCTCACAGAAGCCCAGCCAGATCTTTGACAAGTAGTTTCCGGACCAGCCTAGTCCTTGGGATGTAGTTTTCAGGTGCCCACCCAGTTTGTCTTTGTGATGCAAACCCAAATACTTGCAGCCCAAGAAAGTTTTCTGTTTAGGTTTTGCATCTCTTTCCTTAGGCCGAAATGCACTAGCCTGCAGATACAAGGAAACAATACATGCTTTGCCTGCCTCGATGTTCTTTCTGTAACTTCTTTTGATGACATCATTGTATTGAGCCTTTTAGAGTATGAATAGTAGGATGGTAATAAAAGATTTCAGGGCACTCTACCTTTGTCACAGGTCTGAGAGAACTTGGACGCCCCATGACATTTCCTTGTCTCAGTCAGCGCTTCTGAATGAACAAACGTTCATGCAACAAAATGTAAAAACAGTACGTGATAAGCCAGGCCAAAAAGCAAATGGCAAATGTTTAAGTTAGGCGTGTGTGTGTGTGTGTGTGTGTGTGTGTGTGTGTGTGTGTATCCTATAAGAGATTTTAAAAGGATTATATTGCAGAATGGTTTTATTAATTGAAGATAATCGTTAATTTTCTCCTTTTTTTTTTCTTTTTAGGTCACACCTGGCAATGCACAGGGGTTACTCGTGGCTCTACACTCTGGAATTACTCCTGGCGGCGCTCGGGGGACCAATGGGATGCTAGGAATTGAACCCGGGTTGGCCTCGTGCAAGGCAAACACCCTCCCCATTGTACTATTGCTCCAAGCCCAATTGTTGATCTTCTCAATGGAGAGTAGGAAAAGAGGGAGTCCAAGTAGAAAAAGAGGGAGCAAATCCAAATTGATTGGTAAATATATGAAATGACTTGTGACCTAATGTATAGTCTAGAAAATGCAGCAGGAAATTACTGATTATAGTGACTGGAAGAAGCTGAAAGGTTTTGCTCTTTCCATGCAAGTACATGTGAATAACCAGCCTTTTCTTTCACCCTGCAGACTGCGCTCCTATCAGCTCTGTCTTCATTTCTTCTCTGTAACCAAGAATAAAATAATAGCCCAATTAATATTTTGAAATCTATAAGATGAAAAGGTTAATGCATTGAGAACATTCTTTTTTTAATTTTATTGATTCCCTGTGAGATATAATTACAAGCTTTCATGTCTGAGTTACAGTCACACAATGATCAAACACCCATCCCTCCACCAGTACACATTCCCCACAACCAATATCCCACTATACTCCCCCTTTCCCACCTTCCCACTGCCTCCATGGCAGACAATTTCCCCCATACTCTCTCTCTACTTTTGGGCATTATGGCTTGAAATACAGATACTGAGAGGTCATCATGTTTAGTACTTTTGGCACACATCTCTCATCCCGACCGATTCCTCCAATCATCATTTTCTTAGTGATCCCTTCTCTATTCCAGTTGTCCTCTCCCCTCCCGCTCATGAGGCAGACTTTTAACTATGGAGTAATCTTCCTGACCCTTATATCTATTGTCCTTCGGTGTCAGTCTCATATTATGTTATTTTATACTTCACAAATGAGCGCAGTGCTTCTATATCTGTCCCTCTCTTTCGGACTCATTTCACATACTCTCCATGTCTATACACTTACAAGTAAATTTCATCACTTCATCTCTCCTAACAGCTGTATAGTATTCCATTGTGTAGATGTACCAAAGTTTCTTTAACCAGTTGTCTGTTCTCGGGCACTTAGGTTGTCTCCAGATTTTGGCTATTGTGAACAGTGCTACATTGAACATACAGGTACAGATGTCATTTCTACTGTGCTTTTTTGCACCCTCGGGATATATTCCCAGAAGTGGTATTGCAGGGTCATATGGAAGCTCTAATTTTTGAAGGACTGTCCATATTGTTTTTCCAAAAAGGCTGGACCAGTCAGCATTCCCACCAATAGTTAAAGAGCATCCCTTTTTCCCCACATCCAAGCCAATACTGGTTGCTTTTGTTCTTTTAAACGTATGCCAGTCTCTGTGATGTGATGACATATCATTGTTGTTTTGATTTGTATCTCCCTGATGATTAATGATGTGGAGTATTTTTTCATATGCCTTTTGTCCATTTGTATTTCTTTTTTGAGGAAGCTTCTGTTCATCTCTTCTCCCCATTTTTTGATGGGGTTGGAGGTTTTTTCTTATATAATTCTATTAGTGTCTTGTATATCCTGGATATTAATCCCTTATCAGATGGGTATTGGGTAAGTATTCATTCCCATTCTGTGGGCTCTCTCTGTATTTTGTCACTATTTTTTTTTGGAAGTGCAGAAGCTTCTTAGTTTGATGTAGCCCCATTTGTTTATATTTGTTTCCTCTTGCTTTGTCAGTGGTGTTTCATCCTTAAAGATGCTTTTAGCTTCAATGTCACGAAGGGTTCTGCCTACACTTTCCTCTATGTACCTTATGGATTCATGTCTGATATTGAAGTCTTTACTCCACCTTGATATGATTTTTGTGCCTGGCACTAGACAGAGGTTAGAGTTCATTTTTTTGCAGGTAGCTATCCAATTTTCCCAGCATCATTTATTGCAGAGGCTTTCCTTGTTCTACTTCACATTTCTTGCTCGAGAACACTCTTTGGAAGAGGAAAGACCTTAACTTGTTTTGTCTAAAATAGGTATTTGGGGGGCTGGAGAGATAGCACAACGGGTAGGGTGTTTGCCTTGCACACGGATGACCTGGGTTCAATTCCCAGCATCCCATATGGTCCCCTGAGCATGGCCAGGGGTAATTCCTGAGTGCAGAGCCAAGAGTAACCCCTGTGCATCGCCAGGTGTGACCCAAAAAGAAAAAAAAATAAAATAAAATAGGTATTTGGAAAGGTCTTTGTAAGAGCAAAAACTTTAACTCACTTTTTTTTTCTAAAATAGCAAGATTAGGACCCTCTGAGTCCTGAGACAGTGGCTCTTCCTGTGTGCAAAGGAAGTGTGCAGAGGGTGAAGGAAGTGGGGCTGGTCAGCTAAGACCCCGGGCATCTGGTGGCTCAGATTTATGGGCTCCAGAATCTTCCCATGCATTTGACTTTCAACTCGCATCATCTATTCCGACTCACTCTGGACACTAGCCAGAGAAAGAGCTGTTGAGAGCTAAGACGGGGAAAGCAACAGGTGTTTGGTGGCAGGCTCCTAAGTGGGCAGAAATTTGAATTAACATGGTATATCCCTCAAGCAAAACTAAAAAAAGTAGTATTTTTTAGAGATGTTAGGTGACTAAGGTGTTTTCTTGGAGTCAAATCAACAAAGTTGAGACATTGGGGTAATAAGTTTTGCTCATGTGCTGTTCTTATTTTCTTCTTTTTGAGAGATGAGGAGAGAACACTCAATAAAAGTTATAAAGGTAAATTGAAAAAAATCATGCAATGGTTGTAACCTCATTTTTCTTGAAAAAAATTGGCATAAAATTTGTAACAAAAGTCAGAGAGATAGAACAGAGGTTAAAGCACCTCTTTTGCATGAAGCTTACCTGAGTTAAAATCCTTGGCACCACATAGGGTCTCCTGGCATCACTGGGGGTGAGAGCACAGAGCTTGAAATAGCCCCTGAGCACTGCAAGTATGACCCAACACCTGCCACTTGTTCCCCCAAATCTACAGAGATCCTGTGGTTAGATAGAATAAATAATAAGGGACTGAGAAAGGAGAATGTGGGTCAGGAAGGCCAGGCACTCCCCATGGCTGATAGCCTCTTGTCAACTGTTAAGGATATTGCCCTTTTTAAAATAAAGTTCTTATTATAGTTTATGCAACATGGTTACAACAGTGCTAACATTTATGGGGCTTGTTATTATTGCTGTTGTTTCTTTTAGGGGGTCACACCTGGCAGTGTTCAGAGCTTACTTCTGGCTCTGCACTCAGGGATCACTCCTGATGGGATATGGTGTCCTGATGTGGTGCTGGAGATTGAACTTGGATTAGTCACATGCAAGACAAGTTCCCTACTTGTTGTACTGTTTCTCTACCCCATTTTTATGGTCTCAGGGTACAGTGACTGCACCTTCAACACCACTAAGTGCCCAAGTCCTCCCCCGTTGTCCCTGTGTCCCCTCTTGCCCACTTCTTCACCTCCTCCCCATCTTTCACTGCTTGGTCATATGAGTTTTGTAAGCAGTTTGAATTTTTTCTTCTTAGAAGGAATCAGGGCCAAGTTTCTACCCAAATCATAGGCTCTTTTTATGATTCTTT
Organism: Sorex araneus; assembly: GCF_027595985.1. Lineage (NCBI taxonomy): Eukaryota > Metazoa > Chordata > Mammalia > Eulipotyphla > Soricidae > Sorex > Sorex araneus. Next base: position 230,418,305 of record NC_073303.1, read on the forward strand.
ATAGTTCTGTCCACATTAAAGTAAAAATGGGCTGCCTCTGAATGGTTGCTGTCCAGGCCAAATGAGAGACACTGTTCTTGAGAGTCCAGCGGCTTCTGACCACTTCCTCCCAGCTTCCCTGCAGGCTGAGCCCTGCCATGTTAACCAGTAAGTGGAGGTCTGGGTAGGCTGGCAGGGTCCAGAAGACTGGCTGCTGTGGTGCTTGTGCTGAGTCTTGAGCCATTAGCTCGAGTTCACCACCAGGAGTCTGAGCTGCCAGGAAAACCTGTTCCCCAACCTCAGCACCAGGTGCCACCTTGCTGGGTTGGAATTGCATTTCCCAGGAGCCCCAGCCCAGCATACATGGTGTACTCTGAGCTCCTTCAAGAGGTATCGGAAGACCGGGGAGTCTGGGTAAGTTCAGGTGGCAGATGTGGGGCAGGAGTTGGGTTAACCTTGGGGAGCACTGTCCACTCTGTGATGGGCATCATGCCTAGGGCATCTGCAGTGACCACTTGCTCCCTTGAGCTGTGGTGTCCCAGAAGGAAGTGGGTGCTTGGCTGAGCTGCTGTCCTCAGGATGCCATGTGTGCTTGGTGCCCTAGTCCTCAGTGGAGACACAGGGCAAAGCAGTGCCAACAGCCTCTGTGTCTCTTGAAAGGCTTCTAATGGAACGTGGATCTATGAAGTAGACAGAGCTCTAGGAATTCCCTCATCAGAGCAAGTGTTTTGGATGTGGGGTTCCCATTGATCACTGCTTCTTTATCAGGGCAGAGTATTTAGGCTGTAAGTCATCCTCTTCAGTGGTGGTACTTGCACACTTTCTGGGCATAGTTTTCACGGGGTCTTTGTGGAGCTGACACCTCACTGATGTCTCATTCCTGGCCATGATGCTCACACATCTTTTTAGCTGTCACCTTCTTGGGTTGCACCCTTCAGTTAGGATGCTCAGACACACATGGCCATAGTATGACTGCTGGGGATTTCTAGCTGTGCCTGGTATCACCAAAGCAGAGCAACTGGACTCAAACAGAGCTGCAAAGATTATGATTATCTCATATGGCATTGTCAGGGATTCAACTTGTTGCTTATTTTTGCCAAGCTAGGGCCCTACCATGCAACTTTAAGTTAGGTTCCTCTCTGCCACCCAATCTGGAAGCTGCTAGTCACATAGAGCTCTTGACATTTTAAATTTAATGGGTTAGAGTTAAACAAAGGCACTGCTTAATAATATGAATACTATATAAAACCAATAGTAGGATATTTATAGTTTGATCACAATGTTTCTCAGTCATGCTAGCAACTACTTCATATGGCCCATGACCAGCAAATTGGAAAACAGAGATCAAGAGTGTATCCATCATCACTCTATGGATCATGATGTTCCAAGCTACTCCCGAGCTTTCTACACTTAGCAGTGAGATGGCCTGTGTATGAGCACGCAGCAAATAGTGAGATTGTTTTCCGGGTTGTTTCCTCTATTAGCAAGTCTGCATTTCAATATTTGCCTTTAGGAAGAGTCTGTTGCTTTCTGAACATTCTAGCTCTGGGGATCTACACTGTGCCCCCCTTGCACACATCTTCCCTCTCAACAGATAACTGAGCAATCTGCCTTCCACCTCGGTGTGGAAATCTCCAACATAGACTCAGAATTGTCTCTTTGTACCCGTCTTAATTGCTTAGGTCCTATCCCAGAGTTCCACACACGGGGTCACTTATCAACAAAAGTGACTTAGTGCTCAAAGTTCTGGAACTGGAGTTCGGGACCAGGTTACCATCCTGGGAGGGTTTCAGTGAGAGCTCACTTCCTTGGTTGTGGAATTCTAGTGCCCTCAGTGAGGAGTGGGAAATCTATCAGGTCTTGTTCCTAGGGGCACTAATCTTGTTCAGAAGGCCTCACCCTACAACTAAAGCACCTTCTGAAATCTCACCTCCTAAAATCATTACACTGGGAGTGAGGGTGGCAGCCTGTGAATTTAGGGGGACAGAAACTTAAGATGCTCTTCATTCATTCATATTAAACTGGTGGTCTTTCCACAATACTTATTACAACTATTCTTTGAAATGGTGGAATTGAAAATGAGGGTTTATTTATTTATTTTTAGTAGAGGTAAGTATATATTTTTTAGTTTATAATTCTATTTGGGCTGGAACGATAGCACAGCAGGTAAGGCATTTGCTTGCATGTGGCTGACCCGGGTTCGATTCCTCCGTCCCTCTCAGAGAGTCTGGCAAGCTACTGAGAGTATCCCGCCCGCACGGCAGAGCCTGGCAAGCTACCTATGGCATATTCGATACGCCAAAAACAGTAACAACAAGTCTTACAATGGAGATAATACTGGTGCCCACTCGAGCAAATAGATGATTTACAGGACAACAGTGTTACAGACAGTGCTACAGGGCATAATTTAATTTAACTTAAATTTTATTTTACTGTTACATTTTTAATGGAATCACTGTGAGATAGTTACAAATTTGTTCATAATTGAGTTTCAGTCACATAATGTTCCAATACCCATTCCTTCACCAGTCTACATTTACTACCACCAACGTCCCCAGTTTCCCTCTTGCCACTCCCGCTATAGCAGGCACTTTTCTTCTTTCTTTCTCTTGATCACTCTCTCTGAAAGTGAAGGTTTAAAAATATTTTAAATATTTGTTGTCTGATCATTATATTTGTCATTTCGTAAAGTTTTGTTGGAATGAGCAATATAAAGTAAACTTGTTATGTGCCTACGAGAGCAGGTTGGGGTTGAGAGGGAGACTGCGGACACTGGTAGAGGGAAGGTCACACGGGTGGTGCTGCAACACTACTTGAAACAATTGTGTGATGAACAACTTTGTAAATCACAGTTTTTTTAATAAAAATTAAAAAAATTTTTAAAAAGCCACAGGTTGGATTGGGGAAATACAGTGGGCAGGGTATTTGCCTTGCATGTGGCTGATCAGGTTCAATCTCCTGCGTGCCATGTGGTCTCCTGAGTCCTGCCAGGAATGATTCCTGAGCACAGTTGGGTGTGTTTCCCCTTCCAAAAAATAAAAGATTCACAGGCAGGAGGCCCGCAGAGCCCTCCCTGAGTGTTGGTAAGATTCCTCCTAGTGTCAGGAGTTGAGTCGAGAAGCCCTGAGATGAGTCCAGTTCTCCTTCCTCCATCTGGCAAGCACCATTGTCATAGGAATGACCATTCTCAAGAGTTGTGGCACTTACAAGGCATTCAGTCATTCCATGTAATGCGTTTTAGACACGTTGCCATGATCATGTGGCTGGGTGCCTCATTGAACCCTCAGTTAAATACAGGCTATTCAAGCCAATTGTGCCCAGGACTTGATAAAACTCAGATTTTGTTTTTCTATGAGTTCAACTCCATTTTGGTTTCTTGGTTTCCTGAGAGGAGTTGGGAGAGCACATAGTATGGTCACAGTGGAGATCAGACCTGCAGGGTAAGTGCAAACACTCTCTTCTTTTTAAAAAAATTTTTTATTAGTTTATCACCATGAGGTACAGGTACAGACTTGTAAACTTTCGTGCTTGCATTTCACTCATACAATGATTCAGTACCCATCCCTCACCAGTGCCCATTTTCCACCACCAATGGTCCCAGCATCCCTTCCACCACCTCCACCCTGTCCCCTCCATCCCACCCACCTCTGTGGCAGGGCATTCCATTTTGCTCTCTCAGTCCTTTTGGGTGTTGTGGTTTGCAATAGAGGTATTAAGTGGCCATCATGTTCGATCTACAGTCTACTTTCAGCTCGAATCTCCTCCTGATGCTTAAGGAGGTAATGCACATCAGACACTCAGCAACCTCCAGCAGAGCACCGGCTTTTTCTCTTATTTCAAACCTGAGGCACCAGCCCTTACCACTTCTGCTCAGAACCAGAAATGAGAGCACATTTGCTTCTCCTCCAAGGCCTTAAAAACAGCACTTGCCATGTCTGCTTTCCCCACAGAACTTGGAAGGAGAAGGCATTTATTATCTCGTTCTCTTCTTTTTCTCAGCTCTGCCACTTTTCTCTTCAAACCATCAACCCTCTATTTTGTGGCTAGGTTTTGTTATTCATGAATTGATGTGGGTATATCCCATCCTTGGATATGGCCTAGAGATGATCTTCTCTGGAGGGTCATCGAAACTGCTGAATCCTGTCTCTTTTTTGCCAAGGCGGCTTCTCCAGGCTTTGGAGCACATGGTAGGTTGCAGAGAATGAGTCCTCAGAAGACAGTTTGCCAGCGTGGTCTCCATGGGTAAGGCCTTGCACAGACAGCAGCCAGTGCTGCTCTGAGGGGGTTGCTGAGGTCCAGCCCCTGCTGGGGTCTGACCCCAGGTCCTCCCTTGACCCTCTCACATCCCTCACACTGTGTCCCTGGGAGTTTTGAGAATTTCACTTCCCTTTAGGTAAGGTCTTCCAATGGGACCCGCAGCCTTCGTGAGAAAGTCCTTTCATAACACCATCCTCCTAAATGGGGAGACATATCTGGCCATGCTCAGGTCTTACTCCTAGCTCTAATCACTCCTGGAGGTGCTCAGGAGACCAAATGATTAAACTTGAATCTGATTGGACTTGGGTTGGTTGAGTGCAAGGCAAGCACCCTACCCACTATGGTATAATCTCACCCTGAATTTTCTTTTTTTCTTTTCAGTTAAAAATTTATATTCTGTGGTTATAACTCTTTAATAATGGTTTCTTATGCACATAATTCCAATACCACACCTATCACCAGTGTATCCACCTCTTTCCCCCAAAGATCCCAACATCCTTCCCTTTAATTCACCCCTCCACCTACTCGGTTGTGTGGATCAGTTCTCCCTTTGTTGCTGCTTTGCTGTGTGCCTTTAAGTCCCACATCTGAAAGAGATCGCTCTGTATCTATCCCTTTCCTTCTGATTGACTTCACTCAGCATGAAGATCAATCTATGTTGTTGCAAATTGCATGTTTTTGCCTTTCTTAGAGCTGCAAAGTATTCTTTTGTGCTTATATACCACAACTTCTTGATCTATTTATTCATAGTTGGGTATTTGGATTGTTTCCATATTTTGGCTGTTGTATTGAGTGCAGCCACGAGCACTGGTATGTGGATGGTCTTTAGAATGAATGTTTCTGGTGATTGTTTTGGGGACAAATGCCAATAAGTGCTATCACTTGGTCATAAGGTAGTTCTATCCCTACATTTTTGAGACATCTCCATATAGTTTTCGATAGAGGCTGAGTCAGATGGCATTCCCATCAACAGCGGATGAGGATTCCTTTCTCACCATAACCCATCCAACAGGGGCTATTTCCAGATTCTTTTGATATGTGCCTTTTCATGGGAAGATGAGATGTTATCGCAGTGTTGTTTTGATTTGCAGAACACACTTCTGATCCCCAGACTCCTGCTCCTCACTCCGGGCTCACCCAGCACATGGCCCCATCTCAGCCCTTGGTCTTTTCACTTGATCAGGAGCTCATTTACCAGTCTGGTGCCGACTCTGTGATGGCCCACCAGCAGGGACTGGAACCAGTGCGCTGTCCAGAAAGCACCAACCACAGTGCGGGGCAAGTGGAGCAGACAGGGCAGAGGCAGACCCCAAGTTTGGCAGGTACTAGAGGCTCAGAGAGGGGAAAAGGAGGCTCCCCACACCCACTGTCCTTTCCTCCCAACCCTTTACCAGTGACTTGTTCCCACCAATGCACTCTGAATACTAGGGACACTTGTGGGGGGCACAGCATCTGTAAGCGGATGGTCCAGCAGCAGCCCTGGCGCATCCATACAGGAGGCTTCCTGGGGCCCTCCCAGCAGTCAAGTGTGGTGGCACAGTGACCGCTTGAGGACAGTGCTGCAGACTCGCAGGCCAGATCTACAACAGAACTTCACTCAGAGATTTTTTAAAAACTGGTAAATAAATACATATTTTTATTAATAAAACGTACCTTTTCACACATGTTAGAAACTTTTTTTTGGTCTGTCTTAGTCAGTTCGATTTGCCACAGCACATTTTAGTTTCTTATAAAGAAAATGAGTACATTATAATAATTTAAAGGATTAACAAAGTGTTAGCATAGGATAATACCTAGAACATACTCAGTAACTATTTTTAAATGTATTTTTAAAAATAAATTAAAGAGCTATGATTTACAAAGTTATTGATCTATGAGTCTTAGGCAGGCAATAATCCAACACCAATCCCTCCATCAGTATAAACTTCCTTCCACCAGAGTCTCTGTGCTCCCTCCCGTCTGCCCCCATCAATTTCCTTGCAGTCTTGAAGGGCACAAAAGTCTGTCCTGAGGCACAGCAGTGAGGACTGGGGTGGGGAGATGGGGAACATATCCCGAAACTGCTTAGGAAGCAGAGTCATGATATTAGGGTGAGTTTAGAGGGATCTGGCGGGAGACCCCATGTGGGATCCAAACCCAGGATCCAGCGGGGAGGAGGGTGCTGCGGGCAGAGGAGAGCAGAGTCTCGGGGGCTCATGTGGAATTTGCAGTGTCAGTTTTGAGCCTTCTCAGAGCTGTTAAAGAACTGAGATCAGTCAGAGGGGACACGGGTGCTGGGCTGGAGGACTCCAAGAAGGCCATGTGGAGGTGCAGGAATCCACATGGGGAATCCACAGCTCACCTGTGACTGAGAGAGTCCCCTTCCTGGCTGTCCATCCTTCACTCAGGCTGCCTCAGTACCCTCCTCTGCTCCTCTGTGAGACAGACAAGCCCACATGGGAAAAATCTCACCGCCTGCCACTATGTTTATGTGAATCACATTTTCTTTCATTCCTCAGTGCCAAGGAAGAATAAAAAACCTTTTTATTAGGTTTTGATTTGTATGGGATTTGTACTGAATAAGTTGAGTCATAGAAGTAATTTGTCTTTCAAGGCAAGCACTTTACCCCCACTTTGCCCCCATTGACTGTGTTTTTGTTCTTCCCCAGGTGGTATGGTTTACAGCCTGACAGAAATGCAGGCTTCTGAGCTTGGTCCTGGACCAGCTGAACCAGGGCTGTCCATTGGCACCAGCCTAGCTGGTCTGGGTATGAAACCCAAGAAGACTGACCTCTGCCATTCTCCCAGCCCTCTTGGGAGATCATCAGTGATGGCACAGCATCTATCTGCCCAGCCTGACGAAGGAAAATGGGTAACAGAGAATTTCCTTCATGGTGTCTGCAAGCCACTTGGTCTTCCACATGGAAAGTTATTACCAGGATGGGGAGCAGAGTAGGGGTGCAGGGTAGGAGGGGAGGAAAGAAGGTGGAGACCATGATGGCCTTGGCTAGTTCTGAGTCCTTGACACTCAGTTCAACTCTCTGGACATGCCCAAGAGTTGTCTGTGACTCCTTGCCAGCCTCCTATCCTCTGTCTTCTCCATGGTAGCCCCCTCACTTTCTTGGTCCCAGGCTGGTCATTTCCTACTACAGGGACGCTCCCCAAGTCTCTGGACTCCTCTGTCCCAGCACCTTTGTGACCCCTCTGTGCTGGCCCCTGCAGAGTTGATAATCCCTGAGACTCCCGCCGGCCAGCTCTAGGCACTTGGAAAACTCACAGCTCAGAGAGGTCAGCACTACACATGAAAACGGTTTCCTGGGCTGGAGGGCAGGACTGACAGCACAGCGGGAGGTGCTTGCTTTGCAAGGGGCTGGCCTGGTATCCCATGTGGTCCCCCAAGCCCCACCAGGAGTGATCCCTGAACACAGAGGAGTAAGCTCTGAGCATTGTAGGCTGTGGTCCCTGAACAAAACAACAACAAAAAATGTTCCCTTTGGGTATTGGACACAAGTTTTGTTGTGGTTTTTTGTTTGTTTGTTTTTGGTGGGTGAGTTAGGCCACATCCAGTGGGGCTCAGGATTTGTTCCTGACAGTGCTCAAATGATGTCAGGGATGGAATAAGTGCTCAGGGACTATCCATGATGTCAGTTCCACAGCCATGTGCACATGGATGGCCTGGGTCACCCCAACAATGCCAGCAAAGGGAAGGAATGAATCCACATACTGTAAAGACCACCACTACAGAGCAGGCAGTTGTGTAGTTTTTCACTGTTTTTCCAATGTTTTTCGCCCAGTAGCACTATCTGATTCCAGAATATTGTGCCTTGAACTTCATATATTGTTTGTTGAACTACAAATCTTGTTTGTTTTTCTTTTTTTTCCCAAAGAGGCTTATTTGTTACAAGATGTTAGATATTAAAACTAAAAACATAAATTCATGTCAGGCTATATTAAAATACATACATATGCTCCTTTGCAAAGTTACTAAAGGTTGAATTAAACACACATCCAAAAGAAAATTAAGTACCTTGGGGGGCATTTTTGTTTACTAAACTATATTTGTGTGGTGTTAAACTACAGAGCTTGATCTAAGTTGAGGTGGACTGAGAAATCAGTGTGGTAGTTGACAACAACACATGGCAGATTACAGGGAATCGCCTTAGCTAGAAAGTTTCATGCTTTTGTAGTTCAACTCTTGTGGCTGCATGTTTCACGTATTGGTGTGTTTACAGTGTGGGTCAGGTCATTTAAAGGAATTTCTTTCTGTGGGTCATAGTTACTTAAAAAATTGAGCAGTCTATATTTTATAGCAAGTCTATGTTGATTTGATCTTATGATTTCATATTTTTGTTTGGGGGCCACACCTGGCAGTGCTCAGGGATTATTCCTAGCTTGGAGCTTGAATGTGTCATTTCCAACTATACACAGGGGATGCAGTGTTGGGGCTCAAATTCAGCTCTCCTGCATGCAAAGCCTGCACACAGTTTGTTGAGCTCTCTCTCTCTCTCTCTCTCTCTCTCTCTCTCTCTCTCTCTCTCGCTCGCTCTGCTCAGTAGTTATTCCTGGTTCTGCACTCTGGGATGCTCGGAGGACTACATGAAATGCCCCGAATCAAACCCAGGGTCATCCATGTGGAAGGCAAGCTCCCTGCCTGCTGTATTGTTGCTACAGCCCCATAGACTAGATTGATTTTTAATTAAAAATTCCTGCCTGTTTGATGTCTGGCTCCCTTATTTTAGTCGCTAAGTAAGAAAGTTTGCTGGGAACTGGGAATGTATTAGTAAAGAAGGCAGGTAAGATGCTTGCCCTGGTCCAATTTATATCCCAGTCACAGGGGACATAATAAGTAAGAGATTGATACGTATGTTAAAAGGTGATGAGCACTTGGGAAAAAAAATGGGACAGGGTCAGGAGCGTGCAGGAAAGGGAGATTTGGACATTATCAGTGAGAAAGGGCTATAGAGGCAGCGGGGGATGGACAACAGGGCTGAAGCAAAGACACTGGAAGCCTGAAGACTGAGACACAGGTGGGCAGGAGATTCCATGCTGTCTGGAGACAAGGGAGGAGGCTATGAGTGTTTGCAAGGCTGTGGGTGCTCAATGGAAGTGGCTGTGGTCAGAGAGTGCCTGGAAGCCAGGCCGTGTTGGGCTTGTGCACCTTTATAAGGATTTAGGATCCGTGTGTGTGTGTGTGTGTGTGTGTGTGTGTGTGTGTGTGTGTGTGTGTGTGTGTGAATGGCAGCAGAGGGATGGAGGCCTTTGAAGGTCTCTGAGGGCAGAGACAGGCTCTGGGCACTGTTAGGAGATCTCCTTAGTATCCAAACTGCTTAGGTTGAGACCAAAGTCTTTTGTGGACACATAACAACTCTTTTTTTCCCTTTAAAAATATTTTTTAATGAATCAGCGTGAGATAGTTACAGACTTACAAACTTTCGTGATTACGTTTCACTCATACCATGATTGAGTACCCATCCCCCCACCAGTGCCTATTCTCCACCACTAATGTTCCCAGTAACTCTCCCATCACCCCCACCTCGTCCCCCACCCCCCTGCCTCACAGACTAACTTCTTACCACTTGATTCAGCACCAAAAAAATACTCCTACTGCCTGAGGTCACTCCTTTTGGGCTTGCCTTATTCTACTCCCCCGAATGTCACCCCAGCAGCTGCTTCTGTACCCTCACCTCCACCCCGCCCTCCTGAGGATGCCATGCCTGCTCACCAAGCCCAAGTGCTCCGTTCTATGACTCCTGATTGACTATTCACATCTGAGTTGGGGAGGCCGGAATTTTACAGATTTCTCCATCCCAAGACCTAGGCCAGAGGTGCCTCAGGTCCAAGAGGCCACTTTAGTGGCTGCTGACCCACCTGCATTGTTGCAGACCTGGGTCTCCATCAATGGTTGAGTGTACGGGATTCAGGAATTCTGCCACCACACCCCGATAGTCCTTCTTTGGGGTTCTGTGAGGCATTCCTGAGGGCAGGCAGGACTGGGTTTCCCCAACATCCCAGGAGAATTCAGTGCACTGCATGTGACAGCTGCTCAAGAGGAGGCAGCTTGCCTAAGGTTACACAGCACCCACTGAGCTTGAGGGGTCCCCTTGCAGCGAGTAGGGTTCCGCTAGGTAAGAGGATACTGATACCTCCCCATCAGCCCTATCTCCTCGCTCATCAGATCTCCTTTCCCCAAGGGCTTCATCAACATGAAAACTGGAGAAGGGACAGGTCTTTGTCCCTCAGTGCCCACAGAGCTGGGATTTGGGCTTAATATAAAAAACTGCTGGAGGATCCCTCAGACATTTGAGAGACCTTCCCCAGGGTACCTGTCTAAGCTCAGAGGCTACTTTCTCCCCAGCCACGGTTGCCTTCTCTGAGACTAATAAAGACTCACAGACATACTCCAGCACAGGGCACTAGGAAGAGGAAACTCACCACACAATCCACAGCTTCTCTCGCCTCCACTCCCCTTCCTGTTGGCAACTCAGAATCAGGCTCTCTGGACAGCCAATATAGCCCTTCTTCCAATAGTTTTTTGCTGTCTGAGCCTATTCCAATATTCTTTGCAGTTCCATTTTACCAGGTCTGTTTCCTTGCAAAATTACAAGGGAAGAGAGGGCCCTGGATTTTCAAGAAGTATCCTTTCCTGCCAAGGATGGGATATGCGAGCAAAGTTGCCGAGGGCTGTGCGCCCCAAACTCAGCCTCCTTATATACTTCATTTTATTATTATTTTTCATTATTTATAGAATGAGTTTCTGTAATCAAACCCATGTAGATAAGACTATACATATTTTATAAATACTGCAAAAATAGTAGACGGTGAGGTTCAACACTTCTAGACCCATCTGGCTATTAATGTCTGTACAGTGCCAATGCAGTACAACTGGGATACCTTTTCAAAAGTTGACAGCACAGTGAAAGTTTCCCCAAATTCAAAAATTATATATGTCCATACATTTATTTTTATTTGTATAAAAAGACCAATAGCAATATGTAATATGTCAATCACAACAACAGCTTTGCTATGTTCTGTAGATATCTGAGCAAAATTATGGAAACAGCCAGTATTCCATTGCCTGAGTTCAATCCCTGGCACCCTATGCAGTCCCCTGAGTCCTGTCAGGAGTAATTTTTGAGCAGAGAGTTAGGAGTTAGCCTGAGCAATCCTGGGTGTGGCCCCCAAACCAAAAAAAAAAAAAACTTACAAAACCTAGCAAAGTTCTCTCACCATTGTTATAAAATGCTTATTCTCACAGCCACTTTCGGCACTCACACTCAGTCTGAAAAGGCAGGGATCCAAAGGGGTTTCCCAACAGAGAGGCCGTGGGCCACTCCACTGGCCATTCAATTCAAACCCATCTCAGCTCCTCATTCCCTCCCAGAGCCTCCAAACCTCTGTGGCTCCAGAGCTCCTCTGGCCCGTCCTTAAGGTAGTATGTCCACACACACCCTCTGTCCTGTGACATGCCCAGGAGCTGTGTGGGTCAAGGGAGGTTGAGATGTAGCAAGTATTGGGAAAGGGCAGGAGCTCAAGAACCCAGGGGCTGGGGAGAACCTGCCTGGTTCTAGAGAGGAAGTGAAGTGAGAATCCTGGGCCAGGGGATGCTCAGAGACGAAGATTTTATGTGAGCTGGCCTAGCTTATGGGAAACCAGGAAGGAAAGGGGGTTTATGTCCACCAAACACCTGCTTTGTTCTACCCAGCCCCCATGCAGCAGAGATGTAGAAATGGAGTCTCTTTGCCTCCTACAAGCACTAGCATCCATGAACCAGGTACTAATGTTGTGACATAAGCCAGAGAATCAGGATAGAGAACCTAAAGTGAGGTTGGAGGCTGCAGAGGGATTGGGAGCGATGTGCACTGGGTCCCAGACCTCAAGCCCACTGAGGTCTGACTTTGTCCAGGGATGGCAGCTCCAGAGGTCCTGAGCTTCCATCTGGCTCCCAGCCTGGACCCACCACAGTAGGGTACCATCTTGTTTTTTTACAACACAATGGCTAAGCTAACCAAAATAACTCCTGCTGGCTATAGCTCTTTGTGCAAATGTTGTGGGGTGGTGGTGGTGGTGGGGTGCAGGGCAGGGAGGGCTGGACTGTGGGAGGGCAGTGCCAGCCAGTGAAACATGAGAGCATCTCCCTCAGATCCAGTCCTGAGAGGGATGAGAGACAGACCCCACGGGGGACAAAGAGTCAGAGGCTCAGAGATACCCAGAAAGAGACAGAGACAGACAGATCTCGAGAGACAGAGCTCCAAGGTGGTGGTTAGCATTTGGTTAGATTTGAGTGACAGCTGTTTCCCAGTGTGCCCTCACAGGCAGATTTAGGGCCTAGTAAACTGGTTGAAGACGAAACTTTTCTAAGGCCACTTACTCCATTCACAAGAATGCCAGGACCTGACATGGGAAAGGTCAAAACTGCAGTGTTATTGGACCTTCAGGGACTCTTTTTAAATATTGTTATTGCTTTTTAAATCGAATAACTGTGAGATACAGTTACAAAACTTTCATGTTTGAGTTTCAGTCATACAATGATGGAACACCCATACCTCCACCAGTGCACATTCTCCACCACCAATATCCCCAGTATTACCCACCTCTTTCCAACCCTCCCCTGCCTCTATGGCAGACAATTTCCTCATACTCTCTCTCTACTTTGGGGCTTTATGGTTTACAATATAGATACTTAGAGGTTCTTACGTTTGGTCCTTTATCTGCTTTCAGCAAACATCTCTCATCCTGCATGATTCCTCAACCATCATTACTTAGTGATCCCTTATTTATTTCAGCTGCCTTCTCCCCTAGCTCATGAGACAGGCTTCCAACTATGGAGCAATATTCCTGGCCCTTGTGTCTACTGTTCTTGGGTGTCAGTCTCATATTATGTTATTTTATATTCCACAAATGAGTGCAGTCCTTCTATATCTGTCCCTCTCTTTCTGACTCATTTCACTTAGCATGATACTTTCCATGACCATCCACTTACAAGCAAATTTCATAACTTCATTTTTCCTTACAGCTGAATAGTATTCCATTGTGTAGTTGTACCAAAGTTTCTTTAACCAGTCATTGGTTTTTGGGCACTCAGGTTGTTTCTAGATTCTGGTTATTGTGAACAGTGCTGCAATAAGCATACAGGTGCAGATGTCATTTCTACTGTGCTTTTTCACACCCTCGGGATATATTCCCAGAAGTGGTATTGCAGGGTCATATGGAAGCTCAATTTCTTGTTTTTGAAGGTCTGTCCATATTGTTTTCCAAAAAGGCTGGACCAGATGGCATTCCCATCAACAGTGAAAGAGTGTCCCTTTTTTCACACATCCATGCCAATACTGGTTGCTTTTGTTCTTTTGGATGTGTGCCAGTCTCTGTGGTGTGAGATCTCATTGTTTTTTTTGATTTGCATCTCCTTGACAATTAGCAATGTAGAGCATTTTTTATGTGCCTTTTGGCCATTTGTATTCTTTTTTGGGTCACATCTGGCAATGCACAGGGGTTACTCTTGGATTTGCACTCAGGAATTACTCCTGGCAGTGCTCAGGGGACCCTATGGAATGTTGGAATTCGAACCTGGGTTGGCTGCATGCAAGGCAAATGCCCTACCGACTGTGCTATCACTCCAGCCCTTGTATTTCGTTTTTTGAGGAAGCTTCTGTTCATTTTTCTCCCCATTTTTTGATGAGGTTGAAGGGTTTTTTTCTTGTGCAATTCTACTAGTGTCTTCTAGATCCTGGATATTAATTCCTTATCAGATGGGTATTCTTTCCCATTCTGTGGGCTTTCTCTGTATTTTGGTCACTGTTTCTTTTGAGATGCAGAAGTTTCTTAGTTTAATGTAGTCCCATTTGTTTATGTTTGTTTCCACTTGCTTTGTCAGAGGTGTTTCATCCTTAAAGATGCTTTTAGCTTTATGGGGCTGGAGCGATAGCGCAGTGGGTAGGGCATTTACCTTACACATGGTCGACCCGGGTTCAATTCCCAGCATCCCATATGATCCCCTGAGCACCGTCAGGAGTTAATTCCTGAGTGCATGAGCCAGGAGTAACCCCTGAGCATTGCCGAATGTGACCCAAAAAGAAAAAAAAAGATGCTTTTAGCTTTAATGTCATGGAAGATTCTGCTTACATTTTCCTCTTTGTACCTTATGGTCAGGACTGGAGTGATAGCACAGTGGGTAGGGCATTGCCTTGCACGTGGCCAACCCGGGTTCGATTCTTCCGTCCTTCTTGGAGAGGCTGGCAAGCTACCGAGAGTATCCCACCCACATGGCAGGGCCTGGCAAGCTACTCATGGTGTATTCAATTTGCCAAAAACAGTAACAACATGTCTCACAATGAAGACATTACTGGTGCCCGCTTAAGCAAATCGATGGACAATGGGACAGTGCTATAGTGCTACCTTATAGTCTGATATTATCAGGTGTAATATTGAGGTCTTTAATCCACTTTGATCTGACTTTTGTTCCTGGCATTAGACAGAGGTCAAAGTTCATTTTGTTACTTTTTAAAGTTTGTTTTTTGGGGGGCCATACCTGGTAGTGCTCAGGGGTTACTCCTGGCTCTACACTCAGGAATTACTCCCGGTGGTGCTCAGGGGACCATAAGAGAAGCCGTGCATGGAACCTGTGATTTACCTGCTGTACGATCAATCCAGCCCCAACCTTTTGCTTGGGAAATGTTTTATCCTGATGCATTTGTATCTAAATCACCACCTGGGGAGTGCAGTGGAAAAGTTAAGAGCATAAACAGGTGCTAAACAGGTAACTAGGAGGTAGGACCTCCAAGTGACCTAATCTGGGGACTGGACACAGATAAATGGGCCATAAATCATAAGTTATGATTCAGAACAGAACAGAAGAACCCAGACCAACCTGCTGCGGCAGGATGGGGGTCACCGAAACAATGAGTAAATTAATAAATATCTATATGGAACCTAAAACTGAATGTATCCACTGTTGAATATAACCCTAAGTGTTTTAGGCTTCATCAGTGAATTGTCCCTTTTCTCCCCCCAGAGAAACTTACTGTGCTCTTAGGTCCACCCCTAATCCCCTGAGTTTATTTTTAACCTTTCCTTTGTGCTTTACCTCTCCTGTTATAAATTCCCCAAGTCAGGTTTGGTTACTTAAAAAGTGAAACCTGGTGACTCTGCATTTTGTATTTGTAGCGAATTACTTGCTTTTCTATTTCCCCTGTAACTTTTTCATATTTAACTATAGAGCAAAGTTCTTTGCTTAAACACAGAAAGACTATTAATGCTGCGCTCCTAATATTTGGGAGTTGATTGACTCTGAAATATATCTACTCCTGGGCATCTGTCATAATTACTTGACTTAGGCTTCAGTTACTGTAGTTCCTAACACTCCATTAAGTGGATTCCTGCCATGGAACTTGGATGGAACCAGCAGGAACAGTAAACACACCCCAGCATTGAAATAAGACAGTCTAGAAAGCGTAAAAGCATGGTCTTGATGCAAGCCATTATGACTTAAGAGACAGGACCCCCATGGGAAGGACAAGCTAAACCGGCCTGAGGACTTAGTGTGGCTGGGATTTACGATTGCTTTCCCTCAGAGCTCAGAGAACTAACTTTTGGAATCTATATGTCTTACTGTGTTTATCAAAATAATTGTAAGTATTAATGAAAAGTAAACTTAATTGTTTAATATATACTAGTGCAAGGGAAAGGGAAAAGTAATATAGATGCCCCTGGGAAACAAAACATCTCCTTGAGTTAATCCCTGTTAGAGAATTACCTCTGTCAAAATCACACACCTACATGCAGTCCTATGCCTCGAACCCCCTCAAATGTCCTGTAAGTATGCTAATAACTTTGCAATAAAGGGGCCACTTTCACCATCTACCTGTGAGTCTCCTGTCTCTTTGTTCCTCTGATGGGACGCCTGGGGAGGAGGATCCCAGCCACCAAATGTATCAAGTTCATTGCACAGCACAGTTGAGCTGACAATCCACCACAAAGATTCCCAGCAACAAGGGCCCCACTCTAAATCCACGCTGTGGCCTTCCTGCCTCAATGTTCCTTAGTGTATGTATTGTCATGATGCAACCAACTGGGAAACTCCATTCTTTTGTTCTTCTCTTCTTTGTCCCACGGTGTAATGTGTTACCTGGGTCTTCCTATTTACAGTGCTCTATACTGCACTGGGCCACAATTTCAGGTGATTGCCTAGTTGCAGTCCATCTAGACATTAAATAATTGAGTCTCCTTGTTTTCTCGCCTAAAGATGGTTTTGGCATGATTGATTAAACAAACTTTGTTACAACAAACCAAATGACCTCTGAAACAGCCATTTTCTAACATTTTTCTACTGGGGGTTAGTATTTCAATATATGAATTTTGAAGGGACACAAATATCCCATTCCTAGTAAATATACACACATTATCCTATGAATTATTAACATTTAAACATAATAGGATAAACCACCTAGTTAAAAAATTATCAAAAGATCTGAATAGACATTTCATAATGCTACATAATCAAGTGGCTATCAACTGTCTCAAAAGATGCCCATAGGGGCCAAAGTGATAGTACAGTGAGTGGGTAGGGCATTTGCCTTGCATGCGACTGACCTGAATTTGATCCCCAGAATCCCATATGGTCTCCCAAACTTGCCAGAAGTGATTTCTGAACACAGAGCCAGGACTAAGCCCTTGGCATCACCTGGTGTGCACCACTCCTTACTTACTCTCCTCCCCCAAAAGAGATACAATTATCATTTTTAGAAGGATGTTAAAACCACAATGAGATATTTTATATACAGCACCTTGGCTACAATAAAAGATAGACAATAATTAATGTTGACAAGGTTATGAAGAGACAGACACAACACTAATTGAAAGCTCTTTACAAAACCTAGAATTTCTTTTTCAGTGTGTGTGTCTGTGTGTCTGTGTGTGTATGTGTTGTGTGTGTGTGATTTTGGGTCATGCCCAACAGTGCTCAAGGCTTACCTGACTCAGTAGTCAGGGATCAATCCTGGCAGTACTCAGGGGACCATATGGAGTGCAAGGAATTGAACTAGGTTGGTTGCATGCAATACAAGTTGTACTCTTTCTCTGACCCTTCAAACTGGGAGTTTCTTTCTTTTTTTTATTATTATTTGTTTTATTGAATCACCATGTGGAAAATTACAATGCTTTCAGGCTTAAGTCTCAGTTATACAATGCTGAAACAACCATCCCTTCACCAGTGCCCATATTCCACCACAAAAAAAAACCAAAAAACAGTATACCTCCCATCTCTCCCACACTCTCCCCCGCCCCCCCCCCTTCCTGGGTAAATGATGAATTTCACTTTACTTTCTCTTTACTTTGGTTACCTTCAACATTTCAACAAAAAATTCTCTATTATTGTTAGGAGTTTCCCTTTAGAGTCAGACCTGTGGTGTAGACATGAGGCCGCGCGGTTTTGGATTTCTGTATTTTAGCAACTAAGTCCAGGGGAATTTCTTCCAGAAATTGGATCATTGCAAGCTTGTATCTCTCATTAGTGGTCCTCATAGTATGGCGGTCGCCACGCCCACGCCCTCCCCCCCTCCCCCCGCAAGGAAAGAGAAATCTTTTCCCTCCTGGGCAGGCATGGGGCCGCAGCTTAGTTTTCAGTCTGGAGACATTCTGCAAGGAGCTGCTGGTATCAAAAGTAGTTTAGCTGGCCTCTGGAATCATGCTCGTGTAGCTGCGGTGAGGCCACACAGCTGCGGCCCCCGGGATCACATCTCGGCTGCGACAGGGCCGGTGCCTCCCACCTTCCTGAGAGCAACCTCGCGTCCCTTTGCTGCCGCTTGTCCAAACTGGGAGTTTCTTAAAAACAAATACTCACGCTTACCATATTTGAGAGTATATCTAGTCAAACATGTGCATGTTCTTTATATATATATATATATATGTATATATGAAAGACATGAAAAAAACAGTCTTGGGAACTACCATGCTAGTCAGTATATTAAAATATTATTAGTAATTTAGTAACTGAGATGTGTATTGTAGTTATAGAATAGACCTGGGTAAATATATCAGAGATGTAGAATAGAGAGATAAGAAACAGACATTAAAATGCACTGAAATTTGATTTACTGCAAAACATGCATTGTACATCAGAGGAGAAACAGTTCAACAAACTGTATCAGAACACTTGATTTTCCACAAGGAGGACTACTTACCTTACACCATACAGAAGTCTGGACTCTCTAGAATAGGTGAAACCAAACTATGTTTTTTAGTATAAATAGGAAGCAAATTAAAAAGGAAAGGAAGGAACTGCTAACTTTAAAGGCAGTGAGTGAGTGTCTGGGTAGGCCAGGGTTGGGGAGAACTTCTTTTTGAGCTCGAGGAGCAGAGAGACAGTTTCTGGGGTATTGATACACATTCTTCAAGTATACCTGGGTCATTTTTTTTATTTTTTATTAATGTCCACTTTGTAATTACTTGTTAGTTTTTATATGTAGAAGATGATCTCCTCTAGATGTATAACTTCCAGTCAAAAGGTGAAGAGTAGAACAAATGATCGTCTATACCTTCCCTTCAGTCTTGATCATAAGATTATAATCACTCATTTGATTATATGTTGATTCATTACAACATGATGAATTCACTACAACACAAGACGCATCAGGAACAATGTCTAATGAATCTGTCCTTATAGCTTCCCTGCGTGTTTAGTAGGTGTTCAACAGCTGCTCAGTAAGTGAGCATTTTACTACATAAAGTTAAGCCTGGGCTTGTGAAGTGACATCACACTTAACCTTTGACCCAAAGGACTTGATGCATGACCCTCTTGTGCTTGAGTTGCCACTGCTAGAAGGTAGCAGAGGTCCAAGCAAAGATGATGAGCACACCAGGTTGACCGCTAGGCCCGGTCTCAACAAATGGCATTGTGCTAGACAACTCATGGTAGAGAATGCCACCCAGCTAGAAAACAACCTTACAATTCAGTGACTCCATCCTTGAGAGCCTTCAACATGCCAGTTTTCAGTGGGATGGTCTTTGGCAAGAGCTGGCAGGGAAACGTGCCCACATGGAGCCAGCTCCTGTCTAGAGAGGCCCCTGTAAAAATTTTAAACAATGACAACAGCCTTGGGGCTTGTTCACAATTCATGACCTGCTTATGATTCACCCTGAGTCCAGCTGTGAAGTAGTGATAGCAGCTGTTTCTGGTCCAAGGAAATAAAAGGGAGAGAGGTCTGGAGTCAGATACTCCTCAGTGGCACAGGCAAGCTGAGGTCGAGTGGTTTAGGAAGAGCAGATGCTTCCCGAACTCCATGGCTTGGAATCTGGTTGAGACTAAGCCTGAGTCAATTAACCCAGACCAGGTCACATGATGATGAAAAGTGAGGGACTTTGGGGTTTACACATGAAAACATTACTGGGGGATGCGCATGGAACTTAGCCCCTTACTTAACAAGAATGCACTGAGCACGGAGAGCCATGGACGCAGTACAGCACCAAGGATGAAGCCCAGGAGGGCAAGTGTGTAGAACTTACCTTCATGGAGACTGGTGCGGGAGACCATGCAGGAGCAGGCGGAGTGGACTTGAGCAGCGGTCTCCAAACTGGTTCTAAGAGAGTCTCCCAGAGGCTGGAATGGGGTTGTTTTCAGACTGAGGAAGGGAAGCACCTGTTCTCAAGGCCAGATTTCTCATGACAAGTCCCAGGAAACATAATGCTTACAACATACATTTCTGGATGACTTAACTATAAAGGCACAGATGTTCAGGGGAAGGCCCTAAACTTTTGAAGTTACATGGGGTACAGCAACTGCCCTTTTAAAGAGCTATATATTGGTACTAGTGTTAGGGACATAGTGCTTGCTGTGAAACATCCATGCCATCCTCATCCACGTCCCCAGCATCTCTGGAGTCCCCTTTTAAGCTGACTCTACTTGGTGTAGGACATGGTATATATCACCAGCACACAATGTGCTCTGTGAGGTGATGATGGGAAACACAGTCCTTTTTCTCTGAGTTCATCTGGGCATATTTATTTCTCTTGATCACTTCTGCCAAAGAACACAGCACATTTGGTGATCATGTGAGAAACATGTCTGTTAATTTATTTATGTTGATACTGAGAGGTGACAAGCCAGTGGGGGACTGTTTATAATAATTATTCATATTAAAAATCATTTATGGAGCTGGTCTTCTTGAATCTAAATATAGAATCCCCACTCCACATAACTTTTCTTTAACAGTATTTAATGTGTTTGGTATGGTATGCGAGTGCTTTTAACTGTACATCAATGAAAAAAATTTACACATACTGAGCTCTTGGTTCCATCAGAAATTTGAAAGTTTAAATTAGTATAGAAAGAGTTAATTATGGTTCATAACTTCAAAAAATCTGTGTTAAAGGGAAGAGCTAATAGAACCAGGAAAAAATTGAAACTCTATAATAAAGAGTGTGGAGAAAGAGCTGTAAAGAGAATATAAATCAAAACTGAGAAGACTGACATGACTGACTGACTAATAAAAAGAAAACCTGTACAAATATTGAATAATCTATAACCACTGTGGCAAACTTTGTCAGAACTTTTAGCAACTTTTCCTTTTTTTCTTCCCCCTCAAAAACACAGTAGGACTCTCCCAGGGTTAGAAAATGCTAAAACAGACTGGCTTGAGACCTGGAGTTTGGAGGGTGAGAAAATTTCTCCCTAGAAAACTCTGTTTTGCTACATTCCTTTGACTCTGGTTGAGCCAACAAAGAACCTTAAGAATGATCTTGTCCTGATTAGGACCCAGGTCTCTGGCTAGACAGTACCTGTTAGTGGAGGCTGATAAGCAGAGCCATCTTTGACTTCTAGCAATTCTATTCATTACTATTCAAAATAAGTAAAAATAAGTTAGATTTTTTCTGTTTGGGTTTGAGGAAAATCCTATATTAAGTATTATAGTAAAGGAGCAGAATCAGAGTGAACTAGACTCATATTGAACTAAAATGTTTTGAAATTTTACCATAAACTTATATACATCCAACTCTTATTTAAAATTGTACTATTTAAATGTGTAGGGATAACTCAAGCAGTGCTAGGGACCCAGGGATCACCCCTAGGGGTACTCAGCCAACCAGACTGGCCTAGGCCAATGGTGCCCAGGTGGAGTTGGGGTCTCCCCAGATGCAAAGCAGGCACCACACCCCTATACCAGTTCCCTACACCTAAAATCAATTTTAGTTGTTATTCTCTACCATGTTGGTATTTTAAAATATTCCTACAAAGCCATAACTGAGCAGAATTTTAGAATTATCTGTTAGGTGTAAAAATTAGATAAAGACACCATTATTCAACTGGCAGAAGTTTATCTCAATGACAAGAATGAAAAAATAACTAGAAAACAAAAAAGAATAAAAGTTATTGTCACTATATTATTTATACTAGTGAGAATTTGAAAACACTAATAGGTACTAATAGGGACTAGAAGAAATTTTTCATAGGTATAACTGCATGAAATTGCTATTCAATTGCTACTTGAAAGGATGATGTAACTTCTTAGGGTTTAAGTGTGAATTTGGCTACACAATACCACTTGCCCCTTTCCTTGGGGATTTTGGACAATGGAAAATCACTAAGTAAATTGGCATAAAAATAATTTTTCTATTGGTCAGGCCATCTCTAATTGCCTGCCCCCATTGAAGGAGGGCTCTCTCTCTCCTACCAGGTGGTCTGTCACCCTGCCCCACTCTCTCCTACCAGGTGGCTAGAGGACCAGGGCTAGGAGTTGAGGCTTGTGTCCTGAACCTCCTGCTTCCCCAGAGATCCAGGACCTGAACATGGAGACAACTGAACCTACAGAACGGATTATAACTCTAGTTCCCCAGAGGCTTCGTGGACAATGAACCTGACTCATTTGCCAAATTATTGCAGTAGGGAGAGAATAAAAGAGGGAGATGTGAACATTGTCCTGAGGCAAATTAAACACTGGCAAAATATGGCCCACTGTTGACCCCAAACAGAACAGCTACTTCTCTATGCTTGAGAAGAGTAGGTGTGAAGACAGACAGAGTGTGTATTCCCTCCAACACTCTGCAAGGGGGAGGAGAGTGGAAGTTCCTTCTCCATTTGTTGTAGTAGGAATGTGGAAAGAAGAATGATAACCCTCTAGTAACCTTCCCCAGTACGTATTGTCATGAGAAGTACATTCAAAATATGCAATTATTGTGTTTATCTTCTCATATGTAAAATAAAATTCAACGATGTATTCTTTTTGTGTGTGTGATTTTTGTCATTGGCATTTATTTCTTGTCTAGTTAAAAAAACATACGCAACAAGTGTGTGACCTCCCTCTGACTGCCCCGACAGGTGTCAACAACCAGAACTCTAGTTCTGTGCTCATGAATCACTACTGGTGGGGCTCAGAGGACCATATCTGGTGCCAGGGATTGACCCTGGGTAGGCCTCATGCAAAGCAAACATATCCTCTCTACTGTCTCTCCAGCTTTATACAGGAAGGTTTTTCCTCTATAAGTGGGGATAACTTACACCAAAGACCCACCTATCAGGTTTTAAAACAAGATCTGAAGCATCAAGCTTTTTTCAAGTAATTTAACTGTTTCCCAGATCAAAGAACAAGAATATTTACAGGAATACACCAACATTCAGAGCCAAACAATGTCTGGCACTAAGCAAAATGTTGACAGGCATGCAAAAAAGACATAAATGAGACTTACACAGAGGAGATATATTATCAACTGAAACTGTCCCAGAGCTAACAACAGATGTCAGATGTCAGAGAAGAATATTGAAGAAGTTATTAAAACTTTATTCTACTTGTTTGAGAAGTTAGAGAAGAGACTGAACAAGCTGAAAGTTGCATGGAAAATACAAAAAAAACTTCAACTATGGAGATTAAAACTATATTGCCTGAGTTAATCTAAGGTATTGTAGTAACAGATTTATGGAAAATCAGACATTACAAAAATAAAACTGGTGAATTTGAAGATATAACATTAGACACTTTCCTAAACACAGAGAAAAAGATGAGAGGGAAAAAATGAACAGAGCTATGAGACAATTTAGTATCTAATTAAAAATATTAACTTTTGTTTTTTGGCTATACTTGGCAGTGCTCAGGGGTACTTCTGTTCTGTATTCAATGGTACTCAGGAGATCACGTGATTCTGAGAATTGAACCCAGCCCTCCTGCATACATAGCACACACTCAACCCACTGAGTTTGCTCTCTACTCTACCATGAGATAATTTTATTTTATTTATTTATTTATTTTATTATTTATTATTTTTTTTAATTGAGTCACCATGTGGAAAATTACAAAGTTTTCAGGTTTAAATCTCAGTTATACAATGCTCGAATACCCATCCCTTCACCAGTACACATATTCCACCACCAAGAATCCCAGTATAGCTCCACCCCGCACCCCCACACCCCTAACCCCCCACGCCCCTAGCTCCCCCACCCTTAGCCCCCCCGCCTGTGTAACTAATAAATTTCACTTTACTTTCACTTTGATTGCATACAATATTTCAACAAAACTCACTATTATTGTTTGGAGAGTCTCTCCCGTAAAGTCAGACCTGCTGAAAAGGAAGCATTAGATAATTTGTTTTCCATTTTTGGGTTTCTGTATTTTAGTAACTAAGTTCAGAGAGATATCTGCCAGAAGTTGCATCGTTGCCAACTTGTACTTCTCAGTTACGTTATATTCCACATATGAGTGCAATCTTTCTATGTCTGTCTCTTTCTTTCTAACTCATTTCACTCAACATGATACTTTCCATGTTGATCCATTTATATGCAAATTTCATGACTTCATGTTTTCTGACGGCTACATAGTATTCCATTGTGTAGATGTATCAGAGTTTCTTTAACCAGTCATCTGTTCTCGGGCATTCAGGTTTTTTCCAGATTCTGGCTATTGTAAACAGTGCTGCAATGAACATAGAAATACATATGCTATCTCTACTATACCGTTTTGCCTCTCCAGGATATATTCCCAGGAGTGGTATTGCTGGGTCAAATGGAAGCTCAATTTCTAATTTTTTGAGAATCGTCCATATTGTTTTCCAAAAGGGCTGAACCAGTCGGCATTCCCACCAGCAGTGAAGAAGAGTCCCTTTCTCCCCGCATCCACGCCAACACCGGTTGCTTTTGTTTTTTGGGATGTGGGCCAGTCTCTGTGGTGTGAGATGATATCTCATGGTTGTTTTGATCTGCATTTCCCTGATGATTAGTGATGTGGAACTTTTCTCATGTGCCTCTGAGCCATTCGGATTTCTTCTTTAGGAAAGTTTCTGTTCATTTCATCACCCCATTTTTTGATCGGGTTGGCAGTTTTCTTCTTGTGGAGTTCAACCAGTGCATTGTATATCCTTGTTATCAACCCTTTATCTGATGGGTACTGCGTAAATATCCTTTCCCATTCTGTAGATTGTCTTTGTACTTTGGTCACTGTTTCTCTTGAGGTGCAGAAGCTTCTTAGTTTGAGATAGTCCCATTTATTTATCTCTGTTTTCACTTGCTTGGCCAGTGGCGTGTCAGCTTTGAAGATACCTTTGGCTTCAATGTCGTGGAGGGTTTTGCCGACCTTGTCTTCAATGTACCTTAGGGATTCTGGTCTGATGTTGAGGTTCTTAATCCATTTTGATCTGACTTTTGTACATGGTGATAGGTGGAGGTCTAAGCCCATTTTTTTTTTGCATATAGCTGTCCAGTTTTGCCAGCACAATTTGTTAAACATGCTTTCCTTGCTCCACTTCGCCTTTTTTGCTCCCTTATCAAAGATTAGATGGTCATATATTTGGGGGGATGTGTCAGAGTATTCAACCCTGTTCCATTGGTCTGCCGCTCTGCCTTTGTTCCAGTACCAAGCTGTTTTAATGACTACCGCTTTGTAGTAGAGTTGGAAGTTGGGGGGGTTGGTTCCTCCCATTTTCTTTTTCCCAAGAATTGCTTTAGCTATTCGTGGGGGCTTATTGTTCCATATGAATTTCAGGAGCGCTTGCTCCATTTCTTTGAAGAATGACAAGAGTATCCCTATAGGGATCGCATTGAATTTGTACAATGCTTTGGGGAGAATTGCCATTTTGACAATATTAATTCTTCCAATCCATGAGCAGGGGATATTTTTCCATTTCCTCATGTCTTCTTTTATTTCCTGAAGTAGCGTTTTATAGTTTTTATTATACAAGTCCTTTACCTCCTTAGTTAAGCTGATTCCGAGGTATTTGATTTTTTGAGGCACAATTGTGAACGGGATTGCTTTTATCATGTCGCTTTCTTCTCTCTCACTATTTGCATATAAGAAAGCCATGGACTTTTGGGTATTGATTTTATAGCCTGCAACTTTACTATACGAGTCTATTGTTTCTAGGAGTTTCTTGCCTACCATGAGATAATTTTAAAAAGCTGAGTAATTGGAGTCTCCAAAGAAGAAAAGAGAAAAATGTTATTTCAATAAATAATGTCTAAAATATACTGCATTTGATGAAAACTACATCAAGACCAAGACATATGACAAATTCTGAGCACAAGAAATATGTGAAAAACTACATCAAGGCAAATCAAAATGAAACTGTTCAGAACCAGTAACTGATAAAGAGAAATACTTATAAGTAACCAGAGAAAGAGAGAAGCTATGTTTACACTGTATTCAACGATAATAATGACAGCAGAAAAGAATGACATTTTTCTTTATGAGAGGATGAGGAGCGGCAACTTTAAAGGTTGCAGTTTATAAAACAGCCACCACTAGGGAGGCCCCAGGAATGACTCAGTGGTAGGTCACCTGCCATGCAAATGTGAGGCTGTGGAACAAAGCCAGGATAACTGGGTGTGATGGATGTGGACCTGGAAGCATGGCCACTTGTATTAAGTGGATGGAATGACCACCACACCATGGATACCCAGCCTGAACTGCCACTTGTGGTTTGTAATGCCACAGCAAATGCTCTCTCAGACACACTACAGTTGTGCATGTGTGCTGCCTGCCATGAGTGTGGGTGAACACTGCAATTCCAAGACACCAGAGCAGCACTTGCAACAAAAACAGAGGAAGGAAGGGGGAAACAAAAAATCCAGTGGTAGAGAAAGAAAAAAATGAAACCAAAATGAATATAACATAAGCAATGTTAGAGGAAAGTTATGGATAGAAAGAAACTGACATAAATCTAGATGTGGATATACACAGAGGAATGAACAATGCCAGAAATGGTAATTGATTCATTACCTAAACATATTAAAAAGACTTGACTACTTCCGCTGAAATAATAACACAGAAAGGACCTGGAGAGATAGTACAGCAGATGACATTCTTGCCTGGCATGTGATTGAACCCAGTTGGTTCCCCATGTAGAGTCCCCTGATCCCTGCCAGGCGTGATCCCTGAGTACAGAGCCAGGAGTAAGCCCTGAGCACCACTGGGTGTGACCCTAAACCCTCCCCCAATTATAATAGCATGGTAGTATGGAGTGCATATAATATGTAGGAGAAAGATGTATAGCCATAACACAAAACTGGGAGTTGACAAATGGAACCAATATGCTGTCAAGTGGCACACTTCATGTGAAATGTTACCTGAAAGCAGACTGTGACAAATCAGGGTATTTCTATGTTTCTTTTGGCACTGGTGGAGAAATTCACATGGGAATGAAAAAATGCAGAGTAGCTGGACTCAGTGCTGCTTTGAGGGACCTGGGCAGGAGGTGGATGCACCCCTCTTGCTTGGGCAGGGAGGGAGGAAGGAGCCAAAGGCAGCCTTAATGAAGCCATACTTTCTAAGAGTTGGTGCTGAATTCAGAGGGACAAAGTACTCCTTGTCAGGATTCCCTTTCCCTAGCTCTACCTTTGACATTTGCACATGTTACTCCAGAAAGTACTGAAATAAGCTTTCACATTCCCAGAGCATGGCAGCGATGGATCGAGCAGGTGCCCAACAAATATTTGCCAAAAGGAAGAATGCAAATTGTTTCGATCACCTAGAGCTCAAAGTCAAGCACCTTTTTTTGGTATGGGAAAACAAGACAGAAACAGAATTGAGTAAAAGGAAAACAGCCACACATCCAAGGCAAGCCATAGAAAACATTTCATATAAGAAAGTGACCAGGGTTCTGAGTGATTTTCTGCTCATTTCCCCCAAAAAATCCTGGAACTCTTTTCACACTCCCCTCCCCCCAAATAACATAAAACTAGAGATAAGATAAATGTGAGTTTAATTTGATATATCTGTGACTAGAGTCAGCAGGAGAAGAAAGACTTGAGCCTCATTAGCACAAACACAAATGTATGTCTCAACAAGACTTGAGCTCAGAAGTTCAGGGTGAACTTGGGAGGGGAAGCGGGACCTGAGTCGGTGCAGGGCTGGTGTGCTGGTGCCAGCCTGGGCAGTTCTGTCATGAAGACAATGGGCTCCCATTGACAGAAGAGTTGGGCAGCAGAGATTTTCCCTGAAGGAATTCTTGGAGCCACGAGCTGCTTAGATAAGAGAGCTGGGCTCCACAAGTCCTGGTCCTGAGAGCAAGCCTCACAGACATGCCTCTTCTGGGAGAGCACAAAGGAAGCCCTCGTTTAACTCAAAAGAATCGAGAATAAAATGTAAACCTCAGCAAGTTATGCTTAGTGGCATGTTTTGACATCACAGGAAATCCAAGTCCTGCCAAGGAAAAGCCAAGAGCTTTTGGAAGGGGTCCAAGGACGTTTTCAAACTTCTTACTGCCAGCGGGGGTGGGAGTGAGGATTCCTAGTGCTGTGTAGACCTGCCCACCCCTCCCTGCCAAAGTCAGAAATACCCTTGAATGTGCTCCTCAAGGAGAAATAACTCCAAGAGTCTGCAGCCAAAGAGGGGGGGCAGAGTGACCCTATCTCCTGCTCAGTCCCTACTGGACTTCAGAGGTGTGGGAGAAAGCTGACGAAGGGTGCTGAGTGGGGGTGGTGGGGGGAGGAGGAGGAAAAGATGAGGCAAGATCCAGGACAGTCTGGGGCTTGAGAGGTGATGGGGTCAGGGTATGTGTTAGGGTTAGAACAACCTGGGTTCGATGCCCTGCAGCACAGCTGTACTTTCCCTTGTCCCACGAAACTTTTTTAAAAATTTATTATTTTTATTAATGAATCATCGGGAGGGTACAGTTACAGATTTACATATTTTCGTGCTTGTGTTTCAGCCATACAGTGCTCAAGTACTCATCCCTCCAACCAGTGCCCCTTCTCCACCACCGATGATCCCAGTATCTCTCCCATCCCCCATCCTATATCCCCCACCCCACCCCACCTCTGTGGCAGGGCATTCCCTTTTGTTCTCTCTCCTTTTGGGTGTAGCGGTTTGCAATAAAGGTATTGGGTAGCCATCATGTTCAATAGTTTACTTTTAGAACGCCTCTCCCATCCTGAGCGGGTCCTCCAACAACACTTTACTTAGTGTTCCCTTATCTAACTGAGCTGCCTTTTCCCCTAGCATGTGAGGCCAGCTTCCAAGCCATGGAGCAAACCTCCTGGTACTTATTTCTACTATTCTTGGGTGTTAGTCTCCCATTCTGTTGCTTTATATTCCGCAGATGAGTGTCTGTCTCTCTCTTTCTGACTCATTTAACTTAGCATGATACTTTCCATGTTAATCCACTTATGTGCAAAGTTCATAAATTCATCTTTTCTAACAGCTGCATAGTATTTTATCGTGCAGATGTACCAAAGTTTCTTTAACCAATCATCTGTTCTCGGGGACTCGTTTTTTTCCAGATTCTGGCTATTGTAAACAGTGCTGTGATGAATATACAAGTGCGGATGTCATTTAGACTGTACTTTTTGGCCTCTCTGGGATATATTCCCTGAAGTGGCATTGCTGGGTCAAATGGGAGCTCAATTTCTAATTTTTTGAGAAGCATCCATATTGTTTTCCAAGAGGGCTGAACCAGTCGGTATTCCCACCAGCAGTGTAGGACGGTCTCTTTCTTCCCACATCCGAACCAACACCAGTTGCTTTTGTTCTTTTGGATGTCCCACAAAACTTTTAAATGTCGATGAGAGCAAGGGATGTTCTGAGTGACAACCACCTAGTGCTTGACTTAACTAACTCAGGGAAGATAAAGTGAAAGTGAGGAGGACATTCCTGCATTTGCCTGCCTGATTCCAGGGACGGTCTGGACCTCTGGAGACACAACATGCTTTATTGCAACCACCCTGAGTGGGAAGCTTGGCGT
The DNA here is from genome assembly GCF_027595985.1 of Sorex araneus. Lineage (NCBI taxonomy): Eukaryota > Metazoa > Chordata > Mammalia > Eulipotyphla > Soricidae > Sorex > Sorex araneus. Next base: position 230,447,669 of record NC_073303.1, read on the forward strand.
GTGGGGGCCCTGAGAAAAGTTTCTGGACACCTGGAAAGCTGTGCCCAGGAGAGCTGCCCCTGGTTGCAGCCCCTCTATTCTCACAGCACTTCTCACTGTCCTTTGAGCCTCTCTAAGAAACCATAAATCAAAGAGGGAAGTAGGCAGAATATTTTTGTTTGTTTTGGGGCCATACCTGACAACATTTAGGACTTACCTTGGCTCTGAGCTCAGGGTTCACTCCTGGCAGGGTTGGGGGACCATATGAGATGCCGGGGATCAAACCCTAGTGAACCGTGAGCAAGGCAAGTGCCGATGTGCTCTACTATTGCTCTGGCCCCAGGTAGAATATATTACACTAACATGGTTTAGGTGATGGGGTTACAGTAGTGTTCAAATGGTTTGAAATGTCCAGTTACTGACCCCCCCACGCTCCTCCCCGACTACCCCACCAAAGTTCCCATGACACAGGCTACCATCCCCACCTCTCACTATCTGCTGATTGCCAGCTATAGTTTTGCTGAGTGTTCCTTCTCTCATCACTGCCTTTGTGCTCCAGCCCATACAGCTTAGCTCTGTGTGTTCTAGTCACCTTCTAGAACTCTGTTTCTGTGTTCCAGATTCTGAGGTTATTCTGGATCGATGTAGTTCATAGCATTGGAAAGTTGGGGTTCATAAGCACAATGGAGCACAACAAACAGACAGTCATGAGAAGGTTCTGCAGACCACAACAGCTTTCACGGAATTAGAGTATTTGGGTTCTCTGTTGTTGTTGCTTTGCTTTATTTTGTTTTGGGGGGCCACATCCAGTGGTGCTTCAGGGCTTACTCCTGGCTCTGTGCTCAAAGGATCACTCTTTTGCTTTTAATTGAATCACTGTTGTAAGATACAGTTACAAAGCTTTCATGTTTGAATTCCAGTCATAAAATGATGGAACACCCATCCCTCCACCAGTGCACATTCTCCACCACCAATGTCCCAGTATCCCCCCTCCCTGCTTTCCAGCTTTCCCCCTGCCTCTAAGGCAGACAATTTTCCCCATACTCTCTTGCTACTTTTGGACATCATGGTTTGCAATGTAGATACTGAGAAGCTCTCACGTTTGGTTTTTTATCTACTTTCAGCACACACCTCCCATCCCGAATGATCCCTCCAGCCATCATTGACTTAATGATCTCAAGCGATCACTCTTGGTGGGATTGAGGAGTCTTGATTGGGATTGAACCTGGGTCAGTCGCAGGCAAGGCAAGCCCTGGTTTGGTGCTGAGCGGATAAGCAGACACTGGAGGAACTCACAGGAAGAATTGAGGGGATGGCAGAGTGTAAACCTGGGCGTGGGGAGAGTTGTTGGGGGGCTCTGATGGAGCTGCATGCCTGGCTGGCAGGACCACCCCTATGTAAGGCTCAGCAGCCTCTTTCTTCTGTGCTTGCTGTTCTGGCCCCTGACCTTTGAACTATGACCTCTGCCCCCAAGGCTCCAGGAGCTGAGGAAGTCCTGGACCAAGAGGATCCAAGCAGATGGAGACAGGTGCTCAAGCACTTTTGCCCCGTATGTGGAACTTGGGGCCATGAGTTCACTCCTGGGTATGAGGTCGCTCCAAGTCGCATCCCCTGAAGATGGCCCTAATCGCTTTCTAATTGTGAGTGGCGATCTCTCACTTTCCCAGCAAGAGACTGGGACAGGGAGGGTGAGCTCCTCCCTTCAGCAGCCCCTGGCTTAGCTCGAGCAGAGCCAGGGCCCCTCTCCCCACCCCTAAGAGGCTTGGAGCAGAGCTGAGATTCCTAACAAGCTCCAGGCTCTGAGAGCATCAGGCACTTTCTCCACTCCAGGCCTCAGCAGGACCTTCTGGGAGCACAAACACCAGAGCTTTTCCACACTGTGGCAGGAAGATCCCTCCCCCCATGCCCCACCTTGCCAGTGCTTCTTGGGGCTTGGCACTGATATCGGGACAGTGTGACAGAAGGGAAGTGGCTTGAAACAGACTTTAGAGAGAAGAGAAAAAGCTCACAGAATTCTTCCTTCCTCCCTTCCACCCTCTTTCTTCCTTTATCACTTTCTCTCTCTCTCTCTCTCTCTCTCTCTCTCTCTCTTTCTCTCTCTCTTTGTTTGGCCACACCTGGCAGTGCTCAAGGCTTGTTCCTGGCTTGACGCTCAGGGATCACTCCTGAAAGAGGCTCAGGGGACTATCTGGGGTGCTGGGGGATCTAACCGGGTTGACTGTGTGCAAGGCAAGCACCCTACCCTCTGTCCTGTCATTCTGGCCCCAGATATATGTTTTATGCCAAGGAACTGGATGCAGGATCCAGCTCTGTGATTGTCCTCTGGAAGGCTGAGAGGATGCTGCTTGGCCTTTGTCCTGGCGGAGGAGACAGGCAGGAGTATCCAGTAAGGACTGTGGGGACCAGGCTCCTGTCCCTCTCTCGCAGGCCCCATCATCGGTGTTACCGAGTCTGAGACAGGGGCCTTATGAGGGCTGAGATGGAGCAGGATGAGAAAAACTGTGGGGGCAACACTGCTGTCTGCCTGTCTGCCTGTCTGCCACCAAGGGGCTTCTTCGCCCCTGAAACCTACACTCGCTTCCTTTGAAACAGACAAAGGGTGGAGGTGAGGCAAAGATCCTCCCCACTTTCATCTGAGCCCAGAGAAAGAAACTTTGTATCAGGGACCAGGAAATCAGGCTTGACCTGCAAACATTTCCTTACTCACTCTGCCCCAGGGAATTCCTTGGCCACCAGCCTCCTTGTTTTGAAACCTGTGGTGGCTCTGAGATGTGCTGGGTCCCTGGAGAGCTGGGTCTGCCCTGTAGTCAGCCTTTCCCAGCTCAGCTGGACTCTGCTGCTGGTCAGGGGAGCCGGGTCCATGCACAGGGACCACCTGTACTCATGCCCCCTCTGCCCGGTACGGATCCATGCCCTGTGCAGGGAAAATCAGGTTCTCAGATCCTGGAGTATGTCTCAGCCCAGAATTCCCTGTGCTTCCTGCAGACTGGGCCATCTGTGTGGTCTGACTGCCGTGGGGCAGGAGGGAGAGGAGAAAGTCCACCCTGAGCATAGTGTCTCGGAGCTTCTACAGAGTCTTCAGGGCAGCTACAGCTCTGGGGACTCCCAGCCAGAGCAGGTGCAGGCACTGTCTGGACTGGATGGAGTCAGCCCTGCGCTGGGGTCCAAATGCCCCAACCCTCGTTCAGTCTTCCCCAACCAAATCTCTCCTGCCAGGTGCAGGTGTGTGGGGCTCATGGCCCCATAGGCAAAGACTTCACAAGAGCTGCAGTACAGCTAGATATACCTGACCCCCAGGGAGCAACCAATACCCAGGTACGTACTTCTCTTGATGGTCATTGGGGGTGAGAGAATGGGGGTGAGGAACCTATGGCCATAGTGAGCGGGAGTCAGGAACATACAGAGTTAGTTAGCAACCATGGTAGAGGGCAGGTCCATCTGGCAATGCCTTTCTGTGATGAGTTTGCCTCACAATCCAGCTCTTCCAGGAAGCCCACCTTGATTTCTCAGACCCCGGGGATGCTCCTTCTTGGAAATGCACACTTTGGATGATCCAGAAGACAGACGTTACCATCGCTAGGAGCACACACTGACAGTCTCAAATCCCAGCTCTACCATGAATTAGGTCTTATTTTGGGCATGCCTATTGAACTACCGCATTACTTTACTTTGGAAAGAGCACAGATACCGAGGGGAGAGGTTGCCGGGAGTGTGCACAGGACTGACCAGCTATTCAGGGCTCAGAGCATCTCAGCATTCTGCCCAGAACACACCCTCAACATCAGGCTGCTATTATTAAATGCATTCACATTCTTTTGCCACCATCCTTCCATCTATTTTCAGAAATTTTTTTCATTCCAGATCGAAACTCTCATGTTGCACTCTCCCCTTCCCCCTTCCCAGAACCTGGAAATCTGTTTTACTTTCTCCTTCAATCATAGCTTTAGATTATGCGTTACTCATTATTTTTATTCAACAAACACTTATAGAGCCCCTAATTTGTACTGGTACCTGAGACTCAGAGGTCAGAAAGACAACAGATCTATGCCATTAGCTTTCGTTCTATAGTTGAGGCTGTAATAAGCAAATAAATCTGCAAGCCAATTTGATAAGTGGATTCTACAGACATGTGTACTTTTTCCTTTTTCCTTATAGAATCACCTTGAGGCTGCCTGCAAAAAAATACATCTGACCAGTAAGAGCAAACACAGACTCAGAGTCAAAGGGTGGAAAACAATTTTTTTTTCTTTTTGGGTCACACCTGGCGATGCTCAGGGGTTACTCCTGGCTCATGCCACTCAGGAATTACTCCTGGCGGTGCTCGGGGGACCATATGGGATGCTGGGAATCGAACCCGGGTTGGCTGCATGCAAGGCAAATGCCCTCCCTGCTGTGCTATCACTCCAGCCCTGAAGGGTGGAAAACAATTCTATAAGCCAATACCCCCTTCAGAAAAGCTGGGGTGGCCATACTGGTACTGGCCCACATAGACTTCAGGCTGAAGAAGGTTATAAGAGACAGCGAAGGTCATTTCTTAATGTATATGCTTTTGTTGACAGAAGTTATCTAGAACTCTGAAGTAGATGAGCTGAGGACGTCCTTTTCAAGGCCACAGGCTCCCAAGATCCCTCATGCAAAGGCCTCATACTTCCCTTCACCTCTACTGCATGATAAGGCCCCAGACACCTCAGTTACATGTTAACTTTTGTCGCTTTGGTGCGGCAGGTATTGATCCCACTAAAGGTTATGGTGTTACCCCAGAGGGCAGAAGCCACATGTGTATCTGCCTTAGAAATCTGACAGGCTTTTCCCTTCTCTTGGAGAGTGCTGGCTCCTTCCTTGTGACTGGACCAATCTCTGTTTGCCTGACCCTTGACCCCTATGAAGGACACCGGCTGGGAGGCTCCGGGAGGAGCTGGGAAGTATTCAGAGCAGAACTCTCTGCGTGAGAGAACACAGGAACCTGGATGCTGAGCTGGGAGGGGACACCCTGAGTTCCCTGCAGGGCGAGGGCGGGGAGTGGGGGAGTTAGCAGTGGCACGGAGGGGGTGCAGATGGGCCTTGGAAGGTAGCTAGTCTGCCCCCGGGGAGCTCTGCGGCCTGCCAGGGTGGGGTCAGTTCAGTGGGGTCGGGGTTGAGGGCTGTACTTAGCTCACTACAGAGAGGACCCTGAGTTTAGGGCTTAAGGCTCCCGCTCATTGGGTCATTTGCCCTGAGATAACTCAGTGAGGCGACATCCTTGCTCATGTACCCCAAAGCTGCCGAGTAAAATCAGCTCCCAGCTGCAGAGGGAGGACCCACCAGGGGCTGGGGGTGGGGCATTCCAGGGCAACCTGGGACCCCCCAGTGTGGCGGATCAGGCAGGAGATGGTCATTGTACCCTGACAAGGACCGCTTTAGAAAGGGGAGCGATATCTCCCAGCTCTCTGTACAGCGTTCTGCACTCCCCAAACCTCAAGTCCATCCCCAGCATCCTTCAGCCCCAGTCCCGAGATGGAGCAGCTGCTTAGCGCCCTCTAGTGTAAGGCCACATTCCCGTCCCATCCCCAGGGGTGGTGGTGAGGTGGGTGGAAGCCCAGGAGGGGCCTTCCTGGGGATCAGCCCCCTAGTCCTTCACCCCACGTTGCCCGCTGTGAAGCATCACCTGGCTTGTCCACGCCCGGCCCCCGCTTATGCCCGTGGCTGCTCCCTAGGAGCTTTCTAAGTCAGGAATGAGTACAGCTGGGCCGGATGCAGTGTCAGGATCATAAGTCAGCGTGGGAAGCTCTGCATGCTCCTTCGCACGCACTAGCTGAGAGTTTCCAACGGTCAGAGCTCTTAGAGAACCTGACACTGCCATGCTTGTGAAAGAAACAGGAAACTTGCTAAAAACTAGTCTGATGTCCCTTAGGGCGTCCACAGACTCCCTCACATGTGGCCACTTTGTATAACCTCACTGAGTTGTGGTCACTGACTGAGTGCCCAGTGCCCAGTGCTATGCGGATTTACCTATGTGGTAAATCACCTGGCCTTTCCAGTCCCTGTGACTATCCCCCCTACACTAGGAAAGAGATGTTGTAGCAGCTGGGGTATGTCTGTGGAAGGATTGATGGACTCTGAGAGGAGTCAGGCACAGAACTCAGGAACACCTGGGAATCTGGGGAAAGGCGGAAGTGGTGAGTGTCTGGGTCTGCAGGCTGGAGGCCAGAGGCTGGAGCACTGATCCAGCCCTGGTGATAAGGAGCCCTCTGCTGGGGCCAAAGGCAAAGGAAGGGCGATTGGGGTGGAAGGCGGTGGCAGGGACACTGTTGCCTTTGGCAGGGAAGGGGCTGCAGGTGTTGGAGGTGGTGCTGCAGCCTCCAACAGGCGCGGTCTCAGCCTCGGCGGTTCTGGGCCCAGGCTGCTGAAGGGCTGTGTCCTGAGGTAGAAAATGCTGCAAACTGCTGGAGGTGGGACAGCAGGAGAAAGATGAAAGAGCTGCAGTGGGGGGGAGGGAGTGGGGAGTGGGGGGGGGGACGGGGGGACAGGTGAGAGGACAGGCTTCCTGGACACAAGCAGGAGACGGGTCCTGGGTATAGACACCTGCTCAGAGGCACAGGGTAAAGAGAGGTGGAGTTTGGTGTTTGCGGTAAGGAGCAGAAGGGCCGGAAGGGGCATGAGGGAGGCAGCTGGAGCCTGGAAAAGGCAAGGCATGTCGAGCGGTCGCAGTTGCATTGCTGATATGTATCACAGCCTTTTTATTCGCTCATCTGCTCCTAGTCACTTGGATTGTTTCTAGACCTTGGCTGCTGTGAATAGTGCTGCAGTGAATGGAGGAGCACAGATGTCTTCTCCGCATGAGTGTTCGAACTCTCAGGTAGATGCCTAGAAGTAGAATTGCTGGGTCCTATGAAAGCTCAATTCCTAGCTTTTAAGGAGTGTCCATACTGTTTTCCAAAGGAGCTGGACCAGTGGACATACCCTCCAGCTATGGATTAGGATCCCCTTCCCCACACATCCCTGCCAACACTGTTTGCTTTTGTTCTTTGTGGTGTGTGCCAGTCTCACTGGTGTGGGTGTGAGGTGAGATCTCATTGTTATTTTGATCTGCATTTCCCTGATGATAAGTGATATAGAGCAGTTTTTCATATATCTGTTCACCACCTGTTTGTCTTCATTGAGGAAGTTCTGTTCATCTCTTCCCTGTTTTTGGACTTGTGTGTGTGTGTGTGTGTGTGTGTGTGTGTATCAATATCAGTGCTTGGTGCATGATATGTCTTGGATATCAGCCATCATCTATCAGATGAGTAGAGATAAAGTTCCTCAAAGCTGTAGTGTGTGAGAACAGACAGCTCCCCCCACGGTGGTTCCCTGTCACTACATCTCCACCCATCCAACCAACAGTTTTATTTATTCAAGTTTTGTTTTGGGAGCCACACCTGGCAGTGTTCAGGAGTAACTCCTGAATCTGAGCAGTAATCAGAGGACCGTATGGGATAGTTGTGAGTAAGGCAAGCGCTCTACCCTCTATCCCTCCACCCCAGCATGGGGTTTTACACCAGCAAGGTTGATTCTGACCTCCCAGAGCTCCGCCCCTGAGTGGCTGTGACAGAGGTGTTGCTCATTAGGCAGGTAAGCCACAGCCCCCTCCCCCTTTCATCCCCATGGGAACTTGCTGAAGGTGCCTCAGAGAACCTTCTTCTGCTCCCATCTGTCCCTCTTCTCCTGCCTGTCACCCTCTCCAGCACAAGTAACCATATCACTGACACATGTGAAGGTCTAGTGAGTCAAGAAGAGAGTCCCTCACGCCTAGGCCTGTCTCTGTGGGTGAGGCAGGGCGTGCAGGGACAAGGAAGCTCTTTTCAGTAAGCATATCTACATAGATGGTATTCCGCTCCTCACAGCCTGAAGCCCAGGCCAGACCCGGCAGTCAGGAGACTCCCCCAGGAAGAATCTGCCTGGAAGGTCCATGCAGATTTACAGTGAAGAAGTCGGCCTTGGTCTTTGCTCTGTCTCCAAAGAACTCGGTGATGCTGGGCAAGTGTCTAGTGCCTATTTGATTTTTTTAAACAAATTTTATTTGGAAACAAGGCAATTTGGAGATGCATTTTCTTTTTTTTATTTTTATTTTTTGCTTTTTGGGTCACACCCGGTGATGCTCAGGGGTTACTCCTGGCTTATGCATTCAGGACTTACTCCTAGCAGTGCTCAGGAGACCATATGGGATGCTGGGAACCAAACCCGGGTCGGCCGTGTGCAAGGCAAACTCCCTACCTGCTGTGCTATCGCTCCAGCCCCTAGTGCCTGTTTTTGTCAGTGAAGCTGGGTGGAGATAGAATGCCCACAGCTGAACAGAAGGGGTGCTGAGGGGACAGAGCAGTTTCGAATGGCCTCACATGACCAGTGCACCATGAGCTAGGTTCACATCTGCTGTTGTTACGGAAATTCTCACCAAAGCCCGTAAAAACCCACGCAGTATGCTTCTGAGAAACAGGAGACTCAGTTTATCCTGTACAGGACCCAGCAGAACTCATGCTCCAAAAGAACTGGGTTCAGAACAATGGTGAGAGCTCCGTTTTATAGGATATCTGATGGGAACTGAGGCATTTGCAGGCAGCTGGTGGGAGACTGCAGAGACCACAATCCTGCAGCTGTTGTTTTGCAAAGCAGGGTCTGGATCACCTCAAGGCCATGGGCATACTCGTATACACGTTCCCAGATCACCGAAGATACAAAGTGCGACTCTACTATCAAGAGCAATCCAAAGACTCTCCACGGTCGTCACATCACCCAGACTGCCTGTCTGAGTATGGGCAGGGGCTCTTCACCACATCACCCTCCTCTGCTTTCCCTTTCACAGCTATTGTGGGCGCAGGGATTCAGGGTGGCACATGCTGGGCTTCGGAGCTGTGGGGCTCTGGTTGCAGTGCTCATGCTCAGGCTGTATAACTCAGCTGTGTCCCCCATATTTTGGCTGCAGAGCTCCTGAGGCAGTGGGGGGTCTATGGTCTGGGCCACAGGCTTGCGTACTTGCCTGGGGTCTGCACTGTTGAGACTCCAGGAGTCCCAGGAAGCAGAGCTACGAGGCATGGGCCATGCCAGGGATTGATCTTGTGGTGTCTGGCTGGAAAAGCAGATGCTTTTACTTTTTAATTTAATTTTTTTACTTCTAAAAAATTTAACTTAATTTAATTCTTATAAGGTTGTTCACAATAATTTATTACATTCAACATTCTAATACCAATCCTACCACCATTATATTTTACCCATCACCATAATTTCGAATTTTTCTAACTACCAACAAAACCTGCCCCAATAGCAGGACCTAAATAGTTTACTTTGTATTGTTTTATTATGAATAATTCCCTAAAAATGATCAAAAAAGATTTCCTTTGAAGGAAGTGTGTGAAAATTGTTTCTCACCCTCGAGCCGTTGAGCTTTTGTATAAGAGATTATTAACATGTAAAGAGATTACTAACATGTATAAGAGATTACTAATATGTTACAGGTTGATCCTTTATGTTGTTGTTGTTGTTTAAATTTCTTTTTTTTGAATCACCGTGAGAACAGTTACAAAGCTTTCCAGTTTAAGTCTCGATCATACAATGATCAAACACCCATCTCTTCACCAGTGCCCATTTTCCACCACCAAGAACCCCAGTATACGCCCCCACCCTCCCCCTGTCTATGTGGCAGATGGTTTCCACTTTACTCTCTCCATTTTGCTCACATTCAATATTTTGACAAAAGACCCACCATTATTATTTGGAATTTTCCCCAACAATCAGACATACTGAAAAGGCATCATTAGATAACTTGTTTTCTATTGCTGATTATGAAGAGCATATGATGTCATGCAGCCACTAAGCAGCCACATGATTTTGGCTTTCTGATATTTTAGTAATAAGTCTGGAGGGACTTCTGTCAAAAGCCTCTAGGTTCCTAGTCTATATTCGGCCCGCATCACCCTTCCCCCACATGACCTCCGACCACATTTTACTTGGTGGTCCCTTCCCTGAGTTACCCAGAATGAGAGATCAGCCTCCAAGCCATAGAGACAACCTCCTGGTACTTATTTCTACTATTCTTGGGCGTTAGTCTTATAGTCTATTATTCTATATTCCACAGATGAGTGCAATCTTTCTATGTCTGTCTCTCTCTTTCTGATTCATTTCACTTAGCATGATACTTTCGATGCTGATCCACTTATATGCAAACGTCATGACCTCATTTTTTCTAACAGCTGCATAGTATTCCATTGTATAGATGTACCAGAGTTTCTTCAACCAGTCATCTGTTCTAGGGCACTCGGGTTTTTTCCAGATTCTGGCTATTGTAAACAGTGCTGCGATGAACATATAACTAGAGACTGAACACAATGGCCACTCAACACCTTTATTGAAAACCACAACACTTAATCAGAGAGAGAGAACAAAAGGGAATACCCTGCCATAGTGGCAGTGTGGGGTGGGGGGAGACGGGACTGGGGAGGGTGGGAGGGATGTTGGGTTTACTGGTGGTGGAGAATGGGCACTGGTGAAGGGATGGGTTCTCGAACTTTGTATGGGGGAAACATGAGCACAAAAATGTATAAATCTGTAACTGTACCCTCACGTTGACTCTCTAATTAAAAATAAACTAATAAAAAAATAATAAAAAAATTTTTAAAAAGAATTAAAAAAAAGCCTCTAGGTTCCAAGATTGGTTTGTGTGCCTCTGGGAACATGGCCATTTAGGAGCCAGGAGCCATTTATGGGTAGCAGGCAGAGGGGCCAGTTCTACCCCTATCCTGCATGTCACGTCACTGCAGTCTCATACCTGGCTGTCCAATAGGCTCTGAAAAGGTGGCGGCCACCGAAGTGCTGGGGAGAAAAGGCGAAAGGGACAAACACCTTTCCCTACCTGGGGTGGCACAGCGTGGTAGTGTAATGCTCAGTCAAGATGCATTTCTGCCAAAAGCCACTGGGTTCTGAGATTGGTCTGTGTGCCTCTAGGATCATGGCCATTCAGGAGCCAGGAGCCGTTCGTGGGCGGCAACTCAGGGCCTCATCAGGGCAGGGAGAGGGGCCAGTTCCACCTCCCCATTTTGGTTTTGGGGATGCACCCAGTGGCAGTCAGGGATCTCTTTGGCTTTGTGCTCAGTAGCAGCTCCCCATGTTGTCAGCGATGGAGTTGGGGGCTGCCTCATGCACAGCATGAGCTCTATTCGTTGAGCACTACCTGGATTGTTCATAAGTCTTGTGTTAATAAATCAAGGGTCCCAGGTATAGCTCAGTGGCAAAAACGCTTGTTCGCAAGCCTAAGATGAATGAGGCCAAGAAGCCAACTGTAGCAGTACCCACACCCTGAGTACAATCTTAGCGGTTCAGTTTCTCTAGACCCCAAAGTCACAATCTTTGGTATTGCTGTTCACAGCTGCTGTTAGTGCAGGGTTGCAGGGTGGCACATGCTGGGGTGCAGAGCTGCGGGACTCTGATGGCAATGCTCATGTGCACCCCGCATGACTCAGACACATTCCCCCACATTCTGGTGCATGCAGGTCTGTGGAGCTGTGGGCACAGCTCTGCTGAGACTGTGTAAGCTAGGGTGAAAACACTGGAATTCAGCAATGAAGGACGTGGGGCTCTGCTCTGTGGCAACTGTGCCACAAATAACGCACATGTGCTTAGTTGGGGGTACACCCATTGGACCTCAGGGCTGCTCAGAAAACTGTCTATTGCTGCTTTGGGTTCATCCCTGGGGAATGCAGGGACCAGGTATATAAATCAGAGGATTCCAATCTGGGGCATCTGGAGACAAAATATGCACTCCAGCCTGTTGAGTTCTCTCTGACCAGAATATTTGAATAAATAAGAGACAATGAAACCATTAAAGATAGACCCTCTCTGCCCCGCCTGGAAATGTGGTGATGCTGACAGAGGCCAGAACCCGTCTGTCAGGGCTGGGCTGGCCACAGCACTAATGATGTGCAGAATTCCCAACTGACAGGTGCCAGGACAAAAAACAGGGTCTGCTCCCGCCTGGGGCCAGGCTGCCCTGCGCTGGCTTCTGCCCCAATGTAGCCCTGATTATGGGTCCACTTCTACCGCTGTCAGCATCTGTACTCTTTGTGTCCCATTGGAGCTCTGACAACAGGAGATGGCATGAAATGTAGCCATCCCAATGAACAACAGGATGTCCCACCTCTGGGTGAGGGTCCCTGGATAGCAGAACCTTCTGTCTTCCATGCCAGCCTCTGTGCACTGTCCCTCATTTTCTCCAGTTTGGCACTCCTTCTGACTTGTGTCAATGATACAGACTCCACACCCTTCTCCAACGACATGACCCATTTCACCTTGATTCTAGACACGGGTTGGCTCTGCCACTCACAATGCTATCCGGGTGGGTCATTTCTGCTTCCAATTATAGAGCCCAGAGCAACGTGTGCCTGGGCACACAGAACCCAAGGATGGACTATAGGGAGGGAGACAGGTGAGGTCATCCCAGATCACAGATAAAGACTGAAGCCTGGGGAGCTGAGTGACACAGTGAGATGTCAGGGAGACCCTAAGTGGAAACTTGAACCCCAGTCATCTTATTCCAAAGCTCAGGCTCTGAGCACTGTGCTGATGAGACTCTTCCAGCCCAGGGAGAAGAGAGGGTAGAATCTAAGAGAATAGGGTATGAACCAATTTTGGCCCAGTTTTGTGGGTATGTATGTGTGTCACAAGTAGAAAATGTAGGAACCCTATTCATGTTGCTCCTGTCTTCAGAAGGGGTGTGTGTGCATGTGTGTGTGTGTGCACATGTGCTTCTGTGTGTTTGTGTCTCTATGTAAGTGTGATGTGTGAGGTGTGTGCAAGTGTCTGTTGTATATGTGCTATCTGTATGTGGGTTGTGCTGTGGGCATAATGGGTCTGTGCATGTCTGTTTTGTGTTGCTTATATGCGCGGTGCATGTAATATGTGTGAGGTGAGTGCGTGTGTGCTGCACTTCTACCTGTGTGTGAGGTGTTTATGTGTTGAATGTATGTCAGATGTGTGCATGTATGTGAGGTGTATTTTATGTATGTTGTATGCATGCACGTGTTTCACTTGTGTCATATGTATATGTGTGTCTAAATGGTTCACATGTTGTATATTGTGGGTGCATGCATGTGTGTTTGATGTGTGTTGTGTGTATTGTATGTGAGGTGTGCACGTGTGTTTTATCCATGCATTTGCATTGTGAGATGTACTGTCTGTAAATATGCATTGTATGTGAACTGTGTTGCATGTGCTGTGTGTATGCACTGCACACATGTTGCATAAGTATTACCTGTGTGTGTGTGTGTGTTTGTGCCTGGGAAGTCCTTCTCCTCTGCTGGAAATGGCCTGTGTCTCGAGAGTACACAGTCCAGCTCCTGTTGCACCTCAGCTTGTCCATTTCTTCTTTGTTTTTTTTTTAAATTTATTTTATTCTTTAATTAGTGAATCACCATGAGGGTACAGATACAGATTCACACATTTTCAAGCTTGTTTTCCCCTCATACAATGTTCGCAAATACATCCCTCCACCAGTGCCCATTCTCCACCACCAATAAACCCAGTATCCCTCCCACCCCCCAATCCCATCTCCCCCCAAGCCCACTCTGCCTCTGTGGGGCACTCTCAAAAGGCACTCTCCCTTTTGTTCTCTCTCTCCAATTGGGTGTTGTGGTTTGCAATAGGGGTATTGAGTGGCCATTGTGTTCAGTCTCTAGTTTACTTTTAGCATGAATCTCCCTTCCCGCGCGGGATCTCCAACCACATTTTACTTGGTGTTCCCTTCTCTATCTGAGCTGCCTTTTTCCCCAGCATGTGAGACCAGCTTCAAAGGCATGGAGCCAACCTACTGGTACTTATTTCTACTATTCTTGGATATTAGTCTCCTACTCTGTTATTTTATATTCCACAGATGAGTGCAATCTTTCTATGTCTGTCTCTCTCTTTCTGACTCATTTCACTTAGCATGATACTTTCCATGTTGATCCACTTAAATGCAAAGTTCATGACTTTATCTTTTCTAACAGCTGCATAGTATTTCATTGTGCAGATGTACCAGAGTTTCTTCAACCAGTCATCTGTTCTCGGGCACCCAGGTGGTTTTTTCTAGATTCTGGCTATTGTAAACAGTGCTGCAATGAACATTTAAGTGCAGATGTCATTTCGACTATACTTTTTTGCTTCTTTGGGGTATATTCCCAGTAGTGGTATTGCTGGGTCAAATGGGAGCTCAATTTCTAATCTTCTGGGAAGCATCCATATTGTTTTCCAGAGGGCTGAACCAGTGGGCATTCCCACCAGCAATGTAGAAGGGTCCCTTTCTCCCCACATCCTCTCCAACAGCGGTTGCTTTTGTTCTTTTGGATGTGTGCCATTCTCTGTGGTGTGAGGTGGTATCTCATGGTTGTTTTGATTTGCATCTCCCTGATGATTAGTGATGTAGAGCACTTTTTCATGTGCCTTTTGGCCACTCGTATCTCTTCCTTGGGAAAGATTCTGTTTTCTTTGTTTTTTTGAATACAAGATTTTCTTAACTGCCAAATTTTAGCATTGGGAAGCAGATTGACATGTCAAACATTCGAAGCAATTAATCTTTGTGTTTCTTTTTAATTAAAATTGTTTTTTTAATTGAATCATGGTGTGATAGACCCTTACAAAGCTGTTCATGATTAGGTTTCAGTCATACCGTGTTCCAACACCCATCCCTCCACCAGTGTACATTTAAGAGCACCAGTATCTCCAAGGTTCCCTCCCATCACTCCCCTGTCCCCATGCTCTAGCTACCTCTATGAAAGGTGCTTTCCTTCTCTCTCTCTCTCTCTCTTTCTCTCTCTCTGCCTCTCTTCCTTTTGGACATTGTGGTTTTCAATACAGATATCATAAATATCTATTTAACTACGTTTTTTTTTTTGCTTTTTGGGTCACACACACAGGGGTTACTCCTGACTCTGCATTCAGGAATCACCCCTGGTGGTGCTAAGGGGACCATATGTGATGCTGGGAATTGACCCTGGGTCGGCCGCATGCAAGGCAAACACTCTACCCACTGTGCTATTGCTCCAGCCCCCCGTTCAACTACTTTTAACACTCAGTTTTTGTCTAATATGATCATTTCCAGCTATTATTGTCTTACTGTTCCCTTCTCTATCTTATCTACCCTCTGTCCCCCACACACTTGTGGTTGATTCCAATTATTGACCAGCCCTCCTAGCCCCTGCTTTCCCTGGCCATGGATATTAGTTTTCTACTATGTGTATATATGTGTGTGTGTATATATATATATACACATATATATTGTATATATGTATACATATGTAATATATATGTATTGCTTTTTTGGGTCATACCCGAAGATGCTCAGGGGTTACTCCTGGCTCTGCACTCAGGAATTACTCCTAGCTGTGCTCAGGGGACCATATGGATTCTGGGAGTTGAACCTGGGTCGGTTGCATGGAAGGCAAATGCCCTACCCGCTATGCTATTGCTCCAGCCCATACTATGTATATTTTATATACCACAAATAAATGCAGTTATTCTATATCCTCATTCTATATCCTCTCCTTCTGACTCATTTCACTCAATCCATTAACAGGGGATGTGTCTCCATTTCCTTATGTCTTCTTTTATTTCTTGAAGCAGCTTTTTGTACTTTTCTTTGTACAAGTCTTTTACCTCTTTAGTTAAGCTGATTCGAGGTACTTGATTTTCTTAGGCATGATTATTAATGGGATTTTTTTATATCACTTTCTTCTCTTTTGTTATTTGCATATAGGAAAGCCATGGACTTTTGGGTATTAATTTTGTAACCTGCCACTTTACTATACAAACCTATTGTTTCTAGGAGCTTCTTGGTAGAATTGCCCAGTTCTTCTGAGGGTTCTGGCCGCTTCTCCACTAGCCCCCCTCCCTGATCCTTTTCCCACCTCTTGTGGCCCAACGAAGCTTCTAGTGCAGCTCCTTAGACCTTGGTGGCCTTCCCAGGGGTGATAGCCATGGGGGCTTGGCTGCAGGGTATCTGCAGGTTCTGAAGGGGTTCAAGGTCTAAGAAGGAGTGCCCTGTGCTGGGAACCACTTTCTTCTTCTTGGAAACTTGGCCTGGTGAGGGCTGGTCCTTATTCCTACTATGGACACACACATGAACGCATATGCATGACCACAGACACACACACTCTCTTGTTCTCACCCCAGTCTTGAGCATCTGTGTCCTGGTTAACTGATGGAGGAGGGGAGACAGGTCAGGGACTTGCAGGGCAGGGCTGGGTCCCGGTGAAGGTCCAACTCCCGGCAAGGGTCAGTGGCCTGCAGGCCAGGGCTGGGCCACGTGCATGAAGGGGTCCTCAGCTGAACCATTTTCCTGTGGCTTGCAGACTTGGTCCTGACCTTACAGACGCCATCAGGCCGCCTTGAGCGTCAGCCACGGCTCCCACAGAAACTCTACTCAGCAGATTTAATCACAGGGTGTTTTCAAAGCCTCATCTGGAGATAATTTGGAATTTAAACTACCAGGATGGAGGATATTTTTACCAGAGGAAGGGCTTGAAATAGTTACATCCTGTCAGTTATTGGTCAATCAATTTTAAAGAATTAAGGGGTACAGGAATAAGATGTGTTCAACCAAATACACTGGGAACATTTCCTTAAGAATTGGGTCCCCATTAGCATCACCGAGAGAAATTATTCCACACTTGGGAGAAATTATTCCGTGACACATCTCAGGAAATTTCTAACTCAGGTTAGACCTGACTTAGATGCCCACCTACTGGGCCTCAGAGAATGCTGTCTCTGAGCTCTGCAGGGCCCCAGCCTCTCCCTTCTGCAGAGCTCCCGGGAATTCCAGAGTCTGGGAAAGGGTGACAGGGCCATGGAGGGTCCTGCCATGGCATAGCCCCAGTGGGCTCGTTAAGCCTCTTCAAGCCCAAGGCCTGGACCAAGCATTTGTCCCCAGCTTCTTAGTCCTCTCCCCACCACCCTCTGTTCAGACTTTGTGGCTTAGTGATGCTGGATTGTTAGTAGTACTGCATGACCTCTGGACCCAGTACTCTTGGAACTGCCTGTCTCTGCCAGTTGCTGCTAAGGCTCCAGAATCTTCCCTTGAAGAAAGGCTTCTAATTTCCCTGGGCTGAGAGACC
Organism: Sorex araneus; assembly: GCF_027595985.1. NCBI lineage: Eukaryota > Metazoa > Chordata > Mammalia > Eulipotyphla > Soricidae > Sorex > Sorex araneus. Next base: position 230,464,738 of record NC_073303.1, read on the forward strand.
CACCCTCCTAGAGCCACAGGCCTCAGGAGAGAAAGAGGGGAAATACCTCACATTCCTTCCCAGTGAGGTTGTGGGAGGAAAATACTCATGGACAATTTCTCCATCGCTGCGGTCCAGACCCAGGCTGGGATCACCTGCCTCACTCACTAACCCGTGCTCCTCGGGAGCCATATGAGCTGCAGACCAGAGGCACATACAAACTGGAAACTTCAGGCTTCTGTGTTTCTCCTGAGGTCTCTCTAGAGTGCTCCCGGTGGACACATCTCTCTCTCTCTCTCTCTCTCTCTCTCTCTCTCTCTCTCTCTCTGACACACACACACACACACACACACACACACACACACACACAGAGCTCACTGACTCCCTGCTGAGGGACTGGAACTTGATCCTCTTCACAGAAGATGTACCCACTTGAAAACAAATGAGACTACCATGTGGCCCTGTATCTCAGATAAATTTGGGTGAGCTTCAGCACTGTGTAAAACGTCAGCTTTGGTTTGAGATGGTTGGCTGGGGAATTGAAGAGACCAGATCTCGAGGATTGAAGAGCTCCATTGATTTTTTTTCTTGCTGTGTGACTTCAGGCAAGTTACTTCACCTCTCTAAGCTTCAGTTTCTTCAATCCTTACTACACACGCATCCATCTGAGGAGATGGGATCATTTTGTTCACTGCAAGATAGATGGAACTTGGAGATAGCATGCTAAAGAAGGCAGAGAGAGAGAGAGAAAATGATAAATATCAGATAATCTCACTCATTTGTGGAGTAGAGAAAGGAAGATGGCATTGAGCAATGACAAGATCTTGACCTTGGGTGACAGAACTGATTAAAAAGTAGTAGGAGAATGGGGGTTAGGGAATGAAGATAAAATCTGAGATGACACAGGGGTGGGATAGGAGATTCTGGGTACTTTGGTGGTAGGGGTGGATGCAGTACTTTTGCACATCAACAAATTTCAACACTACTGCAACCAAGTCATTAAACTGTCTAAATTTTTTTCTTTCTAAAACTAGAATGATAAAGGGAAATGACAGTCAGTTTTTACCTAAGCTATAAATAATTATAAAAATAAATAAAATTAAAATTATAAGAAACAAGAAAGAGATAATAAGCAAGCAAGGTGGTGAATTGATGCTCTGAGAAATACCTGGGACTCCAAATGAATATTTTGCATGGTGACATAATAAAAGTGAAAACCTAAATGAAATGAAAGTGTCCGTCAGCAGATGATTGGATAAGATGTGGTGTCTTAGTTCATACATTGGACTAAACCATATGTGGTGCTGGGGCTCAAACTTCGGTCTTCTGTGTCTTAGCTGCTGTACAATCTCTCCAGCCCCTTCATTGTATCACTTATAGTACCGTTGATCTTCGATTTGTTCAGCGGGTGCCAGTAAAGTCTCCATTTGTCCCTGTCTCGAGCTAGTGCAGCCCAATGATATCTGCTCGCTCCAGGAACAGGAAGAGCCTCAAATCATTCATTCAAAGATTTGATGAAGAAATCTGACCATCTAGTTGGTGGGCGGCAACGAGGTCTTCTGACGTCCCGTGGAATCCAGTCAGTAACAGCTCTAGTCCACGGTCGTCTCTGAATCGCATTACATGACCGGCTCATCTGATTTTTGATGCCTTGGCAAACGAGACAGCATCCCTGATTCTTGACCGTCGACGGGGGTCAGAACTCCGGATTCCTTCTCTCACCTGAGTGAGACATGATATTCCCAGCATAGCTCTTTCGATTCCTCTTTGGGATACCCTAATAGTATTCTCATCCTGCTTGCGTAGGGCCCAGGTCTCTGAGGTATATGTTAGTGCAGGAAGAATGGTGGAATCGAAAAGATGTGCCCGGAGTCAGAGGTTCTTCATTCTCTTAACCACTTCTTCAATGCTCTTGGAGGCATTCCACGCTGCTCTCTTCCTCCTTCGAAGTTCTGGCACTAAGTCGTTCCTCATGTTGATTTCTCGACCCAGGTACACATAGCTGCTGCATTCGGAGATGCTCATTCCATTGAGAGCAAATGGAGCTTCAGGGACCAGTTCATTTTTCATGAACATCGTCTTGGTGAGATTCAGCTGCAATCCGACCTTTCCACACTCGTGGTCAAAGTTGGTCAGCATTTGTGCTGCTTGGCTAATGTTTGGTGTTATGAGAACTATGTCATCAGCGAAGCGGAGGTGGTGTAATTGCCGACCGTCTATCTTCACTCCCATTCCTTCCCATTCCAGTCATCGCATGATGTTCTCGAGGGCGACACTGAAGAGTTTCGGTGAAATGGAATCACCCTGCTGCACCCCTCTCTTTACATCAATGATCACTTCCTTGTAGAATAGTGAGATCCTGGTGGTAAATCCAAGCTCTCGGAGGATTTTGATATGCTGAGTTTGAACACCCTGTTTGGCCAGGGCTTCGATGACTGCCTCAGTATCAACAGAATCGAAGGCCTTCTTTAAGTCGATGAATGTTAGACAGAGTAGCATCTTGAACTCTCGCGAAACTTCAATGAGTTTGGTCACTGTGTGGATATGGTCTATCGCACTGAATTCCCTTCAGAACCCGGCTTGCTCCCATGGTTGTCCTTCGTCTAGTGTTCTGCCTATTCTTTTCAGGATGACACGAGTGAACAACTTGTAGACGACAGACAGCAAGCAGATTGGGCGATAGTTGCCGATGTTATGAATGTCTCCCTTCTTGTACAACAAAATGGTCCTACTGATTTTCCACTGGGATGGAACCTTGCATTCAGACAGGTAGCGTGTGAAGAGTCAGGCCAGTGTATTGATGAGTACTGTCGGCAGATTCTTCAGGTGTTCGGGTCTGACCTTGTCCGGACCAGGTGCTGTTCGAGTCTTTACCAGTGAAATGGCGTGTCAGATTTCAGAAGGGAGAACGTTGGGAACGGCATATCCATCCTGTGGAATTTGGTATGTGGGCAGGTGGACATGGCTGTCAAAAAGATCCGAGTAGAAGTTGTGAATAATTTTCTCCATTGCCTTTCTGGAGGATGTGATAGATTCATTGGGACGTCGGAGGACAGTCATCTTGGTCTTGTAGTTGCTGAAGGACAGGCGAGCATTGCAAATACTTTTCCTAGCTTCTGCTGCACTGGCCAACACTGCTGTTCTTCTCTCTTTGAGGTCTTCCTTTATCGCATCTCTGCACAGCTTTGTGAGCTCGGACGTTAGCTTGTGGTTGCCTGAGGCTCGTGCCAAACCATATTGACAAATGAGCTCGAGAGTTTCCGAAGGCAGGCATCTGTTTGTGGCTTTCTCACTCTCGGCATTCTTCGAACAGACATGGAGGTGCTGAACCAGTCGATTGTATTCCTCATGGATGTTGTCAAGGATGGCATCTTCCCACTTTCAATGCACGGACACTCCAGCCCCTTAAAGAGAGAAATTTTATTTTATTTTATTATTTTTTTATTGACTCACCATGAAATGCACGGTTACAAAGCTGTTCATGATTGGGTTTCAGTCATACAATGTTCCAACACCCATCCCTCCACCAGTGTCTATTTCCCACTATCAATGATCCCATTTTCTCTCCAACCACCCTCCATCCCCAGCCTGCCTCTACTACAGACACCTTTATTCTCTCTTTCTCTTTCTCTCTCTCTCTCTCTCTCTCTCTCTTCTCTTCCTTTTGGGCATTATGGTTTGCAATACAAATGCTGAGAAGTTATCATGTTTGCTCCTTTACCTACTTTCAGCACACAGTTCTTATCCGGAGTGATCATTTCCAACTGTCTTTTCTCCAGACACTTGAAGAAGGCTTCCAACCATGGACCAATGTTCTTGGTCCTTGTTATTACTGTCCTTGGGTATTAGTCTCATATTATGTTTATTTGCATCCCACAAATAAGTGCAATCATTTTATGTCTGTCCCTCTCCTTCTGACTCATTTCACTCAACATGCATGATACCCTTCATTTATAAGCAAATTTCATGACTTAATTTTTCCCTAACTGCTGCATAGTATTCCATTATGTAGATGTATCATAGTTATTTTTAACGAGTTATCTATTCTTGGGAACATGGGTTGTTTCCAGATTATGGCTATTGTGCTGCGATAAACATAGAAAAGCAAATGAAATTTCTGCAGTGTGATTTTGGGCCCGTGGGGTGTATTACCAGAAGTGGTACTCCTAGGTCATTTGGAAGCTTTCTTTGCCTCCCTCTTTCATTCGTCACAGACCCTAGTCTCCGCTCCTGTTCCCTGAGTCATTTCCTCAAATAAACAAGCCACAGACAAGGCCTTATCTCAGACTCTGATTTGACTGGGAAGTGGAGAGAGAGAGAGGGAGAGAGAGAGAGAAACAATAAAGGGGTGATAAAATAAAATATGACAAAATCAGTTCAAATATACTAATATAATCAGTGTCAATGGTGACATATTAAATAAAAAGATAGAGAAAACAAAGTTTATAAGCAGTACATCTAAAGCAAAGTCAGAAAGAGTCAAAATAGAGAGAAAAAAATGGACTTGCCCAATGCAAAACAAAATCAAACATACTGAGATGTGTTGAATTGTGGTCCCCAAATATATAAAAACTCTAAGCCATAAAGTGGCCTTATCTGAGATTAGTCATTGCAGACACTAAGTCAGATAAGGTTGTGCTGGTGGCTTTGATTCAACATAACCAGTGCTTGCCTGAGAGGAAGAACCCAGTCTCACAGGATGACAACCATGTGGCAGTGGAAACAGGACACAGATTTGAGTGACACTGCACAAGCGGGGGATTCCTAGGACCAGCAGAGGCTTGATGAGGCTGCGAAACCTCCTAGAGGTCTGCAGGGAGCCAGCCAGCTGCCACCTGCGCTTCTGATGTGCATGCGACCTCCAAAGGCCCGCGAGAATACATTAAGTGGTTCAAGCCACAAGTTTGGAGGGGTTTGTGATGGCAGCACTGGGAAGTGAACCATCATATTTAACCAGCTCTATCTCAGAAAAAAAGTATTTAGAGCCAAAACATTAGCAATAAGAGTCATCCATGATCATCAAGGCAACATCCCACTAAGAAAGTGTAACAGTTGAGGATGTATTCACAGTATGACTGAATCACAATGAAAAGACAATTATTTCAGAATAGCAGAATAGCAATTATTTCAAAATAGAAGTTTTTTTTTAATTTTATTGAATCACCATGTGGAGGGTTACATAGTTCTCAGGATTATGTCGGTTATACAATTCTCAAACACCCTTCCCTTCACCAGTGCCCATCTTCCATCACCAACCCCCCCAGTATACCTGCCGCCCCCTCCCACCTCCCCAGTCCCCACCCTTGTAAGTGATGTTTCACTTCGTTTACGCCTTATCTCGATTACATTCCATGTTTCAACACATAACTCACTACCGTTGTTGGGGTTTCCCCCAAAAAAGAAAAGCAGTCCTATTGCCAAGGAGGCATTTGATAGTTCTCCACTGCTAAGAATATAGAGATATTAAGTCCCGCTGTTTGTTACCTAACTTTTCTTTTTCCCCCTTGCCCCGCGCCACCGAGTTCACGCCTGTTTAGTAATCACCACGCTGCCTGACAAGGGAAAAAAAACCAAAAAAGGATGGTTATTTCCCGTCATCAGCAGGCGTGGGGCTCTGGCTTAGTTGATAGACTAGTAGAGTGTCTGCAAGCAGTCTCTGGAACCAAAGGTCTCGCGCTGGTATTGGCTCCGGCTCGAGATTCCACCAGCGTCCCACTGTTCCATGTACATAATTTTCCCCTTATATCCCATTCCCACGCCACCAGGTCTGTTTGCTTAATGGACATCACACTATGTTTGACACCACGCCGCGTTTCTTCCCGAGAAAGAAGGGTATTTCTTCTCAGCCGGCGTGGGGATATAGCTTAGTTCAGTCTAGAGAGATGGCTACCACTTTGATTGCCTTCAATATTTCAGCAACAGACTATTCTTGATAGGATCTCCCACAAAAGTCCGACCTGTTAAAGAGGAACCATTACATATTGCTGATGCTAAGATGACATTAGGTCGCGCGGCCGCACTAGCGGCCGCGCGGTTTTGGGTTTGTGTATAAAGTCCAGGGAAAGTACAACCAGAAATAACATCACTACAAACTTTTACCCTTATATGGTGCTCATAAGATGGAGAAACCTAGAGAGAGGCTCGGTGTCTCCATTTTGCGCTCAGGAAAACCGTGGACCCTGCGCTGTGTTCAGAAGGAGTTGAGAGAGAGAGAGGTTAAAAGAATTGGGGGATGCCCGGTTCCCACTGTTTCAGCACTGTGGGGTCTCCGGTCCCGTGCCGAAATTAGTTCAGTGGGCAGCTTGGAGTCCAAGGGCGCTTCCTTGGGCTCTTCCATCGTGCTGGCTCCGCAGCAGGATCCAAAAGCCAAAATAGAAGTTTTTGATACGGTTTTATAAGGATCTGATAAATCAAGCAGAAATAGAGGGCAAATTTAAGAGATGCACAGAGCTAAGTTCAATATAAAGGTATGCAAGCCTGCACCCAATGACAGAAGATATGTCCTGGTCAAGGACATGTTGGTTACTTAAGCAAAGGGTTTCACAATAAGTTTAAAATAATTTATAGTGGAAAAATACTTTCTATCAGCCATGCTATTAAAAAACAAATATAACCCAAAATATGTTGTGGATTAAAGATAAATTCTGTGTGTGTTTCTGCGTGAGTTTGTCTATGTGTATGTGTTTCTGTTTATATGTGGTGTCTGTGTGTCTCTGCATTTGTCTGTGTGTGTGTCTGTATTTGAGTGTGCCCATTTGTATGTGTGTCTGTGTGTGTGTGCGTATCTGTGTATCTCTTTGCAAATGTATGTGCAGACTGGGAATTGAACTCTGGGCCTCATGCAGGCGAGGCATATACTATTACAGTCACATCCATGGCACCAAAAGAGAAAATCTTTTTCTTCTTCTTTGTTTCGGTTTTGGGTCACACTTGATGATGTTCAGGGGTTACTTTTGACGTCACTCAGGAATCACTCCTGGTAGTGCTCAGGGAACCATATGGAATGATGGGGATCAAACTCAGGTCAGGCGAGGGGAAGTGCCAACCTGCTGTCCTATCTCCGCAGCCCCCAGAGAGAAAATCTTAATGAAGATAATAAACTACTTATGTTTGAACAAATATAACAAAAACTGAGGGAGTGGCTAGAGCAGCACTTGGAGATCAATGTGCAGCTTTAAAACACCCTCTCAGAAGAAAAAAAATTAAAAATCAACCCAGAAACTCAGCAGTGCCAGGATAGTGCCAGGAGAGCAAAGCCAGAACACTTGGTGGAAGCTACTCACTGATAGAGATAGTGGCCTCTGGGGCTTGAATTGTCAAGTCTCCTCATGCATTGAAACTGGGGCTGGAATACAGGGCCTCCCCTTTCTGAAGAGATTTAAGAATTCACATTGGGACTGAAGAAATAGTAGAGTGAGTTGGACGTTTGCCTGGCATGTGGCCAACTGGGGTTTAACCCCTAGTATCCTAAATAGTGCTGTGAGCGCTGCCAGGATGGTCCCTTAGCACAGAGTCAGGAGTAAGCTGTGAGCATGGCCAAATGTGACAAAACAACAACAACAACAACAAAACCAGCAACAGAATTAACATTCTTCTGAAAACTATCCTTTATAAAAGAGGAAATTCAAGCACCAAATAATGATGTTATTCAATTATAAAATGTGATTTGGAGAAAACCCTCAAAGAAACTCAATGCTCTTTTTCAGATAGGCAAGCTCTTATTTTTTTTCTTTTTGGGTCACACCCAGCGATGCACAGGGGTTATTCCTGGATCTGCACTCAGGAATTACTCCTGGTCTTGCTCAGGGGACCATATGAGATGCTGGGAATTGAACCCGGATTGACCGCATGTAAGGCAAATGCCCTACTTGCTGTGCTATTGCTACAGCCCTAGTAAACTCTATTTTTAACAAATAGGATTTCTTTTAAAAAAGGAGAGGGAAGCAAAAATATTATTTCTTTGAGGCTGGAACTTTACAAACGCCTCCACTGGATAGCATCAGATTTTCAGAGATTATTCTTTTTTATTTTATTTTATTTGCTTTTGGGGTCATACCTGGCGATGCACAGGGGGTACTTATGGCTCTGCACTCAGGAATTACTCCTGGCAGTTCTCAGGGGACCATATGAGATGCTGGGAATCGAACCTAGGTCGGTCACTTGCAAGGCAAACGTCCTACCCGCTGAGCTATCGCTGCAGCCCCCAGAGATTATTCTTGAAACGGTGCTGGAAGAGAATATGCAATAGAAGTCTCACATACTGTCAAAATGAAGGTTTGGAAAGTCTGTTTTCTCTGGGACACTAAAGGGGCTGCTTGTGGCTTGAAATAAAATTCCAGTGATGTTAAGAAACGTGAAGTCAAATAGTGCTGGATCTCCAAGACTGTAGGTTTGAAGATGCCGGGGTTGGGAAAACATATAAGAAATCCTGATTGTAGCTGCCAATGAAGACAGAGATGCCAAAGATGAGTTGGAAGACTTGGAACAAAACTATTCCATGAAATGTGAGCAGGACAAAGAGGGACCTTCATCATTTAGATCAGGCCATGTTAGGGTGTTGTGAATGATTAGGATGAATAGTCTTTGACCTTCCCCATATTCCTAAAGGTTTATATTATATTTATGTTGGGGTCCGCCGTAGTTTCTCTTATTTTTGGGAAAATCATCCTGGGGTCTAAGTGACTTTTCTAAGCGCTTGTGTCTCGTCTATGAGTGGAAGTGGGGGGGGGAGTCCCTTTCTCTGGTCACCCTGGACAAGCAGACCACCTGGGCAGAAGGTGATGGTTTTTACTTAGACTTGCTTCATCTGTGCCTCTTAAAAAATGATTGCAGAGGGGCTGGAGTGATAACACAGTGGGTTGGGTGTTTGCCTTGCAGGCGGCCAACCCGGGTTCAATTCCCAGCATCCCATATGCTCCCCTGAGCACCGCCAGGAGTGATTCCTGAGTGCAGATCCAGGTGTGACCCAAAAAGCAAAAAAAAAAAAATGATTGCAGAAACACTTATTTAAGATTCTGATGCTCCAAGGGTTCTGGCTGGCAGTTCCCCCACAATTCCTGAGCCCACTCACAGCTGATGGGGTCTTTGGGAGGTGATTAGATGCAGTCAGGAGGGTGGGATTCTCCATGGATTCTCCATGACTGGATTCTTGGCCCTCTAAGAGGAGAGTCAGACCAGCATATCCTTCCCTCCAGCAAGTGAGGGTAAACCCAGCAGAGGTCTATCCAGGAGGTCAGAAAGAGCCAAACTTTCTGGCATGTAAATCTTGGATCACTCACACTGCAGAAATGCTCAGGGGTCAGCCCTGGTGGGGCTTGGGGATATGTGGTAACGGGGATTGAGTTCCAGCTGGCCACATGCAAGGTGATTGCCCTACTCACTGTACTATCTCTCTGGCCCAGTATTGCAACAGCCACTGACACCCTGATACCCTCTCAGCTGGCAGCCATCAGGAAACCCTCAGAGGTGGAGTCTTCTGGCCATTAAGCCATGAAGCTTCTAGGGTCTTTCTCAATGTTTAAGCAGAAGGTTTCATGAAGAACCAATAAGAGCAAATTCTCTCTGGGCTTTGGGTGAATATCTTCTGTGCCAGCTGTCTTACTGGCTAGCTCAGTTGGAATGTCAGGAAGTTCATCTGAATTGAACCTTCTTGTGCTGGGCATTATTTTTTTGTTCATTTACTTATCACATATTTCATAGTATTGGTTTCTAGTCTCACTTGTGAGGGTTACTTAAAGCAAACCATCATGCAAAACTGTAGTTCCCAGCAGCACAGGGGTCAGCATCACTGCATCCTCAGACTTTCACACTAAGAAATCTACCACGAATCACGAATCACAAAATCCTGTTAATCACCGATTTCTCGGGTGGGCTCAGTAACATCTAATTTCGTTCTTTTCCTGAGATCTTAGAAGTCCATCTCGACTCGGCCCTCCTAACGATGTTGCACTGGGGGCTTTTCAGGGTCAGGAGAATGAGATCCAGCTTGTTACTGAATTTTGCATATGAATACACCATGGGAAGCTTGCAAGGCTGTCCCATGTGGGCAGGAAACTCTCAGAAGATTACCAGTTTCTCCTAGAGGGAGAAGAAAGCTAAAGATATCACGCGGCTGCTTTGTGGCCACGCGCTTCTGAGAGCTTGCTTTTAAGTCTCTCTCTGGATGTTGGCCATTGATAGGATTACACACACCTGGGTTCCTCTGCTGGTACCTTCATGCATGAAGCCTGTCCGAACGTGTGGAGTGGGGCCTCCAGCATGGCTGTAGCTAGGTTCCAGTGGTCTTGGGCCGCTGGGAGCTCTGCTCTGGGTGGGGAAGGAAGCTGGAGCACCTCCGAGGGGCCCTGGGGAAGACAGCCAGGCGTGTGGGCAAGAGACTCTCAAGAGAAGTCTACCAAGTTGTTCAAATGCCAGTGGAGTGGTCCAGAGACTTGTGAGCTTCTTTTGGAGGTCCCTTTCTCCCACTGCTACAAAAAATATTAATGATAAGTTCCATAAGGAAAAAAATGCAGAATACCAAAGAAAAATCTATCCCAAACTGTAGGGCGTAGTGCATCAGGGAAGCCTTCTCGGAGGATGTGGGACCTACGGCCAGGAAAATGGTGGGCTAGGGGACAAGCATCTCGGGGCAGACAGCATGTGGTCAGGTGTACCAGGTGCCAAGGTGGGCAGGATCCCATTGCTGGTTCCAGTTCAGGCACCCACCAACTGTGGGGAAGCTTGATGTGATGAGTTTGCCTCTGTGGGATGTGAAGGTTTTGTTTGCTTTGTTTTCTTCCCCATCTGTACAATGGCAGCCTGCAACGTCAAGCAAATATGATGTTCAGACAAAGATGAGGCCTCAGTTGTTCCCCTGCACACAGTGAGTCTGTTCAAATGAGAGAGTCTTGCCTTTGCTGTTGTAAAAGTGAGGTTCTCTGCAGAATTTCTCCGGAAGTTTGGAAGGAGGGGGGCTGAGAGCTAACTGGGTTTCCCTTATTTGGATTCCCACATTGCACAGGACCCATGAGTAGGTGAGGGAGACGAGAGGCTTGGTCCTTGGTGACCTTCCAAAGGAAAAGACAGTGCTATGTAATGGAGACGGAAACTGCACAGACGGTCCTTCTGCCTTTCCCAGAGCTCCTTCGGGATCTGGGGCAGGAATGTTAACAAGAAACAGACCCAGCCTCCACCTGCACAGTGCCCAGACAGGAGACTGTGGCCACTTCTTCTAGGCGTCCAGGAATGGTTTGTTTTCAATTCTCCCTTCTAGCAATTGGGCTTTGAGAGGCCATGAAAACATTCCAGATTCCCCTTCCTTTATTTTTCAACCAAAAAGTCCAGAGTTGACATGGGAAAGGGAGAAGCCCCTGGACAGTTGCAGTACAGGGCTGGGGGCTGCTCTCCCACGTGGGAGCTCTGGCTGTGGGTTAACCAAGCCCTCTCTTGTCTTGGGAGGAAGCAGAGCGGTCTAGGATTGCATCCAGATGTCTGCCCTGTCCCAGAAAGCCTGCCTGCAGGGCCACCTACTTACCCTGGGCCTTCTCAGCCAAGGACCCTAAGAATAGAGATGGAGCTTTGCAGTAACTGGGCTCTGCGCCCCTAACCTAAGGCTTGGGAGCTGAAAGCCAGGCTAGGCTCTGCACCCACCCCCGCACCACCTGGCATTTCCGTAACTAACTGCCTCGGGCTCTAGCAGATGTGCTCTTGGCTCTGGAGTTGCTGGTGAGATGTTGGGCCTGCTGTCTTGGCCATAGTCCTTGACTGTTTCTACACACTTGTTTGGGGCTCTGCTTGCCACAGCCTTTGCTGGAGCAGCCAGCAAGCAAGGGGATCTCCATGGCTCTCTCCAGAAGGTCCCATGGAATCTCAGCTCCTTCTTTCTGTGCTTCCAGCACACTGGGAAAGTTCCTTCTGTTCTCCATGTCTCCTGGTCTCTAAAAGCAAAATCTTTTTTTGAAAAAAGCCTACCCTCTTTGAATTACAGTTTGGGTAACAAGCTTACAATAGTGTTAATGTTTGTGGTATTGGTGTATGAAGTTACCGTGCCACATCACTGTTCAAGGACCAGGAGCCTCCACCACTGTCCCAATGTCACCACCAGTCCCTCCTTCATTCTCCTTTCCTTGGCCCCCCATTAAATGACCATCTCAGTTTTGCAATCCAAGGCCAAGTGTCTGTCATCATTTAGTACAGTCTGATTCGACAGAGGGATGAGATCACCTTGTGTTTGTCCTTCTCCCTCTGGCTAACTTCGCCTAATGTGATGCCCTCCAGTTCCAGTCATGTTGCAACAAACTGCCTGATTTCACTTTACCTTACAGCTGCAAAGTCTTCCATTGTGTCTATGTATCACCACTATTTTATCCATCTATCACTGGACATTTGACTTGTTTCCAGATCCTGGCTGTTTGTACAAAACAAATATGATATATCCTCTCAAATAAATGTGGTTGTGCTTGGGGGCTAGATGCCAAGAAGTGGAATCAATGGTTCACGTGGAAGTTCTACTCTTACATGTTTAAGGAATCTCTATCCTGTTTTTCCACAGAGGTTGAACCAGTCGACATTCCTAACAACAGTGCATGAGGGCTCCCTTCTCATCACTTTCTGCCAACACTGGTGATTTCCAGACTTCCTGATATGTGCTATTCTCACTGGTGTGAGATGATATCTCATTGTTCCTTAGATTTTCCAAATGATGAGTAATAATAAACTCTTTTTAATATTCCTACTGGCTAACTGTATGTCTTCTTCAGGAAATGTCTATTAAATCTCCTCTTCTATTTTGTGATGGAGTTACTAATATATTGAACCAACAAAATATTGAACTTTGTGGTTACTTTATATGTTTTGGAGATTCTTGCTCCTTTATCTGAAGTATTGTTTGCAGATATTTTCTCCCATTCAATAGGGTGTCCTTTTAGTTTAGCCTGAGTTTCTTTTGCCATGCAAAATATTTTTTTTTCAGCAAGGCAGTTTACTTTCCATTGTATAGGTTAGTGTTACCCAATCAGTTAAAGCCATCTTTTTGCTTTTATTTATTTTTTTAATTTTATTTTTTATAGAATCACTGTGAGATACAGTTACAAAGTTTTCATATTTGATCCACCACCAAAACCCCCCGTATATCCCCCTCTCACTCCCCCTCTACCTGTGTGGCAGACAATTTCCACTTTACTCTTTCCTTACTTTGATTACATTCAATTTTCAATAGGAATCTCACTATCATTATTTAGAGGTTTTCCTCCAACAGTCAGACATGTTGGATGGCATCATTAGATTGTATGTTTTCATTTTTTCAGGAAAGATTATGCAGCCGCATAAGCTGCCACGCAGTTTGGAGATGTCCCAGTCCTGCATCCTGGAGCCATGTTAGTAGAAGCTCAGTGTCGCTGGGGCTCCATCTGGAGAAGGTGTGCTGGCCAGTACCTTCTCCGTCTGGCTCCGTCTGGTGTTGTTGGCCCAGTCTGGGGTCCAGAGCAATCTCTGCCTTGTGGTGCTTATCAGAAAGCCCGGATTCTTCTCTGCTGATTGTGGCAAGATGGTGCCGAGGTCAGGTCAAGGGCGTGACTTCCGGCAGCAGGGGCGAATTGGAGACTGGGCTGGCGCTGCCCCACTCCAGTCGTGCAAAATATTTTTAATTTGGTAGAGTTCCAGTCTTGAACGAACTAACTTCTTTCTTTCTTTCTTTCTTTCTTTCTTTCTTTCTTTCTTTCTTTCTTTCTTTCTTTCTTTCTTTCTTTCTTTCTTTCTTTCTTTCTTTCTTTCTTTCTTTCTTTCTTTCTTTCTTCCTTCCTTTCTTTTTCTCTTTTTTCTTTCATTCCTTTCCATTCTTCTTTCTTTTTTCTTTCATTCATTCGTTCATTTCTTCTTTCGTCATTGTTGTTGTCGTCATCCTCCTCCTCCTCCTCCTCCTTCTCCTTCTTCTTCCTCCTCCTCCTCCTCCTCTTCTTCTTCTTCTTCTTCTTCTTCTTCTTCTTCTTCTTCTTCTTCTTCTTCTTCTTCTTCTTCTTCTTCTTCTTCTTCTTCTTCTCATCCCTCTTTTTTTCAACACCCATTATGGTGTACAGGCTTAATCCTGGCTCTGTGCTCAGGGAACCACATGGGGTGTCAGGGATTTAATCCAAGTTGGTTTTGTGCAAGGCAAGTGCCCTACCCACTGTACTATCTCTCCAGCCCAGCATTAAACATTTTTGTTTTGTTATTTTTTTCCAGTGGAGTCAAATCATTGAAGACACCTATAAAATCCATATCTTTGAGAGGTCAGTTTATTTTTCTCATTGTATTTTACAGATTAAGTATAATATTGAAGTCCTTAATCCACTTTGAATTTACTTTTGTTTATGGAATGAGATACAGATCCATTTTTTTTCCACTGGGTTTTACATTATCCAGTTTTTCCACCATCATTTGTTGAAGAAATGTTTCCTACTCCTCTTTATGCGCCCTTTGTTAGAGATGAGCTATCTTTTATCATAGATTAACCGCCCATAGGTCTGAGAGTTTAATCTCTGGGTTCTCTATTCTAATTCATTGAGCTGAAGAGTATCTGTAGCCTGATACCATAGAGTTTTGTTTAGTATAGCTTTATAGTGTAATTTAAAATCAGGAAATCCAGTACCTCTCATCTTTTTTCCCCTTTTTTCCCCCTCTCTTCTCATGAGCAACCAGGGTATTGATTTAATTAAAAATAATTTGAACTGTAATTAGCTGGGAGCATGGGGAAAACCCCCAAGTGCTTTGTTTCCTTTAGAATCTGCCACTCCTGGATTACCCCGTAACACCCCACAAACTTTCTGTCTGAGAGGTTTTCTTTTTGAGCTGATTTTAATGGACAGATAACTTTGCCAAGACAAACTTTTGGCCAGGAGGGGAGGAGGTGCCCCTCTATGTCAGATGTCTGAATCTGAATAGTGTGGCCACTGTAAATCAATGACCAGAGGCTGAAAGCAACCTAGAAACTGGGCCTGTGATAGAGTTACATGCGAAAAAAAAAACGGTTTGGAGGCAAAACTGGATATGTCATGTTTCTAAAAATTTGAAACGTAATGATAACATTAAAATAGCTACTTACCAAAAAAGGAAAATTAGAAGAAAATATACCCAAACGTGCTGTGAGTGTGAGGGCCAGTGGGATGGGAATGGACATCTTTCTGGGCCAGGACATGTGGGAATCTGAGCAAACTGAAAAAACCAGGAACCCTCAGTGTCTGAAAATTGGAAGAACCTGGATGGTTCTTGGAAGGATTCAGACAGGCAGAGGTTACAAGAATTCACACACAATAGCCGTCCTTCAGTGTTCCTTGGCCTTATTTGTTCTCTGTTCTGCCTTTTCTGTGATGAGCATTTTATTCATGTCATGGGGGAGGAAGGGTAGATGGTCAGTTTCAAACAATAACAACCAAAATATGGTCCTTTTACAGGTGCTTTTCACACAAGGCAATAACACTCAGTTGAAAATTGTATCTGGGGTGGGAAAACGTTTAAAGTTTTAGTAATGACTGGCTGAATATTAACTTAATAACTGGCCTGGTTTTATCCTGCCACTAGCTAAGTCTTAGCCACCACCTGCCACTTTGCATTTCCCAGTAGCTGCAGGGCCTGGGCAGAGCATTTCAGGGACAGTATTGCTTCCCATGGGGACGAAAGGCACTTGGCTGTCTGCTTTGCGTGGTACCTTCCTTGGTCAGATCTCTCTGAGAGAAGACAGCCCCCCAAATCCTCTCTTCAAAACCTTTCTTACTAGCATGCTTTTGTAAACCATTAATTCCTTAACAGTAGTTTTGAGGCACCCCACCTGTTTTCCATCAAGATTTCGACTGTAAGCCAGCACAAACATGTGTGATAAGTTGATGCTAACATACCGTGACACACTCCTTGGATTTACTAGCACTTAATAAACAAAGGAGAAAGCTTTGTCTTTTACAGCTCGGCACCTCCCAAGTCCAAGTAGGCAGAGCAACTGCCTCCTGCTAAGTTTTCATTATAGTTCACTTCTAAATCCAAGAAGAGACATTTGGGGTCATTGTCTGGGAGGGCGGGGGGTCCTACTCCCTGGTGGTGCATATCCAGGGTTGTTTCTCCTAGACTGGAATTCAGCCTTCACCAGGAAGTTTTAATAAAAGACTGAGGCCCAAGGAGGACAAGTCCTTGGTAGGAAGCTTGCCACCAAGGGGAAGGGGGAATGCACTAAGGACAGAAAAGGGACCACTATAACATTGATAGTTCGAAACGACCATTCTGGACAAGAACTGAGTGCTGAAAGAAAGCAAAGGCAAAGTGATATGCATGATACCCTTTCAGCTTATAGTATTGAAAACCACAGTGCCTAAATGGAAAATGAGAGAGTGAGACAGAGATAGAGAGAGAGGGAGAGAGGTGGAGTGTCTGCCATAGACTCAGGCTAGAGGGAAGGTGGGTCAGCGGTGGGAGGGAAACTGGGGACAATGGTAGCTAAAAATATGCACTGGTGAAGGGATGGGTTTTGGAATACTGTATGACTGAAATGAAATGAACAACTTTGTAACTGTATATCTCACAGTGATTCAATAAAAAAGGAAAGAAAGAAAGAAAGAAAGAAAGAAAGAAAGAAAGAAAGAAAGAAAGAAAGAAAGAAAGAAAGAAAGAAAGAAAGAAAGAAAGCGAGAAAGAAAAAAGAAAGAAAGGAAGGAAGGAAGGAAGGAAGGAAGGAAGGAAGGAAGGAAGGAAGGAAGGAAGGAAGGAAGGAAGGAAGGAAGGAAGGAAGGAAATAACTGCACAAGACTCATAGTTTACATGGTATGGCAACTCCTTTACATTCTTTTTTATTCTAATTGGATCAAGATAGAGCCTCAGAAACACCTTTTGCATTATAGAATTTTGCCCCCAGCTTGGACAAAGAAAAAAAAAGACCAAGACCCAGGATCTAGCCCCAGATATTCAGATTTAGTTGGTCTTGGGGGAACCCAATTTATCTGTGGCACTGTCGTCCCATTATTCATCAATTTGCTTGAGCGGGCACCAGTAACATCTCCATTGTGAGACTTGTTACTGTTTTTGGCATATTGAATATGCCACAGGTAGTTTGCCAGGCTCTGCCTTGTGGGCAGGATACTCTCGATAGCTTGCTGGGCTCTCCAAGAGGGACGGAGGATTCAAACCCGGGTCAGCTACTTGCAAGGCCCTACCTGCTGTACTATCGCTCCAGTCCCAGTTAATCTAATCTTTTATAACTCCCCAAAGACTTCTTACATGTACAATGCTGAGATCTGCTAAAAACAAGGATAAGTGGAGAGGGATCTTAAGCAATATAGTGTAGTAGGAAGTACACAAACTTTGGAGATGGGAAGGAATGGATTGGAATTCACCACATGAAAAGATCAAACTGTCATCTTAGACACCTTCCTTAAGTACATTGAATCTCAGTTTCTTCACTTTAAAAAAGAGTTTTAATACTGTTCATCTCATAAGGCTGATACTATTGTCAAATGAAATGCTGCGTGTAAAATGCAGAGAACATGGTAGTGATCAATATTGTTAAGAATATTGTTAAGACATGAACCACAGGTCGTTCCCTGGCCTGACCCCTTCCCCCACCTTTGGTTTACAAAGTTGTTCATGATCATTTGTTACAGGAATTCAATATTCCAACACCATCTTCCCTCTGCCATTGTCTCCATTTTCCAAGCCCTCCTCAAGTCTATCCCCATAGTAGGCCCACAATAATTTATTTTATATTGCTTGTTATCTATAAATGGTAACAAAATAATAAAAAATATTTCTGTACAATAAAATTTGTGAAAATTGTCGTATCTCACCAGTGAGAGATTAAGGCCTTGTTTGAGGGTTTACTAAGTTGTTGTTGCAAGTTAAACCTTCTGAGTTTAGTTGAGATTGGTTAGCTTCTACGTTACATCCCATCTAATCTGTGTGCTACAACTGGGGTGTCAATGTCAATATTGTAGAGTTTGGAGATGCTGCATGGTTGTGAATGTGGCTGTGAGCTCCAGAAAATCCAGAATATTTAACTGGGAAGTTTGGTCAGAGGCATGGTGCTGGCTTTGTGGAGTGGAAGCAGATGCTGGGGCTTTGTTTGGACAGGAGCTTGTGCGTCCTCTTCAAGATCAGCCTGGAGGTACCAGCTGGGAATGGGAACCACAAGTCTTAACACATGAATCACATGTCCTGAACCGTTTCTTCAGAAACAAAGTTCCTTTGGAGGATATAGTAAAAATATCCTCCAAAAAGCCTTTCCTCACATCAAAGTGCCTAAAATATAATTGGAGACCTAGCCAGTGTCACAAAACAAAGTGCAATGCATATATTAGCACAATTATGAAACTCTCCAATTGCAGATGGCATGAATGACTACATAGAGTATTCCAAGTAACAATAAAGGAATACTAATAATGATATAGTTATCAAGGTTGCAGGGTACAAGGTTAATCTATAGAATCAATTTCATTTCCATATACTAGTAACAAATGATTTAAAATTTAAATAGTATCAGTTAAAGTTTTAACAAAATAAAAGTCATTAAATACTTAGAAATTTTACAATATATGTATATACTATATTCTGGACTGCTAATGAATGATGTCATAAAAAAACCTAAATAAGGTAACATGTACCTTGTAGATGAGATACTATAGTCATGAATAGTAGTATTAGCATTTCAATTTTTATTTTTTATTAAGGCACTGTGATTTACAAAGTTGTACATAGTAGAGCTTCTGGCATACAAAGTTCCAACACCAATACCACCACTGGCGTCATCTTCCTTCCACCATTGCTCCTGGTTCCCTCTCACCCCTCAGCTTGCCTCAGAAGATGAAATATTATGTTTTTTTTCTTGTGGTTGTTATTTTATATGGGGTGGTGGTGCTCAGGGCTTACTCCTGGCTCTGTGACAATGATCCCTAAAATCATTCCTGGCAGTGCTCAGGGGAGCACATATGGGGTGCTGGGAATTGGACTGGGGTCAGACATGTACAAGTGAAATGTCTAATCCACCGTACTATCACTACAGCCCCTGGAAGATGAAATGTTATGAAGGTATCAATTTTCTCCAAATTGATAGAGTCACTGGAATTCTATTCAAAATCTTAGAAATCTTTTTTGTATAAATTAATAAGCAGATTTTAAGACTTACATAAAGAGAACCAAGTCAAAGCAATTTAATAAAAGAAAACGGAGTTGAGGGAGTCACACTGTTTTATCTTAGTATGTTACTATGAAACCAGAGCAATCAGACTAGTTGATATTTTGAAGGCGAGAGAAGAGAAGGGAGAGAAGGCAGGGTCTGGAAGAAGACCTTCCCATGTGTAATTACTTTATGTTTTGAGTGGACATCCCAGCTGGTGCTGGGGTCCTGGAGGTCACTCCTGGGATTCCCAGCCTGACCATGTGCTCCTTGGACTAAGCAATGTGGTGCTGTTCAGGCCAGCACGTGCTGGAGGTCATGCATACTGGCTGTATAACTTGGATTCTCAAAGTCCACCCTTTTGGGTTATCACTTGGCGTAAGTACAATTTAGTGGAGAAAGGAGTTTATTTAGAAAACTGTGCTGAGATAACTGAATTTGAGAGAAGACAGAGAGAGAGAGAGAGAGAGAGAGAGAGAGAGAGAGAGGGAGAGGGAGAGAGGGAGAGAAGAGAGAGTGTGTGCTTTCAACTGGTGTGTATCTTGCTTGTGGCCCATGCATTTCCTGTGTAAGGCCCTGGAGTTGATTACATGCACCGTAAAATAAAAAAATGCCAAAAGCAAACATATAAGGGAAGTTTGGGTCTGTGGTGTGGGCTGGACAGCAAAACTTCTCTTTTTTTGCTGGACAGCAAAACTTCTCCCAGTGGTTATTATCTGATTGTATGTTTTTTTTTCAAAACTCATAGTATTGTACATTTAAACATGTGACAAGTTTGATGTTTTAAACTGTACCTCCAACAAAACAATTGCTTGCGGATGTGTGAATTGAAAAAAAATGGAGTCTTGTTCAATGTGTAGATGGGCTTGATTCAATGTTAGGATTGAATTCATGAAAGTGAATCTACTCCAAGATCAACCACAAAGTTACATGAATTTTGTTGATGGAATTAGACCATTGGTTTTAAATTCAGGTCATTACATCAGGGATTCATTTGAGAAGGCAGAAACTGGTCCAGTGAAGCTATCTTCTGTATTTCAAGAAAAGGCCTGAGGAAATTTACGTTTGAACTGAAGTTGCCCAGAGAGCCTGAGTAAGATCTCAAGTTCTTCCTCTATGGCTGGAATTCTCTTACTGCCAATTCCATGAAACCTACTGAGAATTTCAAAAGTCAGCATACTGATTGGTGGATAGCAATCCTTCAAATGAACAGCCCTACAATTATAAATGGGGTTTACATGGGGAAAAGTTGTGAATGGCCAGGCCAAGAGAGAGTTGGGGGAGAGGAGTCAGCATGCTCCTGGGAAAGTCTGCAAAGCCCCAGTACTCTTCACTTGCCCAAGTGGCTTAAGTTCATTCTGTCTAGTGGGAAAGTGACTGCCCTTTCTGTGCCCACAGCAGCACTCCTCGGGGCTGTAGGCACACCTGCTGGGTCTGTGTGTACCCTAGAAACTGACAAATATATCACAGTCTAAGTGTTGCTACCATAGGTTGATGGGTCTAGAGTACTCTCCTCACAGCCTGAGGACACATGGAAAAGAACCACATTCCCAAGGCTGAACCTGAGCCTCTTTTGACATTGAGAGCATAATTTTGTGATCATTCATCATAACAATCACACACAAGCGAAGGTTTCCCCTGAAACCATAGAGAAAGTGAGCCCAGCCATGGGCAAGGTGGGAAAAGGGGGTCCATTAGTGTCAGGAGTCTGACCAGGTCTAAGACCACAGAGTATGGCCTTCCCAATTCAGCACTCTTAAGTGAGTTGAGGGGTAGTAGGAGTAAACACCTCATTATTTTTAGCACTGCCTATCTTGCCCATCATGCCTGCTATCCAGGAAGGAGGCGTCCAGCCCCACAGGCTGTAGCAGGCAAGGCCAGGTGATCATCTGTCTATGGGTTGACAAAGTAGGGAGCTGCTCTGAAAACAGCCTCAACATATGGCCTGGCTGTGCCTTTATGGCAGGGTAAGGAAGTATGGACTTCAAAGTCAGATAAAACTGAATTTGAATCATGATCCAGTTGTCTCGCCTCTCTGAATGCCAGTTTCCTCTCTAAGGGTACCACCTTCCTTACGAAACTGCTCTGAAGACTAGGGCTGATGAGCAGAGTCCCTGAGAGGTACCTTTTCCCAAGTAGGAATTCAGTACACTCACAAATACATACAAATACACAGCCAATTAGGCGGACCCAAATATCTCTATTTACTCTTACAGGGGCTCCTCCTTCCTGGAGCGTCTGGGAGGTGCAGGGTGCTCTCCCACTGGAGCCAAATCCCTGGCTTGAAATGTATGTACTTAAAATGCATTTATTTATTTTGGTCTTGGGGCCACACCTGACAGTGCTCAGGCCTGACTCCTGACTCTGCACTCAGGGATCATTCCTCGCCGAGCTCAGGGAATTATATTGGATGCCATGGATCAAACCAGGGTTGGCCAAGTGCAAGTTAAGTGCCCTCCCCATTGTACTATCTCTCCAGCCCCTTAAAATGTAGCAAATGCTCAGGAAGGAGGAAGGATGTTTAGTCTTTCACTTTCAAATGTTCCTGACACTGATTCTCCTTGCTGCCAAAGTTTGCTAGTAGCAAATGGGGAGAGAGAGTTGACCTGAGCAAAGGTGGCCGGTCTCTCACTGAGAGCCTGTGTGTCTGACGTGTGCCTTTTGGACGATGATCAGTAGAAGCTGCATGTTTGTCTGTCTTCAGACAGTGTTTGCTGACTCCCAGTGATCTGTGAGTTTAACTAGCAGGAAATGACACAAAACCTGATTATTAACAGTTTCTATAAAGTATGCTCAGGAGATCAAGTTTATAGACATAGGCTTAAAATTTATGTGTTTTTCTTTTACAGATTTTTCTCCAACTATGAAAGATCTTTATTTCTTTTCTGGGTCATTGGGCCACACTGGGGGTGCTCAGGAGGGCTCCTGGCTCTATGCTATGGGGTTATCCTGGCAGGGCTGCTCGAAAAACTACATAGTGTGGGGATCCAACCTGGGCTCCTGCTTGCTCAGGACCTCGTGTTTAGCTCGTTGAACATCTCAGTGGCTCAGGAAAGATCTTCAGATACCAACTGGGAAGAGATTGGAGAATCAGTTGTAGATGGTGATATTAAAGAAGAAAATGATATGTTATTAAATAGCAAACACATGTACAGTACTATTAGTTCTAACATCATTATTGCGACTTTTTTTTTCTGAAAATCTGTATTAAGCTGATGATCTCATCTTATAATTCATGACATCTTATGTGAAGTGTGGCTCTCTCCAGCTAAGACCACACAGGTATGTGACATTGACTGATATAGTTGATTCAGTGACAGAAAAAAATATGTGACCAATGAACAGAACCCACCTGATTTTATTAATGCTCAGGAAGGGCAAAGATCACAAAGAGACACTGTTTTATTCATTTGTACCCCCAAAGATAAATGTTTGGAGAGAACGTGGATTCCCAGGATCTTGCAGCACATTCCTCTGAGGAACTGGATTTAGTAGAACTGTTTTGGAAAACAGCTTGAGATTTCTCATAAAGTTGAACTTCCTCATACATTTTGGCCAGGCAGAGATAGTCTTGGTCCAAGTCTCACTCATCTATGCCAAAATCTAAGCACAAGTTTGGTCACGTTTGGGTTGCAACCCGGCTGCTCTCAGGCTTTTTCTCAAGATCCCATGCCATGCCCCACTCATGGCTCGCAGGAGAGTTTCAGCTTGGTTACAAAGAATTTTAGAGGTAAGTATTTAGGGCTTTAGTGGCAAGAAATTGATCATTTATTATGGATTCATCCACATTCAACCTTAAGAGAAACTGTCCGTTTGCTGAGACTGTGCGAGGAAAGACTTGCGGTGTGGAGCACCACTGTTTGGGTCTGTGCTGGCCACTTGTACTTCCGCCTACCACTGTTGGTCACCAGCTGTGCAAGTATCAGCAAACTGGACAAAGCACAGGGTGATGTAGGACTGTTGTACATAGGCTATTTTGTTTGTTTGTGTCATTTTGGTGGTGCTCAGGAGTTACTCCTGGCTCTGCACTCAAGGATGGACGCTGGGGATCAACCTGGGTTGGCTTTGTGTAAGGCAAGTGCCTTACCTGATTTGTCATAATAGTTTTGACCCAGAAGACTACCTGGAAAGATTTCAGAGACCCATGGGGCAGAAGTACCCCAAGAGTGTCACTACAAGGCTGTATACTTTAGTTCCTTTAATGTTGCTGGACCTTTGGGTGGTGTCCAGTTTGAGGCTATGACACATAGCAAATAGCAAGCTTTTAAAACAAATGTTTCTTCTTCTACCTAAAAAATGTACGTAATTCAGTGTTGGCATCCACTAGACATTAGATAAAATTTGAGTATGAAATTCCTTCACAGAGGCAAACAGAGAACAGTATGTTCTATGTGGGACTCCCTATTTAACCCTGTAGTTTACACTGATCTCTCTGCTTACAGATGACAAGACAGTTTCTCTAAAAGCCACAGAAAGAAACTAATTAGTCATTTCGGAAAAGGCAGAAATCAGAAAACAGACTCTTTCCAAAAAGCCCTCAGAAACAGAGAGCAAAAGATAACAATTTTCCAGAAACGTAAATGCAAGCTGTCACTGCTGTCTTTTGAGCGAGCTCATGTAATGAGTCTTAACAGAGGTCCTGGATATTGTGGAGTCTTAAAAGGTTTAAAAAGTTCAAGAAATAATTAGTTTTTTATTCCTCTCCATTCAAGAACAAACATAAAGGTTGAGGAGAAGGCAGAAACTTTGTGCAGTTCAGGGACTGGGAAATGCCAGGTAGAGGGTCTGGCCTGGCCTGGCTGCAGGAAGCAATCTTCTCCAGTAAGGGAGGCCAGAGTACGACTGAGGTCTGCCCCGAGGCCCAGAGCCTCTCTTTGGTCGTCAGAGGAGAGGTTGGGGTCTCTGTGCTCTGGCTGCCAGATGAGAAGAGAGCTTCGAGTCTGTGCCTGGCAAGACCTGGAACGTGGCATCAACGCAGGGACCATGGGTAGTCAGTGGCCTCCCTCCATCTGCTGCCCGCTCACCTCTCACTCTGCTCCTGGCCACTTCCCCGGCCTGTTTTTTCACATTTCCACCCCTCTGAGTCCAGGTGCCTGGTCTCCCTGCAGATGTGCCTGATCCATGCACTCATGTCTGTTTCTTTTTTGTTTGTTAGTTTGAAGGTAGAAAGCAGCTTAGATTTTATTCTTTTAGGTTTTTTTTAAATTATTAATCACCGTGAGGTACAGTTACATATTTTTGTGCTTGAATTTCAGTCATACAATGATCCAGTACCCATCCCTCCAGCAGTGACCATTTTCCACCACCAATGGTCCCAGTATCCCTCCCTCCACCCCTACCTCATCCTCCGCCTCCACACCCTGCCTCTGTAGCAGGGCATTCCCTTTTGTTCTCTTTTCTTTGGATGTTGTAGTTTGTAATAGAGGCATTGAGTGGCCATTGTGTTCGATCTATAGTCTGCATTCAGCATGCATCTCCCAACCCAAGCGGGTCTTCCAAACACCCTTTACTTAGTGTTCCCTTCTCTATCTGAGCTGCCTTTTCCCTAGCATTTGAGGCCAGCTTCCAAGTTGTGGAGTAAACCTCTTGGTCCTTATCTCTACTATTCTTGGGTGTTATTCTCCCATTCTGTTACTTTAAATTCCAAAAATGAATGCAATCTTTCTATGTCTGTCCCTCTCTTTCTGACTCATTTCACTTAGCATGCTACTCTCCATGTTGATCCACTTATATGCAAATTACATGGCTTCATCTTTTCTAACAGCTTCATAGTATTCCATTGTGTAGATGTATCAAAGATTCTTTAACCAGTCATCTCTTCTCAGGCAGTCGGGTTTTTTCCAAACTCTGGCTATTGCAAACAGTACAGCAATGAACATACAAGTGCAGATGTCATTTCTACTTTCTTTCGCCTCTCCGGGATATATTCCCAGAAGTAGTATTGCTGGGTCAAATGGGAGCTCAATTTCTAGTTTTTTGAAAATTGTCCGTACTGTTTTCCAAAAGGGCTGAACCAGTCAGCATTTCCACCGGCAGTGAAGGAGAGTCCCTTTCTCCCCACATCCACGCCATTCTCCACAGGCTTGAACGAGCCTCACCCATGAAGGAACCTGCAGAAAAACCCATGTATGCAGGATCTGTGACTGAGATCTCCAAGCTTGCTCAGAAAAGGACTGGGCCTCCTCTCCCCAGCTCCCAGGTTTCCAGGAGTTTGGCAGTCACATCCACAAACTGCCCCCAGCGCCATAAAATCATCAATGGCCAAGATCCAGATACTATGAAATAAAGCTCTTGGAAGAGAGTAACACAGAATATCCTGGAGCATGCAGCCGTGAATTCCACTGAGAAATCTCTTATACTCTAGCCCACCGATGTGCCAAAAGTAGCATACATTTGTTTGGATTTAACATACATACTTCTAATATCACAAGGGCTTAAATGGCTCCAGGATGAAATACAACGATCTTCACACACTTTCCTCCTCTGGTGGTGGGATTGGTATTTGAATATTATCTATAATGAACTATTGTGAACAACTTTATAAAAATAAAATTAAATTAAAAAAATTTTAAGCAAGTATCTTGTTTGGAAATCTTTCACATCTTATGAGATTAATTCACCCATCATCTCAAAATTTTATGAGACAGAAAAAAATCTAAAATCAAATTAGTATGGGAAATTATTTTAAATTCACAAATATTAAAAACTCTAGGGCTGACACAGGCCAGAGAATGCTCTGGACCCCAGACCAAGCCAGCAACACTGGGGAGCCAGACGGAGGGAGGACGATAGCTGGTACACCTTCTCCAGATGGAGCCCCGGTGACACTGAGCAGCAACTAACACGGCTCCGGAGTGCGGGACTGGGATCTCTCCAGAAGGGTGGGGGGTGGGGGGGCACTGGAGTGGGGCAGCGCCAGCCCAGTCTCCAGGTCGCCCCACCACCGGAAGTCACGCCCTCGACCCACCCTCGGTGCCATCTTGCCGCATTCAACAAAGAAGAATCCAGGCGTTCCAGTCAGCCACGTGGGCCGGAGAATGCTCCGGACCCCAGACCGGGCCAGCAATACCGGGGAGCCAGAAGGAGGAGGTACAGCCAGTACGCCTTCTCCAGATGGAGCCCCAGCAATACTGAGCAGCAACTAACAACAACTAACATGGCTCCGGGACCTTTTCTGAAAATGAAAACATACAATCTGTTGATGCTATCCAGCATGTCTGACTGTTGGAGGAAAACCTCCAAATAATCATAGTGAGATTCCTGTTGAAAATTGAATGTAATCAAAGTGAGGAAAGGGTAAAGTGCAAAATGTCTGCCACACAGGCAGAGGGGGAGTGGGAGGGGGTATGCGGGGGTTTGGTGGTGGATCAAATATGAAAGCTTTGTATTTCACAGTGATTCAATAAAAAATAATTTAAAGAAAATAAAAAAAAGAAATAAAAAATTCTAGGGCTGGATAGAACAGTGGAGTAAGCTCTTGCCTTGAGTGCAGCCAACCCAGGTTCAATATCCAGCAATGATCCCTGAACACAGAGCCCCAAGCAGCACTGGGTGTAGGCCAAAACTAAATAAAATAAGAGCTCTGAAGTCTACGAAGCAATAATATTAGAGAGTAATGAGGGGTGCACCAGATATATTTTGATTATTAATCATATATTACACTAATCCCATTGAATTAATTTCATAAAACAGTTTTTTACTAAAATATTTTAAATTATTCCTTACAATGTTGACTTATGGCCACTAAAATTTTTAAGTTGTCAAATTGATTGTTATAGACCAATAACCATGTTCACTAAGGGATTTAATAAGGGCTTTTAATAAAATTATTAGTTTCCTCTTGCTGCTGCAGCAAATCAAGCTCAAATCTGAGCCCAGATGGTTTCTACAGAAAGAACTTCAAATCACTGGCAGAGCTGTGTCCCTCTGAAGATACAAGGGGGAATATTTCTTATTCTATCTTCCAGAGGCTGCCCACACTTTGGGAGACCTGGTCCTCATGTTCTCCTCTGACCCCGGGAAAAGGTGGGGCTAGTTTCTGCTCTACCTTAGCTCTTTGCCTTTGTTGGACAAAGAATTCAGGAAGGAGACAGTACAGACAGCAGTGGAGGTAGTGATTAGAGAGACAGCACACCCTGGGTGGGAAGTCTCAAGGCAGAGTTAGGCTCTGAGGCTTGGAGGTTACTTTTATTAACGAGAAAAAAATATGCACTCGGTGTCAGGCAAGAGCAGCCTACCTGGGGTGGTGCTAAGGTTCATGTTTGTAGAAGACCCACATGGTTGCTCATATGTTACATATAGCTTTAGCATCAAATGGTGTAACTAAAGGGGAGGAGGGTAAATTAATAAGGATTTTGGATAATATTCCATTGTGTAGATGTACCAAAGTTTGGAAATTTGTGCATAAGTGGATGGACATGGAGAGTATCATACTAAGTGAAATGAGTCCGAAGGAGAGGGACAGACATAGGATGACCACACTCATTTGTGGAATATAAAGTAACATAATAGGAGACTAACACCTAAGGACAGTAGAGATAAGTGGCAGGGGGATTGCACCATGGCTTGGAAACCAGCCTCACATGCTGGGGGCAAAAGCAGTTGGGATAGAGAAAGGACCACTAAGTAAATGACGGTTGGAAGGATCACTTAAGATGGGAGATGTGTGCTGAAAGTAGACTATGGACCAAACATGATGGCCTCTTAGTACCTGTATTGCAACCGTAACATCCAAAAGGAGAGAGAAAATAAGAGGGAATGTGCCTGCCATAGAGGCGGGGGTGGGGAGTGGGAAGGGGTGGGGGTGGCAGGAGGGACACTAGGAACATTGGTGGTGGAGAATGGGCATTGCTGGAGGGATGGGTGCTCAATCATGTATGACTGAAACATAATCAGGAAAGTTTGTTAGTCTATAACTGCATCTCACAGTGATTCAATAAAAAAATAAAATTTTAAAAACTAAGAATTTTAGACTTAAAGAAGAAGAAATAGAAACAGGGCAAGAATTCCATCCTTTGTGCCTGATCCGGTGCCTGGCTGGAACTGGACTTCTAAAGGAATCTCAGTCTGTAATCACAAGGCAGTCTGGCTGGGACTCTCAAGGCCCCTTTTCTGTTAGAAACGTGAGATAGTATTTTCGTTTCTTTTTTTGGGAAGGGTTGGGGATGACACCCAGTGATGCTCAGACACCTGGCTCTGCACTCAGGGATATCAGGTGCTTGGGGGACCATATGAAGTGCTGAGGATTGAACCTGGGTCGGCCACAGCACAGTCCGCAGGGTCACTCACTGCACTGCTGTAATTGTCTACGCCTGTGGCCACAGGCGGGCCAGGCGCCCTCACTGCACTGCTTCAGTGTCTGCATCTATAAGCAGGGACAATGCTAACACATGGGTGAGAGTCCCATGTCCTTCCCTGCAGCCGTGCGGCAGCGCATCTGGGAGATGTGACATGGTCTCCCAGTACGGGCCCTGGGGCAAGAATTTTACTCTCAGTGAACTGGGAAAGCATTGCTTGGAAGAACCCTTGTTGTGGCTGGCAATAGAAAAGAATGAGACTCCCCCCACTCCCAAATGTTTCTCTGTGCAACAATAGTTTTCAAGCTTCTGGGCAGTCAGAAGTAATTCTTGAATGTGGAGTCAAGAGTAAGTCCACAGCATCACTAGGTGTTGGTAGAACATTAATAGAAAAACAAAAGCAAAATATCTCAAAGTTAACTCAGAATGGATTACAGGTTTCAAACAGGTTACATAGAAATACAATAGAAATACAAGAAACCATAGGATCTCATCATCAGAGAATGCATTCCAAACTCAGCTCAAGGACCAGGGGAACAAAACCAAGAACAAATGGAACTGCTAAGATGAAGAGTTTTATTTTATTTTATTATTTTTGTTTATTTATTTATTTATTTTTTAATAAGTGAGTCACTGTGAGGGTACAGTTACAAATTTATCCATCTTCGTGCTTGTGTTTCCCTCATACAATATTCGAGAACCCACCCCTCCACCAGTGTCCATTTTGCACCACCAATGAACCCAGTATCCCTCCCACCCTCCAATCCCGTCCTCCCCCACCCCACCCCGCCTCTGTGGCAGGGTATTCCATTTTGTTCTCTCTCCTTTTGGGTGTTGTGGTTTGCGATAGGGGTATTGAGTGGCCATCGTGTTCAGTCTCTAGTCTACTTTCAGCACGCATCTCTCTTCTCGAGCGGGATCCCCAACCACATTTTAATTGGTGTTCCCTACTCTATCCAGGCTGCCCCAGCGTGTGAGGCCAGCTTACAAGCCATGAAGAATTTTAGACCCAAACTGCACAAAGACAAGAAGTCAACCTAGCAATTGGGAGAAGATATTTGCACACTGTACACCCAGCAAGATATTAAGACCTCAAAGATATAAAGGACTGGGTGTGTGGGAGACATAGAGGGGGTGGGAACAGCCCATGGCATAAGGACCCTTGCAAACCTTGCATGCAGTCCACCCAGTCTTCCTTCTGGCCCTACATGGTCCCTGGAGCACTGCCAAGTGTGACCCTGCACACTGCTGAGTCCCCAGACACTGCAGGGTCTGAGCGGCACCTTATCCTGGGTCTGAACTTTGGGCCGCTGTCCTGGTTGGCCTACAGGCCCCCTAGAGCTCCAGACCACCACTGCTTGAGAGTCCTTCCAAAAATACATATATGCTTATTTTAAAATGAAGAGTTAAAAACAAAGAGTTTCTGCAACTCAACAACAGAAGCAGCCTAACCAGAAAAGGAGAAAAGTGCTGGGGACAAGCCCAGGTATACAGAGTCAAAGAAGGGGTGTCATGTCATGGAGGATTAAGAAAAGATAATAGGGTCGGAGCAATAGCACAGTGGGTAGGGAGTTTGTCTTGCTTGAGGCCGACCCGGGTTCAATCCTCAGAATCCTGCATGGTCCCCCCAGCACTGCCAGGAGTAATTCCTGAGTGCAGAGCCAGGGGTAACTCCTGAGCATTGCTGGGTATGACCCAACAAGCAAAAGTAAAAAAAAAAAAAAGAAGAAGAAAAAGAAAAGATAATAAGGAGTAAGCAGAATAAGCAATATAAAGTAAATCTGTTATGTGCATAAGGAGACAGTTTGGGATTGGGAAGGAAATTGGGAACATTGGTGGACGGAAGTTCATGCTAGTGGTGTTGGGAACACTCGATGCTTGAAACAACTGTATAATGAACAACTTTCAGTTCTCATTATGGAAATGCAAATTGGAACCACAATGAGGTACCACCTCGCACCTGTTAGAATGGCCTCCATCAAAAAAGATAGGAAACAGATGTGTGCAAAGCTGTGGAGCACTATTGGTGTGCGTGTAGCTGGATGTGCCTCAGTGGAAAACAGCAAGAGGTTCCCTAAAAAGCAAAACTGGAATTTCATAGAGTCCAGTGATATCACTCCCAAGCATTTCTCTGAAGGATCTGGAAACACTGATTAATATTGGAATATTAATGACTGAAACCCATTCATGAACAAGTTTATAACTATGTATCTCATGGTGATTCAATAAAATAAAATAAAATATAAGAAAGGGCATGGCACCCTATGTTCAGGGCAGTATTATTCATAGTAGCCAAAATACAGATTCCACCTATTTGTAAACAGAGAGGGAGAAAGGTGGTAGAGTGGGGTTCCTTGATGGAACATTACTCTGCTGCAAAAAAGGGAGAAATTGGGTCATGGAGGCACAATGCATAGACCTGGGAGTGATTGTGCTAGTGTAATAAATGAGGATGTAGAAGGCAGTTATCAGATGGTTTCACTCGTAGAATATGAACAATTAAGGCAAACATACTGACAAGAAAATGAAACTCACTCCTAGACTCACTGAAAACTATGCTATCACTGGTTTCCAGGGGCAAAAGCATAAGTAGGAGGTATGGGGAAAGAGGTCATCTGGGTGGAGGGCCCTGGAACTCTGGGGTGATGCTGGAGACATTGGCACATATAGAGTGTGAAGCAAATCCCCTGAAATCCTACGATTCTGTTCACCAATGTAAGTAAAAAAAACCAACAAAACAAAACTAAATATTTGTGACCTGCCTAGGACACACTGAATTCAAGCCCTCACCCTATTGTCCCCTGATCTAGGCCTTTGTGTAAATTCTGCTTTTGCAGTCCCCTGTCCAGCGTAGTACAGGCCACTTCAATTGAGCTTGACGAGCAGGATGTGTCTTGGGCAGCATTCCTTTTGCATGCCAGGACCTTTCCATTTGATTTCAGCCTCGTGCACACTTGTTCATGCTTGGCAAGGCAGTTGCGAAGGAGGAAGATTCTGTGAAAGAATATCAGCCATGCGGGGGCTGGAGTGATAGTACAGCAAAGAGGGTGTTTGCCTTGCATGCAGTTTGGATCCCTGGCACCCTACATGTTCCCCAGAGGACCGCCAGGAGTAACTCCTGAATACAGAGTCAGGAATAACCCCTGAGCATTGTCGGATGTGACCCCCCAAAAAGCAAAAAAAAAGTTAGCCACGAGGACCCTGCCATGTAGAGAGGCAAGGAAAAGTGTTCAGTCCTCACAGCTGGACATCACACCTAGGACCTCTCCTCTGATCCTGGTAGCCTGGATAGACAATCTTGGCTCCCCACCCACTTTCCCAAACTCAGCTTGCTGCTTCTTGTGTAGTGCCCAAAACAACCTTGATGTTTGTAAAAGGCAAAGACTTAAACAACAAGTGCATCTGTATAGGACCCACCAAGTCCAACACACAGGTTGTCACTGGGAGAAGTGACTCAGCTCTGGTTAAGGGTGTGATGTTTGTCTGCTCTGGGTTATGCTGGCAGGGCAGGGCTCAAGTCAGTCCTTCCACTTTAATGCCAAAGCGCCTTCACAGGGGTTCTGAGTTCTCAGTGACCCTTGGTTTTCAAAGCCTTTTGCGGTCCTGGTTTTGTAGGTGTGGCCTCTTGGTACTCCCAGAGCTAAGACTAGTGACTGTTCCCCCCGAACCAGGAACCAGAATAGCGGCCTTCCTATTCTGCCATATGCACTTGTAACTTCAGTATCAAAAATATGCAGGGTTGAAGAGAAATTTAATTTTTATGTGCTTTTTTTCCCCTTCCAGGGCTGGAGAGATAGTACAGTGGGTAGGGCCCCTGGCTGGTTTGATCGCTGACATCCTATATGGTTCCCCAAACACCACCAGGAGACATTCCAGAGTGCAGAGCCAGGAGTAATCACTGAGGCCCACCAGGAGTAATCAGGTGTGCCCCCCCCAAATTGTTTTCTCCTGCACTTACAATGGTGGGGGATGCTGTGGGTCAAGGGAGGTCTGGTGAAGGGTGTAGTGCTGAAGCACCTTGTGTGTGAAACCCTGTCATAAACAATAGAGTAAATCATGGTGCCTAACCCCAGCTTAAGGGGGAGCTAAGGATCACAGGGGCTGCCTTACGTCAGCACTGAGGTTGGAGGGATCAGGAGACCCCCAGAGGTCAGGGACCCTAGCCACCTTCCTGTGAGCTACACTGCTTTGCTTGCCTCTTGTCTGTCCCAGATGGGAAACTGTCTGTCTGTCCCTAGGATCTGCTCCTGATTTATCTTGGAGAACTGGGAGAAGTTTAACTCACAAGATCTTAAAAAACAAACAAATTGCTTTCTTTGTACTAGTATTTCCCTCAAATATAAATTGGAGAATGGGGAGATTTGCTCAAAGGGGATCTCCCTTAACTATAATACCACTGACAGCTCTATTTATTTTTAAATCTAAGAGACTGACATACTTACGTACAAATATTTTTCACCCTTCATAGCTTTTGCCTCTCCTGACGACTACCTAGAGATTGAGGCAAAAAAATCTGGGGTCAGAAAAAATTGGGGTCAGAGACATAGTACAGAGGGTAGGGCATCTGTCATGCACATGCCTAACCTGGGTTGGATTCCTGGCACCCCATAGGGTCTCCTGATCCCTGACAGGAGTGATTCCTGAGTGTCGATCCAGGAATAAGCCCTGAGCATTGTGGAGTATGCCCCCGCCTGGCACCCTCCCCCATCCCCAACAAGGTACCAGAAAAATCATAATCAGAACCTACAGAACCTACAGAAATAATTGGGGCAGTTTTCTCTATTTATTACTACCAGGAGGAGGAAAGGTGGAGAAGGGTAGCAACAGAGGCAAAAAGTAAAAAAGGAGAGCACAAAGTCACCACCTTTTGTCACCCAGACAGCCCCACGGAAGGACCTGGAAGTCTCCATCCTATACGGTCCCTGCTTCCAGTGTGGCAAACCCCACCATTGGAAGGGAGACTGTCCCGAATGCCCCAAAGAAACCATTGGACAATGAACTATCAAAACCCTGAGTGGGGGACTGTCCAGACCCTTCCACATTGACTCTGACTTGGGGTGCGGCAGACTCCCCATCTTTCATTGTCAAATGCTTATTGGATTGGCACCTTTGCCCTCTGTCCACTGGACTCTCCTGGGCAGCCATCCTTGAGCTCACAAAGGCTGCCACAACACAACATCACTTTGCCATTCCCTCGGGGCTCCCAACAAGTGAGCCTCTGATGGCAGAGATACTAAGGACAGCTAGTGAGCTCATCACCATTCGATAGGTAGTGAAGATCAGAGGCTGGGGAATTTCACAAGCGAATCAGCAGGCACCTGTAAAAGTATAAAGTCCCTGAAAAGTTTCTTATTCTATTTTCCCCAAGTTGCTCCTGCATCCAAAAGACCCCCTAGACAGTCTTATTCTATGCTTGCCTGGCATACATTTATAGCAGCAAATATTTGTCATCTTCTCTTTTCTTTCCTGGTGCACTGTTTGTAAACCCTTTGTATTCTAAGCTCCAAACTATTTTACCTTAGGACATTTCCCATTATGGGGGCTTTAGTTAGAGGGATGAATTCCTTCACAGCTTGGTATGAAGCTCACGGTCTCATGTCAGTCCTGTTCCTCGACATGCAACCTCCTCCTAACTAACTTTTACTAAAAGCACTGGTTTACAAGGTTGTTCATTATATGGTTGCTTCAACACCACCAGTGTGACCTTCTCTCAACCAATATCCCCCGTTTCCCTCCCAATTCCAACCTTCCCCCTTTGGCACACAACAAATTTATTTTATATTGCTCATTCGGACATGGAACCTCTTACATAGTTTGAATTTCCTTCTGATAACACCTTCTCCTCACCTACCACAATAATGGGAATAAACAAAATCTCCTCCATCAGAAACTTTCTCCCACGCTCCAGGGTCTCTAAAGTGTGTGACTGATCTTTCCAGAGCTGCTTCCTGTTCATCTCTTACACCAGGGCAACCCCAGAGAAGACCGAAACTATACTAGTTTTCCCTGTTTCCCGTTCTCACTGTTTTGTCTGAGGCCCAAAGCCCAGTTGCAGATGGTGGGTGCATGCATCCCAGGAAAGTAACTATTAGTAACTATTTCTACTGTCATTCAGTAAATAGAAAGCTTACAGGGAGTGTAAAAACCTCCTGCTCTCCTGTGTCTACCTTTGTGTCTCTGTCAAGGTCAGCAGTCTTGAGGGCTCCTCTACCTAGCTGCTGGCCACCAAGTTCCCATCAGCCGACAGTTCTTCGGTCCTTCTTCAACCTGCTGGCTTGGTGCCAATAAATCTTCCACATGAAACAGGCTGGGAATGAAGTCTGCTGTGAGGACAAAAATGAGGGGCAGAGTCCTAGTCAGTCGTCTTTGCTCTGGGGCTGTTGCCTCTCTTTCTGGACCAACATCAGTGGCTACCCACAACTCCCTTTTTAATGGTCAGAGAAGCTTCTGGGGCAAATCAACCAATTGGCCGTGTGTGTGTGTGTGTGTGTGTGTGTGTGTGTGTGTTGTGCACATCTACCTCTACCTGTGCAGTCATTTCATAATTCATCTGTCTCTGTGGAACCCTAGAATCTATCACCAGGTTAGAATCTGGAATAGAAACCATCAGTTCAAATGTGCCTTAATTTATAAGACAAGCAATATCGTTACAGGAGTTCAGAGTTATAGTTTAAAAAACCTTGTGCTGGGGCCAGAGCAATAGTCCCATGGGTGAGGAACTTGCCTTGCACATGGCTGGCCTGGATTCAATCCTCAGCATCCCATAAGGTCCTTGAGCCCATGAGGAGTGCAGACCCAGGGCTAAGACTTGAGTACCACCCAAACTGCTGTTCTCCCGGTAGCTCTCAGCAACTTCCCTCCTCATTGAAATGTCTTCTGGGTTTCTGCTGCTTCCATTTCAACCCCACATGGGGAAAAAGTAAACTGGAAGCAAAATCTGCCAGATCAGAGATTGGGTCACCCAGTGCTAGGGACCGGACCGGAGGCTAGACTTGATCGTGCCTGCCCTACTCTTCTGTGGAGGGTCCTCCCTCCGTGCCACCACCCCCAGACAAAATAGCTAAGACCCACACCGCACTCATACCAGACATTCCTCTCCTGGATGCCTCCTGGGGGCTGGCACAGGTTTCTCTGGTTTACAACAGCTTGAACCTTGAGAGCAGAGATGGAGATCCCGGGAAGAGGAGGGCAGGACCGTGCTCTAGTGACTCATGGTCTGAGTCTAGACACCGACCTCTCGTGAGCCTGCAAACGTGTGGCAGATGCTTGTTGGCCTCTCCCCATGCTTGCATCGGAGCCTGGCTGCTATATGTTGCTGGCAAGTCCCCTTCAACATGGCGGAGTTGGATTGGGCTGTGGGTTGGAGGTCTGGAGGAAAGCAGCTTAGACAAGTGGATGGACAATGTCACCAAAGATAATGGTGACACTCCTTCACGGCCCCTGCAGTATCATTGGGGTGGATTCCCTCTCGAGGCTGACTCTGCTGTGGTCAGAAGAGGCTTCTTCTTGCCCTTGGTTGGGGAGAGCGGATGTTCCTGCTCATCCTCCCGGCTGGAATGAGGCTGTGTAATCCCAGGGAAAATGGTGGTCCTTTCATCCCCAGTCAGGCTCAACTGGGCACTGCTGCAGCTCTGAGGGGAGAGGGGAAGTCTACAGGCTGAGAGGGAGGACAGAGTTGAATATGTGACTCACAGGCTGGAGTAAAATCAAAGGTTCAGGCAGCTGAAGTCCAGTCTGCAGATATTCTTTGCTGCACTGTGCTGCCTTCAGAGGCGGGAGAGCAGGAGGAAGGACTGGGAGCTGCTCTTCAGCACCCTTGAGGGAATGGAGATAGAGAGGAAATCCTGGTTTATTAAAGAAACCCTTCCTACCTTCTTTCCTTCCTTCTCCCTCCCTCCTTCCCTCCCTCCCTCCCCCCTCCATCACTTTCTCCCTCCCTCCCTCCTTTCCTTCCTACCTCTCTTCCTTCCTCCCTCTCTTCCTCCACCTTCCCTTTCTCTCCTTCCATCAGAGAGTGTGCAGCTGCTCAAGTTCTTGTCCTCAGGCAGTCAAGACTGAAGCAAGTGACCCAAGAGCAAATAGCTGAATTCAGAAAAGACTTTATTAAAGAAAAAGGAAAATAAATCAGGGATGGTTGGGGGGTCTCCTGAGGAAGACTCCTGGAGAAAAGCAGGGGGAGGGTGAACATTCTTTTGAATGCTCCAAGAACATGCACCATTAAAACAGGGGAGAGGATGCTGAGTTGATGATCTTCTGGTGTCTGGATCCCACAGGGCCTCACTCATGCAGGTTACCAGACTTCATCTAGGTCACCCTCATGGTATCCATAACAATGATCCCCTTTCTTTTGGGGCCAAGTCCCTCTCCCCACCCCTGTTTCCCTTTTGTTGTCCTTACCCATTCCTTCTTTGGTTTTTTCCTTTTTTGGGTCTGCCCAGCAGTGGTCACCAAGACACCAGGGAGTACACTTCTTGGTGCTTATGAGGTCATGCAATGACAGGAATCAACCAGTACATCCCAGGCATGAACTCCAGCCCTCTGTCCTGTTCTGCCCTCCCTTCTCCTCCCTCCTTCTCTTTCCCCACCCCCTTCCCTTCTCTCTGTGATGGATGGTCAGGGGGGTCTCACACTTGGCTGCTCTGCTTGCACATTTAGCTCAGGTTCTCACCAAGTAACAGTACTCACACACTAGGTTGCAGAGCAGTGAGGGTGGCAGCCTGTTAGCTGTGGGACCTACACACGTCTGGCTGTAGTCCCCATGTGGATGCTTGCACATGTGCACTCTGGGCTCCCCAGATGTTGCAGCCCTTTACCAATGGTGTGGCACACGTCCACACTTTGCTGGGAAGTTGCTTGTAGTGCGGGGTCACAGACAGCAGAGGAACAGCATTGAGCTCAGTCATGCACCGGATTCAACTGTTGGCTGTCTCATGAGGTTTGTGCTTTAGACTCTCAGCCACCTCACAGCCTGCCTTTCTCTTTCCTACCCAGGGGACATCACCTTCTGCTGACATTATCAAGAAAGTAGACTTCCCTGCACGAGTGGGTTCTTGAGAATTGTATGAAATATCTGCATACAAAATGCAGGTGTTTAAGAAATTGTGTTTATTCAGTTTCAATAGTTGGGTCCAGGTCCCTTGCCAATGACCAGGCCTCTCTTTTTAACCTGCGCCTGACACTACTCAGCCAGTCTGTCTCTCTCTGGTCTGGATCCTGAATCCAGCCTCCAGTGTATGATGACTTTGTGTGTCCCTACACCGTTCTCAAGTCAGTGTATGCTTTCCTAGTCTAAAATCTTGTTGTTGGGATTCCTTAGTACTCCAGTGGTTCCCTGTGGTCCCGGCTTTCCTTTGTCTTTGATCACGTGCATGTGGCTGAGATCTTTGTGCCCAGAACCTGTTGCTGTCCAGTTTTAAATCCAGCCTACGAACTCTATGCACTCTGGGCATAGGTGAATTTGACCGGGGCTTCCTTTTTATCACTATTTCCCACCCTCATCAGCTGATGATCATCTATTCTTGACTGGATACCTTTTAGGGAAGGGGAGAGTAAAAGGATCAGATTAGGTTAATTGTAGGCTGCTTAGTTATCTGGGGCTGCCCTTCCACTCCCCCGGGATCACTGGCATTGGGCTCTCGGCTGCGGAAGACCAGCAGGGCCTTCCAGACCTTGGCAGCAGCTCCTGCTGGCTGGATCCCTTTCTTTGAACTTTGTGTAACTGTGGCCAGGTCACTAGCAGGCTGGAGATGTTCCTCTCCAGCTGTGCTTCTTCATAGCGTGTCAGGAAGGGAACCTAGGAAAGCAATCTGGGGACAGGTAAGTCCCCAGTAGCACTGCCCTAGGGCTGGGTCAGAGCTCAGGGGTGGAAGTAGGCTGCGAAGGGAAGTGATTGCTGGTTCGCAACTGTCCCCTTCACCCCCCACTACTTCCCCATCCCCTGGAATTCAAGTTCAACCCAGCCCTTTGGCCATAAGTTCAGTATTTATGGCTGAGTTCCAATTCTTGTCCATGAATACTGGGTGCAAAGGATGAGGGGAATCTCCTCATTCAGAATCACCTTGTTAAGTCTTATAACATGTCAAGCTCCTTGTTAGGGTCTGGGGAGGCTTCGGTCCACTACCTTGACGGGAGTCTAAGTGGTGCTGATAACCAGGATGACCGAGGCCCTGCTGGAGCCAGACACCTAATCATCATCTCATCATCCTTCCTCCATTTTAATGGCCCACATTCTGGAATATAATAGAGAAATTTTAACCCTTCTTTGTTAAGCAGATATAAAAGGAGAAGGGCTTCTTCCTTTCTCTGGAAGCCCTTTTTAGGAGACCCCTCTACAATGTGGGAGCTTCCCTGCAATCCTTCCCTTTAAATAGTCTTTCCTGAACTTGGCCATTTGATCTTTAGTTCCTTGCCATCGATCTTGATTCCCTGGGTCAAGAACCTGAGTCCCGGCACCCACAGTAGGACTTTAGAGCAGTTTCTACAGGAGCAGCTTAAACATCTGCCCCTCAAGACATGCTGGGAAAAATAAGTGTTCTGAGCCCTGATTTGGCCCCTGTCTGTGGGCCACTGCTGTGGGAATGGGCGGGCAGATGGCCAGTCATCACCTCTCACAGACTTGGGGCCAGACTGCCTTGTCTTGTCTTGACTCCCTTCAAGAGCTATTCTCTGCTTGTTTGCCCCAGAGAAGCACATTTTCTCTCTTGAACACACGTCTTTCTTTTTTTTTTTTTTAATTAGTGAATCACTGTGAGGGTACAGTTACAGATTTATACATTTTTGTGCTCATGTTTCCCCCATACATGTCTTTTTCTTTCCTCTATATCAGGCACAGATGTTCAGGTTCTTGTCCTCAAGAAGTCAAAATTGAAAGGTTCTAGAGAGCAATTGGCTGATTCAGTTAAAAACCTTTAAGGGAAGGAAGAAGAGGAAAGGAATGCAGAGAAACTTCCAGATTATGGGAAGGGTCTCCTAAAACAGGATTTGGAAGAAAGGCAAAAGACCTGCCCCTTTTATATCTTTTTTAACAAAGGTGTGAGAGTGAGCATGTCTTCATTATACTCCAAGAATGCAGGCTATTGAAACGGGGGAGAGGATGCTGAGCTGATGACCTTTGGGTGTTGAATCAGGCTGGGCGTGGGTCAGCGAGGTTATCAGGGACTACTCAAGGCCATCATCCCAGCCTCCTGACATGCCATGCTGAGAATTCTTTCACTTAGGGTGACATCCCTATGCTCCCACCCTGCCTGTTCTCCTTTGCTCCCGCTCACTCTTGCACCTAAGTAATTTTTTCAGTGTCTTCTCACATATACTGTTTCTTTAAACATATTTTTGCTTACACACACCCATTCCTCACATCCACTGTCACTTCACACAACCCACTTTTCACACACACCATTTGCTCACACTCTCCTCACACCCCCCCCGCCCTTTGCTCACACACACTACCTCTTCACACACATGCATTCCTCGCACACACCGTCTTCCCATACTTCCCTCCTTCTCTCACTTATCTGGAAACCCTGAGCTTGTGCTTCTGGAGACACATGATTCTTCCTCTCTCTCCAGCTTTCTCCCACTCCCACAGACTTTCACACAAGTTCATTCCTTGAAGAGTTTATTTCCGGCGAATTAAAAAAATAATTTCTGTGACCAGATCTGTGAAGTTAGTGTGACACAGGGAAGATTACTGTTTGCTTTTGTTCTCTTGGTTTGCTGAGGAGAAAGCTGCATGAAACCCACTTTGTGGAACCAGGAGACGCTGATCTGGGGACTCACACACGGATGTTTTTCAGTGGGGGAGGGGGGACACTGGGAGGTAGACTCAGAGTTTTACAGAAAACTTTTCAGTCAATAAAGCTTGTCACACACCTATTCCAAGTGACCCTACACACAAACACCAAGAACAAGGGCAAAAGGGAATCACGAGTTTCAGTTGCCTTTAAATGGGGCTCTTGGGGACCCGAGGGGGTGCCTAAAGGAGCCTCCACTGAGACTGTCGGGATCGCTGGGCATCTGGACTCTGTTGTCCCTTAGCCTAAAGCAGCTCTGCTGATCCCTGGGTAACCAGAGGGGACCCTTTGGAGTCTAAGCTTTGAACGTGGGGATTATCTGGCTGGGCCTGCTGGTCACACTCCTCTGAGGCCCTGCAGAGCTCAGGCTGGAGGGTGTGAAAGGAACTGGGGGTTGTGTGCAGGGGCCAAGCCCATCTGCAAAGGCCTGTGACCCCTGAGAGGGGAATTACACCACTCACTGTCCCCGCTCTCCCCGTTGCTGCTGGCTTCCCTAGAAGGTTCTCCCTGGGTGATCCCTGGGTTGGGATCCCTGGGTTGGTGATCCCTGGGTTGGGATCACCCCAGTTGTGGGGGTCCAGTCCATTTCCAGGGGGTAAGGATGGGGATAAGATTCTGTTTTGTGTTTGGCTAAACTGAGCATAGACTTGAGTTGTCCGTGAACCCACAAAGCACCAGAAGGTCAGCAGGGGAAGCCTTGCAGGGGCCCTGGGGTCTTCTGGATTGAGCATAGCTGTAGGGGTTCCTCACAGACTGGGTCCCTTGGCACTGGCTCTAGGACAGTCATGCCCAGTCCAGGATTACCCAAGACTTGGGAACCTATTTGCACTGGCTGCCAGTACCGTAGCTGGCTGGACACGGAGCAGAGCAGTCTAGCCTCAGCTTGGATCCAGACTCAGGAAAGAATGAAGGAAACTCCAATTCCCCATCACAGCTCAGTTCCCAAACTGCAGGAGGTTCCTTGTCTTCCTTCAGTGACAGCAAGACCTGGACAGAGAGAAGCCCCTTCCCAGGGCTGGGGAGATGGTTCAAACTGCCGGGGCACAGGCCTTGCACGGAGAGGCCTAAGGTCCAATTCCCAGCATGGCATAACCCCTGAACCTTGATGGTCCTCCAGTATGGAAGGATCCAATGGGCCTGAACATGGAAACATTATGCCTGCCAGCTGGACTGGGTAGAATAGGGAGGCCCCCTTAAAAATGACATCTTCCCAAGACTTCAAAGTCCCCCTCACACCCCACCTCCAGCCCCCTGGCACTTCTCTTGACAGGCAGGGCCACTTGGACTCTGTTGCCACACGCTCCACATGACCTCCCTCTGCAGGGCCAGAACCTCCTCGTGGCCCAGGAACCTCCCACAGCAGCACCTGGAGAGCCCAAGAGCAGCCAGGTGAGACCAGATGAACAGTGCAGATGGACTTTAAGGATGGACAACTGCGCCCAGCGTGGAACAGCGGGCCGAATAAGAGCTCACGGGAGACTGTTTCTGTTGCTCTCCGCCAAGGCAGCTCCATCCTGGGCCTCTCCTTGACCTTGGCTCTCTCTGCAGGCTCTGGGAATAACAAATGTCCCAAAGCAACAGAAACTGAGAACCGGTCTTCAGTAGGAAGCCTGTCACAGGGAGGGACAGTGGTGGAGGAAAGTGGACACTCGGGAAGGGAGTGGTGCTGGATTATGTTACGCATGAACCCCTACCGTGAACAGTACTATAAACCACAGAGTATAAAAACAAAAATGTGCTATCAAGGAGGCAGGCCAGGGGTGGGGATGAGACCCTGGAACATTGGTGGAGGGAAGATGACACTGACGGGGGGGGGGGGGATTGGTGTTGGAAAACTGATGCCTAAAACTCAAGTTTAATTTTCTAAATCACAGTCCCTCAAAAATATTCTTTAAAAAATAAAAAAAAATGAGGGAGATAAAAAGAAAAAAAAGTTTACAAAAATAATCCAATATCATGAAGTATATATATTTTTCTTTTGGGGTCACACCCAGCAATGCACAGGGGTTACTCATGGCTCTGCACTCAGGAATTACCCCTGGCGGTGCTCAGGGGACCATATGGGATGCTGGGAATTGAACCCAGGTCATCCGTGTGCAAGGCAAATGCCCTACCCGCTGTGCTATCACTCAAGCCCCATGAAGTATAATTTTTAAGAAAAATTAAAAAACAAAATAAGATAAATGCGACTGAAGTGAAAGGGCTCTGAGCAGGACAGGGGATGTGCTGCCCGTCACTGTGTGGCTCCTGTGATGTGAGGGTGTGTCAGGGAAGCCACAGAGGGACCTTCCCTCTCATGGTTCATGGGAGACCATGAACATATGTGGCTGCTGAGCCTCAGGGTTTGCCCTATCGGAGGTTCTGGAAGTGCCCTGAGCTGCCCTGGAGGTGACTCTCAGGGAGAACCCAGCACACAGGGCTCCTGGGGGCTTCTGTTCAGAGTGAGGGGTGTTGCAGCAAGAAGAGTCTGTTGGTTCATGCAAGAGGCTGAGTGTCCCCAGAGAATCCCGACCTCCTTCGCCCCCTACACCTTGCCCTCCACTTCCCCACAGAGTCTCACTTTCTGTCTGCACTACCTTCCTTCTAGCTTTTGATTCACTGGCAAGATAATTCTAGTATGTATAACACAAATCTCCTAGCTATCCCGGGGTGTCAGGGATCTAGTCCCAGTTGGCTGTGTGCAAGGCAAGTGCTTTTGCTGCTGTGCTATCTCTCTGGCCCCATAGAACTGACACATTTTGAGGACCAAAGCACCAACATGTTCCCCTGCCTGGTACATTAAAATGACCCCTCATTGCTGCAGACATGGAGGGGAGGGAGGGCAACACCAGCAGCAATCAGCTCTGAAAACCACCTGCCCACCAGGCTTCCCCCTTGTTAATCTTTTCAACATCCTGAGTGGCCTCGAGCACCAACTCCCAGTACTGCATCAGTAAGAAGCATGTAAGGCCTTCTGGCCCATCCAAAGAGAAGGTGCTAGAAGAGAGAGGAGTCAGAAACAAACCAATTCCATTTGTCTTTAGAAGATCAACACTGAAAACCTATGCATGTCTACACTGCCACCAAGTGATGCTAAGAAAATGTCTTGCTGCCAGTTTGTGTTGATTTTAGCACATCTCTGGAGTTTAAGAGAACTGAATAGAAGCACACATCCTAGTTGGGAGACAGGTGACAGGTCTTTGGTTTCTGGGCCACAAGACAAGATCGGGGTGACTCCCGGCTCAGTGCCTGGTGGTTGCTCCCTGGCAGTGCTCAGAGAATCATGCAGTATCCGGATCAGACCCAGGGCTCCCTGTGTTTGACACACACATTTGCCTTCTGAGTTCTGTCGTCGGCCCGAGGGGACAGATGTTGGGAG
Organism: Sorex araneus; assembly: GCF_027595985.1. Classification (NCBI taxonomy): domain Eukaryota; kingdom Metazoa; phylum Chordata; class Mammalia; order Eulipotyphla; family Soricidae; genus Sorex; species Sorex araneus. The sequence goes on from NC_073303.1 coordinate 230,508,262, forward strand.
TAGGTGCCTCCTGAATCTACATTCTGGTCCTTCTGAGAGCAGAGAAGCTGACCAGGAAGGCATCCCCAGGAACTGCTCCATCTCGCTGATTCCAGAATCTGCAGCACATCAGAAGGGACCATGATCTGGGGGAATCCAGGTGTGTGTGGACTGAAACAGCCTCTGCAGCATAAGGAGCCACATATTTTATTACAGCCCCTGCACGCCGCGCCCTGACAGGCAGCACCCTTCTGCCCTTGAGATCATGAAGGGAAAAAAAATAGCCATTTGATTTCCGGGGCCACAGGATACAAGATAGGTCTAGGCTGTACAAGGAGCTTACACACAGAGGCAAGAAAGCGTGCAAATGGGAGCAGAAACTCTCCCTCAAGCTGACACTGGAGACACAGCTGCCCTCTTGGAGTCCACAGTGACCTATGTTCCGAATTTTTACCACGCATGTCCACCTGTCTCTTGCACCTTCTCCTGAGTCAGAGAAGAGTATCTTTCAGAATCTACCACATCAATCACTTCCTCTGAGCTCTTGCTGTTTTTTTCCTACAGAGATTTCATCAAGAGACCTAGACAAGAATCAAGCAAAGCCAGTGTCTGAGAATGAGATAATACTGAACTTCCATGTGGGATGGCCATCCACCAAACATGTGTGAGCCCCTCTCTCCTGAGATACAGTGAGGTGTGGGGAGGGGCTGAGGCGCTGTAGGTGAGACACTACCATGTGACATATGAGACATCATAATCATGCAGCCATGGCTGACAGGACAGAGAAGGGGCACAAGCTCCAGGAGTAGCGCTGGCTCAGGGGGAGGCAAGTGGCTCCCAGGCTGGAGCCCAGCCTTTCCAGAGCAGAGTGTGTCCAGTTCTTGCAGAAACATCCCCTGGTGCTTGCCCCCAAGGCTCTGGCCTTAGCCTTCGTCCTCCCTCAGTTCGGTGGGAAGGAACTTATACTGCTGCTGACGGATCTGGGCCAGCTTTTTCCTTGCTTCTTCTAGCTCCCGCTCTTTCTTTAGCATTTCCTCCTGGGCAGCGATGATCTGGAAGAGAAGCAACAAGCTGCATGGATTGAAGACTTCTCAGGAAATGGGCTTCCCCCTCCACAGCCTGCCTCATGAGTTCTCACAGGAAAGCACCTATACAGTGTGAAGAACATTCTGAGCTTGTCTGGGTTTTGAGACCAAGATGCAGCTGACTTGAGAGCACAAGCTCATTTAGCAGCAAACATCTATGTGTTCCCTTATGCATCAGGCCCTTTGCAGACCCATGTCTGCGGGGACTATGAATACATCATATTGAATGAACTAGCAGAAAAGAGTATTCCTGGAGCTTATAGATGAACTTCTGAGCACTACTGAGTCTCCATCTATTTAATGGTTCTTAGGTATGGTCTGAGGAATATTATTTAAGAGGTATATTTGTGTTCAAAAAAGTCTATATGTATATTATATATATATTTCTTTTGTATGGGTCTTTTCTTAGAGCCTTTTATTAGGCTATTAAGCATTGATCAGCACTGAAGTACCCTGAGGTGGTGGCAGAAAGCAGTATTTCCTAAACTGATATGACTAGGGATCTTTTTCTTTCTGGAAATTCTTAGGGAACAAGTGGAACAAGTCCTGGATTCTAGCAAAAGTACAAAAAGGACCCTGTACATAAGTTGTACTTCAGCAAGAGTGAGGGGATATGAGAATGAGTAAGTTTAGTAATGGGGCTTCAGGGCTCACAGTGCAAAGATTACTTCATAAAATGTATTTATAGAAACACACACCCCAAACTGCACACCTGAGTTGTTGAAATTTCCTCCTCACTCCCCCACACACAAAAAATGCAGTCTTGCATAAGCAAGAATCCCTTCAATTCTCATTAAATTTCTGGAATAGGTTACCATTCATTGTCTCTGTAGGGTCAACTGCAGTTATAGCACCACAGGCATAATTTGATTTAAATGGCAATCATTGCTATCCTTCTATTTCTATTCTTCACTTTTATTATACTAGAACCCCTGGCTTTAACTAGGGCCATGGCTACTCAGAAAAAAGGCTATATTTCCCCAAACACTTTGTTGATCATGTGACTTAGTGCCGGTCAATGGCATGTGAGAGGCAGTGACGAATGCAAACTTGTGTTTGCCCTCTGGTTCCTCTTCCTGCTCGCTATTAATTATTGAACCATCTTTGGCCAAGAGGCCAAAGGCAACACTTCAGGGATGGCAAATCAATAGCCAGATGGAACATAGGTTCTCAGGCACAAAAGAATTCTAGACTGCTGACCAGAGAGTTATTACCAGAGATCCCTATGTTATATGAAAGAGAAATAAATTTCCATCTAAGTCACTGTTTGTTCTGTCTCTGCTGTCACAGTGTCTACCATGGGGTCTGTCTTAGATCCAGAGTTTGGATTGAGTCACAAACCTGCGCAATACCCCCTACAAACTTTGTTTTCACTACGACATCATCATCATCAGCTTTGCCAAAGGCAGCCTTCTGGGCAGCACGAACAAGATTGTCTGAGGCTCGTTTCACAGCATTTCCTGCCACCTGGAGAAGGCACAAAACATATCATTAGAAACAGCCATCGGGGTCTTGCAGGAACAGACACAGAGGGACAATTCTTGAGACTAGAAACTGATTTATCAGTCACAACGAAGAAGCTGTCTCTAGTTAGCACCATTTGTTTATCCATCTCCTCATTATCGACTGGACCAACTCTGGTCCCAGCCTAAGTGTGGCTACTTCACAGATGATTGAGGTCCAGTTTCTGGCCCTCAAGGAACACATACTTTTGAGGGTTATTATAAATACATAAATAACTGACTGTAGCAACATGTTTAGCAGAAGCACATTCAAGGTCTGCATCGTTGGTTGAGAGACCCACTTCTACTTACACACAGGAAGCAGACAGGCCCAAGGCCTTGGAAGGCATCACTTTCCCCGTCTATCTCGGCCCTTTCCTCTCCCCTTCCCTGATTCTCTGGATGGCTCTGAGCTGGTTTCTTTGCTGATCTTGCTCGTGGCTGCTTGCTTCCCCTCTGGAAAGTGAGTAGCAGGAGGGAGCTTGGGGGCTGTGACTTGCATCTGCATGCCCAGTGCCTGGCACAGAGGCGGCCCAGGTGGCATCAAAGTGGCTGAGGGCAACCATGGGGGAGGCTCGAGAAGGGACAGGGGGAGGCCGTGACAGGCAAAGAGTCCACATCCTCATCAAGAGGCCTTTGTGGGGTCAGGCGTCAATCTGCCTTTCTGATGTGGAAACTGAGGCCTCATAAATGGCCAAAGACCCTGAAGCTAGTGACTTGCAGAGCTGGGGTCAGGGAGTAGGATCTGTCTAGTCCTGGAAAATCTCCCAGCTGAAGTCAAAACACGCACAGGGCAGTGGGCCAGTTCCATCGGGAATAGTGGCCTGGTCCTGCCTGCAGTCCTGGCCCTGGCCACACAGCTTATCTCCATCCATGTCACGTTGGGGCAACACAGTACGGAGCTTGGAGCCACCACGTGCCCAATTCACACCAGAGCAGGGTCAGAACTGAAGTTTCTCTTCACAAATGATATTTACTCAGAAGTGCCCCTACCACTTACTTATCTGTGCAGGCCCCAGTGTCCCTCAGAGTCAAATCAAGGGTCAGGGCCCAAACACCATAAATGTGCTTCAAAGTCAGAGGAGAACCCCGAGTCCTAGTGGAATTGCTCAACTCTTTCTGCCAGTATTATCTTATTTATCATGCACATAAACATTTTTAGCAACATAATTTGTATTATAATACTTATAACAAGAATCTACAAAACTGGAAATCAAACCCAATATACAAGGCATAGGAGAATTCTGGCACAATCAGTTGATGCAACACATATCATGCAATCATAAAAAATGAGACTATGAGAAATGGAGTGGTTAGCTTTGCACAAGAAATCATGAAGGGCTTTCTTCAAGAAAAAAAGATAGGTATGATAGAGTATTAAGTAGGGAAACACAAGACGTCTCCTGTCTGGGGATTACAATGAGACAAAACTATTTTAAATATAAATAGAAACAGGAAGAACCAAGTGATAAACCTGAGGTGTGAGGATGTGGAAGTTACTAGGGTTCTCACTGAATTTTGTACTTCCTGTCCTTCTTTTTGTTTAAATACTTCAATAATGAAACCAACCAGGAAAAGGTCATTGCCCCAGAGGGAAGTGACTGTTACCTTCCTAGGCATGCTCTTGGGGCTCTGGAAGAACTCACCAACAGGCTCACGTTAATGGTTATATCCTTTTTTGCTCCCCTTTTGGGCACACACTGGTGTAAGCAACCTCTAGGGTGCATGAGAAGCAGAGATTATAAAAGGGGTCCCTGCACAAAGGAAGCACGCAGACTTGTCAAAGGCAAACATAAAGAAGAATGTGGTGACTCCAGGAAACAGGGTCCTCAGAGGGGTCCAGCCAGGGTCTCTGTTAGAACAGAGGCCTGACCATGTGACCATCAAGGAGGGCCTCCCACAGAGATGACGTTAGCCGGGAGTCTGAGAGCACAAGGGAGCAGCTCTCCAGGTTGGGCTGGGGTAGGAGAGGGCCAGGCTTCCAGGGTGAGGGGGACTCCAGTTACATGGGATTGGTGGGGTTGCAGGTATAGGATGCATGGCTGCAGATGGCCGAATATGAGGAGAGGTGGAGAGAACCAGTGATGGACAGCCAGGTGGATCATGCCAGAAAGAGAGGCTGTCCCCTGGGCGACACTTACCCGCTCCAACAGCAGTGCTTTCCCACCAGCATCTGAGACCATTACCTGTAGGCGCCTCATGGCCTCCGAGTCCTGGTCAGCCTTCACCTTGCAGGCCACGAGCAGCTGGGCTGTGGATGCAGCAACCTGCTTGGCGGATGAGATGAGCTTCTCCTCACTGGCGTGGCCCTGGACCGAGGCGTTGGCTGCCTCGCACAGGCTGCTGGTTGCAGCTGCCACCATTCTGGCCTGGGGACAGTCAGTGGAGAGGTGAGCCCAAGGCCCACACTCCCCTCCAGGGATCCCACAGACTAACGGGGCAGAAGGAGAAGGGTACTCACGGCAGAAATCAGGCCCTGGGACCACTGTCCGTCATCAGCAGCATTGGCAGGAATGGAGCCCACCTGGAGGAGGGAGGGAGACACATGTGGTGACGAGGCCGGCCCCTGGGCCCCTCTCCCTGAAGCTTGAGAGAAGGCACCTCAGTCATAAGGAGAGAGCCCTTCTCCCCACAGGACACATTAGCAGGGTCCCCAAACCCAGGTGGTCAATCAGGAGCACTCAGAATGACCTCAGTCCAATGGTCAGGAGCATGTGTTTCCAGAATATTGGCTGGACTGAATCACATGCTCAACTTCATGTCCAACTCAGGACTCCTCTTCTGGGTCTGGCAGGTTCTAAATCTCTCCTGGGGACTGACCCCAGGGCCATCGTGGGATCTCTCAGGTAGGTGAAATAGTTGCAGGAGTGGTTGAAGTGGTTGTCCATCTCCTCCTAAACAGCTGAGCTTGTCTAAGACCATTTTGTCAGGGGTGGAAAGAAAAGTGCGAGGCTTGAAGTTTCATGATCTGTTTCCACTTAGAAGTCATGTCACCAAGGGCAGTGTTTTCTCTCCAGACGCAGAGGAAGTCGGGATGGGAGGATTTGGATTTGGGAGAGGTGCTGGGACAAGCATCTCAAGGGAATTAGTTGTGGGGTGTTTCCTGGGTTGTCACTCCACCCCAGGGCATGGCAAGTGGCAGATAAAACTCCAAGGTCCTGCCTGTAACCCTAAAGCTCACCTGAGTCCAGATGAAGCCCTTCTAACTTATAAAGATATTTTTTTCTTACCTGGCAGTGCTCAGATCTCATCTCTGTCTCTGCACTCAGGAATCACTCCTGGGAGTACTCAGAGAACCATATGGGATTCTGGGGATTGAATCTGGGTTGCCATGTGCAAAACAAGTGCCCTCCATGCTATACTATTGCTTGGACCCCTTCTTCCCTAACTTTAAAATGCTCCCAAGGTAAGTTCCTGGGGAGACAGAGGTACTAATACCGCCTACATCCAGCACGGACTATCTGAAATCCAGATGACCCTTCATCAGTGAGGAAATAAAGTGGACATTCTAGGTAGGTATTCTTCTCTGGTCTGGGCATACTGGTGGGTTAACAGATACTTGATGAGAAGGCCTGGCACTATGACTGATGTGCAGGGTAAGCACAAAGGGATGCAGGCTAGCTGGGAAGATGTACAGTGTGCTCATGTTGAATAATATGTCACAAGGTGATGTAGAAAGTGGACCCAAAGTGAGTGGGTTGGATTAAGACATGGCAACACTCACAAAAGTCTTTCTGGAGGAAGACATGGGCCACTGGTTAGGTATAATTATCTGTCCTCATTCCAAGTTCTGAGGATCTGTGTGTGTCCGCTGACAGAGTCCTTTTCATGTCAGAGTGACTGGCAAATATGGTAACAAATGACCACAGCCTAGAGTTTCCAGTGGTTTCTCTCAGAGCCTGTCCACAAGTGCCACATGAATGGGTGGCTCTGAGATGTAAAGGAATGATAGGACAGACACACAGAATGCTTTGTGTTAGTAACCATCCCCTAGCTAAGACAGCTCTAGGATACAACAAACCCTCCATTCATGGAAAAGGAACAATTCTATGGTGCCAATGTGGAGAGTAAGGGTGGCTGGAGAGATATAGTTTTGAAACCTCATCTACTTTTGACCAAGGGACTCTGCAAAACACGAGCTGCCAAGTTGAGTAGTGCTCTCAGCTCCGCACGCTACAGAGATGAATGGGGTCACTTGCACTGCATCCCGGACATCTGGGTCCTAAAGCATTTCTCCCTGAAATTCTCTGTCTTTAAACAACTCAGTGTCTGAGTCTGGCCTAAGCACAGTCTGCAGGGCACTCTCTGTAACAAGAAGCAGGCGGGAGTCCCCAAAGAAAACCTTCATTCTGTTTGTGTACTTCAAGCAAAGAGTCGGCAGAGTATCTGTGAGTGAAGGTGCAGCTATGGGCTTCCTGCAGCCTTTGCCCTCCTCCCCAGCCCCTGGGGGGACTCTTGTGACTTAGCTGCCTGTGCTTGCCCAGGCAGGCACGCCAACCCACCTTTCCTTGGGCCACCAGCTCTCTCTGGGCTGCCGAGGCTGATTTGACCAGAGCACTGGTGGCAGCAGCAATCGACTTAGCAGCTTCCAAGATCTGTTCTTCAAAATCCAGAGTCTCGTCTGCTTGCTATAACCAAAAGAGAAGAGTGTCATAGAGGCTCATGGCCATGGAGGGTGCTTTCTGCTGGCAAATTACTTACTGCTCTGTCACCTGGCTCTTCTTCCATCCTTTGCTTTCCTGTGGACAAACCATGGCCCAGGTGGAGAGGTGGAAGTTAGCAGGGTGCTGCCCCCCACCCCACAAACTCTAAAAGGTTAAAACAGGCAGGATTCACACCCTGCATGAATTTGAAACGGGGAGAGGCAAAGATAGGTGATTTTTCCTCATTAGAATCTTTAAGGAGACACACCCACTGTGATTAAAGTATGCAGAAATGATTCCCTCAGCATCCATGCAAAATCAAAATGATGAAAAAATAAAGGCCAGAGGGCAGAGTTGCATAGTTTTGCAGTGCTTAAGGCTCAGTCACAGGTTAAATAGGGGGGAAGGGGACAAAAGCTATTGGACAGTGGGTAGAGCACTTGTTGTGAACTCATCCCACCTGATTCAATCCCTGGAATGATAGATGGTCCCCTGAGTGAAAAGCCAGGAGTAAGCCCTGAGCACCACTGAGTTCAGCCCCCAAACAACAACAAAAAGGAAAAGAAAAGAAAAAGAAAGAAAGAACAAAAGAAAAGACAAAAAAGGGAGAGGACTATGCTGAGAAAACTTTAGTCTTCTAAGGTAAAAACAGAAACCACATAGCATTTGCATTTCTGCAGTTGAACATGTAATCCCATCCCAACGAAGTATCACGCAGGGAGTGGAAAAGAAATTTAGGCAATCTACCCAGAGGTGGAACTTATTGTATGATGCTCAGTTCCAGCTGGGGAGGAAACTAGTTGGGAATAGCCAAGAGATGAAGACAGGCTCCAGACTCACCACCACCATGTCTCCTGCTGCCCAAACAAGCAGAAGAGGAGCATATGCAAGTGGGGTGAGTGAGGGCATCACGATGGGAGGTGGTGAGCTAGATGTGGCCTGCAGGGGTCCTTCCCTGGAGATTTTGTGAAGCAAAATCACTAGGTTCTGTTTCCCGAGGAGACTAGATGCTGAGATGTGGCTTTGAGAGGAGCTGATCAAGCATTCTAACACATTTCTTTGTGTGTTTGGTATAAAAGACATAGAAACTTAGGACTGGCCCTTTGAGCCAGTTTAAGTGTATGGCTGAGTGGTGCCTAGGAGCATTTGCAGTGTTGGACTTGTGAGCCTTTGGGCCAAGCATTTGTTAGGCACAGCTGTGAGCAAGGACTAGCAGAGGAAGCTCCAGCATCATCCTTTTCTATGCTCCTGTTTACAATGGGAGCAGGGAGGTGTTAGGAGGTGCACACTGGGACCACGGGCATATGCAGCCCTAAGAGTCAGCATGAGATGAAACCTAAACATCTCATTCCATGTGACATGGCTGTGGTTAGACCATACTATATCCAGGATATTTCAGAGGAGCACAGGTGCGGACCATACAGGTGGGGAAGGGGAGTCATGGTATGAGACTAGTGGGCCAGCAGGTAGGACGGAGGCCACAGGGAGGAAGTAAGGCCAGAGTAAGGTGGAGAAACACAGGCCATGCTGTCCTCATGGCACTAGAGGACAAGAGCACCAGCTCTGAGTAGCTGGAGAACTGAGAAGCTGTGGAATGATCCTCAGGATGACCCAAGGCTACAGTCCTTTTCAGTGTCAGTGTTTTTGTTGGGTGGATACTTTGGAAGCCACCCACTGTGAGTTGGGGACAGAGACAGGCTCAGCCTAGTGAGCATGAGCTGCAGCTCCTCCTACGACCCTCCTTGGGAACAGAGTGCAGAGCATGCACGTGGAACATTCAGGACAGCGCTAGATTCTTTGGGTTCCCTTTGAAGGAGTACAGGGGAGAGTGGCAGAGTGTGACATTGGTCGCCCAAACCCAAAGAAGTTCCTGAGAAGACACTGGCACAAAAGGCCCCATTTCACCGTTCAAAATAAATGGTCGAGTTCTGACAAGTGTTTGAATGAAGGGATTGTTTTCTGGAAATTTATTCTGCAGAAGGAAGCCAGACACAGAATAAACTAAGGTTCTAAGGAAATATCAGAATTTGGGGGTCCAGAGAGACCACTCCGCATCTTGTAAGTGGGTCTCTGAACACCTCTTCAAAGTATCTAGGACCTGAGCTCCAAATAAACCCTGGGTCAAGTAAACCTGACCCCAGTAACTCTGGGCTCCAAGTAACCCTTTCTTAGTCTTGTTTCTCAATTTTGAGACTCACAAAGGCTAAATCTCCTCAAAGGTAGGTACTGGGACTGAGCACCCACAGACAGGAGAGGACCATCTCATCACAGCCAGTCAAGGGTTCACCCACCTGTCCCACTGCCCTCAGCCTATTTTGTTTTTTTTCCTTTTGGTAAATTACATACTTGAAATAGATACTTAACTTGGACATAGTTTCAACACCCACAGACTTTTCTTGCAATAATGAACTAACATGGTTGCCTCTGGCAAATTTTCTTTTTCTTTTCATAAAATTTCTGTGCTTTAAAATAAATCCTGCAGAAAGCCACATTTGCTCTGATTACAACATTGCAGAGAATATCCTGAGGAAGGGTAACAGGACGAAGGGGTGCTGTGGAAACCCAACTGCTCGTGTGCTGGTGTTTCCTGCAGGTTTCTCAGAGGACTGAATGTCCCTCGCCCTATCTCCCTAGAAAATAGGGCCTACAAGGGATGTTTACACACACCATTCAACCCTTGTCTAGAGGAACATGAGATCACCATGAAACTTAGAAAGCTGAAAGCACCCACTCAGTGTTCCTGCCAGGGTAGAGGATGGAATGTGGGAGAGAAGTAGAAAGGCAGCAAGAATGGGTGGACTCACACCTGAGCTCAGAATAAAGGAAGCGCATGTGGTGGGATGTGTCTGGTGGATAGGGTCAGAGTTAGAATTCAGGATTTGTTTGTGTTCCCATCCCTTCACAGCTTGGAGAAAGGGGAGACGGTGTGAAACAAGAGGACATGGAAAGAATCAGAGCGCTGGCACGTGCCCAGGCAGTGGATGTCTCCTGGGGCCCATGTTCCCTCCTTCACAGAGGCTCATCCTGCTCATCTCTTGTTTGTTTTGGGGTCATGTTCAGTTGTTTTCAGAGCTCACTCCAAACTCTGCTCTCAGGGGTCACTCTTGGTGGGCTTGGGGGACTATATGGGGTACTGGGGATAGAACCTGGGCTAGCCACATACAAGTCAAGGCCTTACCTGCGATACTATTTCTCCAACCTCCCTCCTTTTTTTTTTTGCCTCTAGTTTCTTAAGGACCTCTTGGCTGAGATCTTCATTGACTTGATCAGTGGAGCCAAGATCTATTGCTTTGGCTTATCATGACTGAGGACAGTGAAAATAGCTCCAGAGGGGTTGTGCTAACATTAGAGCCATTAAAATGGCCAAAGTGCTCTCTAGATGGTCATGCTGAATCCTCTCACCTGGCTGCTTTTATTTCTTTGAAATTACAACATCAATTATAGACAACAAGCTTAAGAAAAAGTTCTCAGTAAAGAGGTCGTCCTGAGAGCTGTGGCCTTTGGTAAGTCAGGGTGGGTCTGGAAATCTTTAGTTCAAAATGCAGGATATGGGTTTCTAGGCAGCCTGGACCAAGGAGAACATACTCCAGGCCACAAAACTCCCAGACTACAACCTCACTGTGAGGGTGCTGTGTCCTTCATACACATGCCTCTAGTGGAATCTCAGGGGACACACTCATGAGATAAATGTTTGCCAAATGAATGCAAAATCCATTCCTGGCAAGTCTCTAGACCTGAGCCAGAGGAGAATTCACATGGCACTAAAAGAAAAGCAAGGGGCAGACTTCCATTCCTGCAGCCATGGTCAGACAACACTCAGGCACATGCAGGCACACACTGGCTCCAGCCCTGCTCAGAGCCAGGGTACAGTCACTGTGAAATCTGTCTGCGGTGGTCTCGCTCTGCTGCTCAGGAGCGTCTGTCTGCAGTGGCCTCACTCCACTTTGGGGGAGTGTCTGTCTGCATGGCCTTGCTCCACTGTGTCTGCATGGAGTCTCCCTCTGAAGCTCCCAAGTCACCACAGAATAGCCACATGTAACTGGCATGCTATCAGCTGCACTTTATCGTTGGGGCTGGGTAAAAGGAGCCTTGAGCACCAAGGGTCAGCTCGGCACTGGGTCAGGGCAGCTGTGGCTTTGGACTGCTGCCTCTTGCCGGTCTTCCCTCCTGAACATGAAGTGGTCAGGAGGTGCAGGGTGCCAAGGGGGATACCCTTAGGTTTCCCACTCCTTGGCCCCTCTCGAGGGGCTGCTCTCAAGCTGGTGCCTACAAGGCTACACCGTCTACACTCTGATCTCAGCTGTGTGACCTGGCATTCACTGAGCCAATCTGCAGATTTCCAGACTGATGGAGGAGGCAGGCCTGCTCGAACCACTGCTGCCAACAGTGTGGGAGCCCTGAAAGACTCATCTGATGAGAAAGTTACATGAGACACATGAGACAGAGATACAGACAGAGATATCAGAAACACAGATGGACAAATAGACAGGTACACGAGAGAGACACACCACATACACACACCCACACACACAAACACACTGACTCTCAGGGGTGCTTTTTTTGGTTTGTTTATGTTTTGGGCCACGCCCAGCTCTGCTCAGGGGTTACTCCTGGTTCTATGCTCTGGGATCACTCCTTGTGGGGCTCAGGAGACAATACGGAATGCTGGGGATCAAACCTGGGTCTGCCGCATTTTAGACAAATGCCTTACCAGCTGGACTATCACTCTAGCTTCAGGGATGCTCTTTAACTCACCTCTTTCCTTCCTCACATCCCTGAACTAGCAGCAAACTGGCCCTTTCCCCAAGAGCAGAGCTCAGAGCCCCCTGCTGAGAAAGCAGGAGGAACTGACACATGATTCATGGCTCTGCTAGGACAGGAGGTCAGAGCCACCACAAGAGTTGTGATGTGTCAGAAAAAAAATGTTGCATAATCTCAAACTCCCGGCTGTGAAATCTCCTTTATCTAAATACGATCATCCTCAACAGACAAATGTGCCTATGATAGGAAGTTCAACAGACAGTGCATCCTGATTAGATATGATTAATAAAACCACAAAGGGAAGTGACTTGGACTGATTCTCCCTAAAAGATAGTTTGTTGTTGTTGTTGTTTGGGGGCCACACCCAGTGGTGCTCAGGGCTTATACACCTGACCAAGATTTAGATGAAGCCCAGCCTCTCACCAGCCAGTTGGCAGGGCTGACTTGGTTTATATATTTTAGTACCATAGATGGAGAGAAAAGGTACAGTTATTTGTCATTACATTGGATATGCCAAAAACAGTAACAATAAGTCTCTCAATGAGACGTTACTGGTGCCCACTCGAACAAATCGATGAGCAACGGGATGACAGTGACAGTGACATTTTCTCTGAAACCTTAATAATGAAATCATGAATTTCTAAATAGAAGATAAGGATACCAATGAATATAAGTGAAATAAAAATCTAGATGTTTCTGGAGGTAATAATTCCATATCAGAAACATGGACTAGAAAGTTCCATTTTCTCCCCCATCAAATATATTTCTTAAGAAACCATGTCATGGCACACGAGTCAGCTGCACATTACATTGTATGCTGCCATGAATCAGCAGTGATTGGGACTGGTCTCTACAGTACACAAAGCAATGCAGCACTCTTGGTACAGTCCCCAAAGGCTCCAAGAAGAAACGGACACACACAGTGAGGTGCAGCGAGTACCTTGTCTTTTGAAACTACCCTGAGCACGTTCTTCCCTACTGCCTCATTGATTAGATTAGGACCCCCGGAGACAGGGCAAGACACTGTAGGAATATGTTTGATATATAGTTGGATTAAATAACAACCTAATATATCAAACATATCACACAGAGGCCTGCAGAAAAGGCATCCAGGTTTGACTGAGCGAGGACAGGCACGATGTGGAAGTCCACAGTTGTGGGGATGGTCACTATGTCCTTCACTGGCCTGGGCAGCCAGTGTGCCTGTGCGTATGGCCGTGATGCCACTAACGATGCTGCAGGCATAATCTCACACGGTCTGTGGACCACTTTCCAAGCAAGCAGTGGGTGCAGTAGAGCACAGTAGTTGGGTGTCTATGTCTGGGAGAATCCAGGCAAAAGAGAGTCTGTCATTTTAGGGGTCTGAGTTGAGAATAGACCAGGAGCCATGTTTATTTATTTTCTTTGAGGGGAGGGGATTTAGTCACACCTGCAGTGCTCAGGTTTTATTCCTGGTTCTATGCTCCTCACTCCTGGTGGTGCTTGGAGGACCAAATAAAGGACCAAACCCAGACTGGCCTCAGGCAAGCAGTATCTGACTGGTCCCAGGAACCATTTTTACAAACACATGGGTGGTCCAGCTTTTTTCTTGGGGAAGCCACACCTTCCTCAGGGCTTTACTACTAGCTCTGTACTCAGGGGTCACTCCTGGCAGTTTCAGAGAACCACGTTTGTTTTTTTAAAAGGCAACTGGAAATGTGCTGAGCAAAGCAATTGAAACAAAACATATTGTCTGTCACCCCAACCTTTCCTCAAAGCAGTGTTCCCTATAGAAGGTAGGTTTGTACTCCCTGTGCTAGGTTACATATTTGTGTGCAAAGCAACAAGGATGGGGATGAGAGAGCAGCAGCACCCCCTGCGGAATAATTTGATTTTCTGAGTAAGGGAAGGAATGGAGAACAGTGTAGGTACGGTGATTTGGAAAGCTGTTTTCAATCAAGGAATTAAATTTCTTTACTCAAATAAGGCAGAGAGAGTCCATGCAGAGGGAAGTATCTTGGGCTGATTCTTCCTAAAAGATATTTTTGTTTTTATTTGGGGACCATGCCCAGCAGTGCTCAGGGCTTATACTCTGGACTCTTCAGGGATCATTCCTGGCAGGGCTCAGGGACAGGGATAGAACGTGGGTTGGTCACTTGCAAGGGAAGCGCCTTGCCTGCTGTATTATTTGTCAGAGACTTTTCTGAGCGTTTTCTAGATAATACAGCCCCTGTGGTAGGTGGGAGCCTCCAGTGAAAAGGTGGAGACCAACAGAGCACTGTGAGGCCAGTACAGCAGTTCACTCAGGAGGGCAGGAAGGAATGGAGAGTCCCATCAACTGCTCTCACCGTGGATGTCTCAGCTTCTCACACAGTCTTGCACTGTGAACTCAAAGGCCCGCTGCTTCCTTGCAGCAGCCATGGCTAATTGTAAACACCTTATTGGACAAACTCTAACACACAGACCCTCCCACGGCCCCGTTTCACCTTCATTCCTGGACATTCCCCACTGTGTCCCCCGAAGAACAGTAAGGCTTTCCCCATTAGGATCGTGGCTCTAAGGCGCGTGTGCTACTGTGTCCTGCTGGGCTCTCTTCCCTGAATGTCTCCTCCCTGCTACCACTGGGTATTTGCACATTTTCTCCAAGGGACTCACACGCACAGCCAACTTCCCTGCCTCTGAACTTCCTGCCATGTAAGTCTCCAAAGGAGGCAAAGCCACAAAGTGCCCTGAGGGCCACTGGGAGGCCATAGGGACTGGTGTGGAGTGGATACTGGGACACACAGCTTGGACCTACTCTCAGCACCCCCTGTGCCCCCGCCCCCGCCCCCCGCACAGCCTGCACCAGAACACGGCTTCACTTGGAGTTGACTCCTGGATGCAGCCCTGAGGGGAAGTGGAGGAAGTTGCCTCTGACCCACATTGCAGGAGCAGAAAGGACAGCCTGGATCTGCCCCTGCCCCACCCCCTCCCCGCCAGGACAGGCACCTAGAAGCACACCCGAGCTCCAGCAGCCCTAGAGTTCTGTTCTGTGCGGCAAAGGCTGTTGGCTTTTGGCACTTGCCCTGCTTTTCATTTCAGCTAGTTTGGGTGCCTGTGGTGCTATGACCAAGTACATGAAATAGTGCCTGGCAGAACAGGCTCACTTCACCGTCCCCACAGCCAGACTGGGACAAAGCCATGGATCATTCATTGCTTTTCAGCTCAAGCAGCATCAGATGAGTGAGAGGCTGGTAGAGGGAGGCCAGGAAGGAGAGAGACCAGTGCCCAGAAGGCCCCTCAGGAGGGACAGTGGTGAAGGGAACACTCAGATTATGGCGAATGCCTTTATGTAACAGGCCGTGCTATTTTCCAGGACACCGAGGGTGGTATCCATGGTCTCCTAGACAGGTCAGTTCCCTAGGAGCTGATCTGTGACACATCTAAGCAGAAGAAGTCCCCAGAGTACAGGGGCACCTCTGTGACTATCTCCATGGTGGCTTTTCCAGGGATACTTTCATTAGGGTTACACTGTGCCCATGGGGCAGAAACAGTGACAGAAGCAGAGATAAACCTTAAGCCTCCACTCTGCTCTCAAGGATAATCAGGAAAACCTCAGTCCTCCAGAGAATACCTGGGGGCACCCTGGGGCCAAAGCCAACTTGCTTCCAAGAGCTGCATCGAAGTTGTTTATGCAGGGCCTGGGTTCCAAGTGTGAGCATGGGTCAGGCAGGTGCTGAGAATTGGCTTGCAGCACACTCAGGTTCACCTCACACATGGCAGGGCTCATATAAAACTTGGGGTGGTCTGTAGTGGCCCAGCACTTGGGTGCCATCCTTAGCTCTTGCAGACAAGCTGCAACTATGGGCAGCCTGCATGAGGGCCGGGGAAGGAGGTGTGCAGCTCGTTGAGGGAAAGAGCCAGATTTGGCTTTATATTGCACATGGGTCCTTGGAAGGGATGTCAGCAAGCAGATTCTGCAGGGTCTGGCTTGATCAGAAATTAAAAGAGGCTTTCCTGGGATCCTGCTGGCACCTCATGATGGAGCTGTGGGGCCTGGCAGAAGTCAAGCTTCAATGAGGCCGATGACACCCTATTTGCTCTCCATGTGATATTTTACCATTCCATTATTTAGTCATAAATAAATAGACTGTTATTGTTATTTAGTAATGGTTGCCCCTATCACTTTCTCCCCCCTTTTCTTTTGTTTTGTGTCATACTTGGTCCTGTACTCAGGGATCACTCCTTGGCAGGGCTCGGAGGACCCTATAGGGTAATGGGGGTGATCCTCGGTCAGCCACAAGTAAGGCCAGCACCCTACTATCTCTCTGTTTACCCCTGCCCCATTGCTTGCATTTAACACATCTCTTTCCTTTAAATGGTTCTTTCCCTTAACATACACTCATTATTTTAAGTTATAAACATTCATTGTGATGATAAGAAAGGAAGGAAAGAAGGAAAGAAGAAAGGAAGGAAAGAAGAAAGAGAAAGAAAGAAAAGAAAATAAGAAAGAGGAAAGAGAGAAAGAAAATTAGAAAACCATAGCATATACTGGACCTGTCTGCTACTGTGCTGCTTCAAAGTTCTCATGGCACCTCATAGTTGTCCACTTGCATGAAGACAGACCCAACACTAACTGTTGCTTTGCAGCATCGCATGGCAGAAAGTGGAAAACAAAGGGTATCCCTTGCCCTACAGGTAAAGACCATGGGAAGTCCAGCCCTCACTTCACACTTGATGGGGTGAAATTAAGCCTGAGACACTTGTTTTCCTCTGAACCCCAAAGGCACGAAAGCTTGAAAGTGTGCCCCCACTCCAAGAGCTTCTCTGTGCCCGTGAAAGCTGGCACCGAAGGACAGGCTGCTGAGGATTCAGCTCACTCCAGGCAGGGACCAGGCTCCCCAAGACCCCCAGGCACCTCCTACCAACCCTGCGAGGGCCAGGGACAGCAGGCCAGCAGCTGCACATGGACACTCACTTTTGGCTTTGCTCTCGGCTTCAGCTGCTCCAACTTCTTAGCGGCAGCCTCAATGGACGCTGCTGCCCCCAGCAATTCTGTTTCTGCAATGACGGTTGGGTCTTCGGGATCCACCCACTCTGACCCTGCAATCAAAGAGGGTCATTCTCATTTTCCCTTGTGACTGCTGTAGTATTCCACTGTGTAGATGTACCCTGTTTCTTTACCCAGTGAAGTCATGAAATTTGCTTATACATGGATGGAAATGGAGAGTATCATACTGAGTGAAATGAGAGTCAGAATGAGAAGCACAGACAGAATGACTGCACTCATCTGTGAAATATAAAAAATACATTGTATGAGAAGAATATCTAAGGAGAGAATAAAAACAGCACCCAGGAGGACTGGCCCATGGTTGGAAGTTTGCCACAAATGTGTTTGTTCATGTGTGTGGTGGAGGGGGGGGGGCGGGGGTTGGGGGTGGCATGGAGGTCAGTTAGGATAGAGAAGGGACCAATAAGAGTTGGAAATGATCACTCTGGACAAGAATTGAATGCTGAAAGTAGGTAACGGGATATACATGATAACCAGTTAGTACTTGTATTACAAACCATAATGCTACAAAGGAGAGAGAGAGAGAGAGAGAGAGAGAGAGAGAGAGAGAGAGAGAGAGAGAGAGAGAGAGAGAGAGAGAAGAAAAATGCCTGCTATAGGAGCAGGTGAGTGGGGGCATGGGATGGAAACTGGGGACATTGGTGATGGGAAATGTACACTGGTGAAGTGACTGGGTGCTGGACCACTGTAATATTAAACCCCAATCATGATAAAAAATTTTGTAATTATGTATCTCACAGTGAAATTTAAAAAATATATTAAAAAACCAAACCAAAGAGATTAATTCTCAGGAGCTGTAGACCTCAATGCTTACTCACAGCACGGTCTAGATTTGCAAGAAAGGGACAGTGTGGAGGGAGTGTCTCCAGCGGAGGTGAGTGGATGCAGACGGTGCTTATGCAAGTGAGTTTGGTTTGTTCTAAATCAGCATATAGGCTGCACACCAACTCAGATCAAGATCTCATGGACCAAGTCCTGCAGAAGCCTCACTGTGCCTTCCACTCTGGGGGTGCCCGCGCTTGGACGGTGTTGCTGGGCGCACAGCACACATCTCCACTCCTGGAATATGTGTGAATCTGTTTACTCAGCTCTAACCAAGTGATGTTGGTGAGAAATTCCCTTGCTTGCTTGCTGAGTGCATCCAGGTGACCACAAAGGTGCCAAATACCAGTGGCTTTGTTCTCTGTAGAATCATCTCTCCACAAGGAAAGAGTCTGAGAGTGCAGGCAGGAGCCTGACCAAGGGAGTGGTTCTCAATGAATCATGCCAACTGACTCATGATACAAGGTTGGCATGATGGCTCAGAAGTGAGAGTCCAATGGGGAGGACACTAGCCTGGCACATGGCTCACCTGGTTCAAATGCTGGTGCCCCATATGGTACTCTGAGTGATGCTAGGAGTGATCCTGTACATCACCACATATGTCCGAAAATTAAAAAAAGAAGGAAAGAAAGAAAAAAAAGTTCATCTGAGTCCATCTGAAGACTAAAGGGATTCTTTGTTAAATGGCTTTTTAAGTTGGGGGCATTGAAGAAGTCCAAAGGATTGGATGGGGATTTGTGCCTAGAGACAGGGGTTCCAGGAGTGAGGGAAGTGGTCCAGGTGAAGGTTCTTGAGGAACCACCTCACTGGTGTCTACCAGCAGTTCAAGTTCAAGTTCAGGTGAAAGGCAACATCTCTGGAGGGGCTGGAACTGTGATTTATTTGGTCACATACGAAGTCTCAAGTTTTCTAACATGAGGTTTAGCACTAGAGACTCCATGTTGAGTCTGCTGTCTCTGTCTCTGTCTGTCTGTCTATCTGTCTCTCTGTTTCTCTCTCACACATACACAGTAATACTTAATATGAAGACATAACTTGTTTGGGGAGACCATTCTTTTTGAAATTTAATGCTTTCCCCAGTTGCTTAAAAATAAAGCATACCTCTCTCTATCCCTCCCTCCAGACTTTGCCAAACACAATGTGCAGGCGTCTCCTGGCTCAGCTTGGCCATTGGTGTTTCCTTGGAGGCAAGTCCAAGGAAAGGTGAGGCCATGACCTACCTTTCATGGCTTCAGCTGCCTGAATGAGCTCGGTCACGGCGCTGGCCACACGTTTGGAGAAACCAGCCAGCTGGAGCTTGAGTTCGGGTGTTGGTTTCTGCAAAATCTACCAGGGAAGAGCAATCCAAAGGCATGAGAATGTGGTGGTGCTGTGAAGAGAACCCTCTGTCCTAGGTGTTACAGAGCTGGATGTCTCAGCTGTATGGTGCAGCTGTAAGACCCAGTGACTTCAGAAACTTGGGGAAAAGGACTCAGAAGCCTTGTGTGGAAATACAAAGTCAGGTCCTCTGAATTGGGCTGGGCCTTCTCTAGGATCCCTTCTACTGAGTTCCTTTAACATCACAAGGAATGGGAAGTCCTTTGTCAAGTGCAAAGGTGCATTTGTCTTTGCACCTTCCTTGTCTTTCCTTTGTACTTATATATGTATGCAAAAATGCACATTCATGAAGATGACCCAAAGTGTAAGAACACAGAATGGGCAGGAAAGTCTGGGCCTTTGGTTAGCTGGTGGGTGCATGTGTCAAGATGAAAATGTGACTCAGGTGGGATTTTAAATACCAAAGCCCCAAGAAAGAACAGCCAACTGTTCACAGGATTGTTCTGGAAAGGAGAGCCCATTTCCAGAGTTCTGATGCAAGATTGTAGGAGAGGAAGGCGTGCAGATCTTTTACTGTTATTTATTAATGTGTGAAGGAAACAGTTTGATTTGGGAAATGAGAGAGAGACATAAAGGGAAGGAAGAAAAATCCTGTGCTCTGAGCTAAGAGTAAAGGGCCCCAGAATGGAGTGTATCTAGTGGTTCCTTTCATTGAGCTCTTATACTTCACTTTCTATGGATGTTGTAATCCATGCCCTTACCCAACTTAAAGGACACCTCCAGCTGATTTCTTCTCTGAGTTAATACATAAGAGCATGTCCCCAGTACAGATGCGGATTCTGACTTACACTTTTCCTGTTGCTTCCCACTAGGAAAGCCCCAGTCCCGGTGCTCTTGAGGCTCTCCCCTGAGTGTCACAGGGAAAACCAAAGACTGGTAATGTCTTCTTCCTCCCATTACAACCTTTGCTCCTTCTAAAGCCAAAAAACTGAGACGCCACATTTGGCTGAGGCCACATTTGGCTGCAGAGACAAACAGAGAGGGCTGACCAGGCTGTTTGCACAGCCCTGATGTGGTTCTCATCTGGCACATGTGAGGCAAGGATGAGCTGAGACCCAGAGATGTTTGGTTCCTCTGCTCACCCAGCTGCTAGGGCCTGGAACAGATTCAAGACATTTATTCCCAGCTCACCTGGCCTTGCACTGTCTCTCTTTACACACAGAGGCCCTGGGAGGAGGAGCCATCGGTGTCTTCAAAAACACCATGATGTTCTGTTTCCCCTCAAGTGACAGCAGTGGAGGGGCAGGCGGTCCCTGTATCTTCTGTAAGCATGGCCAGTCTGGGGACGTTCACCTGGGGTGTGCAAGCCTGAACCCATTTACTTAGGAACCAATGTCTGCATAGGCTCAGGCTCAGAAAGTTCATTTCTGCTTGCTGAAACCACACTGGCTTTGGGGGTGTTCTTGGCTCTCAAATTCTCTTTTGGGGCCACCCCAACCTCCCAAGTTTGTAAACATGTCTCAGGATCCAATGGGGCCGAAAATGCTTCTGGATCTCCATGGTTTGGTTGTTAGGGCCTGGGGAGGGTCAAGCAACCCAAAAACCGGTCCTGAGTGGACCGTTAGGGGCCACTGTCATATCTTGCCACCAGTATCTCCCACATGGGCCTATATGACCAGCTCCATGTGGTGTGCACAAGGCCATGTCTCTCTCCCTTGTTCATGGAACTGGGGGTCGAGACCCTGTGTGAGAGGCTCATGAGAAATGAAAAGAGAGGTGAGCTGAAATATATTCTTGAAGCTTTATTGTCAGGAACTGCCAGGATTCTATTCCTGTTTTATAGTTATTTGTTGGGGGTCACATAACGATGTTCAAGTGTGGGGAGGGTGATGAGTGGACACACTGGGGATGCCTAGTTCTGGCCAAAGTATCTATTTGAGGATACGCCCACAGCCCTGCCTCTCTCGGCTGCCTTCCCCAGCCCCCTCCAACATGCTTTCAGCAGGTGGTTGGCCTGGCCTGCAGCTTCTGCATCCACTCAGCTCCTCTCTAGGTGCTGGGTCACCCCCACCCCACCCGCCCTGAACCCAGTCCATAGGCAGGAAGAACTTGGCTCCAAACCCTCCTGCATGACCACCCTCTCCCTTCTGAAGATGGGACAATGTGGGAGTCTTTGCAGCTCCACCTGCCCCACTGACAGCAGGGGCAGCCTGACCCCAAGGCCCAGCCCTGTCCAGCCTGCCGCCACTCACCACCAGCACATGCTCCAGCAGGTCCAGGTAGCCCAGCGTGCACTCAGTCCCATAGTGTAGGGCTCTATTGCGTATCTCTTCGCTGACGTCAGGGTGGAAAGATGCTTGCTGCGAGAACAGAGGAGAGAATGGGAGTGGGGTGCCATGGGCCCAAGGCAGGGACCCCCATTAGGCAACTCCCTGGGTGGGAGTCCTAGGCCCTGGGGGCTCCTCCACATTCCCCCGTAGTCCCCCCCACCTCAGTTTCCTCTTTGGCCTCTGCAGAGCCCTGGGGCTGTCACTGAACCTGGTCCTCCAGCCTCCTCCCTTCCCATCTCCCCACTGAGCTGCTTGTGACATTAAGAAATCCTGGGCGAGGCCTCAGGGTAGGCCATGGGATTGCTACCTCCTCATGTCCCTCTTGCTTTTCATCGTCAGCCAAGCTAGCCCAGTAGCCCCCAGACACCTCAGACACAGCCCCCAGCACCCTCCATGGCACTGGGCCGACCCCCACACACAGCTGCTTGAGCTTTTGTTTGCATAGGGACCGTCACGAACCAGCCATTGGTGAGGGCTCACGGTGTCTTCCTGCCCTGGAACCTGGACAAGCTGGGCCCACAGGGGAGAAGGAGGCAGAGTTTAAAGTACAGAGCGGGTCACCCTGTGGCTGATACATCTCTCTCCCAGCACAAACCTACAGAAGCCCTCCCTGTCTGGGCCCACTCACACCTGCAAGCATCTCCTGCCACAGTCCCAGTTGGAAGCAGCCAGCCACAGCCTGGAGCTGTACCTTGCAGGCCATGAGCATGTCGGCCACAGCCTTCCTGCTCAGGTTGGCGGTGGCGACCACATCCTCCTGCCGGCATGAGTTGCCCGCGGCCACAGCCTTGGCGGTGGCCATGGTGATGCCTTTGGTCATCCTGATGGACTCCTCTGGGGAAGATGTCTTCTCAGGCACCTCGTTTGACTGGAATACCTGTGGGTCAGACATAGCTGATGAAATGTGTCACAGCTGAGGGCAGGGATGGTCCATTCTTCTGGTGGCCATTCAAGGTCTGACCCCAAGCCAGTGAGGGGAAGAATCAGGTACCTGCAGGTTGGAAATTTTGCCTGACCGCTTTGTTGTAGAGAAGGTCCAGCCCACTCCTACAGGCTCCCTGGCCCGTGTCTCAGAGAGGTTCCCAGAAGCCCCCACTCCTGGGGCTGGTCTTGGGGTGGATGGTGCGTGGGTGGGTAGGCGCAGGTCCCCGTCTCCTAGGAAGGCATGCTGGGGAGCAGCATGGGCTCTCCCATGGGAGCCGCTTACACAGAGCTACAACCCAGTCAGGGCACCGTGGGCCACCCACTCAGTCTCAGCCACGTGGAAGCCCATCAGTCACAGCGAGGGAAGCAATAGCCCACTTTCAGGCCCTGCTCCAGACCCTCCATCCCTCCTGACAGTACTGACTGTCCATCTGAAACCTGCCCTGGAACTCAGCGCCCAGACCAGTCAGTGCTGTTGGATCTCAGGGCTGCGGCAGAGGAAGGACAGAGGGTTCTCTGCACAGTCCCCCTTTAGATGGTAGTTGCAGGGGTGCAGCCAAGGCCTCCTGTCACTGCATGGGGTGTGGCCCTGTGGCAGTTGCTCATGAATGCCCCCCTATGGGGGTGCCTCCTTCAGGAGCCCCATTTGTGCTCACAGAAGCACACTGCACATGGGGGCCAGACACTGGGGTCCTGAGAGGGTCCCACATCAGAATTTGCAGGGAAAACGTGACCTTCACCTTTATCCCCTGGGGTGCCATGAGGGCTGCCAATATGCTGCCAGAAGGTGTGTCCGCCTTAGAAGGGGCCCCAGGCTGGATGAGCCAGGACCCTCCCTGGAGTCTTTCATTCCTATGGGAGAATTCAGTGCAGCACCAGTGCCACTGAATAAAGAGATATTGAGAGACCCCCAGAGCTCCTGCAGCGAGACGACTCCAGCATTCCATTCTAGGAACTGAGGGAAACTCACCTCAAAAGCTGAACCCCCACCCACCCTGATCCATTTGTGATACCTCCAATACATCTGTGACCAAAGCTCTGGAAGGAATCTGAGATAGGTGATGGGACAGGGATCAGGCATGTGTCTTGACTCCATTCAGTCCTGCGTGTCACTTGGTATCCCAAGCACTCCAAGTGTGGCCTGTAGGCCCCCAGCACCCCGGGTGTAGCCCCAGTGGTCCTGGCACTGCAGAGCTTGGGCAGTGCCACATCCTGGGGTCCTGCCTTAACCATCTGGCCCTGTTGGCTGGGATAGCTGGGAGGGGTCCCCACCCCCTGATCACTTCTTGAGATAACCCCTTAAATTAAAAATACAAAAAAAAAAAAATCTGAGTTAAGCCATGACCCTAGGTAAGACCATCAGCTTAAATAAAACACCAACAAATGAAAGAGAAGAAGGAATTCTCAGATTGAAATGCCTTGCTTTTGGCATTATTTCTAGTTCTGGGGGTCTAGGTTGGTCTCCCATGGATGCCATGGACTGCAAGAGCAGCAGGAAGCATTCTCTGAGCCCAGCATGCCTTCCTTCTGGCCAAAGGCAGGAAAACAACTCAATCTGAGGATGACTCCAATCGGGGCCTGCTCCCCAACCCAACGGAGCAGGTTTCAAAGGGTGGGTTTCCCTGCAAACTCATCCATGATTTCCATTCTCTGTCTTGGGAATGTTGCTCTCAAGTAGAGCTCAGGGGCCCCAGGCTGATCGAGTAGGCCTGGTGACAACACAGTTCTCAACCCTACGAGCTGAGAGCACCCAGTGACATTGGGTGGTACTGGCAGGGGACTGGCAGGACAGGATCAAAGTTGGGGTTTCTGCATGTTCCAGCCCTTCCAACTCTCCAAGGCCCTGCCCACATGTTTTAGCTGCAAACTTCACTCCCAAAGCTATGCAGACAGTGGTGTGAGCTTGGGCACGCAGGACAGAAATTCAAGGTTGAGGCCACACTCAGCTGCCCCCTCCAGGCCCTGAGCCACAGCCTTAGTGTGCTTATGCCTCAGGAGTCTCAAGCATCTGTCCCAGTTAATTCCTAGTTACACGACTGAGCCGGTTCCAGGGAAACCCTCTTTAACAGAAAGTCCCTGAGGGCCTGTGCTGCTTGGGCTGGGGACAGGCCCAGAGCTGTCCCTGAGCTCCTACCGTGAGTTCCTGCTTCATGTACTCAATTGTGGCCTCCAGCGCACGCGTACCACGTGTGGCCTCATCTTCCACCGCCTTCACAGTCTTGAGGAGGGACGTCACATTGGTCACCATCACCTGCATAGAAAGGCACACGTGCTGCTGGGATCTGGAACTCACCCCAAACTCCTGCACTCCCCACCCCCCAGGCTGCCCATGCTGGGATGCCACCTACCTTGGCGGCCCCCTTGAGCTGGTACATGGAGGGGTCATCAGCTGGTTTGCTGGCTGCTCCCTTGGTGGCTCCGATAAGATCAGACAGTGCCTTGGCCACATCCTTGATGGCATTGATCAGCACCACCTGCAAGGACACATGCCCAGGTGAGTGGCCTGGGAGGACGCATCCAGAGGAGGGGCCTGGGGGGGGACACGTCCAGGTGAGAGGCCTGGGGGGACTCATCCAGGTGAGAGATCTGGGGGGATGTGTCCAGGGGAGGGGCCTGGGGGGATGTGTCCAGGGGAGGGGTCTGAGGGGATGTGTCCAGGTAAGGGGCCTGGGGGGATGTGTCCAGGTAAGGGGCCTGGGGGGATGTGTACAGGTAAGGGGCCTGGGGGGATGTGTCCAGGTGAGGGGCTGGGGGGAAGTGTCCAGGTGAGGGGCTGGGGGGAAGTGTCCAGGTAAGGGGCCTGGGGGGATGTGTCCAGGGGAGGGGCCTGAGGGGATGTGTTCAGGTAAGGGGTCTGGGGGGATGTGTCCAGGTAAGGGGCCTGGGGGGATGTGTTCAGGTAAGGGGCCTGGGGGGATGTGTCCAGGTAAGGGGCCTGGGGGGATGTGTCCAGGGGAGGGGCCTGAGGGGATGTATCCAGGTAAGGGGCCTGGGGGGATGTGTCCAGGTAAGGGGCCTGGGGGGATGTGTCCAGGTGAGGGACTGGGGGGAAGTGTTCGGTGAGGGGCTTGGAACACGTGTCGAGGTGAGTACCTTAAGGACAGGACTGACCCTCCCACAAGGAGGCAGTGGACAACAGGCTGTGGCCAGTCAGATCTCTCCGGGGACTCTGAGGCAGCACTGAGTCTGAGTCTTGTGCCAGAGCTGGGCAAGAACCCAGAACCTAGAACCCACTGCCAAGGGCAGGTTGGCACTAGCCCTAGAGATGAGGCTGGGTCTGCCCCACATTCTAACATCTCTGCGCTGGCCCCTCTGCCAGACACTGCCTGTGAGAGAGCTAGGGGAGCGGACAGATAGCTCTGAGCCAGGGAGCACCTCTTACCCTCCTGCCCCTCCTGACCCAGTGGCCAATATCCCAGGCTTGAGCACCTGAGGGGTGCATGGAGGTGTGGCCATAGGGCAGGAAGGGCTGTGAGGTATGTGAGGGGGTGTCTCACAATTACTTCCTGGCATTCCAGCAGGACAGGCACAGGGGGAAACTGAGGCACAGAATGCTTTTTTTTGTTATTTGCTGTGTTCAGAGATTACTCCTGGCTCTGTGCTCAGGGATGACTCAAGGTGGGGCTTATGAACTGTATGGGGTGCCAGGGATTGAACCTTTAAGTGTCTTACCCACTGTACTGTCACTCTGGCTGGTGCAGGGAAAGTTTTTATGGGGGTTTCAATAGAAGGTGGGACATTAGACTATCTGGACTGCTTTAAGCAATTCTAAACATTTCTGTGTTCTGATTTTCACATCCTCCCACTGCAGGTTTGGAGTGGGTGGGCTGCATCCCAGGAAAGCATGGCCAAACTCTCCCTTCCTCCACCAGGTCAGTGACATTACTGAAAGTTTCAGTGGATGCCGAGAACTCCCAGAGTAGCTCTGCGGGGTAAATGACAGCCAGGGAATTGTTCCTCTGGAGCTCAGCAGCACACAAAACACCACGGGGAGGAAAATGACACCTTAGGGCTGGCAAGCC
The DNA here is from genome assembly GCF_027595985.1 of Sorex araneus. Classification (NCBI taxonomy): domain Eukaryota; kingdom Metazoa; phylum Chordata; class Mammalia; order Eulipotyphla; family Soricidae; genus Sorex; species Sorex araneus. Next base: position 230,534,676 of record NC_073303.1, read on the forward strand.
CACATCCTGGCTAGAGCTGAGCAGAGACCTGCACTGTGACCAGGAGGGGGCGCTCTCTTACTCTGTCCATGCTGGTCTAAGTGACCAGGGCTGCTAGCCTAGGTCCCTGGGTTCAAGCAGTGACCATGGCAGGGTTCTGCCCTGGGACAGTGTTGGGAAGGAGAGAGAGGGAAGACTCCAGCACTCAGGGTCTGCAAAGTGACAAGGCCCACACATGACTTGTTGGGCGTCTAGCTGTGCCAGCACCGTGATGTCTGTTGTCTGATGATGTGGCAACCATGGTGGTTCCTGAGAGGTGACATTTCTCCATGGACCATGAAGGTGTACTGTGGGTTCACCCCACCTGCGGTGGCCCCATCACCCAAATAGGCCAGGTAGGTTCACAGTGCCCCATGGTACAGGGATGAGTCTCTCACCCATTGACCCTCTTGGTGAGTTGAGACACTTCTCTTACACCCCCAAAGCACTGCAACATCCGTGTGGGGGGTTTCTATTTGTGTCTGGGATATACATGGCTATGTTCAGGGCTCAGGGTCACTTTTAAGTAGTGCTGGCCATGCAGCGTGGGGAAGGATCATCCCTCTGGGCTCTCCCTTCAGAGAGTCCTATGTGAGGCTACCTCAGCTCCGACTCCACAGACTCAGTGCCACCTCTCTGCCCACAGCCCACTCCTGTGGGTGTACCACAGCTCTGGCAGTTTCAGGATGAAAGTGTGTCCACGCGGGAGTCATAGGCTCCCTGCTGCTCTCGACCCAGAATGCTCCACGGAGTCTCCAAGGGGACCCTCAGCTGGCCATGCCTCCTCCTTGGGCCTGCAGTGCATTTACTGCCCCACATTGATGGAGAACTGTCCCCTCCCCGGCCCACAGTAGAGACACCCTTGGTACATTCCTTCAGGCTTTGACTTTGCTCTTGGCACTGGCACCGCGCATGGGGTGATCAGTGGTGCCCCTGCCCCTTCCCAGGCCCGCGATCACCTGGGTCTCTGGGTCGTCAGCGCCCAGGGAGGCTGCGCCCAGTTTCACCACCTCAGCCAGCTGCGTGATAGTGGCCGCCGAGGACTGGGCGGCCTGGGCCAACTTGTCTGGGGTGGATGCAGCACCGGACACCAGCAGCTTCGTGTCCTCCACCAGGGCCTTGGCTGTCTTCAGGATGTTTTCCCTGAGGAGGAGAGACAGGGTGGAACAGACTCACGGGGGTCCTTGCAGGAGAAGGACCCTGCAAGGCAGTGGGCGGAGGGCTGGAAAGGGGCTTTGCAGAAGAACCTTTTTGGCAGAACTGGGACACAGAGAGGAAATCCAGACTGGTATCACATGGGTCAGTGTGGGGACTGGGACCATGAGCTGGCCCCCAGGCTCCTTCTGACCCAGTCTCACCCTCAGTGCCCTTTATGGCCCCTCCAGACCTTCCCTTGGGAGCGGGGACTGGCCTGGGATAGCAGCTCCGCTCACTGGAAATACACAGACCTGCCATCTCTGCCTGGTTCTGAGAGGTGGGAAGGGGGTGTCGGTGGCCAGTGCAGACCCCTGGCACCAACCTGCCTGGGAGGGAGCAGCAGGAGTCCCTTCCCCAGGTCCTAACAGTGCCCCCTTCACATTGGGCTGGTGAGGTGTGCCGTGTGTGAAGGGAAGGCCGTGACCGTGCCGTCCGCTGGGTATCCATTCTGGGTTCCCTCTCCCCAGACACCCAGCAGACTCCCACAGAACATACCCAAGCCCACCAGAACCCCCAAACCTGTGGTCTGCGAAGGTCTCATTGTTCTCAGCATTGAGCGTCCCAGCAGTGGCAAACATGATAGTGGTGTCCAGGTCAGCAATGATCCCAGACACGGCCGTGGCGGCAGTGATGCAGGCCTGCGTCCCCTTGTTGCCAGCCTGGAGAGCTGAGAGCACCAAGGATACCTGCAGGGGAGGGCAGACAGCGGGCACCTGGCACCCTGGAAAGACCGTGTGCCCTGAAAACGCTATGTTCCCCAGGAAATGCTGGCTGTGCTCCCTCAGAATGTTGACTGAGCTCCCAGATGCTAATGTGAGCCACAGGAAATGCTGTCTATGCTCATTTGGAACTGCCATATATGCGCCCTCAGAAATGTTGACCGTGTTCCCTGGAAATGCTGACCGTGCTCCCAGGGAAATCTGATGATGCTCCCAGATGCTGACTGTGCTCCTGCAGCAGCCTAGGGCATCCAGCACAGGCTTGAACAGCATCCAGGCTGGCTGCAGCTTACTCTCTTCATGGGTCAGCTCTGCTCTGGCCCCAGGGTTGCCAGGAAATTAGGAGAGAAAGTGTCTCAGGGGTCCAGCCTGGCACGTGGCACAGACTAAGAGCCCCACTGAGGTGGCCTATAACTGACTTACACTCAGGTGTGTGGAAGACCATTGCACCCCCAAGTGTATCCTTCTGTCCTGAGACACTGTCCTTCCTCAGGGCCAACCCCCGCTTCTGCATGACAGGCTCCCACAGGCCCCACCGTGCTGCACGCCCCCTTCACTCTCAGTCACTCCTGGCCCAAACGTGCTCTGCACCCCCTTCTCCAGCCATGGACTCTCCCATCTCAGCCTGTTCTGAGTCTGGGCCCAGCACCATGTTCCCACGCCCTGCCCAGGACACTGCGGGCCAGACTGTGGTGCAAAATGGGAGACGAGGCGCATTGTACGTATTGTATATTGAAGGCCCCAGTTTCCATCTCCGGTGCTGTGTGGGCCCCATAGCAATGCTGGGGACACTTCAACATTGGGAAAAAAGAAAGAAAAAGGATACCTACCAGGATAGGGGACCCGTGCCTGCCAGAGGCACAGGTCTAAGACATGTCTGCAGTGCTGGGGATCAAACCCAAAGCCTCTCGCCTGAAGACATGAGATCTCCTGCTGACGCAGGTGCGGGTGCTGCTTGCCACACAATGGTACCCTCCACTCCCTTGACCTGCTCTGATTTAGACCCCACTAGGCCTCACATTTCACAGGGTCCAAAACTGGGGTAGGAAGGAGGCCTCAGCTTCTGTAAAGATCTACCAGAGGGTTGGGACCAATGCCCAGACGAGCAGTTGAGGAGTCTGTGGGACAGCCTCAGCAAGTAAGAAATAAAAGGGGTCCAGGAACAACCTTCATTACAGACAGAGGGAGGACTGGGCTAGCAGCTCTGAGGGAATGAGGACAGGAAAGTACACATGGGAGGGGCGTGGCTGGTGCACAGGTGAGGGGCATGGCTGCTGGGGCACACTTAGCCAGACATCTCTTGGGGCTGAAAGGTAGCAAGGGTAGACCTCAGAGAGGCTGACAGGAGGCTCTGACATAGCTGCCAGCCTCTGACTGTCCCCTGGGTCCTAACCAGAATCCTGCAGAGCCGCGTGTACCCCTGACCCAACACAATTTCAGCACCAGGCCTCAAACTTCAACCACAGGAGGGTGGGAGGGCGAGAGAGATCAAAGATTCACTCCTGGAGCAGGGGAGCTGGAGGCCTGCTCGGAGCTGAGGGCCCTGTGGTGGTCTTCCAGGGGAGGGACACTGCTGGCACGCCAGGCCTGCTGCCAAGCCTCTGAACAGTGCCCAGCTGTGTTGCCTGGACCAAGGGAGGTGAGGCTGGAGCTGTTCTGAAAAGGCCTCAGAAAGCAGCAGAGAGGACAGGGAGAAGAGGGGCACGGGATAGATGAAGGACACACATGCCGAGGAGTCTGCAGTGTACTGCGGGCACTTAGGTGCAGAGCTGTGCTCAGGAAACCTGGCCCAGCACCTTCCCACGGCTCACCATGCTTTCCGCACCTCCCTCTAGCCACGGATCATGCTTTTTTAGTAAACACTCCGAGGTAACGCCTTGTAGGATCCCAGGGTCTGTCTCCACCCTCCACGCTTCCCTCCACCAACAGCTGTCTGTGCGCTCCAGCAAAGGCCTAGAAGTGTCCCTCCCCTTCTGTGCAGCCCCACACACCCTCCATTGTCTGGTCTGCAAGCACCCACGAGCCTCCCAAAAGGGCAGTGCAGGGCAGCGTCCCTGGCAGCTGTTGGGAGGGCCTCCTGGTGCTGGGCTGACCCACAGGGGAGTGCGGGTCCCACAAGGGGCCTCTGGCTTCCCAGCTCAGCTTCCCATCTCTCAGGGCCTGGGTCACCTCTGGGTCCCCGAGGCCACAAGGGCAGGGGCCAGACCTCCTGTGGCTGAATCCACTCACCTTCTCTGTGACGGTGCGGGCACACTCGATCAGCTCCCTTTTGGTGTAGCTGTCGGAGGGGCATGCCTGCAGGGCCCCTGCTTTCTGCACGAGGAAGATACAGCCGTGGCCCAGGTCCTGCACTCGGGTACGTATCTGGAAGCCAATCTGCAGAGCAAGGCCGGTGGGGAAGGAGAGGGCAGGCATGACGGACCGGCCACTGCACTCTTCCCCATGTGGAAAATTTCTCCCGCTGCCTAGGGGACCTGGCTAGGAAAATTCCACTGCTCTGGGGAGTCTGCTTAGGAACTGTGGAAGAATTTGGTTATTTGGTTTCCCCCTTTGGAGACTGGCAACTGTCCGGTGTGTGGTGGGTGAGTCCGCTGCACCTCATGCTAGTCCTCGGGGCACCCATTCAGATTGCTTTAGGGCTCATCCGTGGGACATGCCCACTATTCTCCCATGCTTCTGGGGCCTCTTCTAAGCAGGAAACACCTTAAATTCATTTATTCTTCATGACACCCCTAGAGGGCAAATATAAATCTACAATTTTTGCTCTTGTCTGAAGCATACTTTCTTTTGGGTGGGGGATCACACCCGGCGATGCACAGGGTTACTCCTGGCTCTGCACTCAGGAATAACTCCTGGTGGTGCTCAGACGACCATATGGGAATGCTGGGAATCAAACCCTGGTTGACAGCATGCAAGGCAAACGCCCTACCCGCTGTGCCAGCCCCCTGAAGCACATTTTTAAGTGTTGATATTCTTGCAAAATTGGTTATCTGCTCAGAACACCCCTTTTTTCACAGTACCCCATGATGCTCCAGGCTCCCTTCCTATGGAGCCAGATTGGAGGCCTGACAGATGAGACATTTTTTAGAGCTGGGGGCCGGTGGGGTGCATGCATTCCTCCAGTGACCCTTGGTTTGTGATTATAAAGGTACTTTGCCTGAAGGAAGCCAAAGGTGCTCCGATAGGAATCTACTGCTGACTTTAAGGTAAAGAATTCCACCTCGCAAAGTTCACATGCCTTGAGTACTTTCAGCTTCCCGCACTGCATGCAGAATGGGTCCCTATACAAATATAGTTGTCTACCTTTCAGTCCCGGTAAGTAACTAAAACAGGTGTTTGATTAGCTGCTGTGGCCAAACTTTATGGTAGCAAGAAGCTGTGGCCTTTCATTCTGTGAAAAACAGATTTTAGGTATTGGGAGTATGACTCAGGTGAGTGCAGCCACCTAGACACCATGTTCCAGCATCACATGCTGATCAGAAGTTCAGGGGTACAAGTGCTTAGTCTCCGCTCACGGGAACATACTCTGCTCTTCAGAAAGGCAGAGATCATTATTTAAGCATGTCGAGCAGAAACGTCTCCTGACCCAGAAAGTTGAGCATCTGTGCCCACAGGGAGCTACATGGCATTGCCATCAGGCAGGCCTGTGGTTAGCCGTGCCCGCTGCCCATGCCAGGAGTCCACAAGCGAGGCTGCCACTGCTCCGGGAAGAGGCTTGACTCAACCCAGAGTGTGATTCAGGGATGTGCTTGCTGGCACACAGGCCTGTGTAGACACAGGTCAAGCTGAAGGGGGCCCTCGAGGTATCTTCAGATTCACATATTTGACCCCAGTACTCATGGGCTGATGCAAAGACAGGACAGCTTCCTGTCAGGGACCATCAGATCTCTAAACACTGGGTGTGCTGAGCAAGGCAGGTGAGGAGCAGATGAGGGAGAAGGAGTGAGTAGATCTCAAACTAAGGAAGGCCTGATGCATCCAACTCTCCACTTACAGACAGAGCCGGAGACCCAGAGAGCAACAGCACACAGGCCTGCCCAGCCGAGTAGCTGGACTCCTGGTCCAGCTAAACTCAGAGCTTTGGTAGTTCTGATCTAAAGCTCTTTTATATCAGAACTTTGGTAGCTCCTGGGCTTTTCCCTCTTGCCAGCAGGAACACACCCACCTCCTAGGCCCGCACCCTGCACCCCGCACCCCGCACCCCCAACCTGCACACCACTTCTGCAATAAAATTGCTCATGGAAGTTGTAAAATAGATCTGATCAGCATTACTGCTTAAAAGGAAGCACAATGTGTGAACTTTTTCAAGCTTTAAAATAGCACACCTGGAACCAGGTCACATTAAATTTGCCTGGAGGACTAGGGGTAAAGCACTTGCCTAGCATCTGTAGGTCCTGGGTTCAGATCCCTAGCAGCACATACACACACACACACACACACACTCATGCACACACACATGCTTACCCACCACACATGCACATACATGCACACACATGCATACACTCATACACACATATGCACACACACATGCACATTTACATGAATACACACATACATACATACATGCACACACTTCCACACACACAAGCATATGCACCTGCACACATGTGCACACACATGGATACACACATGCATATACACACTCATGCATACACACTCACACTCTCTCTGCCTTGTTTGGGACGTTCAGAAGGGCTGATGTTACTCAACATCATTACCACTTCTTTTATACAGACTGAGAAAGTGAAAGAGAAGTGTGAAGCACAGAGAGCATGTGTTAAGAGTGGAAAGTTTTGAGAATTCTGGGGCAGACAAACAGAATTTCCCATTTTGGGGCAAGCACTGCTGTTCTCTCCCAGACTCCTGCTTGCCTTCCAGATCAGTCCCAGCAGAGGCTGAGACAAGTTGCAGCGAGGAGCCCTTGTCCCAGCTCTGACATTTAGGGATTGTGGATTTCTTCTTGTCTTCCAGGAGGAAGACCATCCTGAATGAACAATGGGCTGGCCTTCACTTCAGGGACATGCTCCCTGAGATGTGAATGGAAGTCTGAATTTTCCAGGGACAAAGAAGCAGAGACATCCTTTGTGGCATCCCTAGAAAGAGATGTGGCTCTTCCTGTAACCATCACACTCTGGAAAAGACCCAAATGCTGACTCAGCCAGCCCAACGTAGGACTATAAGTGAAGTCAGTGGCTTCTGCCTTGCCCCGATATAAGTATTTGCACAGGCTGTGATGCATGGGGTGGGGATGGGGTATCTCTGGGGTATGCAAATAATTCCCAGTCTTGAATAAAAGCTACAGTTGCTTTAGGGATCTCCCCGCCTCTTCAGTTTCCCTCCAAATATCTGTCTGGAAAATGCACACAGAGCACTGTCTTAGCAAGCTGCTGGTAATCTTCTCTCTGACCCTCTTGCCCTAGGTCACCCCTGTTCTTGTGTTTGAAATATAAAGTGCATTTCAACATGTAACAGTGAAAAGGAAAAACCACATGAGGAAAACAAGTGCAGTTCCTGCAAACATGCAGACCAACAAGGGAAGCAAAGCAGTGCACTTCCTTCCTGCCCACTTAGGTGCACTCCTCAATATTTGACTTCGGGTGGCCTGAACTGCAATAAAATCAGCCCCTTTCACTGAGGGTCCCAAGCATGCAGGGGTTCCAAAGGTTTCCTGAGCTCACCTGCACTGGGTTCAGGGAGTCAGGAGGATGAGCACTTCAACTCCTCCCAGACAGCTGCTTGGAGAATATGCTTCCAAGCTTTCTGGAGCTGGAGATCCCAGCCCTTCCTCACAAACAGTGTCTACTGCTCCACCTCCTACACAAACAGGACCCTTCCTTCTTCCTTACTGGGACCTAAGTTTCTTTCCAATTATCTTGAAATTCAAAACTGCATGTTTAATCAAATGCACAATGATTAAAAGGGAAGGGGAGTCAATGTTTTGTTTTCCACGGGACCCTGTATGTGAAATCCACATATGCATAATATGTACCTCACTCCTTTCTCTGACTTGATAGTTACATTGCAGGTTCACCGCAAACAATTATTCATGCTGCAGCTGATCATCTCTCCAAACACAGGCACTGTTAGAAAGCCACTCACCAAAGCTAGAGATATGTATGAATGCCAGTACGCAGCTGCATGCATGCATGGTTATGGCCTAAGTTAGAGTGGTTTGGGCTCTGTTCTTCATTTCTGTTTGCTCAGGCAGCCTTTGTTAAGTCATAATCTTAGTCCTGGCTCCAGGAGGGACTCAACAGCCTGTCATGGTGAGGGCAAGAGAAGCTAGTCCCTAGGGTCCCGGTGGCCTGTTTCATCATGGGAGATTGGGATCAGGGTGGGTTCACCTGACAAGTAGCAGGTGGATCCCCCAGGAGCTTGAGACCCTCATCTAGAGTACACTTCAGGGCGCTTTATTTCAGACTGGGCTCTTTTTCCCTTTAAGGAGCCCCATGGTATCTGGAGACTGACCCAGTCTGTGTGTTGGTACCAATTTGGGTGTGACAGAGACCCTGCATTTGCAGTTGAGAGAGCATTGCCCTTCCCAGAGGGATGGAGACAGGAGCACCTGGCAAGCAGTGATCACAGCTAGACCTGAGCTGTCTGGCTCCCCTGAGTGTGGGCATTCAGCACTACTGCCCCGGGAAGCTGAGGGAAGGCAGGAAGCAGCCAGGACTGCCTGCGGCCCCTGGAGGGTATGGGTCAGTTTTGGGAAAGCCGCCATCAGTAGCAGGGCAGGCTTTGTCTCACACAAGCAGATCCAAAATAAAAGCACGCACAAAGCTGCCCTCCCTGGAGAGAGCCGCAGCTCAACTCCTACCTGTCTCTTGTGGCGCTTCTGCAAACCCTTGAAAAACAGAGATGGAATTGAGGGGTGCTGAGAGAGAAGAGGGTGCAGGAGCGAGACAGCACTGGGGGCCCTGCCCTGTGCACTGGGAAGTAGTGGGGACCTCAAGCCTACAGAGCATGGCAGATGAGGCCCATCTCGCAGCCCCACCCCTGCAGCCCCAGGTCTCTGAGGTGGCCATAGAAAGGATAGCCTGGGGCTAAGCACACCGCAGGCACCAGCCTGGCAGGGCTATGGGTCTGGGTGCGTCCACAGCAGCCTGAGCTACGGGAGCCCCCCCCCCCCAGTGGGTGCCAGGGTGTGGAGCTTCAGAAAAGGGGCTTTGGGTGGCTTAGGTGGCAGACCTCCTCTGGCTCCGCCGTGGCCGCTGCCAGGTGGCCCTGCAGAGCCAGGTGCCCATAGTCACTGGTGACTTGTGAGGCCAGTCCTCCCAACTCCTCCGGGTTAGTGACCGACTTAGTCATCTGGAAAAAGAAAACAAGCAAGACACACATACATATAGAGAAAAGCATGAGAACCGCGTGGAGACCACCGGAAGCCGGGGATCTTGGTCACTCGCAAGCTGGACTTGCATTGCACATGGGGTAGGGACCAAGTCAAGTCCATGCAGGGTCACGGACACAGAGCATTGCTGGTCGCAGGTCCCAGCCGGGCCCGGGGACATGCTGGGTGCAGACGTGCAGCAGGGAGCTGGCTGTGGGAGCGCAGAGCCCAGGCTGTTTTGTACTGTGGTCACTCAGGGATGCCCCTTCAAGAACCCAAGCCTGGTTTCTATAAGAAGAGCCTGCGGGGGAGAACCTGAGGACAGGATTTCTCGGTACTTCCTGCCTGAGTGGCATCACCAATGGTGTGGGAGGGAGAAACTCAGAGCATATGGCTCCCCGCAAATCTGTGCCCCAAACAAGGTTTCAGCCACGAATTTAGGTCCTAGTCTACAACTGTCGAAAAGGTCAGATCGGAGGGCTTGAAGATGGAGCTGGAATATCCTTGCTGTTTCACAGGAGCAATTCCTGTGGCAACCACTTTGTCCACATGCTGCTACCCCGTGGACTGTCCTGGCAACAGTAGTTTTGAGAACAGTCACTCTGACTTGCCCCACATCCTCTCTGCCACTGGATGGAGCTCATCTCTCTCATTGTGTGGCACTAGAAAAGCTGCATTTGAAAGAACTTCTAGGAAGGCCCCAAAGGGGCTCCCACCGCAGTGCCCGTGTGGCTGCCCTGAGGGAGGTCTGGTCACCAGGGAACTGGGCGGCTCAGCTCTAAGGCTCAGCAGAGGGTCCCAGGGCAAGGCTGTACCCAGAGCTACTAAATTTTGAAGGAGCACACTGACCTGCCAGAGTGAGGGGGTCTGGCTGGCTCAAGAGCGACCATAGCCCCACAAGGTCGTTCTCTGAGACGTGAACCCCAGAGCCTACACAGCCCTGCTGAGAACCAGGCTGGGAGCTAGTCCAGAGCACCAGAGGCTACTCAGGACACTTCCTTGAGCTCCTGGTTCAGAAGATGTGCCCCAGGTGCTGCCTGAGTCAGCCTCTGGCCCATTCCTGTGTGCCTGCAGTCGCTCTCTGCAGGGGTGGGCTCACCCCACCTGCCTTCCCAGTCCCAACCCTGAGAGACGCTGGCACACTTGGCACCCCCAGTTTCTAGGAAGGAGCAGCCATGCAGGAGGCGTGTGAGAGGCCAACACTCAGCTTCTAATGGACACACACCAGGATGACAGAGTGCTGGCTGGAGGCAGCCAGGCTGCTGCTGGAACCCCTTCAGGGTTCCACTCAGCCTGGGAGTCTGGGAGAAGCATCTTTCAGAACTATGCCCTGATCTCTGAGGGCTTCCAAAGTTGGGAGGAGCTTTCCTACTCTGCACTTCCAACAGTTCTTGGAGGGTACCATTTGTGCCATTCTATAGGACTTTTCTCCATCGACTCATGGAGAGAGCATGCATGGTCTCTCAAAGCCCCTTGGAGCTGAAAAGTCACACAGAACTGGGCTGAATACATCATATTCAGGGCAATGCAAACTTCCCTGAGGCCCATGCCATCTGCTCCTTAATCATCACATTCCTTCATTCCATCTGAACTATCTAAGTGTCACAAATCCACAATTCTCTGTTCAGTTCCAGTGCCCATCACTTTAATCTCTGAAAACACCCAAAGACCTTTGAGAGAAGAAGGGGCCATTTTCCCTTCTTAAACCCAACTTCCTTTCCATTTTCTCCTTGCCTCTCATCTGCTCCTTCCTCCTCTCCCCTGTCATGCCTTCTGTCCTCTCCCGCAGCTATCCTGTGAGATGAGGCCCAGGAAGATGGGCTCTGGGGGCACCAGAGACAGACGACAGGAGCTGGACCTGGGGGATCTGGGGGCAAGCCCAGGTGTCCCTCCCACACAGACCCCCAGATGACACCTGGTGGGCAGAAGGATAACCACAGTGGGCAGGGCAGCATTTTCTCTTCTTACCATTTCCTGAGCTGTTACCGCAATGGCTTTGGAGTATTTAACTACAGTTGTCTGATAGTCAACGAAGGTGCCCTTTGGTTCTGGAGGAGTGCCTTCATCCAGCTAGAGTGGAGGAAAAAAACCCAGAAGTTAGACAATGTCTGTGATGGATGATATCTATTCATCCATAGTCCCAAAACTCAGAAAAAATAGAGGTCCTCAGTTAATCCTGGGTCCAGGGGCAATGTGACCCCAAATTCTGCAGTGAGGTCTTCAACAGAGATGGGCATATGGCATATAGGTGCATAGGGAAGGGGAGATCCCTCCGTTGCCTGAGGAGTGAGTAACTAGGATATATGTTCTGGCAAAGTCATCTCCATGCAGAAAAGACTCAGGAGAGGTTTCGAAGATGGAAGGGTGTCTGGGCATATGGAGGGTGAGACGGAGCCCAGGCATGTTTACGGGGCATGGAAAGGCAGGAGGGAGGCATGAAGGAGGCAGAACCTCTACCAGAAAGGGTTTCCAAAGGAACTGTGTGGCCGACAGATATGTGTGCACTGCTCAAGATCTAAGTTGGGAGAAGAGCTCAAAGCATAAGGAACAAGCCATTGCAAACAAGAATCCAGAGAAGGGCGGGATATGTGTGGGGTGGAACAGTTGGAACGAGGGGGAAGGTGGCTATATTCCCTGAAAAACGGTGTGCACAGTGCTCAGAAGACATGGAGCTGAGACTGAGTTCCAGGGCTTGTGAAGGGGCCTCCAACCATTTCCTAAAGTGAGTCTCAGTCCCTGGAAATGTGTGTCTATCAAAGGTTATGGAAAAGATCCAGACCCTCTCTGATCAAGAGCCGCATGAAGGAAGAAGAGATGATGGTTGGTGGTAATGGAGATGAAAAGATAATGATGACATTGTCAGTGATGATTATCCTTCATTTCCAGTCATCAGTACTGTCCCATTGACCACTGATCAATGAGCAGGGGAAGAGAGAGCCAATGGGTGGGAGGGGGTGGTTGGGCTGTAGGAATGAAGCTGCAGCTGACTCCAGAGAAAGATGGCAATGGTGGGATGACAACAGTATATTGAAGAGATCTCTCTGCCAGCCCAGCCAGAGGAGGACGGGACCCAGGGCCCAGGGGATCTCAAGAAATGGTTCCATGGAGAATGACAGCCCGTGTCTTATGAAGCAGCAGCTGAGAGGGAGTGGAAGGAGGGTAGCACTTGACCTATGCCTATGTGCCTTCCAGAACATGTCATGGCCCCCTGAATTGATGCCACTACCAGTAGATGTGTCTCAGGTTCCTCCCTCCAGGGAGACCAAGTCTGCTGTGGGGGTGCATCTCACCCTGTGGGGCCTGGCAGCCAGACAAATGGAGCCAGGGTGGTTTGCTCAGTGTAGACTGGCTGGATAGCTAAGTGAGGGGAGATGAACTGAGATTTCTCAGGGACTCTGTCACAACTGTGAACTGTCACTCTGTTGGCACTAAAGGGCAGCTGACAACATGCAGGAAAATTGTCACCAGAAAGCTGATGCATCCATCTGAACCCCCCATTTCCCTCACCTTCTGGAGCCGAGGGACCGCCTCCAGGAGCTCCCCCGAGAGAAGACTCAATATGCCAAGACTTAAAGTCATATCAGACTTTGGGAACCCTCATGGTTTCTGTCAGCCACTACCCACATGGATTATAAGGTAACCCCAAAAGGAGAGTGATGACTTAACAAAATATCTGGAAATGCTGGATCTGTACTGCTTTGCCACTTTAGGGCTAAAAGTTCATCCCAGGTGATGGGCAGACTGAAGGGACCAGAAGGTATAATGGGGAAGCGGGATTGTGAGGCATGCCAAGTATCACAGTGGACAGAATAAGCATGAGGGCAGCAAGGAGAGCCCAAGTATATATTCTACAGAAGAGCCAAGGAAAATCCATCTTTGTTCCTGGCCTCGGTGGCTCTCAGGCAACACCAGACGGGTCTCCAGGTCTTCCAAAAGACTCAAGTTTGTCTTGAATGGAGAGGGCACCTGTCGCATGGTGGATGTCACAGTTCCAGAGTTGCTTTCCTCAGCTCAGGCACAAAGCTCAGAGGCTCTCAAAGATGCCAGGTGCCTGGTCTCCACACAGGGGGAAGCTTCCACAGTGACAGCTCCTCACAGGCCCAGCTTGGGGCATGAGTCTGGAGAGGGGTGAGGCCTAGGGCCATCTTCTGCATCTGGGCTTCTAAAAGCTCATGCCAGCCGGATGCACACACTTCTGCAGTGACTTCTGCGACTGGTCGGCTCTCAGCATGGGGAGGCCATGAAACATAGACCATAGCTCCGGCCTCCTAAGCTCCACGGTCTCGCTGTTCCTACCTAATTGGGTAGGGGCTGTTTCCAACAGTCACAGGGACAATTCCAAAGGCTAGCCCTGCAGAAGCAGTTCCTCACTTTGTTTGGGAGTTTTTTACCTACAGCCACTCTAGGAGGTAAAGAGCTAAATGAAAAATTATTTCCATCTTATAAGTGAGAGAACACTAGATCTGCATTTCACCTCTGTGAGAAATTGAAGGGTATATAAGGTTTCTACAGGTAATGAGTGGAGAATAAATAAAGACTGGGCATTTATCAGGGCACCTGTCCTTTAGCTGGGACCTGCAAAGCAAGAGAGGGCCAGGAAGACTGCTGTGAGGCAGAGCCAGGCCTTGCACGTGTGAGGCTCTGGGGTGGGTGCTCCAAGGAAAGCAAGGTAGAAACCCCAAAAAAGGTACCAGGACTAAGTAGAGGGGAAAATGGAAACTGGGGAGGGGAAGAAGGGAAAGTGGGCGGGAATGGGGAAGGGAGGGAAAGTGGGCCTGGACAGGGCAAGGGTGGAAGAAGTAAGTGGGGACAAGTGAGGGTCGGGCCATACCCACCTTGCTCATGGCCTCTGCAATGGCGTCCACCATGCCGCCCACTAGCCCCACCTCACTGGCAGCTTCATTTAGTGTTTCCATGATGTCATCTACGGCTTCCTTCATGAGCTGGGCAGCCTCGGTGATGGCGTCATGGGTGTGCTGGGCCTGGGGAGACAGACAGCAACAGGGCTCCTGTGGGGGAGGCACAGACAGTGACAGGCCACCACGGGGGGCAGAGAGTGATAGAGATCCAGAGCATGAGGGGGTGTGGGGCCTCTTTGAAAGGCACAGACCACCCCGTGCTGCCATCCCTAGCCACCTCTCCTTTCTTGGTCCCTTTATTGCTTTGAAAAATAAGGAAACACCAGACAGGCAAAGAGAAAAGTAAAAAAATATTCCTTTCGCCACCATAATATACAACACAACTGCACCATAAAAACAAACATGAGACCCTGAGATGGAGCAGAGGAGACAGGCACGTGGCCAGCAGAGTCTTGCCTTGCATATGTGAGGTTCAGGCCCCACCCAGTGCCACAAGAGCCCCAAATCAGAAATGGTAGGCAGCAGGAATGTGGGCACTTTGGGGGTCATGTGGTAATTGTACCCCTTAAAACTCAGAAACACCCACATTCTCAGAAGCCAAAGCTATTGCACAAATCTTTAGAAACAAAATCCCCAAAGAAGGAAAGATGCTGAAGAGCAACAACAAATAAAACTGCAACATCAGCATCTGTCATGTGACACTGTCCCCACATTCAGAGGGCCTGTCTCAGATCCTCCATGAATTGAATGATGGTCCTCATCAAAGAAACTTGGAGGAAGGGATGATCAGCAAGGAGCTCACAACCAGCCCCTGTCAGAAATGAGATGGGACTCAGAGCTGTGGTGATACAGAGACACCACAGGAGCTGGTGTCTGGCAAATCCATTGTTTGGCAAATCCCATCACCTCTGGGCTGTATGGGGGCTAGGGGATGGGCACAGCTGATACTCGTAGCCCCCTTTGGGAAGCCTTCGGAGACTGTGACTCTTCAGGAGTGTCAAACCCAGAGCAGGTGGTGGAAAAAAGACTTGAAGGCTGAAACCACGGGTTTGCGCCCTAAAAGTTATCCCAAGTGGAGAAAGGACCATGGTCACTGGAACAGGGAGACATGGGGTGCAGGTCTGATCCCTCTAGGAAGCAGCCACTTGGCCCTGGGATGCTTCCTGACCCTGGAAAAAAAGTCTGAAAACAAATGAGCAGGAAACACCAGGGAACTACGGGATGAGTTCAGAAGCAATATAAGGGTGGTCAGAGTCCTTAAAGGCAAACAAAATGAAAAACCAACAGTCAAAGGAAGTCTCAGTAAGACTTTCCCAGAGTTAAGGACTACAGGCAACCAAATACAAGGGATCTGAGGGGCAAGAGAAAGTAGGCCCAAATAGAAAAACTCCAAGACCCATTGTTCTCAGAATGACAAAAGCCAAAGACAGAGTACTGAAAGTAGCAAGATTAAATATAGAATTTACATGCAAAGGATTCACAGCAAATCTATCAAATGAGATGCTAAAAGCCAGAAGTGAATGGAGGGATATAGTACAAAAACAGAATGAAATGAATATATCACCAAGAGTCCTCTATCCAGCTAGAATATCATTTAGATTTGAAGGAATGACACAGCACTGTAGGGGTGGGCAACAACTTAGACAATTCATAGCCTTGAAATCAGTTTGCAGGGAACATTAAAGGAGAGTCTTTAAAAAAAAGGCAAAGCAAAACTCAGCACTTGCCACTGAGTTTATCGCTCACTCACGGAGCTTACAGCTGCCCTCTACTAGATTAGGAAAGGTTTGTTTACTCCTAGTTTGCTAAAGGATTTTTTTACGTTTTTAATAACAAATTAATATTCATTTATATTGACTGTTTTATGTCTGATCAGTTATTTTATATCCATATTATTGTAATCCTTTACATGATAATGCAGATACTTAGGCAGTATCTATAATACAATATTTTCTATCACAAAGTCAACTTCCCTTGCCTATGATAAAACACACTTTTTATCTTTAATAGATCTATTCAGATTTTCCCTTAAAAATTTAAAAAAATTTCTTAATTATCCTCACTAAAATTTAAATTTGTTGGACTTACCTATTTCATGTAAATATTAAAATGTTTTAGTACAGACTTATTCATATTGTTTTTTAATGTATATACATATAAAAAGAAAGCTATACAATAAAAATTTGTATGAAATTATCCTATAATTTTGTGGAATTTCAGTAGTTTAGTTCTGTCTATATGTGTGTATTTAAAAGAATTATCTAATTATCTAATATGTGAGATAACAAAACAAAATATAGTGGGGCTGGAGAAATAGTACAGCGGGTAGGGTGCTTGTCTTGACATGGCCAAACAAGAGTTCAATTCCTGGCACCCCACGTAACCCCGACTAGGAGTGATCCCTGAGTCCAGAGCCAGAAGAAAGCCCTGAATACCTCTAGGTATAATACCCCCTTCCCATACCCATCTACACCTTCCCTTGCCACCCCCCAACTTATACACACAAGAAAGAAACATAGTAAGGGAGCAACAGATAGTCAAAGTCATCAGAACTGGAGATTTTATCTATAGAACTGAGCTTACATGGGAGCGAGGGTGTCTGGGAGGGGCCCTCGAGACACTGGAGGGGAACGACCTCTCTGGTGATGGATGTGGTATTGGAATGATGTGTACATGAATATGTAACTGTGTTATAAATTCTGGCACATCAATAAAATTGGTTAAACATATACCCACATATATACTTACTCATTCACATACATAGTCACTCGCATAATTATACTCATACACTTTCATATGCACACATACACAGTCACATACTCATAGTCACTTATAATTACATACACATACATACACACTAACACAGTCACACTCACACATATACACACACTAATAAACGCAAAGATATCGGAAATACATTTGCTCACAGCCATATTCACACAGTATTACCGTCACAATAACATAAACTCATACACATTCACACAAACTCACAACCAAACTCACAACTAGACATTAAAATACAGCTACTCACACACACATTCACACACCCACATAAACTCAATCATGTCATGCTCATATACAGTCATGCTCAAACATCAATCGTTACACATACACTCTCACGCATATAATCACCTCATGAACATAGGTAATCACACATAGACACACACAGACACACAGAGAGACAGACGAGAGACAGACAGATATATAGACAGACAGACAGACAGACACACACACACACACCCTTGTTCTTGCTGTTCCAGTAATGAATGCCTTCCCTTCTGCTCATCCTGAGGAATTCTCTCGAAAATCTACTCTCCTTCTTTGCATATCCTCCTTTTTCAGACCCTAATTGGGTCAGTCTTCATCCATCTCCTGCAGTGACCCAGGCCTCTCCGGGTCTGCTCCCTCTGATTTCAATGCAAACCTCATATCTATACCTTAGTCTGGTCCACATCTCGAACACCTGCGTCTGAGCAGCTGGGGATCAGAAACAGACTCAAAACAGCAGGCTCTCAAAGTAGGACTGCAGCCTTGGCCCACAGAAAGGCAGGCAGGGGCTGCAGATAGTGGGCCCTGCTGTGAGCTCATTATTTTGGATCAGGGAGGGGCCCCTCATTACTGGGTTTCACTGCACAACCCAGGAGGAAAATCAGAGTCAGGCCTTGTTAGGGCATTTGTCTGAGGTTGGCTTCCAAGGGAGTGCTTCCACCACAAAGCCCAGCAGAGCAGGCTCAGACATCAAAGATGGAAGAAGACTCTGGGCTCAGCCTCCGGAGAGGGAAGAGAAAAGGGGGTAGGGTGTAGCTGCAAGCTGAACCCACAGGAAGACTTGTTTCCCAAGGACACTGCAGGAGGAAGCTGGGGATAAGAAGGGCTCAGGAGAGCAGGGGAACAAGTGAGAGAAGGCTGGGTGCGGTGCGGTGTTTGTGATCCTGATTCACCAGCACAGGCTGTGTCTGGGGAAGCTGCTCGATTTTTCCTTTCGAACATGTACATGTCTGGAACATGATCTCATTTCATCTCCATAACCTGCAGAGGCGATCGTTACTAAGCCCATCACTGAGATGATGAAACGCAGAAACCACCCCATTGGCCGGGGAGAGCTACCTCTAGAATCCAATTTTGTCAGACCACAGACCACAGTTTTGGGGATTTTTTTTTAACCATACCGAAGTCATTTATGATCATGTGCCCCCATATCTACAAGTGGTGACATATGAGATGAAACATGAGCACACACACATTTGTGCACACAGATGACCTAATGCAGCAAACCCCACCTAGCACCCAGTGACTTACTCTTCCACTAAGCAAAGCAGGTTTCCCCGGGAAGGGCCGAGAATTGCATCAAGGGTACCTGCGGTGACAGTCTGGCTGGGCAGAGACGGGCTGGGAGTGCCAGCAAAGGGACAAACACACACAGTGCTCTGTTCTTTGTCCATCACACATCCCAGTTTTCCATCCAGGGCTTCAGGACATTCAGGGAAAATGATTCCCACTGTCTCCAGCCTTTGGCCCCAGTGGAGGATGTCAGGATAAGACCCTGTGCTGACTACAAAGGCTGCCAATCAAGATTCCTGAGTGTAAGAGTAAGGGCTTCAGAACTTGCAGTCCAAGTGATTGTGTGATTTAAAAATAGAAAAAATCCACACCAGCCAGACTCTGAGTTATTCTGCTGGGAGTGAGACCCCTGGTGAGGGATAGAGACGGGGGAGGCCAGCTGCCTGAGAACACAGACACCAGGCTGGGCTGGTTGCTCAGCTTAGGTGCCCAGGGGACTGGCCCAATGTGAAGGCGACTAACACGGATGAACCACAGTCAGGAATGTTCTTGTCCCCCTACCCACTCCATCAGCATACAAACTCGTCTCCAAAAAACTCAGAGTTACTGGAAGGAAGAATGCTATTTTTAGCTTGCCCAGAATTAGGTTCTTAATAATTTCCTGCCACATGATTGAAATATTGATGATAGGGAGTGAAAGTGGAAGCCATGATTCCAGTAGCAGCCAGACGCTGTCTCAAGTCGGGTAGGTGGTATCATCTGCACAATGAAGACCCTGCTTGGTTGTTCCTGGGTGAGGCAGAACCTACTTCAACTGCCTCCACCCAGCCAAATGTCCACTCTTGCCACCACCTTCTCTGGTCCTCTCAGGGGCAGCTCCATTCCTGACTCCACATTCCCTAACCAGAGATTTCAGACCAGTTGCCCAAGGCCATGGCCTTCATATGGTACCTTTTTGCCTCAGGGAGCTTTAATGAAGATTAATAAGATGATACCATGTGGCAGGAGAGTGGCAACCAGCGCTCAGCAATGTCAACTGTCCCTCATGTTGACTCTTGATCCAGAGTCTTCTTGGCTATACTAGGAGCTCATTGTGGGGACTGGAGAGATAGCACAGGGGGTAAGGTGCTTGCCTTGTACATGGTCGACCCAAGTTCCATCCCCAGGACCACATATGGTTCCCTGGGCAGAGTGATCTCTCGGCACAGAATTGGGAGTAAGTTCTGAATTTCACTGGTTGTGGTCTCAAAACATCATGCAAAAGTTGTGAGAGCCCAACTTCCTTCTGCCCCCATCCAGGGGCATGAAACAAACTTTGGCTCCATGAATCTGTGCAATCTTGAATTCCCTCCCCTCACCAGGATGCTGCAATGCACTTGGTTCCATCCCACTTCACTCACTCATCACCCAGCTGGAAATCCACTATACACTCAGCCTACTCCCACATCTTCCCACCATCAAAGCATGGGAACTCAGCACACTAGTTGGGGGGCACAGAGGGCCCAGATCCCACCAAACATGTGTCCAGAGCATCACTCCAAGAATATTTTCTAGACATAAATACCAACCCAGCTCAGCATAGGTTAATAAGCAACAAGGACAATGGGAAAACAGGAGTACTTAGAGATGTTACAGAGGGTAACAAAAGTCCAGAAGGGTCTCCAAAGACATCAGACCATTATAATAGGGACGGCAAAGCCTTTAGGACAGCTATCATATTGATATTCAGTCATCTGAAAATGACATTTGAACAAAGAATCAATAAACTTGAAAAGAGACTGATTGGGGGGGGAATGAAGGAAGTTGTTCAAATGAAGTAAAACCACTAAGCAATAGAGTAGGAAGCAGCCTGGATAAAGCTGAAAAACAAAAGCATGCACTCCACGATACAGTGAACAATTCTAGGTCCTGGGGATGGAACTTGGGTTGACCATGTACAAGGCAAGCACCTTACCCCCTGTGCTATCTCTCCAGAACAAAGAAGAGGAACTTAAAAAAAGAATGAGAAAACATGAAGAGAATATAAGAAATATTATTAATGATACCAAGAGGAACGACTTCAGAACAATAGAAATTCCAGAAGTAAAAGAAAGAGAAAACAAAATCCAGCCTAAGAAATTATTTGTGAAAATTTACCCAACCTAAAGAGGGAGACAAGAGCACAGATCCAAGAGGTCCAAGAATGCAAAAGTAAATCCAAACAAAAAAATACCAAGATATTTTATGATCAATATGGCAAGAAGCAGACACAAAGACAGACTGCTTACAGCCACCGAGGGAAGCAAAAACCGCACACACAAGGGGGAAAGTATTAGATTTATGGTCAATTTCTTCATGAATCTCTATAAGCAAGAAAAGGATAGAATAGCATATACAAAGCATTGAATGAAAAGAACGTCCAACCAAGAATCCACTGTCCAGCAAGGTGGTATCTCAGAGTGGAAGGAGTAATAAAAACTTTCTCAGGCAAAGAACAGCTCAAGATATATTTGGTATTGCCTCTCCTTACACACAAACACACACATATTTTAAAGTATATTTTCAAAATTGATATACACTTGACAAGTAACACTGTCCAAGGTATATATTTCATTTGATACACTTATGTATTGCAATGTGACTAGTACAGTATTGTTACCTAACACTCCTACCACTTCACATACATAATTTGCCTAAATGTATAGAATGTAGTTCAGGTTCACAGCAATCTGCATAATAAATTGGTAAATATGTTCTGACTACCAGCTCCATGACTGGTCTGGGACTACTAATCAGGTCTAATACCGCTCTGAGTGGAGAAACAATGAAGGATAATGCTCACTCACTTGGTTTGCTGAAGGTTTGTAAGAGTTTCAAGGTTTTTAGTTCAGTGTATGATACTCAGTTTGAATATTCATCTCAAATAAAGAATTCATCAGACAGCACTAGGGAGTTTAGTATGGAAGAGGGAAAGCTGTTGGCAGAGGTTCTAATGAGGTTAGTGATAAAACCTGAAATGTGTCAGCTTTACTAATAAATGTTTTACATGATCAGCTAATTTACTTTTCACAGTGGCCCCATGCTTTTGGTTATTTTTTAAAAATAATTTTGTTATTTTATTTTTAGGGCCTTCCCATTTCTAGGATAACATTGGGTTTGTCCTTTCAGCCGTGCTGCAGGGAATTTAGTTTACCTTAAAGCAATGTCCTTTCTGTATGGACACAGGAAGACAGTTAATATTATGCTTTGTAACTTGGGAGTTGATTGACAACAATAATATTTACTTCTGGGCATCTGCTTTCTCAACTCAGTTGCCCTTAGTTCCTAGCACCCCAAACGCAGGGTCTCGACGAGGGACAGAATGGACCCAGGGCAAGCTGTGAGCTACCCTGGCATCGAAATGGGCTAGGCCAAAGTGCCAAAATACTCAACTATAAGTTGAGAGTATGGTCATAGACAAATGCTGTCATGATCCAAAAGTAATGATGAGACTAGGTCCCTGACAGGGTTAGGAAGACTAACCTGGCCTGAGGACTGTGGTTTGGAATATATAGTGAGATGTCCTCAGGAAGGACCAAACTTTAAGTCTGATATATCTCTTACTGTGCTCATACAGAATGACATTGCTAGAAATATTAGAAGTAAATTTACTATAACTATTAAGTGGATTACTAGCTGAGGAAAGAAGAAAGAGACACACTGTGGATGGGATGTGTCTGGATGAGATCCGCCCTTAAGTGGATCTCCTAGTAATCCAGAGTAATCTCTTTAGATGAGATTTTATCCTTGAGTTAATCTCCTAGAGGAGTGGCCTTACTTCTCTTTGTTGATTTGTTAATGTTAAACCCACCTTTATATCACCACCTTATGTGATTGCTATATAAACTAAGACTGTAAGAGCAGAGGGGTCAGAGTCAGAAGTGAGAGTGAGTGAAGCTCCAAAGAGAGATGCAGAAGGGCGCCAGAGAGAGAAGCAGAAGGGCTCTGGAGAGAGAGATCGGAAGAGAGATCCTGGAGAGAGATCGGTAGAGAGATTCGGTAGAGAGATCTGGTAGAGAGATCCAGTAGAGAGATCAGTAGAGAGATCCAGAAAAGAGGTCAGTAGAGAGATCAGTAGAGACCAGAGGAGACCAGAGTAGAGATGACAGAGACAGAGACAGAGTCAGAGATAGAGAGAACAGACAGAAGAGAGCACAGCGGCACACACAGAAGCAGAGTACAAAAGAGGAGCCATCCTGATCCAGTCCATACATAGTGGCTCCAGAATACTGAACTCAAGTGGTGAGAGAGCGAGAGAGAGAGAGAGAGAGAGAGAGAGAGAGAGAGAGAGAGAGAGAGAGAGAGAGAGAGCGAGAGCGAGAGAGAGAGAGAGAGAGAGAGAGAGAGAGAGAGAGAGAGAGAGAGAGAGAGAGAGAGAGAGAGAGAGCGCCATCTGAGAGCCTGCAAACACACATCGCCCTTCTGGTGAGTGCGTGTTTGTATTTTTCACACCCATTCAGTGAGTTTTGGGGCCACACCCCACAATACTTAGGTAAGTTGGTAGGATAGTTCAATGCTAAAGCCTAAGGATGTGGTGCCAATGTTTGGGGGACCAGGGGCACTCCTGATAGTGCTTGAGTTTGGTTTGGTGGCCACTAGATCCATAGTGGGTGGTTCTCAGAGAACTATGGTGTGTCAAGGATCAAACACAGGGCCTCACACATGCAAATAATATGCTGGACAACTTAGCCCACATCACCAGTACCTCAAAAGATATATTTTTTAAAGATATATTTGTAATCTAATCTAGCTCTAGCAAGGACACTGGAAGGCCACAGAGTAAAGGAAAGATCAAACAGAAAAAGCAGTCAAACTCTTCAAGCCTTGCACATGACTGACCCAGGTTCAATCCCAGCACCACATACGGCCCCCTAAGTCTTGCCAGGAATGATTCCTGAGCACAGAGACAGGGGTAAGCCCTCAGAACCACTGGGAGTGGCCCTCAAACTAAAACTAATCAATCAGTGAATCAATCATTCACTCAAACAAAAACACAGAGTAATGGGATGGATTAGGAAACAAAATCCAACCTCTTACTGCCTGTAAGAGATGCACTTAGATGCTCAGGATAAACACAGGTGCAGTGTGCGAGGCTAGGAAACAATCACACATGCTAATAGAAGACTAAACAACAGAGATGGTCACACTGGTGTCAGACCAAATAATATTTAATAAAATACTTAAATATAGGAGTGGATATTACGTACTAAGTTAAGGGATCAGTAGATCAAAAAGACTTAACTCTCATCAACATATATGCACATAGTGAAGGGATAACAAATTTTACAAAGCAAATGCTAATAGTCCAGAAGAGCTACAACAATGGCAGCACAATATTTGTGGGAGACTTCAATACACCACTGTCATCATTGGAAATATCGGATGAAACATCAATAAGGAGACATGAGTTCTACATGAGAAACTGGAAGAACTGGGTCTGATCATCATATTCAGGATCTTCCACTAGCCAAAAAACCAAAATGCACATTCTTCTTCAAGGTACATGGGACTATCTCCAGGGAGGTCATGGGCTGGAATACAAACTGAACATCTGCAGAATCATAAGGCTAGAAATCAACAGGTATCTTTTTAGACCACAGAGCCACAAAAGCAGAGATAAATCATAAACTGTTTAGGGAAAACATCCGACATTTGGAACTTGAACAACATTCCATTAAATAACAACTGGACCAAAGAGGAAATCAAAGAACAAATAAAAAGCTTACTTGAAGCAACAAAATGAAAACACAAACTAGAAGAACCTGTAATATACAGCAAAAGTTCACTGCTACACAGGCTCACACCAGGAAAAAGAGAAGCTCAAATCAATGACCTAAACTCACAGCTTGAGAAACTAGAAAACAACAAATGAATCCCAAAGTAAGTAGGATACAGGAAATAATTAAAATTAGAGTGTAAATCAATGATACAACAAAATAATTCAAAGGGTCAATGAAACCAGGATCTGATTCTTTAAAAGAGTAAAACAGATAGACAAACTATTAGCTACACTCATGCAGAACAAAGAAAAAAACCACCCAAATAAATAAGAAGAGAAGAAATGTGCAAAATTACAGAAAAGTACAAAGGAGGCTACAAACAACTCTATTTCATTAAGCTTGAGAATCTAAAAGAAACAGATGAATTCTTAGGATTGCACAGACTCCTAAGTTTGAACAAATAATGAACCAAGAAGAAGTAGAAAACCCAAACAAATCAATCACAAGTAAGGGAATTGAAATAGTAATTGAAAATCTCCCCAAGAACAAATACCCTTGAGTCACTAGTGAGTTCTACTAAACTTTCATGAAAGACAAAGCCCATACTTCTCAAGCTCTTCCTAAATATTAAAAAAAGAAGGAATTCTTCCAAGCAGTTATTATGAAGTTATTAATATCCTAATAACAAAACTGACAGAGATATTAATAAAAATAAAAATTATAGACCAAATCCTTGATAAAACATTGATGCAAAGATCTTCAACAAAATCTTAGAAAACTGAACCCAATAATATACCAAAAATATTTTATAACTAAGATCAAGTGGATTTCATTCATGGATTCAAGAATGTTTCAATGTACACAAATTAATGGATACGAATTGTAATTAATATTGTATGTTAACATGCCAAAAAAAAGGAGATAAAGATCACATAATTCTATCATATGAAGGTCTTTGGCAAGATCAACATCCATTCATGATAAAGAAAAAAAACTCAAAAACCAAAAGGGGAAGACAAAAGGAACATAGCTCAAGATAATAATCCCCACTTACACAAACCCACAGCTCAATGGTGAAAAGCTAAAAGCCTTTCTTCTGAGACCAGACACAAGGCAAGCATATCCATTGTCACCACTCTTAATCAACATAGTTTTGGAAATCCTCACTGCAGCAGTCAGACAAGAAAAAGAAATCAAAGAAATCCAAATTGGAAAAGAAGTTCAATTATCAGTATTTTCAAATGAAATGATAATATACTTACAACCCTGAGCTGGAGCAATAGCACAGTGGGTAGGGTGTTTGCCTTGCATGCTGCTGACCCGGGTTTGATTCCTCCGCCCCTCTCAGAGAGCCCAGCAAGCTACCGAGAGTATTTTGCTTGCATGGCAGAGCCTCGCAAGCTACCCATGGTGTATTTGATATGCCAAAAACAGTAACAACAAGTCTCACAATGGAGGGCCGGAGCGATAGCACAGCGGGTAGGGTGTTTGCCTTGCACGCAGCCGACCTGGGTTCGATCCCCGACCCGGGTTCGATCCCCCAGTGAGAATGCATATGGTCTGGAAATAACCAGTGTTGGTTGGTAAGGACGTGGTGAGAAAGCTACCCTCATTTATTGAGGGTAGGAGGTGGGAATGTTGTCTGTGGAATGCAAAATAAAAATTTCTTGAAAAAGTAAGACTAGAGTTATCATATGGCCCAGTGATACCACTTCTTGACATCTGGCCCCCAAAGAGAAAAACAATAACTTGATAGGATATACACATACTTATGTTCATTATAGCCTTTGTAGGCAAGATATTGAAACAACTCAAATGTTCAACTACAGGTAAATGACTCAAGAAGTTGTGGTATATTTATACAATAGAATATTATTCAGTTGCATGAAAAGATGAAATCATGCAATTTGCTGCTATGTGGCTGGAATTAGAGGGCATCGCTCTGTGTGAAATAAGAAGCAAAGGGATAGTCACAGACTAATCTCCCTCCCATGTGTGATATAAACACACACAGCGTGGTAGCAACAAATGGCCAAAGGCAACAGAGCTGGAGGGTTTGCCTATAGACCTGAGTTTACAGGGTGGAGTGGGGGACTGTGGAAGGGAGGGGCTGTAGGTGAGGGAAGAGGGTACTCTGGTAGTGGGTGTGGTGCTAGAATGATGCATGCATTAACAGTTTCATTAACAGTTTTGTAAACGACAGTACAAAATGTGTAAGGTAAAATGTGTGAGAAAATAAATAAGACACACAAAAAAAGTTCTAAAAATACATGTGAAATATAGATTCTATAGAGTTGGACATTGAACCTGACAGTCTGTCCCCGGGCGAGTCTGCTAGGAAGGGACCCTTCAGATGACATGTGAATTCTGGCCTCCCCTGCAGCTCAGAACTCTGGGATCCCACTGACAACATCACTCCCACAAATATCGCCATAGAGAAAATGCCAGACTGCTTCATCTTGGCCATTTGAAGGGGCTGAGTGACACATTAGAATCTAGAAATGTGAAATACCCCATTTGCAAGTGGTGGGAACTTTCCTGTGATTAATGCTGTGTCCAGGGCAGTGCCAGAGACCATGTGTAACCCTGCACCACATCTTGCTCTGGGCCTGGGAACCAAGACTGGAAACAACTCTCCCTGCAGACCAACAGGGAGATTTTGCAGGGATTAAGCCGTCAGGGAGTGAGGCTTATCCTTGGTATAACCACACTTGGTATAACTTCCTGAAGGACGGCTGCATGCCGAGGCCCGTGCATTCTGCCACAGACTGGATGATTTATGACTCAGCCTTCCTAAGCTCTGCTTCCCACTTTCCTCTTAAAGACCCAAGGCAGCCTGTAGAGACACGGTTTCCAGCTCTGAGTGGGGCCAGTGTTCCACACTGATAACCAGAGAGACGGCCTTCCTGGAAGCCCTCCAGGAGCTCCCAGGACCTGCACTGTACCTTGGGGTTTCCTCCCCCTTCCTTGGCTGCATACAACATCTGCAGGGCCGACTCTGCCAGCGTCTTGGTCTGGTCCAGCACTGTCATCTGTTGCTGGTGGTCCAAGATCTTGGAGGCCACACCCACAGAGGCTAAAATCAAGGGCTCGAAGTAGCTCACCAGCTGGGTCACCTTGGAAGAGACAAAAGTCACCGAGTATCAGACATGTGTATGCATCTCCTCCAGAGCCCTACTGAGGGGGAGCAGGCTGGCAGGGATGTGGACTCGCAGGGAGAAGCAGAGGAGCCTGCTTCACTTGTACTCTGTTCCAGTAACTCCTTCCACCTATAGCGGACCACAGTCCATATGATCCCCAAACATGACGGCCAGGAAGGTATTTTGAAAGAGATCACACTCAGAGTGGATAAGCAGCAGGGCAGCTGAGGTGACGCCCACAGCTGGGCAAAGCAGAGTGGACAGGCAGCTTCTCAGGGCTCCAGTGGGAGTTAGCATTGCCACCTAGAGCTGAGATGAACTTCCTGTGCACAGCAGCCATGGGAGTGAGTGTTTCTCACCTCTCCCACGAGGGGCCTGAATAAGAGGGAGCGAGGTCAACACCGTCAGATGCCTCATTGGCCCCTGATGCTTTCTGGACTGAGTTACTTTTTTTTTTTTTTTTTTTTTTTTGCCTTTTTGGGTCACACCTAGCAATGCTCAGGGGTTACTCCTGGCTCTGCACTCAGGAATTCCTCCTGGCAGTGCTTGGGGAACCATATGAGATGCTAGGGATTGAACTCGGGTTGGCTGTGTGCAAGGCAAGCGCCCTGCCCGCTGTGCTCCCTGAAGTCACTCTTGAGAACACCAGGTGCAAGAAAGACTCTCTGATGTGTTTTTGTGTCTTGGGGAGTGGGTCATATGTCCCCAGGGGAGAGGGTCCCTGTGAGGGATGGCTGACAGGCCTCTCCTGGCTGACAGGCCTGAGCCCAAGGTCAGAGTGACTCCTGCTGCTCTGCTAATCTACTTTGCCTGGTTCAGGCACTCTGCCCCTGCCTCTCTCATCTTTGAAACTTATTGTTTCTTTTTCTGAACAGCATAAACACTGCCCATTCCTTTCACTCCTCTGAATTTCATGTTTTGGTGTCCATTGTTTGCATAAAATAAAATTTGTTTTTCTCCTGTTAATTATTTTGGTGGGAGACTGGCTATACTTGGAAGTGCTCAGGGCTCACTCCTGGCTCTGCGCTCAGGGCTCACTCCTGAAGGTGCAGGGGATCATAAGGGTGCCTGGCATGGAACTGGGGTTAGTCAGTCACATGCAAGGTAAGTGCTTCCCCACTGTTCCATCTCCCTGCACGTCCTATTCTTATAATAAAGAACCTGAACTGTGAAATGAAATTTGCGACTCTTGAGAATTCAGAAAGAGAAACTACAGTCATTTTCTACCTCAAAGACTCTCTTTTTAGAACCAGCAGGATGCTTAGTAGGCCCTGGAGCTGTTCTATAATTTTAAAAGTCTATTGATTTTCTATTGCTGGAGCAATAGCACAGCAGGTAAGGTGTTTGCCTTGCACATGGCTGACTGGGGTTTGATTCCTCCGTCCCTCTTGGAGAGACCGGCAAACTACCAAGAGTATCCCTCCTGCACGCAGAGCCTGGCAAGCTCCCCATGGCATATTCAATATGCCAAACACAGTAACAAGTCTCACAATGGAGACCTTACTGGTGCCCGCTTGAGCAAATCAATGAACTATGGGATGACAGTGCTACAGTGCTACACTACTTTTCTAGCTTCGATGCCACAGAGACCATTTTGGTCCCTGAACTCCTTGCTATGCACATGGATGCTGGTGGCACCACTGATAAATGGGAAGTAACCTCAAAGGTTATTAAAAATCCAATTTCTGGTCTCTTTCTGCTGAGGCACAGGTTCCCTAACTAAACTGACTGTCCTCGAACGCTTTGCAGAATGAAGCTCAAAGGGGCTTAAGGTCCTTCAGCCCTCTTGACACTGAAGGCTGAACTTTCTGTGATTAGGCTACTCCACTGGCGTCACAAAAGAGGGCTCTGGTCTCCTAGAATAAAGTGGATGAATTTGATGTGAAGCCCAACTCCTATGAGAATCCACAGAATGACATCTCTATACACATGCCTGAACAAGGCAGCCAGCTGAGAGCCAGGACAGCAACAGTGTCATGTGGAGATTGCTCCCTCAGCAAAGGCAATGGACGAATGACTTGTGGGCTGGAGAATCTGACCAGAGGGTGAAGCATGTCCCTGCTGCTTGCGTTTCAATTCATAATTAAAACTTGATTTTGAAGCCATAGTTTTTGGGGAAGATGCCAGAAGGAGCACTGGAATCTCCTGTCTGCAGCTGAAGCTAGCATCACACCAGGCATGATTCCTGGCACTACAGGTCTTTGGGAATCACAATAAAATCAACACCCCATCGCAGACGCCCACTGCACACTCCCAGCAGGACACCTGTGTGCACAGTACCTTATGCCCCAGCTGAGCTGCTTCTCCCCGAGCTGCCGTGGCAATGGGGTCGATGAGGTGCCCGATTTCCTGCACCACTGAGGTCAGCTGCTCCTGTAGGGCCTGAGGAAGACAGTGCCGTCAAGTTCCCCCTCCAGCTGTCCACACAGCTGCTTTTCCCCTCTCAACTGCCCATACAGCTGCACCCTCACAGCTGCCCATGCGGCTGCACCCCACAGCTGTCTATGAGCTGCACCCCACAGCTGTCCATGCAGCTGCTTCCCCCTAACATCGCCATGGCTGCTTATGCAGTTGCACCCTATATCAGAGTATGAGATACACCCCCACAGCTGTCCATGCACCCTCACAGCAGTCCACGAAGCTGTACCCCTTTCCATGATCCTAATCTTCCCCCAGTTTCAACTCTCCACACCAGGAGTGCATGTGTTCTTGTACTAAACCACCATTTTCTGTGTAGCATTTGATCAGAGACCCCTATCCTTTCCAGAAACCTCCAAAGTTGGGGGTTTATGTTATGAAATGGTAACCTAAAAATGTTTTTGCCCCAAACTTCTAAAACCTGAGACACTTCCGGAGGCTTCTGAGCCAGCCGCAAAGCTCCACTTACCTCCACTGAGATATCATCCCTCGTGGCCAAGCTCTGGCTGACAGCAGCCAGTGAGGCCTGCTCAATGTCCCTGATGCAGCGGTTGATGCCGTCAATGGAGTAGTCGCATTCCCTCTGTCCAGGGGCCTTGTCCCTGGAAAGCACAGGGCAAGTCAGAGGCAGGCTCCATGGGAATCCCACCACTGGCTCCACCTACCTCTTAGCCAGCCCTGCCTTATTTAAGAAGTGAATCTCTGGCCCCTTGCTTGGCAATGCCTGTAAGTGGCATAGTCTTTGCGATTCTTAAATTAATGTATGTGCCAACCTATTGATTTCTAGTGCAGGCTCTCACAGAGTCAAGAATAGGTGACCTCTCCCATCTCCCTGTGCCCTCCCAGAGGCTAGAGGTCATGCCCACAAACTGCCTCTGGCACCGTATAATAAGCTTATGATCATATGACTCACAAATAAATCTCAAAGAGAAAGAGAGCAACACACCACGGAGATGTCTCCGCACCCCAAAGTCACAACCCAGTTAAACATTTAACTCTAGCTTTATCATCCTACTAAAAATGTTAGAATTCCTAGAGCGTGTGGCTGCATTTGTGGCCATGTGACATCTTATATTCTGCCCCACTGATGTACCAAGACTAGCCTACCACACTTGATGGGTTGTAATATAGAAGGCAACCTATTTACACACACACACACACACACACACACACACACACATACACACACTGGTGATAATAATCTGCCATATCAGTGCTGCGTAAGTTATGGCAGGCACATTCTACCTCTTGCCTTATGCCGATTCTAGCCTCCAGCACTCTATGGAGAAGCAGCTTACCTGATGGATGTGATGAGACTCTTAATAGAGTCAGACACAGTGTGGGAATGTCCTGCCAGCACTGACCAGGTGGGTGGGTCTTTGGGGTTGATGGCAAGGGAGCAAGCTGTGCGGATGAGGTATGAGGAACTCTCCAGCATGGTCTTGGCTGAGATCAGGATTGGTTCTTGTGCCTGGGAGCCCTGAAATGAAGAGCAGAGGGATAAGGACATGGCACAGAGACAGAGAGAAGGAACTGGAAGGACTGATTTGTGCCAGGTCCCTGCCTTTGCCCTTTGGAAGGAAACACAGAGGATCAGGGAGGTTCCCGCTGCATGTTGAAGGTGGGGCCTTAGCTTCAAGTTCATTCTTCAAATATCATTTTTGAATGTAATATTTACCAGGAGTCCCCGAACTTATGCATAGCTGTTTGTTGTCAACATATAAAATTAAAGTGTCAGGTCCAAAGAGTTGTGTAGACATTGAAGTTCATCATCTCTGCCCAGATACGATCACTCACAAGTTGCAGTACCGCTTGCTCAGGGCCACACAAAACAGTCATGGGTCCCAGGGCTGCCTTCTCTGCAAAAATCCTACCTCAGAGCTGATCTGGGCAGGAATGCTGACAAATTCGGGGTTGGAGGCAAATGCTGTCAGGTTGTCCACTGCATCAATCAAGGGAGCTGTGGCCAGACGACACTTGTTGCGGTTGTCTTCAGAGAAATCCCCATCCAGGGCCTGAGGGGAGATGGCACAGAGCATTCAGTTCACTGAGGGGCACCAGTGATGTCTGGGCCCAAGAATTCGCCTCCCAAACTCATGTCTCTGCCTGAGAAGAGAGTAGCACCTTTTGAGTATATAAACAGCAAATAAAACCTGGATTCAAGCAATAGCTGTCAGAAGGCGGAGGGTCCCGGGGACTAACAGGAAGCAGAAAAGACAAACAAGTGGTCCCAGAAAAGCAACCCCCATCCTGGCGTCTCACCCAGAGTCCTGTGGCTGCTCCCAGCAGCTCACACACTCCACCCTGCACCCATCACATCCAGCTTCACTCTGCATAGTCTCATGCCTTCCACACTGCGAACATCATCCAGCAACACCATGGTCTCTCCTCTCCACCTGTGTGGCCCCAATGACTGCTGCAAGTGGGACTTGAATCTCAATCATTTTTATTTGCTTTTGGACTACACCTGCTCAGGAATTATTCCTGGAGGAGCTTGGGGGACCATATGGGATGTAGGGAGATCAAACCCAGGTTGGCTGCGTGCAGAGAAGCTCTCTACCTACTGTACTATTTCTCTAGCTAAACAAACAAACAAAACTTCACTTTTTTAAAAAAATAAAGAATTAATCTTTTATTTCTGTTTTACAAGTGAATCTGGCTTATTTTTGTTGCTTTTTGGTGATTAGTCAGGATCAAATCCCATGTCTTTATTCGTCCTCAGACTCTTCCTTAGTTGGGGTTGAGTAGCAGCAGCAGGAACAGCAGTGGTGGCTGCAGTCAAAGGGGCAGTAGTCCCAAAGGCAAATGGATCAATCAAAAAGACCTTGACCTGCTGTACCCATTGATGATTGAATGAGACAAGGAGGCAACAGTCTGTTGATCGGTAGACAGACACTAGCAACGCTCTGGACTCCTTCCAGGAAGTGAGAGTGAGAGTCTGCTCTGAGATATCCAGAATTTCAGGGTTGTGGACACTGCCACTGTAGAACCTGCTGGATGATCAGCCCAAAGGAGAAGGGGGAGATGCTGAGCATTGAGCATGTCAGCAGCGGGGCTTTGCTGGTGCCCACCTTGTCTCTGATCTTGGTCAGCTGCACATCACTCAGGATTTTAAAGGTGTCCCTGGAGATTTTAGTGGTGTTGCCTAAAGCCTGGAAGAAGAAGGTTTTCTTCTGTATTTTGGGCTGGTACAGTGACCTCACAGGGACAATGGCACTTTGCTGGCCAGCAGCATGTCTCTGATCTCATTAAGGCTCTCCTTGGTGAACACAAAGCCCATGTTTCCCTGGGTAAGCGGCAGCAATTTCCCTAGTGCGAGGCTGTTCTCCGGGTGCCCGAAGACAGCCTTGCACATCCTGGTGTCCACCATCTTGAAATGAGCAGAAGAGAATCCAGTAGGAAAGAATGGGCCAGAAGAGCACCCGGCAATGTGCACTCATCTCACAAACAAAACATCTAGTTACGGGGGTCAGAAAGGAGTACCGCTAGTGTGTTCCCTTTGGGCTAAGGATTAAAGAGGCGAGAGGGTAGAGGGGTGGCACGTAGGACTAAGAGCAGTGGCAGGAAGCAGAGGGGCTGTGTGAGCTGAGCCCCTGTGTTTCTGGAAGTGGTTGTAGCTACCTAAGTGTGCTCAGCTTGGGAAACTCACTGTGATCTTCACAGACAAAATTTATTCATTTCATTTTGGTCAATATTTCTTATGCTTCATGAGTTATTGAGACCAGAGCAAGAACACAATAGCATTGGCTAATCAGTGATGAGGCTCCTCAATGGCCTGGGTGGTGAGAGTCTGGGAAGGTGCTCTGTGCGCCATGTCAGGCTGCCTCACAAAGAACTAATATTTAGATTCAAGGATATCCAAGCCATGGCTCCATACCTCTGAGAGAGCAAGACTTTTAGAAGCAATGACAGTACTGGTGGCCAGCAGACAGCTGTATTTGGGAAGGTAGGTACATTTGCAGAAGAATGTGAATTGCCCTGTTCAATGGCAAAACTTTTTACAAAACGATTTTTATTGAGGTCCCAGGATTGACAGTCTGTTAATCATAATATTTATGTATATATCATTCCAACAGTAGAAGTCTGCTCAGCCAGCCACTTGTGAGCCCACTGTAAGAACTTCTTAAATCAATGAGTGAAGAAACAGCAAGAGGCAGCAGCACATCAGACTCAGTGGGTCTGCATACAGGTATGGCTCTGTCTTCTCAGCAAGGAAAGAGGGCGGGCATGGTGGGTTTAAAGACTTTCTGGAGAATAGTCACATTCCATCTTTCCTGGGAGATTGGGGAAGTGACTCCACATCCATGGTGCTAACCAGCTGCAAACCAGCTTGCCTTTGCTCGCTCAGTGCATTGCTCCCACCAGATCCAGGCTTGCCCACATCACTGGGGATCTTATGCCAACCTTTCTGTGTCTTCCACCCTTCCAGGTGGGAACACCATGGGCCTATTGCCCCTGTCACATCCATACCTCAGCACTGACTGCTGTGTGTGTACTCAGCTAATGCTGGTGTGGCACCTGTCAACTGTTCTTGGGCTGGTCATGGTGATGGTGGTGGATGGACTCCACACTTTCATCTTGGATTGGGAACATCATCGATTGCTGGAGGCAGTGTGGGACATCAGTAAGAGGCAGGGCATGTGCCAGGGTGCTCTGCACAGCAGAATCAGCAAAGCAGCATGCAGAAGGAGTGGAACTTGGGTCATGGCTCCATTGTTGGCTGCCTGCACAATTTCCAATGGGTTGATCTAATATGAACTCATGGAAAGATGCTGATATGTGCCCCAATCTGCTCCTTCCTTCCCTTTCTATTAATCCACAGTCTTCCCTTCCCCTTTCCTACCTTCTACAATCTTCCTGAGCTATTGGGATGCCATGCATCTGACCAAGCCACCAATCCTTGTGGAGCCAAATCATAAGATAATAAGCCACACTAGGGCCCAAGGAATGCTTCCTGATTGTGCATATTCATAAACTACATCCCTTGGATAAATAAAGGGAAAAATTTGTTTTTGTTTTTGTTTTTTTGAACACAGGCTCTAAAATCAGATCAGGCCACCCATCCTTTGTTCATTTATGTCCTTTACCTTAAAGCCTGTGGGATAAGATGTCAAGTTACACCAGCCCTCAGGTAGGGGGCATGCAGGGGTTGTGCAAATGCACTTGTGTTTTTTTGAGACAGTGGAGCATGGCCCTGTGTCTAGCAGTAAAACTGAAGCTGTATGAGAAGGTCCAGGTTCTTTTTGTCATCTTGTAAAGGAAAAGCTATTGTCTCCCATAAAAGCTGTCTGGTAGGAATAAAGATGCTTTGTACACACACTGGGTCATTTCTGAATGCTGCCTCCACTTGAGGACCCCTGAGTCACTCAAGAATGCTGACCCCACTTAGCTGTTTTCAAGGAACATTGTTCTGATCCTCAAACAGGTCGGCTTGCCACCAGATCCTTCCCTTCCCCTGAGAGCCCCAGCCTCGGTCACTTTCCTGTTTTCTCCAGGCAAGTAGGCTGGCTTTGTGGAGAGCAAGGGCAAAGAGACACATGGTGGTGAATCATTAGGAGAATGGACAGCAGTTGTGGGGGTCCTGGACTTGTCCAGCAACAATGTGGGTCATCTTGAATCACTGAGAACACTCCCTCCAGCCCCTCATCCTTGTCTCTTGGGGGACACAGTGCTGGTCACTGGGCTCTCTGGAACTTGCCAACTCTGCTCTCCTCTCCAGGCCTGACTGTGTGCTGCACAGTCAGCCACCCACGGGGTCTTGCTCAGGGCAGACTGTGGGCACTTCCCTTCCCTGCAGCACTGCAGTCTTTACTGTGATTCCCCCACACAAATACCATGCCCTAACCCAGCATGTATAGTGAATGAGGAATACTCTCCTCTTAAAAGCTGATTCTCCATCCCAGAACATATCCCCAAACACAAGTACATTCATTCAAAAGGATATATGCACACCTATGTTCATTGCTTGCTTATTATAATAGCCAAGATATGGAATTAACCCAAATGCCCAATAACAATAGAATACTATGCAGCTCTAAGAGAGAACAAAATCTTCAATTTTCCATGACATGAATCAAAGGGTATCATGCAGAGTGAAGTCAGCCAGAAATAAAGGGATAGACACAGAATGTGGGATTGAAAGAAAGATACACAGAAAGGTAGGAGCAAAGGGCAAAAGGCAACACAATGAGAGAACTGATCCACACAACTGAGTCATGGGATAGAGGGGGGTTGAAATAGAGGAACTTTGGGGCCTTTGGGGGGAGGGAGGTGGGTATACTGGTGAGAGGTGTGGTGTTGGAATTATGTATGCAGGAAACAATCATCAGCAATATTGAGCATCATAGAACTTCAAGCAATAAATAAATCTTTCACATGAATTTTGGAACTGAGCAGCTCCCTGCAGAGATGCTCTGAACTTTGTGATAGACCACTTTTGCTGGGCCACTCCAGAAAGGAGCAGGTGCCATCCCTCGTCTGCCCCCTCGGAATCCAGTGGCCACCATCTTCTAGGACTCAATGAAAGGCACAGGTACACAGTAATAGTGGCAGCAAATACCAGGCATCACAGGACAGGGGAGGAGCCGGCCCTTCTCCCCCACATGGGACTCCTAGATGATGCCCACAGACTGTCACTGGCTACTTAAGCCCCTGCACAGCCATGATCCACAGAAGCATACACGAATCTCAGAACTGAGCAGCTCACTGCAGAGATCTCTCCAGACCCTAATGATTAAAATTTTAGTATTCCTAGAGCATGCGGCTGCTTTTGCGGTTGCATGACATTATATTCTATCCATAACAAGCAATACAAAACAAATAGTCTAGCACTGCCTTTTTGGCAGCTTTGAGTGGTGGTGGGACTGGTGTCAAAATATCGAATGTAACCAAAGTAGAGAGCGAGGATGGGGAAAATTGTCTGCCACACAGGCAGGGAAAGGGGTGAAATGGGTGGGGGGGAATACTGGGAATTTTGGTGGTGGAAAATGTGCACTGGTGAAGGGATGGGTGTTTGATGATTGTATGGCCAAAGCTCAAACATGAAAGCTTTGCAACTGTATCTCACGGTGAATCAATAAAAAGTGGAGAAAAAAAAATTTTTTTAAAGAGCTCTGATAAAGATAAAATAAAATAAAATAAAATCTTTTTACAAAATAAACAATGGAGGTTAAGGAACCTGTCCTGTGTGCTCTGAGCACCTCAAAACAAAAACACTGGCCGGTAAGAGGATCATGAGGATGTGGTATACACAATGTAATACTACATAACTGTAGGGAATGATGAAATAATGCAATTCACCACAACATGGATGGAACTGGAAGTCATCATGTTAAATTGCATCAGCCAGATGACATCAGCCAGAAGAATAAGGTTAAACACAGGCTAATATCACGCATATATTATATTTAGAATAACTGGATGAAGGTATGCAATGTCTTAAAGGAAGGATGCCCAAATCAACCTTGGACCCAGAGTAAAGGGAAGAGAAGGAAAGAAAATGTGAAGGGGTGGAAGGTAGACAGATGTGAGGCAATGAGGGCCAGGCTGGGGAAGTCAGGTACATAGGTGGCTAAAGAAAATCAGAGCCAAATATCCAAACCACAGAGTCAGCAACACTGAAATCAAGAGATCCAAACTTTAACATCCAACCTTAGAGGTTGTCAAAGAGGGTACACTGGATGGGGTGGGAGCCTGGGAACACTGGTGGAGGGAAATTGACATGGGTGGTGGGATCGGTGCTGCAATACTGTGTGTCTAAATATCAACTCTGCATAACTTTATAATGGTGCTTTATATGGTGCTTTAATTAAAAAAATGTTAAAAAAAAAACCCAAACAACAAAACTACTGATGCTCCATTCTAACCTTCCAAACAGCTGCAGACAGAAGAACATAAGAAAGATGAAAAAACTTTTTGGTTTTCAGGTGAAAATTAATTCCCCATAGTTTCCCACTCTTTTCTGCCTCCACCTTCTTTTGCTTTGCCACATCTGCCACAATGCTGGAGCCATCCAGGATAAACCAACTGGGGCACACTTGAAGGAAACATGGGGCTTGTGCTTCCCTAGTGCAGAGCCAAGAGATGTCCCATAGACGTCCCCTTCCTACTAGATCACTGTCCCAAAACTTCTCATGGGCAGACTGGGAAACCCCACCTGGAAAAGCAGGAAAGACCAGGGCTGGACGATGAGGTCTCCTTCCCAAGCAAGGGACCCTGCCTGACCGCAGACCCCAAGGCCGACCTGGAAGGTAGGCCTCCAGCAGCTCAGTATAGAGCAAACATCCATGCCTGCACCCACCTTGATGGTCTTCACCAGGTTGGCAGTGCTGTTGGCCACTTCCTTGGCAGACTGGACAAAATGCCTCTTGGCTACTGGGTTGGCTGTCTTGGAGGAGGCAATGCGGCAGGCGTTGCACAAGGCCGAGGTGTGCTTGGCCACAATGGTAGCAGCGGACAGTACCTGGAAAGGAGGCAGCTGGATGCAGGCATCCATTATTCTCTGGACCCCTCTTCATTCAAATCTCCCAGAGTCAGAATGATTAGAATTTGAGTGTCTAGGGCAGGCTCCCCTCATGCCCAAGGCCCATGTGAGGAGAGGAGGGAGCAGGAGATGATAACCCAGAGAGAATTTAAGAAGAGAGACAGGAGAGGAACATCTGGGTGGTAAGGGAGAGGCAGCCATGGACCTGGCATCCTACTGGGAGGGACTTGGTCCAGGCTCTAGCAATACTGCTGGACAGAATTCCAGTGTTCCCAGTATAACCTGAGGTGTCTCAAAACACTTTTAACATAGGGTATGGTGAGAAATTACTTCAGTAATTTCTTAGGTCTCTATACCCACCGTCTCTCTGTAGCACGTGACCCAGTGGAAACCATCTCTGAGACAGTGTGATCAAATCTCCTCATTCCAGGCACTGAAGCCCAGCATGGACTCCACATTCCCAGGCCAGGGCAGTTTGGAACAACATTTTATGCACTGTGTGTCTGAAGTGTCACAGGTTTGGCCTCCTCTCCAGTTCTAAGTGTCTTTGAGGCTCCTTGCTGAGTGCTGGGTTCCAGCTCTGAGCTGCTTCCTCTGCAAACTGGGCCACCAGACCCTCCCTCCAAGTATACCTCATGCCTCACTCTGTTCTCCTGCATTGTGCTCAGCTGTGCTGATCTGCCTTGCCAGCTCGCTAAGAGTCGGGGCATTGAGGAGAGCATTTACTCCTGATGACCTTTATTGACCTTTAGTACTGGGCATAGCAGAGCCCTGCAGGCATCTCCCAAAACTGAACAGATCTCGCAAAACTCTTGATAAGCATCACTGTGATAACCAAGATCTGTAAAGAACCTGAGTGTCCCAGCACAGGTGATGGATAAAGAAACTGGTACACACACACGCAGTGGAATATGACTTGGGTATAAGTAAAGATGAAATCACACCATTTGCTACTATTTGGAAAGATCTGGAGAGTATCCTGCTAAGTGAAGTCAATCAGAGGAGGAACAGCCACAGAAAAATCTCACACATGTGGGATATAAAGCAGCACAGAAAGGAAACAACAAATGGCCAAAGGCACCAGAACCTGAGATCTGGTCTCCAGAACTGATCTCCAAAGGTTGGCCAAGGGTGGGGTAGCCATGGCGTAGTGGGGCCCTGAGATAATGGTGGAGGGAGGTGGGGACACTTGAGTAGTCAGGTTGGAATGCTATATGTACAAAACCCAATCATGAACAGAATTATCAATCATGGTGCTTCAAATTTAAATAAAAAACAGCTAAGCTCCTTCCCAACCATTGTTGACTTCCCTCCTTCCAGCAGCTCGTTTCATAGCCTTCCTGCATTCCCATATTTGCTGTCTCCCAAGCCTAGTCAGCGCCTGCAGAGTTGCTCTGAGCTGGTTTTGAGAACAGTATTTGGACCATCTCTCTGGCTCTCCCACTGACAGTCTAGAACAGGCATTTCTTTACCCACACTCACCTGGGAGGGGCTGCTTCCTGGGTCCACCAGGCTCTGGCATGCCATTTGGATAGCCTGGTTGGCCCTGGCAAACTGGATGGGGTCCACAAGGCCCTGGTGGCCTGCCTGGCTGTTTGGATCTGAGATGCCAACCAAGTAGGCAGCC
The DNA here is from genome assembly GCF_027595985.1 of Sorex araneus. Classification (NCBI taxonomy): domain Eukaryota; kingdom Metazoa; phylum Chordata; class Mammalia; order Eulipotyphla; family Soricidae; genus Sorex; species Sorex araneus. Next base: position 230,574,482 of record NC_073303.1, read on the forward strand.
TGAAAAGGAAACAGAATCCACAGTCCATGGTCCAGGTTCTGAGACAAGCTCAGGTAAGGAGCTATGTCGTGCTCAGCAACTCTTCCTAACAATGCAACTCGCGATAATCTCATGCTTCTTGCTAGCAAAGGTGTAGGTATGAACGGGCTGATGCCAACAGTGGGTGGGCATCTACCGGCATGAGTCTGTTGCAGGATTCTAGGATCAAAGCCTGCTTGTTCCTAAGAAAGCCTTAAAAAGCTCTTCTGGAGGATATAAACAGGGTGGGCACACCCTGTTTGCTCTGGCAACTCTCTGGCACCCACAAGGATCCTTAGCCTCAACAGAAAGCTGCCTTTTAGCAGGCATGGGTCAGGGAAGGATTAATGTTTGTGCAGACTGATAACATTATGGTAACGTTATGGTGCTGGTTCCCAGGCTGGCACCCTGCCCTGCCTGCATGTTCTCGTCTCCCAATAATGCATCCTTATTGCTCATGTCAATATTTCCAACAATAAGGAAAAGTAATGGGCCTCATGGCACAGGGCAATGTGTAGTGTTTCCTCTAAGAGAACAAGAAAGTAGAAGTGAAGTATCTCTCTTTCAAAACCTGAATGTACTGTGGACTGCAATTATGCCAAGAACAGCTAAGCTGTTCTAAATGATTATAATCTAAGCTGTTCTAAATGATTATAAATGATTATAATCTAAATGATTATAAATCATTTCACTATTTCACTCTGTGAGTGAAACTATAGCCAAGCACGACTCTGCAAGTGAATTGACTCTTTTCTCTCATGGCTTGGGGGACCCTGACTGTGAAGCTCAATGAGGATGTAGTCCTGTATTGCCCATTTCTCCCTGTATAGCTCCCCTGGAAACAAGCCAAGCCCCAAAGGGCTGCCTCTAGACGAGTGCAAACGCAGTGTCTCAGCGTTTAAGGCTCTGCTCCCGGGAAGGCTGCACAGTCAGGACCACCCGCTCTCTTGATCTCTGCACAGCTGCAGGACCTGGACCTGTGCTCCCTATTAGGGCGCTTCAGTGTGCCCCCGCGTGTCCTCGAACACCCAGGACTCAGGCTCAGGACTCAGGTGGGGGCTCACCTCTCCTGGCCTGGGCTGGCTTACCTGAGCTGCGGCCTCTGTCAGCCCGCAAAGTGCTTTGGACGCTGCCCCGACACATTCTCCGAAAGCGGGGAGGTCCCCAGTCTTGGCATTCTGTGAGATTCCTGCCATGGACTCGCCCAGGACCTGCAAAACAAAGGCTAGGCAATGTCCCTGACCACATTTCTGCACCCTGGGCCCAATCGTATCACCTTCCCACCCCCTTCTTCCCCCCCTCTCCCATCCCCTAGTATCTCATCAACTTGGGTCACTAGAGTGATATCACTCACCATCCCCTTGATTTGCATTAAGAAAAGCTTCAAGGGGTGAAAGCTATTAGTACAGTGGGTAGGGCACTTGTCTTGCACACAGCTGACCCAGGTTCACCTCAGCACCCCATATGGTCCCCTAGCCCTAGTCTCTCTGAGCTCAGAGCTAGGAGTAAGCCCTGAGCACCACCGGATGTGGTCCAAATCTCACCCCATTTTAAAGTGTAGGAGGGGCAGAAAGTTTCCCCCAATTGTTGATAAGGTGCAACTAGTCCCAAGGTGGCCCTGGTAGGGATATCCAGGCTACTCTGGAAACAGTGTCCTAAACTGCAGAGCACCTGTGTCCAGAACAGAGCAATCAGGCACCCCCACTGAGCTGTGGTAAGCTCACACACAGAGAGCAGAGGACACCCACTCCTGATGCTATTCATCTACTGTGGACAGACATTTCACATGTCTTTGTGGAGACGTGTGTGGATAGGAACCTGGACTGCATGCCACCTTCCAAAGGTGCGTTCTCCTATTTCCCTTCCCTGCTATCTTCTTCACGCAGGGGCTGTGGGGAGCATCTGGCAGGGACCTCAATGTTCAGCCAAGCCCCAAAGATCCATACCCCTGAGTAGAGTCATGGCATCTGCCTGCATCAGGGCTCTGTCTATGGGCCTCCTTGGGCCAGGAGAACAGATCCCCTTCGAAGGGCACTGGAAGTAGGTTGCCAGTGTCCATGTTGCCCCACTGGAGAGACTATGGCATTGCCGAGTCGAGAACCCAACACAGCGCACATTTGTCAATCATTCAATTTAGATGGGGAAGCGAAGTACCTCCCCTGCAATTGCTGAGAGGGATGAAAATAATCCAGTTTGCACAGGACTCGCCAAGCAAAGAAGTAAACTTTTTTTTTTTAATGTATAATATTCCCCCTCTCACTTAACTCTGCTGCCCCTCTTCCAGAAGGAATAGTCCCTCAGGTTCAGTGACAGCGACAGGCATGCAATCTCATCTTCACCTGCCCACAAGGCCATGCAGGAGGATGCTCGGGAAAATCTAGTCTTCCTCCTCCCCATGCTGCTGCAGTGTTTTCCTGGAGCAAACACACACACCGTGCCACCTCCATTCCTGAGTGGAGCCAGAGTGTGGCCATCCAACTTCTATCCTTTAGGAATGCTCAGGGTTTACTCCAGGCTCTGTGTTCCGGGGCCACTCTGGAGGTGCTCTGGGGACCCTATGGGGTACCAGGACTGAACCTGGGTAGAAAGTATGCAAGGCAAGTTCTATAACCCCTGTACTATCACTCCAGCATTACAGCCTTTAAATAAATAAATAAGAGTGTGTGTTTGGGGGTGGGGGGGTTGGGGGGGATGTATCACTCCACTAAGGAGTCTTTTTAGATTCCTCCTCTCCCAAGCTGCCTGTCCTTCAAGTTAAACATGAGAAAGCAAGAGCATAAGATTAAGATATTTCTTAGGGGAAACACAGATAATTGCATTATCTTAGACTTTCACACTCTTCCACCACCAAAACCCCATCCATATTCACTTCTCTGGAGAATACACACCACAGGTGGGTGATGGCAGAAAGACCACCCATAGTGTTCTAGGAGCCACAGCGATGAAGGGCTTAGCACAGCAGTTCAGCCCAGGTGAAGGGGGGTGTGGTTTAATTCACAGTGAGACCCAGTGGTGAGAGGGCAAAAAAGTCATTCTCCATGTATGGTTCCTGGACTGCAGAGCTGGTCCTGGGAACTTGCCAGGAATGTAGGACCTGAACCCCAGAGCAGACATCCTGGAGCCGAAACTCAGTGGTGGGCCCAGGCGTGGTGAATGCAGCCTGTCTCCTCTGTGGCCCTAACCGGAAGCAACGTCAATTCTGACTGGGGCCCAGGGAGTATACCTTAGAGTTCTCCATCACACTCTCGATGCAGTCGAAGTAGGAGAGATCACTCACAGGTTCATTCGGATTGTCCAACATCCCCTTGACGGTCTACAGAAAGAGAGCGCCATTCAAAAAGCAGCCAGGAAAACCCTCTACCTGCTCAACCTCCGAGTATAAATTCTGGGAGGGGGCACTGAGACCACACTCAGAATTGTGGGGTTCCTGAGAGCAACTTGACCCTGATTGGGAGCCATGAGGGTCTTCTGTATGTTTTGTCAGAAAGGACAAACGTTTTTCTTTTCTTTTGATTTTTCAATTTTGAAGGTGAAGAAAGGTTTCCGCAACAGGGCAGATTTTTTTTCTTGAAGAAATATGAAACATGAATGCAAAGCAACACAATCCAAGGAAATTAATACAATTTATCTGATGGAGTACTCAAGGGAATTAAAATTTCAAGGACCCATTTCTTCATTTCTTCATGATGAGAAGAACCTTTAGTTTTCAATTATGGAGCCTTTTAAGGATGAGGGCTCTCCGCCTCCCCTACCCCCACCCAACTCTCTGCTGGGACAGTTGACTTGTATTTCATATTAAAAAAATACTGAGGGGCTGAAGCTATAGTACAGTGGCTAAGGCATCTGCCTTGCACGCAGCTGACCCAGGTTTGACTACCAGTATCCCATATGGTCCCCTGAGCACCACTAAGAGTAATTCCTGAGTACAGAGCCAGGAGTAACCCCTGGGTGTAAATAACATCTGGCCATCTGGCAGGGGGCAACCAGGGGAGAGCCCTGGCTGCGGCGGCTCTTCTAGTCGGCCACCCTCACTACCCCCCAGGGCGGCCCAGGCCATGGGGCAGACAAAAGAGGAAACGAGGGCCAAGCCGGTTGACTGATCAGTTGCCGTTTATTTTATTCTCTCCATGCACCTGTTCAAGTCTCTCTGAGCTCCACATTCTAGTCTCATACTGCTCCTTCTTCCCATCCCCTTCTGTCTCTCCTAGCCCCTCATTCCTCCATCCCAGCTCTCTGGATTCTGCTCCCTCTTCACTAGTCTGTCCCCCTGCTTGTCTCTCTCCATCTTGCCCTCTAGGCTACACACAGTCTGATAGCAAAATCAACATAAGAAAGCCCTTCCTGACTGCCCACAGGCAAAATACCTCTTAAGGTGTTTTTCTCTTTTCCTCAGTCCAAAAACTCCACCAACATCTTAATACTAGTTAGTTTTGTATGGACACAGTAAAGAGATACATAGAGGCTTATAGGGCAGCTCTCCTGGCAACATCTTGCCACAGACTCAGATTACAGTGCTCAGGCCAGATTGATCATTCCTAACCCTAGAAGGGTCCAAATCTAGTTATTACTTTATGGATCATGACAGCATTTGCCCATGACCAAGCTCTTAACATACAGTTAGCATTAGGCACTTTGGCCAAGCCCATCTTGATGCCAGGGTAGCACATAACTTACTGCTTCCCTGGGTCCGTCCCATCCCTCGTCAGGACCCTGCTTTGGGGGGTGCTATGAACTAAGGGCAGCTGAGGCTTAGTTCGAGAGAACAGATGCCCAGGAGGAAAATATCATGTAGAGTCAAATGATTCCCGGGTTACAAAAGCATAGCATTTGCTACAGTCTTCCTGTGCCCATACAAAAGGACATGGCTCTGAATAAACTATGCAAAGGACTCAAGGAGAAGAGAAAAACAATATTTACAAGTCGACAGAACACAAAGAAAGAAGTTACAAATAAACACAGAGGAATGGGAGCACTGTGATGGGAGTAACCCAATAAATCTAAACTACCTGGGGCTATGTTATCCTACACCTGGCCACTTCTGAGTGTGACCCAAAAAGCCAAAGAAAAAAATACTGAGAAGTTTGGGATGGGGCCATGGCTCGGCTGTGGTGCACAGGCCTTGCATGGGCGAGGCCCTGGGTTCCAGTCCTGACCCTGCAGATGCTGTTCTACTTTAGGTCACCACCAAGTACTGGGTTCCTGTTTAGTCTCTGTCTCTATCTCAGGTTGTAATGACCAGGATGCAGCATCTGCTTCTCTGCACTGAACAAGAACAGACATTGGGGCCTTGACTTTGGGCACAGCCAGCAAAAGAGAAAAGGGCACAGGATTGGACAGAATTATGCTGGCGACATTGTGAAATTTCTGCAGGAAAACAGGCTGCATAGGGGAAGACTTTCTTTCCCTGAAGACCCTCACCCACACCCTGGAGAACTGCATTGCTTTAGTGACAGCAGCGATCTAACTCTGCCAGGAAGGGTCTCATTAAGGGAAGGAGTATTTGCACTTGGGCCAACAGAGCTCATTTAAACCAACAGCCTACGTGACACTCTGTTTGCAAATGCAGAGGGGAATAGGACAAGAATTTGCCCACTGTGTCACACACTGGCCACTCTGGAGGAACATTTTAGTCTCCTGGTCACAAGCTTACCACCACAGCTTCACACGGAAGTGGCTGCCTGCCCAGACTCGGTCTCCCACCCCCACGAAGCCTGCAGGGGATTTTGCCAGCAGACCAATCATCCAGAAAATCAAAGGACCAGCTACAGCCAGCCCAGAGCTTCCAAGATACCCAGCTGGCTGTGTTGGGAGAGTCTCCACTGGTCAGTTCTGCTTTACAAGTGAGCAGGCACATGTGCTCATGATGACCCACATACAGCTGACCGGCATTCACATGGATGAATTCTCAGTTTCCACTCAATCCTAATTACACTGTAAGTCAGAAATGCCTGGAGCTGTCTTCTGGGCTCACAGGAGTTCACGGTTACCCTAATCATTGAGCAACAACACATTTTCCTTCTCAGTTTCCTTTTAGACTCCCCAACAGGTTGACGTGTGGGGAAATAATTTTACCCAAAAAGCAGCTCATCTTCTCACAACTGCCCACAAAACCTCTACAACATCTGAGGTAAGGGCTGTATACTTTCAGCATATACCCCGCACCTAGTCCCTTCCTGCCTGAAATGAAGGAAATGAATGATTTTAACAAAACATCCCTCATCCCAGTGCACAAAGGCAAGTAGGGCTGACTATATACCAAAACTGGTATTTCTTAAATTCTCTTCACTTGGGAGGGAACTCTGGCCCTCAGCATCTTCCTGTTACAGTTGCAAATGAGGGCAGAGAAAAAGGAAGCCAGCCCAAAGTCCAGGGCAGCCGGACACACATTCCAGTTCTCAGCTGCATTTCCTAGGCCTACCTCAAGCTCCCGCAAGGCGTTGTCACACTCCTTCTGGCCAGGGGCTTGCTGAGTGCACAGAGTAATGAGCTGATTGATGCTCTCGGTCACAGCTCTGTGGAGGAGACAGAAAAGGGGAGTTAGGTTTCCTTTGTAACATCTACAGTAATTTATCCAACATTCTGATGAAACAGAAATGCAACTGCATTGCTGCAAAGGCCTGGGCATTGGCGAGAGCTCTTCGAAAAGAAAGAACTGGAGAACCCCAAACCGAAGCTTAGCCACAGAAGATAGAATAAGTCACCTTGCCCTCAAGTTTCAGGTTTTTTTGTTTGTTTGTTTTTGAAGCCACATCTGACAATGCATAGGCTTACTCTTGGCTCTGGGCTCAGGGATCATTTCTGGTGGAGCTTGAAGAATCATATGAAGTGTCAGGGATCAAACCGGGCACTGCAAGGCAAGTGCCCCTTCCCACTGGCACTTGTCTCTCTGGCCCTTATTATGTATATTTTAACATGCCATTGATTATTATTATTAAGCTGTGCCTGTGATTGTAAGCTCTTTTCTTTCCACCAAATTCTGTAATTCATTATTTTCCAGATATTTCCCAAAATGATTCTGATATAGGCAGGTAGATAGCCCTTGGCAATGAAAATTGAGATTTAACAGAGTCTCTGGGAAGGAGACTCTTAAGATGTGCAGATTCAAGAAAACAAAAGACCCGGAAGAAACCATCAGCAGACCCTGAGGATAATGGACCCCTCCCCAGGGGGTTCCCCAAAGAAGGCCATCACCACTCGCAACCTCCCCTGGTAACCTCCTTAGCAACGGACTTTTACCTGGGAAGAAGCCCCCATGTGGGGGCAGGTTGGAGAAACCCTATAAAGGCCACCTTGAACAAAGGAAGTGCGAGCATATGCTGCCTGAGCCCATGTGCTGCTTGTGCCATGTGGCCGAGCACATGTGTCGCCCACATCTCCCCCCTTGAGATGTGTACTTTCATGCTTTCGTGTCCAGTGCTAGGATGTGTGTAGAGCTCTCTCCACCCTTGGAGAAGCCCGAGTTCTCTCTTGAGCGCGTTATTCTTACTCTTCTCTGTCCCACTTATCCCTTCCTCCGTCCCTCAGCAACTTCTGAATAAAATCTATTTACTTCACTGCTTGTTTACTCCTGAAATTCTTTTCCGAGAGCGAGACAAGAACCCAGTAACTCTGGGTCCCGGGTGGTAGAGGCGGTTGGGGAGAAAGTGACTGTCTTTCTCCTCCCCGCTTCACGAAAGTCACCCGTGGGGCCCACCGACATCAATTCCTCCTGTTTTTTGTTTTTGGGGCCACACCTATAGGCATTCAGAGTTTACTCCTGGCTCTGTGCCGAGGAGTAAACTCGCTCCTGGTGGGCTCAGGGGTTTATATGCATTGCTGGGGCTCAAGCCCAGATCAGCTCTGTACAAAGCAAGTGCCTTACCTGCTGTACTATCTTTCTGGCCCCAAGCATGGACGATTCTGAGTTAATTTTTTAATGAAGTGTCAAAATTGGATCAAGGTTCTTTTGTAGGGAGATATGGAAGTCCAGTCATTCTAGCTCCCAATTATAAGGGTCTCCTTTCTCCGATAACCTGCTTTTGCAACTCTATTAAAATCCAACTGTCCATATGTGTGTAGGTTACCTTCTGGAGTCTAATCCCATTGATCTGTGTCTAAGCCTTTGCCAGTATCTTACTGATTTTTATTGCCATAGCAGTAAGCCAGAGGCTCCCAAACTTTGGAACACCTGTCCTCTTTTCAGGAAAAACAAACAGACAAACAAACACCCAAACCAAACAAACCAAAAAAAAAAAATCACTCTGAAATCTCTCTTCTTCTTCTTTTTTTTTTTTTAAAGCTCAGGCTCATGTTTTCACAAACTTATTACCCCTATCAACAGCCCATCATATCCTACACTGAAGACCTGTGGCATGTGACTATTTTAATATAATGGTTTCCATGGATTTGACACCAGTGACAGGTAGTATAGAGTAAAGGCTCAACAAATACTGAAGAGAATGGAGCAACCTTTATGCTCATTCATACTTTTGGACTTCTGTCATGCAAGCCTGTTTATTTTCATACTCTGAAATAGCCAACACTACTATAAGGAAACCCTGATGATGTTATATCAGTGGCACCATAAGTCTCAGTGATGACAGAATGCATCTTTGGAGGGAGAAACATGGACTTGATCCAGCTGAATAAAACTCCAAAATTTCTACAACACTGGATTCCTTTATGATTCTTCTCTCAGCAAAATGAGGGTGTTAGGCAGATCTGTGTTTTGTCCAACCACATTGGTATTGTCCAACCACATAAGAAGCACATTTTGGCATTTTCCACTCTGGAGGAGCCCGTGTTCTCTCTTGAACACATATTTCTCTCTGCCTCTTTTACTCTCTCTTCATATTTTCTAAGTAAAATTTTAAATTAAACTATTTAAAAGAAAAAGAAAGAAAGCACATATCCCCTTTGTTCTTACCTTGCAGCTGCAGCCAGGAGATTTTTCGCGTTGGGGGCTCCTGGGTCTACAGAGAGAGACTTGGCAGCCAACAATAGCTTGCTGGATGCCATAGAGATATTCTTGAGATTCCCAATTACCTGGATCTGGTCTTCTTTTGTCTGGAAGATCCAAAGGAGCCAGAGGGAGTCAGAACCATGTATTTCTCCTAGGAAGCCCCCAGAAACTGGACAGGAGCACTCAGAAACCAAACACGTTCTCTGTGTAGCTTGCATTTAGTTCAACAACTCTGCAGATGCCTCAGGTGTGGATTCTGACCAGGATCTGCTCTTTCCCAAAGAGATGCCCAGACTGAGATACACAGAAGACAAACCCATGCCCACGGGGCCAGCCCCAGACAGTGCTGCCTGACCAGTGGAGGCCATAAAAGGGGTACAGGGGCCAGAGAGCAAGAAAGAGCATGAGTCAGCATGCAGCAGTGTAGGCCATAAGTTCAGCATTTCACTCAACAAAGCCGAGTTATCCAGGAGCTCAGAGGTCCCCCCCTATCTGAGCCAGGATGAACTACCAGCTCTGGGCTGAAGTTTCCAGCCCTGCCCCCTGCATCCCTGAGTTTCTGGACCCAGGGAAGGACTCCTTCTCACCCTGCCTGCTGTCCAAGACACTAGACTTCTCAGGCAACAGAGCAGAAAGCACCCTGCGAGTCTCTTTCAGGAGTCACAGGAGTTGAGGGGAAAACTACAAGCCAAGGCCAGACAGGTTAGGCTACCCCAGGCTTATCTGCTCATCTGCAGGAGGGAATGTTTAATCACCCAATGCTTGCCATGAGCCACAGTTCCTACAAGTGGGCCACAAACACCCATGATGTCTTTCTGCATGGGGCTGTGTCTGGGTGTGGAATTGTTCCCACCTCTGCTGAACACCTACCCTCCTTAAGCTCTCTTCAAACACCCACTCAGAGACTTGATGCTATGGAGGGGAGGTGAGAAAAGCTGCTTCCTCCACCTAGAGCTGCATCTGTGCTGCGAGCATCCCTGGGAACGCCTTTCCCGTGTGGTCATGGAGCTTCCCAACCCTGGGAGAACGTGGCTCTGCCACCTGTTGTTGGGCTTCCAACTCTGCTTGGCCCAACTGAGCTCCAGGATGAGGTTGTTTCCTCACACAAAGCTGAGTCCCAGCTGTGAAACTCACCTGGGCTTGGCCCGCCATCTCAATGCCAGCATCCAGGAATTCATCAAAATCATCGCTGAACTTCCCCGAGGCTGCAGCCAGCTCCCCACTCTGACCCCGGGTGGCATGGACCACCTCTCCGGCAGACTGGTTCAGGTCAGCTGCAGCTTGGTTGAGCTCACTCTGGGCTTCCTGGAAAGGTTTCGTGCTGGGCGGTAGCTGCAGTAAACAGAAGTGGAGAAGTTCCATGCAGGGGAGCAAAGGTTGGCATGGAGTGGAGGACTGCCTCTCCAGGGGTGCTCTGGGAGTCTCACAAATGGCCAGGAGGTTTACGATCACCGGGAACTTTCAACACGCGCCATTACACGGTCGCACTTGGTGAACACCGATTTAGTGTCAGACGCTGACTGTAAATGTGTAGTGACACTGTTTTCAAGGGCTTGGCTCCTTGATGGCAGAGACAGTCTTCATTCAGGGACCCCAGAGCCACCAGTGGAGCCCCAGTCTGTATGGAGTGATCTGGAAACTCCCAAAGTTTCTCCTATAAAGCATATTTGCTCTTGAACCCTAAACTCTGTACTGCCAAATATTCTCAAGTTCTGCTCATAGTCTCACTCACAGCAGAACTTGTTGAGGAGGCATCAGCAGAGGATGATGAGGTCATGCATGGTCCGGGACAGGGCTGCAGTCTGCTGGGTCCAGCAGCTATACTACCGACTAGCAGCTGAGAGCAGACAATGGGCAGTGGAGCAAACCCAGGCAAAGACACAAGCTCCTGACCCTCGGAGAGGGTTCACAGGGCAGGGAGGGGAGAGGTTCCCAGGAGTCTGGGACATGTGTGTCCCTCCTGGCCTCTCACCCTCTATGCTGTCCTGGTAGTTAGGCTATGGATGTATCCCCTTTCTGTCCCCGCTGTGATGACCCCAGAGCCCGGAGGCCAAAACCACAGGGCATCAAGAAGAAGTCGACTGGAAAATCTCCACTGAGGGCCATGACCCATCAGCAGGGAAATGAAGAGGGGCATTGGTGGAGGACACTGGTCGAGGAGCTGGATGCCTGTGGCTACATCGAGGACCCATCTGGGAGCCCCAGAGCCCCATCCCCATCCAGCCCTGCTCACCGAGTCCACCAACAGCTTCTTGCTAGACTCCCCAATGCTCTTCAGAGCCACATCCACATCCTTCTGTCCTGGGAGGCAGTTCACGCAGTTGTTGAGGGAGTGTGAGACAGCTTTGGCCACCTGTATCCACAGCAGAAGACAAGGGCCTTGAGGAAGGGCTGTGTGGGACCATTTGGGGTGTGGAGGGAATGCGGGGCTCAGAGTGTACCTGACATTCTTCCTGCTCTGAATCAGCCCCTCCGAAGGCTCTTGGCTGGGAGCCAAGTGCTGTACCCCTCCCACCCTGGGGTGAAAGTTCTGTGTTGGCAGAGGCTCAGCCAGTGAGAAAGCACTTCCTATTTGCTCCCCCAAGGCTGTGCTAAGCCATGTATTGAGGCCCCAACACACTGCAGCTGTGAGTCAAGCAGCTCATACTAACCTCAATGTGGGCTCCAGAGGGTAGACTTACCAAGTGGAAAGAGAGAGCTCTGGCAAGACACTTTGTAAGGTTCTGGAAATCCCATAGAATGCCAGGACTCAAACCAGGAAAGGGTGATGATCTGACATTGAACACCTCCCTGGGACTCACCTGAGCCAGTCTCTGCTGACTCTCAGCATCACCAGGTGCAATCAGGGCCTGCTTGGCTTCCCGGATAAGCATGGCCGAGCCCTCCATCACATCTCTAGCTGAGTCGAGCATGGCGTGAGTGGCTGTGGGGTCACTGGTGGATGCAGCCACACCCCGGGCGGCCTGGGCCAGAGTTTTCAGTGCTTGGGCTGTCTCTCTAGCAGCTACCCCTGGAATGAAAGTGCACCAAATTTCCCATTACATCCCATTTAAAAATCAGACTTTTATTTTGAGGGAAGCTCTAGCCCAGAGATCTTTACAAAAGGAGAGAAACACATGAGTGTCTGGCATTGGTGGCCTCCAAATTAGTTTTATGCATATGAAATCATGAAATCATTGTACCACTGGTTCTAAACTGATCCAAGAGAGACTGTGCAATGAATGCAAAGCTGAAAGCCATTATTTCTGGCTCTTTTGCACTTCCTTTGCTCCCATATTCCTAGACATAAAATACTAAGTAAAATTGCAGTGCAGAAATGTCTCGGGTTAGCAGACAGCCATTGAAATCCTTCTTCCCAATCCTCTTTCTGGGGAGAATGACTGACACACAATGCAGCACGTGTGCCTTCATGGAGAGCCCAGGGACAACACGTGAGCACACACTCATGCATCTGCTTTGTAGATGGAGACAGGACATCCAGCGCCGTGCCTTTCCCATTCAATCACCTTTCCCAATCACACTTGCTGTGTCTTAGACTGTGCTTCCCCTTCCTTGAATTCCACAGGGATTGAATTCCGTGGGACCACACAGTGTAGATTCCAAAGTGCTTGATTTCTCTCTCCTTTCAAGTTGGTGCATGTTCATTCCCTTCTCATTCCATCATGTGAATACATCAACACTCACTCATACTTAATGCTGTGGGTGGACATTTGGGTTGTTTTGTTTGGGGATATCATGCTTAAAACTAGAGTTCTTGCCTAGGCATGTATGTGAGAATATAGAATTATTCTGCTGGGCCACAGATGAAGTGTCTGTAGTTATGGTTCCCTTAGGAGGGTTTTTGGCCAATGATGTGGAGCATTTACGATGGTGATCTGTAGGGGCCATACCATATAGCCTAGGTAGGCAGTTGTGTGCATCACTTAGATTTGAGTGGGTATACTCCATGATGCTCACACAGTGACAAAGCCACCTAAGGTTTCATTTTCCTTCACTAAGCAATACTCAACTCTATTCCACTTCAGAGGACATTACAAAATGTTTCCAGGATGTTTTTTTTTACCACCATCCTTACTACCATCTGGATATAAGGATTCCAGATGATCTCCATCCTAGCAGAGACCTGGTGTTGCCAGATTTTCATCTTGGCCAAGCCAGCATGCATTTGCTTCTAACCACAGTTTACTTCCCTTATCTTGATGAGCAATAATTTTGGGCGTTGTGCCATGCACTTGGGGGCTTCTTTGAAGTGCTGGCTCAGCTTCTGTAAATGATGGGATCTAGCAACCATGACTATCAAGTAGCCCTTAAGAACTATAGTGCCGATAGTATGTAAAGGGGTATACATGATAACCTTTTAGTACCTATTACAAATTATAGTTCCCAGAAGGAGAGAGAGAGAGAGAGAGAGAGAGAGAGAGAGAGAGAGAGAGGGAGGAAGAAAGAAGAAAAGAAAGAAAGAAAGAAAGAAAGAAAGAAAGAAAGAAAGAAAGAAAGAAAGAAAGAAAGAGAGAAAAAAGAGAAAGAGAAAGAAAGAAAGAAAGAAAGAAAGAAAGAAAGAAAGAAAGAAAGAAAGAAAGAAAGAAAGAAAGAAAGAAAGAAAGAAAGAAAGAAAGAAAGAAAGAAAGAAAGTGCCTGCCATAAAGGCAGGCTGGGGGTGGAATTGGTGGGAGGGAGACTGGGGACAATGGTAGTGGGAAATGTACACTGGTAAAGGGATGGGTGTTGGAACATTGTATGACTGAACCTCACTCATGAGCAACTTTGTAACTCTATCTCCAGGTGATTCAATTAAAAAAATATAGCACCGCCTTGTGTGAAATAAGTGGGGATCTTCTCCATGGAACTCCGGGCTCGGCACAATCCTGGAGACCGTAAGGTTGGAGACCCTAGGGCACACATGAAAAGTATCTGAGAAGCTTGGGACTGCAGAAGGGTCAACCTCAAAGCTCACAGCACACCAGACTGTTTCATAGCTGGGCCCAGAGCGGAGAGTAATGGACCCTTGAGTTCATGTTCAAAGGCAGCACCACGGCTAGATCTGGGTTTCCTTAATCTGGGGCCCGGTTCTGTGCACAGTGTCTTTTGGGACAGAGTTGTGAGAAGGTCTTTGTAATATATAACACCCAGGTGGAAAAAAAAGGCATGCCAACCAATTTCCTCTTCTTGATAAGGTCTGGGGTGGTTTTTCTATAGTGTGAGCACTCTGAATACAGCTGAGAGTGACCTGGGTCACTTACAACCTCAGCTGAGGGGAAAGCAGCACCGGAGACGACTTTCCTCAGTGAGGCTGAGGCTCCAGGTGACCCTGAAGAGAAGGGGAGGCACCAAGCCTCTACCCAGGTTGGCTCTACAGTGCCATGACCTGTTGATCTTTTAATATGAGTGCGTCCCACAGCTGGGACAGAGCTCGACAGCCTCACTGAGGCTGACTAGACCAGATGGTCCACTGGATACCATAGCCCCTGGAAGGTAGTGTGTTGAATTTTAAAGTGTTTTGAGGTAGAGAAACAAGCTGAAGATAATGGACTTTCCACCTCATAGGACCGTTTCTGGTGCATATTTGAAGTAGGTTCTTCCTCTAAGAGCTCCAAAAGGGAAAAACTTCAGCCCTCTCTGGTCTAGAGGATCAGTGACATAGCCTGAACTGCCACCTTTCCCCTCTGAGCCTTGTTTTTCCACAGCAAAGAGAAGAGACAGATTCCAGCTCTTAACCATTGAAAATGTGCCTCCCCTTTGTCTTACCATTTTACTATGGGCATCTGAATTTGTTTATCTTTTGAGTAGGGAGACTTTGGGGGGGAATCATACATATATCCTATCTTTAGTGATAAATGTATGTCTGTGCAAAAAAATTATTGTGGAAATAATTTTATAGACATAGACATTTTAAAATGGGAAGAATCCAGAAGAGCCAAGTTTCAGAAGTCTAGGCTTGCTCATCCCATGTTTTCTGCTGAAGCTTAACCAGGAAACTGCAAGGTACCTCAAGGACCTTACACTTGTAGGGATTCGCCTTTCTAGATCAAGAAAGCCAAATGATCCTAACAAGACCGCGAGGGGCCTGGGGAATCCAGTGGCATCCTTGGGAAACCTGAATTCATGGTACATTGTTAATGTTTCAATGAGACACACCAAGGGGAGTCGCCCAGCAAACGCCACAAAACCAACCCTATAGTCAAGACTGTTGAGTCCAGAACAACCCATGGGGAACACGACCCAAACCCAGAGTCACAAAGTCACCATCATGGAAAGCATGGTTACTTCCACAGTGTGGCTGTCCATCTGGCATTCAATTGGAATCAGTCACAATAGAGCCCAGAGATAGAGTGGAACTCTTTGTCCTGGTGGTCATTCTCCACCAGAAACATGGCAATCGTGTGGCACTAGCACTACACTACACAGGTAATGGAAAAGGCATCAGCTGTGACAGGAACTTTTTTCATCTCTCCCCAACCACCTGTTTGGAGCTGAGAAGAAATGTATCTTGAATACTGTGCTAACAACCAAAGTCAGGCCAGAGTCAGTGACACTGAAATTCTGAGTAGTTCACACAACCTCAAAGGATGACAAGGGAGCCAAGACAAAGGGCTCAGGAACATCTGGGCATCCCCTGGTGTTTCTGATACAGTCTGCAACTTTCCTGAAAGGCCTCCAACAAGGAAAGCAGGGATGTTGGCTACTTCATTCTCTTTCAGGTGACTTTCTGGCCATTGACTCGGCCCCTGGTTCCCTTCTGCCCTCCACTTGAGTCCCCCACTCTTTCCATGGCTTTCCATCATTCTCCATGAATTTCTATTGCTCCTCAATCTTTAAATACATGGGTTCCTCTGGATTATGGCTGTTTAAGTCCTTTCTCATTTTACTCCTCTTAGCAAACTTAATCTACCTCCATGGCTTTAGTCATGATACTTTTATTGTACATTTACAATCTTTTTCTCCAACCCAGATTTCTCTCCTGAGATTCTCAGCCAATTACCTAGCTGCCTACTGGGGACCTGACCTTAAAGAGTCTGCAGAAGCTTCAAACATGGAAAGTTGAACCTGATCCCCTTGAACATCAGACACCCCCATGCCTGCTGAAGGGTTGGGTGGCATTGTAATGATTCAGTATCTACTCATTCTGCTAGCATCTCTTTGTTCCTAGCAGTTGGGGCTATGCATGCTCCCCTCCTTCCTCTCCTCCCTGCCAATATCTAAGCCTCACCCACAGCTGGGCGGTCTGTGCCTCAACCCTACCCCAGGCCATGTCCAGGTCTGGTCTGATGAGCAGGAACACGGCAGCCTTCCTGCTGGTATCCCACCTCCAACTTGGCTCCCCCCTAATCCATGTGACCATGGGGTAGGGCAATCTATCTAAAACAATTGAAACTGTATCCACAGATGAAAAAATTCCAGTATTTTCACTTGATCGTAAGATAAATTCCAAATTCTTTGACCTGGTTTAGGAAGCCCTTTAGGATCTGGTCCAGCCCACTTTGACAATCTTTGTTTGGGGTTTGTTTTTGTGTTTAGACCACACTTGGAGGTGCTCAGGATTTTCTCCTGGCTGTGTGCTCAGAGGTCATTTCTGGTGGTGCTCAGGGTGACCACATGTGGAGCCAGGAACTGAACCTGGATCAGCCACATGCAAGGCAAGCACTCTCCCCACCGCACTATCTCCCACCTTTCAGGTTCACCTGTACCCTTCACCTCTTTGCCTTTCAGTTTCCCTTTCTCAGTTTATGTGCTCAGCTCTTTTCTCCCTCACCTTCGGGACTTTGGCTCTGCTGCTCTCATCCTTCAACCATGTTTTCAGTGCCTGCCAAATCTAAACAGTGCTACTGCCAGGCTGTTTTCAGAGACAAACAGGACAGCCTGTCATCCTGGATGTTATCAGTACCAGATGATGCAGCTTGTAAAGCAGTCATCTACCTCCACTGGAGAGGCATTGCATCATCGACACATTTTCTAGCAAGATTTCAGAAATGTGCAGAATTTTTTAAAACTTAAATTGCGCCTATATCATGTTCTGTGGGAATATTGGATTCATGTGTGTTTTCCTGTTGAATGTTAAATGAGCTCTATACTAATGCAAACCCCAATCAGGTATCAATTCCATTCTGCAAATTTCTCAAACATCCCATTTTAAAAAAAAAACCCTTACATTCTTATTAATGTAGGTATTACATTATTCTATGATAGAACTCTCATTTTTGTGTGGTGTTGTGGTACTCATTTTACCTTTTCAAAATAATCAGAGAATTTTGTGTCATTTCTGTAGTAATTAGTAGACAAACTTCTTATAGATCAACAACCCCCATTCAGAGCAACAATTAGAAACACTGGAATGTAAACTGGCATGGAATCAATATAGATATTTTTCAAAAATATAAAATAGAAAATTACATAGGACTGAAACATGTGACTTCTGTGTTTGCCAAAGAACATTTAAAAAACTTATTTGGAGAATAAGTTTTTTTAAAAAAATTAAATGAACCCCCGTGTTCATCAAAGTATTACTTAACAATTGTCAAGAGATGGAAACAATATAAGTCTGTTGATAAATTAATGGATAAAAATACAGCCTATGGACACAGGAACATGGTTCTACTACAAAGATAAAATCCTGCCATTGTGGCAACATGGATGGATCCCCAAGGAATTAGGCTAAGTGAAATATGACAGCCAGAGAAAGACAAACACCATATGATTTCACCCAGGGATGGAAGATAAAGAAACAAAGCAAATGAATTAACTAAATAAGACAAAACAAATTCTTAGACTATAAGAACAAGATAATAGTTACCAGGAGAAATGGGATGAAGGAAAGTGGGCAAATTGAGTCAAAGGGTCAATGATATGGTAAGGGATAGAAACCAGACTTCTGGGGTGTAAAAAGAATGCAGTATGTACAGGTGTTGGTATAGGTCTATAAGAATCAATATTACTGCAGTTTAAAAGCACTGAAGAAACATACACTGAATATACCCACTTGAAGTCACTATAGAGATACTGAGGCACCAGTGACAAGACCCTAAAGGGGAAAAATGTGCTGGAGCACAAAGGTGTTCCTTAAACCATTTCCTGACATCACCCAGAAGAAAGTAAGTAAAACTTCCTGTAATCTCATAAATTGAAAGATGAAAAAAGTACCATACTCAGTCCCATGAATAAAATGTCCCAGGAAACACCCCAACTATAGAATCAGACGTACTAAAGACTGCACCCTAACAACCATTTCAAACCCACCCAGTCCCTATCCCATCAGATGATCTGCCACTATCTGAACCACCTGCCAGAAACAAAGAACAATACTCTGTATGGAACAAGACAGAATTGAGAACCTCAAATGCTCTCTCCAATGTAAACAGTAATGACTAAATGAAAACCTGAGGAACCACAGGAAAATCAAGAGCTAATCGCTAAAGGAGCAAAAGTCAGAAAAGGAAAGCAGGTCCAGAGCCAGAGAGACAGCAGAGATAGTCTAGAGGTAAGACACTGACCTTGCATGATGACCCAGCACTGCATAGGGTTATTTCTCCCCTCCCCCCCAAAATGGGCAGAACCATATGAGCTGATTCATACATTGGAGTTATTGCATCTGGATTTTAAACCATAACAATAACTATGTGGAGGAATTAGATGCCAAGTAGAGAAAAGGAAGCTCTATGAAACAACCTACAAAACTAAAGACTGGGACACTTACAATAAAAAAAACTCTATAGCAGGGTGAAAATAGAACAGAAAAAATGAAGAAGGAATAGTGAACTGTGGACAGATTAAAAGAAAATACTGAGATCAAGACACAGAGAACGAAAATGACAATAAGTGTGGTAAAGAGCACAGGTAATACATAAAACAGTGAAATTGTGTGGCTGGTGGCATAGCTGGAGTCTCAAAGTAGGAGGAAGGGAAAATGTAGAAACATTGTCTGACATTATACCCACTGTTTTCCTAAACTGACATAAGAAATTCTACTTCCTCTTTTCTTTTCTTTATTTCTTCTTTTTTTGTTTCTTGGTAAACATCTGACTACACTCAGAGTTTAAATTGAAAAACAAATAGAGGAGAAAGGGAGACCATATTTTCTTAGAGGTTAAGTGAACAGAGACTTCCCAAGAGACATACAGATGCCAAGCAGTGGGATGGTGTGATAGTATCCAAAGGCTAAAAGGAAAAACCCTGCCAAACTAAAGTTATAAGTGCAATGAATCAGAAAAAATGAAGACTAAACAAAGGATATCTTTAGATAAATACAAACAGAAAAAAACCACCACAAACAGACTTACCCAACAGGAAATAAGGAGGAGAGTTCTTTATATGGGAAATAAACAAGATGGAAAATCAAGGAGATGATGGAAGGAATGAAGAGTAATGAACATGGTTAAACTGCAATGAGTCTAAATGAAGAGTAAGTGTGTGAAATAGCTGGATGGAAATGAAATATATATATATATACATATATAATTCAGAGACAATGATGGTACTGATGAATGAATTGGGAAAAAGATAAATGGAGTTAAATGGAGTTAAAGATTTGTTCAGTGTCCAGGAAGAGATAATCACAGTAACTTTTATCAGATGTAAAAATCCCAGCATAGCCTATCTATGTACAATTAATAAGCTAGTAACAGGAGAGAGAGGAGAGAAAAAGAAAGCTAAAGTATGTAGGACAAATGGAAAGCAATCCTACAACATAAGCGACAACATTCCATGTAAACAGACCAGATATTGGAATGGAAAAATAGAGATATCACACCAGCAAACAATCCTCCCATGGCAGAAGAAAGCCTGCATGGCTCTCACAGGATACTAAATAAATCTAAGTATACAGAAAAATCAAAGGAAGGGCAAGATCCACTGTGCCTGATCTAAGGAAAGAAAAGGCACCTCGAGAAAACCACCACATGGTACTGAAAGGCAAAGCTTAACAAGTGGAGTAACATAATTTACAGATTAAAAGACTCGTTGTGTGGAAAAAATCCAAGTATACCCAAAGTGATTCAAAGTAATTCTAATTAAGAAAAAAATGAAAAAGAAAAAAATGAGCAGATCTTGAGCAGGATACTGAAATTGATAAGTGGATTCTAGAACTGATGTGGAAATGCAAAGGTGCAAGCAGAGTCTAGGCTAACTTCAGGGAGAACAATGAAGTCAGAGGGCTTACACGACACATATAACAGTACAACCTGAAATAACGTGGGAAGAACTTGACTTGAGGTGAGGTGACTTGAGGTGAGCACAGGCAATCAGATCAATGGAAAAGGCAGTCGAAACTGCTTCTATAACTGCTTCATGAGTGGAGGGGAGAAGGCAGATGGAATAGAGAAGGGATCACTAAGAAAATGATGGCTGGAGGAACCAGTTGGGATGGGAGATGCATGCTGAAAATAGATAATGGGACAAACATGATGTCCTCTCAGTGTATGTATTGCAAGCCA
Source organism: Sorex araneus (assembly GCF_027595985.1). NCBI lineage: Eukaryota > Metazoa > Chordata > Mammalia > Eulipotyphla > Soricidae > Sorex > Sorex araneus. Next base: position 230,594,864 of record NC_073303.1, read on the forward strand.
TAATGCCCAAAAGTAGAGAGAGAGTATGGGGAATATTGCCTGCCATGGAGGCAGGGGGAGGGTGGGAAAGAGGGGGTATACCTGGGATATTGGTGGTGGGGAATGTGCACTGGTGGGAGGATGGATGTTTGATCATTGTGAGACTGTAACCCAAACATGAAAGCTTGTAACTATCTCACGCTGATTCAATAAAATTTATTAAAAAAAAAAGAAAAAGAAACTGCTTCTATATGCATGCTCACTGAGTGACAAGATAGCACTAAAGCTCCCTGGGGAAAGGGCACTGATTTAATGAGTGATGGTGGATCATGTGGGATCCATGTGGGAAACAATCCATCTAGGAATGTGTCTGCATCTATCTCTATACGGCTCATGTGCGGATGGATTATAGTTCTAGAGATGAAAAGTGACACATGAAGGCACCATTTATAAACAGGAAATGAAAAGCATTAACAATTAAAGGATGTAAAGATAAAAAAACACTATAAATGGACAATATCAAAACAAATATCAAAACTTTGTTTAAGAATCCCTTTCTAAGGCCAGAAGAGATGACACTCAGAGGTGGAGTGCATGCCTGCCACTTTTGGAAGCTTCTGGGTGAATTCCTGGCATTGAGAAATTCTGGCACTTTGGAAGCTTCTGGGTGAAATCCTCGCACTGAGAAATAAACCAAAAACCAAACAAAGCCCAAACAGACAAAAATTTCCTAGAGAGTAAAAGGAAAAATCATAAAACTCAGCACAAACATAAAGGTAAAAAGTCTGAACAATGGATAATAAAGACAGACAACTCAAGTTTTAAGAAATGGCAAGTCACCTCCCCCTTAGGGATCCCGGCAGTCGCCAGCTTCCAGAACCCAATGAGAAGCCCAGGTAGGTGGGCTTTGGATCAGTCACAACAAACTCCATGCCTCAAGGAATAGGGGATGGGCCAATCCTTCTCATCCCCCCCAATCCCTTCCCCTTCCCCCCAGTCCCTATAGGACCCTGGAGATCAATCCCATGAACTGCTTCCAGCTGCTATTTGAACTCCTTAATGTCCATGATCCAGAGACACACAAAGAATCTTGGAATCGAGCAACTTGCTGCAGCGATTTCTCCAGACCAAAATTATCTAAAATTTTAGAATTCCAGGAGTGTGAGGGACATCTTATGCTATTCATAATGAGCAATACAAAATAAATAATCTAGCATATGCCTTTTTGGCAGGTTTGAGTGGTGGCGGGAAAATTCAAAATAATGGTGGTGGGGGGGGTGTAATGGTGGTGGGACTGGTGTCAAAATATTGAATGTAATCCATTAGTGTGAACAACTTTATGAACATTTTGAAAACATTGAAAAAAAATAAATGGCAAGAGTCAGAACAAGCACTTCCTGGAAGTGGGGACTTGAATGCTGTTGATTGTGGAGAGGCCTTCCACAGCCCTGTCCTGCAGAAACGCACAGGAGTCATGGGATTGCATGTCTCTGAGCACCAGGGAGACGCACATAAACTACACTCACAGACTGGCCATACTGGCAAGCGCTCACAGCAGAGACTTAGGGTACAGAACCCCAGAGACTTGTATAGACAATAGAGAGGTGTGTGTGTGACAACTTTCCACTTCACTTCTAGGGGTGAATTGAGAAAATGGTTACTTGTGTTCACTAAACAACATGCTTTTGTATGTGTGTGTGTGTGTGTGTGTGTGTGTGTGTGAGGGCACACCTGGCAGTGGTTAGGGGTCACTCCTGACTCTGTCCTCAGGGGTCACTCTGGTGCTCAGTGGATACTCCTGGCACTTGGGGACCATATGCAGTGCCTAGGATGGAACCAAAGTTGGAACAATACATTTTTGAGAACTGTTTATAGTGGTGCCATTTGGAAACAACTCAATACCCATCAATATTATAAGGAAAAAAACAAAAGGTATAGTCATACCATGTGATTCTATATAGAGGAAGCAGGAGAAAGAAGTGCAGTGAGAACACCCACTAGGCTGGCATAGGCAGCTGGGACACACACAGACTGCTTGAGTCTCTTTACTCAGAGGTCAAAAATGGCACCAACATAATGCCTAATGTTAAAAGTCAGGGAGTTGATTATGGGGGAGGAGAGAAGGAGACGGGGCAGAAGTGATGGGTGGAGAGATGGAAGATGTCCACTACTTGTCTCAATAGTAGGTGTATTCGACCTGTGTTAACTCAAAAGGAACATATTTAAGACATGTTCTTATCCTGATGCATGGTATACTACAAAAGTAATGTCATATGCTTTTAAAATCCTGTCCTACCATCTAACAGGAGTAACAATCTGAAAGCTGCCTCTTCCACATGATATTCTTCATGTTTTCTCCTGATGCATTCATGCTTCAGAGCAACAGGCTTAGGAGAAAGTTCTTCCGGCCTTCTTCAGGTGGTGGAGGGGTCCTGCTATAGCTGCCTCTTCTACAATACCGTTTCCTTTGTGATCTAACTTGTGAGTTAACAACTTACACAATTTAGGCTTCGTATAGTCTTTTTTTTTTTCTTGTTGGGTCACACCCGGCAATGCACAGGGGTTACTCCTAGCTCATGCACTCAGGAATTACTCTTGGTGGTGCTCAGGGGACCATATAGGATGCTGGGAATCGAACCCAGGTCAGCCATGTGCAAGGCAAACATCCTACCCGCTGTGCTACTGCTCCAACCCTGGCTTCATATAGTCTTATTTATTTTTATTTTATTTTTTTTGTGTCTACTCCCAGAGTAAAACTAATGGGAATGCTTAGAAGACTCTCAAGGAGGTACAGCTCTGCTCTGCACTCATACCACTTCCTGCAAGTGGAGCAGGAAGACAAGAGAACACTCTTCCCGGTCACAGCATTCTCGCATACTGCTCTCAGGATGTGGCACCCTCACATACTTTTCCAGTAGAGTGACACTCTCACATACTCTCCCAACAGAGTAACACAGTCTTATTCTTTCCTGGAAGAGTAACATCATCCCATCCTTTCCCAGTAGAGTAAACACTGTCCCATACTCTCCCAGCAGAGTAACATCCTCACATATTCTCCCAACAGAGTAACACTGTCTCACACTCTCCCAGAAGAGTAACTCCCTCCCATACTCTCCCAGTGGAGTATGTTGTTCCATACCCTCCCATGCTCTCCTAGCAGTATAATTCTCTCCCATGGTCTCCCAGCAGAGTAATTCTCTCACACTCTCCCAGCAGAGTGGTAGAGTAATAAGATGGTTCTGTGGAAACAGCTCTACTAAAGGGTCTCAACAATAAAAAAACCCAGAATTTTGCGACTGAACTCAGCTTGCTTCTCAGTGGCTTCCCTGTCCCTGCAGCCCCTTAGTCTGGTTTACTGGAACCTACAAGTAACCATTCACCTCTCTCTTCCAAAATAAGATGCCTCATAGCATCTTATTTTCTGTCATTTCCTCTCATTTTCTGCACTTTTTTAGGGGTGGGACGGGGTAGCACAGCCTGACGTGCTCAAGGCTTACCCATGGAGGTGATCGGGTGAATCCTCTGCAGTGCTGGGGGACGGGATCCAGGCCAGCCATATGCATAAGTGTCTTTCCTGCTGTGCCTTATCTCTGGCCCCCAGTTTAATTTTATTCTCTTACTTTAGTGGACTTCAGAATGCATATACAGATGATCCCTAAGTCTGACCACCATTTCCTCACAGTAGGTGATTCACAGCTTTGGGATCGTGCTTTCTAAGTCTGCATATTTTGCATCAAGGCTTGTATAAGGGCCTGTGGAAAATGCCTTAAAAATGCATATTAAACTATTGAGGAAAAAAATCAGATCAAAGCACCTCACTGCCAGCTTCACACTCCAGAGTGGCATGTAGCTGCTGGGGGAGGAGTGCCTGGCCTGCTCACCTGTATAGTGCTCGTTGCCTTGGGCAGCGCATGTCAGCAGCTGTGCCATGGAGGAGCCCACGGCCTTCGACGTGCTTCCCAGGTCCTGTGCACACTTCTCCAGCTGAAAGAAGGGTGACAGGTCACAGGTTACAGCTCAGAAGAAGAAGCTGTCACATTAAAAGAAGGCAGCTCCTAAAGGTTTAGCTGACAACTCCCCACTGGGGGGGAGGGGAAAGAAGCCAAGCTCCAGCATAAACAAATCTGAGTCCACCCTTGCTCTATGCTCCTCTCCCAGTACTAGTGGTGAGAGACTGGGTAGTTATTAAACCTCTCGCAACACTCGGCTTCCTGAGGAGATCGTCATCTCTGGCTCTAAAGGTTTTCAAACAATTGATGAAGGTACTCAACAAATGGTAGCGATTAGTATCATGTCTCCAGAAGCTAATTTACAAAGTCTGTAACAAATCCTGAGTGAGAATTAGTTATGCCTTGGCAGGAAGTGGGCAGCCATCCAGCTGTCCCACCTTCCTTGCATGGAGGACCATTAACATCATTCAATTTGATCCTTATCCTTTGAGGAGTTTTAACCAGAAGGAAATGCAATAGAGAAAGAGGTTTGGAGTGGCAAATGCAATAAGGAAAATGAGAAAAGTGCTGACTTCTCATGAACAGTGTGTCATCCTGCTTTGTAAACAAAATAAATAATTCATAGAACAAAGTCAATAAAGGCCTAAGACAGATAATTATTTGATTACTAGGCAAGTACAACATTTTGGAAGAGAACTTCCAGACATACAGTGAAAATGCAGAAATGCTTGAACAAACATGTGCATTTCATACCTCACACTGTGTTTCCCATGAAGGACAGTCACTCCAAACAAAAACTGAGTCTCCCATAGATCAATGATAAGCTGTTATATGGTACACAGATATTCTTTGGAGAAGAGAAGTTTCTTCACTTGACTATAAAAATATAGCATAAAAAATATCTTCCGAGAGTCACATAGGAAGCTATATATATTTTTTATAGTCAAGTGAGAAAACTCAAAAAAGCTATTTTATAGTGTTTCGGTTCATTCAAAGAGCAACAGGAATGACACTCGGGCCAGGGAGATGACTCAGAGGGAGAATGCATGTCTCTGTGAGTGAGGGCCTGGGCTCAATCCCAGCACAAAAAGGAATGGAAGAAAGGAAGAAAGAAAAAAGAAAGAGAGAAAGAAAGGAAGAAAGAGAGGAAGAAAGGAAGAAGGAGAGAAATAAAGAAAGAAAGAAAGAAAGAAAGAAAGAAAGAAAGAAAGAAAAAAAGAAAGAAAGAAAGAAAGAAGGAAAATAAGAGAGAGGGAAGGAAGGAAGGAAAGAAGGGAGGGAGGTAGGGAGGGAGGGAGGAAGGAAGGGAGGGAGGGAGGAAAGGAGGGAGGGAGGGAGGAGCGAGGAAGGATGAGATCAAGTGTGAGACAAAGGGAATGAGATAAAGAGAGAGACAGAAAAGATAAAGAGTGAAATAGAAGAAAGTGAAAAGAAAGAAGAAAAGAATGAAAGATTGCCAAAACAACTACGAGATACCACCTCACACCACAGAGACTAGCACACATCCAAAAGAACAAAAGCAACCTCTGTTGGAGAGGATGTGGGGAGAATGCTGGTGGGAATGTCGACTCGTTCAGCCCTTTTGGAAAACAATATGGACGATTCTCAAAAAATTAGATATTGAGCTCCCATTTGACCCAGCAATACCACTGCTGGGAATATATCCCAGAGAGGTGAAAAAGTATAGTCGAAACGACATCTGCATTTATATGTTCATTGCAGCACTGTTTACAATAGCCAGAATCTGGAAAAAACCCGAATGCCCTAGAACGGATGACTGGTTGAGGAAACTTTGGTACATCTATACAATGGAATACTATGAAGCTGTTAGAAAAAAGGAGATCATGAATTTTGTATATAAGTGGATCGGCATGGAAAGTTTCATGCTGAGTGAAATGAGTCAGAAAGAGAGAGACAGACATAGAAAGATTGCACTCATCTATGGTATATAGAATAACAGAGTGGGAGACTAACACCCAAAAATTGTAGAAATAAGTACCAGGAGGTTGACTCCATGGTTTGGAGGCTGGCCTCACATTCTGGGGAAAGGGCAACTCAGAGAAGGGATCACCAACTATAATGTAGTCGAAGGCCATTCAGGGGAAGGGAGTTGCGGGCTGAATGAGGGCTAGAGACTGAGCACAGTGGCCACTCAACACCTTTATTGCAAACCACAACAGCTAATTAGAGAGAGAGAACAGAAGGGAATGCCCTGCCACAGTGGCAGGGTGGGGTGGGGAGAGATGGGTTTGGGGAGGGTGGGAGGGATGATGGGTTTACTGGTGGTAGAGAATGGGCACTGGTTCTCGAACCTTGTATGAGGGAAACATGAGCACAAAATTGTATAAATCTGTAACTGTACCCTCACGGTGATTCACTAATTAAAAATAAAAAAATAAAAAAAATTAAGAAAAAAGAATGAAAGATTGAGAAAGTAAAACAAAACTAAAGCAAAGAAATCACTCACTGTGAGTGATTAAGGGAATGGGTTTTTGAGTCCTCTAGATCTGGATTTAAATCTTAGATTTGCAACTTGTTGACAGACAAACATGGGCAGACTAGTGACAACCTCTGCATCTCTGAACTGGGGGTTTATAAAACAGGATCAGTATAACTTGCTAATTGGGTTAATTATCAAGAGAGGGAAGTCTGATTGTGTGTATACTCTGGTTACTCTGTGCTAAATAAATGGAGGTGTCTTGGGGGAAATGTTCGGGAACATGGGAAAGGAGGTATACACAAATGAAAAGAATTGGTAGCGTTTTAGCCAACACAAACCCTGACTGAAACACGTAGAAGCATCATCATAGATCAAATAAGATCACTGGTGCTATCATTCCATTTAGAGCTGTTGTTGTAATGACTTAAAGTGCTTGGCTAATGTTCTCAGAGCCATGCACCAATAAAATGTTTCCTAAAACCATGACTGCAAAGATATTCTGTATTCATAAGCCCACTGCCATACATCTCATGGATAAGTAGCACCTGATAAGGAGTTCACTGCAACTTGGTGATAGCTGGTGGCTCTAGAAGCCAGAACTTAGCTCCAATTCCAGTTTGTTCAGCTGTAGTAGTTTCATTATTATATTTTAGAAAAAGCCACACACATAGGAAAAGAGGAGCAAGGCTTTGCATTAAGATGTTTGAAATGCTGAACATGGGCTTCTCCTTCCTCCTCTCTGTTCCCCTCCCCCATCACCACCACCAAACCCAACTTCTAAAATGCCTCCACCAGGTCACAAGGGCAGAGGCCTTTGTTTCCTCTTACTGTTTCCCCTGGGAGTGGCTTCAGCTGACTCTCCACTGAGGCCATCTTGGCGTCCTGCAGCTCACTCTTGAGTGTCTGCACTGTGCTCAAAGCAGAATCGATCTCCATGGGACCACAAGCTTCATGGGCCTGCCAAGAGAGTTAGGAATACATGAATGCATCCTGCTCAAGAAAGTACCCCCAAGTACTTTACAATGAACCAAAGGCCTTTCTGGGTGTCCCTAGTGGTTCTCCATGAATAGCAATAGGAAGCAAAGAAAAAACGTGTTTCCTACCATGCTAATCCTTCCTTCACGCTCTGAACTTTGTTCCTATTTTTCCTAAATGGTCAACTGTATGAATTTCACAACTGGATCAGAAAAGCCTCCTGGAAGCTATTTTTTTTGAATGACATTTGCCTCTCAGACTAACCTCACCTCCCAGCAATGTTATCTGAGTTTCAAAGACATGGGAAAAGCTGAAATGACTTCCTACAAATTGGGTATCATCAAAATGTTCTGACATTTTTATTTGGTGAGTATATTAAGCATTCAAATCAGCTCCAAACATATTTCTTTTCGTACATATAAAGGACCTATATTTGTACTCTAAAGAGGAACAATGAATGCTTGATAAAACTTATGTTAATATCATACCAAATACATAGAGACCCTGAGATGGGGGATAATTGCAGAGACAGAAGCTCATTAGTCTGTTATTAAATATTGAATTAAGAGGATTGCTTCCAAATAAGACATGAAAACCTTCCAGGGGAAAATAATAATAATATATATGCTGCTACATAATTTACTCTTTGGGATAAGATGATCCCTGATGGGAATGTGGTCTCTTAGTGACATCACACTGACACTCTCTTTGCACCATGTAGGTCTCTCGATGCTTGATCCAGGCAAGAGAGGATGAGAAGCAGCCACCTGTACCAGGAAGGTGACAGCTAAGGACATATTTACTGAGAGTGGCAGGAGTTAATCTGTGGCTCTTCTGTGGTCTTGCAAATGGGATGGTCACCCCTAGCAAGTAGCATACCCCACTCTATAGAGGCCACAGTGGCTCCAGGAAGTAGTAGTGGCAATGAATAAACAGCTCCATGCCTGCACTGCCATGTGAATGTCTTGGGTGAGCCCTGGGAGAGGAGCTGTGAGGAATTAACCCATGTCGAGCAATCACCCATACGGATGAAGACTTGCCTTCTGCGAGGCAGTCCGTAGCTCTGCCAAGCTGGTGGCCAGGTTCTTGGCGCATTGGCTTAGTTGCATGGCTGCAGCCTGGTCACTCACTGTGGGCACCGCAGCCTTGGCAGATGCCACCATCTTGCTTCCAGGCTGTAAAGAAGAGAATCAGGAAATAGTATGGCTCAGGGAAGGGGCCAGAGAGCAGAGACCCCCCTTCCCCTCAGCAATACCACAGTCAGTCTTTGCCCTAAATATTAGAGCATCTGCATTCACCCTGAAACTTTTGGTTCTCAAACCTAGTTCTCAAAGGCAGTGTACTGGAGGAGGCAGAACTAAGATAGCAGTTTGAACTCTGCACTTAGGTAACTGAAAACACATACAGGTCCAGTGACTAGAGAATAGCGAAACAGAATAGAGCGATGTGCTAAGACACTAACAATCAGAACACAATGCTCATGAAAAACAGAGTGTACATAATGAGCCCCAACTTGAAAGGCATGTGTATGTGTGTGTGTGTGTGTGTGTGTGAGTAAATGTGTGTGTGTATAAGTTTGTGTATGTGTGTATATATAGGTGAAATGTAAGAAAATGTATCAAAACTTCATGAATTTTTTAATGGGCACTTAAGAAAAGAACCAAAGAGAGTGCCGCTGGTTTGATCTCTCTCTGAGGTGTGTGACCCGTTGCTGGCACCCCATTCTGGGCCCCAGCCCACCGCCTGGACTCGAACCCTCCCGGCATCCCAGGACCTCCATCCTGCCCATCCCCACCACTCCGGCGCTGTTGACTTGGTCTCTCTCAGGTGTGTGACTCCCCAGCCGGTGCCCCACCTATAGTGCAACAGGGGGCATAGCCTCCGCAGCAGGGGGGGGGTGGCCTCTTGGGGGAACAGTGGCCGCTCATGCAGCCACAGTTATTTTCCTCTTTCCCAGTACTCTGGATTCACATCTCAATCTTCATTACCTAATTCTGTGGAGAATATCCTGGCTATCTCAAACATAATAGGTCAATAGTCCACTTGCCTATTCCAATTTCACCAAAAATACCATTGAACACAAGAAGCAGTACAAGCCCAATATAAAAGAACACATCCTCCAAAGCTTTACTAGAGGCCTCACATAAATCAGAGAGGAGCACCTGAGAGGAAGGTGGTAATCTAGAAGGGGAAAAAGGCGACCACCAATGACTGAACTCATCCAGAATCCTTTTTTTGCAGCAAGAGGGGAATACTGATAGTGAACTGAAAGGTCCCACCTCCATACTACCACAACAACATGAAGAAACAGCGCAAATTCACATCACAAGGAGAGGATGAAGAAAAGAATCCAGAAGCCTCAACAGGGGTTACCCACAAATATGATGTCTCTGATAAAGAATCAGAAATGAAATGTTGAAGATATTCAATTAACTCAATGAAACGGTGGAACAGCACTGTAGCACTGCACTGCATTGTCGTCCTGTTGTTCATCAATTTGCTCAAGTGGGCATAAGCAGTAAATTAAAGGAGGACATGAAAGAAACAGTGGAACCGATAGCCAAGAAAATACAGGAAGAAATGAGAGCAGAAATAAGAAAGCTACAAACAGAAGTGTCACTAATAAAGGATTCTGTAGATAAAGTAAAAAACTCAGTGGGTGCCCTAAACAGTAGAATGACTAAAGCTGAAGAAAGAATGAGTGAGTTTGAAGATGAGCTGCAGAAAGCTTACAGGCAACAACAAACAATGGGAAAAGACCTCAAAAAAGCTTTAGGGTGAATCAGAGTCCCAGGGGATGAACTCAAGAGGAACAACATAAGAATCATCAGAGTACCAGAAGAACAGGGAGGCAACATCAATGAAAAAGTCAAGTTAAAGATATCATTGCTGAGAAGTTCTTAGAGCTGGAGAATGCAGGCATCCAGATCCAAGGAACCTGAGGGTGCCAGCTAAAAGAGATCCTAATAAAAAGACTCCAAGACATATCATAGTCAGAATGATGGATGCCACGGAGTGAGACACAATACTACAGACAGCAAGGTCAAAGAAGGAAATCACATACAAAGGAACACCCCTTAGATTTACAGCAGACCTATCAGAGGAAACTCTCCAAGCCCGAAGACAATGGTGGGATATAGTGAAAATACTCAACAAACTGAACACCTCACCAAAAATACTTTATCTGGCTAAACTTTCACTCAAACTCAAAGTAACGATATACTATTTCATGGATAAACAGCAGCCCAGGAACTTCATAGACTCAAAACCAAACTTAAAAGAAGGTCTAAAGGGGCTATTGTAAGACAAGAAAACCCCTACAAGCGCAACAAACTCCTACAGGAAGATGGAAAAAAAAAACCCATGACAATAATCTTTCTCAATGTCAATGGTCTAAATGCACCAATTAAGAGACACTGAGTGGCAAAATGGATTCAGAAACTGAACCCAGCATTCTGCTGCCTACAAGAAACACATCTGAACAGTCAGAGGAAACCTAGACTCAAAATCAAAGGATGGAAAATAATCCTGCAAGCAAACAACTCCCTCTAAAAAGCCGGGGTGACCATATTAGTATCTGAAAACACAGATTTCAGGTTGAAAAAGATTAAAAGGGACAGCGAAGGCCATTTTTTATTTATCAAGGTATATGTACAGCAGGAAGAAATCACACTCTGAAATGTATACGCACCCAATGAGGGACCAGCTAAATACTTAAAACAACTGCTAATAGATTTTAAGGAGGACATTGCTAGCAACACAATAGAAGTTGGAGAATTTAATACTGCCTTACCACCTCTGGATAGATTAACAAGATTAAAACTCAGCAAGGAAACACTGGCTTTGAAGGAAGAAATAGAAGAGAGAGGGATAATAGATCTATAGAGGGCTTTACATCCCCCCTCCTCCTCAAAAGAATACACATTCTTTTCCAGTGCACATGGGACATTTTCCAAAATAGACCATGTGCTGGGTCACAAAACATACCTCGATAGAATCAGGAAGATAGAAATGGTATCATCTATCTGTTCAGACCATGATGCACTGAAGATAGAAGTTAATCACATACAGATGTGGAGAACCAAATCAAACACCTGGAAATTAAACAACTTAATGTTCAACAACAAGTGAGTCAGGAAGGAAATCAAGGAAGAAATAAAAAAAAAATTGGAAACAAATGGAGAATGAAGACATGAGCTACCAGAACCTGTGGGACACAGCTAAAGCCATGTTAAGGGGAAAATTTATAGATCTGAAAGCATTCCCCAAGAAGGAAGAAAGGGCCCACATAAATAACTCGACTTCACAGCTCAAAATATTAGAAAAGGACTAACAAAAGGACTCCAAACCAGGTAGAAAGAAAGAAATAATAAAACTTAGAGCAGAAATTAATGGCACGAGAACCCCAAAAACAATCCGAAAGATCAATGAAACCAAGAGCTGGCTCTTTGAGAAATTAAACAAGATTGGTAAACTCACAAACTCTCACTCATTAGCAAGACTCACAAAGAAAGAGAGAGAACCCTAATAAACTGAATCAGAAATGAAAAGGGGACATCACAACAGAAACCAAAGAAATTCATAAGATCATCAGAGATTACTTTGAAAGTCTGTATGCCATGAAACAAGAGAACCTAGAAGAAATGGATAAATTCCTGGATTCCTATAATCTCCCAAGGCTGAACCAAGAAGATTTGAAATACCTGAATAGACCTATTATTATCAAGGAAATTGAAACTTTAATCAAAAGTCTCGCCCAAAACAAAAGCCCAGGTCCAGATGGATTCACTAGCAAAGTCTTCCCAACATTTAAAGAGGATCTATAGCCAGTTCTTCTCAAGCTTTTCCAAGAAATTGAAGAAACAGAAACTCTCCCAAGCAGTTTCTATGAGACACATATCTCCCCAATACCAAAAGCAAACAGAGACACCACAAAAAAGGAAATACCCCTGATGAACAGGGATGTGAAAATCCTCAACAAAATAATAGCGAATAGAATCTAACAACTCATCAAAAAGATCATACACCACTACCAAGGGGGATTCATCCTGGGGATGCAAGGATGGTTTAACATTCAGAAGTCAATCAACAAAATCAATCATATCAACAAAAGATAAAAACCACATGATTATATCAATAGATGCAGAAAAAGCATTTGACAAGATCCAGCACCCGTTTATGATGAAAACTCTCACAAAAATGGGTACTGAAGGAACTTCCTTTAATATAGTCAAAGCCATCTACCACAAGCCTATGGCAAGCATTATCCTCAATGGGAAAAACTAAGAGCCTTCCCTCTAAGATCAGAGACAAGACAAGGATGCCCATCTCATCACTTCTGTTCAATACAGTACTAGAAGTATTTGCTATAGAAGTTAGGCAAGAAAAAGATATTAATGGCATCCTGATAGGAAAGGAAGAAATCAAACTCTCACTATTTGCAGATGATATGATACTATATCTAGAGAACCCCAACGCCTCTACCAAGAAGCTCCTAGAAACAATAGAGTTGGATAGTAAAGTCGAAGGCTATAAAATCAATACCCCAAAATCCATGGCTTTCTTATATGCAAATAATGAGAGAGAAGAAAGTGACATGAAAAGAGAAATCCCATTCACAATCATGCCTCAGAAAATAAAATACCTCAGAATCAGCTTAACCAAGGAGGTGAAGGACCTGTACAAAGAAAACTACAAAACGCTACTTCATGAAATAAAAGAGGACACGAGAAATGAAAACATATTCCCTGTTCATGGATTGGGAGAATTAACATTGTCAAAATGACAAAACTCCCCAAAGCATTATACAGATTCAATGAGATCCCTATAAGCCCATGAAATTCTTCAAAGAAATGGATGAAACACTCCTGAAATTCATATGGAACAACAAACCACCACGAATAGCTAAAGCGATTCTAGGGAAAAAGAAGACGGGAGGCATTGCCTTCCCCAACCTCAAACTCTACTACAAAGCGGTAATAATTAAAACAGCATGGTATTGGAACAAAGGCAGAGCTGCAGACCAGGGTTGAATATCCTTACACACACTCTCAAATATATGATAAACTAATCTTTGACAAGTGAGCAAGAAATGTGAAATGGAGCAAGGAAAGCCTCTTTAACAAATGGTGCTGGCAAAACTGGACAGCTACATGCAAAAAAGGGCTCAGATCTCTACCTAACACCATATACAAATGTCAGATCAAAATGGATTAAAAACCTAAGCATCAGACCAGAATCCATCAGGTACCTTGAAGACAAGGTCAGCAAAACCATCAACGACATTGAAGCTAAAGGTGTCTTCAAAAATGACACATCACTGACCAAGCAAGTGGAAACAGAGATAAATAAATGGGACTATCTTAAACTAAGAAACTTCTGTACCTCAAAAGAGACAGTGACCAGAATACAAAGACAGTCTACAGAATGGGAAGGGATATTCACCCAGTACCCATCTGATAAGGGGTTGGTATCAAGAATATAAAAGACTTTGGTTGAACTCTACAAGAAGAAAACATCCAACCCCATCAGAAAATGGGGTGAGGAAATGAACAGAAACTTTCTTAAAGAAGAAATCCGAATGGCTGAAAGGCACATGAAAAAATGCTCTTCATCACTAATCATCAGGAAGTTGCAGATCAAAACAACAATGAGATATCATCTCACACCACAGAAACTGACCCACATCCAAAAGAACAAAAGCAACCGGTGTTGGCATGGATGTGGGGAGAAAGGGACTTTCTTTCACTGCTGGTGGGAATGCCAACTGGAAAACAGTATGGATGTTTCTCAAAAAACTAGAAATTTTTTTAAAAAATTTATTGAATCACCATGAGATAGTTATAAGCTTTCATTTTTGGGTTACAATCACACAATGATCAAACACCCATCCTTTCACCAGTGCACATTCCCCACCACCAATATCCTCGGTATACACCCCCCACACCCTTTCCCACTCTCCCCCTGCCTCCATGGCAGACAATATTCCCCATACTCTCTCTCTACTTTTGGGCATTATTGTATGCAACACAGACACTGAGAGGTCATCATGAAAAAATTAGAAATTGAGCTCCCATTTTACCCAGCAACACTACTTCTGGGAATATATTCAGGAGATGCAAAAAAAGCATAGTAGAAATGACATCTGCACTTGTATGTTCATTGCTGTACTGTTTGCAATAGCCAGAGTCTGGAAAAAACCCGACTGCCCAAGAACAGATGACTGGTTAAAAAATCTTTGATACATCTACATAATGGAATACTATGCAGCTGTTAGAAAAGATGAAGCCATGAAATTTGTATATAAGTGGATCAACATGGAGAGTAGCGTGCTAAGTGAAATGAGTCAGAAATAGAGGGACAGACATAGAAGGACTGCACTAATTTGTGGAATATAAAGTAACAGAATGGGAGACTAACACCCAAGAATAGTAGAGATAAGAACCAGGAGGACTGTTCCACGGCTTGGAAGCCAGTCTCACATACTGGGGGAAAAGGCAGCTCAGACAGTGAAGGGACCACCAAATAAAGGGTGCTTGGAGGGCCCACTTGGGATGGGAGATGTGTGCTGAAAGTAGAGTATAGAAGGAACATGATGAGCACTTAAATACCTGTATTGCAAACCACAATACCCAAAAGGAGAGAGGGAGTAAAACAGAATTCACCTGCCACAGAGGCTGGGGGTGGGTGGGATGTGGGGAGGTGGTGGGAAGGATATTGGGAACATTGGTGGTGGAGAATGGGCACTGGTCAATCCCTGTATGACTGAAACGAAAGCACAAAAGTTTGTAAGTTTGTAACTGTTCTTTATGGTGATTCATTAAAAAAAAAAAAAGAATAAAAGAGCTAAGAAACACAATGATCCTGTAACTCCAATTTCTACTAGAAATAGACAAGATAATCATCTAATCACATAAATGTAAGAGTGTGAACAATAGAGATCCTCATACTTATTTAGCCTAGCACCCCGTTTTCAGAACAAATCTCTCAGTGCCCTCCGCCTCGAGAAATCTATCTCTAAGTGATCAAACAAAAGGCACCCCTCAGGCTCCTATGCGCCCCTAGCTCCACTGTCTGCCAGGGGCCATACCACCCACTTGAGAAACTGGTCTCCAAGTGAACAAGAAGTTTGGAGAGATTTAGGTATGGGTAGGCAAATGGGGGGTAGTTCCTCCCACAACTCCAGAGTCTCATTTTTATTTACTCTCTCTTAAGTGGAATCTATTCTCATCCCACCGAGACTGACGAGACTCATTATCTGAACAGTTGTGGCCAGGACTCTCTATACCTTTGGGAAGAATGGCTGTGTTTTGGATCCACTGTCTGTGAATGGCTATACTGGGTACCCTGAAACCCACAGAGTCCAAAGCCATGCCCAGTGCTGGGCTGTTCATTAAAATAGGCAGCTCACTCCAGTTCTCTTGTGTGGAAGAAGAGAACAGAGGACATGCCCCAGGAACAGAGACAAGGTGCCATCTCTGGAGCTATAGCTCAGCCCATGGCATTTGGCCTTGCCAGGCTACATCAAGTTCTCCTGACACCAGTGAGATAAACAGGAGGGCTTGAGGGGTGCCTGCTTCAGAGCTGGGGGTTGTGGGATTTGTGACTCATTTTTTCTCTTTAGGAGCAAAGGTTGGGGTTCACTGCACCCAGGTGAGTGCTTCTGTGTTACCTGCAGGAAGTTTTGGCTGGAAACAATGAGAGCCAGCTGGGCGCTAAGGTCTTCTGCTTGGGTCTGGCTGCCCCGGACTCCTTGTACCAGTTGAGGAATGTGATCAGCCACAGCCTAGAGAAAAATGAGAAAATGACAGCTGAGTACACCCGCAAAGCAGCAAAGTAGGTGGAAATGTGGGATGGTTGTAGTGGTATGGCTGTGCTGTCATTTCTGGGGTGCCTGTGCCCCATCATGGCTTTACACAGCCAACTGGGTCATTACCAACACCAAATGCTAACCCAGCACCTCTGCAGGCTGGTTCTGCCCACAGAAGTCGGACCCCAGCATACTATAGTCCTGCACAATGGGACACTGAGGCCTGAAACCGAGTACCCTCTGGCTCTGCTGGCATGGAGGGGTACAGATGGAGGTTCATTCTGTACATTTTCCTGCACAGCTGCAGCTGTACCACTGAGAAGTCTGGTGAGTGCAATGCCCCTGCCCTTGCTGATCACTGCTGCAAACCCCTAGAAGCAAACAACCCCCCTCAGAGAAGTGTGGGTTCAGAAAACACAGCCTCCCAACACTGCACTGCAGCCCTGGAGCTTTTGTTCTTTTGTTATTCATGCAGGATTCAGCAGTAGATGGTTCTGTTATGGGCAGGGACCAAGACCTGGGGCCTGGGACAGAGAAAGCATAGGGTCTTCTTCACTGCTCCAGCTACATCCCCCCAGACTTTCCACTAGAACACACTCACTGCTTCAGGGGGCTGCTGCCTCTAACTTTCCTGAAAGTAGAACCTGCATGGATGGTTTTTGCACTGTTCCCATAGGCGAGTCACTTCTGAGGAGAGGTCAATAGAGAGGTCAGACAGTGGCTCAGACCAAGTGCAAGCAAGTGTCTCTCCAGAGCGACAGACAAGCCATAGACACCTTCTGGAGACTTCAGTCAAGATGATGCCAACACACAGGCAGAGGTTACCCAAGTCAGTGTGTGTATGTGTGTGTGTGTGGTGTGTGTGCGTGAGCACGCGTATGCATGTGTGTGAATAGCATCATGCAGACATCTGAGAGGGCGTGTGCCCTGGGCATACAGACAAGTTACAAAAGATACTCACTGAGCCCTTCTCAGCTGTCATTTTTGACACAGGGCTAGGCCCATGTCTCCGAAAAACAAAAAGGCCACAAAGAAAGCAACAGAGCATAGCCCTGAGCCAAAGAGATTAAAGTTGGCTCTCACGGAGGACTAAGGTAAAATCAAAATAAAGCAAAGATCTCATGCCAAGGCCTAACTTTCACAGGGAGAAAGACTTGGGGTTCCAATGCTTCAGTGCACCTCAGAGCCCTACAATGGCCATTGTTCTCAGTCTATCCCTAGGAAGGAAGCAGGAAAGACAAAGGAAGGAAAGAAAGAAAGAAAGAAAGAAAGAAAGAAAGAAAGAAAGAAAGAAAGAAAGAAAGAAAGAAAGAAAGAAAGAAAGAAAGAAAGAAAGAAAGAAAGAAAGAAAGGAAGAAGGAAAGAAAGGAATAAGGAAAGAAAGAAAGAAGGAAGGAAGGAAGGAAGAAAGGAAGAAAGGAAGGAAGGAAGGAAGGAAGGAAGGAAGAAGAAAGAAGGGGAAAGAATGAAAGAAAGAAAGAAAAAAGAAAGAGAAAAGAGAAAAGAAAGAAAGAGAGAAAGAGAAAGAGAGAAATAAAGAGAGAAAGCAGGAAAGAAAGGAAGAAAGAAAGGAAGAAGGAAAGAAGAATATAGACAAAGGGAAGACAATTATGGAAAAAATACTCTCCCTCCAAACACAGGCTGTCTACAATAGACAAAAACCAGATGTATGTGAATGTGTGTGATGTCCACACCTGGTACGCCGGGGCCGGAACAAACCGGATTAGGGGACCGGATGATCTGTCTTAACTGAATTTCCAGGCTGCTTGGTGCTCTAACTCTCCCCCAGTAGTATCTCAGCATGCTGGCTCTCTGCCAGCATCACCTCACCTTGCAGCTCTGAACCAACTGCTGCTGAGCTGCAGAGTTCTTGTTGGACACAGCCGCATTCTGGGAGGCGGCGATGGTCTGGGTGGCGGCAGCTGCTGCCTGCTTAGCTGCCACCTGCAGAGGGGAGAGAGGAGGGGAAGCAGGTTTGGCCGTGGCCCCTCCAGTCAGACATATACACATATGCACAAACATCATAAAGACAGATAGGCACACACACAGATATGCACACACATGCTCGCACACTCATACACATTCCCACACATGTGCACACACATGAGCATAGTATTGACTACTTTCCTATTCTAAAGGGGAAGCACTGGGCACCCACAGCTGTGGGAGATCCAGGCACACCACGCACCACCATTACAGACCAACATGACCCCAAACTAAGAGTGTTTTGCCCCCTTCGCTGTGGATGGGTAGTGAAGACAGGCACATTGGAAAGGTCTCAAAAAAACAAAGGCTGTTTCCAAGACCATGATGGGGGCTGATATGAAGCAGCAAGAGTAAACAAGATTGGGGGATTCTCCCTCAGGAGGCAGTGCACATAATCTCAGGGGCTTGGCTCATAACCTCTCACGACCTACAGGAAGCCCTGGTCCATACAAGTCCAGACTTTCCCAGTGGGAAGCTTCTCTGTCCACTCTCTCTCCATTTTTAAAAGAGCTGGTTTTACCACAAATCCAGCCTGTCCAGAGAGGGGTTCCTCCTGGGGCAGACAGGGCTGGGCAACAAGCTGAGGACAATGCACAGACCTTCCGGTGCTTCTGGGAGTATCTCTTATTTCCTTACATCACTTGTGCCTATAGGTCAATTCATTTGATTTGCCTCACAATAAATTATTATAAAAATGACAGGACTATGTTTATTTTTTCCTTCTAGACTTCTACATCCAAGTTTGAGTCTCATCTCCACACCTTAGGAGCTGCATGTTTAGTAGAGTTCTGAGAGAGCCATGGTATATATGTGTGTGTGTATATATATATATATGTATGTATGTATATATATACATATATATACATATATATACATATATATATACTAACTACATATATATAGTTAGCTACTATATATATAGTAGCTAACTATATATATATATATATATATATATAGTAGCTAACAGTCTTCTGGATGTACCAGAATAAAAAACACTGGCTCTTCCTAAAAGATTCTATTCAAAAATTCCAAATTCTAAAATTTTGGTTCTCTGATACAAGGAAGCAAAGCAATTTTTCAAATCCTGTCAACATGCCTAAAGCATTGTGGTCACTGCCTTGTTAATTCAGTTTTTTAAAAGAGCTCTTTGTGATAAGAAAGGGACACAAGAAACCAGTGTTTTGCTGACCTCTAGGCGGTTGATGATTTTTTTCTTGATGGCATTCTGGGCAGCAGCATTGGTGGCCACCCGCAAACCCTCTGCAGCTTCTCTCAACCTCTGCTGCTGGGCCTCATTCTCAGGATTAGCTGCAGCCCCCTGAGAAGAAAAAAAAAGGAGGATTTCAAGAGGTCCAAAGGGCAACATGTCACAAACACTTAATTCATGGATTCAATTTTACTTTTTCCTAGTGCCAGAAAACATCTGGAATACAGAGCCAAACCCTCTAAGTACTGTCTTTATGAAAACAAGGTTCCTTATATCGGCTAGGGAGGTCTGGAAACTGTATCTTTATGCACCAGAACCCAATGGTCACAATGATACACATGAGACCATAGCCTTGCTTGTCCATGCACAGTAAGTGAGGCTCAGAAGCCACGGTTTAAAGGGTTCTGATCCACTGGTTCCCTATCCCAGCTCTCACAGGTAGAGTATTATTTTAAGTGGTACTACAGATATAAGGCAGAGGTGAGGGCCTCTAATGGTGCTGGTGGATATGAGTGAGTGAGGCTCTGACTTCAGCACAAAGGTGGAGGGAGTCACAGTAATAGGAAGCTTTGCAAAGGGGTAAGAAGGACATGACAAAAATCATATTTCCAGAGGGCCAGGTTGGAGGCAGAGTGAGCAGAACTGGCAGGCAGCTGGACTGAGTGAATGAAAAACACCCAATGCCTCTGGGAGACCCCAACTCCCTCTGTAGCTGCTAGTATCTTACAAACACTCATGGACTGTATTGAAGACAAGGGTTTCTCGATCAGGAAGGGCCAAGAAAAGAAAGCATTTTTCATCACAACAACTCAGCCAAGACTTAACCCCCACCCTACCTGCCAACAAAGCAGTAATCAAGGTGGTTTTGGCTTTATTATTTTGGTCAAAATTATGGATATTATGTGAACAATGTTTCATATACACAGATGAATATGCTTCATTCTACAACTTTTGTTTTGTCTTGGGGGCCACACCCTGTGACACCCTGGGGCCACTCCTAGAGGTGCTAGGGGAATTGGTGGGGATTGAACTTCAGGCTCCTGCTGGAAGAACATGAGCTTGATCCTTTGAACCTCTACAAGCATTTTATTTATTTTCAATTTTTAATATTTTCAGCTTTTTGGGTCTCATGCGTTGATGATGCTTCTGGTTCTGCCCTCAGGAATTACCCTGGCAGTGCTCAGAGGATCGTATGGGATGCCAGGAGTCAAACACAGGTTGGCTGAGTGTAAGGCAAATGCCCTACCTGCTGTGCTATCGCTACAGCCCCTCTACAAGTATTATTTTTTTTTTTTGCTTTTTTGGGTCACACCTGGCGATGCACAGGGGTTACTCCTGGCTCTGCACTCAGGAATTACCCCTGGCCGTGCTCAGGGGACCATATGGGATGCTGGGATTTGAACCCGGGTCGGCCGCGTGCAAGGCAAATGCCCTACCCGCTGTGCTATCTCTCCAGCCCCTCTACAAGTATTTTAAAGCAGCTCCTGAGCAAGAGAAGACAGGAAAACGAAATACATCTATCATAAAAAAACAAAAGAATTTTTCTGTATGTCTGTCTTTTTTAATGGCCAACTTGCCAACTTCATACCTTTATGAGCAAATAGTTATGTGAATTATTTAGAAAAGACTCAGGGATTTTAGCTGGATGTGACAGTGAGAACACCTGAGACAGGATTGTTTGGGCAATGCTTGAAGAGAATGTTCTGTTCCTTCCAACAAGGACCTCTCTAGTTTGAGTTTTGTGTTTCTAGAAACCGAAAGCATATTCACCTGTGTATATGAAACATTGTTCACAGAATACCCTTGATCTTTGCTTCTCATATGTGAAAGTATTGCAGGCAGAAAGATAGCAGGTCTGATCATATATTTTGGGGAAAAAGTATTGTCTGGAACCTAAACAAGCCCAAAGACATAAAGGCAGAAGCCCTCTGGGGAGCTGGAAAACCATTGAGGTGCAGAATCCAGGCCCAGAGCCTGGCTGGATCCCTGGGAGGAGAGCCTCCATCCTGGAACAAAAGCTGTGCTGGAGTACAAAGGACAGCCACTGCTCCAGGCTCACCCCCTCGGCAAGCACTCTGGCCAAGGACTTTGGGCTGCACTTTGGGAAAACCACTTACACACTTACTTGACAGGGGAAAAGGCTCTTCTTTGGCCTGCTCCACTGACTGAGATGTGAACTCTTTTTACTTTAGGGGATATATTCTTCACCTTGGAAATTTACTGAATATCTAGATGGGATGTTTACTTGTACTTTCCACTCTGGAGAAGCCCATGCTCTCCCTCTCCCTCTCCCTCTCCCTCTCCCTCTCCCTCTCCCTCTCCCTCTCCCTCTCCCTCTCCCTCTCCCTCTCCCTCTCCCTCTCCCTCTCCCTCTCCCTCCCCCTCCCCCTCCCCCTCCCCCCTCACTTGCTTGCTCGCTCTCCCTTCATTTACCAAATAAACATGTCCTTTGCTATTTATTTCGTCCTGACATTTTGTTCTGTGAGGGGAGGTAACAGCCCTGGAAAGCATCCGTAAGATTTAGGCCCGATTTTTCTTTCCTGCAAAGAGCAATTCCTCACTCCAATCTGAGTTCACAGCTCTCAGAGAAATCAGGTGACAGGGACCATTTCTCATACCAGGCAGAACAAGTGGAACCCAGGTGTGCCTAGATGACCACTGCGTGGGGCTGGTAAGAGAGGGGTCTGTACCATGCAGGGGCTCCTTGCAGACTCTCACGAGTCCAAGATCTATCTGGACATGTCCCAGGGTGACCAAAGAGGAAAGAAAGGAGTGAGGTAGCTAGCTGCCCCAAGAACACCGCTGCCTCTTAATCTATATTCCAAAATGAAACTGCTACTAAATTTGAAGAACCAAGGAGCAGGAAGCACTCTCTAGGAACCCTGCCTTCCCCTGAGAAGTCAAAGGGAAGGCTGCTGGGACAAAACCAGGCCTACTGAGTTCCCTGGGAGTTTCCAAGCTTCAGGCCCTCTTTTGAGAAAGCAGTTGGAGCTGAGGCTGTGCTACATGCTTCACTGTCTATGGCTAAATTAGCACTGCTCCCAGAACCTGCATTCCTCTCTCCTCTCTCCCAGGAATGATATCAAATTCTATAAAGCTACATAGGTTTGAAACAAATCCACACACTTGGCCACTCATTCTGCACCTCCAAGGTGCCTCGCATAGTGAAGCCCCTTTCAATCAGACAAACCCGCTGTCATATACCTTTGCAGCTTCCACCATGCGTGCTGTGGAGTCAGCCAGGAGTTTGGCAGCTGCCAAGAGCTTCTTGGAATTCTCCATGTCGATTTCAGCTTCTGCATCTGACCTCATGGCATTGACGAGGTCCGAGGTGGCCTGCGCCAGGACTCGGGCCTGGCGTACCATCTCACCTGGAGAGGGGGTGAAAGATGCTTGGTCTGCTTTTGAAAAGTTAAGTGGGACCCAGGGGGCTAGCAAAGTCTTGACTCTAGGTTTGTGGTAGAGGGACCAAAGGTCTTTACGACCTTTTTCTAGGCAGAGCAGCCAAATTAAACCCAGATCTCCAAAGAGTTCCTAAGCCTGCCAGAACTGCACCTTCATTTGATCTGATCTTGAATCATGAGGGAAAAGAGGGGCTCTTCATAAAGACTAGATGGGGAGAAAAAGAATGAGGCAGAACCTGGACAAGCGCTTAGTAAGAAAACATGATTTATCACACTTCAAGAACCACTAACACAAAAAGCTTTTCTAAGAAACACTTGGGTAATGGGCACAGAGAATATGACTTTTCAATTTTGGATAATTGTGTGTGCTAGCTAACCCCAGGTGAGTCAGATGACAGAAACTCCACTATGATATTTGGCTTTCCCAAAATGGAGCACAGTTACCAGGCTCACACCCAAGCTAAGATTTGCCTTGGCACAGAATTTTCCCTATCAATTTTCTTTAGGCTCACCCTTCTAGTCCCAGTGTTGATCTTGTCTTTCAGTAACTATACCTGTGATTTTCTTGACACTTATCCCAGGTCCTTTGGAAAAGGATAACAGCATTAAAACCGCTCAAAATATGGTACTTCCCCCCACCTTCCCAAAGTCACTTGAGAATAGCAAAGCACTGTAGCGTTAATGGAAAATAACTCTCATAAAAGACAGAGTTCAATTTAAGGTACCGCCAAGTGGAACCTGGGACAATAGGACGTTAGTGGGAAATAGTGAAATTCAAATAAAGTCTGCAGGTTCATTAACGGACTGTTATTGGTGCCGACCTCCTAGTTCCTATGGGTGTACACAGGCTATGAAGCATGTTGAAAATGGTGTAAAATAACTCTGTCAATATAAATCTCTTCTAAAATAAATGGCTTGTTGGGAAGAAAAGGACAAGAATATTTCCAAACGTAGGGAGCACTTCTACCTTCTCACATAATTGATCACAGATACAGAAAAGCACAGATACTTCTCCTTTAAAAATCCATGCCAGAAAGTTCTGATTGTGTTAACAGGGATATAGAAAAAAGAAAAACACTGCAGGAGGGTTGCCAACTTTGAAAAGTTTCTGGAAAGAATTTTCATGGACACATTTAAGATACGGAATGTATATAGGAAGTGGTACAGAAATTCAGCAGATGTAAATTTACCTACTTTACTCTCAAAAGGAAACCAGGTTTTTGTTTTGTTTACACAAACACTCATCATAGTAGTACTTCTGTAAAATCAAAACAAAAAAAGCAAAGGAAAAAACTCAAAAACTGCATCCCTGTCCACTAAAAAGTAATTGGTTGACTAAATCATGTTTTTTCCCTGGACTCTGAATAGTAGGTGACCACTAAAAAGATTAGTGTACAGGTTGATAGGAAAAAAGAATTTTTTCATTAATTTTATTAACAAATTCATTGATAAATTTTCATTAATTCTGTTTCTGTTATGCTATATATACACATATTGTAGCCATGTTTCCTAACCCACATTAAGAAAATGACCATGAAAAGAGGGGAAAATCTCTGGGTATTAGTAAGCTGCTGGTTATGGAGACTTACGAGACACTAGAGATGAGTGTGATTTGTAGAGCTGGGGTTTGACTCCAGAACCTCACACATGCAGGGCACGTGCTCTCCCTGGAGTCACGTCCCCCACCTGAGGAAGACCATTCTGAGTATACAAAAAGTGCTCTTTATCTGCATGTTTCCTGTAGATCATGATATCTGACATCTTAAAACATTTTGTTTGGTTTTGATTTAGGTTTGGGGATCACACCAAGGGTGCTCAGGGCTTACTCTTGGCTATCCTCTGGGGCATGAGGGATCAGACCTGGGTTGAGTGCATGCAAGGCAAGTACCCTGCCTGTCTTATATTCACTCTGCTCCCATAAAGTACCTTCTGGCTGCAGGGCTGCCCAGCTGAAAGTAGCAGGTTCTGAGAAATAGTCAAGCCTTCAGTCAGGAGCTGAGGGGATCAGAGTTCCACCTCCTCTCTTTGGTCCCTCCACTCCAGAAGCCAGTATTTCTTTGTCTTATCACCTCAAACACACACACAAGCACTGAGGACTCAGAGCCAGAGCACAGCGCCTATGGAAATCATTCTGAGTCACCACTCTGGAGATGTTCACCCTGTCCTGCCTCGCCTTTCCCATGGAGATCCTAGTCAAATTCGTGGCCTCTGCCCTCCCTTCAGCCCTGTCTTCTGCTCCCAAGTGTGCCCCATGTGGCAGGCGGCGACTCCTCTCTGGGACCTGTGAACCTAACAGTTTCTCGTCATTGCTTATCCCCTGGTGGCTGCATCAGTTCTTCTCTACCCACACAGGGGTTACTCTCAGGTTAAATGAAATCTCATCCATGAGTGGACACCATCTCAGTAGTCTCCCTGCTGTCCCAGCCTTGGGAGCTCTGATGGGAGCCGACCGCCTACCCTGGCGGTAAGCACTGGTCAGCCTCGAGCAGCAGAACCGCCCCCCGCGCGGCCTCTCACCAGCGTCGCCCATGGAGCTGAAGATGCTCTCGGTGACACACATGATGGTGTCCGTGGCCTGGTCGTAGCGGCCAATGGGCTCGCCGCGGCTGGCGAACTGGCGCACATGCTGCAGGAGGTCGTGGAGGGCCTGGCTGACCACGCTGGCCGCTGCGCTGACCTGCTGCAGCAGCTCCCGATCATCGGTGGCCGCCTGGCAGGCCCGCACGCAGCTCTCCACTGAGCGGTCCACGAGCTTCCCCGCCTCCACCAGCTGTTCCTGGCACACTGGGGAGCTGATGGTGGGACTCACCACCTAGAGTGGATGAGAGGGCCCTGGGAAGTGCAAGTTCTGGGGATTTAGGCATGCCCACCTTCAACCCCAAGGCCCACCCTGCTCTAGGCTTCAGTCTTCCTTCGAGCAGACGGGAGGTGGGTGAAGACTGCAGAGGCCTTCAGCACCAGGAGGATAGGGACTGTCGTGAAGAGGAGACAGCAGCAGAGGCCTCCAGCACACAGCCTGAGCTCTGCTTTGGGACAGCATGCCCAACCATTTAAGTGCTGTGTGACAATCTAGCCTACTGAAAGACACTGCATTTCGTCAACGGTACTTCCTACCTTTGGGAACTCTGAAATCTGAAATGTACCATCTGACCTGGGAAAAGAAGGTAGGTGACTGCAACTTGGATGGCACTGGAGGAGCTCATGTTTCAGTGAAGTGACTTAGAAGAGGAAAGACAAATACTGAATGATCTTACCTATTCTGTGGAGAAAAAAAAAAAGGACAAGGGAACACAGGGCACCAAAAGGGGAACCCCAGATTTCCTTGGTCTCTGAGTTACAGAAATGGGGATGCAAAGAAATCTAGGGGGGCATAAGAAGAGGTGGAGGGGCAGGTACTGGGACAGAGAGAAGACCCCTGGCACATTAGTTGGGTAAAACTGTGGTATACATACATATTTGAACCACAGAACCACCAGGATTGGAAGCAGGAGATCCAAACCACAACAACCAAACTGAAAAATGTGCCTGTTGAGGGAGAAGGCTGTGGGGTGGGAAGGAACCTGGGGACACTGATGGAGGGAGGTGGACACTAGTGGACTGGTGCTGGAACAATGTGTGCCTGAAACTCTATTATGGATTGTAAATTACAGTGCCTTAATACAATTTTTTTCCTCACACCGCCCCTTAATACAAAGAAGGTAACATGATGAACTATATTTCCTGTTCCCGAGTCATGTGTCTCCTCAAAGAACAGGGGATTGTCCACGGGCACTAGGAGAGGGCACAAGAAAAACCAGGGGCCACAGAACCTTACTGAATGATGCTGCAAAGCCGCCCTGGGGCAGGAAGGCAGAATGAACCATGTCACAGGTCTGCGTGGGTGCTAGGCTAGTGAATCACCACAGCAGACCCTTAGGAGAAGTGGGAATTGGAGGTGTGTCAGGGCCCTGGTTCTGCCCCAAACTAACTTAGGAGATCTCAGTTTCCTCTTCAGAGAACCAAGGGGGATGATGTTTTGTGAAGGCAAGTGTGGACAATGAAAGGAACCCTGGATCTCTCCACTCAACACCCTGAAAGGGAGAAATGACTCTAGGATAGATGCCACCACTTATTTCTGAGTTCACATACCCTGTGTGCCACACAAGGCCAGGCTCGTGGGATTCAGCTGTAAATAAAACCCACCGAGAAGTCTCACAAGGGACAGGCCACCATGGAGGTATAGGTATGCAGAAATGACAGCTGTGCACAGAATTTGCCAAGGGCCCGACCAATGAACACACACTGGATGCAGGAATGGGCAGTTAAGTGTGATAACGCCAAAGGGAGACCCAGAAATTTGGCCCAAATATCTGAGCTCTTCAACGTGCCCCCCAAGTGTCAGGAGGCCACAACAACACTGTCGGTGCCAGCTGACTTACCTTGGCGCATGCCACGAGCTGTGAGGTAGAGAGGGCACACTGGGTGGCGGCTGCAATGACCCTGTTCTGCAGGACCGTGTCTTCCACTGCCTGTGCCACGTTCTTGGCCTTGAGCACCAGCATGGCAGCAGCATTGGCTACAGCTTTGGCCAAACTCATCAGAACATCCTGAGATAAAAGGAAGTCAGAGACTAGTCATGATCACCCTGCACATCTAGGAAACAAAAGCTGGTGTCTGCTTAAATCTTTCCAAGAATCCTTTTGATCTCTTCCCTGGTTGCTTTAGATGAACAATTTCTGCTTATGTTTCTGACGTGGCTTATGCTTAGAGAAGATCAGAGCAGGAGGCCTGCATGCGAATGACGTGTCCTGCACCTTCATTACATAGCTCAGGCTGAAATCTAAGCTAGATTCTGAGGCCAGGCTTTTTATTCTGACCACAGACTCACATCCAGGCATTTCTCCCACACGGTGAGTCTGGACCATGTCTCTCCCCAGTGCGGTTGGTGTGGCAGAGGCAGAGAAGCAGAAAGTATATCCAGATGCCACAAACGTTATGTGCTGGAGAAAGGATATAACTCAGGATCACCAAGTCATAGTGCCTCACAGTGACTTGAAAATTTATCTTTTGGATTTCTACTAGGTACAAGGGATCGAAACAACCTTTGGAAAGGTGGCCACATTTCTGCCTGCAGAGGGCAGTGTTGGGCGGGCCCAGGCAAGACCTACAGCTCAAGAGCCATGGATTGCTGTGATCCTCAGCCGTCTCCTGGATAAGAATTAAATCAGGATGGAAATGGAAATACATAAATAAAAAAGCTATAAGACAACCTCACGGAAGATGCCAGGATCTCTGAGTCTTTAAAGATTAGCTTATGCTTCAACTCAACAAAAACGTTGCTCTGCTTGCAAGGTGGAGAGGCTTTGATCTTTGATCTAGCCCAATCACCCGTCCATGGAATGTAAAAAATAATCACTGTCACATTTCATTTTCTTCTTGGCTTTGAAATTCATTCATTGCTTATTTGTTTTTCAAATGCCTTCCCAAACATAGAAGCTATTTTGATTTAAAACTAACATGTCAAGGTTTTCTCCTAGAAGAAATGTGGTCAGAAGTCTTTATTAATTCATCAGATAATGAAAAGCATGCTTGATTCTGAATGCTAATGGCACCCCCCAGAGTTTTCACAACAAGATATTTTATGGGAAGATACATTGGAAAGACTGTTGAGATCATTTTTTTCACAGAGCAAAAATTATGCTCTCCTCGATCATTGTATGATTTAAAATGTAAGCATGAAAGTTTGTAAGTCTGTAACTGTACCTCACAGTGATTCATTTAAACATTTTCAAAAATTTAAAAAAAGATTATGCTCTCCAAGCACATCAGAAATGCCGAGTGCACCCCGTCAGCCAACTGTAAAAGGAACAAAATGAAGCTATCTTACAGGGATAGGTTAGTCTGTCTTGGATGTGCATTAGACATTCCAGGCAAATCAAAGCCTCGGGAACCCAATGTTGAAGATACCTTCATGGTCTGCCTTATCATTTTTTTCTACCCATTATGTAGAAATCACTCCCAAGACTGAACTCATGGACACCCACCTCAATGTTCAGTGAAAGTAAAACTTGAACATCATAGATTATTAGAAAGATTGGGGGGCACAACCAGCTGCACTCCGGGACTACTCTGGCATGTGCCCAAGGTGGTGTTTCCAACCTTCAGGGGCCCTCTTCACGGGACCATGCGGTGCAGGGGACCAAACCTGGGGCCGTGGCAGGCAGAGCATGAGCTCAGCCCTTTGAGCATCTCCCTAGCCCCTGAAAAGAACTTTTTGTTTTAGTCTTTTGGCCACACCCAGTGGTGCTCAGGACTTACTCCTGGATCTGCACTCAGGTGTCACTCTTGGCAGAGCCTGGAGGATCACACGCAGTGTCAGGGGTTGAACCCTGCCAAGCAAACCACATGCAAGGCAAGCACCCTACCCACTGTACCATCACTCCAGCCATAAAGAGGTTTTTTTTATTTTTTAATTTTTAACTTTGTGCTTATTTTGCTTAACATAATCACGTAAAGGTTCATCTTTATTGTCACATAGGAAAAGATTTTTATCTTTCTCATGGCCATGTAGCTTTCCACCAAATATACATACCACAACTCTCCTATCCAATCATCCTAGAATGAACATTTGGATTTTCCCCATGTTATACCTATTATGCTATAAACATGTAAGTGGATATATCTTTTTGATATAAATACTTCTGGTAAAAAATAAAGGTTTTTTTATGTGTCAGATCTTAGTCTCTGTGTCTTCTTTGGAGAAGTATCTATGAAATCTTTCCCCCATATTTTGATTGAATTGCATGAATTGTCTTTAAGCTGAATGTTAACTACTTTTCTAAATGTATTCATTTAATTTTTTTATTAATTTTTAAAATTTATTATTGTTTTTATTACTGAATCACTGTGAGGGTACAGTTACACATTTACATATTTTCGTGTTTGTGTTTCAGTCACACAATGCTCGAGTACCCATCCCTCCACCAGTGCCCATTCTCCACCACCAATGATCCCAGTATCCCTCCCACCTCTCCACTCCATCCCCCCCACCCCACCTCATGGAGGGCATTCCCTTTTGTTTTCCCTCTCCTTTTGTGTGTTGTGGTTTGCAATAGAGATATTGAGTGGCCATTGTGTTCAATCTATAGTCTACTTTTAGCATGCATCTTCCATCCTGAGCAGGTCCTCGAACCACAATTTATTTGGTGTTCCCTTCTCTATCTGAGCTGCCTTTCCCCCCACCTGCATGTGAGGTCAGCTTCCAAGCTGTGGAGCAAACTTCCTGGTACTTATTTCTACTATTCTTGGGTGTTAGTCTCCCATTCTGTTATTTTATATTCCACAGATGAGTGCAATCTTTCTATGTCTGTCTTTCTCTGACTCATTTCACTTAGCATGATACTTTCCATGTTGATCCACTAAATGCACATCTCATGACTTCATCTTTTCTAACAGCTGCATAGTATTCCATTGTGTAGATGTACCAAAGTTTCTTTAACCAATCATCTGTTCTCAGGCACTCAGGTTTTTTCCAGATTCTGGCTATTGTAAACAGTGCTGCAATAAACATACAAGTGAGGATGTCATTTTGACTATACTTTTTTGCCTCTCTGGGATATATTCCCATAAGTGGTATTGCTGGGTCAAATGGGAGGTCAATTTCTATTTTTTAGAGAAGTGTCCATATTGTAAAGATAAAAACCATATGATCATATCAATAGATGCAGAGAAAGCATTTGACAAGATAAAACACCCGTTTTTTGATGAAAACTCTCACCAAAATGGATTTTGAAGGAATTTGCCTCAATATAGTCAAAGCCATCTACAACAAACCCATGGCAAGCATTATCCTCAATGGGGGAAAAAGTAAGGGCCTCTAAGATCAGGGACAAGACAAGGATGCCCACTCTTACCACTTCTGTTCAGTACTTCCAATAGTAGTTAGGCAAGAAAAGGATATTATGGGCATCCACATAGGAAAGGAAGAAATCAAACTATCACTATTTGCAGATGATATGATACTATATCTAGAGAATCCTAAAGCCTCTACCAAGAAACTCCTAGAAACAATAGACTTGTACAGTAATAGACTTGTACAGTAAAGTCGCAGGCTATAAAATCAATACCCAAAAGTTCATGGCCTTCCTATACGCAAATAATGAGACAGAGGAAATCGACATGAAAAAAGCAATCCCGTTCACAATGGTGCCCAGAAAATCAAGTACCTCAGAATCAGCGTAACTAAGGAAGTAAAGGACCTCTACAAAGAAAACTATAAAACGCTACTCCACAAAATTGTGGAGGACATGAGGAAATGGAAACATATCCCCTGCTCATGGATAGGGAGGATCAACATTGTCAAAATGGCAATACTCCC
This sequence comes from Sorex araneus, assembly GCF_027595985.1. NCBI lineage: Eukaryota > Metazoa > Chordata > Mammalia > Eulipotyphla > Soricidae > Sorex > Sorex araneus. The sequence continues at coordinate 230,625,970 of NC_073303.1, forward strand.
CAAAGCTTCATACAGATTCAATGCCATCCCTATAAGGATATCTATGACATTCTTGAAAGAAATGGATCAAGCACTCCTGAAATTCATATGGAAAAACAAACTCCCACGAATAGCTAAAGCAATTCTTGGGGGAAAAAATGATGGGAGGCATCACCCTCCCCAATCTTAAACTTTACTACAAAGCGGTAACAATTAAAACAGCATGGTACTGGAACAAAGGCAGAGCCGCAGACCAATGGAACAGGGTGGAATATCCCTACACAGAACCCCAAATGTATGAACATCTAATCTTTGATAAGGGGACAAGAAATGTGAAGTGGAGCAAAGAAAACCTCTTTAACAAATGGTGCTCGCATAACTGGACAACCACATGCAAAAGAATGGACTTAGACCTCGACCTAACACCATGCTCAAAAGTCAGGTCAAAATGGATTAAAGACCTCAACATCAGACCACAATCCATACATTAAAGACAATATTGTCGAAACCCTCCACGATATTGAAGCTAAAGGTATCTTCAAAGATGACATGCAATTGATCAACCATGTGGAAACAGAGATAAACAAATGGGACTATATTAAACTAAGAAGCTTCTGCACCGCAAAAGATACAGTGACCAGAATACAAAGACAATCTCCAAAATGGGAAAGGATATTCATCCAATATCCATCTGATAAGGGGTTGATATCAAGGGCATATAAGGCACTGGTTGAACTCTACAACCAGCAGAAAACATCCAACTCCATCAGAAAATGAGGAGAAGAAATAAACAGAAACTTTCTCAAGGAAGAGATACGAATGGCCAAAAGGCACATGAAAAAATGCTCTTCATCACTAATCATCAGGAAGATGCAGATCAAAACAACTATGAGATACCAGTTCACACCACAGAGACTGGCACATATCCAAAAGAACAAAAGCAACCGGTGTTGGCATGGATGTGGAGAGAGAAAGGGACCCTCCTACACTGCTGGTGGGAATGCCGACTAGTTCAGCCCTTTTAAAGAGAGTTTTTGAATGAACAGTTCTAAGTCAGTCCCTTTACCTGACATAATTACCTCTTTTCATACAGGGACCAATCTTTGGTCATGGAGTGTCATGATCATTCTACAGGACTTATTAGACCTATTTTAAGAAATCCTGTTCATCCTATGAATTTTGTCCCCCAAGTAGAGCTGGAGAAAGCACATGGTCCTGCATTGGGTTATACACAGAGCTCTTGCCTTTCCAACAAGACCATGATATGCCAGAAAGAAACAACCCTCTGCTAATTCTGGGACCAGGCAATGTGATAAAAAGTCAAGGAAAGTTCCGTGAGACTATGGGAAGACTCAGAGGAGGAACAAGGAGGACCAGCAAAGTGGGAAAGCTGGAGTGGTAGGAGGTGCACCTTGCCTTCCTGCTCTGCAGCTGACTCAGGTATGAGACTCTGGGAGTGATTGAATTCCCTGAGCCTGAGCTGCTCCCTGATACACCAAGTCGACGAGCAATGCAGGGAGCAGAGTCTGTGATTCCAGAAACAGAAAACCGTCAGAGGGAAAAGGAAAGTTGCAAAGGCATGAAGGTAACTGAGATATCTGAGGGCTCATTGGAGACTCTCTCCATCTCCCATTATCTGGGGTTTCTGGGTATACTTCTGAGGAAAGTGAGGGGATTCCTTCAAGACAATCAAGCTTCTCACTTACCTGACTCCTAGGCAGGTTTCTCTCTACAAAGACATTGCAGGGCCAGAGGATAGTACTCAGAGGGTAGCTTGTCTCATACATGGCCGATCCAAGTTTGATCCCTGGTACCCCATATGGTACCACAACCCTCAACATGGGTAATCCCAGTGAGTACAGAGCCAGGAGTAAGCCCTGAGCACTGCCAGATGTGGTTCCAAAAACAAAACTAAAAGAAAAACTCAAAAAGACAGTGCTAACAAGGATATACAATGCACTGGTTGAACTCCACAAGAAGAAAAATGCCAACCCGATCAAAAAATGGGGTGATGAAATGAACAGAAACTTTTCCAAAGAAGAAATCTGAATGGCTGAGAGGCACATGAGAAAATGTTCAACATCACTAATCATCAGGGAGATGCAGATCAAAACAACAATGAGATATCATCTCACACCACAGAGACTGGCCCACATTCCAAAAAACAAAAGCAACCGGTGTTGGCGTGGATGTGGGGAGAAAGGGACTCTCCTTCACTGCTGGTGGGAATGCCGACTGGTTCAGCCCATTTGGAAAACAATATGGACGATTCTCAAAAAGTTAGAAATTGAGCTCCCATTTGACCCAGCAATACCACTCCTGGGAATATATCCCGGAGAGGCAAAAAGGTATAGTAGAGATGACATCTGCATTTCCATGTTCATTGTCGCTCTGTTTACAATAGCCACAATATGGAAAAAACCAGAGTGCCCAAAAACAGATGATTGGCTAAACAAACTCTGGTATATTTACACAATGGAATACTCTGTAGCTGTCAGAAAACATGAAGTCATGAAATTTGCATATAAGTGGATCAACATGGAAAGTATCATGCTGAGCGAAATGAGTCAGAAAGAAAGAGACAGATATAGAAAGATCGCACTCATATGTGGAATATAAAGTAGCTGAGAGGTACAAGCTTACAATGTTGCAATTCCTGGCAGACATTTCTCTGGACTTAGTTACTAAAATACAGAAATCCAAAACTATGCTGCTGCTAGTGTGGCCTCCTGACCTCATATCTCTTCATTCTCAGCAATGGAAAACAAATTACCAAATGCTTTCTTTTCAGCAGATCGACTTTAGGGGGGGAGAAACTCCAAATCAATAATAGTGAATTATTTTGTTTAAATATTGAATGTAATCAAAGTAAAGTGAAAGTAAAGTGAAATTTACCAGTTACACATGCAGGGTGGGGGGCTGGGGAGGTGGGGGGGAGGTATATCGTGATTCTTGGTGGTGGAATATGTGCACTGGTGAAGGGATGGGTGTTTGAGCATTGTATAACTGAGACTTAAACCTGAAAGCTTTGTAACTTTCCACATGGTGAATCAATAAAAGAATTTAAAAAAAAAGACAGTGCTGCTTTGATATTGAAAGAAAAGTGAGAATGACACACAAGGCCAATTTGGAACTTGGCAAAGAGAAATACAGGATTGGGAAACAATAAGCTTGGATTTATGATGATGCATTCCGATGGTCCTTAGTTATGCTGTCTATAGGTGGTCTTATTGACCACCCTACAGAGAACTGCCTTCCAGAACATTCCTACAACTGTGTGGCCTCTATTGTGCCATGACTATTCCTGCATCCAATGTCTTACTGCTCTGACAGATGTGAAGGGATGACCCCAGATAGCAGGAATATAGAGAGCATAGAGCAAACAGAAGCCTCAGTGGATAGAGACATCATGTCTCACGAGACACAGAACAAGGTATGGAGTGTTCCTGGGAGATTCTTGTGGTCACAAAGTTTGGTCAAGACAATTGTCCCTCTGTGAGGCAAGAAATTAGAAGTTTAGAGGAAATGGTCTGATCATTTTATTTTGCATTGTGCAGTTTCTTATGATTTTGACCTAGCAACTAGGAAAAGAAACTCACAGCTTGCACTGTGCCACTCAGTTACAATGGATAGCTGGCAAAGATCAGACTGAGGAAAATGAGAAAGGGGTGTGGAAGACGGGTGCTCTGGCAGACATGAGAAGAGAAACTCCTCGTAGCTGGAAGCTTGGCTCAGATGCACTGGTTCAGTATGGAGGACACAGGGGAGGGGTGTGAGCTGGCAGCTGCAAACAGCATCTCCTGTCACGGTGGCAACAACTGCTTGCCAGAGAGAGGACCAACAACGTATGTCCTTGAAAGTGATAGAAGGTGATAGAAGTTTCTCTGCTATACATGGGGCTCTTGAAGACCACAGGTCCCTCTTGATACCAAGAAGAGTCTGTGTGAAGTGGGGGGTTGTAGCACAGTTTTCACTGTTCCATGTGGACTCAAGAACAAAGCCACTGAAACCTGATCAAACAAGACCACAGAGGTCTGGACAGAGACAGAGGGGCATCAGAGGGTCTTCTCTGACTTTTCTCTTTACCATGCACCCTTTCCCTCCGCACTTTTTTTTATTAAATAGATTTTTAAAATTGATCATTGTGAGATAGACCTAACAAAGCTGTTCATGACTAGGTTTCATTCATACAGTGCTCCAACACCCATCCCTCCACCAGTGTACATTTCCCAGCACCAATGTCCCCAGTTTTTCTCCAATTAACCCCTCCACCCTCTTTTCTCTCTTTCTCTCTCTCTCTCTCCCTCCCTCCCTCTCTCTCTCTCTCTCTCTCGCTTGCTTGCTCGCTCACTTCTTTTGGGCATTATGGTTTGCAATACAGGTACTGAGAGCTTATCATATATCTTCCCTTATCTATTTATAACACTCAGTTCCTGTCTAGAGTGACAATTTCCAATGATCATCATTTGGTTTTGGTTCACTGACTTTTGGGTTGGAGCTCAGGGCTTACTCCTTCCTAACTCTGTGCTCAGAGATCACTCCTGGCAGGACTTGGGAAGCCTGCTGTGATGCTGGGGACTGAATGGGGATCAGCGGTGTGCAAAGTAAGTGCCTTACCCCCTGGACCATCTCTCTATCCCTGACTTCCCTCTTTAAAAGATGCCCAGTGAGGACAGCTAAATGAGCATGTTATGACCCAAGATGGGAGAGAAGAGAGTCTTTCATATAAACAAACTTAAATGAACACAAGACATCTCTCCCAGGAGAATACACTTCAATACTATTCCCGGCAACTCAAGGTTTGTCTGGTTCTTCAGGACACTCTCCCTGCTTGGATGCAGACTGTTCCCTCCCTTCTGCCTTGCCAAGACTGTGGGTGGTACGTGGCTTACTTGGAACCGCTCATCTGTCTCATTCTCTCCGATCTGTCTCAGAAGATCCCCACTGGCTTGGCCAACACTTCCAGCAGCGGTCAGGACTGTCTGTCGAGGCTGCGGACAAAATACACACATGGGTGGAGGAAAGGAAAACTTCATTTCCTCCACAGTTTCCTCCCACCCAGAAGTGAGGGAAGAAGAATCCATTGGCACTGGTTCCCCTGGCATGAAAATGGGTCTCAAAGACGGTAGGAATAAGAAACCATAGACAGGTACAAGGACACGCCCAGAGTCTCCCAAATCACAGCCAGGGGAAGTCAAATAGATTTCCTAAGATGCCTCACTTGGCTGCTAAGAAGGTGAGGCATGGCAAGGGGAGGGAGGCCCTGGCAGAGAGCTCAGAGAGTTGAAGTGTGGTGCTGGGCAGCCATGACTGTGGCATCAATGTGCCAGAGGAAGGAGCTTTGCAGACCACCCTACTCCCGAGCCTTCTTTTCCCAGGAGCCCGAGTCTGCAGCCCAGGGCACTCACTCACCTCCCCAGAAGTGGGTTGCACAGCCTTCAGTAGGTCCGATACTGCTCCAGCCAGGGTTCGGGCTGCACGGAGCAAGTCTTCCCCACTGCCCACCTCGTCGTCCATGAGGGCCGCCAGCAGCTTCACGCCCTTGGACATCTCAGTCAGGTTAGAGGAGATGGTGGTGATGGCACACCCCACAGCTGTGTAGTCGGTGTCTGTAGGATCACCTGGGACAGAGAGAGAAAACATCACCAGGCAGGAGAGCATGTGTGTGCCATGAAACCCTGGCTCTCTGGCTCCAAGGCTCTTCAAGCCCAGGCCTCAAATATGAGCATTTGGTTTTTTGTTTGTTCTTATTTTGGGATACCACCTGGTGGTGCTCAGGATTGACTCCTGACAAGTTTGGGGGACCATATGGGATGCTGTGGACTGAATATGGATCAGTTGTATGCAAGCCAAGCACCCTAACTTCTCTATTATTGTTTTGCCCTATAAACACAGGCATTTGGGCACATTCCCCCAGAGGCTCTCGGCAGCTAAGGGTCCGAGGCTGTCAGCTGCTTCCTGAGATACTCTTTCCTGGCTCTAGCTGGCCTGTGCAGGAGGCCAGGCCTTGAGCTACATTCTGGGTGGAACCACACAGAAAATGGCACACATTGAGCAGTATAGCAATATATCCAAAACAGAGACCCAACAACACTGAAAACATGAGGTTTAACCTGAAACTCTGTAATGTGTCTATCAAGTTGACAGGTGGGAAAGGGCTCGGAGTTCTGGTGGGAGACAATATAGGAACACTGGTGGAGGGAAGTTGACACTAGTGGCAGGATTGGTATTGAAGTATTTTTTTTAAGATTTTTTTTCTTATTGAATCACAGTGAGATAGACCCTGACAAAGCTGTTCATGATTAGGTTTCAGTCATACAGTGTTCCAACACCCATCCGTCCACCAGTGTACATTTCCCAGAACCAGTGTTCCCAGTTTCTTTCCCATTACCACCCCCGCCAGCCTGCCTATATGGCAGACACTCCCCCTCCCCCGACACCTTTTTCTTCTTTTGGGCATTATGGTTTGCAATACAGATACGGATAGGTTATTGTATCCTGAGTATTGTACTAACACTCAGTTCTTGTCCAGCATGATCATTTTCAACTATTATCCTCATACTGGTATCTTCTCTATCTTACCTACCCTCCACCCCACACACACTTGTGGTTGATTCCAACCACTGACCAGTCCTCCTAGCCCCTGTTTTCCCTAGCCATAGGATATTAATCTTCTTATATATATATATGTATATATATATTTGTATATCCCACAAATAAATGCAGTCATTCTGTATCTGTCCTTCTCCTTCTGTCTCACTGCACTCAGCCAGCATGATTCTCTCCATGTCCATCCACTTATAGGCAAATTTCATGACTTTATTTTTCCTAACAGCTGTGTAATATTCCACTGTGCAGATGTGCCATATTTTCTTTATCCATTCATCTGTTATAGAGCACTCAGGTTGTTTCCAGATTCTGGCTATTGAGAATAGTGCTGCAATGAACAAAGGAGTTCAGCTGGTGTTTTTGCTGTGTGTTTTGGGGTCCTCAGTGCTTTTTAAGGATGAAACATAAGACAGAAGTGGTATTCCTGGGTCAAATGGGAGCTCAATTTCTAGTTTTATGAGGAATGTTTTCCAAAAAGGCTGGACCAGTCAGCATACACACCAACAATAGAGTCTCTTTCTCTCTTCACATTACCACTGGTTGCTCTTGTTCTTTTGGATGTGCGCCAGTCTCTATTGTGTGAGATGACATCTCATTGTTGTTTTGATTTGATCTGATGATTAGTGAGGTAGAGCATTTTTTTCATGTGTCTTTTGGCCATTTGCATTTCTTCTTTTTTTAGGAAGTTTCTGTTTATTTCTTCTCCCCCTTTTTTTGATGGGGTTGGATTTTTTTCTAGTAAAATTCTACTAGTGCCTTATATAACTTTTATATTAACCCCTTATCAGTAGGGTATTGGGCGAATAACTTTCCCCATTCTGTAGACTGCCTTTGTATCTTGATCACTGTTTCTTTTGAGGTGTAGAAGCTTCTAAGTTTAACGTAGTCCAATTTATTTATCTTTGCTCCCACTTGCTTGGTCGTGGTGTTTCATCTTTGAAAATACCTTTAGTGGGCTGGAGCAATAGTACAGCGGGTAGGGTGTTTGCTTTGCACACGGCTGACATGGGTTCAATTCCCAGCATCCCATATGGTCCCCTGAGCACTGCCAGGAGTAACTCCTGAGTGCAGAGTCAGGAGTAACCCCTGAGCATTGCTGGCTATGATCCAAAGAAAAGGAAAATTTAAAAAAAGGAAAAAGAAAAAAAAAGGAAAATACCTTTAGTTTCAATATCATGAGGGTTTTGCCTACATTTTCTTCCATGTACCTTATGAATTTGAGTCTGATGTTGAGGTCTATAATCCATTTTGATCTGATTTTTGCACATGGTGTTAGATGGAGGTCTTAGTTTAATTTTTTGCATGTAGCTGTCCAGTTTTGCCAGCACCACTTGTTAAAGAGGCTTTCCTTGCTCTACTTAATATTTCTTATCAAAGATTACTTCATAATTTATTATCTAAGATTACTTCATAATCTTATCAAAGATTAAATGATCATATATTTGAGGGTTGTGTCAGGATACTCAACCATATTCCATTGGTCTGTGGATCTGTCTTTATTCCAATATTGTGCTGTTTTAATTGCTACCACTTTGTAGTACAGTTTGAAGTTGGGGAAGGCGATGCCCCTCATTTTCTTTTTTTTCTAAAGATTGCTTTAGCTATTTGTGGAGACTTGTTGTTCTACATGAATTTCAGGAGTTTGATCAATTTCTTTGAAAAATGTCATGGGTATCTTTATAGGGACCACATTGAATCTGCATGATGCTTTATGGAGTATTGCCATTTTGACAATGTTACTTCTCCCAATCCACAAGCACGGGATATTTATTTCTTGGAGTAGCGTTTTGTAGTTTTCTTTGTACAGGTCCTTTATCTCCTTTGTTTAGTTAGTTATGATGTACTTGATTTTTGAAATATTATATTCTTAAAACTCAACTATTAATAACTTTGTAAAACAAAGTTTTTAAATATATATTTTTTAAATTTCACAGAAGGTTGGTCCATTTGATCAAACTTCTTGGTAGAGAGAAGAAACCTCAATGCACTTTGAAGTATGTCCAGCATATGAACACACAAGAAGGAAGAGTGAGCAAGCACTTTTCAAGGATGAAACATAAGACAATAAGATATTCCCGATGCTAGATGACCAGGGTCAGTGGGGAAAAAAATGTCTCAAGTATTCCAGTTCCTAAAAATAGACCATCCTTTCCCAAATTAGAATTCTGCTTCTCTCAATCAAAGAGTAAGCGTTTTCACTATTATTATTATTATTATTATTATTTTCAATGAAACCACAATCTGCCATAGGCATCTCTGGGACTTACCAGCTGTGAGATTAACAACAGAAGCGGTTCCAGCTGTGATGGCGTCTACTTGAGAATGAATTTCATGTTTGGATTCATCCACTTTATTCTGAACCCACACCCTAGATGCCTGCAAAGTCAGACAAATACACAGCATTGTCACCACCCAGAACTACCCAGGGAACAAGAAGTTGCACCAGAAAGTGAGACCAGAATTCAGGCCACAATCTTCTTACTGGGTCACCACCAATGAAGTCCCCTAGATAATTTTTTAAAGCATCCTTAATGGGACTTTATGATCAATGTAAGTTCTCTGTAATTCTTACACTCGTTCATTTCATTTAGTCATTCATTTTTTTAACTTCTAAGCTCTTTAAAGGAAACATTCATAATAGCATAATTGACATAAATTCAATGGGAAGAAATCAAATCATTGATGTTGGATAATTTTGCATATCAGCCCCACAAAGATTAATAACTTTTGCATTGTTATTTAGAGAATGAGGTTAGAATTAGTGTGTTTGAATGTATTCCTTTATCACAGAATTATCTCTTATTTGCAATGTGAATGTTATTCACATTGTGGTGATGTGGAACCTTTTCTGGTAGGATTTTGTTGGGGGAGCCATGTGGAGACAGACACAGGCTTCTCTTACAGATCTAACACTGTCAACAAATAGGAACTACCAGGGACCCAATTATATCCAGGTCCCCTTGCCTTCTCTGCCTTCCTCTGTAGGAATTCAAAGGTTTTGAAAACCTTTTCCACCTTATTCTTCATGATAATTTAAACCTATAAGTAATTTATCTTCTCACTTCTCTGTACTTAGTCAATAAAAGATAATTTGCACTGATAATAACAACTGTATGCTGATATAAAGTGCTGATGTGCTTTATATTATTAAAAAAAATTTTTTTGGCTTGATGGATCTTACCCAGAAGTATTCAGTGGTTACTCCTGGCTCTGTACTCAGGAATTACTCCTGGTGATGTTCAAGGGACCATATGAGATGCTGAGAATCAAACTTGGATTGGCAGCGTTTGTAGTACAGCAAATGCCCTACCTGCTGTACTATTGCTCTGACATCTTAGTCCAGGATATGTCTACATTATCTCTTCCATCCTTCCCTCCCTCCCTCCCTCCCTCCCTCCCTCCCTCCCTCCCTCCCTCCCTCCCTCCTTTCCCCCCTCCTTCCTTCCTTCCTTCCTTCCTTCCTTCCTTCCTTCCTTCCTTCCTTCCTTCCTTCCTTCCTTCCTTCCTTCCTTCCTTCCTTCCTTCCTTCCTTCCTTCCATTTTGGTTTTGGGACCACATCCTGCAATACTAATAGCTTAATCCTGGCACTGTGTCAGGGTCACTCCTGACATTGATTTGTGACCATATGGGGCACCAGAGATGGAACTTGGGTCAGAGGTGTGTAAGGCAAGCACCTTCCCCACTCTACTATCTCCCCAGCATTTCAAGGACACAGAGAAGGTGGGTGTGGCTCACATTCACCTTGCACCTGAGCAATGGAAGGGTAGGTGAGGAGATAAGATGTTAGTCCAGGGTCTAGATTCTTGGCTCTCAGTAGGCACTGTGACAGCAAACAGCACCCTGAACTTTCCTGTGGACACAACCTACAAATATGATCTCACACACAGAGACTTCACCTAGCCAGAGATGGAGATTCATCTGCCAGAGCGCAGCCCTAGTGACTCCCCATTTTCTACCAGTGACACTATTTACCATGTCCTGGCCAAGTGGTGGCAGGGCGTCGAGCTCACTGAGGTCCTCATGGGCCTGCTGGACAGCGTGCATGCTTGTGTTGATGGTGCCCATGAGGGCCTGCTGGGCCGAAGTCTGCAGGGGAGAGCATACAGTGTCAGAGAACTGCAGGTGCCCTGTTCACACACACCGACTTCCCAGTTCCCTGCCATGGGCCCTTCTCAGCAAAACATTACTCATTGTACTGGAAATCTCATGACTATCATGAAAAAGAGACACAAAGTACCCCTCTTGGGCAATTGCACCAAGGCAACTGTTACCCTGCCACCATGTCAGCTCTATGCCAACCAAATAAATTAAAGTCAGCTTCAGAACAGAGACCTCAGCTGTGTCTCAGCCCTGGTCCACACTGTCTCTTAGCTCAGCCAGGCCTTGGAGAGAGAGTGCTCGGATGAGGATTTGGAAACCCAGAGCAGGGGTTGTCATCAGCAGAGCTGAAAGGCTCAGAGGGAGACCCAAAGTCACTGACAGGGACCCAAACCTGGAGTGCCAAGGACAGCTAAGCTCCAGGTGGGAAACAGCCATGTTAGAGCCAAGATCTTCTTTATGTCTAGGAAAGGTACTGCCGGCAAGCAGTGTGCCTCTTCCCGTGGTCTTCTGGCTGAGGAACAGATGCTTCAACACTCCCAGAGATCCTGCCAGCAGCCCAGGACAGAGTGAGGCAGATGCCCTGCAGGGCATCCCCACACATTGTAGAAGCCTCAACCCCAATATTACCAGCCAAGCACTGGTGCTTTCTGGCCACACAAGGTGTCTGCAGAGGCACCCAGGAGAAGTAAGGCTTCCTTGGAGAGGGTGCTGGAACTCAACCCTGCTGCCCCTCCCCCCTGCCACCATCCACAGGAGGGAGCAACCTGAGCTCACCAGTGGGGGCATGTGGCCGTGGTGCATCTGGCCCACCAGGACTTGCAGCTGTGGTGAAGGCATGCTGCCCACATTGAAGGTCTCAGGGCCGCTGGATCCCGAGCGCATAACGGCAGGCAGCGCCACTGAGCCGTGCTCCACCTTCCCCGTCCGGTTGAACTGCTGCTGTAGGATGGTGGATCTGTGGGGACGGGTAGGCGGGCACCATGAGGCATCTGCTCCACACATGACAGAACACAGAGAGTTGGCAGGACTTGCTAATGCAGAATGTGGAGGTCAGCATGGAAAGAGAAATAGACAGTGGACAGGCAGAGCTGGGAGGGAGATATTCCAGAAAGGCTCAGTGTTGAGAAGACTTGGGAATGGACCTTGTGCAACCCAGGGTGCAAAAGGTGTCCCCTCCAGCTCCCCACCCTGATTGGTCTGTCCAACAGCTTCATCCAACTTAATATTCTTAAAACAACAGAACATGGGTGGTGGACCAGGTAGCACAGAGATTGGGGATTGCACGTGTCAGACCTGGGTTTGATTCTGAGCATCTCTGAGTCTGCATATTTCCAGCATCTCAAGGCCTGAGGAATGCCACGCTGACCCATTAACCTGGGGGACTGAGAGCCTCTGGACATGGCCCTCACGCTCTCTGAGCACCAAAAGAAACAAAATGAAACCCAAAAGAAAATGAAGCAAACCTGAGCAGATCTTCTTGTGATGGTGAAGTTCTATGCAGCTCAAGGTTTGGAGACTATTATTACCTATTATAGTTATATCAACAATATAACTGTATTTATCTATTATTTGGAAAATCCTCCTAGAAAATAGCATTGGTTCAAAGACGCCTACTACTGGGCAGCTTCACTTGAATTAGCTGGGCACACAAGCATTCAGTGTCACCATGGAGAGAGAGGTGCAGGAAAGAAAGCAGAAAGGAAAACCATCTCCCCAGCTCAGACCTCCTAGGTTGTGCACAAGCCACTGGCCAAAGAGGAAACGAGAAGGAAACATTGTGGCAATTATCCCAGATGGTCTCCACTCAGGTCTGGGAGGAACATGATACATTTCTTTTTTCAAACATTATCCATTTATTACCACTGGAGCGATAGCACAGCTGTTGGGCATTCGCCTTTCACGTGGCCGACCGGAGTTTGATTCCTCCGCCTCTCGGAGAGCCCGGCAAGCTACCGAGAGTATCAAGCCCATGTGGCAGAGCCTGGCAAGCTACCCGTGTGTACTGGATATGCCAAAAACAGTAACAATAAGTCTCTCAATGAGAGACGTTACTGGTGCCCGCTCGAACAAGCCGATGAGCAACGAGATGACAGTGACAGTAACAGTGATCCATTTATTATTGCATGATAGCTTCTTAAAATGAATGTGAGTACAAAGGACTTTGAAGAGAAAATGTCAGACAGTGGTATTTCTGCCTCAGCAACCCTGAACAGAGTCTGGGGCAGTGTGCATGTGCATTTGGGTGGGGCTTGGGCAGTGGCTGCATTAAAGGGCAGAGGCCTCTGGTTAGGGTCCTTCACACAGAATAGGTCAGGCCCTGCTGCTCAGAACAAGGCAGGTCAGCAAGCACAGGCTTCTGGTGAGATGATCAAAGTTTGCAGAGGGGCTGACACTGGGGAGGGTGGACAAGGAGGTGCCTACAGTGTCACCTGCACCCTGAGACTGCTGTCACTTTCAGCATGGGTGAAAGTGGAAAGTTGACCATCTGTGGGGTCCACTCCTCTCAGTTGCCTTGATGACACCCCCCTAGCACCTGTGCATCCAAGACTCAGTTCTGTAGAGGGAAAAGTAGTAGGCTGGGACCTGGGCTTTGCTCCCAGGAGGTTGGGGAAAGAATAAATGTCACAGTGTCCCTGAAGGCTCAGCGCCCCCCAGGCCAGAGGTTCTAGCTCATCCATGCCAGTTAAAGCCAATCTCAAATCAAGGAATTTCAGAGTTCCCAGAGGGTATCCAAACTCCCATAAAATACGGTTCCATTGTGTACACCATTGAGTATAAGAGAAAAGCACCTGGAGAGATGTCTCTGGACCCACCCAGACTGAACCCATATCTGGGACAGCTCAGAAGGGTGGGTGGAGGGACTCACCAGCCCCAATAGAGCTCTGCAGCTGAAGACCTCCAGAACTCAATTGCTTCCACATTCAAGGCCGATCTCCACAGGCTCAGACAACCCTCATTCATGAGTATAATCTATTGAAAAACTCAGATATGTAGGTTGTGTGACTGAAATCTTCAGGCTTTCACAGAGTCAAGAAGGGGCTAACTCCCCTAATCTACCTGTGTTTCTGGGAACCTGGCAGTCACACCCACAAACTGCCTCTGGTGCTATATAAGCTCATTAAGGGCCATGATCCAGAGACTCACAAAGAAATCTCAGAAGAGAGCAATAAACTACAGAGATGCCTCTGGATCCCAAATTCACCATGCAATTCAAAACTTAACTACAGCTGTATCACCCTATTTGAAATTTCAGAATTCCTGGAGTATGTGGCCACATCTCATATTCTACATCACTGATATACCAGGAGTAGCACACCACATTGGATGGGGTGTAAAGTAGGAGCCTGAAACAGCATGGTCATAAAATCTCTTATACCAAGTCTTAATGGCTCCAGGTTGAGATACAAAAATCTTCACACATTTTCTTCTAAGGCAATTTTTTGGTCATTTTTAGCAGATTATTCATAACAAGCAATACAAAATAAATTAGTTAGGATCTGTTATTGGGGCAAGCTTGGGTGGTGGTTGTGAAAATTAGAAATATTGGTGCTGGGAAGGTGTAATGGTGGTCGGATTGGTGTTGTCATATTGAATGTGATATATTATTGTGAACAACTTAATAAAAATAAAATTAAATTAAAGGGAAAAAAGCCCCTCTCTGGGTGACTATGATGCCAACAGCGAGGGAGCAGAGAAGGGTGGCAATGTTACAGGCACAGCAGTGGGATCCATTCCTGGGTGATGGCTTAGTTTCTGGCAAACTGCACAGCATGAACCTGAGTTTCTGGTCGACCATGGAGTCTGCTTCCTCATCCATCCAGAGGGAATCTGATATATGACCTGCTGCTACCACCTAATGAGATGGCCTATTGGGAGGGCTCAGGGAGAATCTGTGAAGTTCTAAACAGTGGACAAGTGGGGTTTGAGGGAAACACACCTAACTGGAACTACCTCTTTCTTCATGTATGAAAGGGAGATTGTTTTGCAGCTAAAATGGCAGTGATGAGGAGAACAACAGCATATTCCAGGAGCCAGTCATTAGTCTCTGCTTCATTAAAAACTGAATAACCACCTGAGTGCCTGAGAACAGATGACTGGCTAAAGAAACCCTGGTATATCTACACAATGGAATACTATGCAGCTGTTAGAGAAGATGAAGTCATGAAATTCACATATAGATGGATCAACCTGGAAAGCATCATATTAGGCAAAATGAGTCAGAAAGAGAGGGACCGACATAGAAAAATTACACTCATTTGTAGAATATAAAGTAACAGAATGGGAGACTAACACCAAAGATTATGAAAGATAAGTACTGGGAGGATTACTCCACAGCTTAGAAGCTGGCCTCACATACTGGGGAAAAAGGCAATCCAGTTATAGAAGAGATCACCAAGTAAATAGTGCTAGGAGGATCTGCTTGGGATGGGAGATGTACCCTAAAAGCAGACTATAGACCGATAAAGATGGACACTCAATACCTCTATTGCAAACCACAACACCCAAAAGGAGAGAGAGAGAGCAAAAGGGAATGCCTTGTCACAGAGGCGGGGCGGGAGGAGAGGGAACAGGGTGGGGATGCTGGGCGGGATACTGGGCCCACTGGTGGTGGAAAATGGGCACTGATGGAGGGATGGATACTTGACCATTATATGACTAAAATGTAAGCACGGAAGTTTGTAAGTCTGTAACTGTACCTCAGGGTAATTCACTAATTAAAAAAATATTTTTAAAGTTAAAATGTGTCATATTGTTATCAGCCCTATTTTATACATGAGATGGAGAGGATAGAAAATGCATTCCTATGACCACACATTAAAAAAAAAAAAAAGAGCCCAGGAATTAGCAAAATCTTTCAGAGATAAGGATTACACATATGGCATGTGCAGAGTCCTGAGGATGATGCTGGCACCCCACCCCAACCTCCCTCAACCACCCCATTCCTACTGATGGTCCCTGAACACCAGTGGTGTGAGCACTGTCAGACGTGTTCCCTAAATCAAAAAGAAAAAAAAATAAAGTAAGCTGAGACCTAACCCACAAAGATACACACGGAAGCTCTTTTTCCAGCCTTGGGTGAAAATGATAGCTTATGATATTTGAAGCTGAGATGAAGGGCAAGACCATGCCACAAATGCTCAATGGACAAGGACTTAGATCATCACCAACTCCAAGATGGATTATAAAATACCATCTCTGCTTGCCTAATGGTCTGGGGCCACACTTGGAGCAAACTTGTCTCCATTAGCCACTGCTCTCTCCTCACCATGAGGCATTTTGGGACACAGAGCTGGGTGGGGAATATGGGTGTTGCCCAGGGATTATGAGCAATACTTACTTTTTGGGGGAAACTGACTCCTCTAACATAGTCGACTCCTCATCACCTTCTAGTCCAAATCTGTCTTTGCTTTGTTTCTACAGATGAACCAAAATATGAGTGAAAGGCAGTAGGACTTACAAGAATACTTTTTCAAAAGAAACCTAAAACTTTCTAAAGGAGTCACATGAGCTAAAATGTTCAGAATTGCCAAAATTTTCTTGAATTCTGTACTCAATTATCTAATTTTGGGTGAATGAAAGCAACTCTAATAAAATTCATTTGATATCTAGAAATAAAATTTTTCTTTTTAATGGAGAGACTTAAATTGGTATAGTCACAGTGACAATGTAGATCTCAATATCCTAAGAAAAAATGATATTCGATGGGTTTTCCTTTAAAGTTTTAGGAAACATTGTTATGAAACAGTACCCTTTTAAAATTTGTTTAAAATACATAAAACACCTAGGGAAGAAGGTTCTGAGGGTTTGGCTAAGATTATTTATTAGCTGAGTGATGCATTATTTTTCATTCTTCTTCTTAATTAATGAAATAAATACAAGCCACAGAAACATCAGAAGTTCTTGTAAGGCACAGAATATTGAGATCTACATTGTCACTGTAACTACACCAATTTAAGTCTCTCCAATAAAAAGTCACTGTCACTGTCACTGTCATCCTGTTGCTCATCGATTTGCTCGAGCGGGCACCAGTAACATTTCCATTGTGAGACTTGTTGTTACAGGTTTTTGGCATATCGAATACACCACGGGTAGCTTGCCAGGCTCTGCCGTGCAGGAAAGATAGTCTTGGTAGCTTGCCAGGCTCTCTGAGAGGGGCAGAGGAATTGAACCCAGGTCAGCCAGGTGCAAGGCAAACACCCTAATCACTACGCTATTGCTCCAGCCCCCAATAAAAAGTAAAGATTTATTTCTAGATATCAAATAAATTTTATTAGAATTGCTTTCATTCACCCAAAATTAGATTATTGAGTACACAATTCAAAAAAACTTAGGTAACTCTGAACATTTCAGCTTATGTGATTCCTTTAGAAAGTTTTGGGTTTCTGAGATCAAAGACCGACCAGTCAAATAGTTTCACCATCAAAGATTAAATGACTGGATCAAGTACCTTCAACATGAGGGTGTTGATCGTTTTGTTCATAGCAGTATCATCTAATTAGAGTCTTTATGAATAATTTGCATCCAAATGAAATACCTTTTTTAGGATGATATCAATATAGCCGGCAATCAGCTGGGATATCTGCTCTCCCTCGGTGGTTTGGACTGAATAATAGCTTTCTTGATACTCCCCAAAATCCTAGGAGGGAAAAAAAGCCGCATTAAAAGGAATAGAGCTACATTAGCAGTTTTAAAGGCTAAAGAATTAAAGGAAAATTCTGGAAGAAAAAAAATAGCGTAGATTTATTCTTCTCTTTTTTTCCCCTAAAATTGACTAAGGAAACCAGCCTGATAAAAGGGATCCAAAATCTAAAAAGTTAGCTGATTCCCTGAGTGCTCAAGAACAGATGACTGGTTAAAGAAACTTTGGTACATCTACACAATGGAATACTATTCAGCTGTTAGAAAAGATGAAGTCATGAAATTTGTGTATAAGTGAATCAACATGGAAATTATCATTTTAAGTTAAATGAGTCAGAAAGAAAGGGACAGACATAGAAAGATTGCACTCATTTGTGGAATATAAAGTAACAGCATGGGAGACTAGTGCCCAAAATAGTAGAGATGAGTACCAGGAGGATTGCTCCAAGGCTTGGAAGCCGGCCTCACATGCTGGGGGAAAAGACAGCTCAGATAGAGAAGGGAACACCAAGTAAAGGGTGCTTGGAGGGCCCGATTGGGATGGGAGATGCGGGCTGAAAGTAGACTATAGACTGAACATGATGGCCACTCAATACCTCTATTGCAAACCACAACATCCAAAGGAGAGAGAGAGCAAAAGGGAATGCCCTGACACAGAGGCAGGGTAGGGGTAGTGGTGGGAGGGATGCTGGGATCATTGGTGGTGGAGAATGGGCACTGGTAGAGAGATAGGTACTCGATCATCGTATGACTGAAACATAAGCATGAAAGTTTGTAAGTCTGTAACTGTACCTCACAGTGATTCATTTAATAATTTAAATTTTTTTAAAGTTAGCTGGTTCATCAACTAAAACCTTAGGATGGAGGGAGCACAGCTGGTAAGTTCTGGGACCTTTTACATCCTACCTCGGGCTAGATGCTGGGTCCCCTAGACCTGGAACCTCGGCAGGCAGTTCCTGAGATGCTTGCCCTCTCCAGCCAAAGATGGGGAGAGGGAATGTCCAGCAAGACCCATGGGGACACAAATCCCCATTCCCTAGCCTGGGGACAGTGTGGTATGGGGGGTGAAAGTCAGAGCACAGGTACTCTGGCCAGGGAAACCATATGCCCCTCTCCATCCAGCAACTTCCTCCTGTCTCAATAGAAGTGACACATTCCAGGGACCCAGGGAAACTCCTCCCTACACAGACAGCACCAACAGTAATTGAGCAAATATGGTATTGCAGCAGCTCCAGAATGAGATGTGAATACAACTCAAGTCCACACAAAGTAGGTCACAACATTACACAAACTACCAAACTCTTACATGGTTGGTTGGGGGAGATTTAAAGACTTTTGACATCATGATCAACACGTCTATAGCAGCACTGAAAATCACACTTCAAATTAAGGACCAGGAAAGCGGCTATAGGAATAAGAAAAAATAATCAGGAAGCCCTGAATTGTGTTTGACTGGACAATTCCTAGTACCATAGGGCCCCCCTTAACATCACTGGGTGTAGCCTTGGAATCCCCCAAACATGACTAGCTATGGTCTGGAAAGCCCTAAGCATCAGTGGGTATGACCTAGAGGTCCCCAAGCATCCCTGGGTGTGATCTGGGAGCTGCAACCATCACCAGGGTGACCCTGGTGATACTTGGCAACCACAGAGCCTGAGAAGCTCACATCCCTGGGACTTCCCATCAAACTGCAGGCCCAGCTGGCCAAGTATTCTTGGGAATAATCCAGGAACTCTAAACACAGCTTGGAAGGCTCCAGAGAAAGACAAAGACGAAAGAATGATGTCAATATAGCCATGAATTAGATGTTGGAATTATAGGAGGGTTTTAAAGAACTTGTCAAAAAGGGTTTCAATAATCAAGGTCAAATTCTCCAAAAAATATGAAAAACATAAAACTCCAAAAAAGAAGCAGGTCATTATACAGGCGGGAGGTGGGGGCAAGGGACGTGGGGGGGGCGGGGTGGAGCTATACTGTGATTCTTGGTGGTGGAATATGTGCACTGGTGAAGGGATGGGTGTTCGAGCATTGTATAACTGAGACTTAAACCTGAAAACTTTGTAACTTTCCACATGGTGACTCAATAAAAAAAATTTAAAAAAAGGAACAGGTCACTAAAAGGAACCAAATTGAAATGATAGAATTTAAAAGTGCAATAAAAAATGGAAAAAATTCACCAACTAGATTAAATAGTACTGTGGAGATGACAGGATAAAAAATAGTAGAAAATTAATCCTAAAGTGATAGTAGAGAAATAGAGGATAAACAAAGTAAAACAAAGTTTCACGGATTTTTAAAAATAATAATCAAATGTCATTCTCATCAGGAGGGTGTGGGGAACAAACACACAAAAAATTAAAGAAACAATGACTGAAAATGTCCCTAAATTAGTGAAGGGCATGAACCTCTGAATTTAAGAAATTGTGCAAATGCCAACTAGAACAAACCAAGGAAATTTACACAAAACAGCTGACAAGCAAGGAGTTAAAAATCAAAGAAAAGCAAACTGTTGTCTATAAATGAAGATTAACTTGAATGCACAGAGGGTATGGATCAAGAGCACAGCGGGTAGGGCATTTGCCTTGCACACGGCCAAACAGGGTTTAATTCCTCCATCCCTCTTGGAGAGCCCGGAAAGCTACGGAGAGTATCCTGCCCGCTCTGCAGAGCCTGGCAAAGTACCTGTGGCATATTCGATATGCCAAAAACAATAACAAGTCTCACAATGGAGACGTTACTGATGTTCGCTTGAGCAAATCGATGAACAACGGGATGACAGTTTTACAGTGCTACAGTGCTACAACTTGAATGACAGTGAATTTCTAACCTTGGTGACAAGAAATAAGTGGCATTTGTCAACTGCAAAAAGAGAATAAACGTCAGTCTCAAATTCTGTCTCTGGCTAAATTACCCTTCATGTGAAAAGGGGAAATAAGCACATCCTCAGACGAAGGAAAACTCTGAGAAAGTGTTGCTGCAGGCTGGCTTTTAAAGAATGACTTTAAAAACATTCCTCAAGAAAGTAAAGTGAAATTTATCAGCTACACAGGTGGAGTGGGAGGGTTGGGGGGCGGGGGGCCGGGGGATGTATACTGTGATTCTTGGTGGTGGGATATGTGCACTGGTGAAGGGATGGGTGTTAGAGCATTGTATAACTGAGACTTAAGCCTGAAAGCTTTGTAATGTTCCACATAGTGATTCAATAAAAAAAAATTCTTCAAACATAAAGAACACGTTAAATGCACAGACATCGATTTACAGAGTATCAAAATACAAAACCTGATAAAAATGAAAGAGAAAGAGAAAACCCTGTGATTATTGTGGGGCCTGTGACTCTTAGGAACTGCTAGAAGAACCATGCATAAAATTGACAAAGATAAAGTTAATCAGGACATAGGAGACAGCAGTCACCAACAGCTCCCAGGGTCTACCTCACATCTAGAACTCTCCCCTCAGCAGCAGAACACACATTCTCCTTAAGCACTCATGGAACATTCTCCAGTAATGAGTATGTCCTGGGATATAAAACAAATCTTAAAGTTTGAAAACAACTGAAATTACATAGGGCAATTTCTTTGATCAAAATAGACAAACTAAATCTCAGAAACAGAGATGGGGCGAAGGGAGACAAAAAGAGGGAGGGAGTGGGAGACAGAGGCAGAGGCGGGGCAGGAAGGAAGGAAAATTTTCCAAACACTTGGAAATTAAATAAAAAAGGGAGAGAAGAAAGGAATTATGAGATGCTACAAGCCTCAATCCATCTTTATACTTTAATAAAAATATCAATATTCCTTTTTCTTTTCCTTGAGGTAATTTCTGATATTTCTAATGATTTTTAATTTAATTTGTTTTTAAAGTAGCTTCATATAATAATGAGTTAATACTGATATCTGTTTTTTAATTAAAATTTTTAGTGAAGCAAAAGAGTCTTTATTGAAAAATTTAAATAGATGTGAGAAGAAACAAATATGTATAAACAATTATGGGAATTTCCAGAATGGGAAAAAGCCTGAGATCTTGTTTTAAAGGACAAACAACCCCCCTTCCAACACACACACACACACACACACACACACACACAAAATCCACAACAGTAAACAGTAGGAAAGGAGGATCAGGAAATCTGGGCCTTTTAGCCTGTCTTCCAATATTACGGATCAAAATAACTTTAATTGATTTTTCCGTCATAAAAATGATATCAAATTAGCTACACTGGAAAGCAAGGACTTGGTTTTCTGAGCGTTTTCATAGTTAAGAGTAAGGTAGGCAATGCTCTGATTATAAGTGGAAGGTTTGTGTTCTGGGGAGTTCTTCGGATGGCTAGGGTCCACCCGTGATCAAATAGGACAGCTCAGAATGCCCTTTTTTCTCCCTACTGTCTTGGGAGGAGACTTGCCTAAATGTAAACTGAATTTATACCAGGATGGTAAACTTCAGGAATTTTAAAGAAATGATAATTCTTAATGTATTTTCTTTAACAGAAACACAGTCTGCAGTGCTGGGGGCCTGGAGCTCAAGCTCGTTTGAATCTGTGGTATACTAAAGTTCAGGCTGGTGGTATTGGGGCCATGAGATTCATACTCAGTGATTCTGGGGGTGTCGGGTGCGGTTTTGGGGATCGAACTTGGAGTCTTATTCTTGTGAGGCATATGCTTATGCCCCTAGAACCATCTCTGCAGCCTAAACATCACTGTTTTCCCACTCTAAAAAAATTTTCCCCTTGCTCTACACAGTAAATAGCAAAAATCAGTCCCGTGGGTCAGTGTGGCTGTAGCTGAGATTACCCAGTTACACTCTGTTGAGAATAACGGCGGCAGTTAAGTGGAGGAACTCGAGGCTGGAAGGTGAGGACACACCGAGACTCTCCCCGCTTCCCATGTGCGTTATTCCTCATTTATCATCACCCCTGTGAACCTTCGCAGCTCAGTGGGAGTTCCAATTTCCCCATTCCCAGATGAACAGACGAAGGTACAAAGAGAGGTGACACAAACAAGGTCACAGAGCTAGAAAATGACAAGCTGGTTCCAAATATTATCCAGTCTATTGTATTCTGCAGAGGAAGCATTCACCAAGGACACCAATGGACCCACATACCTCCAACCATTTTTGACAAATGCCTCCTCTCCAAGAGCACCCTATCTACTCTTGTCCCTGCTGCTTTCTAAGGCCAGGAAGTCCAAACCCCCAAGTCTTCTGACCCATTTGGCATCACACATGCCCCTGGGATATCCCCTCTCCAGCCCTTCACATCACCCCCAAGGCCCCGGCCCCAGCCCAGCCCACCCCTACCAGAGTGAAGCTCTTGGGAGAGGCTGCCCAGCGCTTGACTGTGGTGAGTGGCCACTCCTGCAGCACCTCCTTGGTTTTCTCATCCACGCGCATCACTGAGTCCTTGGTGATCCCCAGCAGGCGAGGCACTAGCTTGTTTTTGCCTTTCATCTTTTCCTAGAATGGGAGACACCAAGAGTTCATGTTCTTCCTCTGCATGAAGCTGGTGCTGCCAGGCAATAAGAGAGTTTGCAGAGCCTCATCTGTAGTCAATCTCTATAGCAGCATTTCAAAACAGGGCTACAGGGAAAGTGAGGTTTCAATACAGGGTGACAAATTTACTAAATTACAAAAACCTCAGAAGACTAGAAGGATCCAGAAATGCACATTACTCAACAGAAAGCCTGTTCAGAAGGGTAGGGAGTTAGAAAAATAAAAATCAGGATCAAAAACAAAAAAAGGAGAGACAAAAATGAGACAATAGCAAATAAAATAAAGAAGGCGAGTTCCACATATGATCATTTCTAGTAGCCAACTTAGTGACAAAACAGGGTTGATATGGAATATAAATATGAAACTTTAGCTATAAAGAATGATCTAGGGCTGGAGCAATAGCACAGCGGGTAGGGTGTTTGCCTTGCATGGCGGCCGACCTGGGTTCGATTCCCAGCATCCCATATGGTCCCCTGAGCACCGCCAGGAGTGATTCCTGAATGCAGAGCCAGGAGTAACCCCTGAGCATTGCCAGGTGTGACCCGAAAAGAAAAAAAAAATCTAGAACTATACTAAGTAGAATCTTCAAAATTAAGAGCAAGTGATTAGGAACTAATTACAATAAACATAATAGTAAAAAAACCTTCATATGCTGCTTATGTAATATATATACTATTTTTTCAGATGAACAAATTAAGATGTTGAGCTCTCTCTCAAGGTTATATAGGTATCCACTTACTCCTCAAGGGTATATTCTACTATCCTGAATTCTAGACCAATCTTCCTGACCAACACCTGAGCACTTTCTATTATGACAACATGAAGTATAACAATATGATTATTAGGACTATAGAAGAATATATGGTAGAGACTCAACAGACATTAAAAGAGCTTTTTGCTTGTAAGTCATCACAAAATCATGTGGTATAGTTCAATATCAATGATGTTTAGGACATTATTTGATTATTTCAGTTTTGGGCCTTTGGAAGTAATAGTGCATAATGTAAGTTTCAGGTGTGTCCCACTAAAAACCAACATTTGTTTAAAGTAGTAGAATATCATATTATTTAAGTCCACCATTTCAAGCCTGTCCACACACAACTGATCTCTTTCATACCAACTGCCCTCTCCCTCTCTCCTAGCCACTCATCTGCTTAATAATCTAAAAGTATTTCTGTGTAATTTAGTTTTTATGTTTCTTCTCTATGCTCTGTCGCACTATTGTCCCATTGTTCATAAATTTGCTTGGGCACCAGTAACGTCTCCATTGTGAGACTTCTTGTTACTGTTTTTGGCATATCGAATACGCCACGGGTAGCTTGCCAGGCTCTGCTGTGCAGGTGGGATACTCTCAGTAGCTTGCTGGGCTCTCCAAGAGGGACGGAGGAATCGAACCTGGGTCGGCCATGTGCAAGCCCTACACTCTATGCTATTACTCCAACCTCCAGTGTGCAGTTTGCCCTGCACACGGCCCACCCGGGTTTAATTCCTCCATCCCTCTCAGAGAGCCCGGCAAGCTACTGAGAGTATATCACCTGCACAGCAGAGCCTGGCAAGCTACCCATGGCATATTTGATATGCCCAAAACAGTAACAACAAGTCTCACCATGGAGACGTTACTGGTGCCTGCTCAAGCAAATCAATCAACAATGGAATGACAGTGCTACAGTGCTACAGTGACAGTTAAGGTTTCTTCTCTATACCACATTAAATGACATCATATAATGTTTGTCTTTTTTTCAACTGACTTACAAGAGAATTTTATAAGAAGTAGGTAAATTTTATCAATATCTTGTGATTATTTTTATGTAAAATGAGCATAGTGCTGTCTTTTTTATTTCATCTTTATTGAAATATGATTTACATAACATTTAAGATCCAGGTATACAATGTGAGTTGCTATACAGACAGACCACAAAAGTGCTAGTTCAATAAGGTTACTGACATGTCACCTCACAGAAGCACTGTTTGGCTGTTATAAAGATAATATTAGAGATCTACTCTCTTAAAAAGTTTCAAGCATATACTACTGTGTTGTTAACTAGTCACCAAATAGTGCGTTGGATTCCCAGAACTTACTCCATTTAGGACTATAAGCTTATACACTTGTAACTAACATCTCATTCCCCACTGGCAGCCACCAACCTATTGCATCTGAGGTGAGTGCTCTAGAATTCCCCATCTGTGAAGATCATACACCATTTGCCTCTGCTGACTTATTTTACTCAGCACTGCTCAGCAGTTGGGAACTACGGCTTTGAAGACAGAGAGACAAGAATCCAAGTCCTTATACCTCCAGCTGAAGCATTTCATCCTCTGGGTCTCTATTATGTCATTTATGAAAAACAGATACACTGATAGTCCTTCCATAATGCTGCCCATGGATGTGAATAAGATGTGTCTGAAATGAGAGTTGACTGTAGGCTGTGGTTGGTCTTACTGATATTGGGAAGTGGAGTCCTTATTAACAGGAAGATGAGGGACCATTCAAAATCCTACTGATAGTCTAAATTGCTACAAAACTCAATTTTCAATTTCAAGATTCAATTTCTAGTTTTTTAAATTGAATCACAGTGAGCCACACTTACAAAGCTTTAATGTTTGAGTTTCAGTCTACAATGATTGAACACCTATCCCTCTTCCAGTGTACATTTTTCACTACCAATGTCTCCAGTATCGCTACTGCCCCTCACCCCACCCTTGTCTCACCCGTCCCCCTGCCTCTATGGCAGACAGTTCCCCTCTTACTCTCTCTCTACTTACGGGCATTATGGTTTGCAATACAAATAATGAGAGGCCATCATGTTTGGTCCTTTATCTACTTTCAGCACACATCTCCCACCCCAAGAGATCCCTCCAACCATCATTGACTTAGTGATCTCTTCTCTACCTCAACTGTCTTCTCCCACAGCTCAAAAGGCAGGCTTCTAATTGTTGTAGAAATCATCCTAGCCCTGTCTCTACTGTCCTTGGATGTTAGTCTCATCTAAATGTTATTTTAAAAAACAACAAAGTGATTCATTCATGATCATTTGTAGATGCTCTGGCCTTTTCTGAATATACTGGGTGAGGCAACTAATTGGCATCAAGCGCCTCTTTTTTAGCAGAATATCTGTTTCTCTTCACTCCAAAGGAAGCAGCTCATGTCACTGAGGGATAAAGTGTAGTATCTATGCATCTGTCTCCCTGAACTTCGAGGACAACAGAACTGCCTTCTGTTCCAGTTCTTTTAAGCTGCAGTTTACTTTAGAACCTCCCAAACCAGTTTGTCACTGGCCTTTTGACTTGTCCCCAGGATGCAGCTACCACACAGCTGGTGATCTTCCCACTGGTCTTAAACGGTACAAGAAACTACCATCTGGCAGGGCTTTTTGGAGAGAGCAGAAGGCAGGAGAGTCATGCATAGTGTCACAGCAGAACAAGCAATAATATATATATTCAAATCTATTTACTAACAAAAAGAGTGTGGGGAGCTTGGGAAGAGCAAGAGAAATAAAGCTAAAGAATCAGTGGGGAACCAGTTAAGTGAAGAAAACACCAAGGGAAGTCTTCAAAATTCACAGGGTGAATTTCAAAAATATATCTTCCCATGCATAAGACAAGTGATTCTGAAGAAAGATATGAGGGTCACAAAAATCCAAAGGTATACAAGTTAGGTACCACATTCACCAAGTGGACTTGATTTGGTCTGTCCTGGCCAACAACCTTTCCTTAGTCCAGGAAGTTTGTGATAGTCTTATAGGAAATATTCTCCAGATGAAGTAGTGCTGAGTGGATGTTAACACATCCCCTTCGAGACTGATCCACAAGTGAAGTTTGAGCCTAGCCAAGACACAGTGGCTCTAAGCCTGTGTGTGTGGTGCCACATCCACTAGCCGCACAACTGAAGTACTTATTTTGTCTGTCCCAGTGTTTTAAATGAGGGTCCTCATCACCCACTACTGCATTTATAAATCCTAAGTATTGGAATGACAAACTACGGTGAGCAATAACAAGTGAAAGGAAAAGAGATGACAGAGGCAAATGTCCGCTAACCCCTCTCAGCTCACCTTCACCAGAAAGAAGGATACTCCATAGGTCCGGAGGGAGCGAGCCAGTTTGACATACTTGACCTTGGCTTCTATTTCATTCATCTCTCCACAGTTCCTGTGCTCCTGCAAAAATGATGGGGAGAGCAGGGATGGGTTTGTGACTGTCGCTCTACCCCCAGGAAGGCAGTGAGTACTGAGGGAAGTGAGTACACGTGGAGGGAGAGAGGATGACACACCAGTAGGCCATGGAAGATGGCATGGACTAAAGACCCTACCATCATACGGGCCACATGGGCCACAGGCCTGAGTGTGGAGAATGCTCTACTACAGACTAGAGTCAGCTAGAGACAGAGCCCAAACTCCCCCTGGTTCTCACAGCTCTCTGCAATGATTCACGAGTACACACCATGGCAGGAGCAGGGTTTGTAACTGAAATCTGATTTTCAAAGGAATTATGCACACAAAAAAGTCAGAACTAACACTTCAATTGAATTAGAAAAAGGTTCTTTTTGGGGAAGTATCCTTCCAACACTGCCCAAAATATTGTTTTTCTTTGCAGAGATAGTAAAGTGGGCAGGGTATCTGTTTTGCACACAGCTCACCCAGGTTCAATCCCTAGCACCCTCTATGGTCTTCTGAGCGTTCCTGAAGTGATCCCTAAGTGTAGAGCCAGGAACGAGCCCCAAGCGTGACTGGGTGTAGTCCCCAAAATCAAAAAATAATACCCCCAAACCCAAAATACCAGTTCCCAAGGCAGAGTCCACAAAAGCCTATATATCACAATACTCAGACATAAAGCTGGATAAAATATGTCCTGGATAAAATAAATTCTAAATTTTTTTACAAAGAAATTTTATTTGTATTTTAAATTAATATTTATTTTATTTAATTTTTATTTTAAATACATTTAAAACCTGAATTTTCCAGGTTTCTACACTTAAGATGTAATAAAAGAAATCTCTCACGACAAAGAAACTCCTTGGACTTCCTTCCACAGTACAGTTAATAGAAAAATCTCCTTGTTTTAATGTTACCAAAATAATGCCCATGGAACTGTACTCAGGAGGACTAAGTAAATTTTAAACTGAAACGTATGGATTAAGACAACAAGTCTGCATGAAGCAGAACCATCAACTTCTTGACTCTTAGTCACTAATAACTTATTACCAAGGGGGCATGGGGTATAAACTATTGGTGCAGCAGAGAATAGGGAGTGGAGAAATAAAGCAGTTCCAATACCTGAAATATTCTCTTTTCAGCACCTCTCTGTTTAATGTATTCTTTGGGCAGGAATTCCTTGAGACTGAGAAAGAGAAATCAAAAAGAGGTAAGGCATTTATCACATTCTCTAATGAGAGGTAAAGAGAATTCCTAAAATTCAGGGTGAACTCACTAAATGTCCTGGAATATTCTGGTACAATTAAGGATACATGGACATATTGTACAACACAGTAAAATACACAAATATAAAGCCGGTTGATGAAGAGGGCCATGCTAACATAACTGAAGAAGAGAGGACTTTTAGGCCACTCTCCAAAGTGGTAAAGTGAAGGGCAAAATAACAGAGAGCCTTTGTATGAAAGGGAAGAAGTGTTCTCACTTATAAAAGAGCATTGTATGTTGTTAGTATGCATAACAAAGATAATATAAGGATAAACCTAGTTATGAATGATAACTAGTTTCTAAAGAAAGAAGGGGAAACAAGGATAAGGAAACTTCTCTAAACATGCATCAGGACTTTTTCACTCTGAAACAATATGCACTCAAAGGAGCAGGAATGGGAAGCAATACCTTAAAATAAGAAGCAAGAAAACAAATGAAATTAAAAGTATATAAAGATAACAGAAAAACTATGGTGAAAAATTATTTCCAGTAACTTTGACAGTCTTTTGACTTAATATCCCTACTGGAATATATTGTAAACTGAATTACAGTAGATTTGTAAATATTGATATCATCATTTAAAAATCAAACTTCTAAATGTATACTTCATTAGAATGTTATATTTAATTGGAGGATGCCATATATAATTAGGAGACAGTAAGTTAAAAACTTACCAAAATGCTTTATATGTTGATAAGAAAGTACCATAATATGTAAATGCAGAAGACCAAATGATCATTTTACAATCCTCAATGATATAAGCAGTAAGTCAAAACAGGCCTCAATAGTGGCTAAAACCACTATAATAAGGGGCAAGTTTATGAATAACTTTAAGAAGGATTAATACAATCACATTAAAATTCAGTGGTCAATTTTAATATTAGAAAAAATGGAATAACCAAAGTACATCTCCTGACTGATATAACAGATTACACAGCACCCCTCTTCCCTCTGTACTTTGTAAATATTCCTGGAAAAAAGAAAAATTAATACATGAATGCACCAGAAATTAATTAAGGCTGTAGCTCTAAATGCTATTTTGCAGAAAAAAGAGAGATAGAGGAACATGGTGAGTGATATTACTAGGACACAATCAGCAAAATCCCAACATATGAAATTTTATAATTTTTTTAATTCCTTAAAAACGAAGGGATTGGTGGTCAGAAAAAAAGGGTGGTCACAGAAAGGGGACACAATAACTATAACAGTTTAAAAAAATATATCTGCTACAAATCTATGATAACAAAACAGTGCTAGCCTAAGAATATGGATCAATAGAATGGAATTGAAAGACTAGAATTAAACTCTTACCTTTATCACCATTTGGTTTTCAACAAAGACACCAAGTCAACTTAATGATGAAACACTACAGATGGTATTCTTTACATAGATGGTGCGGGGCATTTGATATGCATATGCAAAACAATGAAGTTGGATCCTCTCTCTCACACCATACACTAAACCTCAAAACAGATAATTCCTACCCATTAGACTGAAACTAGAAAATTTGTATATGAAAATATAGAGGAAGGGCCTCTGGAGATGGTTTAAGAGTCTGCAGGGTATACTTTGCATGTGGGAGCCCTAGGTTTGATCCTTGGCACAGTATGAGCCTCTGAGCACTGTTGGGTATTCACCTCCATCAAAACAAAAGAAAGTTTAAAGACAAATCTTTATGACCATGGGTTAGGGAATGTGTATGCATCAATACTACTACTACTACTACTACTACTACTACTACTACTAATAATAATAATAGTGATAATAATAGGGGATAGAGAGATAGTACAGGGTGTACAGTGTTGTCTTGTATATGGCCAACCTGGGTTTGATCCCCAGCACTCTGTATGGCCCACTGAACACAGTCAGGAAAAATTTCTGAGTAAAGAGCCAGGAGTAACTCCTGAATATTGCCAGGAGTGACCAAAACACAATAATAATAATAATAATAATAATAATAGCCCCAAACAGTAATTGGAATACCTAAAAATTTAATCATTTGAACTGAAAATTACACCATCAAGAAAGTGAAAATGTCCTTAACAGAACAATAGAAAATTCCTGCTGCTCTATCATGAACAAATAATAAAAAGATGAAACAATGAAAAATGGGCAGAAGATCTGAATAGGAATTTCTCGAAAGTATACTGGAGAAATAGCCTTCATATACAATGTCTCTCTGAATAAAATGGCCAAAAGCACATGAAAAAATGTTAACTTTAGTACCATCAAAAAATGCAAAATAAAAACCATGGCACAATACAGGGCATAGTTACAAGGATGACTATAATAAAAGGACGGACAATAACAATGTTATTGAAAAGTATGAAGAAGGAAGAACCCTTCTTCATGGGTGGTGGGAAAGTATATTAATGGGCACAGCTGTTGTGGAAGGCAATTACATAGTCCCGCAAAATATTAACCAGCAATTACATTCTTAGGTAGATATCCAAGAAAAATTTTACATTAAAATATGTCTCACAAACATCTGCACAGAGATGTTCATAATGTTTACAAGATGTTCACAATTCATAATAGCCAAAAGCAACTGAAGTGATTAATTAATAAATAAAATGGGACTTATCTATAAAATGGAACATTATTGATCAATGGAAGAGAATGAAGAATTATTCATGCTACAGTATGGAAACACTATACTAAGTGAAAGAAGCCAATCACAAAGACCAAATATGCTGTATTTATATGAAGTGTCCACAATAGTTCTATAGAGACATAAAGGATTAGTTGTGGCAAAGACTGAATGGGAATAGGAAATGAGGGCGTGATTATAAAAGACACAGGAACTATTTTAGGAGGGAGAAAAATGTCCTAAAATTAGATTGTGGTGATGGTTGCATAATTGTAACTATATTAAACAACAAGTAACTGCACTTGAATGCTCTACATAAGTGTGTGGTATAAAGGCTATATATCAATGAAGCTGTTTATATGTATATTTTAAAAATATCAATGGAATATAATTTGTAGGATTTGTTTGAATTCTGAGATGAATCAAGCATTATGTGCTGTTTTTGAGACAATGGGGGAAATTTAAGAGAGTTGGTACTAGATGATATTAGAGAATTATTGCTAACTTTGTTGGGTGTTAAGATGGATTTGAAGCTGTAAGAATTTCTAAAAGTTATTAATTTTTTAAAATTTGTCCAAGAGAGAACAAAGCCCTTAGAAATAAGATTATATGTAGTCATAGAGGGGAAGCTGGAGGGGGATGGGGAGCTGGGGAGCAGGTTAACTAGATGAGGGATGTGGAAAGTATGTTTTCTGTTGCAATCATAAAATACAGATGTCAGTGTAATGCTCTAAAGCTGACTTTTAAAAATCACTGTTAAGCAGTAAATTTTTGTCAAATAATTTTTAATTGAAAATCAAAAATGAAAACAAAGTATGTACTTTCTGAGTTTCTTTTGAAAATGTTGCAGCAATAAAAATTTTCGGGGGCAGCTGAGAGTCTATGATCTAGTAGACTATGACAGGAATAATGACAAGCAGTCAGTCTGCAAATGGTTTTAAGCAAAAGTTGTAGAAGCATGTGAGAGACATTAAAATGTCAGGAGAGGTGACCTTAGCACCAGCAGCTCACTCTTATCTCATCAAGAGACCAAGTTGGATGGCAGGAGGGATCCAAGATCTATGGAAGTAGCAAGAGCCTGTCACTCCTTAGCCAAAGCATCAAACATCTTGGCTGATGGAAAGGAACGACCAAGAGAGTGGAAATGCCAGAGTCACATAAGAGGAAGGTGAGATGCAGAAGGAAAGGGATATAGTCAAGGTCAGAGGACTTACTAGTATCAGGGGAGTCTGGCTTTCCAGAATGTATGACCCTGAAGCTCAGGCAGACGATCGCTCTGTGGGAGCCCATGGAGAGAACACAGTGGCCTGTGGAGTCACAGCTGCAGAGCAGGGCAAAGACCTGGATGTGGTTCCCAAAGGCACCCAGCAGGGAGCCCCAGGACACCCCTTCAGAACAGTAATTAACTCCAGGAAACAGCAGTGTTGAGAATTTATCCAGGGGTCAAGCAGAAGCACAGCCTTGAGCACTGTAGTGAGAAAATCATGTGCAGTCACAAGCTGCACTAATACTCCAATTCTGCAAAACAACTACTGCTCCCCCAGGGATTGGGGGACATGAGGCCAGGCACTAAGGCAGAGGAAACACAGGAGCAGGGATGCCTGCTCTAGTGCTCCTTTGTAAAACAGATCTCCAGCCACATTCTGACAGGAGCACTCAGCAGACCGACTCCAAAGGAAGGATGCACATTAGAAGAGATGCCAGGAGTAGTTGACTTAAGAACTCTGACGGTGGCAAAAATCTTTGTTTGTTGACCATAGAATCCTCTTGTGTTTGTGGGGGGAAGTTTCTAAGCACACTCTGATTTTTTTCCTCACAGACAGCACAACCTGGTTACTTTATTTTCTCAGGGAAATGTTAAGCAGAAGCATCAGGATCATGAAACAGGAGAGCAGCTGCCATGGCTTGCATGTGGCCTGCTGTATGCTCCCAGCCAAGCACAGTCATGGAGCGGGACCTGCTTGTCCGACCGTGACAACCATCTAATACCCCTGTATCATGTTACAAAACCAACCAAAAATGTGAATACAAGCTTTGATTCTGCCAGACAACTAAAACAAATGTCCATTGTGGAAACATCTGAAATATATGGGGAAGCCCATCAGTTTGTAATCTATCAAGGACAAATAGGTTTACTCGCTACACACCTCTGTCTCTGATTCCTTCCCACCACCTCTCTCCCTACCTCACTTTTTTTTATTAGTTTCCAGAAATATTTTATTTTGCCCCCATATGCATGTATTTACAAACAATAAATATAGCTTCGCTTTGTGCATTTTTATTTAAATTTTTTAAATGTTTTTTATTTTGGGACCACACCCAGTGGTGCTCAGGGTCTACTCCTGGCTCTGTGCTCAGGGATCACTTCTGGAGGAACTCAGATCAAATATGGTGCTAGCGATCAAACCTAGGAGAGCTGCGTGCCAGGCAAGTACTCTATCTGCTAGACTATCTCTCTGGCCCCACGTTGTATGTTTTTAAATATAATATACTCATATTTAGAAATGGCTTGTCTCCTATGTAAAGCACTGTGGTGTTTTTTTATATTTAAATCTGTGCCACTGGATTGACATAGAATGCTAACTTACTGATTTCACATTCTGGATTACTTCTGAGGCTGAATGCTTTTTTATATCTTGATAAAACAGTTGAGTGAATTTCCTCTTTTCTCAAGTGCCTATTGCTACCCTGAGTGACCTTTTCCTTAGTGTTTTAAAAAATTTTTTTTTCTGGGGGCTGGAGCAATAGTACAGCGGGGAGGGTGTTTGCCTTGCATGCAGCCAACCCGGGTTTGGTCCCCAGCATCCCATATGGTCCCCCAGCACCACCAGATTAAATTAAAAATCCTAATTCCTGATTTCAGAGCCAGGAATAACCCCTGAGCATCGCTGGGTGTGACCCAAAAAGCAAAAAAAATTTTTTTTCTGGATATTTATTTGTTCTTGATAGTATTTACTGCATATGGACAAATTTCTTCATATTGTCTGTAGCGTCACTCAATTTGGTGACATCTTTTTCTAATATTTTTAGTGTTTATCAAGGTAGATATATTAGCCTTTAGAACTCTCATATCCTCTTGTATACAAATGTCACCCTAGTAGTGGTCTTTATTTATTTATTTATTTATTTATTTTGCTTTTTTGGTCACACCCGGCCATGCACAGGGGTCATTCCTGGCTCTGCATTCAGGAATTATTCCTGGCGGTGCTCAGGGGACTATATGGGATGCTGGGAATCGAACCCGGGTCAGCTGTGTGCAAGGCAAACGCCCTACCCACTGTGCTATCACTCCAGCTCCCCTAGTAGTGTTTTAATAACTACAACTTTATAAGAAAAAATGGATGGTTGTAAATCATCTGTAAATTGTCCATTAGCCTTTTTTATTCTTCAACTTTGTATGATCCTTATTACTTTCTCCTAGTTTTGTGAGACTTTGTTGGGAATGAAACTGAATTTATAAATTTAGATAGAGTTGTTTGTATGACATCAAGTCTTTGTCTATATAACACTTCAAATTATTCCATCTATCCTGGCTATTCATGCTATTCACAGAACTTGTATCATTTTATTGGCAAGATCTTAAAGATTTTTAGATGGCTTCATTTGCTGGCAAATTATACTTTTGTTACTGTTACAAAAGTCATCCTTTTCTCAGTAACTTTTGTTTGTTGGTCACCTGGGGTAATGCTTTTCGCTGTTACATGATGATCTTTTCTCCAGATCTTATTTTATTTTTTTTTTAATTTTTAAAAATTTTTTAAATTTTTTAAAAAATTTTATTTTATCACCATGTGGAAAGTTACAAAGTTCTCAGGTTTATGTCTCAATTATACCGTATTCAAACACCATCCCTTCACCAGTGCCCATATTCCACCACCAAAATCCCCGGTATGCCCCCCGCCCCCCACCCCAACTATATAACTGATGAATTTCACTTCATTTTCTCTTCACCTTGATTACGTTCCATATTTCAACACAAAACTCACTATTATTGTGGGAGTTATACCCCCAAACAAGATAACCCTATTAAGGAAGCATTTGATAATTAGTTTTCCATTAAAAGATTGTATCTTTTCAGGTTTTAGAAAAGGTCGCGCAGCCGCGTTGGCGGCCGCGCGGCTCGGATGTGTCCCAGTCCCGAATCCCGGAGCCGTGTTGCTGCTCAGTGTCGCCAGGGCTCCATCTGGAGAAGGTGTTGTGGCTGCACCTCCTCCTTCCGGCTCCCCGGTGTTGTTGGCCCCAATTCGGGTCCGGAGCATTTTCCGGGCCGCGTTGCTCACCAGAATGCCTGGCCGCTTCTCTGTTGATTGTGGCAAGATGGCGCCGAGGGTGGGTCGAGGGCGTGACTTCCGGTGGCCGGGACCTCTTGGAGTTTGGGCTGGCGCCGCCCCACTCCAGTGCCCCCCCCCCCCCGAGGCTCAGATGTGTCCCAGTCCCGAATCCCAGAGCCGTGTTAGTTGCTGCTCAGTGTCGCCAGGGCTCCATCTGGAGAAGGTGTTGCCCAGATCTTATTTAAACTGTTATGAGTTCTATGAAGTTCCTCTGTAGATTGTGTATTATCTCTACAGAAAATTGCAAGTTCTGCAACTATACAATTTCATTTTATCAATCCTGAAACTTCAAAAGTATTGTTTTTCCTTAGTATCCATCTTTATATATACTACACTAAAAATTCTACAGACAGAAATGTTTGTGTCTTACATTGCTCTCTCCCCAGTGATGTGTTGATGATTCAATAAATTATTTCTTGAATAAATTCATATAGTAATGAACTTCTTTGATAATAGCTTAAATTTATACCTGGATATATAGTCCAGGTCATCATGAATATTGTAATGTCTTATTAACTTTTGTGGAGAAGAAAGTATGCATTATGTTTAAAAGTTTCTTATGAATTCACTTTCAGAATCAGATATAATAGTTCCACATTTATATTAATTTTAGATTAATTTTAGTTTCTATCCTCTTATTTATAATAAACTAGTTTTTAATTTGTTTTGCTTTGCTTATTTTAGTTTATAAGCTGATAAGACCCAAGAGTACAAATGTATTTAAATTTTCTAATTGTCCATTTTGTCTATATTTTCTTCTTTTGGCTTGAAGTTTTCATATCAAATAAAAACCCTAATATTTATTAAAATTTCTCATCTTATTATATAAAAATAAGAAATTCTGTCCAATTTTTATCATTGTATTTGCTTTTTTATTCTTCTGTTCTTAAAATCAAATACCAAAAATTTTCATATTTCTTCATCTTGACGGAGTGGTATGCTAAAATTAAATATCTGAAATTTTATTTTGTGGCCAGAGAAATAGTATATCAGGCAGGGTGTTTGCCTTGCACATGGCTGACCTGGTTTGATCCTGGCATTCCATATGGCTCCCAGAGCACTGTTAGGAGTGATGCCTGAGTGTAGAGCCAGGAATAAGCCTTCAACTCTGCCAGGTGTGGCTCCAAAACAAAAACAAACAAGGAAAAAAAAACCCCAAACTCCCCCACCAAAAAAAAAAAACCCACAAACAAATTTAATTCCTCCTTTAATTCTATTTTCCTTTTTGTGTTTAAAGCTAATGTTAGCTACACAGGTTCACAATATATGATCTTGGTGAATAAGACTTATTATAGTGAGTTCTTTATTACTAGTTATATTTTCTTTGCCTTAAAATATATTTTATGTGACACTAAATTCACCTTTTCCCTAATTTAGATTTAAGTAATTTTCAGTTGCATTACTTACTTTAAACTTCACTTTAAGCTTCTTCCATTCTTTAATTATAGTGTTTTTTAAAAATAATAGACAGCTGTACTTAAAAATTCATCCAATATGAGAACCTCTGCCTTCCTACTAATTGGTAAGACTGTTTTACTTATATTGATTATAATGCCTAAAATATTTGTGAGTGTTTCTTATGTCTTCTACTGTGCACTTGACTAATTTTGTATGCTTTGGTCCCATAATAAACCTAAATAGATCCCTCTGTGTTGGACAAAGTAACCATATCTTCTCTACTCTTCTTCTTCTCTAGCTGGAAACTGTATAATTTATTTCTAGTCTTTCAATATACATCAATCTTTTATCATTCTAACATTTTATTATGACAAATTTCAACATAGAAATTACTGAAAGAATTATAGTCTAAAGTAGCATTCCCCAGACTAGACAGATAGCATATGGGGGTAAGGCACTTTTGCATGCCACTAACCCTAGTTCAATTCCGAGCTCTAAAAAGGGTTCCCTGAGCCCTGGCAGGAGTGAATCTGAGCATAGATCCATGAATACATTCTGAAAATTGCTGGCTATGTTCCAGCAATGTGTGTTGTGTCCCCCACCCCGGGAGGGGTACTAGAAAATTTGGGGAGTTTTAGTGGCCTCATAAACAATTGGGGGCTCTTTATATATTCATTCCAGGAATAAGAAGAGTGATGAAACAATTGCTTAATCATTGCTCTCAAGATTTTTAAGTGAAAGGACATCTTTCTTGGAGTGGCAGAAAGCAACATCCACAGTGGTCCCTACACCACATGATTAGCTGCTGTCCTTATTCTCAGTACAGACTGTCAGCTGGACAGGGATCTCTGGTTTGGTGGTGCTGGAAGGAGAATGAAGGACTGCTCATCATATTTTAAAGTCACTTTTCCATAGAAGTGGGGCTCCAGTCTTAGAAGTCATAAACTGCATACAGAAAAGCTCTGAACACCCCAGTTCTCTCTGCACCTCATCTTCCACATATACAATGCTCTGATTTCAGCTCCTAGGTACCTGATCATGTGTTTCCCTGACTACTAGAGAAAAAGAGTGACAGGACTGGAGCAGCAGCAGCAGCAGCAGCAGCTTAACACCCTCCCCACCCTCCTCCCTGAGTGGCCACAATGGGCTGGCCTTCTCAGCAGGCTATGAAAACCAAACAAATGGGCAAACCCTCTACTTTCTAAAATCTGGTTCTAGAATGGCTCTCATTTCTCCCCTATTCTTTATTAGTCACTCCAAGAAACAGACAGAAACAGAATATGCTGTTTCATCCAGGGCCTGATCCCCACTTGGTGTTTATCCATTTTTACGGCCCTGTTCTGCAAGTCTATGTTACAGGATCATCAGGGAACTAGCTGGGATGTTAGAACATGAGAATGTATGTGTGGAGGGGGGATGTGAGACAGTAGAAACTGCTCATAGTCTCTGAAGAGTTTTTCATAAAGGATTTATGATTGTAGATCAGAGAGATACAAACTTCCTGCCACACCTGCACAGCAGGCTAACCCCACCTTACAAAAACAGGTCCAAAAATGTGGGCCAGTTGCTGGTCTGCAAGACAAAGTAAGTGAGAGCCTGGCCTCCAGCTCATCATAAGCTACACTGTAGGACAAAGCAAGCTCTTCTTCCAGAAGATGCCCTGGGATTCAGGAACCCAATGTAGAACTTCTAGTAACAATTCACATTAGACCTATATACCTATATATATATATGTATATATAGGTCTAACGTGAATTGTTATATATGTGTGTTATATGTGTGTGTGCAAAACAAACAATATTTGCCATTAGGAGAAAATCAAGAAGTTCTTTCTCCAGGGTACATGCTGATCTCAACCACTTTCCATTCCATCTAAGCAATAGTGGCTTGTGTCATCATTGCCCTCAAGATAGTTGAACACAGTATGACAAATACTGTTGCATTCCATCCTGGCTTATTCACAGAAAAGCTGTCAAATTCCCAGTGGGCATTTGCCTTAGGACCCCACTTCCAAAGCTTCCCCAAGCAACAGTCTTGCTGAAGCAATATACTGGCATGCCAAGGGTCTTAGACTCCTGAGTGTTTGGTTGTTGGTTTTGGCCCAAGCAAAGATTCCACCTCTCCGAGGAGAAAGCAGAAAAGGGCAGGGAAAACAACAATGGACAGGAATGTCACCAGAGGAAGAGATATCCCAAATCCAAAGAAGTCAGACAGCAGGGCTTGTTGCAGAATCCAACACCTAGCCCTTGGGTTCTACAGCCCAAAAGAAACTGCAGAATTAACTTGCCTTGGATGCTCTAAGTACTGAGCCAGAGAAAAACACTGCCATCCAGTTTTAAGGGGGAAGCAAAGATAAAATGGATGCAAAGAGTAGAAAGAGTACTTAATGTAAATTCTGCAGATGGCAGTAAAAAATGTAGGGTCTTCTCTTTCAGATGCTGTCAAAGTAGTAAAAGAGTCTTATAAAGAAATTAAAGAAGGCAAGAGTTGATCCAGTCTTGAGAAAGAAATCTGATCATGGGCAGAGATTTCTGAAGCAGGAGGAGGTGAGCATTCTTACCTCCGAGTTAGCCTGTACTGGGCTGGACAGGAGCTGGAGAGAGATCAGGCCAGAAGCAAATGCCCCTGAACTTAGGGCAAATAACTTTCTGCTCTCCCTTTGCTTTATTTCTAAGCTTATTCTCCTGAGGATGCTCTGATTGATCACACACTCACCTAGGCAACTGTCACCTAACTTGTGGTGGCTGAGACCAGGCTGGAAATTTTGGGTGGGAGCTAAAGAGTAGTGAATCAGAAGGAAGTGGAGTGGGAAAAAGGAGAAAGGGGAAAAAACGGGATTTACTCTAAGAATCCAGGTTTATGCTTATGTTCCACGTGAGGTCCAAACTGGATCTGAGCTTGAAATCCACCAAACTCACAAGCTTTCTCGAAGGATACAGGATGTGAGCCATTCAGGATGTCATCCCGAGCCTGGAACACAGAGGAGGAAAAAGCATCAGTTTTGACAGAAATTCTCTCCCTGGTGTATGGGTTCTTTATTGGGAGGTGGAACATTCTGGATCCTGTGGGTCATCCTGGTTTCAGTCACACTCCAGAACTCTGACAGTGCTCATGTGTTACTCCAGGTAGTGTAAGGAAAACAGTCAGAGCTGGGGGTGCAAATGGCATGACCACATGCAAGGCAACTGCCTCTGCCCCTGTACCCTGCATCATCTCTGTGGCCCCTGTGATTGCATCTCTGCCCTGAGTGCACTGTTCTCTACAGGCTACAGCCTCTGGCTCTGCACTCAGGACACCACCAGGGAGGGCAGCATAGTGGGGTGAACCCGACAAGATCAGGCCTTCACTCTGTTCTGCCCTGATGGGGAGATGCAGCTGTGTTCACATGTGAATCTAAAGCTGAGAAGGATCTAGGAAGGTAAAGGGGCATGAAAAATAGACCTAGGAAAATCCCTGTAAAACAACCCTATTCAGAGAGAGGAAAATAGAAACAGAATTTACATAATGTGCCCTTAAACATAAAGTCAACAGAGCTTTATTCTTTGCAGGTGAAAATCAACCTGATTCTAGTATGAGTTGGAGGCTAAAGTGAAAAACATCACACACACATGCACATGTAGTACATATATGAGACAGGCATGCACACACAGGCATACATACACAGTTCACACATGCAAATATACATACATACCACAAGAACACACATGCACACAGGCATGCACACAACATCCACAAAGACATAAATGCACACAAAGATATGCTCACACATCCACACAGTATACAAGCACACACAGCCACACACACATACAATACTTATGTTCATTTGTATACACATACATAGGCAAACATTTACCTAAGCACAACTGTGCACACACTTGCACTTTTATAAGTATGTGCATACACATGCACAACACACACAAGCACACAATGTTATAAATTCAATACTGCACACTAGTAGGAAAACACAGGGCTGCACTGTGCCAGAAATCCCGTCGATTCTCACCCTCTCACTCGTGTGGCTAAATAGCTCTTGTCCTTCTGCTCTAGTTGAATGACTACCATGCCCCCTCAGATGGACAGCCTGGAGCTCAGGCTCAGAGACTCAAGCCAACAAGCATTTATTGGTGCCCTGAAGGCCTGCCTGCCTGCCAGCTCTCCCATCTCCTTCCTTCCATGCTTTTACTCTGCTGATGGCCCAACCACCTCCCCACTGTTAAGAACAGACAGCAAACATTCTGGAACATTCTGGACCTTGTGAGCCATTCTTGTTTCAGTCACACTCCAGAAGCCTACCACTGGAGTGTGGGAACAGCCACAGACACATGTGAAGGGCTGTGTCACTACAGGGGGTCCCCGGTGTGAATTAAGAAGTGGGAGAGCTGTGTTCTAATGGGACTTTACTCCCAGGCCAACGGTGGGCTGCACGCAGCTGACCCTGCATTATTTTAGTGGGCAGGCAGTAGATACATGGAAGAAGGGGAAGGGAAGAATAGAAGAAATAAGGGGGCAGGCTCAGAGTGGAGGAAAGGTGGGTGTTTTCCCTGAGTTCTGAGAAGTCTTGGGGCCCTCAAGCGTGATTTCCTAAGGTGGGTGTTACTGCCCCATACCATTGGAGTACCCTGGAATAATGGAGGGCAGTTGCAGCCTTGGATGCCGCTGAGGGTGGCTTTTGTTTGTTCTTTTATAGGAAGGAGATTTCCAGGGAGCTCTGAGTGGTCCTTTATCTAAATAGGGGGTGGGAGGCCAGGTGCACTCAGGCCCCCTAATCTAAAGCAAAGTCTTGCTAAATGTGGGGGAACCTCACCTCAGCTGAGTTAAATGACTTTAAATTGTTTAAAAGAGTTTAAGGAACTTGCTAGTGGTGAAGGCATAAAAGTTATAGGAAGTCTCTCAGTTAATGAAAACTACTGATTTTTCTGACCAATATTTGCTTATATTTGAACAGACTCAGAAAGCCAGAGTGGACTAGTATAGCAGGTAGGTTGCCTGCCTTGTGCATGGTTGATATGGGATCCATCTCTGGCACCACATAGGACTAGGAGTGTTCCCTCTGCTTGAAGCCAGGAGTAAGTACTGAGTACCTCTCTGGGTGTGTCCCCCAAACAAAGAAGAAAGCCTTAGTGCGTTTGGAATGGTGAGCCAGTCATGGGCCTCCCAAAGTCGGAGAGAGGGAGACAGAGCCAGATTCTAACCGAGAAAGCCACAGAGGGCCCCGCCAGACTCCTCTGGATCAGTCTCACCACACCCACACATGTACAAGTTTTCAGTGGTGGCACCGCAGGACGCCTGATGCTCAAAGATGGTAGACAGGGGGAGGGTGGGAAAGGGGGGTATACTGGGGATATTGGTGGTAGGGAATGTGCACTGGTGGAGAGATGGGTGTTTGATCATTGTATGATTATAACCCAAACATGAAAGCTTGTAACTATCTCATGGTCATTCAATAAAATTAAAACAAACAAAAAAAAAGATGGTAGACAATAGCCCAGCTCACTCCTGGTAGCAAAACCCAGCCTGGAGGGCCTGCAGCCTCCATCCCCGTGTCTCAGTGCCCTGTCCTGTACCTGCACGTAGAGCAAGTTCAGCTGCACAGGGTCTCTGGAGTCTACGTTCTGATCAGAGTAGAAGAACTTCCGTCTCAGCAGCAGCGTCTCATTCTCATCCACTCCTTGTTCTCTGAACGTTCGGCTATGATCTAGCCAATTCACTGCAGGAGCAACAAGACACATGAAAAGAACTGTTTACCCTTTCTGAGTTAAGGGGCTGGATCAGAATGGCAGTGTTATGTACACTGCTCTAATGCTGATAGCAAAAGTCCTGTCTTGGATTTTAATGATGTTTTCTTATTCTATAGAATAATTCCGCACACACTCATCATGGACCACAGGACTCATCGAAAAGCTAATGACATATAAAATTCCTAGTCATTCCTCAACTTAGCTAAAGCACTGCCATGAGTTTCTAGTTCTTATCTTTAATTTTTAACTTGCAAATATAAAAACAGTATTATCAGTAACATTGACTTAAATAAATTGAAATAGGTATGCATCACATATTTTTACCATGCATTTATAATATACCTCTCCCCTGAGTGGTGGCTGTGTGTGTCTGTGGGGTATAGGGGTGGTGAGGAAACTGACGCTTCACAACCACACAACCAAGTCAGGATTTTCCTTTAATATAAGAGTGGGCTCTGCTCTCTCCTTTCCGTGAAATCACTTACAAACTCCAAGTGTCATGAGTGACCTGTGGCCCTTATTAGAAAGGAGGAGAAAGTAAAAGTAGCCAGGGACAGGGAAGGGGAGATCACTAAGGGTGTGTGGCAGAATCTGTGTGGATCTCCTGTGGTGTTACCAGCCCTGTTTCCATGTGCCTCTCTGTTACAGAGAAAACCTGAGTGACTTGGACAGAAAAAAAATCCTTGGACTTGTCCACTAGGGTTTCTCTTAGAAAGATATGACTGGAAAGCTAATGAAAAGGGGAGAGAGTAAAAGAGAGTGAGAAAATGAGAGAAACAGAGGGAGAGAGAGAGGGCATATGGAGAAAGAGCCAGAGGATGTGAAAGCCTCAGGGAGATCAGTCAGCAGGGTGACCTCTTCCCAAAGAGGGCACAGCTCGGTGCCCGTATTATAGGGTTAGGGAACTGTGGGCACGCACAGAAATACACCCAAATATAAAGTGAACAGCCCTAGAAAGGAATTTTTCTATGACAGACCATGATTGCAATTGCAACTGCCAAAGAAATAATGAATGTAGGCAATAATAGTCCATGGCAGTTAGTACCATTAAACAAAAGAAAACTGCAAAATAAAATTTTTTAAATGGTGGTACCGAATACTAGGTGAGAGGTAAAACACTCGTGCATGCATGCACACACACATATGTACATGCAGGAACACACGCACACATACATACACACACACACACACACACACACACACACATCTGATCAAATCTCCAGAACCTTGGAATTAAAAGGGACAGAAAAACATGTTGGATGATACCACATGGATGCGATTAACAAAACTGCTTTCTATAGAAAATTATAACTAAGATCTGCAAGGCAAAATAAGAAAAAAAGAAGATTTTGTGACTTAAAGAATTAAGCAACATATTACCGTACCTGGTTTGAGGCTCTGGACAAACTTGCTAACATATTTAGAAGATACTAGATAAAACAGGAACATGACTTGTATATTGAATACTAAGAAATGTTTATTATAGTTATATTTATTTATCTAAGTCCTAAGCCCCAGTGGTGCTCAGGGCTTACTCCTGGCTCAGTGTTCAGGGATCACTCCTGGTGGTTCAGGAGATCATTTTGAGTGCCAGGGCTAAAACCATATGGACTGTGTGCAAGGAAAGCTCCCCACCTACCACTTCCTAAGAGTCTTTGTCTTTTAGGGACAGACTCAACATATTTAGAGGTGAATAAACAAGTATGCGCTTGCTGCCCTGGGTCACAGGGGAGAGCAGGTCTGGACACACTTCCCTTCTAAACACTCACAGTCATCATCTGTGTGCAGCTTGGCCTTCAGTTTCTCCATTTTTTTCTCATCCCGTAAGAGAGTCCTGTCTTTTTTCAGTGTCCCCGTCCCTTCCTCCTTCTTTTC
The DNA here is from genome assembly GCF_027595985.1 of Sorex araneus. Classification (NCBI taxonomy): domain Eukaryota; kingdom Metazoa; phylum Chordata; class Mammalia; order Eulipotyphla; family Soricidae; genus Sorex; species Sorex araneus. The sequence continues at coordinate 230,670,126 of NC_073303.1, forward strand.
TTCCATTGTTTCTTGGATTAAAGAGTATTCTTCATAGTTTGTTATTCCTATAAGCACAGATTAGGAGATTCATAGTTTGTTATTTCTGCAAATACAAATTAGAGTAAGTCCTGAGTACCCCTGGGTATGACCCCCAAACAAAGAATCATCTAAAATAGATGATCCCATTGTGGTTTTCCCCTTTCAGCTTGGGTCCTGTAATACCCCAAGGAGAAGATGGGAAAGAGAGATGAGCAGGCTGTTCTTTCCACATGATGGGTCAGGGCACACATCAAACAACTGGCTAGGAGCACGTCCAACTAAATAACTCAAGTGCAAAACAATGCATTTAATTTCTTTGTTTTAAATTTGAGAAGCTCGAACAAAATAGGGCTTATGGAGAAGAAAGAAAGAGCTTGTGTAAGTAGCTGAAGAACTAACCAGGTTTCCCTTCATGTCAAGAATAATGATGGGAGGGAAACGTGGGACAATGTTCTAGGGTGCTAGGAAATGTACACAGTGGAGGGATGGGTGTTGGAACATTGTATGACTGAAACCTAATCATGAACAGCTTTGTAAGTGTCTATCTTACAGTGATTCAACAACAACAAAAATTTTTTAAAGGAAAGAATAGGCAACTTGCTTCAAATATTGAATCACCTCATATAGAGAGAAGACCATGTCCTCTGAGGACACTCATAGAAGCTAAAGAAGATGGCAGGAGGAAGAGAGAGAGTTCAAGGAGCTGAAGCACATATTTTGCATATGAGAGGCCTGGGTTGGATCTCCAGCCTCCTAGAGCATTGACTTGAGAGTAGCCCTTGAGAACTACCAAGTGTGGCCTCCAAATCTTAAAAAAATGAAGCTATAAAAATACAAGCTGTCAATAAATGAGGCTGTCCTCAGGAGTCTTCAAGGGGACCCAGGAGTCAGTGACAGAATCTCAGCAGTGAGTAGGTACAGAATTCTATAGTTTCAGAAAAAACATGTCCCATAGTAACCTTTATTCTGTTGGCAGAAAGGGGACTCAAAGCTCTCAATGTGGACTTGTGAGAAGGTCAGGTGTTTACAAGGCCAGTGTGGGTTGCTGGGAATATAAACACATGCTCCTTTGAGACTGGTCAGGTGCCTATCCTTGTGACAGGGCACACAGTCACCTCTACCCCAGGCAGAGGCAATGCAGAAAACAGTTAAAAAGGGGTTGCTCACCTATTCTGCTGCAGATAGTGACCAGCAGCTCGCCCACCGTCTTGGAGTCATCCACCATCACGGTCTTCACAGAGCCATCCAGCATGCGGATTTTCTGAGGCCTCTGCTTCTTCTTATACTCCAGAATATCCTGGAGCCAAACCACACACACACACACACACACACACACACACACACACACACGTCACCTGGGAAACCAGGTATTGTGGCCAAAAAGAACTTTCCCACTAGTTGACTCTCATTTTGCCCTTCAAGCAAGTTTCTTGATGAGTTTCTTGGCCACTAATAGATTTCCAGCACTCAAATATCACTTTTATCAATAAGTCTTTGAACTCTCTTTTGGGAGACCATGGGAACCCTTGAGGGGCTTTGCATATGCTTTGCACCTGGGAACCTCAAGTTCAGTCTCCCTTAACATACTGCCAAGTTACCTAATCACTGAGTGATTAGGCTCCATCAGCACAACCAACTGTGGTTCCTCAAAAAAACAAAAAAGGAGGAAATATGAGTTAAACTAAAGTTTCACTATAGGAAATAGTTCCGGAGAAGGACTATGTACAGTCCACACAAATTAACCTCTGTAGAATGGCGTTTGCCTTTCACGTGGCTGACCCGTGTTCGATTCCTCCACCCCTCTCAGAGAGCCTGGCAAGCTACCGAGAGTATAGCCCCCGCACAGCAGAGCCTGGCAAACTACTCATGGCGTATTGGATATGCCAAAAAGAGTAACAATAAGTCTCACAACGAGAGGTGTTACTGGTGCCTGCTCGAACAAATTGATGAGTAACGGGATGACAGTGATCAGTGATCAGTAATCAGAATGACAGCAACATAGTCCTCTCCACAGCTGGGAGAGGTGTGAGCTGTGGGCAATCGACAGAAAAAAATTTCCCTCCTTGTCCTTTCAAAAACCAGTGGTTTATGTCTCTAGTGATCAGGGATATGTGTGCATGTGTGTATGCATGTTTATGTGCATATGCATATGTTAATATGTATATGTATATTGTATGTCTGTGTGTAAGTGCACATGTACCTGCATGTGTATGTATGCATGCAAATTGTATGTATTGTGTGTATATCTGTTTGCATGTGTATATGTAACTATATGTGGATGTGAGTGTGTGTATATATATGCAAATATATGCATTGTGTTCATGTATCTATGTATGCGTATGTATCTGTGACAGAGGAAGCAAATCACAAATCACCCCAGTACTGGCATCAAAACACAAGTGGTTTTCACAGTAAGAACAAGCGTTATTTCCATGGAGGATTATTTTAAGTAAGGTGTTTTACTGTACCTTTGAATCATAAAGTATAGTGGATAAATGAATCAGCATCACATTGTCTGCTATCATTCTACAGACAACTGACAGGGCTGAATCTGTTAACCTCATGTACCCAAAATGTAGTATCTTGGGAATTAAACAGCAAAATCACCTAACACCTTTTCACTCATTATTCCTTCCAATTTTCTGACATAACCATTTTTGGTTGTTGCATATCTGACCATGAACTCACCTCTCTGTCATGATCGTTCACAAACACACATGCAATGGTGATTAGTATTCCATTTCCAACTACCTGTACACTTTTTCATTTTTTCTTTGTTTCATTTATTATTAGCTTTCCTATCATTAGTCACCAAGATACTTCCCTCATGTTTATAGGAAGATGTTCTATCTTTTCCAAGAACTTCCAAGTCCAACATCAGCAAACAGACTATATGAAATACTGAATCCAAGCTGCTTTAATTATATTGTATAGTTTCCAAAAATTTGCACTCCTTTCTATCACTCCTTAGTGATAAGGTAAGGTAAATCGCATCAAAGCTATTTATCAGAAGATATTCTTGGATCAAAATCAATAGCTGTTTTTCCCTCTTTTCTTGGATGTATGAACAATTCTCATTTCTAGGCGTGGGAATAAAGTTATAAGAAGCAAGAAATGAGAAAAGTAGCATACCCCATTCCGCAACATGTAATAATCCAGTGTTCTGCCCGCTTCCAGCCAGATCCCTTTCCTGGGGTCTTCATCAGAGAGAAACAGGCCATAGTCAGAAGCTGGAAGATAAACCAAAAGACAGAGAAAAGGCAAAAGTGTTGCAAAACCATCACTAGCTCCCAGTCCCTGAAGCTGCTGATGAGCTAATGGCATGAAAAGGGCCCCAAGCTCTTAACCAGAGAAGTGTTTCGTTTTGACACTTTCAACCACTACACAGAAAGCAGATGAGGAAGTGGGAGAGTTGGGGTATAAAACCAACACTTGCAGAGAGGCTCATGTTTCTCCACCCAAGGGAACTTCAGCAAAGGAGCAGTGGAATTTTCAAACTGAATCTGCCCTCAGCTAGCAAAGCCAGACCAGAAATCCAGGAAGAACACAATAGTTGAATCAGAGTTGCTGTTGACGTGACCCTTGAGATATTGGGGCAAAAAAGGGCCAATGGAGCCTTTATGTCACTTGAAGATGAAGCCTCTGTCCAATCTTTTGTGCTCAGTAATGACTACAGTTTGGGGGAAAATCCAAGAATGTTTAAAAGTTAAAGTGGGTATTCATTTTTAAAAAATTTATTTATAGAATCACCGTGAAAACAGTCATAAAGCTTTCATGTTTGAGTCTCAGTCATACAATGATCAAACACCCATCTCTTCACCAGTGCACATTCTCCACCACCAAGAACCTCAGTATACCCCCGATCCCACCCCTACCCCTGCCTGTGTGGCAGAAAATTACCACATTACTCTCTCTCTACTTTGATTACATTCAATATTTCTACACCAGCTCCACCATTATTATTTGGAATTTTCTCCAACACCCAGACCAGCCAAAAAGGCAATGTTAGACAATTTGTTTGGTATTGTTGGTTATGAGTAGCATATGATGTCATGCGGCCATGAGAGCAGCTAGCGATCTGAAGATTCTAAACTTTTCAATTTTCTGGAGAGATTTCTACCAAGAGCCGCTCAGTTCCGAGATTAGTTTGTGAGTCTCTGGGATCATGACCACTAAGGAGCTTAATAAGTAACTGGAGGTCATTCATGGGTGTCATCTCAGGGTTCCGTTGGGGCGAAGGAGGAGAAGGACTGGCTCCTCCCCTATCCCATGAGGCCTGGTATGTGTCATCACTGCTGGCCCATACCTGCATTTTATATTGAGTTCTGGAAGATGGCAGCCACCGGGCTTCCCAGGGAACAGGCAGAGGGATGGCACCTGCTCCCATCTTGGGTGGCCCAGAAAAGGTGACCTAATGCAAGTCTGGAGGCATTTCTGCCAAGAGCCACTCAGTTCCGAGATTTGTGTTTGCAGTGGGTATTCTTGAAGAGATTCATCTCTCAAAAACCTCATCTTTGGGCTTCAATACATTATGTATATTATTCAAAACACTAGGTTATTTCTAATATCCCAAGAAAAAATAGTTTGCTCATGTCCCAGCCTTACCTTAAGATCTGATTGTCTAATCATTTATAGCATTTCTTTTACTCATTTTTTTCCCAAAACTTAACTACAGTTAAGTTCTGCACTCCACAACAGAAACCCCCTCAGCTGCACCAGAGAGTTCAAAAGGAGGGAGGCAGGAAGATTGCTCTCTGCTCTGTCCAAAGACTTCTGAACACTCTCCAGGAAAGCCTCAGAGATGCCCAGGACACTCAAAAATGGTCTATTTAACAGAAAACAACTTCATGATCCAAAAGGGCTGATTAGTCATGTAGCAATCCAAGCAGGGAAACTTCTTCTAACTGAAGTCACATTGCTTTATACAACTGTCTCAGAGGTACATTTTTACTCATCTTCAAAATATATTAGCACTCCAGAGACTGGAGAGATAATATAGAAGGAAGTGTGCTTGCCTTGCATGCAGCCAACCCAGGTTCAATCCCCAGCACAATATATGGTCTCCGAACCCTGTCAAGAGTGATCCTGGAGCACAGAGACAGGAATAAGTCCTGAACACAGCTGAGGATGGCCCAAAATAAAAAACAACAAAGAACCCCAAAATCAATTTTTTTAAATGTTGGAATAAACTGAAAAAAGAAATGCTATAAATGATTGGACAACCAGATATTGAGGTAAGGCTGGGACATGAGCAAACTCTATTTTTCTTTCTTGGGATATTAGAAATAACCTAGTATTTTGAATAATATACATAATGTACTCAGGCCCAAAGATGAGGTTTTTGAAAGATGAATCTCTTCTAGAATACCCACTGCGACTTTTAAACATTCTTGGATTTTTCTGCTTTCAAATTTTAAAATAAGTCTTGTCAGCTTTCACACTAAATCCTTACTAATTTGGGAGTTATGGAAGTTTCTTCTGGACCAATCAAACACCCAATAAGGAATGTAGATCAAGGCCCAGGAAAATGGAAAGTAAAACTGCCTTAATGACTTTGCTTTGAATTCATTAATGAACTGAGTAGTTTAATCCAGGCGTTTTTCTGGGGGCGGGGGTGGGAAGTATTTGGGATTACTCCAGGCTCTGCATTCAAGAATCACTCATGGTGGTGCTTGGGGAAACATAGATGATGGGACCAAACCATGGTTGGCTGCATGAAAGACAAGCACCTTACCCACTCTACTATTGTTCTGGCCCCTCAGATGCCTTTTTAAAGAAAGCTTTGAGATAAAGTTTTTAAAGACTCTTCAAATTACTTGACATATGAGCCTTGCCCAGCAAGCTGGTGGTAGTTCTAGCCTTTCTCAAGCTACAGGCAGTGGGAAGTTTCTATGTATGCAGGTAAGTCTCAGGATACACAAAAGCCTCATCTCCTCCTTGAATAGCTTCAGTTGTGCCTCCCCAAGCATTGCACCCAGATCATCCATGCTGATGTGTGTGGGGTGATGACCAGAGGCTGGCAATGTAAATTACTTGGTAATAAACTCTATCATTCCATGATGAATCCCACATAAGAAAGAAGTCGGGTACAGGCGCAACAGAACACACATCCAAGGATACCCCCTGGAGGTCTCTATATCCTTTGCACCTCAGAGAAGGACATGCCAATGACTCTACCAGTCAGAGCCAAACCCCTGACCTACCTTGGCCAGTTTGTGCCTCAGGGACTCGTTCTCGAATGACTCGGCAGGCATCATACACAGCCGTGGAAGGCTCAAACTGCATAGTCTTTACCACATTGCAGTGGCGGACACAAATCTTCAAGGATAGGGCCACCATGTTGCTAAGCAATCTGAAGACTCTCACCTAGAATGTCTGGAAGACACAAACAGACACATGCTGAGCACCTGCACAGTCATTTTTCAGGAAGAAAAAAGAAACATGAGACTCACGTTTATGAACCAAAGAAAACAAAACAGCAATCGGCTTCAGATCCTCTGACACAGGATGGAAAGAGCTCATGTTAGCGTTGGCACTTTGTGGCATGGCCAGCACAAGTGCAGGAGGAGAGAAGCAGACGTGTTCAAGTTCCTCCTTGCCCTGATTCCTACTTGAGGGCCCCAGGCAGGGCATGATGGAGAAGAAGGTTCCAGGTGAGCATTCACCAGCAGAGAGGCAGGAGCCTAGGTGCCCATTATACTCCACTGCGGGCTCTGTTTGTAGACTCAGTACTCAGTTCCCACATTACTCACTCCAGGGAGAAGTTACAGGGTTTTTCCTCCACATCATGTAGCAAACACTCAGTTTCCAGGCCCAGCTACCACCAGCAGATGAGTGAATCCAGACAAAGCCCTTGGGCCACTGCACTTCAGTTTCCACACATATCTGGTAAAGTCCACATAACTCATAGAAGAATTGAATTGAAGGAAGGCCAGTGCCAGGCCAGTGCACAGCCTTCATGGATGAGGCCAGGTGGGCCAAGTGACACACCAGGGGCCTGAGACCCAGCCAACCTCTCTTCATGGGCCTCATAGTAAAAGAGGGCCAAGTCAAGCTGCATTGTGCATAGTCAACTATTGTATACTTTGCTTTTTACTCAGTTCAATGGTCCAGAAAGCATTCCAGTAGAGGCTAAGGTTCCATGATGTCATTGGAACCTTTTGAAAATCTAGGCCTAGTTATTCAGTTAATTTTCTTTGATTAAGTAATTTCCCCCCCTTCTACTACTAACTGTTCTATCCAGTGGCAAATGCTGAAGCTTCTGATCCAAGCCAGCCCGTGCTGATGCTTTGGGTACAGGAGAGACCTTGTATTTACCTCACCCAAGGAACCATCATGAATTGATGCACTGGCACCTTGCTGACTTTGCCATGGCAATTTTTCACATCCTACTGTGGTACAGATAGTAAGCAGGGGCCTCTCCAGCTCACATAGTTTATCATTACAGAAAATACAGGAATAAGTCTGAATTACAGGTCCCCTTGTATCTCTTCCCACTCAAGAATGCAAACTGTGTTGGGTTTGGTGGTGGTGGGATGTTGTTATTTTGTAAACTGATACAATATAACTTTAAAATTACTGCAAATTTTTAAACTATAAGATAGATCATGCAAGTATGGGCTGTAGGATAATATTGGTTTGTCCTTTCTCCCTTGCCACAAGGAGCTTTGGTTTATTAGGTTACACCCATCACAGTGCTCCTGAGTCACTCCCATTTCTCTGTGCTTATCTGTAACTTCTCTGTGCTCTCCTCCCCAACCAGTAAATCACCCTTTCACCCTAATGAGATTCTGTTAACATTTAAGGTCAGATCCTTCTAAGGACACTTGACTTGTATTGTAAGTTAACATTGCCTTTCTCCTCTCCTTATATCTTTTGAATAGTTTACTTTAAAGCAATGTCCTTTTTGAATGGACAAAAAAAAGGACAGTTAATATTATGCTTTTGTAACTTGGGATTTAATTGTCTCTGAACAATCTGCATTCCGGGGCATCTGCTTCCTTGACTTAAGCCTCGGTTGTCCTTAGTTCCTAGCACCCTAAAAGCAGGGTCCCAACAAGGGACTGAATGGATCCAGGTTAAGCTGTGAGCTACCCTGGCTTCGAAATGCGCCAGGCAAAAGCGCCACCATAGTCAACTATAAATTAAGAGCATGGTCATGGACAAATGTTATCATGATACAAAAATAACAGCAAGATTAAGACCCTGCTAGGGATAGAAAAGACTAATCTGGTCTGTGCACTATAATCTGAGATAGAGATGGCCCCAGGAGAGCAATTCTAAAAGCTTAATATCTCTCTACATGCAAAACGATTTATATTATGAATAGTTATATGTTTGTTAGACAAGGAGAGGAGAAACACACTCATGGGATTCAGCTCTTGGGTGGGTCATCTTACTGAATGAGTATCTGTCCTAGGAGCAGCTTTCCCTGAGGGAAGAACTGTACCTCTGTTGATTGTATGACCACACCTATGTGTAATTATTAGCCCAACCCCTCATGTTTTGGGATTTAACTAGACTGTAAGGGTGGGTTGGGGGAGCCAGAAGGAGAATGAAGGGGGATCCAGAAAGAGAATGAAGTAGCATGGGGGAGGAAGAAGCAGGAGAATGAGAAGAGAATGGAGATGGGAATGGAATAAATTGCAACTGACACCAACCAGCCTGGCCCTCATTTCCTCCTTCATCTGCCCATTGCCATCGACCTGCCTGGGGTGGGAGAAGTGGCCTGAGACTACCAAACACAGGTGGCAGAGAGAGAGAGCTGTGCTGAGGCCCCATCATATTTTATTTGGTATATACACAATGGGCTGGGAAGTAAGCTCCAGAAACTGATTGGATGAGGGGACTGCCTGGCATGCATGGGGCTCCAGGTTCGATCCTTGCAAACCCAAGTACTGGATATAGCCCCTGTAACTCCCAACAATGCTGAAAACCTAGTACCCCCAAATGAAAACCAGCCAAGCAAGGCAAACTGCCAGGACTGAGGGGAGAGAAGTGACATGGGCTAGGGGCTGCACCAGGGAAAGGGGCATTTTAGCTTTCTTGATAGACTTTTGGCTTCCAATGACAGATGATGCAGTTATCTGGAGACAGGAGACAGCTAACACATACTATCATGGAGCAGCCATTTCTACCCTCCGCCTCTGTCCTTGATGACTTATGTCCTTGGTGAAAACATTCATTCGACAAACACCAAGATACACTTCTCAGCAAATAAGAGACCACTTACAAGGCATCTGCCATAAGCCATACCACTGACCAGACTGATGCTTCCACAGTAAGCAAGGATGGGCCAGGGAGAGAGCTCAGCAGAGAGAGCACATGCTTGGACTGCATAGGGCAGAATTCCACCCCTGGAGCCACCACTAGGAGAGACCCTGTAAAAAATGCCAAATATCCAGTGGTTTCCCAACTCTGCTCTCAAAGACCTTTAAAGCATATTGGAAAGGTTCTCCAGACTTCTCTCTTTTTTTTTTTTTTTGCTTTTTGGGTCACATCTAGCGATGCACATGGGTTGCTCCTGGCTCTGCACTCAGGAATTACTCCTGGCGGTGCTCAGGGGACCATATGGGATGCTGGGAATCGAACCCGGGTCGGCCGCGTGCAAGGCAAACGCCCTCCCCACTGTGTTATTGCTCCAGCCTCAGACTTCTCTTTTTATATCCTCTCTTTGTCATTATTTCTTTCTCTTGCCCCACCTTAGATATGAGTATCTTTTTGGCTCTTAGTTCTTTTTTAGTTTGTCTTTTGGTGAAAGACAGGCCATAGATTCACAGAGTATACAACCCTCCGCCCCCTGACAACACACACACACACACACACTCCCTTCTTCTCCCTGAGCACTTCTGTGCTGACTGTACATGTGAAAGCTGCCTGGGCTGGTGCAGATTCTAACAGCCACTGATCTGTGGCACCCGTCTTGCAGGAGACACCGAGCTAGGAAACCAGCAGTGAATTCCCTTCTGAGGGAAACGTCTTTCTGTGCTGGCTGCTGTAAAGAGTTTGAGATGAAGGTAGCAGCACAGGCTGCCTGCGTTCTCCCAACAAACAAACAACAAACAAACCCCTCAGTCCATATACTGAAAGGGGCAGCAAGAGTGGGGCCCACGCCAGCCGGCAGCACCAGCCCGCAGCCTTCTCTGTGGAAAGCGGAGCAGGACTCTGCCCCTGCAAAGGTCCCAGAGAATGAATGAGCCAATACAGGTGAGCACATGAGGAAGGTCAGGTGTGTGTGTTGTGGGGGTTTGGATGGTCACTACAGCCCACAGGGGCAAGAGGATTGCAGGACGCATCTCCAGGCCTGCAAAATTCATTTTCTTGGATCCTGTAACTGTTCAGGATCCATTTAGCTATTGACAAAGACAGACATATTTCCTGCCTAGACAGAGCATATCTAACATGGCCCTGTCACTGACTCAGATCAGCTCACGTGCCTTTTTCTAGAAATATTTGAGGATGAGCTGTATGGATGGTTGTGTTTGGGAAACAAGTCACCACATCATATAGGCTGTTCTCTGACATCGGTGATATATTCACCTCAACTGTCCCTAAGGAAAACTCTCCCCAGGGGCAGATCCAGATTATGCTGGTACCTGCCAGGGGCTGGTCCAAACAGTTGGTCCTGGGCCAACCTTCAGGAGGAGCTGTGGGGTGCTGTAGACTCCCCAAGAGAGCACAGGCCCAGGCCATATGCCTCAGTCAGACCTGGATCTTCCAGAGGGTAAGAGCTGCCCAGCACCGTCCGCTGGGTCTATATTCACAGGCACTATTCTGACCCAGGGGAATGGCTGTGCCCCATTCCCATGCCTGACTGTGTCTCCTTCCAAACCCTTGCTCCCTCTTGGCAGGCAGAGAACAGCCCTGCTAGCTACCAGCACACAGGACGCACACAACACCAACATCAGTGAGGGCCTGTGTAAAATCCTCCTTCACCCCTGTTCATGTCACAGTCCCCTGGGAGCAATTCTGCTCTCTCAGAGAGCTTTCTTCCACAGGACCTGCTCTTCTCTGAGGAAGGAAGGATAAGCACGGCCTACAAGTACCAACCCACTTTGCCGACATCTTGCCTTGAGCGAGAGCTGGACTTGCTGTGAACCCTTGCACTCAATACACTGGGCCCAGCAGGCCCATGCAAGGCCCAGTCTGCTGTTTCCTGCAATGCTGAGTCAGCTATCCTCTGGGAATGAAAAGAGGGTCCAGGAGGCAAGAAGGCAGAGCCTCCATTTCCTGTCACTCAGGCCTGAGTGACTATGTCAGATCTATCTATCCTAACTTCCCAGGCCCTCCCATCAGTCCTCTCCCAGCTCCAAGAGGCCACCTCACAGCCTGTGAGGACTCCTACTGACATGAAACTTGGAGGCACAGCACATGGGAGACCAGGAATCCAGAGACACAACCCATGGAGAACACTCTTCTCCTTCAGGGCATTAGAGAAAGTCAGGATTATGCCTTCACTCTGAACACTTTGGCTAGAAATTACTGGCATTTAAGGATCAGGAGCACAGGGAAAAATGAGAAATGATTAACTCCTCACACACAAGGGAAGCTAGCAGCAGGCCAGGCAGTGCAATCACATTCCAGTCAAGCTGCTGTTCCCCAGGGCTGCCTGGCAAACTGCACCTGTGCTCTTCACCAAGTGGCCCTGCATCTTCTCCTCTGTATCCAATATGCCAGCGCTGATTTCCAGCATTGGAAAATTTTGCCCCCATTTCCCTCTTGGGGAAAAAAAACATCACCATAGGCATGTATGACACCTGTGGCCCGAGCATAGAACCCAGCATGTACCAAAGCACTTGTAAATGTTGTCATTATGAACTTTATGGAGAGAGTTAAACTGATTTGGGGTCCAAGTTAGTCATTGAGAATGACCTACACTAATATGGTGAGGATAGACAAAGCAGGGGGCTGAATTCCAGCAGGCCCAGCTCTCTCTGTTCACACAACCTGGGTCCCCAACCCCGGGAGCATCACCTCCTCATGCCCAAGATGAAGTTCTCTCCACATCCATGATGTCTAAGACAAAACTTGGCAAAAGAGACACTCAAATAGGAAGCCAAGTTGTATGAGTCAGGAAAGACTGGACATGCCCAAAGGACAGGACCATAGTGGGTCACAAATAAACAGCACATGAAGGGGCTGGAGCGATAGCACAGCGGGTAGGGCGTTTGCCTTGCACGCGGCCGACCCGGGTTCGAATCCGAGCATCCCATATGGTCCCCTGAGCACTGCCAGGAGTAATTCCTGAGTGTAGAACCAGGAGAAACCCCTGTGCATCGCCGGGTGTGACCCAAAAAGCAAAAAAATAAAAATAAAAAAAAATAAACAGCACATGAAGAGGACACCAGTTTCTATTTACTCAACAGAGCAGGGATGAAAACACGGGTCAGCATTTCTACTCCACTTGGAAAGAGAGACAGTGAGCCAACAACAATGATGAGGAGAGCCTTTGACATAATTTTCCATTTTGACATGAAGAAACTTATTTAGAGATCGAGTGAGGTGCACATACCACCATATTCTAAAATTTTAAGCCCACCAAAGACCCCTTAGACTGACTATCCCTCCTTCCCACTCTGCTCCTGACCCCAGCACCTAAAGTTCCCTTGTTTAGTTTCTTATTGAGTCTAAAGATCTGAATGAAGTGAAGCCCAAGCTCTGAGAAGTGGTTATTTGCATTTAGAACCTATGACCTTCTCAGAATATCAAGTATCAGAATCTCTCTGACAAACTATCTGTAAGCTGTCCTTCATTAAAGATATGCCTGTTTCCCAGGGATTTGTGAGGCTAGAGGATCAGTACTGCAAACCACCCCAGAGCTCAGGGATTGTGGGCAACGAATGGGGATGAGTGAGAGAGAGGCAGGTTTGCTGAAAAGGAAGGGGAGCAGACAGCTGTCTTTGTAGCTTTACAATCTGGCTGGCAATTCATTTTTAATGCACGCAGCACTTTGGAATGTGTGGGTCTTCAGAGTCAAAACACTTAGCCCAAGAGTCAGCATCTGACTCACTCACTTCCCATCTCCCACTCCCGTTGTAAGAAAGGTCTTCATCATCACAAGATTAATGGGTGAATTTTTCACCCCTGGGAAACTGCTTTGGTTATTTTAGCCCATGTGGCTTGCCTATCTTAAATGGTTCCCTGGCTCCATTCCTCAAATGACTTCTGCTTTGACCCTGCATGGAGCTTTGCTCTGATGAGCTGATCTTTCCAACTACTGGGGGCAGGGTCCCTTTTACTCTGGCACCTTGCCCTCTTACACCAATGCCCCTAGTGAAACAAAGGGAGAGATCATAGACTTGAGAGCTTATTCACAGATCTGTTAGAGAGCAAAGTTGGTTTGTGGTTGCTGAGTTTTCATTCATGGGTAAAAATAAGAAACTGCATAACCCTGGACTGTGGGTATGTGTTAAAATGTACAGAGTTAGACAAGGGAGAGGCTGGCTACCCTCTGGGTATGCACTATGATGTAGAGTGAGGCCAGGGAGGGACAGGCTACTCCCATGCCCATGATTATGACACAAGCAGAGCAGGACACATCACCCACACATCCTTGGGGGTCTTTCAGTCTTGTTAATGTCTTTTTTTAGATGTACTGTCCTTAAAAGATATTTTATTTTACTTTTTAAATTTTTCCTTTTATGAAATAACCATGATATATACAGTTACAACGTTGTTCATGATTGGGCTTCAGTCATGCAATGTTCCAACACCCATCCCTTCACCAATACTGGTGAATTTCCCATCACCAATATCCCCAGTTTCCCACCTGCCAGGACCCCCCTCCCAGCCTGTCTCTATAGTAGGCACTTTTATTCTCTGTCTCTATCTCTGTCTCTCTGTCTCTGTCTTTCTCTCTCTGTCTTTCCTTTTGGGCATTATGGTTATCATGCATATTGAAAGGTTATCATGTATATTTCTTTTCCTACTTTCAACACACAATTCTTGTCTAACGTGATCATTTCCAACTATCATTGTTGCAGTGGTCCCTTCTCTTTCCTAATTGCCCTCCCCTCCCTGACTTGTGGCAAGTTTACAACCATGTACCAGTACTCCTTGTCCTAGTTTTTACTATCCTTGAGTTTGCTAGTCTTTCTCTCATTCAGTGAAACAGGAAGAAATTTCCAGATTAAGATCTGGTTTTGCATATCAGGACTCAACAAGGAAACCCAATTTCTGTACCCCTTAAATTTTAGCAGAGGCACCAACCAGTTTGGAGAGCAGATTTGCAAGGACAAATGGAGAATATTAAAGCATAGTTTTACCTCCTGTACTGTTAATGTGTGAGTATGCTATAATCAGAGTAAAAGTTGAATGTAGGACCTATGTAAGCTCTATCAGTTATTATATAATCACTGTATTGTCAATTTCATCATATTGTGTTCTAAAACAATGCAATATCAGTGTTGTTAGTACCATACAATGGATTTGAAGGAGTTATGAATAATTAAAACATAACTGATACCAAAAAAAAAGATCTGGTTTTGAATTCATTGGTACCATAATTCACTCAAATAATTTGAGACTGTTTACAAACAGAGAAAAGATAGAAAAATGAAAGGTCAGGTCCAAGAGGGAAAAGAAAAGAAAGAAAAACAGAAGTAAAGGTCAAGATCAAGAGACCTATGAACCACTTACCGTTCATCTGTATTAACTGGGCATAATTAACCCCAATATTTGCTTTATTCTGACTCTCATCCATAAATCTATAAAGTCCCAGAGAAACATATTCTCAAGGCTGCTGCTGAGGCAGATACACACACAAGTTGGCCCTAAGGTACATGTCACCAGGATGGTGAAAGAGGGAGACTCATTTCTGCTGGGGGACAAAAGTGGAGCTTAGCACTATGATGATTTTGAAGCAAATATTCAGTGTTCTCCAGACTGTTCCCAAAAGACAGGTCCTAATTTGCATTGTGCTTACTGCAGGTTGAAAGAGTTGTTTGCTGCCATGTATAGGAAGCAGTGTGAACTCAGATTGGAAAGTGACAGGAGGCCATCATACTTGGCTTTCCTTGGAAATGGAAGAAATCTTCTACTTCCTCACTCCCTTTCTCTGGCTGGCTCTCTCCTCAGTGACTCAGCGCCTCCCAACATCAGTCACAAGTGCAATAGTCTGTGTTTGGGCAAGGACCAAGTCTGAAGGGAAATAAGAGCAAATTTAAAGTGTATTCTTCCACTTATCTTTCATCCATGAGCAGCCACAAACTAGGAGGACATTTCTGTTAGGGCCATGGCAGGGATCAAAGATGGCATTCGTTGGAGAACTGAAAGCAACCAAGGCACTTTGCTAAAATTCACATTTCTAGATATTCAAAGTCCTTCAGTGTATTGCCAGAGCAACAATCAGGCATTCTCCCACCAGGTCCAATATTCTAAAGAAAAATAGCAATTATAGCAACTCTTTCCAAAATCACCCCCTTTTCATGTCTGAATGTTGGAACGACTCAGGGTAACTGAAGATAGTTTGTGGTATCCCTGATCTCAGCTTTAGACATTGAGTCCAGCTGTCCCCAGGATTTGTAAATCTTTTCTGGGACTTTCTCTTTCTCCCTAATATTAACATTGCATGTTTGTAAATGACTTAATAATAACAGCAGAAACGCAATAAGCACATAACAAGGTGCCTGACACTGATTTTAAACCCTTTTTATATGTCAAGTCACCAGATCTTCAACCTAACCCCTGGGGAAGGAGTTCTGACTTCACCATGACCTTGAGAGAGGTTGTATTTAAACACAGTGGGGGTTTGGAAGGCGAAAGGAATGGTGTACTTGAAGGACAGCGGTAAAGGGGGGCAGCACATTCATAATGCTTCTGTTAGCAATCAAACAGTCATGAGGTGTGTGATTGCATGTTATAGAGAGTTGATCCTTAGCATTTTACTTAATGGTTCTGTGTAAAACGTCCTGTCTCCCTGGAGTGTAGAGGTTGGAGAAGCTGTTTCCTAAGTAACAGAGCAACACAGGAGCAAAGAAAGGCTTGAATCCATGCCTGTCAGAATCCAGACTTCCGTGCCTGGCCCAACCCCACCCAAGAAAAACTTTACTAGTGTTTTGACACATCCCTTCCAGTGTTTACTCCCGATTTTGTGAGTTGGTTATGACAGGCTCTAATTCTTCACCCAAATGTTTCCCCCTTCTAATTACACATAAATATTGCACACAGTAAACCTTTTAGAAACACTGTTTTAGTAACCAAGTAAGATTGCAACGCAAGGTGTCATAATTGACTTGCAAGTTTTTGCTGATATAAACAGTATAACAATACCCTACAGTAAAAATTTTCTATTTAAAACTCTTTTCTCTGTTTCTGAGTACTTCTCTAAGAATTCATAGATATTTCTATAAAACAACCCAGACAGAATTAAGAAAACAAAGAAATCCAAATGTATCAGCATTTTGATTTATGTGTTCACTAAATGAAAATGCTTTAGGAAGTGGTAATGTCAATAATCAATCATACTTTATAGTTCAGTCTTTACTGAAGAGTCTGGCCAGCTAGGGTTAGGTCTACAGGGACAACATTAAAAGCCAGAGCTGACTAAGATATGATCAGGGGATACACATCTGACATGGGCAATAAACCAGATTTACCCAAGAAAGAGAAAAGATTCTTAAAATAAGATTGTAAATGCACTCGAATAGTGGAAATGACAGACAGGAGAAAGAATAAGGGGTTGGGTTGGCCTTTGCTATAGAGAATAGTGAGTTAATGGAAACTATCAATACTCTGCTTCCTCTAAGTCCAAACTTCTAGAACTGCCTAGTAGATGAAACCAGAATTATAAATAGGATATTAACTAAATTGAAGTTTTGGATGGAATACCATTCCCAGTGTTAACAAAATAAAGCCAAGCCAAATGTCTTGCCAATCTCATCAGTGAGCTATGGGGAGGATTTACATTTCCATAGACAAGATCACATCAAATTTAAGTCTGGATACATATATATTACTTCATCACAATACTTCTGGTGAATTCAGACGCAGCCGAAAGAGCATATCCTGTACTATTTGTCCACAGAGTTTAGATAGAGTCTCAGAAATAGTTTCAAAACAGATGGGAGGGACTGGAGTGATAGCACAGTGGGTAGGGCATTTGCCTTGCACACGGCTGACCCAGGTTAGATTCCCCGCATCCCATATGGTCCCCTGAGCACCGCCAGGAGTAATTCCTGAGTGCAGAGCCAGGAGTAACCCCTGAACAAGGCTGGGTGTGACACAAAAAGAAAAACAAAAGATGAAAAAATGGAGATAAAGCCAGAAAATCGCTGAAGAAATAGAGACAAATGAAAGAGGGAGAGAGAGGATTAGGACCCCTAAAGAAATGGCAAGACTGAGGGCTTCCCTAAGAGTTTGAGTTCTTCACAAATAAGAATTGCCCCACAATGCAGTCAGTACTTTGTCACTTGTGATTGTGGGCTGATGCGATTGATCTCTGTATTGGTGCTATCAAATATACCCTAAACCTTTAAGGTCAATGTCCCAACTCCCAGAAATAAGATATGTGACTTGTGTGGATACATGGTGCTTACAGATATAATTCAGGTGAAATGAGATCATTGGTAGGACCCTTATGCAGCATAAAAGATGTCCATATACAAAGGGAAAATTTGGATACGAAGATATAGATGGAGGGAAGATAGGATGGAGAAAGCTACCAACACCCAAAGAAAGGCCTGGAACAGCTCCTTGCCCTGAGCCCTCATAACACCTGTACCTCAGACTTCCAGCCACAGGATTGTTAACAAAGAGCATTTTCGCTGGCTAAGCCACAGAATTTATAGCTTGGCTCCTTCCTGGGGCAGTCTTCATAAATCAATACACTGAGACAGGAAAATTATGGTTCTATTCAGATTTCAATTAATATAATTTTCCTAAATGAAGGGCATTAGCATAATTTCTGACATATATTGACTAATGGTATAATCAAATATGTGTAGCAATCTGTGGGAAAATGACAGGTATATTGCAACCCCAGGTCCAGATGCGCGCGCGCACACACACACACACACACACACACATACACACACACACACAAACACACACACACACACATCCAGTAAGGTAACACTGCAGCATAAAAACTGCTAGCTATGGTAGGAAGACAGAAGCAAATATCTGTTGACTCTAGGGTTACCGTGGGCCAATATGAAAAAGACTATGTGAGGGTTTTATTGAAAGGGCAAACTGCATTTTTGAGTTTTATTTCTTTTTTTAAAATTTATTTATTTTTAATTAGTGAGTCACAGTGAGGGTATAGTTACAGATTCGCACATTTTCGTGCTTGTTTTTCCCTCATGCAATGTTTAAGAGCCCATCCCTCCACCAGTGTCCATTTTCCACCACCCATGAACCCAATATCCCTCCCACCCCCCACCCCATCCCACCTCTGTGGCGGGGCATTCCAATTTGATATCTATCTTTCCTTTTGGGTGTTGTGGTTCCAAATAAGGGTATTGAGTGGTCATCCTGTTCAGTTTCTAGTCTACTTTCAGCACGCATCTCCCTTCCCGCTGAGTTTTATTTCTTTTGGCTTTAGTATTTATAGCATACCTCCCTCCCCCGTGCCCTCCACCCCCACCCAGGAAATGGAATTGATAATACAAACCAAGGCCATTCTCTATGCTCTAATCTGATGAAATTGAACTCAGATGTGAAGGGATGAGACATGCTCAGGCCTTTGATACTGGGCAATCCATAAACCAATTCCTTCCTCAAGTAAGTAACGTTCATAGCCTTCAGTGCTCTCCTCTTTACATTTAACTAAACAACCTCAAGTTGCTGACAGAATTCTGCAGAGCAAGCGCCGTTCACTGAACAGTGAGACTGAAGACTCAGATGCCAGAGCCACAGAGAAGGCCTCAAGGGCTCAGTGGCTGGGGACTGTGCGAGGTTCCAAGCACTGCCCAAGACAGTGTGTGTGTATGTGTGTGTTTCAGAGCAATCAGTGAGACAGAATGAGAAAGACAGATGGAGGAGGAAGAGGGAAAGGGAGAAGAGGGGGCGGGGGAGAGGCGTGGGGGGCTGGTAAGTAGGAGGGAAGAAAGGAGGGACCAAGAGTGGGAGCAAGGGGGGGGGCAAAGGACAGGGAGAGAGGGTGTTGAGGAAGAGGGGGAAAGAGAAAAGGGGGAGGTGGAAGAAAGAGCACTCTGTGTAGGTTAACAGTGTTCACAAAGAGTGGACATGAGGACCAACTACTGCTGCTCTTCTCATGAGGTCTGTGAATACCCTTGCATGCCCCCTCCCAGTCCAGCCCTGCACATCCCAACTCCAGCCACCAGGACCAGACCTGGTGGCACCTGCCTCGACGTCCACCACCAGCATGTGCCCAACTACCTGCCGCTCTTCTCAACAGGTCTGTCAATACTTAAAACAACTGCTAACAGACTTTAAGGAGGACATAGCTAGCAACACAATAGTAGTCAGAGACTTAAACACCACCATATCAACTCTGCATAGATCAAAAAGAACAAAACTCAGCAAGGAAAAACTACTCTGAAGGAAGAAATGGAAGACAGAGGGCTAATAGACCTATACAGGGCTTTACACCCCAAAAAGAAAGAATAAACATTTTTTTCCAGTGCACACGGAACATTTTCCAAAATAGACCATGTGCTGGGTCACAAAACATGCCTCAAGAGAATCAGGAAGATAAAAATTGTATCAACTATCTTTTCACACCAGGATGCGCTGAAGATAGAAGCTAATCACACAGAGATGCGGAGAACCAAATCAAACACCTGGAAATTAAACAATTCAATATTGACCAAAGAGTGGGTCAGGAAGGAAATCAAGGAAGAAATCAAAAGATACCTCAAAACAAATGAGAATGAAGACACTAGTTACCAGGACCTATGGGATGCAGCTAAAGCTGAGTTAAGGGGAAAATTTATAGCTCTGCAAGCATTCCTCAGGAAGGAAGGGCCTACATAGATAACTTGATTTCACAGCTCAAGATTTTAGAAAAAGACCAGCAAAAGAAACCCAAACCAGACCAAAGGAAAGAAATAATAAAACTCAGAGCAGAAATTAACTACATGGAAACTCCAAAAAAAAAAAAAAATCCGAAAGGTCAATGAAACCAAGAGCTAGTTCTTTCAGAAAATAAACAAGATTGATAAGCCACTAGCAAGACTCACAAAAAAAAGAGAGAGAGGGAACCCTAATACTGAATCAGAAATGAAAAGGGGGATATCACAACAGAAACCAATGAAATTCAAAAGATCACCAGAGACTACTTTGAAGGTCTATATGCCACAAAACAAGATAATCTAAAAGAAATGGATTAATTCCTTGATTCCTACAATCTCCCAAGACTGAACAAAGAAGACTTGGAATACCTGAATAGACCAATTAATATTAAGGAAATTGAAACTGTAATCAAAATTTTTCCCAAAAACAAAAGCACAGGACCACATGGATTCACTAGCAAATTCTTCCAAATATTTAAAGAGGACTTGTTGCCAGTTCTCCTCAAGCTTTTCCAGGTAATTGAAGAAACAGGAACTCTCCCAAACAGTTTCTATGAGGCACATAACTCCCTAATACCAAAAGCAAACAAAGACACCACCAACAAAGAAAATTATAGACCAATATCCCTGATGAACATGGATGCGAAGATCCTCAACAAAATATTAGCAAATAGAATCCAACAACTCACCAAAAAAGATCATATACCACGACCAAGTGGGATTCATCCTTGGGTTACAAGGATGGTTTAACATTCAGAAATCAATCAACATAATCCATCATATCAACAAAAGTAAAGATAAAAACCATATGATCATCAATAGATGCGGAGAAAGCATTTGACAAGATCCAACAGATGAAAACTCTCACCAAAATGGGTTTTGAGGGAACTTTCCTCAAGATAGTTAAATCCATCTACCACAAACTTATGACAAGCATTATCCTCAACGGGGAAAAACTGAGGGCCTTTCCTCTAAGATCAGGGATACGACAAGGATGCCCACTCTCACCACTTCTGTTCAATATAGTACTGGAACTACTTGCAATAGCTGTTAGGCAACAAAAAGAGGGCATCCAGACATTAAGGGCATCCAGATAGGAAAGGAAGAAATCAAGCTCTCACTATTCACAGGAAGAAGTCAAACTCTTACTATTTGCAGATGATATAATACTATATCTAGGGAATTTTAAAACCTCTACCAAGAAACTCCTAGAACAATAGACTTGTACAGTAAAGTCGCAGGCTATAAAATCAATACCCAAAAATCCATGGCCTTCTTATATGCAAATAACGAGACAGGAAAGTAACATGAGAAAAACAATCCCATTCACAATTGTGTCCCAGAAAATCAAGTACCTCAGAATCAGCCTAACTAAGGAGATAAAGAACCTCCACAAATAAAACTATAAAATGCTATTCCATGAAATAAAAGAGGACACGAGGAAATAAAAACATATCCCCTGCTCATGGATAGTAGAATTAACATTGTCAAAATGACAATACTCCCCAAAGCAGATTCAATGCAATCCCTATAAGGATACCCATGAAATTCTTCAAAGAAACGGATCAAATTGAGACTTAAGACTGAAAGCTTTGTAACTTTCCACATGGTGATTCAATAAAAATAAATAAATACATAAATAAATTAATTAATTAAAAGGTGAAGTCATGACCTTTTCATAAAAGTGTATCAACATGGAAAGTATTGTGTTAAGTGAAATGAGACAAAAAGGGACAGACAAACATATAAAGATTACACTCATCTGTGGAATGTAAAGCATCAGAATGGGAGACTAGCACCCAAGAATAGTAGAGATAAGTACCAGGAGGTTGGCTCCATGGCTTGGAAGCTGGCCTTACATGCTGGAGGAAAAGGCAGCTTATATAGAGAAGGGAACACCAGGTAAAGTGTGGTTTGAAGACCCAATACCTCTATTGCAAATCACAACACCCAAAAGGATAGACAGAACAAAAGGGAATGCCCTGCCACACAGTGGGGTGGAGGGATCATCGGTGGTGGAGAATGGGCACTGGTGGAGTATTGTATGACTGAAACACAAGCATGAAAAGTTGTAAGTCTGTAACTGTACCTCAAAGAGATTAACTAATAACTGTGTCACTGTCATCCCTTGGCTCATTGATTTGCTTGAGCGAGCACCAGTAATGTCTCCATTGTGAGACTTATTGTTACTGTCTTTGGCATATCGAGTATGCCACGGGTAGCTTGCCAGGCTCTGCTGTGTGGGCTAGATACTCTCAGTAGCTTGCCATGCTCTCCAATAGGGGCAGAGGAATCAAACCCAGGTTCATGCAAGCAAACGCCCTACCCGCTATGCTATCACTCCAGCCCAATTCACTAATAATAATAATAAAAAGAGTGGACATGACATGGATGTGTGGACATAATGACAGCAGAACCCGGAAATGTGTGTAGGATCAAAAGACAACTCTGAAGGTGAAAATGGTCTCTCAATTTGGTTTGACAAGACATCATTACAAAATGTGGGGATGCAGATAGGCAGGAAAAGGCACTCAGCCCTGAAAAATTCTATCAGTGTTCCAGCTCCAGGTCACCACTCCCCTCTTAGAGAGAACACACATCTGGGGCTTTACATCCTTTATGATTCTGGGAGCACCTAATTGGGCCGATGAGTAGCTGTTGCATAAGATTTCAACACCGAGAACTATATTTGAGCCCACTTCTACAAACCAGGGGAGCTTCCGCTGTCTTTAATTCAGCTGAATGCAGTTCTTTTGTGTGTCTCCCTTCCTTGTTACAGACAAAAGAAACAGCAAATGCCTTCAAACATGAAAGATTCATCCTCGCCTTTTATCCAATCTTCATACTGCTACCAGTATGAAGCTTCTATCAGCATCTTCTTTCCAGCAACTCGACTCCTTCTGGGATGAGGTAACCAAACAAAACAGTTTTGAATCTCCTTAGCAGTACCATCACATTGGGTTTCTCTGAACTCACAATTCTGTATCTCTGGATCTTACCTCATGCAAAACTCACCATGTGGAAAAGTTTAGCCACAATACTATTTAGCCACCTTTATATATGTCTGACATGCTCTCTCCTGTTTGGATAAAGATTAAACAAAACATGGCATGCTAAAATGTAACACTTCCTTCAAAAGAAGTAGAGACAGACAGCTAGTGGCATTAGACAAGGGAGGGGGCAGGAGGCTAACTATGAGCTTACCCTGCTCTGAGCATAAAATCTTCTCTGATTTCCTTATCCCAAAGGTAGTCACAGTGGGAAAACTTATGATTCAGATTTTAGATGTAGGAAAACTTTCAGACTACTCCAATACTAAAATTCTTTTTTGTTCCTTGAACACCCAGCAGTGTTCAGGGCTTACTCTTGACTCTATAATCAGGAATCATTCCTGGAGGTGCTCAAGGGGCCCTATGAGATGCCAGGGATCAAACCCAGCTCGGCCTCATGTGAGACAAGTGCTTTATCCACTGCACTATTACTCCAGCCCCAGTTCTAAAATCTTACAAAGAATTGATTGGAAAAATCAAAGATAGGTAAGTTGGTTCTCAGTCTGTTTGTCATTATGAAAGGAAGCCAACTAGTCATTGGATGGACACAAGACATACTCAATCCCTCGAGCACGTTTCTCCTTCAGGCACATGCCTCTGAAAGCTGCACTACAGACCAGAGGGTGCTTCCAACACAGATCTTAACATTGTCCTCCACAAGTTTCCATGGGATGCTGGGGAAGAAACCAATGAACAATACAGGGCAATGAGTCTGGACAAAGCCAACAGACTCTGGTCATAAAAGTTCTTCTACCATTAGCGAGCCAGGATAAAGGGCTTGAGGGGTTCCAGTGGCTGGAAAAGCTAGACCCAGGTGGTATGATTCAGGAATGATAGGCACGAGGGGGCCTGGACACAAGCACACAAGAGCTCTCACTCTCAGCCCTGCTACCTGCACCAGCCCATATCCCAGGCACCACAATGAGCCCTCTGTGAATTATTTGTTGACAGCAATTGAACCCTAGAAATGGGAGGTGAGCTGTCTAGAAAGTGGCGATCAAATGCCCAGATTTGCATTCACTGAAGGACTCTCCATTAGCAGCGTCAAACTAAGAGCACAGGGTCAGGAGTGGAGCTCAGTGGTAGAGAAGAAAGAACAAATGAATGAAAGAACAAAAGGATGAAAGAAAGAATTAAAAGAAGGAGGAAAGAAGAAAAGAAAAAGATAAAGAGAGAAATAGAGAGGGGGGGAGGAAAGAAGGGAAAGAAAGTACTTCGGTCTGCAGATTCTTCCTCTACCTCTCTGGCCTCCCTCTCACCTGATGCTTTCTTTATCTCAGTTTTGTTTTTGCCTTCTGGCCTAGGTTGCTGCTTCTTATGCTTTTGGCTTGTCTTCTTTTTGACACTGTTACCCAGTGGTGCTCAGGGAATACCTCTGCTGCAGTGTTTGGGTGACTCTGGTGTTGGGGATAAAAATCCATGGCATCCACAGTGTCATATTCATTGTTGTCTCTGAGCTACTTTTCAAGACCAAATTTTTGCACTAAAAAAAGATATGTGAATAATCATGCAACTTGTAGCACCATGGATGAAACTAAAGGATATCATGCTGAGTGAAGTCAATCAGAAGGAAAAGGATAGAGACAGAATGATCTCTTTCATGTAATATATGAAAACTTAAAAATACACAGCAAGGTAGTAAGGTCAAAGACAACACAATGGAATAACTGATACACATGACTGAGGAGGGGAGGTTAGAGGGAGCTGTATTGGAATACTAGGAGAAGGGCAGTGGGTACCCTGGAGATGGATGTGGGGTTAGAATTGTGAGCAAGAGAAACCACTACTAATAGTATTATAAATTACAGGATCTATATAAAAATAAATAAGAATCATGATGAGTTTTTTCCTTCTCTTTCTCCCTCCTTTTCATTCTTCTCTCTTCTTTCTCCCTATTTTCCTTCCATCCTTCCATCCTTCCTTCCTGGATGGATGGATGGATGGACTCAGGGACTCCCTATGCAACACAAGAATTCTACAGCTGAGCTAAAGGCACAGTCCCATTTGGTGCCTTATGCTTTTCCAACTACCTTTATGGTTTTCCTTGTTAAACTATCCAGGGTGAGAAAGGACTGACTAAACATTTCAAGGCCCCAGGGAAAACAACTGTTTTAATGAAAACTCCTTTCCTTTCCTCTAACTTGAGTTATTTCCTATTTATATCTTGAAAGATGTGTTTAAGATTTTCTGACAAAAGGGCCTCTTCATTCTATTTCCCTCCTGGGGTGAATTTCTCCATGAGTCCATTTAAATGTCACAAGAAATAGGCATCTTTCTCAGAAAATATAAATATTTATAGAGAACATTACTCCATACTTCCTGAAATGGTAAGCAAAGCTATTTCTCTGTTCTCTTCTTTATTGATTTTGTTAGGTGGTACATAATAATCAGAAAGCAAAAAAGGAAGAGAGAAAAAAGTAATTGGAACTGAATGTATCAGCTCACAAATCAAATAATGCAGACTCTAAAATGTACTCATTCAATGACTTTGCAATATCCCCCCAAGAAAGGGGTAGGGACAAGAACTTGATGTCAGAGGGGTATGATGCCGCCAGCAGGTAAACCTGTGGGGTGAGTGCATCAGCATCTTAATGATGCCTTCAGACTTCCAGGTACCCCAAAATTGCTGCTGTGACTTTGGCGAGACCCAAACAAGTTGGGGCCAAGTTTAAAAAGAATTAAACGGTCAAAAGTTAGGTATGTGGGAGACACACGCACAAATCACCTCTGGCTCAGCTATATAAGCTCATTTATTGGCCTTATTTCAGAGACCCAGGAATCTCGAAAGATATCAAAAGTTGCAGTTAAGGCCTATAGTACAGAGGTAGTTGGGAACTCATGACTGAAAGCCTCAGGTTCACTTGGATCAGGGCTTGGCCTCCTTCCCCCAGATCCCCAGTTTTCCCAGTAGCTTGACAAACCCACAAACTGCCCCTGCTGCTATGAAATCTCATCAATGGCTAAGACCCAGAGACTATAAACTAAAGCTCCCAGAAGAGAGCATTGCAGAATGCCCTGACCCTGTGCCAGGCTGTCTTCACTGGAGCACCTCAGAGGGGCACAGGCTGAGTTTCCCTCCCTGCCCCCAGCAGCCGAAAACGTCCAGAACCCAATCACCACCTCAGACAAGATCACCGAAAATGGGATGGACCTCACCAGAGAGTGAGCCAGCAGGAAAACCCAGATATGAGGGAACCCATGACTGAGATCTCCAAGCCCACTTGAATCGAGACTGGGCCTCCTACCCCCAGGTCCCCAGTTTTTCAGAAGCTTGGCAGTCATACCCACAAACTGCCCCTGGCACCATGTAATTTCATCAATGGCCAAGACCCAGAGACTATAAACTAAAGCTCCTGAAAGAGAATGACACAGAATTTCTTGAACATTATATTCTATCCATAATAAGCAAATCAAAACAAATCATCTAGCATTGCCTTTTTAGCAGGTTTGAGTGGTGGTGATACTGGTGTCGAAGTATCAAATGCAACCAAAGTAGAGAGAGAGTATGGAGGAAATTGTCTGCCAGGCAAGCAAGGGAAGGATTGGAATGGGGGGGAAGGCGGTAGTACTGGGGATTTTGGTGGTGGAAAGTGTGCACTGGCGAAGGGATGGGTGTTTGATGATTATATGACCGAAGCTCAAACATGAAAGCTTTGTAGGTATATCTCACTGTGAATCAAAAAAAGAAAGTTTTGCCTACATTTTCTTCTATGAACCTTATAGATTCATGTCTAATATTGAGGTCTTTAATCCACTTTGATCTGACTTTTGTGCCTGGCATTAGACAGAGGTCAGAGTTCATTTTTTTTGCAGATAGCTATCCAGTTTTTCCAGCACCATTTGTTGAAGAGGCTTTCCTTGATCCACTTTGCATTTCTTGCTCCTTTGTCAAAGATTAAATGGCCATATATTTGGGGGTCTGTGACAGGATATTCAACTCTGTTCCATTGGTCTACAGGTCTGTTTTTATCCCAATACCATGCTTTTTTAATTACTACTGCTTTGTAGTAGAGTTTGAAGTTGGGGAACTCTCCATGACATTAAAGCTAAAAACATCTTTAAGGACTAAACAGCACTGACCATGCAAGTGGAAGCAAACATAAACAAATGGGACTACATCAAACTAAGAAGCTTCTGCACTTCAAAAGAAACAGTGGCCAAAATACAGAAAGAGCCCACAGAATGGGAAAGAATATTTACCCAATACCCATCTGATAAGGGATTAATATCCAGGATATACAAGACACTTGTAGAATTGTATAAGAAAAAACCTCCAACCCCATCAAAAAATGGGGAGAAGAAATGAACAGAAGTTTCCTCAAAAAAGAAATACAAATGGCCAAAAAGCACATGAAAAAATGCTCCACATCACTAGTCATCAGGGAGATGCAAATCAAAACAACAATGAGATATCATCTCACACCACAGAGACTGGCACACATTCAAAAGAACAAAAGTAACCAGTGCTGGAGTGGATGTGGGGAAAAAGGGACGCTCCTTCATTGTTGGAGGGAATGCCAACTGGTCCAGCCTTTCTGGAAAACAATATGGACAGTCCTTCAAAAACTAGAAATTGAGCTTCTATATAACCCCTCAATACCACTTTAGGGAATATATCCCGAGGATGCCAAAGAGCACAGTAGAAATGACATCTGCACCTGTATATTTATTGCAGCCCTGTTCACAATAGCCAAAATATGGAAACAACCCGAGTGCCCTAAAACAGATGACTGGTTAAAGAAACATCTACACAATGGAATACTATGCAGCTGTTAGGAGATATGAAGTCATGAAATTTGCTTATAAATGGATAAACATGGAGAGTATCATGCTAAGTGAAATGAGTCAGAAAGAGAGGAACAGACACAGAGGGACTACACTCATTTGTGGAGTGTAGGGTAGCATCACATGAGGCTGACACCCAAGGACGGTAGATACAAGGGCCGGGAGATTGCCCCATAGCTGGAAGACTGCTTCGTGAGTGGAGGGGAGAAGGCAGATGGACTAGAGAAGGGATCACTAAGAAAATGATGGTTGGAGGGACCAGTTGGGATGGGAGATGCATGCCAAAAGTAGATAATGGACCAAAAATGATGACCTCTCAGTGTCTGTGTTGCAAGCTATAATGCCCAAAAATAGAGAGAGAGTATGGGGAATACTGTCTGCCTTAGAGGCAGGGGGAGGGTGAGAAAGGGAAGATATACCCAGGATATTGGTGGTGGGGAATGTGCACTGGTGGAGGGATGGGTGTTTGATCATTGTGGGATTGTAACCCAAACATGAACACTTGTAACTATCTCATGGTGATTCAATAAAATTAAAAAAAAATTTTTTAAATAATAAAATAAAGTTAACATTCAGAATAAAATAAAAAAATGTAATGTGGAGTTCATGCCCAATTCAATCAGCTCAATCAGTGGCCGAATAAATAGTAGTACTCCTACATTATTAAAAATAAAGAACTTGAGGTCAGGACACACTCACCACTGCTCACTGGAGAGGGGCTGCAAGAGAGGGGCCTGTGACAAGAGGGTCCCCATCCTCTGAGACACATATGTGCAGGGTTCACACAACACTTTATGAGCAGAGTCAGAAAATAGCAGACCATGGTAAAATGCTTGATTTTATCAAGCCCCCACTCAGCACCATAACTATCTGCATGGCCCTCTTGATCTGTCTTTCCCACCATTAGACTGCATGGCTGAAACTCAAATCCATTCTCTGGAACACTCTTCTGGAAGTCTTGCTGGTCTTCACATCCTGTCTTCTTTTTCGGTGATAGGAGAGCTGGGACTTGGCAAGAATCAGGAGTACTGAGGCCTGCTTCTGCACAGTTTTTCTACAAGTATGGAGGGGTCTCCGGATTTATCCAGAGTTGTAGGCTCTTAAAAATAATTGTTTAGGGGCTGGAGAGATAATACAGGGGTTAAGGCATTTGTCTTGTGACTGACCTAAAGTCACATGGTTCCCCAAATCTTTGCAGGAGTGATCTCTAAGTACCCCATCCCCAAAATAACCTCTCAATTTTTAAAAAGTTGATTTCCAAGTATGGTGTGTGAAATGGAGGAGATAAAAATGGAGCCAAAGGTGAGTAGGTGCAGGGGTGGAGGGGTGTGGGTACTTTGGTGGTGTGAAGTACAATGACTTTATACATCAACAGTATAAACTTTTGTATCCATATTATCACATTATTATAGTTTTTATTAAATGATAATTAATATTTTAAATAAAATAGACATAAATTAGTTTTTTGAAACTCAATTAACATATGGCATGAAGAGGAAGTGTCAATAATGTCACTTCTTCTCAGTTGATCATAGAGTCAATGATTCAGTAGAAACTCAATACAACCATAGTCCCATAAAGTTGTTGTATGGATAATGACAAACCGATTCTTGAGTTTATATAGAGACTCAAAAAAGAGTAACCAACACAATGCTGAAGAGGGATTAAGTATGTGAATAGTTTCAAAACTACAATCATTATAAGTCTTATCCCAGAATTACATAGAGAATTATTAGTATGAAGAAAGGAAATTATAATTCTCAATCTGTTACCAAGACAAAATAACCACAGCATGAGATTTAAATAGAGCAAAGACTCTCATTTAGCATCATTATTAATCTTAAATTTTCCAATGCAAGATGCCTTAGTGAGCTTGTGCAATTATGAAATTCTGATTTGTACACCAGGCTTTAGAAAAAGAAAATGTACTTTGCATGTTGATAGTCTATGTGTGATTTTGCCATTTTTGTAGTTTTCTTAAAGCCTAACACAATTAAAATTGGAATGAATTAAATTCCAATGCTAAACACTTTAAGACTCCACAGGACAGAAGACACAGGAAATAACAAGATCTTTAACCTGGAAAGAATTATGAGAGGAAGAGCAAACAAGTTGAAAATAGCCTAATAAAAGTTGTTCATCCTGGAAGTTTTAACAAGATGCTTTCTTGGGGCTGGAGTGATAGCATAGCGGGTAGGGCATTTGCCTTGCACGCGGCCGACCCGGGTTCAAATCCCAGCATCCCATATGGTCCCCTGAGCACCACCAGGAGTAATTCCTGAGTGCAGAGCCAGGAGTAACCCCTGTGCATTGCCAGGTGTGACCCCCCCAAAAAAAAACAAAAAAAAAGATGCTTTCTTAAAGAACAACACTTGGGAAGATTAGAAAAGGCAAAGGAAATTAGTGTCCTTGACAATGACATTGTGCTAGCACCATAACCAATTTTTAAAACTGAAATAAATGGAAGTAATCTTGGTACAACTCAAAGATAAAAACCCTTAGCATGCATTTAGTCTGGCTCTATTTTTGAAATGTCTCTGACACGTAGAAGTTCAATTTCTATGTTAATGTCTAAAAAGCACAAATTAATGTTTTACAATAAAATTCTGTCCACAGCAAATCTCTTCACTTATCTCAAGAATAATAGCAGCTACTAAATATTACTGGTGTATGAGAGCAAAGTAGACACAGAAATAAAGACATTGCTTAGCTAGTTCTCTCTTTAACTGGCTCCCCAAATCCACCAATTTCTTTTATTAGGAGGGACAAAGAGGCAGTATGACAGCAATGGCACTCATCAATTCTTATGATAAAAGCAACTGAAGTGTTTGAGGTATTTATGTGACTCTACCACAAGAAAGATAGAGGAGGTTTTATAGCTATCCTTCCTCTCTACACACATAGAGGATGGATAAACCCTTTAAGAATTCTCTTTTGCCAAGAAACAAAATGGTCTCAGGGGCTGGAGTGATAGCACAGCGGGTAGGGTGTTTGCCTTGCACATGACCGAACCAAGGTTCGATTCCCAGCATCCCGTATGGTCCCGAGCACTGCCAGGAGTAATTCCTGAGTGCAGAGCCAGAAATAATTCCTGTGCATTGCAGGGTGTGACCCAAAAAGAAAAAAAAAGAAACAAAATGGTCTCAGTATGGGAGCTGCATTAGCCTTCAATGACAATGAAATTTTAAAAGACTTGTGTAATAAAAGCTTGGCTAGTACAAGCAAGCATAAAGCAAGAGGTTCCTTAATTCCTTACCTGAGTTTTTCCTTTCAATCTCCAA
Organism: Sorex araneus; assembly: GCF_027595985.1. NCBI lineage: Eukaryota > Metazoa > Chordata > Mammalia > Eulipotyphla > Soricidae > Sorex > Sorex araneus. The sequence continues at coordinate 230,701,236 of NC_073303.1, forward strand.
AATAGGTTCACACTTCTATTTTAGTAGGGCAGAGTTTTAAATACTTAAGCTAGTATAGGTATTTAGTATGAGCATCCACCAAAAGAAAGTTTGATCCTTGAGCTAAAACTAAAGCCCCAAACCGCAAGCTTTCAACCCCCCTATGTGTATCAACCAGGAGCAAACACGATTCACAGCCAACATCCTCTGTTTCCTTTGCAAGTCAACTTATGATCACAGGTATCTGATCCAACTAAAAGGTCTTTTTGTAACCTGATAATATCTAAGCCCCTGCCATCAAGGGGTCATCAGAACAGAACTCATCATGCCTGTGTTCTCAAAAGTGGCCAGGCCCTGGGTATCTCAGAATAGCTTCTATCACACAGTGCCATACTTATTGTCTTCCCCTTAGCAGGAGAGGGTGGGAGGAAAGAATTAGGTTTACTTTAGCTCTCTGGAGCTCAGTTGTTTAAAGAAACTCAGGACCTTAAAACGGTGAGAGAAAAAAATGCTAACAGAGGGCAGAAGGGAGAACACCCTGTCTGAAGTTCATCAGTAATGCTGGGTTCTCCCTGCTGCTCTGACCATCAAGTCCCAGGGATGAGAGATGCACATCCACTGATATCAAGGGACTCTGCAATTGTTCCAGCAAAATGGACTTTAAATAATCACCTATTCTTGTTTCTTATTTTGCTTGTTCAAATAGATGAAAGGCAACAAAAATGATCAAGTGTAGTGTTCAAAGCCACAGATACCAGATAGAACTGTTGCTCTGAGCAATTATTTCAGTCGTTCTCAAAAGGCATGTCGTTCTCAAAAGTCTCAAAAGGCATGCCTAGCTCCTGTGAAATGTATCAGCTGTGCTGACATGCGCTGATGCATTGCAGGAACTTTTCTATGAGTTACCCTGCCAGCAGCTGAAAAAGCACAAGGATGTGGGGTTTGCAGGCACGCCTGGGAAGGAAGCTCCTTGTTCTCCAACTCCCTCTAGTCTATGGGCAAATGTGACAACTGTCCATTTCAGGACAGAATGCAAATATGCAAATGAATTTCATTGGCCGTGCAGGCTCCCTACCCTGTGGCACAGTCAAAATTGACATCCTGACCCCTTCCTCTATCAACCAACCTAGTCTGCCTGCTCTGATAGCTGCAGTCTCCAGCAAATGACAACCCCCAGCAAAGTCAGAAAGCTGGGCCAGAGGCATGCAAGCTCAGAACTGGTTGGAGTTGAGAGTCTTATGCTGTAAAAAGATGAGTGGCTCCATTTAGATTTCTTCCTGATTATAAGTCCAGCCCATACTCCCCCACACCCCTGCAGACAGCTGCTGCGGGGGTGGCTACTGTCCTCTCCTTGCCTTGGCCTGGCACAGAGACCTGACTGTCCCATGGAGCTGCTGGCTTCTTGTCTCCTGCCACATTGAACCAAGCTGAATGCCTACTGGAGCATTAAGAGCAGCTTAGAACAAAAGGCATTTCCTCAAAGTCCTTGCTCCAACCAATGCTGGTGCCCTCAGACCCTTAATGCAACTATAAGAATGAAATAATTAGGTCTCAGATAGTGAAAAAACCCCAGATTAGTCTGCAGCCACCAAGATCTGACCATTTTCCCAAGTAGGGGGCACTGCTACAGGTCAGAGCTTTCAAGTACCCAGTTGTGATCAGAATTACCCCAACTTGGAAGCGCTCTCCTAATGGACTCCTGTAGGCATGAGTGAGCAGGAAAGTATGCCAAAGGCCTGAGTCATGCGTGAAGGTGCCATGCATGGCGATTAATAAAAAACTAAGCCCCATAACTGAGAGTGGTTTGCAAGATGCAAATATTGTCACCAGCAGATAGACGTTCCTACTGCTCCCCTCACCAATAGTTTTACATCAGTTCTGTGAACCCAGTTATCCCACAGCCTGTCAACAAACCTCTTGGAAGCAGCTTTAAAAAGCAACCTAATGGTCTGAGAGTTAGTACCAGTATTAAGGCGCTTGCCTTGCATGCAGCTAACCCTGGTTCAATCCCTGGCACCGCATATGGTCCCCCAAGCACTACCAAGTGTTATTCCTGAGCACAGAGCTAAAATAAGTCCTGAGTACTGCCTTCTTCTAAGTCTTTTTCTAAGCCCTTTTCTAAGTCTCACTTAGAAAATAGCCTCTAAGACAAACCTGACCTTAACTGTGTTGGTTCTTCATATGTGGCCAGTAGATGCCCCATGAATGTGATGTTCCAAGTCTTTCAACTGAACTTTATGAAATAAGCCTCTTCTTGTCTAAATTCCTGTCACATGACTGCAGCTAACTCTCTTCATGCACACACCTGTGCATTGTGCACTTTTTTTTTGTTTTTTGTTTGGGGGGGATGGGGACTCAGACCTGGCAATGCTCAGGGCTTACTGCTGGCGCTGCACTCAGGAATTACTCCTGGTGGTGCACGGGGGACCTTATGGGATGTCTCTCTTTTTCCCCTAAGATACAATATCATCTGCCTTTAAGCAGCACAGCTTCTGAGAGAAGGCCACTCAGCAGTTCTGTCCGCAGCTCTCTCCCCAAGGACACTCTGCCATTAGGCTTCATAGTTTAGTCATGGGCACTTCAGTGATGGTGGTGTATGAAATGTTCTATATTGTAAACACTATTATTAATATATGCCCTAAACTATCATAAAAAGAGGAAGACAAAAAAATGAACAAAGATCTTTCTGGAGAGTTGCTACAGGTAGGGCAAGTGACTCCATCAACCAAATGCAAGCAACGAACCTGAAGTATCACCAACATTAAAATACCCATGATAAAAGTAACATTGCAAGGTATATTAACCATATTTTTAAGGAACAAGTATGGAGATAATGTGACCATTTGCTAAACACACAAAAACTTGTGGATTAGACTACATAATTTTTGAAATCTAATGAGAGTGAGAGTTCCATTGACCCTGTATAATCAACACCAGATATATGATTTCCAAATGGCCTATAAAAGTTTGCATGCAGGGCTATTATGAAACTGTTTGGAGCAGAGTCTTTCTGGTATCTGCTCAGGCAGAGTGAGAGTCCTCACTCTTCTTTGTAGGTAGGGAAAAGAGAACCTGCCTCTGTCCCAGCTTATCATGCCATTGTACTGATGGCAGCAAAGAGAAAAAAAAAATCACAGGAGTAAACCAAAAAACAATCAAACGTGGATTTACAACAAGGGTAAACTTGATGACCACTATTCAAAGGAATGACAAATTAATACATTTTTCAAAAATGGGTCCATGTACCCTTCTATCATATGTCAGTTTTTTTCTTTGTGTGTGGTGCCAGTGATAAACTTATGTACTCTAGGCACGCGTGCAACCACTAACCTACACCCCCAACTGCCTTGCATTTTGTTCTTCCCAGACTCTTACCTCCACATCAAATATATGACTCCAAAGCAGAGGAGATTCTGTCTCAAAGAAGGTAAAACTGCCTACATAAACAGTCCACTTGGTAGGAAACAAAGCATAAGAAGAAAGTATATTATTAACTTTTGTTCATACTATCTTTGCCAAAACTCCAAAAGCTAAGTGTCCATATGAAAGGTGATCTCAGTTGATATTTGGACTAGATTGGCTATGGTTTAGATCCAAGGTAAGATATACTGAATGAATTTATAGTCATTATCTTCACAATGCAACCAGTAAGAATATCTTCTTCTCATGTTTATATGTGATTTGGTAAAGGGGAGCATCACTCAGTGGCTGGGGAGCAGAAGAAATTGCTGTTGAATATTAATCTTAAGTGTTTTAGGCTTCATCAGTGAATTTCCCCCTTTCCTCTCCACCAGAGAAGCTTACAGTGCTCTTACGAGCACACCTAATCCCCTGAGTTTATCTTTAACCTTCTTTTTTGTGCTTTACCTCTCATTGTCACAATTCTCCAAGTCAGTCTTGGTTATTTATAAGCCAAAACTTCTGGTTTTTGTAATAAATTAAAACCATAATAAATTAATTATAATTTATTTACAAATTAATTAAAACTTTGTATTTGTAATAAATAAAAAATTTATTTTGTATGATTAACTATAAAATATATCTACTCCTGGGCATCCATTATGTTTGACTCAGGCTTTGGCTGCTGTAGTTGCTAACACCCCCAATACCCCACCGAAGGAGGTCCCACTATGGGACTGGGATGAACCCAGAGACAAAACTACCCCGGCATCAAAATGGGACAATCTAGGAAGCATTAAAGCATGGTCTTAATGCAAGCCGTTATAACTTAAGAGACAGAATCCCCATGGGGAAGGATAAGCTGGACCAGCCTGAAGACTTAGTCTGGGATTTACAGTAAAAGATTTGCTTGCCCTCAAAGCCCAGGGAACTAAATTTTGGAGCCTAGACAGCTTCCTGTATTTATCCAAATAGTTGCAAGTATTAATAAGAAGTAAACTTAATTGTTTAATATGTACAATTAAAGGGAAAGAAAAAAGCAATATGGATGTCCCCGGGAGACAGAGTGTCTTCTTGAGTTAATTCCCCCAAGAGAGGGCCTCTGCCGAAACACTTTACCTCCATAAATGATCACTCACACATATGTGAGTCCAATACCTTAAACCCCGAAGATGTTCTATAGGCATGATAACAGCTCTGCACAAAACAGGCCGTTTTCCCACCTATCCATGAGTCCCCGTCTCTTTGCTCCTCTGCTGGGGAGGCCAGGCAGGCAGCTCTCAACCACTGCCTCCATATGTAGCAACCCCCCCACCTTTTGAGCTCACAGATTCCACTTCCTCATTTGATTTCTAAGATGTAAGATTTATGAGGCAGAGAGGAGAAATGGTTTACCATTTATGTTCAAGCAAAATCTTCCTGAAGCTTAGACATGAAAACACATTTTAAAGTGTTGCCTATTATTTAACTACTCTCACCTGTTGTGGAATATTCTGACCCTAGAAACTTTGCTTCCATTGGTGCATGAATTCTCTTCCTCTCCAGCACAGGTTTATCAGTTGTGGTTAAAATATGCAGTGTGCATTCAAAGCATCACTCCATATGGGCATTGAGTAAATTTACCTAGTGATTGCACCAGGAGAAGATGGGCCAAACTGATCAATCTGATTAGTGCTGTCCGTTTGGCCAAAAGGCTAGCTGGTGCTCAGAGTCATACTGAGAGAGACAATGGGCAATGTCCATGGTTTCAGAGCAATTTGGTCTGGGCAGTGATAAATGCTCCTGATGGACTTGCGGGTTCATTAAGGATCTAGAACTGGCTCAAGAGAAGCACCAATTTCATCTCCTTTTATTAAGATAAAGTTGGACTGTCTGTGATTCAGTGCAGGACTAAGAAAGCTTTTGTCTCTTTTATCACTGCCACAGGAAAAAAATCAATTTATGTATTAAATAAGTAAAGACAACTCAGTGTATATGCAGGACAGAGCTTACAGAATGCTATTTGTCTGCATTTTGAATTAAGAACAGGATATACCAATTTCTTTAGTGAATACAAAGAAAACCTATTTAATTCTACATGATTTAATCTATGTGATCATTAATTATGTGGTTTAAGAGACAAAAGGGAGCCATGGATTTCTCTGCTTTCCTTTGTCTATCCTGAGGGGCAATGGCTGATGGATAAGGGCAGATCTCTGAGCCTTCCAGGGCTATGTCAGCAGGTGTGTTTCTTGGGAGAGAAGATGCTAAGTATCTCCCTGCCTTCACCCCAATCTGCCTCATCTTGCTCTGGACAGAAGACTGTGGCCCGCCATCCCCCACTCCCCACACCCCACAAGTTACAAACATAGATTGGAATCAGAGCCAGAACAAAGCCCCATGTTCACAAACACAAGCACTGTTCACACTCACTCACAGATCCTCACCTCTTTCTTCTGCACCCCTAAAAATCCCTACTATTTCCTTATCTAAACTGGAGCAAATCATTTGGCTTTCTGGTTCTTGATTACAAAATTAAAATTAATTGCCATTTCTATAGGATGATTTCCAGTGCTTGCATAAAACAAGCTTGCCCCCAAGACTCAGCTATGATGAGGCCAGAGAGATAGTACTGTGGTTAGGGCACTTGCTTTGCACCTGGGTTCCATCTCCCGCATCCCATATGGTACCTCCCAAGCTCTGCCAGGAGTGATCCCTGAGTACTGAGCCAGGTACTCCTGAGCATCACTGTGCATAGTGTCCAAACAAAACACCAAACTGTGACATAAGTCTGGTTGGGCATTGTCATTTAAATGTCAAGTGCACATGTCCACCCACCTCAGACAGAAAGGCCTGCTGGGCAAGGACGTGTGGCTCATACTCTACCTGACACAGGAGGGTTTTTAAACACGCACACATGCCTCTATTCAGTGTGCCCACATGTCTATGGCCATCTGCAGAGAATAGACACTGACATCTATGACCAGCTGCAGAGCATGGACATGTGTTTGTGACCATCTACATCGTGTGTACACACATGTCTGAGCAGCTGCAGTGCATGGACTCACGAGTCTGTGGTCCACTACAGTGTGGACACAAGCCTCTGTGGCCAGCTGCAGAAGTCCTCCAAATTGGCTCTGCCCTGGCTGCCTCTGACTAGTCCCAGCATGCCGGGGCTGCCTCTCTCTGAAGACAACAAGGGGACAGTCATTCATGTGCCTGAACCCTTTGGGGCGCTTTTCTACGTGTCTCACTTTGTCCTCACCTCTCAGGACACTGAGCATGGATTACTGCAGGATGTCTTCTTTCAGACCTCACTCACCATAGCAGCCGGTCATGTCTGAAGCTTCAGGAAGTCATGAGTTGGGAGGAGAATCTATTCAAACTATGGTTATTCTCAAGATCAAATGGAACTTTATGGCAAGAATTACTTAGACACAAACATGACACTTTCTGTGGCAATAAGGGCATCAGAAGAGATGACCTAAGAGAGGTCACAATTATGAGCAAAGCCACTCCAATCTCACTTCATATCCTTTAAAGAACAGACTATGATCTGAGCCAAACATGGAAATTAAATCACACATTTTTCAGGGGAGACACAGATTGCTACCTTCCGCCACATACTTCTACCCCAAGAAAGATTTGCAGACAACACCTTCTCACCTGGACTTACTATTACACTCGGTTAAAAATTAAAAACCTGGGATTGGAGAGATAGTGCAGGAGTAAGGTGCTTGCCTTGCACACCATAGACTTGGGTTTGATTACTGGCACCACATAATGTATCCTGAGTACTGCCAGGAATGATCCCTGAGCACAGAATAAATCCTGAACAATTTCATATGTGACCCCACACTTCACAATAAATAAATAAATAAACAAACAAACATGATGACAGCACTCAGGTAAAAAATAGTCTAATCAAAATGAAAAAATAGGGCAAAATCTAGACCCTACCTTCTTAAACTGTGAATTTTTATGATCCCATGTGGGTCCTAGTGGGAGTTTTTTTAAAATAAATTGTGGGAGTTGTTGTGGGTTTTTTTGTTTTTTTGGTTTTTTTTTTTGGTTTTTTGGGTCACACCCGGCGATGCACAGAGGTTACTCCTGGCTCTTCACTCAGGAATTACCCCTGGCGGTGCTCAGGGGACCATATGGGATGCTGGGATTAGAACCCGGGTCGGCAGAGTGCAAGGCAAACGCCCTACCCGCTGTGCTATTGCCCCAGCCCCAGTGGGAGTTGTTTTAAATAATAAAATAATAAAATAAATGTGGGAGTTGTTTTAAAAAAATTTATTTGTGATTTACTATCAGTAAATGTTTGATTTATATACCTATTTTATATGTCTATATACCTGGGTTCAAATAAAAATTTCTCAGAAACAAGTGGATAAAGCTTAAGAGGCCCCAGAATAGGTCGCTGCTAGAAATGCAAATTTGCTTTTCCAATTTATTCTGCAAAAAATAAAATATACAACGGTTCAATTCTATAAACTAGTTTCTATGCTGCAAGTAAACCCAAGAACCAAGAAAAATAGCCACTTTAACTATGCATGTTCCCAAGCTGCTCCTTCCTTCTGAGTGAACATGAAGCTGGAGATAGTTAGGGTTGTGGCTTATGTGGCAGGAGCATGAAGTGGAAGAGGGGAAGAAGGGGGTCAGGGTTTTGTGGGTGGTGCCAGACCCTACACTCAGCTCCCAGCACCACATGGCCCCAAACACAACCTGGAATGATCTAGTCCAAAGCTAAATAAGACAAAGCAAAACAAAGCTGGGCAAGGGGTTCACACACTTTCATTCTACAACACATGGAAGCAGAAATCTGCAGAAACCCTCCCACATCTGCGTGATTTCCTGGCCTGAAAAACACTCCCCTTCACAACAGTAACTGCTTCCCTGGAGCAGAGCTTCATCACCACCCTCCAGGGGTCTGTCCTGTTGTGGTCCCTGTGACTCCAGAACCAGCAACACATGGCTCAGCATCTCCCTGAAAACCAGGATGCATTTAATACAACCACATTCCAATCATCCTTTGGTCTTCCACCTCCTCCTGTGGTGTCAGCAGCATTTGTGGTTTGTTTTTGTTTTTAATTGAATCATCTTAAGATACACAGATACAATGCTGTTCATGGTCTGGTTCAATCGTACAGTGTTCTAACACCCATTCCTCCACCAGTGTATATTTCCCACCACCAATATCCCCAGTTTCCCTCCCACCACACCTCCCCTACCACTCTCTCTCTCTCTCTCTCTCTCTCTCTCTCTCTCTCTCTCTCTCTCTCTCTCTCTCTCTCTCACACACACACACACACACACACACAAAGAGCCTGCCTCTATGGCAGGCACTTTCCTTCTCTCTCTCTCTCTCTCTCTCTCTCTCTCTCTCTCTCTCTCACACACACACACACACACACACACACACACACAAAGAGCCTGCCTCTATGGCAGGCACTTTCCTTCTCTCTCTCTCTCTCTCTCTCTCTCTCTCTCTCTCTCTCTCTCTCTCTCTCTCTCTCTCTCTCTCTCTCTCTCTCTCTCTCTCTCTCTCTCTCTCTCTCTCTCCCCACCCTTCCCCCTTTTGGGCATTATGGTTTGCAATACTGAGAGATTATCATGTTTGTTTCTTTACCCATTTTCAGCACTCAGTTCTTATCCAGAGTTATCATTCCCAACTATCTATGTCATAGCAGTCCCTTCCCTATCTCAACTGCTTTCTACCCCAGCACTTGAGGCTTCCAACAGTAGACCAATCCTCTTGGCCTTTTTTCATTGTCATCAAGTATTATTCTGATATTGTTTTTTTTATATACTGTAGGATTCCATAGCCTCAGGTAGTTTAGGTTTATTGGGTTATCCAGTCACAGTGCTCCCATCCCTCTGTGTTTATTTGTAGCTTCTTCCTTAGTGTTCTGTTGACTTATAAATATTGTTTTTCTCCTCTCCTTGAGTCCTTTGTATAGTTTATTCAGAGCAATGTCTTTTTTGTATGGACACAGGAAGACTTAGCAAATGCTATGCTTTTGAAACCTGGGAGTCCTTTGACTCTGCATGATATTTTCTCCTGGGCATCTGTTCTCTAGACCTAAGCCTCACCTGCCCTTACTTCCTAGAATCCCCTAAAGCAGGGTCCCGATGAGAGGCAGGACGGACCCAGGGCAAGTGGTGAGTTCTGTGCTACCCTGGCATCGAGATGGGCCTGACCAAAATGCCTAATGCTTCACTTAAGTTAAGAGCTTGGTCATGGACAAATGCTGTCATGATCCAAAAAGTAATAACTAGATTTGGACACTGCTAGGGTGAGGAATGATTAATCTGGCCTGAGTCTGTGGCAAGATGTTGTCAGGAGAGCAGCATTGCAAGCCTCAATGTATCTCTTGCTATGTCCATACAAAAATAACTAGTATTAAGATGTTAATGAGTGTTTGGAATAAGGAGAGGAGAAAAAACCCTTAAGAGGTATTTTGCCTACTGGCAGTCAGGGAAGGCTTTGGAATGCCCCTAGGTTGTGTTCCCTTTGAACCTGAGGGCCCTCAGGAAGGGCTTTCTTATGTAGATTTTGCTACCTGGCAGTGTGTAGCCTAGGGGCAAGGGCAAGAGAGGAAAAAGGGAGGAGAGAGATGAGGAGATGCACTGCAGTTGATCCAGAGAGAGGACAGAGCTGGGAGTGCAGGATATGAGAAAGATGGAAGATTAAATACACGGTCACTAATCAGCAACCAGCTTGGTCCTCGCAACCAGCTTGGTCCTCCTTCTTCCTTCGCCTGTCCTTGGCCAATGGCCGTCCCGATCCAGCCCATACACAGCGTTTCCAGAGCACTGAATGCGGGCTGTGAGACAGAGCCACCCGGAGAGCCTGTGTGTGCAAAAGCCCCTCGGCGTGCCTAGTTTTTTACAATAAACCACAAATGAGTGCAATAATTCTGTTTGTCCCTTTCCTTCTGACACATTTCATTCAGCATGATACTCTCCATGTCCAACCATTATAAGCAAATTTTACTATTTCATTTTCCCTAAGAACTGTGTAGTATTCTATTTTGTATATGTATCATAGTTTCTTTGACTAGTCATCTGTTCTCAGCCACATGAAACTTTTCCAGATTCTGGATATTATTAATAGTGCTGCAATGAATATAGAAGTGCATTTCTGCTGTGTGTTTTTGGGCCCCTGGGGTATATTCTCAAAAGTGATATTTCAGGGTCATATGGAAGCTCAATTTATAGCTTTTTGAGAAATGCCCATTTATTGTTTTCCCAAAAGGCTGGACCAGTTGGCATGCACAACAACAATGGAGGACAGTTCCTTTCTCCCCACATCCACGCCAGCACTGGTTGCTCTTGTTCTTTTAGTGTGCCAGTCTCTCTGGTGTGAGATGATATCTCATTGCTGTTTTGATTTGCATCTCTCTGATGATTAGTTAGGTAGAGCATTTTTTTGTGTTTTTTGGCCCTTTCCATTTCTTCTTTGAGGAAGATTTTGTTCATTTCTTCTCCCCATTTTGTTTTTTTGCTTTTTGGTCACACCCAGCATTCTCAAAAAAACAATTGTTTTTTTGTTCCTCGGAATGTGACAACAAGGCGTTGGTGGCATTGGTGTCCTTGTCAACACGAACTTGGCAATGAGCATCAATTCATTCAAATGCCTGACAACCCGAATTGGACTATTACACTTGAATAGATGTGGCTCACTGCCTGCCGTTTCTATCTTTGTCGTCTACGCACCAACTTGCAACTTTCAACTACGATGAAGAAGAAACTGAGAAGCTCTACATGGAACTGGAGACGTTCTATAAAGAAGACCACATCTTCTACAAGATCATTGTTACTGATTTTAATGCCAAGATAGGTCTGAGAAGGTCGCCCGAAGAACTCCACATTGGGACACATGCCCTAGAATGGAACGATCAGGGTGAGAAACTGTCTGAATTCATCATGTCAACCAAGACCATCCATGGTAACTCACAGTTCCAGAAGGCCAAATCTAAACGCTGGACATGTGAGTCTCCTGGTGGACAGTTCCACAATGAAACTGACCACATCATATTCAATCGAAGGTTTTGCCTGACTAATGTCGCTGTTGTCCCAAAATTCCAAACGGGATCGGACCACCGTTTCCTTCGTGCAAAATTCTACTTCACAGAGCAGGGAGAAAAGTCTGCAAAATTTAATCCTAAGAAGGCAACTCCTAGAATGACCACCAACTGGAAGCTCTTTGGCACTATTGTAGCAACGTGGGAAGATGCCGTCCTTGACAACATCAACGAGGAATACGATTGACTGGTTCAGCACTTCCATGACTGTGCGAAGAATGCTGAGAGTGAGAAAGCCACAAACAGATGCCTGTCTTCGGAAATTCTCGAGCTCATTCGTCAATGTGGTTTGGCGAGAGCCTCAGGCAACCACAAACTAACGTCCGAGCTCACAAAGCTGTACACAGATACAATAAAAGAAGACCTCAAAGAGAGAAGAGCAGCAGTCTTGGCCAATGCAGCAGAAGCCGGAAAAAGTATTCGCAATGCTCGCCTGTCCTTCGCCAACTACAAGACCAAGATGACAGGCCTCTGACGTCCCAATGGATCTATCACATCTTCCAGAAAGGCAATGGAGAGGATTATTCATGAGTTCTACTCAGATCTCTTTGACAGCCATATCCACCTGCCCACATACCAAATTCCACAGGATGGATATGTTGTTCCCAACATTTTCCCTTCTGAAATCCGACACGCCATTTTGCTGGTAAAGACGTGTACAGAACCTGGTCCGGACAAGGTCAGACCCGAACACCTGAAGAATGTGCCACCAGTACTCATCAATACACTGGCTCAACTTTTCACATGCTACCTGTCTGAATGCAAGGTTCCATCTCAGTGGAAAACCAGTAAGACCGTTCTGTTGTACAAGAAGGGAGACATCCACGACATTGGCAACTATCGCCCAATCTGCCTGCTGTCTGTCGTCTACAAGTTGTTCACTCGTGTCATCCTGAAAAGAATAGGCAGAACACTAGACGAAGGACAACCATGCGAGCAAGCCTGGTTCCGAAGGGGATTCAGCATGATAGACCACATCCACACAGTGACCAAACTCATTGAAGTTTCGAGAGTTCAAGATGGGGCTCTGTCTAAAGTTCATCAACTTAAAGAAGGCCTTCGATTCTGTAGAGATTGAAGCGGTCATCAAAGCCCTGGCCAAGCAGGGTGTTCAAACTCAGTATATCAAAATCCTCTGCGAGCTGTATTGTGGATTCACCACCAGAATCTCACCATTCTAAAAGGAAGTGATCATTGATGTAAAGAGAGGGGTGCGGCAGGGTAATATCATTTCACCGAAATTCTTCAGTTGCCACCCTCGAGAACATCATGCAATGACTGGAATGGGAAGGAATGGGAGTGAAGATAGACGGTCAGCAATTACACCGCCTCCGCTTTGCTGATGACATCATTCTCATAACACCAAACATTAGCCAAGCGGCACAAATGCTGGCTGACTTCGACCATGAGTGTGGTCGGATTGCAGCTGAATCTCAACAAGACGATGTTCATGAGAAACGAACTGGTCCCTGAAGCTCCATTTGCTCTCAATGGAATGAACATCTCTGAATGCAGCAGCTACATGTACCTGGGTTGAGAAATCAACATGAGGAACGACTTGGTGCCAGAACTGCGCAGGAGGAAGAGAGCAGCATGGAATGCCTTCAAGAGCATCGAAGAAGTGGTTAAGTGAACAAAGAACCTCTGACTCTGGGCACATCTTTTCAATTCCACCGTTCTTCCTGCACTAACATATGCCTCAGAGACCTGGGCCCTATGCAAACAGGATTAGAACGCTATTAGAGTATCCCAAAGAGGAATTAAAAGAGCTATGCTAGGAGTATCACGTCTCACTCAAGCGAAAGAAGGAATCCGGAGTTCTGACCTCCGTCGACGGTCAAGAATCAGGGATGCTGTCTCGTCTGCCAAGGCATCAAAAACCAGATGGGGCGGTCATGTAATGCGATTCAGAGATGACCGCTGGACTAGAGCTGTTACCGACTGGATTCCACAGGGTGTCAGAAGACCTCATGGCCGCCCACCAAGTAGATGGTCAGATTTCTTCGTCAAATCTCTGAATGAACGATTTGAGGCTCTTCCTGTTCCTGGAGCAAGCAGATATCATTGGGCTGCACTAGCACGCGACAGGGACAAATGGAGACATTACGGGCGCCTACTAGAGCAAATCAAAGATCAAGGGGACAACAAGTGATACAAGTGATACCCAGCATTGCTCAGGGGTTACTCCTGGCTCTCCACTCAGGAATCACTCCAGGCGGTGCTTGGGGGACCATATGGGATGCTAGGGATTGAACCCAGGTCGGCCTGTGCAAGGCAAACGCCCTACCAACCATGCTATCACTCCGGCCCATTCTCCCCATTTTTTTGATGGGTTGAAATTTTTTCTAGTAAAGTTCTACCAGTGCCTTATATAACTTTTATCTTAACCCATTATCAGATGGGTATTGGGTAAATAATTTTTCCCAATCAGTGAGCTGTCTTTGTATCTTGGTCACCATTTCTTTTGAGATGCAGTAGTTTCTTAGTTTATCATAGCCCTATCTGTTTATGTTTGTTTTCACTTGCTTGGTCAGCGGTATTTCATCCTTAAACATGGCTTTAGCTTCAATGGCATGGAGGGTTATTCCCACCCACACTTTCCTCCACGTAGCTTATGGATTCAGGTCTGAAATTGAGGTCTTTGATCTATTTTGATCTGACTTTTGTGCCTGGCATTAAAAAGAGGCCTGACTAAAAGACACATGAGAAAATGCTCTACATCACTAATCATCAGGGAGATGCAGATTAAAACAACAATGAGATATCATTTCACACCAGAGACTGGCCCACATCCAAAAGAACAAAAGCAACTGGTGTTGGTGTGGGGAGAAAGGAACTCTCCTTCACTGCTGGTGGGAATGCCGACTGGTTCAGCCCTTATGGAAAACAATATGGTCGATTCTCAAAAAATTAGAAATTGAGCTCCCATTTGACTCAATAATACCACTCCTGGGAATATATCCCAGAAAGACAAAAAGGTATAGTAGAAATGACATCTGCATTTGTATGTTCATTGCAGCACTGTTTACAATAATCAAAATCTGGAAACAACCCGAGTGCCCAAGGACAGATGACTGGTTAAAAAAATTTTGGTACATCTACACAATGGAATACTATCAGCTGCTAGAAATGATGAAGTCAGGGCCAGAGCGATAGCACAGCGGGTAGGGCGTTTGTCTTGCACGTGGCCGACCCGGGTTCGATCCCCGGCATCCCATATGGTCTCCCAAGCACCGCCAGGAGTAATTCCTGAGTGCAAAGCAGGAGTAACCCCTGAGCATCGCTGGGTGTGACCCAAAAAGCAAAAAAAAAAAAAAAAGAAATGATGAAGTCATAAACTTTGCATATAAGTGGATCAACAAGGAAAGTATCATGTTAAGTGAAATGAGTCAGAAAGAGAGAGACAGACATAGAAAGATCGCACTCATCTGTGGAATATAAAGTTGCAGAATGGAAGACTAACACCCAAGAGTAGTAGAGATAAGGACCAGGAGGTCTGCCCCACAGCTTGGAAACTGGCCTCACATACTGGGGGAAAAGTCAGCTCAGACAGAGAAGGGAACACCAAATGGAAGATGTTGGGAGGACGCATTCGGGTTGAAAGATGCGTGCCGAAAGTTGACCATAGACCGAACATGAAGACCACTCAATACCTCTATTGCAAACTACAACACCCAAAAGGAGAGAGAACAAAAGGGAATGCCCTGCCACAGGGGCAGGGTGGGGTGGTGGGGGATGGGGTAGGGGTGGTGAGAGGGATACTGGGAACATTGGTGGAGGAGAATGGGCACTAGCGGAGGGATGGGTAAATGATCACTGTATGACTGAAATGCAAACATAAAAGTTCATAAGTTTGTAACTGTACCTCACGATGATTCACTAATAAAAAATTTAAAAAATAATAAAATAAAAAGAGGCCCGAGTTCTTTTATTTTTTGCATGTAGCTGTCCAGTTTTCCCAGAACCACTTGTTAAAGAGGTTTTCCTTGCCCTACTTCATATTTCTTGCTCTTTTTTTATATTTTTATTGAACCACCATGTGGAAAGTTACAAAGTTCTCAGGTTTTTGTCTCAGTTATACAATATTCAAACACCCATCCCTTCACCAGTGCCCATATTCCACCACCAAAAACCCCAGTATAGCCCCCGTCCCCGCCCCGCCCCCCCCCACCCCCACTTGTATAACTGATGAATTTCACTTCATTTTCTCTTTACCTTGATTACGTTCCATATTTCAACACAAAACTCACTATTGTTGTTGGAGTTTCCCCCCAAGAAAGACAGCCCTACTACCAAGGAAGCATTTGATAATTAGTTTTCCATTGCTGAGAATGAAGAGATATGTAGCCCCACTGCTCCAAGTACATAACTTTTTTTTTTCTTTTTCCTTTTCCGTTTTTTCCCCCCTCATCCCCCTTCCCGCGCCTCATAGTATGGTGGACACCATGCTGCATTTCTCCCTGAAAATGGGAAACAACTGGGAAAGAGGGATATTTCCTCTTCTCGGCCGGTGTGGGGCTCTTGCTTAGTTCACAGTCCAGAGAAATGGCTGCTACTTTAATAACCTTCAATATTTCAACAAAAACTCACTGTTATTATTTGGAGTTTCCCCCCCCCAAGTCAGACCTGTTAAAAAGGAACCGTTTCACATTGTTGACAATTATGGCTGTTAAGTCTTGGTTTTGGATTTCTGTATAAAGTCCAGGGAAAATTCTGCCAGAAATTGCATAGCCCAGCTCACAGTCCCAGTGCATTGCTCTAAGAAGTCTCCGGAATCAAAGTCTTTAGGTGCAGAGGGTCCGTTTCACTCTCAGCAGCTCCGAATTTATCTGGGCCGAGGGTGTGCCGGTTACACCCACTTCCCATGATTCCCTAGGAGCCCCAAGTGTAAAAACCGTATACCTCTAGGTTAGGAGTCTTAGAAGATGGCTCCTGCCATGTGGATGTTGCTGCCACCGCCATTTTCCATGCAGGAAGACAGGGTGGGGAGGAAAGATCCACCCCCTGGCAGCACGGAGTTGTAGCCCAGTTCACAGTCCCAGTGCATTGCTATAAGAAGCTGTGCTGGATGCCCGAATGTGTTAGGTCTCTGGAATCAAAGTCTTTAGGCGCAGAGGGTCCCTTTCTTGCTCTTTTATCAAAGATTAGATGATCATATAGTTGAGGGTTGATGTCAGGATATACAACTTTTTTATTGATCTGCAGGTCTGTTTTTTTTTCTATTACCATGCTGTTTTAATTACTACCACTTTGTAGTAGTTTGAAGTAGAAGAAGGTGATGCATCCCATTTTCTTTTTCCCAGGGATTGCTTTATCTACTCGTAGGAGTTTATTGTTTTATATAATTTCAGGAGTATCTGATCTATTTCCTTTTTAAAAATGCCATGGGTATCCTTACAGGGATTGCTTTGAATCTGTGTAATGCTTTAGAGTGTATTACCAGTTTGACAATGTTAATCTTCCCAATCCATGAGCAGGTGATGTGTTTCCATTTCTTCATATCCTCTTTTATTTCTTGAAGTAGTGTTTTGTAGTTCTCTTTGTATAGGTCCTTCACTTCTTTTGTTAGGCTGATTCCAATTACTTGATTTTCTGAGGCACAATTGTGAATGGTATTGTTTTTCTAATATCTCTTTCTTCTCTTTTATTATTTGTATATAGGAAAACTATGGACTTTTGATTATTGATTTTGTAACCTGACACTTTACTAAACTAGTCTATTGTTTATAGGAGATTTTCATAGATTCTTTAGGATTTTCTAAGTACAGTATCATGTTATCTGCAAGTAGTGAAAGATTGACATCTTTCTTTACTATTTGGATGTCCTTGATATCTTTTTCTTCTCTAACTGCTATGGCAAGGACTTCTAGTATTATATTTAATAGCAGTGGTGAGAGTGGGCACCCTTGTCTTTTGCCTGATCTTGGGGGAAAGCCTTTGGTTTTTTCCCCATTGAGAATTATGCTTAGCAGCACTTGATTTTGGTCTCTATCATCCAGGCATGGTAGAGGTGCCTCTGCCCACTGTGCTGTCATGGGAACAGCAGGGAAAAGATGGAAATACCATCTCCTCTCCCCCTTCCCTCCCCCCGCTGCCACCATTTTAAAACCAGTACCAGGAACTAGGCAATGAAGATGCATCTAGACATGTCAGATTGTCTGAAAAATAAAATGGGCAAAGGGATAGAAGGAGACATTTAAGCTTTATCACATACTCAGTGAAGGTCCATGAAAATGTGTCCCCAGCTCCTGGAGGTCTGCCCTCCTGGGTGGTGACTGAAAGAGTGACAAGTGGATTTGAAGATTCAGCTTGGAATCTCCTGTGAAACCTTCTCTTCTCTCAGAAAGGCCTTCACCTCTGGAAGTTCCAAACTCCAGCACTCCTGCTCTGAATGTGACTGAGTACACTTCCACTAGGTGGAAGTTTCAACTTTCAACCCCATAATCTTTCTCCTACCCCCTGCATTTGTTTTAAGGATTCATAAAATCCAAACGAATGGAAGCCCACTAGTAGGACACTGTGTGGGACAGATGCTTCAGACACACCATTGTTCCACAGGCAGATAGCTGGGGTGGTGTTCATGTCAGGAGACCCCAATGAGGGGCCAACATAGGGCTGCTGGCTGAGGCATGAAAAAGACAGAGAGTGAGCCTGCTATCCCCTGATTTGTGGCAGGTGTATTTCTTCTCACTTCACTCCTGCAAATAGCTCTCCAGAGAGGTGTCAATGGTGAGCAGCACTGGGAGCTCCACACTGGAGATCAGGAAGTAAAATAAAGGTCTCTCAGTCATGGGAGGGCAAAGAAGCCCATGCACAGAGGGATGGGTATGAGAAGACTAAGGGAACAGGAACAGTCCAGAAGATGCCACAGGTGGGCATCAGGGTAAAGGAATCATCTTCCCGTAACTGTTACACAGAGGTACCAAATGGACCAGGCACAGCTTAAACCTCTTCTCGGACACCTTTTCGCTGCTGTGCAATTTTCTTCAAATACACAGAGCTGATTACAGAGCTGACTCTGAGGCTGAGAATGCCTGTGTGTAATGATGCATAAATACAGTTCAAACCAGAGGAGGGCTGGAGAGATAGGATGGTGGATTGGGCACTTGCATTGCATGTGACCAACCCAGGATCTATACCCAGCATTCCAGATGGTCCCCTGAGCACTACCAGAAGTGATCTCTGAGTGCAGAGCCAGGAATAACCCCTGAGCATCACCAGGTGTGACCCCACAAAACAAAAATCAAACAACAAAACAGAAACAAAACAACAAAACAAAAACAATTATGGACAGTAAACTGTAGGAAAGAAGGATCAGAAAATCTGGGTGTCCTCCCTGCCCTACATCAAAGCAATTCTTTCCAAACCTTTTAGCTATCTTTTCCATTACTGCCAATTAAATTATTTTTAATGATCTTTCCATATAGAAATGATACCTAATTAACTACATTGGAAAGTCAGGGCTTGGTACTTATTTATTTATCTTTATTTCTTACCTTTCCTTTTTAGCACAAATTATTGTGAAATGCAGCAAACAATAAACATTTACTGAGTGCTTGACATATGCTTGATTCTTCTAATTCTACCTTGTAAATACTTATAATTATCTTTCCTAGTTAGGGTAAGGAGGCAGGCAGTGCTGTTACTGCTAGAGGAAGGTTTGTGTTCTGATGAATCCTTCAAACTGGCAAAGATCTACCAATGATCAAATCAGTCAGCTAGTAATTCCCTTTTTCCCACTGATGTTCTGGGAGGAGACTTACCTAAGTGCAACCTGAATTTCAGTGGTTCACCTGGATGGTAAACTTCAGGAATTGTAAAGAAATGGAACATTCTTGATGCATTTTTTTTATAATTTATTTATTTTTAATTAGAGAATCACCGTGAGGGTACAGTTACAGATTTATACACTTTTGTGCTTATACTTCCCTCATACAGAGTTCGGGAACCCATCCCTTCACCAGTGCCCATTCTCCACCACCCGTAAACCCGGCGTCCCTCCCACCCTCCCCAATCCCATCTCCCCCCCACCCCACCCTGCCACTGTGGCAGGGCATTCCCTTCTGTTCTCTCTCTCTAATTAGCTGTTGTGGTTTGCAATAAA
Source organism: Sorex araneus (assembly GCF_027595985.1). NCBI lineage: Eukaryota > Metazoa > Chordata > Mammalia > Eulipotyphla > Soricidae > Sorex > Sorex araneus. The sequence goes on from NC_073303.1 coordinate 230,720,787, forward strand.
GGTGTTGAGTGGCCTCTGTGCTCAGTCTCTAGCCCTCATTCAGCCCGCAACTCCCTTCCCCCACATGGCCTTCAACTACAATGTAGTTGGTGATCGCTTCTCTGAGTTGCCCTTTCCCCGGAACGTGAGGCCAGCCGCGAAGCCATGGGGTCAACCTCCTGGTACTTATTTCTACAGTTCTTGGGTATTAGTCTCCCACTCTGATATTCTATATACCATAGATGAGTGCAGTCTTTCTATGTCTGTCTCTCTCTTTCTAACTCATTTCACTCAGCATGAAACTTTTCATGCCCATCCACTTAACTACAAAATTCTTGACTTCCTTTTTTCTAACAGCTGCATAGTATTCCATTGTATAGATGTACCAAAGTTTCCTCAACCAGTCATCCGTTTTGGGGCATTCGGGTTTTTTCCAGATTCTGGCTATTGTAAACAGTGCTGCGATGAACATACATGTGCAGATGTTGTTTCTATTGTACTTTTTTGCCTCTCTGGGATATATTCCCAGCAGTGGTATTGCTGGGTCAAATGGGAGCTCAACCTCTAGTTTTCTGAGAATCGTCCATACTGTTTTCCAAAAGGGCTGAACTAGCCGGCATTCCCACCAGCAGTGTAGAAGGGTCCCTTTCTCCCCACATCCTCTCCAACAGCGGTTGCTTTTGTTCTTTTGGATGTGTGCCAGTCTCTGTGGTGTGAGGTGGTATCTCATGGTTGTTTTGATCTGCATCTCTCTGATGATTAGTGATGCAGAGCACTTTTTCATGTGCCTTTTGGCCATTCGTATTTCTTCCTTGGTAAAGTTTCTGTTCAGTTCTTCGCCCCATTTTTTGATGGGGTTGGATGTTTTCTTTTTGTAGAGTTCAACCAGTGCTTTATATACCATTGATATCAACCCCTTATCTGATGGGTATTGTGTAAATATCCTTTCCCATTCTGTGGATAGTCTTTGTATTCTGGTCACTGTGTATCTTGCGGTGCAGAAGCTTTTTAGTTTAATGTAGTCCCATTTGTTGATCTCTGTTTTTACTAGATTGCTTAGTTCCGTGTCACATTTGAAGATACCTAATTCAAGTATTCTTGAGCATATGGTTCAAAAAATAAAATTCCACTAAACGCCTTTAAAATGCCAAAACAATGGGGCTGGAACAATAGCACAGCGGGTAGGATGTTTGCCTTGCACATGGCCGACCCGGGTTCTATTCCCAGCATCCCATATGGTCCCCTGAGCACCGCCAGGAGTAATTCCTGAGTGCAGAGCCAGGAGTAACCCTTGAACAAGGCTGGGTGTGACTCAAAAAGAAAAAAAAAAGCCAAAACAAACTATATAGATAATACTGAGAAATTGAGCAACTGCTCATTTAGATTAGTTGCGAGGTGTCAGATGATAACAGCAGAGCAAATGTATTAAAGTTTTGACAAAGCATGCCTGCATTATTTTTTAAAAATAATTATTATAGAGTAACTTGCAGGAAAATACACATGTTAAAAATGACAGATAATGATTCATATATGAATAAGACTACAGAGCCATCATGAAGATATTATAAACATATTAATTATCCCCCCAGCTTTTCCTGCCCCCCTTAAGAATTCGTCCTCCCACTGACTTAACACCCTTCCAGAAAAATCACTGATCCTTTCACATTTCGTTTGCATTTTCTAGAAAGGAATCATCATGTGGATTCTTCTTTGGTCTCACTTTGTTTGTTCAGCATAATTATGTAAAGGGTTCCATACACCAATAGTTCATCTGTTCTTAATGCTGGATAATGACCCCTGGAATGGAAGTTGCATGGTTCCATTCCTCTCCCATGCAGGAAAACGGAGTTTCCACTGTGAGCCTGTTGTAAAGACACAATAACAGGTACACTTGTTCCCTTCACCTTTGTCACTCATATGCCAGTTCTCATAAGGACACAGCATACATTTCTCATGGGCAAGTATCAGCCAGTAGAATGTCTGTGACACAGAATAGGAGTTATTCTCATTTGCTTTTAAAAATAAAAGTTTTACAGATGATTGGCTAAAGAAACTCTGGTATATTTACACAATGGAATACTACTTTCTGAATAGCTGTCAGAAAACATGAAGTCATGAAATTTGCATATAAGTGGATCAACATGGAAAGTATCATGCTGAGTAAAATGAGTCAGAAAGAAAGAGACAGACATAGAAAGATCGCACTCATATGTGGAATATAAAGTAGCTGAGAGATACAAGCTCACAATGTTGTGATTTCTGGCAGATATTTCTCTGGACTTAGTTACTAAAATACTGAAATACAGAAATCTAAAACTGTGCGGCTGTTAGTGTGGCATCCTGACCTCATATCTCTTCATTCTCAGCAATGGAAAACAAATTACCAAATGCTTTCTTCTCAGCAGGTCGACTTTAGGGGGGAGGAACTCCAAATCAATAATAGTGAATTATTTTTTGTTGAAATATCGAATGTAATCAAAGTAAAGTGAAAGTAAATTGAAATTTACCAGTTACACATGCGGGGTGGGGGGCTGGGGAGGTGGGGGGAAGGGGGGAGGTATACCGTGATTCTTGGTGGTGGAATATGTGCACTGGTGAAGGGATGGGTGTTTGAGCATTGTATAACTGAGACTTAAACCTGAAACTTTTGTAACTTTCCACATGGTGATTCAATAAAAAAATAAAATTTAAAAAAAAATTAAAAAAATAAAATAAAAATAAAAGTTTTAGATAAGAAAGTTGGAAAAAAAAAGCGCGCCAACCCATTTTCCAAACAGATTGCACTATTTTTCATTCCTCCAGCCCCATGTGGTTTCCTCTTGGCACCAGGTTGGCTTGTTTGTTCTGCATCAGAAACCCTTGTAAACACCATACCCAGCCTTACTGTCAGGAACCAGGGTGAGACAGTGTTTCTTTGTGTGTGTGTGTGTGTGTGTGTGTGTGTGTGTGTGTGTGTGTGCTTGAGCACTTGGGAGGGCTACCAGGAGTAAGAATAGCCTCAGGCAGGGGGGAGTTCTTTCTATTTGTTCACTTAAAGAAGTTAGATTTGGGGCACTAGGGCACTGAGTGATATTGTTTTCTAAAAAGGCGTTACTAGGCCAAATCAGGAGCCTGTAGCCTAAGGTGACCTCTCTCAATAATCACTATGGGGATGGAGAGCAAGTATGGGAGGAGGGTGCTTTCTTTGCACATGGCCTGCCCGGGTTCCATCCCAGGCTCTCCACAGGAGTCCCCCACGTCCCACCAGAAGTGATTCCAGAGCTAAGAGCCAGGAGTAAAGTCTGAAAGCTACTGGGCATGACCTCAATATCCTCCCACCCCAATAACTATTCTGTTGGCCAGTTTTTATTTCTTACTTTTCCTTTTATCACAGATTATAGAGAATTGCAGCAATGTATGTTCTTAACTATTAAAACATTTATTGAAAGGTTACTATATGCTTGATTCTTTGAATTCCAACTTGTAAATATCCTCACCCCCAACAAATTTATGGAGGTAAGTACTAAAATTAAATCCACTTGACAGGAAACAGGGGGTTCTTGAAAACAGATGACTGAATAAAGAAACTGTGAAGCATCTACACAATAGAATACTACGTAGTCACACCAGGAAAAACGAAGTAATGAAATTTGCTTATAAATGGATGGACATGGAGAGTATCATGCTGACTTAAATAAATAAGGAAAGGAACAGACATAGAATGATTGCACTCATTTGTGGGCATAAAAAAAAACAGTATGAGACTACTACCAAAGAACAGTATAAACAATTACCCAAGGCCCACAGTTGGCTGCTTGTCACAAGTTGGGGGGAAAGAGCAGTTAGGATGGAGAAGGGACCACTAGGACAATGATAGTTGGACATGACTGTTCTGGACAAGAATTGAGTGTTAAAAAAAAGGTACAGGGACAAACATGATAACCTTCCAGTACCTGCACTGCAAACCACAATGCCCAGAAGGAGAGAGAGAGAGAGAAGGAAAAGGAGGAGGAGAAAGAGAAGGAGGAGGAGGAGAAGCAGAAGAAGAAGCAGAAGCAGAAGAAGAAGCAGAAGCAGAAGAAGAAGCAGAAGAAGAAGCAGAAGCAGAAGAAGAAGAAGAAGAAGAAGAAGAAGAAGAAGAAGAAGAAGAAGAAGAAGAAGAAGAAGAAGAAGAAGAAGAAGAAGAAGAGGAGGAGGAGGGGGAGGAGGAGGAGGAGGAGGAAGAGGAGGAGGAGAAGGAGGAGAAGGAGGAGGAGGAGGAAGAGGAGGAGGAGGAGGAGGAGGAGGAGGAGGAAAGTTCCTACCACAGAGAAGGGGTGGGGTAGGAGGTGGATGGGGTGCGGGTGGTGGGAGGGATGCTGGGACCATTGGTGGTGGAAAATGAGCACTGGTGGTGTGATGGGCACTCGACAACTGTATAGCTAAAATGCAAGCACGAAATTTTGTAAGTCTAACTACCTCTCGGTGATTCACTAATTAAAAAAAAATTATGTGCTTGCCATAGAGGCAGACTGGGGCTTGGGGGTGGAAGGAAGAAAACTGGGGACATTGGTGGTGGGAAATGTGATGAAGGAACAGATGTTAGAACATTGTATGAATGAAACCCAATCATGAGCAACTTTGTGACTGTGCATCTCAATGTGATTTAATTAAAAAAAAAGAAAAAGGAAAAAAATAGAGGCTGGGGAGAGAACTCAATGTTATGAGTGAGCACTCTGAATGGGGGTGGGGGATGATCCGTGGTACCCCCTTTTCCTTGAGCACTGCCAGGACCTTCCAGCACTGAGACAGTAATAACATAAATTAAACACTGACATCCCAGCAGCCGCCCCGCCCTGCGTCCCGAGACCCCCGCCTTCCCGCCTGGCTCCCTAATACCGGCCCTCCATCTCTCCAGGTAATCAGACAACTCCCCGGCCACACCTCCCCGGGTCCCCCCAGTTCCCACGCGGCTGCCCAGGCTTCGGATATCCAGCAGCCGCCCTGCCTCAGGTCCCTCGACCCTGCCAGGAAGATACTGGGAATGTGGCCTGTATCTCAGGGGGCATGGTCTCAAAGGGGCATGGCCTCCTGCTGGAGCAGCCACAGTTATTATTTTTTACCTTACCACAGTAGGTATAGTCTTTTTCTTTGAAAATCACTTTAGCCATCTCAATCATTTATGCAAAGTAGCCCAACAGCTTAGTTTAACTTTATGGAAACTATCAGTGAATAAGAGAAGCTTAGCAAAACCTTCGTAAAGAGAACATAGCCTTAAGCCTTCATTAGAGGCCCCACATCAATCAGGAAGAGTGTCTGAGTATAAGGAAGAACTCTAGAATAGGAACAAGGCTGCCATCAGCAATAGCACAACCAGAGCCCCTCCTTCCCACAGCAAGAGGGAATAGGAATAAACAACTACAAAGTTCCAACTCTATACTTCCATAACAATATGAAGAAGCAGAGAAAATCCCCTCCATGAAGAGACGGAGAAGAAAAGATTCCGGAAACCTCAACAGGGGCTACTCACATCTACGACCTCTCAGATAAAGAATTCAGAGAGGAAATCTTGAGGAGAGTTGACGTACTCCAAGCAACCATGGAACAGACATCCAATAAATTAAGGGAGGATATGAATGAAGCACTGGAATAGTCTACCAAAAAAATGCAGGAAGAAATGAGAGCAGAAATTCCAAAGCTACGAACAGAAGTCACACAAATAAAGGAATTGGTAGATGAATTAAAAATCTCAGTAGATGCCCTCAACAGTAGAATACCTACAGCCAAAGACAGAATCAGCGACCTTGAAGATGAGCTGCAGGAAGCTTACAGACAACAGCAAATAATGGCAAAAGACCTCAAAATGTCTATAGAGTGAATCAGAGTCCTTGGGGATGACTTCAAGAGGAACAACATAAGAATCATTGGAGTACCAGAAGCACAGGGAAGTAACCCCAATGAAAAAAACACAGTCCAAGACATCATTGCTAAGAAATTCCCAGAGCTGGAAAAGGCAGGCATCCAGATCCAAGAAGTCCGAAGAGTACAAGCAAAAAGAGACCCAAATAAAAAGACTCCAAGGCATATCATAGTCAGAATGACGGATGCTGTGGATAGAGACACAATTGGGCAAGCAGCAAGGTCAAAGAAGGAAATCACATACAAAGGAGCACCCCTCAGATTTACAGCAGACCTGTCAGAGGAAACCCTCTGAGCCCAACGACAATGGTGGGACATAGTGAAAAAACTCAACAAAATGAACACCTCGCCAAGAATACTTTATCCTGCTAAACTCTCACTCAAACTCGAAGGAACCATACACTATGTCTTGGATAAACAACAGCTCAGGAACTTCATAGACTCAAAACCAAACTTAAAAGAAGGTCTAAAGGGGCTACTGTAAGACAAGGAGGAACCCCATAAGAACAACAAACCCCACAGAAAGATGACACAAAACCCCATCACAATAATCTCTTTCAATGTCAACAGCCTAAATGCACCTATCGAGAGACACAGAGTGGCAAAATGGATCTGGAAATTAAACCCAACATTCTGCTGCCTGCAAGAAACATACCTGAACAAACAGAGTAAGAACAGACTCAAAGTCAAAGGATGGAAAACAATCCTGCAAGCAAACAACTCCCTTAAAAAAGCTGGAGTGGCCATCCTAGTATCCGACAACATAGATTTCAGGTTGAAAAAGATTAGCAGGGACAGTGAAGGTCATTTTCTATGTATCAAGGGATATGTACAACAGGAGGAAATCACACTCTTAAACATATACACACCTAATGAACGACCGTCTAAATATTTAAAACAACTCCTAACAGACTTTAAAGAGGACATCACTAACAGCACAATAGTAGTCGGAGACTTCAATACTGCCTTATCACCTCTGGATAGATCTACAAGAACAAAACTCAGCAAGGAAACACTGACTCTGAAAGAAGAAATTGAAGAGAGAGGCCTAGTAGACCTATATAGGGCTTTACACCCCCAAAAGAAAGAATACACATTCTTTTCCAGTGCACACAGAACATTTTCCAAAATAGACCATGTACTGGGCCCCAGAACATACCTCAATAGAATCAGAAAAACAGAAATTGTATCATCCATCTTTTCAGACCACAATGCGCTGAAGATAGAAGCTAACCACACACAGACACAGAGAACCAAATCAAAAACCTGGAAATTAAACAACTCAATGTTGAACAATGAGTGGGTCAGGAAGGAAATCAAGGAAGAAATCAAAAGATGCTTAGAAAAAAATGAGAATGAAGACATGAGCTACCAAAACATATGGGATGTAGCTAAAGCCATGTTAAGGGGAAAATTTATAGCTCTCCAAGCATTCCTCAGGAAGGAAGAAAAGACCTACACAGATAGCTTGACTTCATGGCTCAAAACCTTAGAAAAGGACCAGAAAAAGGAACCCAAACCAGACCAAAGGAAAGAAATAATAAAAATTAGAGCAGAAATTAATGACATGGAAACCAAAAAAACAATCCGAAAGATCAATGAAACAAAGAGCTGGTTCTTCGAGAAAATAAATAGGATTGATAAACCACTAGCAAGACTCACAAAGAAAGAGAGAGAGAGAGAGAGAGAGAGAGAGAACCCTAATAAATCGAATCAGATATGAAAAGGGGACATCAAACAGAAACCAGTGAGATTCAAAAGATCATTAGAGACTACTTTGAAGGACTATATGCCAAAAAACAAGAGAACCTAAAAAAAAAGGATGAATTCCTTGATCCCTACAATCTCCCAAGACTGAACAAAGAAGACTTGAAATACCTGAATAGACCAATTAATATTAAGGAAATTGAAACTGTAATAAAAAATCTCCCCAAAATCAAAAGCCCAGGTCCAGATGGATTCACTGGCGAATTCTGCCAAACATTTAAAGAAGACCTGTTGCCAGTTCTCCTCAAGCTTTTCCAGGAAATTGAAAAAACAGGAACTCTCCAAGTTTCTATGAAGCACACATCTCCCTAATACCAAAAGCAAACAAAGACACCACTAAGGGAGAAAATTATAGACCAATATCCCTGATGAACACCAATGTGAAGATCCTCAACAAAATATTAGCAAATAGGATCCAACAACTCATCAAAAATATCATACATCATGACCAAGTGGGATTCATCACAGGGATGCAAGGATGGTTTAAGATTCGGAAATCAATCAACATAATCCATCATATCAACAAAAGTAAAGATAAAAACCATATGATCATATCAATAGATGCAGAGAAAGCATTTGACAAGATCCAACATCTGTTCATGATGAAAACCCTCACCAAAATGGGTTTTGGAGGAACTTTCCTCAAGATAGTCGAAGCCATCTACCACATGCCTACGGCAATCAATATCCTTAATGGGGAAAAACTAAGGGCCTTTCCTCTAAGATCAGGCACAAGAAAAGGATGCACACTCTCACCTCTTCTCTTCAATATAGTACTGGAAGTACTTGCGACAGCTGTTAGACAAGAAAAAGAGATTAAGGGCATCTAGATAGGAAAGGAAGAAATCAAACTCTCACTACTTGCAGACGATATGATACTATATCTAGAGAAGCCTAAAGCCTCTACTCAGAAACTCTTAGGAACAACAGACTTATACAGTAAAGTTGCAGGCTATAAAATCAATACCCAAAAATCCATGGCCTTCCTATATAGAAACAATGAGGCAGAGGAAAGGGACATGAAAAAAGCAATCCCATTCACAATTGTGCTCCAGAAAATCAAGTACCTTGGAATCAGCTTAACCAAGGAAGTAAAAGACCTCTCCAAAGAAAACTATAAAATGCCACTCCATGAAATAAAAGAAGACATGAGAAAATGGAAATATATACCCAGCTCACGGATAGGGGGAATCAATATTGTCAAAATGACAATACTCCCCAAAGCATTATGCAGATTCAACGCGATCCCTATAAGGATACCCATGACATTCTTCAAAGAAACGGATCAAGCAATGCTAAAATTCATACGGAACAACAAACGCCCATGGATAGCTAAAACAATTCTTGGGAAAAAGACAATGGGAGGCATCACCCTCCCCAACCTCAAACTTGACTATAAACAAGGCAGTAACAATTAAAACAGCATGGTACTGGAACAAAGGCAGACCCGCAGACCAATGGAACAGGGTGGAATATCCCTACACACAACCCCAAATGTATGATCATCTAATCTTTGACAAGGGAGCAAGAGATGTGAAGTGGAGCAAGGAAAGCCTCTTTAACAAATGGTGCTGGCAGAACTGGACAACCACATGCAAAAGAATGGGCTTAGACCTTGACCTGACACCATGCACAAAAGTCAGATCAAAATGGATTAAAGACCTCAAAATCAGACCACAAACCATAAGGTACATTGAAGACAAGGTCGACAAAACCCTCCACGATATTGAAGATAAAGGTATCTTCAAAGATGACATGCAACTGGCCAATCAAGTGGAAACAGAGATAAGCAAATGGGACTACATTAAACTAAAAAGCTTCTACACCGCAAAAGATACAGTGACCAGAATACAAAGACAATCTACAGGATGGGAAAGGATATTTACACAATACCCATCAGATAAGGGGTTGATATCAAGGGTATATAAAGCACTGGTTGAACTCTACAAGAAGAAAACATCCAACCCCATCAGAAAATGGGGCAAAGAAATGAACAGAAACTTTCCCAAGGAAGAGATAGGAATGGCCAAAAGGCACATGAAAAAGTGTTCTACATCACTAATCATCAGGGAGATGCATATCAAAACAACCATGAGATACCACCTCACACCACAGAGACTAGCACACATCCAAAAGAACAAAAGCACCACTGTTGGAGAGGATGTGGGGAGAAAGGGACCCTTCTACACTGCTGGTGGGAATGTCTATTGGTTCAGCCGTTTTGGAAAACAAAATGGATGATTCTCCAAAAATTAGAAATTGAGCTCCCATTTGACCCAGCAATACCACTGCTGGGAATATATCCCAGAGAAGCAAAAAAGTATAGTCAAAATGACATCTGCACTTATAATGTTCATTGCAGCACTGTTTACAATAGCCAGAATCTGGAAAATACCCGAGTGCCCTAGAACAGATGACTGGTTGAAGAAACTTTGGTACCTCTATACAATGGAATACTATGCAGCTGTTAGAAAAAATGAGGTCATGAACTTTGCATATAGTGGATCAGCATGGAAAGTATCATGCTAAGTGAAATGAGTCAGAAAGAGAGAGACAGACATAGAAAGATTGCACTCATCTGTGGAATATAAAATAACAGAGTAGGAGACTAACACCCAAGAATAGTAGAAATAAGTACCAGTAGGTTTACTCCATGGTTTGGAAGCTAGCCTCACATTCTGGGAAGAGGGCAACTCAGATAGAGAAGTGAACACCAAGTAAAATGTGGTTGGAGGCCATGTGGGGGAAGGTGATACATGCTGAATGTTGACTAGAGACTAAACACAATGGCCAACCAACACCTTTATTGCAAACCACAACACCTAATTAGAGAGAGAGAACAAAAGGGAATACCCTGCCACAGTGACAGGGTGGGGTGGGGGGGAGATGGAATTGGGGAGGGTGGGAGGGATGCTGGGTTTATTTGTGGTGGAGAATGGGCACTGGTGAAGGGATGGGTTCTCAAACTTTGTATGAGGGAAACATGAGCACAAAAATGTATAAATCTGTAACTGTATCCTCATGTTGATTCACTAATTAAAAAAAATAAATTAATTAAAAAAAAACTTTGTACAATGGGGAAAAAAAAAAGAAAAACACTGACATCAAACAAAAAAAAGTGAAAGAAATATAAGAATGGGCAGAATACCATGGTCACTAAGTCAGAGTATGACTCCAGAGTCTAAGCCCCAAGGTCTAATTCTGTTACTACCTGTAGCTTCTGTTTCCATGTGCATAGTCCTACATGCAGATAATTAATTTTATCATGCTATGAATTATCCTGAATATTCCTTTTCAGCTCTACTGCCAAGAGCCCTGATTTCAATCCCTCCAGAAAGAGGCTAGTTAAAAAATCCTGCAATAGTATTTTTGAACTAGAGAGTCAGAGCAAATGTTGAATCATTACAATACCAATATTTCTCTCTTTTTTACCTCTCTGGTTTTTGGATCATAGTAAGCTTGAGGCTTACTCCTTGCTCTGCATGCAGGGATCACTTTTGGCAGATTCAGAGGGCCATATAGGATGCTAGGGAAACATGCACGGCAAGCACCATACCCCTGTACCATAACTCCAGGCCTTATTTCTCATACAATAAAATCATAAGAGTACTAATAGAACGGATATCAATCAATACAATCTAGTAGATGTCCCCTATTAATTGCAAATGTCAGTTGCAAGCAATGAGATTATTTCTGAAATGTGGCTCATTTTGAAGAGAATCCTTTACCAAGGTGAAAGGGGAGGGAGGGGAGCCTACTGGGTGCAGAGCACCTCACCTCAGACTACTGTGGTTTTACAAAAGCCAACCAAGTAGCGAAAATGTCTCAACATAAATACCCAGAGCTGGGAGAGAACCAGGTCAGGTACAAAGAAGTGCTTTAAGACTTGGATGTGCTTGAGGGTAAGAACTGAGACTGATCATTGCTTCTTTGTTCAAACAGGGGAAGAGGGACTGAGGGCAGTGCCTGCATGAAGTAGAAAGTGGCATCTGCAGATGGTGGCATTGGTCATGTTAGGCAGATTATTGATTCACAATGGGGGAAAGAGGAGATATGGAGAAATTGATCAGCTGCACTCTGACAGAAGAGAAGGAAATTGACTGACTTTCAAGATGGTGTATAGGGTGCTAGAGTAAATTGGGGCTGTTCAATGACTAATCAACAGGCATTTAATACCCACTGGGCACCCAGCCCTTTGCTGGGGGTGGGAGGCTGTAGGCTGGATGTGTCTGGCAGAGTGGGATCAGGGTGTTCTCTACAGACAAAAAGTGGGAAACAAGATATATGGCCAATTTGGGATTCCTCCTCCAGGTGGGGAGGGGGCCTAGCGCCCAGAGAGCAGGATGCCCTCACAGAAATCACGCACCACTGACAGTTCTGCTCTGTGGCCAGGTCCAGCCTCTGCTGAGCCCTGCCAGGGAAGGGTGTTCCAAAGGAGATACCAAGCAGTGAGCATCAGGGAATGCCCATGAGGGCAAGCAGGAGCACCTCTTCTCTGAGGAAATTTTCTTCCCCCTGAGAGGGTGAAGACCACCACCTACTGGGTGTCTTTGGTGTCTACACTATCCCTCTGACTGCAGGAGTTCTGGACACAGCCAGACCTCTGACTCCCCCTGGTTTGTCCCTGAGGCCAGTAGGCCACTGCCTGTTCCAGCCAAGCTTACTCACGCCCCTGACCCCAATAATGAAGGCACTGGGTTCCTGTCTGCCTGATACAGGGTACTCCCTGTAACAGTGGCCACAATAGTGTCTCTCTGAGTTCACCCTCTCATTCTCCCCTGCCCATCTCCTGCTGGCTCAGGATTCATTCCTGGTTCCTCTTCTCCCTCTCCTCCAAAGCTGTGCCTGGCAGATATTGTATGTTTCCAGGACTTGTTCGGCCCCAGAGGAGCAGATAAAGGAGATCTCTTTCATAGGTCCCACATGTGAGTTTCCACTTCATCTCCCCAAGATTGGGTTCAAGCTACTCAGGTTCATCCTACTCCCCATTCACTTCTCCCGTGTGGTCATATTCTCCTAAACCTGCTTTCTACCTGAGCTCCTGTCCAGGGTAGTGCCAGCATTCCATACTGCCAGGGTCAGAAACGATCATCCTTGAAGCCAGAGAGGTAGCACAAGGATAAAACACTGGCCTTGTGTGAGGCTGACACAGGTTTGATCCCTGGGACAGCATATGATCCCTCGGTACTGCCAGGAGTGATCTTTGAGCATAGAGATAGGAATAAGCCCTAAGAATAGCTGAGTATGGTCCCAAAAAAACAAACAGAAATGATTGTGTTTAATGGAGTCCTCTCCAGCATGCCCACATACACCACCTGGGTCTAATAATTTTACCAACATCTTCCTTATCTGTCTTTTTCTCCAGCTCTAGATGCCACCATCTTCCTGCCCCAGGGAACAAGAACAGCTTCCCAAATGTTTCCTCACTTCTGCCTCCCTCAAGTCTGTACTTTCTATGATTTCTGCTTCACACAGAGGCCAGATAGTCTCTAAAGAAAGATCAAATCACACTTAAAACCAAACACAGACATTTATAGAAACTCATCTGGCATATAATGGTACAGAAGTATCTTCCTGAACCTTTAATTCATCACTCCCTATATTCTTCCTAATCTCCACTGAGACACTCTGAGACACTCAGCAACAGTGGCCAAACAATCAGGGTGTGACTCAGTGCAGGTGTTTGGCTGAGCGAGGCTGCAAATTGAATTGATCAGCACTGCCCCCCATTACTGAGTGTCATCCAGGCAGCAAAGTTTGACCCTGCAACACATAGGGGGGCCCCTATCTGTGACTTCCCCGACACTCAACTCTCCATTTTGGAGAGGTTGATGTTATTAAACATCAACCTCTCCAAAATGGAGGAGGAAGTTTTTTTAAAATAATAATGTCAGGAGATGATATAGAATTTAGGTTACATGCTAGGTACCATGTAGTCCTCTAAAATTGCCAGAGTAGTTCTGGAGGACCTGAGCCAGAAGGCCTTGAACAGCACCTTGAACAACACCACATCCTCAGGCCTTGAACAGCACCACATCCTCAGGCCCCTGCACTGAACCACAAACTGTCCAAGAATCGCTGGTGGGGACCCCAGTACTCAGCAGGCCCCCTATTCCTCCAAAGCACAAAAAGAATATTGGCCAAAATGTTCTCAGCTGCTGTCATCCACTTTTCTTTAGTTACTGCTAGGCAGGCAAAGGCATCAAAGTAAAAACTGCAAAGGCAACAGAAAATAATTTTGGTCTGTTTTAGTCTAAAAATATCACCAAAATGGAATCAGTAACCAAGGTAGGAAGGAGGGCACAAGGGTCCCCCAGCCACTTTTTAGGCCTCAGAAGGAGATCGTATGTTTGGATGACAAAGAAAAAGTCACCATGACCAAGTCTGTGACCAAGCCAAGAGAGCTGATGCTGTTGAAGCATTGGCTGGAACCCTTCAACAAGAGCAAAGAACAAAGAGGAGGATTCAAAGATGCTCAGCAGGCAAAAGCAGGTCATGGCACAGAAGGAGGGCAGGTGTCCAAGAGGCTCCCGCAAAATCCCCCACCACAGCTAGCTCCACCCCATACCGTAGCCACCACTGAGCATGCCATACCTGGGCAGAACTTTCTTTCACAGCCCATCTGGGAGGAAGCACTAGTGATCCCACTCTCCATGGTACATGGCCCAGATCTACATAGGAAGATTTACTAGGATGACTGATCAGAACTGGTAAGGGGGCGATCAGCACCATGTAGGAAGCAGGCCAGTCTTCTGGAAGCCCATTCCAGTTTCTTGGACATGGGGAGCTCATTCTGTCCCAGGGGAAAAGGTGTCCATTCTTCACATGCCATACAAGTGAGGATGTGTGAAATTCAGGAGCAAGGCAGTTAGTCACCAATTCACACTGTTTTAGCAAACAAAGAGGTGATGGAATCTTAGTCTTGCTGAGCAAACTCAGTCCTGCATTCCTGGACTCCACAGTGGCTGAAACAATCAGTGAAACCAAATGTGCTCCTTTCTCCCTTGTCCCCACCATACCTTAGCAAAGAAGTATTTGAGATGACCAGGGTGTTTTACTAGTTTTTCTTGGTCATCAGCAACACCCTCTTCTAGTACTAGTCAATTAGCAAGGAGCATTGCTGCAGCAGCATAACACAAGTATGGTTACACTTACATGAGTCCATCAGTTATCAAAACAGATGACTTGTGCACACAGGGGCAAGTCTCTGTCCTGCAAACAGTGGTGACAGCATAGCTTTGAGGTGGCAGTGGCTGCTGTGAGGGACAAAGGTAGACGCAGCTGCTGGCAAAGAGAGGTGGGAGAACTAAGGTTCAATTTTGTCCAGACTCCTTTGCCGCTATGGAGAGCAGTGTGATCTGATTTGGAGGTGAGTCACAGAGAAAAGAAGCAGAGTGTGGGGCTGCCAGATATCTTGGCAGAGCTAAGCCAGAAATTCCAATACTGGGCTCTAACACAACAGCCTCCCACCCCAACTCCCCCAATTCTGATAGGGGAAAGTGGTTCACAACTAGAGGGTATCCCTCAGCTCAACTTAGAACAAATGCTGCCAAATCTTCCAAAGATTCTGGAAACACTCTCACCCTGGATGAATTCTACTTCCATTTTAACTCCCATGAGTGGATTTCCTGTCTAATGTTGAGCAATAACATGCAGCTTATTCCTTTACCAGCTTATTAAATTCATAAAATACTAGGTGAAGCATAATTTGCCACAAAAATAAAAAAAAATAAAGAAAATAAATTCAATTTGTTCTAATTAAATTTTAGTATAATATCATCTGGGTTAAAATAATTCTCATAAACGATAGCATCACCCAATTTTATAAACCTCAACCTACACTGTAATCCACTTCATCCATAAACATGAGGTAACTTGACCTACTTTATAATATATTCAGCTCTTTCTTGTCTGCATTAATCTGCAGTGACATTTTAAAAGTTGCTCTAATCATTTCCATTATATGAAAATGCATTTTTCATGATAATGTTTTTGACTCTTCCTCCCACGAACAAAATACGGTTTTCTTAACAGTCAACCTGCAAATGGAGAAGACACAATGTACAAAACAGTTGATAGGAAAGTTGGCTGATAGGAAAGAATGAGGCTTGTGCTGGGCTTCTCAATGGGGCAGGAGGGTGGGAAGTGGCAAAGAACCATATTATTTGACCCTAAATCCACAGTTAGTAGATTCTCTTTGTCTCTATAATCTAGAGAGAATACAGAGGATGGATTCGTAGAATAAATATAAGCTCCACAGCAAATAGTAAGACATTTCTCAAATAATAAAAGGCTTTCATGCGTCCCAGGAAGAGGATAAAGAAAATAAGCAAAATGACCAATTTCCATCACCACTCCCAGTGCCACATACAACACTGCAGCCACCAATAGCCTCCTGGACTCCTACACCCCATGATTCCTAATCTCACTCTCAGTGATCCTCAGAACAGCTCTTTCCTGTGCTCCAGAACTTTCTATAGATCCCGGATAACTACAGTGGAGCTTGACAAACTGCGTCCTACACACTTCAATTTTCACATTTTTAACTGATTGAGAAAAAAATACTAAAGAATTTAATTTTTCATAGGAAATTCAAAACATTTATTAGAAGCTCAAAATACCATACTCATATATCTAGTTTCCTTGGATGCAGCCACACTCTTTATGAATTGTTTACGGCAGCTTTTTACACTCAAACAGCATTGTGCCACTTTGTTTGCCACTTTGCCACTGTGTTTCTGGCAAAGAGAGTTACCTGAAATATTTACAATCTTCTCCTTTACAGGAAAAGGTAAAACCTGGCCTGGAGTATAACTTGCAGGGTCTTTGGCCTGGCAGTTGGTAAGAGTGGATCTAACACACCTTCTGGGTAAATTCCTCCAGATCTCATTCCCCTGACCCTCAAAGAGCCTCCAATAATTGGGAAAGATGAATAAGAAGAGGCTGTAAAAATCTCAGGGCTGGGGCAAATGGAGATGTTACTGGTGCCCGCTTGAGTAAATCAATAAACAATGGGATGACAGTGATACAGTGATACAGTGATACTCTGAAGACACCCTGTCTACTATGTCCAGACCGGCATTTCTCCCCAACATTGTTTCCCTTCCCTGGACAATGCAGAAGCTCTGGTTGATCCCCAAAATTCACTTAACTACTATAGATTAGTGAAGAAATGATGTAAAGAGAATACCAAAGGGGGCTGGAGAGATAATACAGCAAGAAAGGTGTTTACCTTGCATGCATGCATGTTTCCGACCTAGGTTCAATTCCCGGCACTGTAAGGGTCCTCCTAGCACCATCTGGAGTGATCCTTGAGCACACACAGTTGAGTAAGCCCTAAGATTACCAGATGTGACCCAAAACTTATGGGAAATAGAAAGAGGATGAAAGAGAGAGAGGAGGAGAGATTCTATAGCATGCTACCGGTAATAATGCGGCAGTGTCCATCAATAGGGCAGGTTATATTATATCAGTTGAACAGGATAAAGGCAATACAGTGTGTGCGTGGGGAGGATTAGCACCATGCTTGCTTCAGAACAAAGTTAGGACAATGAAAATGGAAGAGCAAGAAGAAGAGGGGGCTGGAGCGATAGCACAGTGGGTAGGGCATTTGCCTTGCATGCGGCCAACCTGGGTTTGATCCCCAGCATCCCACATGGTCCACTGAGCACTACCAGGAGTAATTCCTGAGTGCATGAGCCAGGAGTAACCCCAGAGCACCACCAGGTGTGACCCAAAAAGAAAAAAGAATAAAGAAAAGCAAGAAGAGTGCACACATTATATTGCTTTTCCAAGGAGGGAGGAAGACATAAATATACCGCATGCACACGAGCACTTTTATATTAAAACAGTGCAAGAACAAATTTTGTTTTTAACTACTACCTATGGGAAGGGAAGAAATAGGATGAATAGCAGAATTGGATGAAAGTAGATACCTTGGAATATGCCTTATGTTGTTTAGGGTACATGTAAGCTTTTGTTTATTTTTTCATGGGTAGGGATCAAAAGCAGGTCCTCACACACATATAAGGCAAGTTACTCTCTCCCAAGCCACCATAACCTGGTCCCTAGGTGACTCTCACAAATGTTGACATTATTCTGAAAATTTATTTAATTAAATTAAAAATTTTAAAAGAGAAGCTCCTCATTATTTGCAAATAGCATACTATAGAAAATCCTAAAGACCCTACAAAGATGCTCCTAGAAATAATAGATTTGTATAGTAAAAAGGAGGTCTACAAAATTAGTATGTAAAAGTTCATTACTTTCCTATAATCAAATAATGAAATAGAGGAATTCAAATAAGAAGAAAGAGGTATTTTTAAAAAAACAACTCCATTCACAGTTGTGTCTCAAAAAATCAAGTACCTCAGAATCAGCTTAACTGAAGAGGTGAAAGACCTATACAAAGAAAACTACAAAACACTACTTCAAGAAATAAAAGAGAACACAAGGATATGGAAACACATCCCCTGCTAATGAATTGGGAAGATTAATATCACTGAAATAGCAATACTCCCCAAAGCATTACACAGATTCAATGCAGTCCCTATACGGATACCTAAGCCACTTTTTAAAGAAATAGATAAAACACGCCTGAAATTCTTATGGAATGATAAACCCCTTCCAAAAAACTAAAGCATCTATTGGGAAAAAGAAAATAGGAGGCATCACTTTCCGCAACTTCAAACTGTACTACAAAGTGGTAATAATTAAAACAGTATGGTTTTAAACAGCATTGGAATAAAGATTGACCTGCAGATCAATGAAATAGACTTCAATATCCTGACACAGACCCTTAGGTATGTGATCAGTTCATCTTTGATAAAGGAGCAAAAAAAAATGTGAAGTGGAGCAAGGAAAGCCTCTTCAACAAATGGTTTTGGGAAAACTAGTCGGTTACATGCAAAAAAATAAACTCAGAGTTCTTTCTAATGCCATACACAAAAGTCAAATCAAAATGTATTATGATACAAATGATATCAAAGACCTTGATATCAGATCTGAATCCATAAGGTACATAAAAGAAAATATAGGCAGAGCACTACCTATAAATTACCCAACACCCATCTGATAATGGGTTACTACTCAAGATTTATAAGGTATTGGTAGAACTTTACAAGAAAAAAAAATATATATATAACCTCATCAAAAATGGAGAGAAGATATGAACAAAAACTTCCTCAAAGAAGAAATACAAATGGCCAAAATGTACTTGAAAAAGTGCTTTACATCACTAATTATCAGGGAGATGCAAATCAAAACAACAAGATATCTCATGCCACAGAAGCTGGCACACATCAAAAAGAACAACCAGTGATGGCAGGGATGTGGGGAAAAAGGGATTCTCATTCTCTGCTAGTGGGAATGCTGACTGGTCCAGTCTTTGGGGAAAACAGTATGGATATACCTCAAAAAAAAAAAACAACTAGAAATTGATCTTCCATGCTATCCAGTAATACTGATTCTGAGAAGATACCTGGGGGCCCAAAAACACAATGCTGAAAAGCTGCCCACATTCCTATGTTCATTGTAGCACTACTCATAGTAGCCAGAATCTGGAAACAACCCAAGAGCCTGAAAACACATGAGTGAATAAAGAAACTAAGGTACACCTACACTATAGAACACTATGCAGCTGTTAGGAATTTGCTTATACATGGGTGGACATGAAGAGTATCATGCTGAATGAAATGAGTCAGAAAGAGAGGGACAAACACAAAATGATTACATTCATTTGAGGGATACATAAAATAGTATGAAAATAATACCCAAAAACAGAGAAACAAGGGCCAGGAGGACTGGTCAATGGTAGGAAGCTTGCCACGAAACCACAAAAGTGAATGGGGAGTGCAGTTAGGACAGAGAAGAGGCCACTATTACATTGATAGATGGAAATGATCACTCTAGACTGAGTGCTAAAAGGAGGTAAAGTGATATGCATGATACCCTTTCAGTAACAGCACTGCAAAGCACAGTGCTTAAAAGAAAAAAAGGAAAATGAGAGAGAGAGAGAGAGAGAGAGAGAGAGAGAAGAAAAGTATCTAACAAAGAGGCAGGTTGTGGGAGTGGGAAAACTGTGGACTTTGAATGGTGGGAGATGTACACTGGTGAAGCGATGGGTGTCCGAAAAGTGTACAACTGAAACTTGATCATGAACATACTGTGTATCTCATGTTGATTCAATTAAAATTAAAAATAAATGAATAAATAAAAATAGAAGTTCTAAAAATACAAAATAAAATGAAAAAATTAGACTAGTTATGTATCCAGTTGGGTAGGTGACACAAACACATTAGAGAACTATACTAATATCACAGTCCCTGTCTGTGCTCATTCAATAAAGCAGATGAAAAATACTATGGTACAACTGAGCCCAGGATTCTGGGTGGATGGAAAATGGGTGTGGAATTGATCAAGCTAAGTAAAACTCTGTATACGTCAAATTTCACTTCAAACTATTAGTTTATATTATTGTTTGGCTTTATTGCATATGTGATATATATAGAGATGCACATATAATATATGTACATATATGCACATGTAGATACATAAAATGTATGCATATATATTATAAAGTACATATATACACACATGTATACATAATATATACATATAAACATCATATATAATGTATATATGTGTACATCACTATCTCCATATTCCCTAGTTAGATCCACAGAAAAGATCAAGAAGAAATGATGAATCCAATAACAATAAACATTTCTAGATTCTCTATTGTGTCTTCTAAACACTCCAAAACAGGGCTTACTGCAGAAGTGGTAGATCAAGTCTAGAGAAGATACAAATAGGACTTTTTAATCACACAGTGAAGTTCACAAGTGTACAAGTCATGTCAAAAGGACTCCAGATTCTCAACTAGAATTTATTTCCAGGGTCATATTTGAACCTATTTGAGTGACAACAAGATCAAGTTGAAATGCGTCAACTACATTCACAATAGGAAAAAAATTCCACTTTCATTGATTCTTTTATTGGATGCTGTCAGAAAGCTCTAGCAAATGAAACTGGAAAATAAAAGGAATGTAAAGCATTTATCCAACTTTTCTATATGAACATCGAGGTAAACAAATTATTAGACTGAATTTCTCTTTATGTAAAAAAACTTGCATGTAAGCAAGTATGCAATGATAAAATTACAGCATCACTATTTTGCAATCACTAACGAAGTAAAGAATATAGCCAATTACCACCAATGAGCACATTCACAAAAAGAGAACCACCAGTCACTATTTCTGGTTGTTGAGATAGAACCTTAACAAAATTCAAACTTTCATACAAAAAAATCAGATCTGAATCTGACCTAAATTCAAGACTTAATCAATCACAGTAAATACAAGGAACAGAAAGATGTGTTAAGTGGCACCAGGGGGAAATATCAAAGCCCAGTCTGTGCTGACTTTTGGAGCACGGTTTCTCGACCTTGTGCTACAGATTTTTTAGGACCACACAATGCTTTGTTTTTGGAGGCAGCCTTGTGCCATGTCAGCTAATGGGTGACATATTTGGCCTCAACCCCCACAATACACCATGACCACCACCATGACCATCACCACCAAACCAGATTGTCGAAACAATAAAAGATCTTAGGACATTCCTAAATATCATTAGAGGTGGGAAGGTGATCATACTCATTTGCTCATCTCTGTCTAAAGGGCAAACAATTCAGTTTCTTTAATAAACCAATTGCAACAGTGGAGAAAAGATGGGGGAAAAATTTAAATGGGGTAAGACACATATCAATGGCTTGCAATGTACAAAACTTACCTTGATCCTGATTCAAGCAATTTAAAAACACAAGTGCACAGTTAAGGAAATTTAAAGATCCTACAAATTGACATGCAATGTTATTCAGAGAATAGGGTCACTTGTATTTATTTTGGTACGGAAAACTATTGTAGTTTTCAGTCTTATACTTTAGAAACACATACTTAATAATGGAGGAAAGAAAAAATAGCCAAGATGGGTTCAACATAATGATGTGTGGAGAGAAGAAAGAATGCAGATGATGTAAGACCTTGTCCCTGAGTTGGGCTGCAGGCAAACACCTCATCTTATAGTTGTCGTCACTTCACTTTTGGTGAAAAGTTTCCCTAATTAAAAAACAAAAAAGTGTGAGTAAATGAGCCTGCAGGCAGCTCCTCCCCCTTCCTCTTGGGGACAAGATTCTCCCAGAACACCTTGGGAGGGCTGGGGAGAATTATGGGTCCCTAGGCTTTCTAAGTGTCTTCTGGGGTTGTCTCTGAATGCTGCCAGAGACTTTACTGTTTGTAACACACCCCTTACATGTAACATCCAGTAAATCATTCCAGAGGCAGAAAAAATAACTCACTGTATGGACAGAGCACTGGAAAGGATGTGCCCACGTTCTGAGGGGTGTATAGGAGAAGTTTCCTTGACTTGCTTTTTTTTTTTTTTTTTGTCTTTAATGCTGAGTGAAGATAATTATATCCAAGTAAGGCAGAATATCCTTAGATCCTGGTTCAGCCTCTGTGAACTTTCCTGCCATCCCTCAGTGTTCTACTCTGGGGTCTAATTTGTGGTTTAAGAAAACCACACATATCTCATTTATATTCAGCGTGGTCTGCTGTCTTTGCAATTATAAAGATTAAAACTTCCGCCAATAGGGAACACTAGTAATGTACCCAGTGTTGGAATATGTGTATGAGAAACCATTATTAATAGTATTGTAAATTAGAGAATCTCAATCAATAAAAAAATTAAAAATTTTCCACCAACTGACCCAGAAATTCTACTTTCTTTTGGAAAACTGTTCTACCCCATCAGAACTAAACCCTATCTCCTCTGAACTCTCTCTCTTTCTCTCTTTTTCTGTCTCTCTCTTTCTCTGTCTCCCTCTCTCTCTCTTTCACTCTATATCTCTCTTTCAACTGCCATGGATTCTGCACTGCTATTCATATCTTCTTCATACATGACAGTGACAGTGGCAGTGGCGGGAGATTAAGGCTCATGCCTTTTGTGGGCTCTTCAACAGGAGAGACTCACCTCCACGCCACTCATGCCTCACATTCAAATACAATTTTCTACAGAGACAGTAAAATGTACGCCAATCCAGGGGCACACATGTGCCTGGAGCCAACTTTTCCTGCAGGGGAGACAAAGCGACTCATTTTCACTCCTTAGGTGTAAATATATAGAAGAATATCAAGCTTATATCCTTGAGTATATATAAGCTTGGATTATAATACTATTATATTCTATTATATACTATTATAATTTTGGAAGCAAAAGCTTCCTAAAGCTTTATTTATATCCTTTTCGAGCACAGTTTTAATACAGCTAACAAACACAAGAAGGAAGCAAAAATTACCCACAAGGGATGTGATCAGGTAGGTGTTTCTGAGAAGCAAGACTAAATGAGGGAAGAGGGAAAGCAAGCACCTTGCTGCTTCTTATATAAGTTTTTCTGTAGCTTTGTCTCTTTGGAGCCATGGTTACACATTGCTTTGATTTTGTTTTTGGATTTTGGGTCACACCTGGTGATGCTTACGGATTTACTCCTGGCTTTGTGCTCAGGAATCACTTCTGGCAGTCTCAGGTAACCTTATGTGGTGCCAGGGCTGGAACCTGGGTCAGTCGCATGCAAGGCAAGCATCCTACCTGCTATTCCTTTGCTTTAGTCCCTTGACTTAATTTTTGAATGGAAACTGTGTTGTCAGGCCACTGTTTAGATGACTGCAGAAGGGTTTGTCTCAGTTTTTATCAGGCCCCACAGTGAGTGTTGGGACCCTGCATCTGGCTACAGAGTGTGTTTTTGCTCATCTTAGTAAAGTCATGTTTAAGAGCAGGGATATTTGATGGCGCTGAAAAACTGTAAACAAAATAAAATGACTCAGATGATATTTTACATCTTCCAAACGGCGGGTTTCCCAGACAAAAGCAAATGTGGTTTGAGGGAATGGTGAAGGGTCCCATGCATGCTTAGGAAGCTGCACTTCATCCCCCCACCCTCACCTTCACCCACTTCTTAGCCAGATGGGCCTTCAGGGCTGTACCCCATGCTGCTCAGAGCACCACATGGTGCCAGGGATGAAACTGGGGTCAGTGTCAGGCAAGTCATGAGCCTTTATCTCTGCACTATCTCATTAGCCCTCACAGCAAAGGTGATTTTAAAGGCACCTGTTCTACAGGAATGTGCTCAGGTCTAACAATTCTAGGAGACTTTTGTTTCCAGAAATAAACCTAATTAATGCTTAGAAAAGGCTAGAGTCTAGTTTTTCAAGGAAGTCTTTAATTTAAAAGCAATTGACTGATGAGCATAATTAGGCAGAGGGTAAATGAAATCATGCATTTTATTACACTCATGGATTAGTAAGTTTAATTATGAAAAACAATCTGGAAATTGTTATTGTTGTCATTTTGTAACATTTATAAGCACAGATGGTGAAGGAAGAACTTCAACAATGTTTGGCACCCTGAACAAGGAAAGGATGTGAATCAGGAATCCAATTCACTAGGGATGCACAGGGGAAGAAGCCAGTGACAGTTCTGATAGTCAGCAAGCAAAGTCATCCGAGCAATCTGGCTAGTAGAGAATGACAGGAAGGCAACTGTGAAAACTGATTCCATTTTTAATGAGCCAAGTAAGCATGCAGACCACTTATCTCTGCTGACATAGCAGTCCTCAAGTTACTGATAAAGAATGACAAAGAAAATAGCTCCTGCACAGATCCTGCTTTCAGTCCTTATACAGATCCCATACCCTTTCTAAACAGCAGTTGAAACAACATTTTTAGACAGCTAGAAACATTTTTCACGGAAAATTGGTTGTTTTTTTTTTTTGCTTTTTGGGTCACACCCAGCAATGCACAGGGGTCACTCCTGGCTCTGCACTCAGGAATTACCCCTGGCGGTGCTCAGGGGACCATATGGGATGCTGGGAATCGAACCCGGGTCAGCCGCGTGCAAGGCAAATGCCCTACCCACTGTGCTATCACTCCAGCCCGGAAAATTGGTTTTTAAATAGTTTTCTTGCCAGCCCATGGAGGAAACAGAGACAAATTCAGAATATTGTGCTAATTCTCAAATCCAGACTGTATCATGAGTCGTTAAGTAAACTACTAAACAAAACTGTTATCATATGTTCCCTTGTGCACCCCATCTATTCTCTAACAATCTCTCTGTCTCTTGTGTATGCATCCTTTTAACATATTGTGTTTATTCCTAGGAAGCATGGCTGTCTCACATTCTTTTTTTTTTTTGTTTTTTTTTTTAATTTTCTTTTCTTTTTTGGGTCACACCCGGCAATGCACAGGGGTTTCTTCCTGGCTCTGCACTCAGGAATCACCCCTGGCCTTGCTCAGGGAACCATATGGGATGCTGGGAATCGAAACCAGGTCGGCCATGTGCAAGGCAAATGCCCTACCCGCTGTGCTATTGCTGCAGCCCCTGTCTCACATTCTTAATTGCTCATCTTTACAAGATCTCACCCTCCAAAGCCTGCCTTTCTGAATGCTTCATAACATGATTGATTGATTGATTGATTGATTACGTTCTTCATTCATTAAATTTTATTTAGACTTAGTCTGGCCCAGATCTCTTGAAGCAATTCAGCTTCCTCCAGCTTATGTCAAAAGAAAAGTTCCTGTTGGAGGCGGGTTGGGGGGCTGAGGGAGCTGGGGGGTGTTGGGGGGAGCTTTACTGTGGTTCTTGGTTGTGGAATATGTGCACTGATGAAGGGATGGGTGTTCAAGCATTGTATAACTGAGACTTAAGCCTGAAAGCTTTGTAACTTTCCACATGGTGATTCAATAAAATAAATAAATTAACTAAAAAAATAAAAAAAGAAAAGTTCCTGTTGGTATTTATTGATGACTTTATTGTAAAATGTCAAGATTTCAGATCTTCATTCAGATTCCTATACATTGCAGGCAAAGTTTCAGCTTTGCTGTCACTCTTGTTTGATATGGCTTTCGCCTAGAAAGGGCAATGAAATAAATATTCCAAGAGTAGAAGAAATCCAATGGAAGCATACACATCAGGTAGTAAATCAAGAGCTGGATTGACAGAAAGGACAACAACCAAGTAAGTCTGTCCAATTTCATTTTCATTTCCCAAAAAATAGAAATGCTGATGGCAACTGGTGGAAGGTGTAGTGATGGAACAATGCAGTCATAAAACCTTATCATTTATAAGTTGTATTGTAAATACTGGTGCCTCAAATAAAGTAATAATAAAATTAAAAATATATTTAAAATAAGTAAATAGAAGTGCTAAAAACAGGAAAGTCATAAATCACCTAGAGTGGAATTTCCAAGGTCAGAACCACCAATGCTCCAATCAACCTGGACCACCATAGAAATTCACAGAACTTTCAATGCAGCCAGGATTGTACAGTTTTGGGATAGGCGGTATTGTTGCTTCTTTCTCACCTTCTTCCACTGTTCTCAGAATTCAGTCTATAATTACAGCTGTCCTCCACCCACCCTCCCCCTCATACAGCCCTGCACTCCAAAAAGTCAATGGAAAGCATAGCCCCTCTACCACTCTTTGCAGGTGCAAACCATGAAGATCCACCTGGCATGCCCCTTTGGGATCTGAAATCTCAGGAAGGCTGTCCTTCTGGTGTGACCCCACCTCTCCCCGAGGCCAGACCACATAGGTCTTCAGACTCCCCACACCAGAACACACTGAGGATTCCCAGGCCATACAGCTCCTTCTCCTCACCCCTTTCCTACAAATATAGAGCCCCATCTTCAGCCCATTAGCTTGGGCCCCTGCCTTCTGCCAGCCCTGAGTTTCTTGCTCTTGAGGATTGCAATCTCAAGGCTCACAGGAGCTACTGTATCTCCCCTGTGCTCTTAGCACCCTCATGTCTTAGGCAGGTGTGTAGATGCCACATACCCACAGGCCTAAGGCTGCCCAGGGTGTGAAGGGAGGCTTCTGCCCACCTCCTGTGACTTGCAGCACTGTTCTGTCTTCATTGTTCATGTTAGTGAGAGTTCATGTTCATAGGAAAGAGTGACTTTTTAAAAAAAATTATTTATTTTTTAATTAGTGAATCACCATGAGGATACAGTTACAGATTTACACATTTTTGTGCTGGTGTTTCCCTCATACAATGTTTGAGAACCCATCCCTCCACCAGTGTCCATTCTCTACCACCAATGAACCCAATATCTCTCCCACCCCCCAATTCCATCCCCCCACCCTGCCCCGCCTCTGTGGCAGGGTATTCCCTTTTGTTCTCTCTCTCCTTTTGGGTGTTGTGGTTTGCAGTAGGGGTATTGATGGCCAACGTGTTCAGTCTCTAGTCTACTTTCAGCATGCATTTCTCTTCCCGCGTGGGATCTCCAACCACATTTTACTTGGTGTTCCCTTCTCTATGTGAGCTGGCTTTTCCCCCAGCGTGTGAGGCCAGCTTCCAAGTCATGGAGCCAACCTCCTGGTACTTATTTCTACTGTTCTTGGGTGTTAGTCTCCTACTTTGTTATTTTATATTCCACAGATGAGTGCAATCTTTCTATGTCTGTCCCTCTCTTTCTGACTCATTTCACTTAGCATGATACTTTCCATGTTGATCCACTTATATGCAAAGTTCATGACTTCATCTTTTATAACAGCTGCTTAGTGTTCCATTGTATAGATGTACCAAAGTTTAGGAAAGAGTGACTTTTACATGGGCTCCTGCACTCTTGGTACACTGATCTCT
Organism: Sorex araneus; assembly: GCF_027595985.1. Lineage (NCBI taxonomy): Eukaryota > Metazoa > Chordata > Mammalia > Eulipotyphla > Soricidae > Sorex > Sorex araneus. The sequence goes on from NC_073303.1 coordinate 230,748,103, forward strand.
CTTGCTTTGACAAGTGAGCACTTTCTGGAATTAGGTAACATATACTAGAGTGCATTTATGTCCTGCTGCAGAGGAATGACAGTATTAGAGGCAGAAGGCCTAAGCATATCTCCTAAGCACCAATATCCAATCCAGTGCTGCCTACCATGTGGTTAACAGTCACTGGTCTGCAAAAGAACAAGAGGATGATGGGAAATGAAAAGTGCTTTTAACAGAGAAATTGTACAATGTGAGGATAAATGTATGGGATTTCTTCTCTTTCCATATTAAAGTTGTTCCTTTACTGGTGAAATGACATTAGTAGGTGGTTGTTGTCAAACTCTTCTGAAAAATTCTAGCTTACTAAAATAAAAAACAAGTGTAGAATGGACCCTTTGTACTCAATTAGCTTGAATCAACTCTACTCTAACCACCTTCTCAGTTTACACTCATTAAGGAGAAGTATCAAAAATCCCCTGTACCAGTTGAGGGCACTTATGCAGGGTGCTAGGGTGGTATCCTTACCCATGATAGCCAAAAGGAAAATTCATCATCTGTAACCCCATATTTTCTATCTCCTGTTGAAGCAATTGTGTGCCAGTAGGAAGAGTCCTGAGACCTATCAAATAGTTCTATTGCAAAGACCACACCCCTACCCCAAGTTTCTACATTAACTTCTTGTCTGGGGCTTCAAAACTACAACACAGGGTATATAGAGAAAACAGGAGTGAAGAAATGAGAATTTTTGCAATAAGGCCAAAATCTGGTCCCTTCTACCATGGACTTCTCCCATCACCCCACCAAACTACCAGCCAGAAACACCAGTCAGCAGTGGAAGAAGCTATACTAGCAGTCATACACTGCTTAACAGAAAGCAAAAAACATAATCAAGACCGTACAAACAACAACATTTTATAAACACTTTATAAACCTATACAAATGCAGAAGGGCAGTCAGTTGATGAGAATAAAATAACCATGTTTAAAGGACTTACCTAGATCCTCAGTTCATGCAGAGTCAGATTCCTTGTAGATATTCTGAAGCATCTGAGACGCCTTCAGCAGCAATATCTAAAGAAATAGCGAAAAATCACTGGAGTCAAGTAATGTTATAAATGTCAGTTTTTTTTTTTAAAAGGAATTCAATCTATACACTTGGTCATTTTCCCCATATCTAATCATTAAAGGAACTAACTCAGGAAACAATGAATTTCTGCTGCAACACATGGGCTGGGAATGTTCTTTACCAACAGGGGATCCAGGTCCCAAGATGCTTATTTCTAAGACCAAATTATGTTACTGTTGGCAAAGAGGCAAAACCCATGATATTCTCCCCTGTGGTAGGAATGCTTAATGGTTTTGAGTTTAAACAAAGACCAAATATATACTGCCCCACCCTGCCTTCATCAATGTTTAAAACAAAAAGCTCAAAAACTGTATTCTGACTCTTCTAAATTAGCCTCTAGGCGCATTTCTGGCCTGCTTTCTTGTATTCAGTTCTTTCATGAACCCATCTGTGAAGTGATCCCTTTTGCTTCAATTACCCCATGTTAGTCCCAGTATTAATAGGATTTGGAAAGCCCACCCTCTATGTAGCATCTTATTCCAGGGAAACCCAATCTGAGGCCAAGAAACATCCTAATCAATTATAGAAATCAACATAATAGGCTAGTCACAAGTGACAAGCACAGGAGAGTATATGTGAGAATCAATGAATGCAAATAAAATTAATTTATTTAATTTGAATCTGAACTAGCTCAGATCCAAGTATGCATATGAAGCAGACTCAAATGTGCAGAATCAAATCTTGGTGAAAATGGGAGAGCTGTTAATAAATATATTGGTTTGCTATTTAAAAGGAAGAAAGCTTTAGATCTTTCCTACTCTGATTAGAGAAAAACAAGTAACTCAAAATATTGTCAATTGAGTCTTCAATGAATATAAGATAAATTGCACTGTAGCACTGTTGTCCCATTGTTCATAGATCTGCTTGAGCGGGCACCAGTAATGTCTCCATTGTGAGATTTTTTGTTACTGTTTTTGGCATATCGAATATGCCACAGGTAACTTGCCAGGCTCTGCCATGCAGGTGGGATACTCTTGGTAACTTGCCAGGCTCTCCGAGAGGGACAGAAAAATTGAACCTGGGTCAGCCATGTGCAAGGCAAATGCCCTACCCACTGTGCTATCTCTCTAGTCCAAGATAAATACTTTCTATAATATTGGGATATGATTAGTCTTTTTAAACAAGACACTAAAAACCCACAAGCAGTGGGTTTGAAGGGGTTGAGACATTTTACATCTTTGAAAAATCCTAAATATATGAATTGCAAAAATGAAGCAAATATTAAAAATAAATACATGCATGAGAATATAAATTAAGAGAGTAGGTAAAATATTTATATGTGAGACAAAATATTGTTGTCCTTGTGCAAAAAGAAAGTTTTAAATTATATAAGGAAATGAGCACTCCCAGGGAAACAGACAAAACAAATGAACAAATTTTCAATGACAGAAGAAATATAATAGCAATAAGCATGTAAAGAGATATTAACAATTTAACAATTGTTATATTAACTATATTAACAATAAAAATATATCTTGAGACAATTGATATCTCAGTTTTCTTCTACCAGTTGGTTTAAGATGTTAAAGAGTAACCGCCACCAGCAATATTGACGCATTTCCTGCAAAAACCCCGGGATTACTGTACTTATAATGCAGTGCACACCCTTTGATCCAGCAATCCTACTACTAAGAATTTATTTACAATGGATATTGTATAAACAGAAATCGGATATACAAAGCACTGTTTATAATTATGAAAAGGAGAAAGTGAATGGCCTGCAGGAGCAGAAGAGGCATGTTAAGTCAGTCATACAGACTCTGAACAATGGGAGGGTTACACTTACTTGTTGCAAAGATATAAGGACATACTTCCTAACCCAGAAGTTCAGAACTTTTGTGTGTCTGCATGCATATGTGTTTGGGTTTTCTAAGAGAAATCTACAAAGATATTTATCAAATAATTATGATTACTGATTATAAAAATCTTAGATATCACATGATTGCATTCATAAAATTCTTCCAAAGAATAAATACATTTAAGGTTTTTTATCACAGGCTCAAGTTAGTTTCTACTTTCCTCCTCTATGACTGTCTTCTCTTACTTTACCAACATTCAGTTTCTCTGATGCTGACAGGCAATAGCAATGACAAAGTTCCCCTCCCATCTTGGGCTCTCTTTTGCTTTAGCTTCCCAGGGTTCAATTCCCAAGGCCTCTCTGCCTCTGCCATTCCTCAGACACACCTGGGTCCTTTTCATCAACCTCTTCATACTTCAGCTAGTTCAAGCGACTTTGTTACTTGGGATCAGAGAACTTTCTTTTGATCCACATTCTCAATCACTACATTCTATTTGAAACTGAAAGATAAATCTTGCATTATCTTAATAAAGGTAACTTTGCAAGCAGAAAAGCAAGAAGTTCAAAGCTAGAACCATGAGGCAAAAAGCAATTTCTAGAGGCAAGGAGGTTCATTCCTAAAAAGAGAAGTGATGAAATGCTTATGAAGATTAGAATTAAAAACAAAGGGAGGGGCTGGAGTGATAGCACAGCGGGTAGGGCGTTTGCCTTGCACGCGGCCGACCCGGGTTCGATCCCCAGCATCCCATATGGTCCCCTGAGCACCGCCAGGAGTGATTCCTGAGTGCAGAGCCAGGAGTAACCCCTGTGCATCGCCAGGTGTGACCCAAAAAGCAAAAAAAAAAAAAAAAAAAAAAAAAAACAAAGGGAGCACTTTGCTCAGATGAGCCTTTTCTGTGGTTCATATGGGCTCCATTAAAATATTTTTACTCCAATAGATTTGTATTGGGTTATTTATACATGAAATATTTTTAACCATTCAGACTATAAATACAAAAATGCATTCCCATAATTGAACATCATGCACTTTCCAGAAATACATGATGTTCAATGTATCTCCAGCAAACAAATGTGTTCCATTGTCCTGTTCTCAAGGATTCTGAAGAATCCTTCCCAAACTGCTAATAACAGACCTGCCTAAAATGTCCTCATGCTTCTAAATGTACAAACCTCTGTATAGAGGTATTGGATACAAAGTACAAATATAATTCATAGTTTTCCATCAGCTAAAGGCCTGAAACACCTGCCCAGAAGGCCAACAAACAAGAACTGCTCTTCAACATGAGACTTAAACTAAGAATCTATGACTTGAACACATAAGGCAGACAAAGCTTGGGATACTCAGTGGTGCCACTAGCTCTTTTCTTGCCTTCTCCCTCGTGGGGGTATCATTTTCAACAGAAAGGTAGGGAAACAGGTAAGTACACATCTGAGACCATACTCATTGTATGGATGAGATCAACACAGTCCCAGAGAAGTTAAGAGCACAGTGGTCAGGAGCAAATGACTGAGGACCAGGCATGTAGGTCGGCAGTAGCCCATGGGCATCTTAGCATCTATTCCTGGCATTGCCAATAAAAGTCAGTGATTTATGTCGGTTCTGTCCATTGTTAGTGTTTTGGCCTCAGGATACCTGAAACTCTCCCTCTTCAGTCTTCTCCCACTGAAAGGGCTGCTGTGAGGAAAAAAGGGGGAAATATATCTTTAAACTAACCAGCCCAACAAAGTAGCCCAACATGGCCTTACTGGAGCTGCAGATGGAATGGGGGCATGAAGGAACAAACTGTGGTAGAAACTCAGCTCTGCTTCCAGATTCTAGCTAGCATAAATAATGCTGTAATAAACATAGAAGTGCAGGTGCCATAGAGCCATAGAAGCAGGTTTGGGGCACGGAGGGTGCGTGAAGGGGAGGGAAATGGGTCATTGGTGGTGGGAAATGGACACTGGTGGAGAGATGGGTGTTGGATCACTGAATAGCCGAAACTTGATCATGAACAGCTTTGTAATTATGTATCTAACTGTGACTCAATTTAAAAAATTAAAATTAAAAAAAATAAAATGACTCCCATGGGTCAGAGATAGTACAGGGTTAAGAAGCTTTCCTTGCATGCAGCACACTTCCTGAGCCTGGCGAAGAGTGATCTCTGAGCACAGAAGTAAACCCTGAACACAGCAGGTGTGTGTAGGATAACACAGCTTCAGGTAGTTTAGGTTTATTGGGTTACTCCCTTTACAGTGCTCCCACTCCTCTGTGTTTATTTGTAAGTTCTTTCTTAGTGTTCTGTTGACTTGCAAATATTGTTTTTCTCTTCTCCTTGAGTCCTTTGCATAGTTTATTCAGAGCAATGTCCTTTTTGTATGGACACAGGAAGACTTAGGAAATGCTATGCTTTTATTACCTGGGAGTCATTTGACTCTACATGATATTTTCCTCCTGGGCATCTGTTCTCTCCACCTAAGCCTCAGCTGCCCTTACTTCCTAGCACTCCCAAAAGCAGGGTCCCAACGAGGGACGAGACGGACCCAGGGCAAGTGGTGAGTTGTGTGCTACCCTGGCATCGCGATGGGCCTGGCCAAAGTGCCTAATGCTTAACTATAAGTTAAGAGCTTGATCATGGACAAATGCTGTCATGATCCAAACAGTGAAAACTAGATTCGGACCCTGCTAGGGTGAGGAATGATTAATCTGGCCTGAGTGCTGTGGTCTGAGTCTGTGACAAGATGTTGCCCAGAAAGCTGCCTTGCAAGCCTCAATGTATCTTTTGCTATGTTCATACAAAAATAACTAGTATTAAGATGTTAATAAGAGTTTGGACTAAGAAAAGGAAAAACACCTTAAGAGTCAGGAAGGGCTTTGGAATGCCCTGCCCTCAGGAAGGGCTTTCTTATGTTGATTTTGCTACCTGGCTGGGTGTAGCCTAGAGGGCGAGGTGGGAGAGACAAGGAGGAGGAGAGACTAGAGAAGCAAGAGAGGCTGCAGTTGATCCAGAGAGAGGCCAGAGCTGGGAGTGCGGGAGATGAGAAAGATGGAAGATTGAATAAACGGTAACTAATCAGCAACCAGCTTGGTCCTCATTCTTCCTTCCGTTGCCTGCCCTTGACCAACAGCATACACAGCGGGTCCAGAGCACAGAACGAACGCAGGTGGTGAGACAGAGCAGCCTGGAGAGCCCGCGAGTGCACACGACCGTCGGTGAGCCTTAGTTTTTTACAGGTGTGGACCAACTTTCGCTCCAAATCCCTACATTCAATTGCATGACTTGTTTGAGCTCTCGATCCACAGTTTAAAACACATTGATGCCAATGTATACTACCTGTGGCTCACACTTGAGTGAGACTTAATTTATACAAATCATAGCATGGACGTCATTTGTGAAGCAGTTCAGATATAGACTACTGGGATGGATGTTTCATGAGTGAGGATCTCACTTTCCTTGGCACAGAGCTGCACGCCCAGTTATTGAACAGTGAGTATACAAGGAACCTCCAGAAAGATCTGACTATGAATGGGAGAAGAAGAAACACACTATTTTTAAGTATATCACCAACTCATATGATGAACTGACAAAAAATACATTCTGTATCTTTGACTTTGAAATTATCACTCTAAAATGCTATTCCCACTCTTGCTCTCTTTTTTAAGATTTCAATTCATTTCTACTACAATATCCTCATATGGAGAACCCCTCACACACACATAAGTCATTTTTTCTTACGAATTTTGGACTAGAATTTATCTCCAGATCAATTAGTAATTTTAGCAATTATTACAGCCAATTTCTTTTCAATAAAAAGCCTAATTAACTAGTACTCAAATGATTAGGATTTTCAATTAATCAGAGTTATGCAGAGTTTCCTTTGAGGAAACGAGGAAGAAACACATTCATCTTTTAGAAGCAGCAACTATACAAAAATAACCTTTTTATCACCCATTTAACTGGGCATGAAATACAAATCAAGACACACCTTATGCTATTTCAATATTCTGCACAAAATTTAAAAAAAACAACCTTGATATGTTTCCATGCCTTCAAATGAACAAAGAAAAGTTAAATGCTTTTGCTAATCTCAATTTACCCTCTGGAAAAGCATTTAAGAATAATTTCCATTTTTTTTAATAAGGAAGGGAGAAAAGAAAATGGTACTCCAATTCCTCCCTGATCATTCAGGAAATTTATTAGAACTTCGCCTGTCTCCTCCCTGCCATCCTCTGGCAGAGCAGTTCATGGTCATTGTGTCCCTGCTTGTCTGCTGCCAGCTCTGAGTGGGCTCTGCAAACATCTCTGCAGGTTCCTCCCAGACCCACCCTCTCCCCCAAACAAACTGTACAGATAGTCACTGGGTCTGTGCCTTCTTCTCCCAGCTGTGTGGAGACATGCAGGGCCCATGGCCTCACACTGACCTCACCCTCCCCTTAGTCCTCTCAGTACAGCTCAAGCCCATATCCCAAGCCTGTCCCCTCTCCCTTACCCCAGCTGCTGCTCAGAAGGGGCCCTCAGTGCCATCTACCAGGCCTATTACTGTCTCCCAAACCCCATCTATGGCTCCCCACCAGCTCCTCCTCCTCCACGGAAGCATCATTAACCGCATCCACACCTATACACTCAGCATATGAGAGTGGAATCATCTGTCTTCTTGGATGTCTACATCCCCCACATACCGTGAGCTCAAGAGCTTGAAGCTGCCCTCAGAGCTGGAGCCACAGCTGAGCATATATAATTAAGTTTCTTATATAATTAAGTGCTCAATTAATGTCCAGAGATGACATGTATAACTTGCGTGATTACTGTCTTAAGAAATGGAGTGATGGAAGGTGGCTTCTGCGGGGATATAGCAGTGAGTTTGGAATGGGCTGTGAACATGTGTTCAAACATGCTTAGGGGGAATAGTGCTGTGTGTATATGCATGTGCACATGTACATGTACACTAAGGGATAAGTGCATTGGTGTGTACACACATATATGTGTACTCGGGGGAAGGGTCTGTGAGCTTGTGTGCACACACATGCATATGTGTAGTAAGGGGATGGTGATTCTCTCATCATCCCTGACACCTCAATGTTAATAGCCCACCACCAGTAGGTCCATTTCTCTTTCTCAAATCCAGGGCCTGCCTTGCCCTTCTCCTACCAACCTAGAGACTTTGGATGAGGTTCTCTTCTAGTCAGCATGCTGTCAGTGCACTACACCAACTCATACCTATTCTTTCCCATTCCAAAATGAAAGAAAAGCTCTAAGAGTAAATTTCCCCTCTTGAACTTGCTCCCCCATCCTTAGCCCCAAAGTGCATGTGCTTTTTTTCATTCACTCACCCACTTTAACTTGGCCCTACAGGAGCTCACAGAGGTACATCCAGGACCCACAGAACAAGTACATGCCACTCATCAACTCTCTGAGCATTTTCTAGGGACAAGAGGCTGCAGTAAAGGGAAGATGGATCCCACGGTGGGAGATGACTCAACACCATGAAGCAATGAGGCTATTTAGGAAATGATGTGAAAACAGCTACAGAGCAATGCCAGGAGTAATTCCTGAATGCAGAGCCAGGAGTTACTCCTGAGCATTGCCAGGTGTTACCCATAAACCAAAAATAAATAAAGAACCAAATAAGTAAAACAACTTTAAAAAAGTAAAAGAGACTGAACATGGCAAATATTTAAGAATTTATGAGAGGAATAAATTGAGTTTATAATTTGAGAAAATGCAACATTTCTTATACTATGTCTTAGGGAGGGGTCAATACTTACAATACTGTTAATGATAGCTTCATGCATATAAGAAACGTTTCTCAATCAAAAAGAGAAGTGTGGTGCAATCCTGCAGATGCCCCTAATACCACCTCAAAACCAGGGAAGCTCCTGAGTGTTTTGCCATGACAGAGCAGAGCCCAGGGAGAAGATCAGAGAGAGAGGCAAGGGCCCAACCCCAGGAAGCTGGACAGAGGGGTTGGGGTCCTGGCCAGCTGTACGTCACCAGAAGTTACCAACCCAGTGACATTGAACTGGAACCGCCCACCCTAGTTCTGACTTGCAAATCCTCCGCTTGTTGCCAAGTTCATCTTCCACCAGACCAAGACTGCCCCATCTTCATCACTAAAGAACAGCTCAAGAGGGAAAGATTGTGCTCTGCATGGAGACCCTTTGAATGCTTCTCCAGATTGGCCACAAATAGATTGGCCCAAGATAGATTGGCTTAAAGGCACATGAAAAAATGCTCCACATGCCTAGTCATCAGGGAGATGCAAATCAAAACCACAGTGAGATATCATCTCACACCACAGAGACTGGCACACATTCAAAAGAATAAAAGCAACCAGTTCTGGAGTGGATGTGGGGAAAAAGGGACGTTCCTTCACTGTTGGTAGGAATGCCAACTGGTCCAGCCTTTCTGGAAAACAATATGGACAGTCCTTCAAAAACTAGAAATTGAGCTTCCATATGACCCCGCAATACCACTTCTGGAAATATATCCTGAGGATGCAAAAGAGCACAGTAGAAATGACATCTGTACCTGTATATTTATTGCAGCCCTGTTCACAATAGCCAAAATATGGAAACAACCCGAGTGCCCTAAAACAGATGACTGGTTAAAGAAACTTTGGTACATCTACACAATGGAATACTATGCAGCTGTTAGGAGAGATGAAGTCATGAAATTTGTTTATAAATGGATAAACATGGAGAGTATCATGCTAAGTGAAATGAGTCAGAAAGAGAGGAACAAACATAGAGGGACTGCACTCATTTGTGGAGTATAGGGTAGCATCACATGAGGCTGACACCCAAGGACAGTAAATACAAGGGCCAGGGGGATTGCCCCATAGCTGGAAGACTGCTTCGTGAGTGGAGGGGAGAAGGCAGATGGACTAGAGAAGGGATCACTAAGAAAATGATGGCTGGAGGAACCAGTTGGGATGGGAGATGCATGCCAAAAGTAGGTAATGAACCAAACATGATGACCTCTCAGTGTCTGTGTTGCAAGCTATAATGCCCAAAATTAGAGAGTATGGGGAATATTGTCTGCCATGGAGGTAGGGGGAGGGTGGGAAAGGGGGGTATGCCCGGGATATTGGTGGTGGGGAATGTGCACTGGTGGAGGGATGGGTGTTTGATTATTGTGAGACTGTAACCCAAACATGAAAGCTTGTAACTATCTCACAGTTATTCAATAAAATTTTAAAAATTTTTAAAAAAAGATAGATTGGCCCAAGATAGATGGGCCCAAGATAGATGGTGCTAAGATAGAAGGGCTATGGATTGAACCCAGAGAGACTTTCCCTATCTGTCCTTTCTTCCTATTGGAAACCCTATTGGTGCAGTGGGCCTCCAGGGCTGCAACTAGGAGCAAACGCTCTGTATAAGGTACATATTAACTCATGTGAGTGGCTGTGCTGCCACACTTCTGGTCTAGATACTGAAAACCAGTGTGTGAGGGTCTACTGCATTGGGAAGAATTAGGGCATGGGAAACTGTGGGAAAATATATATACACATATATATTTTAACTGATTAAGGTTCTGTGATTTACAATAATGTTAACAATAGTTTCCCATGCAACATAATTCCAACACTACACCCAGCAGTGTATCCACCTCTTTCCCCTGACCCCAACACTCCTCTTTTTCAGCTCAACATCTTGGTGATGGTAAAATTTCATCACTCTCTTAGCAATCTAACATGGAAGAAGTGGGGGCTATTTAGCTGGATACTATGACTCATCCTAACACGTGTGCTTGTGCTCCACCTCCCCAGCGTGGTGGGTGAGACAGGCCTGTGGTGCATCCTTGGCAGACTGGAGAGGCTTCAGGATCCCACCTCGTCCAGCTACCAACCCGCCCCCCACATGCAGCAGGTAGGGCATTTGCCTTGCATGAGGCCGACTAGGTTCGTTTCCTCCACCCCTCTCGGAGAGCCCGGCAAGCTACCAAGAGTATCTCCCCTGCACACCAGAGCCTGGCAAGCTACCCGTGGCATATTCAATATGCAAAAAAAAACAGTAATAAGTCTCACAATGGAGACGTTACTGGTGTCCACTGGAGCAAATCAATGAGCAACAGGATGACAGTGACAGTGACTATGACTCATCAAGAACGAAGTAGTTATTTGGGCACATGCAATGTGGAAATTGAGGCCTCTCACTTTTTTTTCTTTTTCTTTTTTTATTAATAAGCCCATCCTCAGTTCTGCTTAGCAGTTCTTGGATTGCACAAACTTTATCTTTCAAGAGTCAAGTATTTTGAATAGTCTCTCACCAAGTACAATATATATAGCTTTTAGAAACTACCATTTTTCTTATTTTCCTAAAGCCTTCTACTTTTTCCTTCCTCTCTGGGCCAATGATTTTTTGCATAGCCCCTTTGTTATATTTCTTTCAAACCCAAACCATTTTTTTTGTCATTGGAAGATTCTCTCCTTTCAGAACACTGCAAAAATAAATTCCCAGCAGCCCTTCTTGGGTCTAACCCTCAGCCTCCTGCCCAAGCAGCCTTCAACAAGCCTGAAACTTCCTAGTTCTTCCATTGTCTGAATTTTCACAGGGTTGACAAATTTCTTGGCAAAACTTGGCAATGTGTGATTATCAGGAGGGTTCTGGGAGACCATATGTTGTGCTGGGGATCAAACTGAGGTCACCAGTATGCAAGGCTAGTACCTTGCCGATGTATCTCTTACTACATTTACAAGTTTTAGAAAGTGCTCTGAGTTTGTATGTCTTCTTTTTCCTTTGCATACATCATCTTTATTTAATTTTGCAAAAGGGTATCAGTCTACCCTAACATCTGATTCTTCATTCTAGAAATCCAGATCCAGACTAGATCACCGGAACTCCCAATTTTCAAGAAGTTAGTGGCAGATGCTAACTAGCAGGAAAGGGAAGTACAGTTTGACATTTTTAAGAAGAGGAAGGAAACTATGTAGGAGAGGGTGCCTGAGACAGAGCAACTGCAGGACCTGGTCAACATTAGAATCTCTCACATTATATTGCACATCTGTGATGCTGATCCAATAAGATGGTGCCGTAAAATAATATCAGTAGGTCCTGATTTCAGAAATATTAAAAGCTATATAAACTCAAGTGCCTACATGCAGTGATTATACCTCAATTAAGCAAAAATGTCAAGTTCTCATTATACATACATTGAAATTAAATAAACATGGTGTTAAAAATCCTTTCAACTTGAGCTTAAGAACAGATAATTTCTGGGTAAACAAGAAGCCCATAAGGAAGCACCAACTATGGTTAAACTGTACAAAGCGACAGATAAATGGGTGAACCCCTGATGAATTCATAGTTGTGAGAGGGGGGACAGATGATACCAGGAGCAGCCAGGGTTCAGCAGCTGTGACCCTCATGAAAGAACCCTTCCCTAACCAAGGCTCCTAAGACAGCTGGGCCCCTCCCTACCATGGCACCAAGATCAAGGGCTGAAGAAGAAAAAGAAAACCAGATACATTGATTCCCATGGAAACCATCACTTATGGAATGATTCATCTATGGAAAGTGGACACAGTGCAGGAGGAGTCAGGGGCTAAGCCATCGCATGGAAGTGTAGGGCTAGGGCTGACTCACAGACAGTCCTGTGGCTAATGGTGTCCCAGGCTAAGGGCATGAGGCAGGCAAGCACAGTGCTCAGGGACCTGTAAGGAGGCCAGGCAACTAACAAGTGAAATGGGGCCTAAGGACAGGAGAGCAAGGAGCTTCCACAGGGAGAATGAGTGAGGTCAAAGAGGTGAAGAGCTAAGGAAAAGATAGGGTGTATTCAGAGCGGTATGGTCATAGACTGTGATGGGGTTATGGAAAGCAATGTGGAGAATTCTCAACAACATAAGTTATCATGAAATAGATACCCGATGAATACCATGCATCTCTAACAAATAAAATCATTTGTTCTTACGAATATCCTCTGCATTGATATCCCTTAGTTCCATATCTGTTGTGATTTGAAGCAACATGGATGGAATAGAGGATATCATGTTGAGTGAAGTCAGACAGAAGAAAACGGTTAGTTACAGAATGATCTCTCTCATATGTGGGACTTAAAGTTATACAGCAAAGTAGCAACACAGGTCCAAAGGCAACACAATGTGAAAACTGATCCACACAATTGAGTTGGTGGCGGGGAGAGTTGAAAGAAGGGGTTTGGGGATACTTGGGGGGAGGGGGTGGCAACATTAGTTATGGGTGTAGTGTTGAAAATTATATGCATGATAAACCAATTAGAAGAATTGTAAACCACAGAACCACAATCAATAAAATATTTTTTAGAATGAAAGAAAAGACATATAAGACCAGTGATGGTATGATTTCACTGCTCATCAAGACCCCCAAAGCACAACCTTCACTAGAAAGGGCATATCTACATCCATGTTCACTGCAGTCCTTAGTACAGTGGACAGGATCTGGAAACAACCCAAGTGTCCAATGACAAGTGAATGAACAGAGATGTTGTGGTCTATATGAACAATGGAATAGTCCACAGCTTTAAGAAAAGATAGAAGTCATGCAGTTTGCTGCAATATTGACAGAGCTCGGGCTTCATATTAAGTGAAATGTCAGAGGGAAAAGGACAACTCTATGATGTTCCTACTCATATGTGGAATAGCAAGAGTCAAAATAAGAACTTAGAAAGTACTGCAGTGCTTCTCAAGCCAAAACCAACGAAAGAATAAATGGGCAGTACCATGAGAGAAATGGGTGGCATGCCATGGACCTCCTGGGAGCAGGCACAAGGCATGGCCTCACACTTCAGTACTCTGAACACAAAGGGTGTGAAGAATGGTATCCAGCCTATCTGTGCATGTTCTCCAGACCAAGAGAAGCTGGACTTTACACAAGAGGAAGGGACACATCATACTGCAATCTCTATGTGGGTCATGCCTTGTGTCTGCACAGGATGCTCACACTTCAGAACCTCAGGCATTCAGAGCTGCGGTAGTACTTCTCTCTATAGAACCCAGCTGGGGTGCAAGCAACAAAGGAGTGCCAAGTGTCATCCTATCTCTCTGGCTGGCACTCCCATTTTATAATCACCAGAGGACACACACATATATGCATACACTCACATTCACATGTAACACACCATTACATTCTTACACACGTGCACAAACATACACACACTCTCACATGTTATATATGACATGTACACACTCTCAAAACACACACAACCACACACCACACATACATACAGAAACAACACACATGTACATATCTTCATACACACTCAACTACACTGACACACATACACAAACGTGAATGCTCTCAGAGACATACCACACCCATACATACATACATATATACATACATACATACACACTCACACACATGTGTACACAGGCTATAACCACTTATTCAGAGACATATACTGCACTATACATACATACACCCTCATGTGCACACACATATAGACCTGTGCATGCATACACATCCTCTGTCATCAAACTCAGAAGTCTCACATGCTGCCACTTGAAGAGGATCAATATAACTCAATATCTCTGACTCAGAGGGATGTGTCCCACAGGGCCCAAATGACATGGTCTGGCACCATTATGGGTCACACCTAGGCTGGGCTGTCACTGCTATATGATGACCAGAAGTCCAGGGAGCTGCTCCACATGCTCCTGTGTCTAAGGCACAGGACACCTCTGCAGTTGAAAGAATTATCCACTGAAATGTCAACACACTCAAGTTGAGGATCCCTATCTTAGGGTTCTCAACTAAGATGTGGTTCAGTGGTAACTGACATGTGCAGGAGGGAGGGAAGGGGGAGAAAAGGGAGGGAGGGAGGGTATGAGGGAGGGTGGGGGCGGGAGTAGAGGTGACATGTCTTTTAAGTTCCCTTGTTTACATTGTTCTACTCCTACTATCTAATCAGATGTGGTCACAGATGCCAGCTATTTTGGTACAGCTACTCTGTCCACTAACACAAGAGGGACCAGGCACTTAAGAGACAGCTGCCAAGACAAACATTTGCTCTTTTCCAACGGCCATGTTTATCCAAGATCAGTCTGCACTGGGTGAACCAGAAACCCACTGGCTGTTGACATGCTGGGAAAAGAGCCAAGCGATGGTCTGGCTCCCTGTTCCAGAGTTGTGAGGGTCCACGTGGACCAAGAAGACCAATGTGAGAACCCACCTCTGCTTCTGGGTAGACCCCTCTGAAACCACCCTGGAGACAAGCTTCACAGGGCAATCCCACCACTCGGAGTCTTGGAAGAGGGAGGGACAGGAGGGGCTTGGGCAGGTGGACGCATGAATGCTTACCAATGAGCATGCAGCATGCGCGGAGCTGCAGGGGCCAGAAAGGCAAACACTCACATACAAGGATGCTTCTCAGTGCCTAGATACAAGCTTTGGCTTCTTAACTGCAGCAGCATCCACCACTAGCCTCCACATTGCCACGCCTCCTCCTTGAAATCCCAAAGAACACAGTCGCAAGCATAGGGCATGGTTTTTGCAGAGGATATGCTCCCTGCTATCTGGCTTTCCCAGCGTGCTGCTCTTCACAACCACGATGCCTGCAAAAATGCTACTCAAGGCAGTTTCACTCACTGTGATCACCTGCTCAGAGGCAGCCAAGAGGTTTCAGACTAGAGCTGGTGCTGACCTTCTACAGCGCAGTTCCACAGCAGGCCCTGGAGTCTCCCGTGACAATCTGTGCCCTGCAATATTCTGGCCTGTGGCCATCAAATAGTAACTCCCCCAAAGAGAGATCTGCATCTTAATCCCAGGTCCTGTGAACTCAACCTTATGTGGGACAAAGGTCTTTAAATCCTCCTGGATGGCCCCTGATTGCCTTGTGGCAGCCAGGGGAGAAAGCAGGGTCCAGAGAAGCAGAGACCAAGGGTTGTTGAGAGTCAGGTCAGGCAGGACAGAATGGAGAGAAGAGTGTGGGACGGGAGCTTGCAGAGGAAGCAGCAGAGACCTGAGTGTGATTGCTGTCCCGGACAGCCACGGAAAGATGTACAGGCGAGCAAGCAAATGTGCAGGTGAAGGTTACATGTTTCTGTGGGAAGCAAACAGCCGCAAAGGTTTTCTCTGAACTGCCTTATCTCTCCCCAGACACACCTGCAAACGGAAGCCGGATCCGTGGCAGTTTCATGACAGAGAAGAGTGACTCAGACCTGAGCAGAGAAGAGGTGGGGCCACACCCACAGTGCTCCCCTCAGCCTCCATCACTGACACCCCTGCTCCGCTTCAGTAGCTCCCCTGGGGCTGGACAGAAGCTCCAAGGGTGATACACAGGCCTGAGTTTGGTGGATCCCCACACAACTGTCCACAGGAAGAGCCCCTGCACCATCGGGGAGACCCAGAGGAACAGAAGTTCACACCCTCTTTTCTCACTAACATGCATGGTGATCCAAACCAGCATTCTAGAAGTTCTCTCTAAAGTTGTTTATTTCCACTGGCCCAGCATGAAGCCCACAGCAGAAACCAAAAATTCACAGACACGTGACCCTCTGATTCTGGGCCCTTGGAGAAGCTCATGCTTCCTCCCTGTAAAAGCTGGCTGGTGTGTGGTGACATGGCCTGAGGCTAACCCCCTGGTCTGACATGACCCTGGGCCCCCGCAAGTGCCCCTACCCACACCAGCAGAGCTCCAGGGGCTGTGGTTTAGCCTTTTTCCACCTGAGGACCAGCATCCATCCCAATTGCGTCCATAGACCACATGCACAGCCTCAGTGGCCGACTAATACTCCCATCAGCGCGGAAAAGTGCTGGGCCAGGGGCTGGTCTGCCCTAGAAGCACATCTCAGAGCTGGTTCCCAGAGGACTGATGGCCTGGGGTGGAGAGAGAAAGTCAGTGCAGGGCCCCATATCCACCCAAAGGATAGAGCAATATGGGGCTGAGAGCCTGCACCTAGAATTGAGTCCCCAAATCCCACCCTGGAACCCCGTCCTGCCTACCAGTAGCACCTGGCATGGGTCTTATTATACACATACACACATGCAAGCATACGTACATGCATGTACACACGTACACACTCTCTCTCTCTGTCTCTGTCTCTCTCTGTCTCTGTCTCTCTGTCTCTCACTCTCTGTCTCTGTCTCTCTCTCTCTCTCTCTCTCTCATTTATCCCCCTCTTGAGCCCTCTGCTAAGTGGCAGCTATCAGCAGGAGCTTACAACAAGGTGACAAACTACCACAGCAAATCTAATTTCATCACTTTTTTGCCCTTAAATTGTTGCCTCTCACCTATTCTGCATGCAGAGAGTTATGGAGAACTGTAGAGCATGAACTGGAAAGGCCTAACCTTGTTATGTGTCCTGGAGATTGGGAGGGGATCCTGGAGACTGGCCTATAGCTTCCTCCAAGAGACTGACACACAGTGAGCCAGCATTGCCCACACTCTGCACATGCACGCCCACAGCAGGCTCCCTGCCCAGCCGGTGCCTCCTCAGACCACTGCACCAAGTGCCCCTGACAGTGACATCCGTGTTGCTCAGCACCTCAACCCCAGCTGCTTCTGAAGTCTAAAAGAACCTTCAGTAGCCATATAAATTGCCGGTCTGCTGGGTGAAGGACTCTGAGAGCTCAGTCTCAGTGGGGACAGTGGCACTGAAGCAATTCCAAGGTAAGGACCTGAACAGGGCACAAGATTAAAGGGAATTCCTGGCAACCAAAACCAGTTCTAAGCAGTCTCTGGCTCTGCTGCTGGACCCCCCAAAGGCACCAGCTCATTTTCCAGCAGGAGCTTGGACTTCTTTCTTAGAAATGCCACTACCTTGGGAGACAGCGAGTGCTAACTCCAATCTCCAGGGACTCAATGCATTCCAGAAGTCTCCAGGAGCCTCTCCCAATCTCCAGGACACATACAGGGTTAGGGTCTTTCTAGTCTATACTATTTCCTAGAGATGTACTTTGACTATGAGTTCCAAAAGTCTTTAAAAGACCCCATTGCTGGGGCCAGGGAGATGGTACAGAGGGCAAGGCATACATACTGTCTCTGTCTCATGCCTTGCACATGGCCCACACTGGTTCCATCTCTGGCTCCCCATAGGGTCCCCCAAGCACCGACAAGAGTAATTCCTGAGTGCAGAGTCAGGAGTAACTCCTGAGCATCACCAGGTATATCTCTAAAACCAAAAATAAAATGAAAGTCTCCATTCCTTGAATCTGAAAGGAAATGAGATGCCTCTGAGTGGCAGAAATGCTCTATCTGTAGACATTTGGCATTTGGTCCACAGGCAAACAAGGACTGGAACAAGTTGGACCTCCCACAAAGGGACTGATGGAGTTAACTGTGCTTTCTCCTCTCCCCAGGCTATGTGTGTCTGGGAAAAGTCCTTTGTGAGAACTGAAGAAATGTTCACTCTCTAGTAAGTAGAAAAGAAGAAAGCGACATTGTCCTTAGGGAGTAGGCTACAAGGATGTTAGGCTAAGAACCAAAGTAGCTCACCCACTGGGGGTAGACAAGGAGATGTTTCATCAAAATACAAAGTTTTCCTGAGCAATGGGGTGCTCCTTTCACTTTCACTTTCCATTAAAAAATATTTTCTACAGAGGTGGCTCAAGCAGCCATCTATAGAGGTATAGATTACAATTAGAGGGAAAACTGAACGTAATGTTTGAAAAAATCAAAACCAACAAATGAAGTGACAGGAAAGCATTGTGCAAGCTGCAGAGCATGTTTGCACCGCAGGTATGAGTCCCCTAAGCATTACCAGGAGCAACCCCTGAGCACTGCTGGGTGTGGCCCACCCACAGACACCAAGGCTGCCACTGCTACCAGCCTTGGCCAGCTTCCAGAAGGACACATGGCCCTTGCAAAGGACACTCACTTCCCTTCTCGCTCACGTGCTGTCCACCCTATTCAGCAGCCTTCCAGCCACTCCTAGTCTGCCTCGACCCTCTCCCTTAACATGGGCCACTCACACTTCCCTCTCCCAGGAATGGAGGATTCAAGAAGGCACAGGAAGAAGAGGAGGTTATGCTGCACCTATCCTGAACCCCGTGTCTGATATGAGGCCTGCCAAACATCATCCCGGCCACCAGCCTCCTTTCCCCTCACCTGGAGTCACCTGCACACTCAGGATCTGACACATCCCTGGTGTCCCAGGACACATGACACTTTCTAGCTCTTTCTAGCTCTTTGCCTTTTGTGGATCATGCTCAGCAGTGCCCAGAAGCTGCTTTGGGCTCACTGCCCAGGGAACCTCATGTTATGGGGCCCTGAGTCCAGGTGTCCAGCATGCATTGCTTGCTCCAGACCACTGATCATTTCTCAGATCCCAAGATTAGTTCTTTGCTACACCAGTGGCTGCCTAGTCAGTTGATCCATCAACACTGTGACAGAACATGTACCTGTATCAGGGACATTTACCTTCAGCAATTTATCTGTGCTGGAGCCTTCAACTCCACACAACAACCCAAAAAGGCAGCCCTGGGCACCAACCTCATTGGACAGGATGGAGAAATTGGAGTGTTCAGAGTGCATATATCCCCCACCTCTGGAGGAAAATGCAGGGCTATCTGACCCACAGTCCAGGCATGACTGGCCTAGGCAGGGCTCAGGGCTCTGTGTCTTTATTGTCTGCAGGGGACAGTAAACCTGTTGATGATAAGGACTTCTTCCTTCTCTTTGGGGCCGTGTACATGTAGTACATGGTCCAGCACTTGCTGAGTTGAGCCCTAGGTGGGGAGCAGAAAGCACATCATATAGCTCCATTATGTGAGATAACTCTAGACTTACACTGTGGACATTTAAAGGAAATGCAAGAGCAATCAGACCAGAATGAAGTTCATTCTGATGGTTCCTGGCTCTGTAGTAAATCCAGGGGTCACCAGTTGCCTCTTAAGCCAGCTATAGGCACTTAATTAAGATGCGGTGTGTTAACTGCTGCTCTTACAGACCCATTAGCGTCAGCCCCCTTAAGCCCTCTATCACACAATAATGTCTTCCATTTGTCACAGATCATATTTCAGAAAGCTCTTGTATGCAAGAGTTTTGTATCAAGGTCACTGTGGTACATTGATGAAACTTGAATGGGCTCAAGAGCACACTTGGGATTCTCTGAGTTTGGTCACTTATATCCAGCCATACCATCAAGTATCTTTGCTGCACCCCAAGAAGTTTGTCAAGTGACCTGGATTTCCTTGAGGCAAACAAGAGAGGAGATGCAGGAAAGCCTGTGTCACAAGTGGAGCTGGGACAGGATCCAGCAGGCATGTTGTGAGGTCTTCACGCACCTGAGAAGCTTGTCTGGGGGTGCTGCTGGTGAATCTCCAGCAAGTATATGCATACTTGACAACTGTTCCCTGAACTTCTTCCCTGGGGGCTAATTAAGTAGATGACAGAGGATCTTGATAAGCACATGTGAGTACAGATGTCCAGGAAAAGAATGCAGCAGAGAACATTCATGTGCTGGGAAAAGCCGCACAGAAGGATCATCTGTCAGGGAAGCACTGAGAAATCATCCAAGGGAAGGCTGATCTTCACACATGTCCCACAGTGCTCAGCGGTTTCTCGTCCATGACCCAAACCTTTCTAGTCTACAGATAGGAATGAATGTTGTTACTTCCACAGGGAAGGCCACAAGAGTCTTGACTTCTTCCAAGGCCCCTGTGGGAAAGGGTCAATCCTTCAAGGAACCAGAAGTCAGGAGATGCCCTGACCCCCAGAAAATGAGGCTTTTGACTCAGTCTGTCCTACAGAGGAGAAATCTGGGGATCATATGTGGAGTCTAAGGAAGTCTTCGGCCCAGGCCATCAGGAGACTGGAGATAGGGGGTGGGCGAGTAGGAGGTGCTGTGGCTTCAGCATGCCTCCCTTTACCTCAGACCTGCACTGCTGCTGAGTCTAGTCCCATGTGGTCTGGAAGCATGTACAATTTTACAGGTCTCCGAAGTATGTGCAGTCCCACGTGGTCTCAGAAGCACGTTCCATAAGGCCCTAGAAGAGTGTACAACCTGGCATGGTCCCAGGAGCATGTGCAGTTTGACATGGTCCAGGAGTGCATGCAGGCTTATGTCCCCTCAGGAGTATGTGGTCTGGCATGGTCCTAGGTACCTGTGTAGGTTCCTGTAGCTTAGGAGTTTCAGGCTTCATGGCACCACTCTCTCAGGAACAAAGTTTAAGGACATGTTGGAAACACCCCTATGGGTCTGTCTGTTGCCGCCCACCAAGAAGAAAGTGTTCTCCTGGCTCTAAGCCAGGCCTTAAGGAACCCCAAGAAAATGATGGACAGGTCTCTCTGTGCCAGTGTACCATGCCTCCTAACCAACCTAGGGGGACAAGACCTCCAAACAACTATGACAACATGCCACATACCAGGAAAATGGTTCATAGGGCTGCAGCATACACTTGCATGCAGGAGCCCTGGGTTCAACTCTTGGCTCCATAGCCCTAGGAGGAATGAGCCCTGGGCACCACTGAGTATGGTCCCCCAAATGGGGAAAATCAAACTGAGAAGGTTCCATCCAATGTGTGGGGTGAGGTGTCAATGGAGGAAGAACCTAATGAAATCACAGAGGTTTCCTGGAAGAAGTGAGGTGGGTGGGTGACTGATGAATGTTGCACTAGCACAGGAAAGCGGCAGGGCCATGGGGCCAGGTGCGTGACTGGGAAGGCAGGGATAACTGAAGCTTCAGGAGGATTGCAAAAGGCAGGAAGGGAGCACAGAGAGATGCAGGAGGTGGGCAGGAATGGACACCACTGCTGATGTCCACCATCCTGCTATCTCCCTCAACCCCAGCTGAAAAGTGGGCCCCAGGTCCCAGACACAGCTGACCATTGTGTCCTGGCACTTGAAGTTAAACACAACACCTGGGTGACACGCAAAACAGTTTAAGGGGGGAAACAATTTAGTGCAGAAACACATTTCTCAATGTGTGTTATAAAGAGAAATCATAAATCATAACATAGAGTTGAAGTGGAGAGAATTTCTTAACAATCCACTAGGAATAAGTACCTGGGGTCTCTTGTTTGCTGAATATCAGAACTTTGAACTTGAGTAAGAAACAGGGCTGGCTTCAGGACTTTCTAAACTGAGATATGAAAGAGGTGACAATGTAATCAGAACTGTGATCAGAACTGTGTCACCCTCCTAGGTGACACCCTAGGAGGGACTCCCAGGGACTGGAGCAATAGTACAGTGGAGTATGATGCTTTCCTTGCACATATTCGACCCGGGTTAGATCCCCAGCATTCCATGTGGTCCCCGAACACCTGCCAGGAGCGATGCCCGGATGCAAGGCCAGGAGTAACCCCTGAGCATCTCCAGGTGTGGCCAAAACAAAAACAAACCAAAAGGAACTCCCAGGGGAGCTTCTCAGAAGAGGGGAGACCAGAATCTGAGGATCAAAGACAGGAGCCTGAGCAAAAGCAACTTACTTCCCTAGGGGTGAGGGGGCAGCACTCATCAGGAAAACCTCCAGCAGCTCTGGGCTGAGCCCTGTGGGGGACTGAGAATCCTCTGGCAGGAGCAGAGACAGCAGTGTGCAGTGGTGATCTACAGACCCAGAACATCAAGCTGGGCACAGTGGCAGTTGGCAATGCCCTTTGCAAGAAAAGACTCTTTGTGGACGGTTTCCTCCACCCCATACACAGAGCCAGGGCTCACTGCCTGTGGGACTGGCTACCCTCACTGGCCTGTCAGATCCCTGAAGACCAACTTTCTGGGGAACAGTAAAAAGCTAGGGGACTAGGCACACCCTGAAGGTAAGTTACACTCACCTGTCTGAAGGTCCCTAAAGAAGGCATCTTAATTATCCCTCCAAGGCGCTGGGCTTTGAGGCATCCAGTGGTTGGGAACAGTTTAGGGAGTAGGAGGACACACCCATCCTGGAGGAGGGGCCTCTCTGCAGGGCGTGTTACATTCCTGGGAAAGCAGAGCCTGGCCCATCATCAAATTGCCCCCAGAGCATGTTTGGCATTCATTATGCAATCAAATTACTCCTGACCAGGAAACCCCACCCGCCTTTGTTTGGATTTTTTTTTTTCCTTGATTAGGTAGAAGTCAGTTATTCCCACCACTCACAAACATGAAGATGAGGATCCAGGGAGCTGTGATTCCCAGCAAAGTCAATCCAGGGAAGGAGGAGGCTGTCAATACTTCTGCAGGGTGAGAATTTCACTTTGCAGTGAAGGTGCAGGAAGAGCATAAAGCAGGAACATTTTGTATGAATGGAAAAGGCAAATTGCTTTCACTCTCTGGAAAGAACCAGTGGAGCCTAGGGGAGCAACTCCCCAGGCAGGCACTGGGCCACCTCCCGCCTCCCGGAAGGAACTGGCTGGAAGAGCTCCTTTCTCTGGCCGCCTGTTGTGGCCATTCAGCTGCATGCCAAGCCCCTATGTGGCTGGGGACCCAGGTTCAGAGGCTGACAGCCCACGTTTTTATCTCCAAGAACTTCAGATGAGTCTGACAGGCAAAGCAGGGGGTAAAGGAAACACTTCAGTTATGATCATTTGAATTGTGTTGTTTGTTTTTCAGGGGGAGGGGAGTTGAGGGACACACTCAGTGGTGCTAAAGGTTTACTCCTGGCTCTGTGCTTAGGGACCTCTCCTGGCAGTGCCCAGGGTACTGTGCAGTGCCAGGGATTAAAACTGGGTCAGTCACGTGCAAGGCAAATTCATTAACCCTATCTCTTCAGCACTATTTCTCCAGCTTGGAGAAGTGGGCTCAAGTCCTTCTCTATCCAACACGTGTTAGCAGTGCTAGAGAGATGCTCTGAGGCTTGTGCAGCCTAAGGAGGCAGCATGGGGGCGCAGCGCCTTCACCCCACTCCACTGGGTCTGGGAGGGATACAGCTGGAAAACTCACCCTTGGTCAGCTAATCCAGCTCCAGTCTGGGATCTGCCCAAACTGCAGGATTTGGCATTCAAATGGGTGAAACCAGGAGGCTGAAGGATTAGGAAGGCAAGAAGGCCTGGGAAAACTCAGGGTGGCTAAGGCCTCATAGGACTACACATACTAAGGAGATCTGTAGAACTGTACATACTTTGAGACCACATGGGACTAGGCTCAGCAGCAGTGCAGATCTGAGGTGAAGGGAGGCATGCTGAAGCCACAGCCCCCCACTTAATTAGAGCATCAAGGACATCCCAAAACAGGGCCCACAGCTCAAGACATCCAGAAAAGCATCTTGGCTGTCGATCCAGTCTGGATCCTAGAGGCCCTGAGACATGGAGAAATCTTCCCTGTGACATTCTGGTACTCCATTGGAAGGAGTACCACAGCACATAGAGATTTAGTCTGAGTCCAGTCTGTACAGCAGCACCCAAATGCTGACAGAGAGGCCCACAGAGCTGTGAGGAATGGCAAACAGCCTGTGACTTACATTCACAGTGGCCCCAAGAATCACAGAGGAGAGCACAGGCTGGGCCAGTGGGTTCTCCAGGAGGACTTCAATGAGGAGCAGGGCTTGGATGCCTGGCAGAAGCCACTGAGACCCGAGGGAGGGGGGTCTCTGCCTGGCCCAAGGCCTCTTTGGCCACATCTGCAGACTTCATGAGAGCAGAGCCCACGCAGAGTGGGGTCGAGCCACAAAGTCTGGTGCTCTCAGAGAACCCAGGCATAGTAAGAACCCAGAGGTGCCAGGGCACTCCAGGGACAAGAGGCAGGCTGGCTACTGGAGTTCGGATGTCCGCAACTTCTCCTGAGCAGCATATGGAGCTGGTATGCTGGGCAGTAGCCCATGAATGCCTCCAGACGTTTGTCTCTCCTCACGGCCAACCCCCGCAGGAAACCATCAGTGAAGTGAACTCCCATCCCCCTGACTGTAGCTAGGGTCACATTCTCTAATAAATCACAGATTCTTTCTCTTGGCTTCTTCTGTTTTCTACTGCCTCTTCTCTTTCCTGCTGTTGGTGTTGCTGCCACAGCTGGGGCTGGCACTTGCTGAGGGTCCTGGGCAGCATTTGACGCTGGCACTCCTGCTATCTAGAGGCACTGTCCAGTTCCACTCACATGTCATGGTGATGGTGCCAGAGGAACAGGAGGGTCACACATCTGGCAGTTGCACTGAGGCACTTCCGTTTGCTGTGGTTTGTTGGCAACCACACATGTGACTGGAATTCAGGGATCCCAAGAAGCAGAGTGCTAGTCCTCGCTCTTCAGTCATGTGTCTTGGTTTCAGGCTCCCTGCCCCCAGCAACAAATGCTTTCTTATAGGAAATGATAAATGAAACATATGGAAGTGATCAAATGACAAAGTACAACTGATATTTTATTAAAATAAGGAAAACGAGGTGCCTGCTATTACTATTCAACATTTTGCTGCGCTTTTTGACCAGTGCAGACAAATGAGATGAGATGAAGTGTTAGAAAGAATATTAGAATTTGCAAATGAAATCCCTGCCTAGAGTGTGGTAGATTATAGACGGCTAGATACCACAGCCATTTAGAAAAAATGACATTTATAAAAATCCCACTGTCAGTGTTAAGAAGAGATGGAAGCAAAGAAAGAAAGAAAAACTGTCAACAGGGGGCTGGAGCAATAGTACAGCAGGTAGGGCATTTGCCTTACACGCAGCCGATCCGGGTTTAATCCCCAGCATCCCATATGGTCTCCCCAGCACTGCCAGGAGTAATTCCTGAGCAGAGAGCCAGGAGTAACCCTTGACTGAGCATCACTGTATGTGACCTAAAAAGAAAAAAAGAACTGTCAACAAACCTACCTACAACTGCTATCAAAGCAATGTTTTAAATTTCACTGAAGGATATTTGAAAAGACTCTACATTTTCAACATGAAAAGATGACAATTCTCTCTCCATCAGTTTTTTTTTTTTGTAAGTATACTACATAGAAAGTAAGTTAGTAAGTACAGATGATCCAACTGATACCTTAATAGAATTGGGGGGGTGGAAGCATTTATGCTGAAGCCTAAAACATTAAGACAGATGCTTTACCACTGAGTTATGACCCCAACCTCCACAGGGATTTTTGTAGAACTTATAAAGTTGATTCTCAACTGAACTGGAAAAGAAGCAGCTTCAGAATAATTTTTGGTTTTTTAAGAACATGAAGAAGAAACCAAAGAAGCTGTAAAGCAATGGTCACTCAAAATGTGATATCACAGAGGTAGAAAATCACAGGATTAACCAGGAATGCTGTAAGCTGTATATAAACAAATAGATAACATTTAGGATACATTTAATTTCAAATAGCTCTTAGTGCTGGAGAGATAGCAAAGCGGCCTTGCTCATGGCTGAGAGTTTGATCCCTGGCACCACATAGGGCAGCCACAGCCACTTTAGGAGTGATCTCTGAGCACAGAGCCATAAATAATCCTTGAGCACTGCCAGTGAGGTTCTGGAGGTCCCACCCTGTCCCACCCAGCACCATCAAGGAATCCCAGCACACCAAGGCCCAAGCTGCTCCACAGCCTCTGGCCCTCATATAGAGCCACCAATTACATGCAGGACCCCCCACCCCCACCCCGCAGTCCTCCTGAGAACTTCAAGGGAGGCCCCACCTATCTGAAAAAAAAAAAATCGTCGAATCAAGAGCAAATTATTGGCTCAAAGTACACACCAGAGTGGGAAAGCAAATATCCAGGGTCTGTGCATAGCTTGGGTAGAGACCCAACTTTCATCTCTGCACCACCCCAAGTGCCAAGTCACCCAAAGGGGCTGCCCTGGGCTTTTTGGCACCACAACCAGTATGTGCAGAGCTAACACAGCTGCCCAGGGAGCATTACCATTGTAAAGGGAAATTTGTGAGCCCTGCAGCCAAATAAATGAGCACCATCATCATGACAGAAATGACGGTAATGGGAAAGGGAATCAAACAAAGTGAATATCTAGCAAAACTTAACCTAGAAACTATCAGTCTAAGATGACACACCGTTGGACAAGCAAGTGGAAACAGAGATAAACAAATGGGACTACTGAAACTGAGAAGCTTCTGCACTTCAAAAGACACAGTGACCAGAATACAAAGATAGTCTACAGAATGCGAAAGGATATTCACCCAATACCCATCTGATAAGGGGTTGATATAAAGGATTTACAAGGCATCGGTTGAACTCCACAAGGAGAAAACATCCAACCCCATCAGAAAATGGGATGATGAAATGAACAGAAAGTTTTTCAAAGAAGAAATCTGACTGGCCAAAAGACACATGAAAAAAATGCTCTTCATCACAATCATCAGGGAGATACAGATCAAAACAACAATGAGATACCATCTCACACCACAGAGACTGGTACACATCCAAAAAAACAAAAGCAACTTGTGTTGGTGTGGATGTGGGGAGAAAGGGACTCTCTTTCACTGCTGGTGGGAATGCCCACTGGTTCAGCCCTTTTGGAAAAGAGTATGGACACTTATCAAAAAAATAGGAATTGAGCTCCCATTTGACCCAGCAATACCACTTCTGGGAATATACCCCACAGATGCAAAAAAGTATAGCAGAAATTACATCTGCACTTGCATGTTCATTGCAGCACTATTTACAATAGCCAGAATCTGGAAAAAAAACCCAAGTGCTTGAGAACAGATGACTGGTTAAAGAAACTTTGGTACATCTACACAATGGAATGCTATGCAGCTGTTAGAAAGATGGAGTCATGAAATTTTAATATAGCTGGATCAACATGGAAAGTATAATGTTAAGTGAAATGAGTCAGAAAGAGAGGGACAGACATAGAAAAATTGCACTCATTTGTGGAATATAAAGAAACAGAATAGGAGACTAATACTCAAGAATAGTAGAGGTAAGTACCAGTAGGATTACTGCACAGTTTATAAGCCAGCCTCACATGCTGGGGGAAAGAGCAGCTCAGATAGAGAAGGGACCACCAAGCAAGGGGTGCTAGCTCATATGTGGAATATAATGTAACTGAGAAGTACAAGTTGGCAACGATGCAACTTCTGGCAGATATCTCTCTGGACTTAGTTACTAAAATACTAAATTACAGAAACCCAA
This sequence comes from Sorex araneus, assembly GCF_027595985.1. NCBI lineage: Eukaryota > Metazoa > Chordata > Mammalia > Eulipotyphla > Soricidae > Sorex > Sorex araneus. The sequence goes on from NC_073303.1 coordinate 230,775,867, forward strand.
AACTGAGAGGCCGCTAAGTGTGGTCACTCGACCTCATATCTCTTCATCCTCAGCAATGGAAAACAAATTATCTAATGCTTCCTTTTCAGCAGGTCTGACTTTAGGGGAGAAACTCTCCCAACAATAATAGTGAGTTTTGTTGAAATATTGTATGCAATCAAAGTGAAAGTAAAGTGAAATTTATTAGTTACACAGGCGGGGGGGGCTTAGGGTGGGGGGGCTAGGGGCGTGGGGGGGTTAGGGGTGTGAGGGGGCAGGGTGGAGCTATACTGGGATTCTTGGTGGTGGAATATGAGCACTGGTGAAGGGATGGGTATTCGAGCATTGTATAACTGAGATTTAAACCTGAAAACTTTGTAACTTTCCACATGGTGACTCAATAAAAAAAATTTTTTTTTAAAAAAAGGGGTGCTAGGAGGGCCTGCTCGGGATAGGAGATGCGGGCTGAAAGTAGACTATAGGCAGAACATGATGGCCACTTAATACCTCTATTGCAAACTACAACACCCAAAAGGAGAGAGAGCAAAAGGGAATGCCCTACCACAGAGGCGGGGTTGGGTGGAGGGGACAGGGTAGGGGTGGTGGGAGGGATGCTGGAAAATGGAAATGGTGGAAAATGGGCACTGGTGGAGGGATGGGTACTCGATCACTGTATGACTGAAACACAAGCACAAAAGTTTGTAAGTCTGTAACCATACCTCATGGTGATTCACTAATAAAAAATTTAAAAAGAATACTTTATTGCTCAGAAAAAAAAAAGACACTCAACCAGATTCCAGGTGGGTAAAAAAGAGATACAGACATGAGAAAGCTGTTCACTACCATGAAAAACATGAGGAGTATTGTTCACCTTTGCAAAACTCAAGAGATGGAAGTTCTTCTGACCTTTGTGATAAGACAAGTTAACAAAATCTTGCAACAGAGTTGATTTGCAAATTGATTCCCTCACACATACAAAGGACTGGGGGCGGGGTGGGGCAAAATTACCTGGATTGATGTCTTTATACTCCAAAACATCCTTCATAAAAGGAGTGACCTCAAATATATCTATTACATGTGACACAAGCATGCAAACAAACACTTTGACAAAGGAAAAAAGGAAAGGTTAATATAAAGGAAAGTGTCAACTAAGTTCTTTCATAAATATTCCCAAAGTGAACATGAGTAGTATATAAAGAAGTTTGCTTGCTATTTTTCAGGAATAGAAATGAGGAATGTGAACTATTTCCCTTTAAACAATCTCCTCAGGGCCTCTGGCTTGGATGCTCTGGGGGAGAAGCTTGTGCTTCAAAGAGTGTGCCTCTAGGTTCTTGATGATTATCTGGCTGTCTGAACTAGTAAACAAAAGACATCCCAAGAGTAAACTGGGAATTTTATAGGGAATGGACCTCTTATTTCCTAGCTTAGGGTACAGAGGTGGTTTGTGTTTTTTAAATAGAGGAAAATGTATAGTACTTAACATTTCTATTACTTTCCATTAGCAAAAGCTCTATCAAAGTGTTGTTCTGAAACCTACATCCCCACTAAACCCTAGTGTTTTCTTCATACCTCCAAAAAGACCATACAAGGTATCAGCTTGAATGAAGAATTTGGAATTGAGGTGTCAAGTCCTCATTCACATGAGACCCCTGACTGGAGATTAAGCCCTAGACTTTCATGACCTCCACAACTTGCTTTATTGTTAGGGGAGGCGAATGGCAGCCTGCTAGCACAAGCCGCCCCTTCTTCCCATTTCTTCCAGGAAAGAGTTGGATTTAGTCTGGGTAGAGTGACACCGTTTCTTTTTCTTTATTTTTCTCCCACCACTCCCTTCCTTGTAATTTTACTCCACACCTGGTGATGTTCAGGGCTCTGCACTCAGGCTCTGCTCAGAAGACTGGTGGTATGCAAAGCAAGCACTCTACTTGCTTACCTGCTGTTCTACTGTTCTGGCTCTCTCTCTCTCTCTCTCTCTCTCTCTCTCTCCCTCTCTCTCTCTCTCTCTCTCTCTCTCTCTCTCCCTCTCTCTCTCTCCCTCTCTCTCTCTCTCTCTCTCTCTCTCCCTCTCTCTCCCCCCTTCCCCCCTCTCTCTCCCCCTCTCCTCCCTCAATCCCACTCCCAATCCCCCGCAATACCCAGCCTGCAAAGGTCCCTTCTCAATCCCCAATCAAGACGTACCCTCAGCCCCGCAAGGGGGAGGGGAGCGATGCCTGGAGGGGGGGGCGGGGGGATATGTATCCCATCTTCAAATTCTGCTGTCTTCCCCAAATATCAGGAACACTCACACTCTGTTGAGAGTGAGGATTCTGGGATTTATTTTACCATTTTTCTTAATAGTCAACCCCACATCTCTACAATTTCTCTGTCTCAGCATCTCAGAAGTAGCTCCTGCTCCTTCCTTCAAAGGCCTGTAGCTCAAAATTGTTTTATAAGCATGACTAAAGTTTTAATTTTGCTTTCCCAAGAGTGTTCTGATTGGGTCTCTCTGGGTCAGATCATAAAGAGTGCAGTTTTCTGATGGTGGGTGAGGGGGAATGGTGACAGGTGACACACTCAGTCAAAACTCTATCTGCTATCGAGTCTGGTGAGCAACGCGGCCGGAGAAATGCTCCGGACCCGAATCCGGGCCAACAACACCAGGGATCCAGACGGAGGAGGTACAGCTGGCACACCTTCTCCGGATGGAGCCCTGGCGACACTGAACAGCAACTAACACGGCTCCGGCTGACGCGGCCGCGCGACCTTTTCTAAAAACTGAAAACATACAATCTTTTAATGACAAACCAATCATCAAATGCTTCCTTAGTAGGACTGTCTTCCTTGGGGGGATACTCCAACAACAATAGTGAGTTTTGTTTTGCAATACGGAATGTAATCAAGGTAGAGAGAAAATGAAGTGAAATTCATCAGTTATACAGTTGGGGGGGGGCTGTGGCGGGGGGTATACTGGGGATTTTGGTGGTGGAATAGGGGCACTGGTGAAGGGATGGTGTTTGAATATTGTATAACTGAGACATAAACCTGAAAACTTTGTAACTTTCCACATGGTGATATAATAAAAATTTTAAAAATTTAAAAAAAAAAAAAACAAACTCTATCTGCTATCAACCTCTAGGACAAGGCCCCTAATCACTCCTGACCCAGGGACTTTCTTTGGATGAAAAGAAATACTAGTTGTGTTTTTAAGCGGCATCAAACAGGTGCCTGAATACCAGTTATAGCACCCAGGTCCCCTTATTTTGTAGAAGTAGTTATTAACTACTTTTCTATCAGGAAATTGAATTCTTTGAAATCCTCTGTCAAATCCAGTCAGAGAAATTAATTAAAATGCAAAACTGAAGCTGCTATGTTCTGCAGCTTTGGCTACTGGCCCCCCCAAAAAAGATTAAATTAAAAGATATCGGGGGGGCCGGAGAGATAGCACAGCAGGTAGGGTGTTTGCCTTGCACACGGCTGACCCGGGTTCGATCCCAGGCATCCCATATGGTCCCCCAAGCACCGCCAGGAGTAATTCCTGAGTGAAAAGCCAGGAGTAACCCCAGAGTATCGCTGGGTGTGACCCAAAAAGCAAAAAAAAAAAAAAAAGAGGAGAAGGACACTTGTTTGTAGTTTAAGAGGTAAAAGCAGGCAGCAAAACAGAGTGCCACCTTGTGTGACCTCAGCTGCAAATAGAGACATCAGGTGACTCAGATTCTTTGCCTCTCAGTACATGCATGTGCCGCAGGCTGAGCAAAAATACCAGAAAATGCTTTGGGGTGAGGGATGGGGGTGTCAGGGAGGTGGTCACCAGGGGGTTTTAACAAGTAGACACATAGCAAACAGAGAATCCATGGATGATCAGAACAAAGTATCTCTTTGGACTTTCACCAGCCAGAACAAAGTTCTCAAAATGAAAAACATAGAGTGAAAAGAACCCATGAAGAGGTCTCTTGCCTCTGCTAACTCAGAAGTTCTCAGCGGGGCTGAATCTGCTCCTGGGACATTTGAGCCCAAGTGGACATGAGGCAGATCATCATGACTGGTCTGGAGAGAAGCAGCCAGAAATATTGCAAAAGGCCCAGTGCTTGGGAGACAAACCAGCTTCCAGCTGCACATACGGTGGGTCTCCAATGCCAGGAATGCTGAGACTGAGAGAGCCTGTGCTAGTGAACCACTGCCAAGGTCTATTTTCTGAGTATGCCCCGCACCTTCTATTCATGGACAATGCCATGCCACCAACAACACAGACTCAAATGTCCAGGAAGCAGTAGCTTCCATACATCATTTCTTGATAGCTTTATTTTCAAACTGAACTATTGGATTTGTATTAAATACCCTTGAAAAACACAAAGTGGTTATAAGCTACACTGAAGTATACGCCTTTTTTTTTTTTCTGTTCCACTGTGCTTACAAGTGTGACCACCAGGACAAAAGCATGAATGAGAACCACTCTGGGTTGGAGTTTCTGTACTAACACAGGTAAGAAAAAGCCATTGATTTGCACAAGGTGGGAAGGATAGCATGTTGTCTTCAAGGAGAGCACAGCTCACTCAGAGAAGCTTTTAGAGAAGTCAAGGACTTCTCAGAAGGGTCTTTGCTTCTGCTCTGCCTGGTGAAAATGAAATGTGTTACTACATCCTACTTCTCAGCTCCATGGAAGGGCACCCCACCCCCACATATCTCTTTATTAATATTGCTGCTCCCTTAAGCTCACCCATATAAATCCAGTATTTCCTATATATTGACTTGAGCCTTTTTAAAACAATGGACCAAGCAATTTGGAACATGGCCTCAAGGTTCCTGAAGAGCAAATTTCCAAACATTGTGCTGATATTCCAAGAATAAACATTCCTACTAGGGTTTAGACAGCAGGTTGCGAGTTGCCCTGAGGAGTGTAGATTCCAATTTCTTGGCTGGCTGAGTTTAGAGCTGAGCCTTTAGTTAAGAATCTTGCTCTGGTAAATGGGAATGCCCTGCCACAGAGGCAGGGTGAGGTGAAGGGGACAGGGTGGGGGTGGTAGGAGGGATGCTGGGATCATTGGTGGTAGAAAATGGGCACTGGTGGAGATGGGTACTCAATCATTGTATGACTGAAAAGTAAGCATGAAAACCTGTAAGTCTGTAACTTTATCTCATGGTGATTCACTAAAAAAAAAAAAAAAAAAAAAAATCTTGCTCTGGAAAGATGTTTTAGCCCCAGTATGAGAATATAAAGCTGAGATAATACATCTTAAGTCTACTCTGCTAAGCTGCCAGTGGCTCCGGCTTCCACAGAACCTTATTCCCACTCTCATCCTGAAACTCTCCTTTCTCCTTCCACACTCTCTGGCTAACCTCTCAAGTCTGCCCTTCCCTGTCGAGAGCTCAGAGGCCCACAGGCACATGCTACTCACTATGTCACGGACCTCCACACCATCCTGGGAACCATCCATGAAATAATGTCACTTGCCATTCACATTCTCAACCTTGGCATTGGAACACAGAATTAAAGACTTGAGATTCTGTGCTTGCCCTCTCACCCTTGGTTATTTTCTAACATCTAGGCCACAGAATACCATCCGTGGCTTTGAGGAAATGATATCCTTGTACCTTTGATTTATATATCATAATTCTCTCTCCTCCAAATATCCACCTGTTTTCCAGCATTCTCCTTCTTGGCCCATGTCAAGCATTCTAGCTGAGCTAGATGGCATCTGCTACAACTCCAAGTGAGAAAGGGGCTGAGTAAAGGAACCTCCACTTCATATCAATTCTGTAAGGGACAGAGAGAGGATGGGTCTGGGAAGGGAACACTTTAATGATGGTGGAGGGTCATTCTGGTGAGAAGGGGAGCTGAAAGGAGGTCAAGATATATGTGTGATGCTGTCAGCAACAATATTGTAAAGCTCAGCTCCTAAAAGAAAAGAGAAGGAAAAAGTGACTTCCATAGAGACAGGCTGGGGAGGAGGAGGGAAACTCAGAAACTCAGTGAGGACACTGGTGAAGGAATTAATGCGAGAACATTGTATGCCTGAAACCTAATCATAAATAACTTTATAATTTATGGTGATTCAATTTTTTTTCAAAATTGGATCTTGTGAGCATGACACTTGAATCAATGATGGATCTTAACAGGAAGAGAAAGAGACAGGACAGAAGAGAGATGATTTTCCAAGTAACTCCAACAAAGAAAAACTAACTGAATCCTCAGTGTTCACTCTTCCAATGACCCCATCCAGGGCACCTTATTTTTCTTTACAAAACAAATTCCTCTCTTCTTCGGGTTTCACTTGACTCAATTCTGTGCTTATTCCAAATAGTAATTCCTGTGCTATGCCCCAGGAAACCCATTGTGTGGCTAGCATAACTGGTTGTTTTACAATTAACATCCCTTCTCCCAACCCCCACAGCATGATGAATCCTTCCTTCAAAATATAAAACCAGGGGACTGGAGTGAGAGTGTAGCAGGCAGGGCATTTGCCTTGTATGGCACTTTCCCCCTCACTGATAACCCATACTTTAGCTTTCTGTTTGTTTTTCTTTTCTTTTCATTATTCTAGATCTTCCTTTGGGAAAGCACTGTCTAGAAGTCAAGGATTCAGGACACTCAGCTCTCAGGCTTAGTTGCAGAAATTGATCCTCACTGGACTAAGTCAACCAGGACAATTTCTGGGGAACTGTCAGAGGAGTAGAGAGCAGACCTAGCATGGCCTTCCCATGGGCCCATGAGGGAAGATTCACCCAAAGAGCAAAGCTAGACGTTACACTGGTGGTGGGAAGAAGCATGGAACAGTGGTTGCTGCTGGAAACTACTCATCCTGTGACATGAGCAAGTCTAGGGAGAGGGGAAAAGGGCCCCCAGAGGACTGTACTTGCAACTTGTAAAGTGAGTCTTTTCCTATTATGAAGCCAAATATGTTCTTTACTGTGAAGTGTATTCAGGTTTGGGGCAATCCAAAGCACAAAGACACAGGCTCATTCCTGCTCTTGAGTTCACCTTTCCTTTTCTCTGAGAACATATGTGAACCCCCTCCTCCCAAAACTGGCCACCCTCTTTCCCTCCTCCACAGTTCCATGTGTCATTCTTTGGCTGGGAATGTTCTTAACTTTCTCTACTAATCAAGTCACTGCCTGTCCTCTCCTGGAGTCCTATTCCCTCAGGAAGGCCAAGGAATGGTATCAATACTCCTTGTCCTCTCCACCTGCAGGAGACCTTACATGATTCTCTCAGAGAGTCAAAGCGAACATGAGCTCATGTAAGGTTAGGAGTAAATGAATACATTTTCTTTGTGCAAACCTTCCCAAGGCCCTATCCTGGATCTCTCTTCATCCTTTCACCTTGCCATGCTAAGAATGCCCTCTTAAAGGCATAGAACACAGCTTTAAACTGTGTCTCTGTGTGATTCTCACTCATCAGCAGCTATTTGCGAAGGGCTGGGTGAGCATCAGGACTCCATTGCACATTTGTTCCACAGAGGCCTTTATGTCCCACTGGATCCCGTGTCTGCATGGGACAAATATATATCTCCAGCCCCAGACAGACTCTGGTGAGAGGAGGCACTCAACAAACATAGAACTGGGTGGGGATGCAGCATCACCTCCAGCATCTCTTATGCACAGCTGGTGGGGAGCCCTGTCCTGTCCACCACCCAGTCTTGGGCCATGCTTGGTCAATGACAATTGTGCTCCTGTTCCACTGTCACCCTGAACAAGAACAGAAAGGTCTGGAAAGCTGCTTTACTCCCTCTGTGGGGTTCTGCCTGGCAAAAACTTATGTGGGAATGAAGTGGGCAGAGGGGACCTTCCCTGCAGGTGAACTATGATTTCTGTTTGGAGACAAGTTTGAAAATGTAGAAGCTAGGGGTATTCTCTCTCTAAAAACCACAGCTAAGCCACCCCAAGTCCCCTACCTGAAGAGAGCTAAGAGAGGCTGCTTTCAGGTGTGGCATTTAAGTTTCCCTGAAGGATAAAAATTTTTATTATGAAGGTGGTAAAGCATCTACCCTCACTTCAGAATAAATCAAGTCAGCGATCCTCTTTCCCCAGATTTTCCTTCAGAAAATTCCACTTGATTTTGGAAGTTTGACCATTTTTCAGGGATGGTCCAAGGTTTATGGATTGAAAAATGTCCTGCCTGTCAGGTTGGGATACTTTTCTCCCTTCACAGGAGGGGCTAAAGAGGAGGATTAAATGTTTTAATTTACAGGCAGAACTAATCTCTTAGGAAGTGCTTATTAAATTTTGTGGATCTGAAAATCAAACTAAAACTCTAAACTAAGCCCAAGAGAAAGGAGATGCTAAGGGGGTCTCAAACCCACCTGTGGAGGCAAAAATCACTCTGTTCTAGTTTGAATATGTATAAGTAGGTCTCTGAAACATGCTCTCTGCTGCACAATTTGAAACAATTTCTCCTTTGGCATAATCCAAAATCCAATTTAATCCTCTGCAGTCTAAGGCCTTGGACAAGTTACACTGCATATGGTGCAGAATCTTGGTGGCAATGATCATTTGCTGTGGACCTGGAAGGGAGCAGAACAAAGTACTCACAGGTATTGAGGATCACAGCATAGCTATTAACAATGCCATGTATAGCTAGCAATGAGTCAAAGCATAGCTACTCATAATGCAATACCATAGCTAGTAACAATGCCATGTACAGCTAATAATAATGCTATACTATATAACTAGAAACACTGCTAGCTGAGCAGCTATACACATTGAAAGTCTGGTTATTGAGTTTCTGAGCTCCCTGAGGGAGACCTGTTCCAGAATTAACACCAGCAGGCTGAAGCCAAATGCAGACAAGCTAAGCCCTAACTGAGCAAGTGCAGAACTGGGGTCACTGATCTTGGGCCGAGTGACCTGGATTCCTGCAGGCTCAGGGGCCTTGTGCCGAAATGGAATGAACCTGACCTCCCTGGAATGAACTGCCAGACCCCTTTCTTCCCCAGTATGCCAGCCCTGTCTCCATCATTGGCTGCAGATCGGAAACTTCTCTCACCCATTCCTGCCTGGGGTGTACCGCCTGGCTCAGCATTCATCAAGAGGCAGTCCTGTGAAGTTAGGTAACATTATCCCAGTAAAGGAATAACAAAAAAAAAAAAATTGCAATTTTGTGTCCCTTTCTTTTCATGCAAAACTAAGGAGTCTCTAGGTTAAGGAAGCTAAGACTGACTGTGTTTGGCTGGGCTTTGTGATTTGTAAGGTGTGACCCTCCTGTTTAGAAGAAGCCCTCTAACTACATTCTTTTGGTGCCCCTTGAGCCCAAATAGAGCCCTAACAATATCTTTGTGCTGATAGGCCACATGCCCTGAGGGGAGAGCTCTTGAGAAGACTGATTTATGAAGCCCTTATGTCAACCCCCAAACATACCCTGATGCATCTCTGCCATTTCCTATACAAGCACAGCTGACCCCTGTCAGTTCTTCACATGCACACAAGTACCTCCCCTCTGGGAGCACCAGGGGTGTTCTGGACACTACTAAACTATGTACAGGTTCTTGTGAAGCCAGACTTCTGCCTCCTCTCCTCAAAACCTGCTCTCCAGCCTGTGTTATTAACGCATGCTTCTCTATTTAAGTTGTTTATTTAAGCAATAAACTCCCTTTTCCTATTAAGCTGTCCCCATTCTTTTTTGGGAACCACCTGAAACTCTTGATAGAAGGATGGAGATGGCACTGGAATTCTAATAATGGAGCTCATGTTCTCCAGGGCTTTGGAGAGGGTGAGTTGTTGTGAAAAAAGAAGGTGGTGAAGACATTAGGGGAAAAATGCCATCAGAAGCAAAAAGTGCCTCAGTGAACATGTGAGCTAGGTTCTAAAGACTCCTCCACCAAATCACTGGTGTACAGGAGCCATTAGTCAGATGTGAATGTGATTAAACACCCCCATTAAAACTTTCCTTTAGAACCTGTGTTTTTAGAAACATCATATGAAGCATGGGCATTATTCCATTCTCAAAGAGCTCATACTCTTTGTGGGAGTTGTGGGGAAGGGGGAGTCATCTTCCGACCATACAAACACTGCTGAGTACTAGTCCTGACCCCTGAAGACCACAAGGTACCCTCTCCTGGATGTAAAGGTTTCCTTTCATGCTTTTTGTTGTTTGTTAGTTTGGAGGCCACAACTGATAGTGCTCTGGGGACCATATGGAATGCCAGGCTGGTCGTGTGCAAGCCAAGGGCCCTACTCAATGGACAATCTATTTGGCACAAAAAATATCACTTAGAAACTATACAGTCATCTTTGATTCTCACTTAGAAACTATACAGAAGTCAGCAAAATATCCCACAGCCTTTACAAAGTCAAGCAGAGAATAGGCACCTGGCATTTCCCTCATTCCGACAATGAACGCCTTGTCTCCCTCACCCTCACCTGCACACCCACAGAGGAAAGATACCCCCAATGTGTGCCCCCAGTCAGTGGCATTATACAAGCATTAAAATGTACTTAATCTGTGAATATTTGACCACCTTCAAATATTAATATATGCAAAAAGTCATGTTCCTTGATGATGTTATCTCAAAAGTGTACCCATATTGGTGAAGGACAAAAAGAAAGATAAGAAGAACCTGAACCTATGATGATGCCCTCGGCCCAGATGAGATCCGGAGCAGCCGTGCACGACACGGCCCCTCTGCTCCTTAAAGACTATGATCCGGGAGGTCTACTAACCCACTTTGGCACCCAGAGACTTATAGAAATGCATCTAAACGGTGAGCTGAGCTATGACTTCATGCCGCTCGGGGAGGGTGAAGGACTTTCTCTCCCAGTGCTTTCTCTCTATGGGGATGATAGCAGTGACAGGAGCAGCAGTGCCCACGTGGTGTCTGCCATTATCTAGGACTCACAACCCAGAGGTACTTGCTTGTCATGACGTGGCACACAAGAGATCATGGGATGGGGGTGTTACCGGCACACCCTCGGCCCAGATGAGATCCAGAGCAGCTGAGCATGACACGACCCCTCTGCTCCTTAAAGACTATGATCTGGGAGGTCTACTAACCCATTTTGGCACCCAGAGACTTATAGAAATGCATCTAGACTGTAAACTGAGCTAAAACAACAGAAATCCAAAACCGTGTGGCCGTGAGCTTCTATAATCTTCATTCTCAGCAATGGAAAACAAACTATCAAATGATGCCTTTTCAGCAAATAATAATAGTCAGTTCTCTGTTGAAATAGTGAATGTACCCAAGGTATAGAGAGAATAAAGTGAAGATCATTGGCCACTCAGGTGTGGGGGGAGGGGGGAGGGGGGCATACTTGGGTTCTTGGTGAGGGAATAGGTGCACTGGTGAAGGGATGGGGGTTTGAGCATTATATGACTGAGACTTAAACCTGAAAGCTTTGTAACTTTTGTCACGGTGATTCAATAAAATAAAATTTAAAAAAAGAAAAGCAGAAGAAGAACCTATGATGAGAAATAGATGTGCGCATGTTAAGAACAAGAACCCTCGGCCTGACTTTCAGGGAAAACCACAGGAAAGGTTTCTCAGCCCCGCTGCCCTCAGAACACACCTGGGCACTTTAAAGTCCAATGCCTGCACCCCACCCTAAAGATTCTGATTCAGTTGGCCCAGGGTGTAGCCTGAGAATTTATAGTTACAAAAGCTCCCCTGATCTGCAAACAGTGATAACTTAACAAATGGGGACAAGAAACAGTTTTGAAATTGAAATTTTGAAGAGCTGGGATGTGGCTATTTTGAAGAGCTGGGATACATACATACTTTGTATATATCAGACTCTGGATAGGATGGAAGAAAAGGAGGGAAGGATAGAGGGAAGAATTTTTGAAACCACTTATTTTAAGGTATGAGATTTCAGATAGCAATAACAATAATAGTGGAGCAACAAGAGCATAAAAGAATAATGTACATTTTTGTCTTTTTTTTTTTTGCTTTTTGGGTCACACCCAGCGATACTCAGGGGTCACTCCTGGCTCTGCACTCAGGAATTACCCCTGGCCGTGCTCAGGGGACCATATGGGATGCTGGGAATCGAACCCGGGTTGGCCACATGCAAGGCAAATGCCCTACGCACTGTGCTATCGCTCCAGCCCCCATTTTTGTCATTTTGAGAACTCCAAAAGTACAGTTATAAGAACCAAATGCAACACATCTGTACTGACTTCCTGATTTCATAGACTTATCAAAAACCAGATATAACACAGACTTATTATATGGAAATCTGCAACTTGAAACATAGAACACTCAAATTATACATCTAGTTAAGTCAGTGATTCTCAGTCTTTGCAGATCTTTGACGTCAGAATCTCAGTTGGCACCCGAGTTTCGCCAACTGAAAAGTCCCTTGTGACCTCAGCTGTCAGTCAGTCTCTGCTTCCAGAGAAGAACAGGGGAAAAGGATCATCATGCATATCCATAGGAGTCTGGCTTCTGGCCAGTAACAGTACAGCATGAACTTTGCATTCCCACCAGAGTTCACCAAACTCAGACCAGCTTTCCAAACCCTCTGAATCATTTTCCAGTCCTCTGATTTCAAGGCATTGGCATGACCCAGCAGCAACCTAAGAGGGGCCTCTGTCCTACCACCAGTGTACTAAACTGACTTGTCCTCCTGACCAGCTCACAGCCAAACACCCAAGGGAGCCCTGCCATTCCTGAAGTTCCTGCAGTTCCTCCACAGGCAGGACTGAGCACTGCCTGGCGTCACTTCTGAGCAGAGCCAGCAGTAGCCCCTAGCATCACTGATTAAAACCTCTTAAAAGGGAATGGCAGCCCATTTTCCTCAGTTTCTGACACCTCCCAAGAGAGACCAAAGCGAATTCTAACAGTACCCAGAAAAGACATGGCTGGCACTCACCTTGATCACAGTTATGACAGTAGCTTGAGAAACTGCAATAGGGAGAGGGATGGAGAGTATACAGGTGCCTGAGGAAACCTGTTTCAGAGGACAACATGGGGAGACAGCCCACAAACTCCAGAAGAACAAATCCCTTGGACCCACATGCACACAACAATCCCCTGCTGATTCAGAGCCACCTCTAACTGGCTGCTGTCATTTCCAGGAGACATGAGAATGCACTATGCTACATCCCAGCCGTGTGCAGAACCCTTCGCTGGCCTCGGGACCCACATCTGGTTCTCAGGGCTTTGTCTTCCTAAGCGGATTAAACAGGGAGGAGAGTCACGCACAAGGGACCCTGGGTGGAGAGTGGGGCCTCAGCTAGAGAGCGAGCAGATCTGTCATCCCTGAAATCTCCATTCCTGATTCCTGGCAGGAGGCATGTGAGGAGCAGCAGCCTCAGAGGCTGGGACATGTGTCATCATGGCACACAGGCACCATGGCGATTAGCCCACTACAGCATGAGCTTCTATTAATCCTGAAATGAAGGAAGCATTTTTCTCATTTGAAATCCTCTTATCCTGCCTTGGGGTTCAGTCTGGGCAGTAGAAACAAGCCTGAACTCTTAGAACAGATGCCCCCCAAAATCTAAGGCCTGCTGCTCCCTATGTAGAAAACAAAATTATACATCATACTGAAAGTGGACAGACAGTCTGCCCCCTATTGGACTATGACCACCGCCTGTACCCTACCACCTCCTTCCAGCAGTGGGCGTCACCCGTTCCAGGAAAAGCTGTCCTGAATTCACACCTGTAAGAATGGCTGAACCAAAGCCATTCTTACATTGATGATGCATGGGTAACTTCAGCCCAGTCAAATGCAGATTCTGAAGTCACAGCCTGAGTGATGAGAATGCAACAGCAGTCACCACTTTTGCAGTAGCAGCCTAAGTGACCAAAATGCAGGCTGATGAGAACCACAATAGGTATCACCTACTGGCACTTGCTATATGCCAGGTCCACAGCTCCTGAAAACACACTTCAGCTCAGCCCCAAGGGAAAGGGTGGAAGAACAATGGGTGACCAAGAGAAAAAGCAACTAGCCTTCATCTCAGGAAGATTCTCAAGCCTGGAGTCTTCTCTTTCTCTGTCCCTCAGCTCAAGCGCACCCCCCACCTCTCTCTCTCTTTCTCTCTCTCACACTCACACATGTATAGATACACACAGTTTTACACACATATCCTTTACACATATTCACAAACACCCTCATAACACATACTCATACACACAGTACATACACACATGCATATGCTCACACTCTTTCACTGACAACACCCACCCACACACTCATACATATGCATACACACCCAACATACACACTCTAATACTACACATGTGAAAGGGTAGAGACACATACAAAATCACACACATGCACACACTCAAACCTGTACACTCACAAACACACACAAGACAAGTTCTCTGAGAGTGGGAATTGTTATAGTCATGGGCAGGAGGAAAACAGAACATTGCTGGACAGAAATGTACACTGGTGAAGGGAGGGGTATTGGAACATTGTATGGCTGAAATGCAATCATGAAACTTTTAAACTATCTCACTGTGATTCATTCTTTTAAATGGAATATAAAATCTTCCATTGATAAAACTTATATTCAATCATGGAAGATATGTCACTTCACATTCCAGCACTGAAAGGCCATGTCCTGGGGCACAGCACTGTCTGGAATTCCCACTTCATGGTATACTCATGGCTTGCTCTCCTGAGTGTGAAGAGTGACCCCAAACTCAGAGCAGAGAAGCTCCAGTTTGACCCCATTTCCCAAAAGAGGGGCAGGTCCAAAGCCCAGAAGTTGTGTGGGTGCAGCACCCTCCCACTCCACCCCCAGCTTCCACTGCAGTCAAAGGGCCAGGAAGAAGCTAAAAAAGCATCCTGCAATCACATGTCACCGCATACAGCATTTATTTCTGTATCTCTGAATTCTCACTAGACTGTTTTTTACTTTAATTTTTTAATGTGGTCTAGTGATAATGCCTCTTTAACTTTTTCTAGGACAGTTGGGGACTTTTCCCATACCCAGTTGATCTGGCTTAGATCCCCAATGCCCAGGGTCCCCAGAACCTCTCTAGGAGTAACTCCTGAGCACAGGGCCAATAGTAACCCCTGAATATCACCAGGTATGGATGAACACACCCCCCTTTTTAAAAAAATTATTAGTGGATCACCGTGAGATACATTACAATTATAAACGTTCATGCTTGTGTTCCAGTCACACAATGATGGAATATGCATTCCTCCACCAATGCCCATTCTCCACCACCAATAATCCCAGTATCCCTTCCACCATCCCCACCCTTCCCCACACCCCCCCTCACACCCCGCCTCTGTGGCAGGGCATTCCCTTTTGTTCTCTCTCTCCTTTTGGGTGTTGTGGTCTGCAACAGAGTTATTGAGTGGCCTTCATGTTTGGTCTATAGTCTACTTTCATCACATATCTCCCATCCCAAGTGGGTCCTCAAAACACCTTTTACCTGGTGTTCCCTTCTCTATCTGAGCTGCCCTCCCCACCAGCTTCCAAACCATGAAGCTAACCTCCTGGTACTTATCTCTGGTGTACAGAATAGACCCATTCTTTTACTTTATATTCTCCCATTCTGTTACTTTATATTCCACAGATGAGTGCAATTTTTCTATGTCTGTCCCGTTCTTTCTGACTCATTTCATTTAACATGATACTTTCCATGTTGATCCACTTATATACAAATTTCATGACTTTATCTTTTCTAAAAGCTGCATAGTATTCACTGTATAGATATACCAAAGTTTCTTTTTTTTTAATTAGTGAATCACCGTGAAGTATAGTTACAGACTTGTAAACTTTCATGCTTGCATTTCAGTCATACAATGGTCAAGTACCCATCCCTCCACCAGTGCCCGTTTTCCACCACCAGTGGTCCCAGTATCCCTCCCACCACCCACACCCTGTCCCCTCCACCCAACCCCGCCTCTGTGGCAGGGCATTCACTTTTACTCTCTCTCTCCTTCTGGGTGTTGTGGTTTGCAATAGAGGTATTGAATGCCTATCACGTTCGGTCTAGAGTCTACTTTCAGCCTGCATCTCCCATCCCAAGTGGGTCCTTCTAGCATCCTTTACTTGATGGTCCCTTCTCTATATGAGTTGCCTTTTCACCCAGCATGCAAAGCCAGCTTCTAAGCTGTGGAGTAATCCTCCTTCTACCAAAGCTTTTTTTTTTTTTCCTTTTGGGTCACACTCGGCAATGCACAGGGGTTACTCCTGGCTCTGCACTCAGTAATTACTCCTGGTGGTGCTCAGGGGACTATATGGAATGCTGGGAGTCGAACCTGGGTCGGCCGCATGCAAGGCAAACGCCCTACCCGCTGTGCTATTGCTCCAGCCCCAACCAAAACTTCCACACCGCCAGCATTTGAGCCTCTAACCCAGTCTTTCTGCCCAGCTGGAGGAGGGAACACACAAGCAACTCAGCATGATTCCCCAAAATCAGATAACTTTGTACAAACAGAACAATCTCTAACAAAATAATTCTGCCAGTATGAAAAGATGCTGAAGAGATCACTTTCAAATAATACTGTCTTATACTGAAGAGACAGCACAGGGGCTACAGCTCTTGCCTTCAGGCAAATTGACCCTAGTTGATCACCAGCACTGTATAGAGTCCCCTGGGTCCTGCCAAGAGTGGTCCCTGAGCACAGAACCAGGAGTAAACCTTAAACATCTCCTGATATGGCCTAAGCACCAAATAAATTGAAAAATAAACCAATTAATTTCATCTTTCTGATTTTATTTTCCAGCTAGCAAAGGTTTAACAGTGTAGTGGCACAAAATAAAGTGTAATGCCACCCCACTTCCACACCTCTAACAACTCTAGGAAACAGTTTGAAAACATTTCTTCAAGTATTTTCTAAACTAAACAGTTAGTATTTGTTGAGTGGCATGTTTGAAACCAGAGGAAATGGGAAAATAAAACAATAAAGAACCAAAACACAAAGTCAAATCAACTACTGATTGAATAGGAGTTAAGGTCCCTCTTCTACGTAGGCTCATCTCTCTCTCACCTCCTTAGCTGCCTACCCGGTGCTCCTAGTGCAGAGGCAACCTCCACAATGAGCCTGTCTCAGAGACTGGCACCTGCTTCTATGCCAGCTAATGCTGTGTGAAGGCTCAGCAGCAAATTTTCTCACTGGCTCAGGCATGAGTTATCAAGGACAAACTTCAAATAGGGGTGTGAGCAGTAAGAGAGGAGAATGGGCACATGGAGATTCCGGATGCAGTGCCTCTTGCTGGGTAGGAGGCGCTCTCTGCCAACAGGTGTGAGAAATATTTCACCCTGCTCAAGGTGCTGCCAGGCAATCCCTGGAGCTCAGAGAATGCAGGGGAAGCCCCATCCGAGGCAGAGGTGAACCCACACCTCAGCCCTCACAGGCCACATTCCTCCAGCTCTGCAGCCTACAGCTCCAGCACCTTCAGCTGCTGCCACTTAGTCCCTCCATTTCTCCATCGATAAGTTGGGAATAGAAACATTTGACTGGAGAGATAGTACAGCAGCTAGGGCACTTGCCTTAAATTCATCCAACCCAGGTTCAATCCCTGACATTCCAAATGGTCCCCAAACACTATCAGGAGTGATCCTTGAGCATCACCATGTGTGGTCCCAAAACCAAAAAATTAAAAAATTGCTTTTTTGGCAGTTCCGAATCTTAGGTAAGTCAATCTGTGTTACCATGCTGAGGCCTTGCTATGATGCAAGTGAGGCACAGCAAATCTCAGATATGTTTGTTATCTACTTGGAGCATTTTACTTACTAGGACTCAGTGACCTTCTAAGGAAGACAACAGTGCCATTTAGTCACTTTATTATGCACCATAATTCCCCCATGCCTTGCTCTTAAAATTCTGTGATGAGGGGGAAGGAATTTAACTTCATTTGAAGAATTCAAAGAACAAACACATAAGATTGTGTCTATGGTCAGGGAGACTCCGCGTTCTCAGAGCACCTGCCTCAGGAGTTCCCCAGTGCTACTCACTAGGGCTGAGCATGGCCCGGCCCGGTGCTTTGCTCTTTGTTAACACCAGAGCCTATGTGAACTGGCTACACCACAGTCAGCTGGGCAGGAGCTCTGAGCCCAGGCCAGGCACACAGGAGGAACACGACAACTCAAGGCAAAAGGGGGGGAGGGAAAACATTTGCTCAAAAGCAATGTTTTGAGTCTCTTTTGAGACTAATACTCAAAAGCAAAGTTTTGCACCATCAAATCATAGAAGACTCAGCACACTTGTCAAAGAGGAGCGCCCCTGATTCTTTTACAGGAATATTATTGGTGTGTTTCACATTTAAAAAGTTGGAAAATAGAGTACTCAACACGTCTCCAGGGCAAACTTGTCCTTTTACAAAATAAATAGGCACAAAATAAAAATGTCGGCATGAGGAATAATGATTGAAGCTCATTACATACCAGCAACCACCACCTCATTTGTCTCTAAGGTGCTGCATAAAGCATTGTGACGCTTCATAAAATGGAAATAAAAGCAGGAACAACTTTGCTTGGATTGTCATTTGCTTAAAGTTTCAATTTGGTTATTTTTTAAACATGACACCTCCCATTTTAGTCTCAGTGGAAGAAATCAATGGAAGGAGCTCTGCTCCATCCCATAGACAGTGGCTTTGGGATTAAGAAAAAGGATTAGAGCAAAGGGAGGAGGCAGAGCTTGTGGAGAAGCTCACTGGGATAGAGGGATAACAGGGGGAAGGTCCAGACAGAAGAGAAGGCCAGAGGGCTGGGGGAGTGCTGTGACTTCAAGAAAGAATCTCTTGCTGTCCTCCAGGGACAGCCATCTCCACTGAAATCTAAAAGCTCCTTCATCTGTTTTCCAGGTAGTCAGTGAAACAAGTAGAAACTCAGCGTTCAGGGGCTGGATAGAGGTGTGGTTTGGCTCTGTCCCTCCATCACAGAGCCTGCAGTGCCACCACTAATGCAAAAGAAATTCAGCTTTTCTTCTCTGATGAGCCTGCGCCTTTCCCAGAAAACTCAAGATCCAGTGCAGACATAAAATTTAGCCTCTTTAATGGGAAAGGATATTCACCCAATACCCATCTGATAAAGGGTTGATATCAAGTATATATAAAGCACTGGTTGAACTCTACAAGAAGAAAACATCCAACCCCATCAGAAAATGGGCTGAAGAAATGAACAGAAACTTTTCCAAGGAAGAGATACGAATGGCTAAAAGGTACATGAAAAAATGCTCTGCATCACTAATCATCAGGGAGATGCAGATCAAAACAACCATGAGATACCACCTCACACCACAGAGAATGGCACACATCCAAAAGAACAAAAGCAACTACTGTTGGAGAGGATGTGGGGAGAAAGGGACCCTTTCTGGTGGGAATGCCCACTGGTTCAGCCCTTCTGAAAAACAATATGGATGCTTATCAAAAAATTAGAAATTAAGCTTCCATTTGATCCAGCAATACATACCACTTCTGGGAATATATCCTGGAGAAACAAAAAAGTAGTATAGTCAAAATGACATCTGCACTTATATGTTCATCGCGGCACTGTTTACAATAGCCAGAATCTGGAAAAAACCCGAGTGCCCGAGAAGAGATGACTCGTTAAAGAAACTTTAGTACATCTATACAATGGAATACTATGCAGCTGTTAGAAAAGATGAAGTCATGAACTTTGTATATAAGTGGATCAACATGGAAAGTATCATGCTAAGTGAAATGAGCCAGAAAGAGAGGGACAGACATAGAAAGATTGCACTCAACTGTGGAATATAAAATAACTGAGTAGGAGACTAATACCCAAGAACAGTAGTATATAATACCAGGAGGTTGGCTCCATAACTTGGAAGCTGGCCTCACACGCTGGGGGAAAGTCATCCCAGACAGAGAAGGAAACACCAAGCAAAATGTGATTGGAGATCCCGCAGGGGAAGGGAAATGCATGCTGAAAGTAGACTAGAAACTGAACATGATGGCCACTCAATGCCCCTATTGCAAACCACAACACACCCAAAAGGAGAGAGAGAGAACAAATTGGAATGCCCTGCCACAGAGGCGGGGTGGGGTGGGGGGATGGGTTTGGGGGGTGGGAGGGATACTGGGTTCATTGGTGGTGGAGAATGGACACTGATGGAGGGACGGGCTCTCAAACATTGCATGAGGGAAAAACAAGCACAAAAATGTGTGAATCTGTAACTGTACCCTCACTATGACTCACTAATTAAAAAATAAATAAATTTTAAAAAAAAGAATTTCTTTCAACCCACATCTCCACCAACAATTATTTTTTCTAATTTAATTATACACCTAATTTTAACATACACTGAAGTAAAATAGTGTCAAATTTATAATATTGTTAGAATATTGTTAACTTGGATGCCTATTGTTAACATTATGTTGTTTCTTGCTCTGAGCTCTGTAGCAAAGTAAATAATTTGCTGTGTATTCATTTCATTTAATTAAAAGATAATAATGGTTATATAGAAGTTATTTTAAATTTTATGTATTTCCAATATAGTAAATGAAAACATTTCAAACATGCTTTATGTTATATGAGTGAGATTCATTTTAAATTATTATATCGAATATAGATATTAATGTTATTAATTCTATACTTTAGAATTGTCCTTGTATATTTAGTACCATAAAACCACTGCACAAACAGGGTGAACATTTAGAGATAATTAATACCACCTTGGTTGCAACAATATTCAGAAGTTTCCGTGTATCTCCAGCTGCCAATGTTTATGTTCATACAGAATATAATTTTAAAGTTAAATTTTTTTATTTATACAGACCATCTTCTTTTTTTTTTTTTCCACCAAACAAAGATGATCCTTTTAATGACTATGTAGTATGGTAGCACAAAATCAACTATATATTATGAAAAAGGTCAGGTGGAAAATACAAATTCTTTCATTTTTAAAAATTTACTTTGTATAGGGGTACATAGAGTTTTGTTCTTTTGTATGCAGTTGTTCAGTTTTTCTAACAATACTTGTTGAAAAAAATAATAGAGTAGTAGACTGGTTCACTAGAAGAAAATTAGATGTCAAAAAGCAATGTGTCCAGAACAGTAAAGACAAGTAACAAGTAACAGTCGAGACATTAGGCTCCTATTTGGGGCATTTATGGATTGTATCTAAGGTTGTATGACAGATAACTCCAAGATTAGTGGCTTAAAATAGTAGCACTGTACCAATGTCGTCCCGTTGTTCATCGATTTGCTCAAGCGGGCACCAGTAACGTCTTCATTGTGAGACTTGTTGTTACTGTTTTTTTTATTAGTTTATTATTAATTAGAGAGTCATCGTGAGGGTACAGTTACAGATCCATACATCTTTGTGCTCATGCTTCCCCCATACAAAGTTCAATAACCCATCCCTTCACCAGTGCCCATTCTCCACCACCCGTAAACCCAACATCCCTCCCCCCCTCCCCAGACCCGTCTCCCCCCACCCCACCCTGCCACTGTGGCAGGGAATTCCCGTTTGTTCTCTCTCTCTGATTAGGTGTTGTGGTTTGCAATAGAGGTGTTGAGTGGCCATTGTGTTATACAGACCATCTTCTATCTCTTATCACCTTTTTCATTCTTATGTTATATGTCTTTAATCACAATAAAAATTGATTTTACTTTAAAAAAAAATTCAGCCTCTTTAGCATGCAGTTGCTTGACTCAACTCCCACCTAAC
The DNA here is from genome assembly GCF_027595985.1 of Sorex araneus. Taxonomy (NCBI): domain Eukaryota; kingdom Metazoa; phylum Chordata; class Mammalia; order Eulipotyphla; family Soricidae; genus Sorex; species Sorex araneus. The sequence goes on from NC_073303.1 coordinate 230,797,368, forward strand.
TTGCATGTGGAAACCCTTTTGCTATCAAAATACTGCAAGGCATGGCTGGCTCCAAAGCAGCACATCCAGCACAATCATAACAGCATGACCCTTCAACTGACAGCAGAGCTTCTGTGCAGTTCACTGGGACAGGCAGATGCTGAGAAGTCAGGCCCTGCAGCCTCAGTTGTAGGAAGCAAAGAAAGTGTGTGTGTGTGGGGCGGGGGGCGGTGGCGGCGGGTAGTGCAGAGGAGTGAGTCGCAGCTGTGACAGCTGTCTCGAAACACCCAGAGTAGAAATCCCAGAGCTGAAGACAAACATAGGTCACTGACAATATCCTGTAGTGAATGTGTTCCCACACCTGATAAACTTGCTCTTATCTGTAGTCAAACCATTACTAGTGGCATTTAGAATTCTTTATTCTGAATTCTAATTAGGAGCAGTGTAGCTCCTCAGCAGAGAGTGGTGTGATGTGGCTAGGGTCAAACTAAGCCTATGACCACATACAGACACAGACTCTCAGGCTGAAGTGGGAGAATGCTGCTCTATGTTGGCTGGAGGAGACACAGAAATCACATCTAGATCCTGCTTACTGTATACAGTACAGTACACAATGTAGTAGGTCAAACCTAGGGTCTCACACAGGCCACATAAGTGGTCCAGAGTTGAGTCACACCCCCAGCCCCTCTGGACCCAATTAAAAGCTCACATAGGCCCCCAAACCAATGAAATCAGCAGTGAGTACAATGAAATCTTATAGGAGAAACCGAAGTTTGCTAAGTGAAAACAACCATGTTATAGTCTGCATGTTAGAGACTATAACGTTTATTCAGAATTGCAATCTTTCCACCATAAAATTTTGTTAAAAATTATTAGGACAATAAATCAGTAAAAGGCCACAAAATAAACTTGCAAAAGTCAATGTTATTCTGATAAGAAATAAGCCAGAAGAAAACAATCAGAACAAAATCTCATGCCCAGTCACATCAGAAAAAAAATAAGTACTTAGGAACAAATTCAATAAAAAAAAAAAAGGATCTGTATGTGATTTTCTTCTTTGACCTTGCTGCTTGCAGCATTGTGTCTCTATCAAAGGGATTGGCACTCAACCATTGTATGACTGAAACGCAAGCACAAAAGTTTAGGTACAGTTTATAACTGTACCTCATGGTGATTCACTAATATATTTTTTTAAAGTGAAAAAAATAGGATTTGTATAGGAAAAACTACAAGGCTATTAGGAGACAGAACTGAGTAGATATTTCATTCTGGGAGTCTGAGAGATAGTACAGGGAGTAAGGTGCTTGCCTACATGCTGACAACTCAGATTTAATCTCTGGCACCCCGTTTGGTTACCTGAGCTTGCTGTGGGTGATCCCTGAGCATAGAGTCAGTAATTAAGTCCTAAGCCACTGGGTATGGCCCCAAACAAAACCAAAAAAGCGTTTCATTCCATTGGAGATTCAACATCCCTCTTATGGATAGCATATACAGATGAGTAGCATTCCTAACAAAATTTCTCTTCCTTCCTTCCTTCCTTCCTTCCTTCCTTCCTTCCTTCCTTCCTTCCTTCCTTCCTTCCTTCCTTCCTTCCTTCCTTCCTTCCTTCCTTCCTTCCTTCCTTCCTTCCTCTCAGCCTGGGCTGATAGGATTGGGTGGGTTGAGGTCTCTGAAAAATTGCTCAGCAGAATGTCCCGACCCCGCACCAGGCTGTCCTCATCAGGGCACCTTGGAGGGGAATGGGTTGAGTTTCCCTACCTGCTCCAGCCAGAATTCCAGCAGCTGAAAACCTCCAGACCCCAACCACGGCCATGCTCAAAGCCACTCTCCACACACTTGGATGAGCCTCACACAAGAGGGAACCAGCAGAAAAACCCTGGTATGTGGGACCCGTGACTGAGATCTCTAAACTGCTTGGATTAGGATGGGGCCTCCTCCCTCCAGCTTCCCTGTTTTCCAATAGCTTGGCAGCTACACTCACAAACTGCCCCTAGCACTATGTAATCTTATCAACGGCCAAGATCCAGAGACTATAAACTCAAGCTCCCAGAAGAAAGCGACACAGAATGTCCTGGAGTGCATGGCCGCATTTGCAGCTGTGCAACCTCTTATACTCTAGCTCACGTACGTACCAAAAGTAGCACACATTTGTTTGGTTTTAACATACTTGCTTGTATTCTCTTATATACAGGCTTAAATGGCTCCAGAATGAAATACAACAATCTTCACACACTTCCCTCTTATTGTGGTGGGAAGGTGCTCAGTGGCGGAATTGGTATTTGAATATTATCTGTCATAAACTATTGTGAACTACTTTATGAAAATAACATATATAAAATTTCAAAATAAAAAGAAAAAACTGCTCATAGTCAGAGCTTCCTCTGTGTAAGTCTCAGCCAACCTGTCCAACTTCAGTGCCCAAAGAGATAGTTCTCAGAGGCCTCAAGCTCAGACCCAGCTGTGCCCAGGGGTTTCCTGGGATACATCCAGCAATGCTCAGGGGACCATATGGTGCCAGGGAGCTATTGCACTGGAGTCAGAAGCAGCAAGGCTTTAAATAATTAGAAATTTTTTTCTAATAATTCCACATCAATATTCGTATAGAACCACAAAAGATCCAATACAATTAATGCAATTTTAAGAAAACAAGAAGCAAAGAAGTATCATATTCCAGACTTCAAACTACACTACAAATTGGCAGTAATTAAATCAGTATGGTATTAGAATTAAAAGAAACTCATGGATAAATAGACTAGAAGCAAAAGCCCAGAAATGAACCCACACACATATTTTGGCACTTAACCTAACAAAGAAGCCAGAACCACACAATGGAGAAAGGAAAAATCTCATTAACAAATGACACTAGGAAAACTGAAGAATTGCATGGAAAAGCAAAAAATGGAGGCAATTTCTAATGCCCCACATAGAACCAGACTTAATGTGAATTAAAGGACTGGATGTAAAACACATAGAAGTTAATATAGGTGATACATTCCAAGACATCAGCAGCAGAAATGTCTTTGGGTATTAGACCCAAAATAACAAAGGAAACAAAAATAAACAAGTGGATGACATCAAATAAAAAAATTCTACACAGTTCAAAAATCTATCAGCAGACTGAGGACAGTCTCCTTTGGGAGAAGCTATTAGCACATCATATATTGAATAAGGGATTTATATCCAAGGTACATAAAGAGCTCAAGCAAGGAATAAACTCAATTTTAAAAAGAGCTAGAAAAGATGCCTGGAAGATAGCTCAGTAGCAGAGCATATGACTAAATGTACACAAGTCCCTAAGTTCAATTCCTGAAACCTCATAAACTGCAGGACACAAGTGCCCGGTCATAAATCAGGCACAGACTAGCTGAGCATCACTGGGAAATAGCCACTGGATGAGGCTACTGCTGCATGTGGACCCCATAAATGAAGCTGGACTAGAAGACCTGAACAGGTCTTTTTCCAAGAGGACATATACAGAGCCAATGCCTGACTGAAATACTCAGCATCATTTATTAGAGAAATACAAGTCAGAATCACTGCTGGAGAACACTTCACACCTGTGAGAATAGAAAACCTGAGAGATTAGTAATGGGCTGGAGAGCTGCCTCAAAGGGTATGAGGATATGTTTGGCATACAGGAGTCCTATGTTGGATTCCCTGTACCACACGGTCCCCTGAGCACCACTGGGAGCAACCCTAAGCATTGCCAGTAGTGACCCGCAAAACAAGCTAGTTACTACAGTGTTAGAGATGATGTGGAGAAAAAGGAACAAACATACACTAAATGGGAGTGTAAACGGATTTGATCATTTTGGTAAACAGAATGGAGCAACCAAAAAAAAAACTAAACATTGGACTACCATATAGTCCTGCAACTCTACTTCTTAGAATAAAATAATTGACTAGAAGTTAGATGAACTCCAATATTTATAGCAGCAGTATTCACAGTAATTAAGATATGAAAATAACCTAAGTGCCCATGGAAGATGAATGGATAAAGGAGATTGTGTGTGATGATGCACATGGTACAATATATAGTTATAAAAAGTACATGGGGCCAAAAAGGTAGTCTAGGAGGCAGGGCACATTGCTGCATGCAGCCACAGTTGCTGACTCTGTTCCAATCTCCAGCACTACACAGAGACTTCCAAGCACCACTGGAGATCACTCCTGAACACAGAGCCAGGAATAGCAGTTGAGCACCACTGAGTGTGATCCCAACATAATCTCCCCAACACACACACAAACACACCAAAAAATGCAATTTTGTCACCTTTAGTCAAATGGAAGATACTGGAGGGGATCCAAAAAATGAAGTGTGAAGGAGAAAGACAAATATTGATGGTTTCACTTGTGTTTGTAATTCGAGGAGACAAAGCAGATGAATAGACCAAACAAAATAAAAAGAACTGCCTTACTTAGATAACAGAACAAAAGCTTCCCCAAGAGAAAGGGAAGGCACAAGAGTGGAGAGGAGGAACTTCAGGAAATGATAATTCAAGGGAGGGATTGTGGCCATAACCAGTGATCCTTAGGACACAACGCAGTGCTGGGGATCAAACCAAGGACTCCTGCATGAAAAGCAGGCACCACGCCACCGCATTTCAAACCACAGACTTGGATCCAGATGATAGTCTGTTTGTTTGTTTGTTTGTTTGTTTGTTTGTTTGTTTTTAATTGCATTTCAGAGCACAATCCTAAAAGCACTTGAGCTGGATTCAAATTACTTCAAATAATAACACTAAAGCAGTGGCTAGGGATGGGCAACCTCCCCCCACCTCCCTGTTATCCTCAAACCCTGGCCAGCCACATCCATATCCCACCACTGCTGTCTTGTAAACATAGCTACAATCCCTGTTCCAGAGACTCATAATTAAATATCAATAGAGATTAACTAGCAGCAAAAGTCTCTTCAATACCTGGTCCTGTCTGCAACCTCTGGGGTGATCTCGGGAGGGGATGGGCCAAGTTCCTGCCCTATTAAAGCCCAGGCAGCCACCCTTACACCCCAAAAGCTGTAGCCATGCCTATAGCTGGACTGCCCAATTAAATATTCTGGATTTTCTAGAGTGACATCTCCAAGTTCTACAATACTAACATCTCAGTAGAAACACACCAGATTGATTGGGAATGTAATGTAGAAGTCAACTAATATTAACTAACAAAAACATTAATATAGAAGATTAACTTTCAACAATAGTTTTGTAAACCCTCAGATAGGACCTTATGTCACCATGGTGAGATACAATTTTCATAAATTTTCTTTTGCTGAAGTAATTTTTATCATTCCACTAGTCATTTAATGGTAATGATATAAAATAAATTATTGTGAACCTGCTATGGGGGCAGCTTGAGGGGTGGCTGGGAAAATGGAGACAATGGTGGAGGGAAGGTGACAGGAGGGAAGTTGGGATTGGCATTGGAATACTGAATACCTATAACAAATTATCATGAACAACTTTGTGAACGATGGTGTTGAAATAAAATGTAAAAAGTAAAAAAACAAACACACTAGCAGTGACTAGTCCACACTGGGGTCCACTTGATATAGAGGAGATACTCAGACAGCATTGAGTGATGGGTAGAAAGTCACTGAGGTTTGATCGGTCATATTCAAACCTGGGCCATCTGCAGCAGCAAGTTTTGACTTGGGTCCTGGAGACACCCAAATATTCCTGGATGTTCCTCAAGAACACCCCCATTAAATTGCAGGCAGCTGTTTTTGTTTTTTCTTGTCATATTATTCATCGTAGTCGTCCCAAACTGCCTGATCCTTAGTAATAGTAGAAAATAAGTTGCAATATAAAGGGCAAAAAGGACATGGGTTCTAGATCTTTAAAAGAGATGGTTAGATTAGACATGGCAGGAGGTAGAGCCACTCTCCAGTGTGACAGACACATGTTGGCAGGTTCAGATTTCAGCCCTGCTACATTAGATCTTCCCTTTTCAGCTCAGGATTCTGTGGGGCAAAGAGCTAGCCAGTATGGGTGGCCAAGAGGCTCCACCCAGGGAAAGTGTTAACAATCACAGCTGGTCTGAGGTAAGAGCAGCACAGAAGAAGGAAAGCTGGCCTTTCTGAAGTTGCCTGCAAGAGGAATGGCAAGTATGCTCTGCTGGGTTTATTTATACATATATGCTGACTGCCAAAAGGATTCACAGAGCCTGGTAACACACACACACACACACACACATACACACAGAGAGAGAGAGAGAGAGAGAGAGAGAGAGAGAGAGAGAGAGAGAGAGAGAGAGAGAGAGAGAGAGAGAAATGGAAAAGGGCAGTTAAACTGAAGATCATATTGAAAAACTGTAACCATGTAGGCATCATCCCTGGAAGTCAGAGTTGACCACTGCTGGCATGTCCAGACTGACAAACTTTAGGATAACATCTATACAAGGAAAAGCTCTGCAACCACCTCAGGTCTCTCAGTTCAGCAGAGTGCAAGATCCTAAAGGACTCAAGTCCCAAGCAAAGGTGAGAGAGAGAGAAAACTTAAATCCTTATACCCAGGCACATCAGGAAACAAGATGCAGTCACAGTTGCTGGCTGTGGGCAAAGCCAACTCCTAGAGACTGTGAATTTCCCTTTACAATAAAAAGGATGAATTATAGGATATCCCCAAGAAAGAATGCTCTATAGCAATGCCAAGTAACACAAACATCAGCTATGAATATAAGGCAATAACTCACAGATACAGTGAATATCTTTTTTTTTCAGAAGCTAAAATTATATTGATGATTTATATAGAGATGATTAGGGCTAGCCACTTACCATGTGGACTTAAAATGAAGATCACAAATCAGAGAAATAGGAAGGTACAACAATTGCATTACAATGTGCTGGCAGCAACCTGAGACACACAGGGAAACAGGAGAGGGTGGCAAGTCCAGGTCATACAAGTCATTTTATTCCAGCCCTAGGAAGCACACCTGTTCCCCATGCCTTCCCCCACCCGCATCCCTAACTCACATTGCTGCTCCTCTTGGTGTAAGTGAAACAAATAGGGGGAAATGCAACTTGCTATTTACTTTTTCAGGGAAAGTTTTTCTCCCCCAGCCCAGCAAGATAAAGATAGAAACTGATTTAACTCTTCTCATTAGCTATGCCAATTATGTAGTGACAATGTCTTAGCTGAATGCTTGCTTAAGAGCTGCTAAGAGATGAAAAGCAACTTACAATTAATTCTCCAAGCCTTTAACACTTCAGTTATAATCACCATCTGACAAAAATTAATTTTCCTGTTTTGAAAGCACAATGGACTGACGTCTGTATCCTTCCCTGTCAAATGTCAGTGCTGGGCTGGAGTTGCTTCAACAGCACTTGAAGGTCAGATTATGTTTACATGCTAATGACTGCTCTGAATTAATTACCACTCTTAATGAGGTAGTCTCAGCTGCCTGCCTAACTTATGAGAGATTTTTGGAAAGAAAGTGTCACCATAAAACTTAGTTTTGAACAGACTATTTAAGCTTTAATTTATTTGGGTTTGGGGATTGGGGGTGGCCACACCCAGCTGTATTCAGGGCTTACTCCTGACTCCACACTCAAGGATCATTCCTGTCATGTCACAGGAAACCATATAGTGTGCTGGAGAATAGAACTCAGGTCAAACACGGAAAGGCATGTGCTCTACTCACTTAGTAAAGTGAGTAATCACTCCAGCCCTGATACATATTTTTTTTGATACATATTTTTAAAGGAACACCAGTGAGGCATTTTTCCCCAACACTATCCATTTGACCCTTTTCATGGTTCTCTTTCCCTCACCCAATAGACGCTGCCTTATCATTTCCTTTCACACCACTGACAGTGAAATCAGGCAAAACTCCCTTGCAATCCCCTTCAAAATTCTGCTCTTGAGAAATAAAAAGAGAGCTTTTTAGAAATGACTGAGAAGAGATGAGAACCATCTGGACATATACGCCTACTAGCCAGAAGTTTTCCAAAGATGTGAGGTAAGAGGGCAAGAGGCAAGCCCAGGGGAGCTGTGAGAACAGAGGGAGCCAGAAGTGGAAGCCCATTTCCTCTGGCTGGGGGAAAGCAAGCTCTAGGGTGCATCCTACCTCCCAAGGTGGAATTACCTTTCTTTCACTTTGTGTGGAGAGGGGACAGAGTTATCTATCATAAGAGAGCAGTGGGACATTCTCTACCAGCAATAAAGACAAAGGTCAGGGAGGCAGAGTTCCAAGAGACCAGCCTGCTGGCCTTTATGACAGTGTAATAAAAGCAAAACACCATGCTGGTGCTGGTAGGGTTTGAGATTTGATCCCTATACGCAACCATCAACTACACATAGAACTGTTCCTCTGCCACTTAGATGGCGTAAGGGGGTGGCATTGACCTGCCACTTGCCATGTACCATGTCTGTCATCCCTCTGTCTTCCTTCTCATTGTCACTCTTCAGAGACGAAATGGGCACTTCACAGATGGGTGATCAGAGCTAAAGATTTGCTCAGGGTAGGAGTAGGTAGTTATCTTGGGTCTTCCTAGCTTTGCCTCCCTCCATTGTCCCCGCTGATGCCCACCTGCAGGACAAATACATCCCCAAGTGGAAGAGAAGAAACTCAAGACAAAGACTAAGAATGGGACTATGTGGACCAGGGGCTTGACCCAGGTGCACCCCAATAATAGGTATGAGTGGACCCCAGAAAGGTTCTGCATGAGGCATCGCTGAGGTTGGGCTGTGCACTGTAGAGCAAATACCTCTGTTGCATAACAGCTGAACAAGCCCAGCATGCAAAAGGAAAATATTGTGAAAGCATGTTTTGGCATGTTTTGGGTTCATGGAGGAGCAGTGAAGAATCTTTGGACAAACCAGGAAATGGAACAAGGATAGGAAAACTCAGGTCACCCACGTAAGCAGGACTCAGACTAGCTGCGTGGGTATAAATGCCTTTGATCTGTGAATAAAGAGGGTTTTTTTTTGTAAAAAACAAAACAAAACAGGTCTAGTTGTATCCTTTTATTTATTATTTTTTTTAAAAAAATTTATTAATGAATCACTGTGAGGTACAGTTACAAACTTATGAACTTTCGTGTTTGCATTTAAGTCATATAGTGATCATTTACCTGTCCCTTCATCAGTGCCCATTCTCCTCCACCAATGTTCCCAGTATCCCTCCTACCACCACCACCCCATTCCCACTACCCCACCCTGCCCCTGTGGCAGGGCATTCCCTTCTGTTCTCTCTCCTTTTGGGTGTTGTAGTTTGCAATAGAGGTACTGAGTGGCCTTCATGTTCGGTCTATAGTCTACTTTCAGCACGCATCTTTCAACCCGAATGGGTTCTCCCAACATCCTCTACTTGGTGTTCTCTCCTCTGTCTCAGCTGCCTTTTCCCCCAGCATGTGAGACCAGTTTCCAAGCTGTGGGGCAGACCTCCTGGTCCTTATCTCTACTACTCGTAGGTGTTAGTCTCCCACTCTGTTACTTTATATTCCACAGATGAGTGTGATCTTTCTATGTCTGTCTCTTTCTGACTAATTTCACTTAACATGATGATTTCATGTTGATCCACTTATATGCAAATTTCATGACTTCATCATTTCTAACAGCTGCATAGTATTCCATTGTGTAGATGTATCAAAGTTTCTTTAACCAGTCATCTGTTTTTGGGCACTCCGGTTTTGGCTATTGTAAACAGTGTTGCAATGAACATACAAATGCAGATGTCATTTCTACTATACCTTTTTGCCTCTCCAGAATATATTCCCAGGAGTGGTATTGCTGAGTCAAATGGGAGCTCAATTTCTAATTTTTTGAGAATCATCCATATTATCTGTGAGTAAAGAGTTTTATAGTGTCCCATCTACCACAAGCCTACGGCAAGCGTTATCCTAAACGGGGAAAAACTAAGGGCCTTTCCTCTAAGATCAGGCACAAGACAAGGATGCCCACTCTCACCACTCCTCTTCAATATAGTACTGGAAGTACTTGCGATAGCTATTAGACAAGAAAAAAAGATTAAGGGCATCCAGATAGGAAAGGAAGAAATCAAACTCTCACTATTTGCAGATGATATGATACTATATCTAGAGAAGCCTAAAGCCTCTACTAAGAAACTCTTAGAAACAATAGACTTATACAGTAAAGTTGCAGGCTACAAAATCAATACCCAAAAATCCATGGCCTTCCTATACGCAAACAATGAGGCAGAGGAAAGGGACATAAAAAAAAGCAATCCCATTCACAATCGTGACCCAGAAAATCAAGTACCTCGGAATCAGCTTACCAAGGAAGTAAAAGACCTCTACAAAGAAAACTATAAAACGCTACTCCATGAAATAAAAGAGGACATGAGGAAAAGGAAACATATACCCTGCTCGTGGATAGGGAGAATCAATGTTGTCAAAATGGCAATACTCCCCAAAGCATTATACAGATTCAACGCGATCCCTATAAGGATACCCAGGACATTCTTCAAAGTAACAGATCAAGCAATGCTAAAATTCATATGGAACAACAAATGTCCACGGATAGCTAAAACAATTCTTGGGAAAAAGACGATGGGAGGCATCACCCTCCCCAACCTCAAACTTTACTACAAACAAAGCAGTAACAATTAAAACAGCATGGTACTGGAACAAAGGCAGAGCCGCAGACCAATGGAACAGGGTGGAATATCCCTACACACAACCCCAAATGTATGATCATCTAATCTTTGATAAGGGAGCAAGAGATGTGAAGTGGAGCAAGGAAAGCCTCTTTAACAAATGGTGCTGGCACAACTGGACAACCACATGCAAAAAAATGGGCTTAGACCTTGACCTGACACCATGCACAAAAGTCAGATCAAAATGGATTAAAGACCTCAACATCAGACCACAAACCATAAGGTACACTGAAGACAAGGTCGGCAAAACCCTACACGATATTGAAGATAAAGGTATCTTCAAAGATGACATGCAACTGGCCAATCAAGTGGAAACAGAGATAAGCAAATGGGACTACATTAAACTAAAAAGCTTCTGCACCGCAAAAAATACAGTGACCAGAATACAAAGACTATCCACAGAATGGGAAAGGATATTTACACAATACCCACCAGATAAGGGGTTGATATCAAGGGTATATAAAGCACTGGTTGATCTCTACAAGAAGAAAACATCCAACCCCATCAAAAAATAGGGCGAAGAAATGAACAGAAACTTTACCAAGGAAGAAATACAAATGGCCAAAAGGCACATGAAAAAGTGCTCTACATCACTAATCATCAGAGAGATGCATATCAAAACAACCATGAGATACCACCTCACACCACAGAGACTAGCACACATCCAAAAGAACAAAAGCAACCGCTGTTGGAGAGGATGTGGAGAGAAAGGGACCCTTCTACACTGCTGGTGGGAATGACAACTGGTTCAGCCCTTTTGGAAAACAATATGGACGATTCTCAAAAAATTAGATATTGAGCTCCCATTTGACCCAGCAATACCACTGCTAGGAATATATCCCAGAGAGGCAAAAAAAGTATAGTCAAAACGATATCTGCACTTATATGTTCATTGCAGCACTGTTTACAATAGCCAGAATTTGGAAAAAACCCGAATGCCCTAGAACGGATGACTGGTTGAGGAAACTTTGGTACATCTATACAATGGAATACTATGCAGCTGTTAGAAAAAAGGAGATCATGAATTTTGTATATAAGTGGATCGGCATGGAAAGTTTCATGCTGAGTGAAATGAGTCAGAAAGAGAGAGACAGACATAGAAAGATTGCACTCATCTATGGTATATAGAATAACAGAGTGGGAGACTAACACCCAAGAATTGTAGAAATAAGTACCAGGAGGTTGACTCCATGGTTTGGAGGCTGGCCTCACATTCTGGGGAAAGGGCAACTCAGAGAAGGGATCACCAACTATAATGTAGTCGAAGGCCATGCGGGGGAAGGGAGTTGCGGGCTGAATGAGGGCTAGAGACTGAGCACAGTGGCCACTCAACACCTTTATTGCAAACCACAACAGCTAATTAGAGAGAGAGAACAGAAGGGAATGCCCTGCCGCAGTGGCAGGGTGGGGTGGGGAAAGATGGGTTTGTGGAGGGTGGGAGGGATGATGGGTTTACTGGTGGTGGAGAATGGGCACTGGTGAAGGGATGGGTTCTCGAACCTTATATGAGGGAAACATGAGCACAAAATTGTATAAATCTGTAACTGTACCCTCACGGTTATCCACCAATTAAAAATTTAAAAAAATATTAAAAAAAAGTTTTATAGTGTCTTTAGTGCATTCAGGCTGCTAGAAGGCAAACAGTATAGTCTGAATGGTGGAAACAATAAAAACGTGCTCTTTAAAGTTCTGGAGGGTGGGAAGTTCAAGATGAAGGTGGTGACATTCACTGAGACTCCACTTTTTCTTTTCTTTTTTATATGTTGGCAACATTTAGCAATGCTCAGCGATTATTTCTGGCTCTGCACTCAGAAATCACACCTGATGATGCTCAGGAGACCACATGAGGTGCTGAGGATCAAACCTGGTTCCACAGCATTCAAAACAAGCTCTTCGCTCACCATATTATTGCTCCATCCAGAGGCTCCACTCTTGATTACAAAATGCTATCTCCTTGTCCAAGGCCTCAACTGAAGTAAGGAGTCAAAGAGCAATCCAGGAGCTCTTCTAGTAGGGCACTCAGCCCACTGGTGAGGGAGCCACTTTTTCAGTCCAGCCATCTCAGAAGCCCCACCTGTGGTAAGGTCATACTGGGAATAAGTATTTGAACATGTGAATGAAACATTCACAGATATCTTTCAATGAACAGAAACACCCATTCACGATGAAAGATCTTTGAGAGACAGATCCCAGAGGAGGGCTTGAGATATGCTGAATGTTCAGATGTGCAGGCGTGTTGTTTGGGAAATGGTGAACATAGATCAAAAATTGTTACCAATGCAAACAGGAGACAGTTACAATGGAATACCCAAACATCCTGACCCACCATACCAGCCGTGTAACAGAGAGCTTCATGGGATGGTGCACCCTGCCAAGTGACAGATCCTGTGGGCAATGCACACATACTTAAGCCCAGAATTATCTAGAGTTAACTCTTCATCTTCCAAGAGAATGCAATGAAAGGACTTGAAAATAAAATGATTGGAAGAAAGAAAATATACAGTCCTTAAGAAAAAACTGTAATGGAGAAGTTATCATCTACGTTTAATAGCAATATTAATAATGGGGCTACTTTCTGAGAAATGTACCATTTGGTATCTTGGCTCTATAGATACCAAAAATTTCTGTGACCACTTTCATAGTGTCTTCATCCTTGGTAAATCCTTTGAAGTCATACACAGACCTCCTGGGTAACCTCTACCAGACACTGCTCATTCACTCTCTAATGACATCAGCCAAAGCTCAAGGAAGGTTCTTGACGGAGTCACGGCAGGAATCATTCCAGAATAGCATCAAAGGAGTCCTCACTTGGGTCACAGACTTGGCAAAGGTCCAACTCAGGCTGGAGGTCTAGTAAATACCTTCTCTTTATAAAGAAGTAAATAGCTTTTTTTATCCATTGCTTTGTATGGCTTCGAAGGATTTGCCAAGGATGAAGATGTTGTGAAAGTGGTCACAGACTTTTAGGGTCTCAGAGTAAAGATGTCAAAAGATATATTTCTCAGAAACAGCCCCCATCATTAGTATTGCTATTGAATGTAGATAATAACTTCTTAATGCCAGTCTTTAATCCCAGTTTTTCCTTTCAGACTTTATGGTTTCTTTCTTACAATGGTTAGATTTTCAAGTTCTTTAATTGTATTCTCTCAGTACACAAAGAATCAACCCTTGATAATTCTGGGGTGAAGTGTGTGTGCATTGCCCACAGGATCTGTGACTCAGAAGGGTATACCATTCTACATAGCATTCTGTTGCACAGCTGGTATGATGGGTCAGTGGTATTTATCTCTCTAAACACCAGTAAAGGGGGATGTGTGGAAGCCTGGTCGCAATAAGCCAAATCTCGAAATATGTGTTATTTTTCACATTGTGCTCCCCATTTCTCTGGCAGAGCAGTTCCAGAGGGCATCCTGGGAGACAGATGTGCCCTCTGTGACTATGTAGTGCTCATTGGGGCTTGCTGACAGCTGTAGTGATAGGCTTGAGACCTTGGGGTACTCACGATGCAGTGTTCCAGGGGCACTGACTCCAGGAGCCTGCAGTGCTGCCTCTGAACAAGACCACTACTCTGCCCTTTAAAGTTTAAACCTGGCCGTGATTTAGTCTCCTGTGGACTACAGGTCTTTCTGAATGTCGATTTCTAGAATGAAGGGATGCTTCATCCAGATAACAGATTTTCTTTGGCAAGTAATTTTCTTCCACAATCAGCAGAAGAAAAAATGTTCCCCCAAACTTTGTAACTGCCTTTACATTAGCAGTCACTTTCATCTTGTGCAGTGAATAATCACTGTATCACTGTCACTGTCATCCCGTTGATCATCAATTTGCTCGAACGGGCACCAGTAACGTCTCTATTGTGAGACTTGTTGTTACTGTTTTTGGCATATGGAATACGCCACGGGTAGTGTGCCAAGCTCTGCTGTGTGGGTGAGATACTCTCGGTAGCTTGTCGGGCTCTCTGAGAGGGGTGGAGAAATCAAACCTGGGTCAACCTTGTGCAAGGTAAATGCCCTAGCCGCTGTTCTATCCCTCCAGCCCACAGTGAATAATAATTCTTGAATTTATTTTTTTAATTTACTTGGACTGGTGTTTGGACCACTCCCAGCAGATCTTAGAGCTTACTCTTTGTTCTGCACACTCCTGACAGGTTCAATGGACCTTATGGAATACCAGGAATCAAACCTCAGTTGGCTATGTAGAACGCAAGCATCTTACCCACTGAATTATCATCCTAGCCCCTAATTCTCAAATCATTTAAACCACTATGTGTAAATTAGAACCACTCAGAGTAAACATGAGATGTATGTTCTGTCTTTCCATTTCACAAACAGATCTTTGGCTGATCATCACAGTGCTGAGAGAGATGAATTTCTGTGTCTGGTCTTTGATCCTCCAGTCATTTGAAGTTTCTCCATATCTGATGGAGACCCTTCCCTGATCTGTCAGTCTCTTATCTCCTTGTTATCAAGACACCAAATCCTTCTGCTGCTTCTGTCACTTTGCTCTCATTCAACACAGAAGTGGTCACATGGGTCTAGCCACTAACAACCACTTTTATAGTTTGTAATCACTTTTATTTTTTCTCTCAGTTTAATCGCTGACATGGCCTCGTACAGGCAATGTTAGCAGTGACTATGCATGCTGAGGGACCAAAATGAACAAAACCCAACATTAAAACAAGCACAAAGATTGGAAATCCCCCGCGGAGAGGGAGATGTGTGCTGAAAGTAGACTAGAGACTGAACATGATGGCCACTCAATACCCCTACTGCAAACCACAACACCCCAAAGGAGAGAGAGAGAGAGCAAACTGGAATGCCCTGCCACAGAGGCGGGGTGGGGTGGGGGGGATTGGATTGGGGGGTGGAAGGGATACTGGGTTCATTGGTGGTGGAGAATGGACACTGATGGAGGGATGGGCTCTCAAACATTGCATGAGGGAAAAACAAGCACGAAAATGTGTGAATCTGTAACTGTACCCTCACTATGACTCACTAATTAAAAAATAAGTAAATTTTTAAAAATTTAAAAAAATAAAACAAGCACAAGGAAAAAGGATACAAGGAAAAAGGACATTAGTTCTAGACTTCTGTCATCAGGGAATGGTATATTACCACAGCTATTATTTCATCAGTCACAGAAATTTGGAGACCACAGCAATATATGAGGTATGTATGGAACCCAAACAGCATCAATACACAAGAGAGGACCATCTTAATAGAGACAGGTTGACTCAGTTATGAAGCCTCTACCGCTTTCTAGTGTCTGTGATACTTATGGGGTCTTCTAAGGAAGAGTTACCAAACTACTCAGAATCAATATAAAGTTAAAAATTAATAAAAAGTTGAAGGGAAAAAATATGCTTTTGATCAAGAGAAGCCTGGAAATGAACCACCAAAAGAGAAAGGCAATAAATCCAGCTTGCATTCAAAATTTTCTGTCTCTAGTTTTAACCCAGGACATGAGCCTGCTGCTTAATGAAGGACATTTCTGAGAGTGTGCACATTCCAGATGAAGTATTCCAAGGATGCAAGTAAGGATAGCCACTTAACTCCCCACTTCTCTGCCAGAAGCTGAATCCCAGAGCTAGATCATTCTTTGGACTCCAGATTCTACAAATAATGCCTTGAAAGTTTGCTAGGCCAGGGCTGGAGCAATAGCACAGCGGGTAGGGCATTTGCCTTGGATGCAGCCGACCCGAGTTCGATTCTCAGCATCCCATATGGTCCCCTGAGCACCACCAGGGGTGATTCCTGAGTGCAGAGCCAGGAGTAACCCCTGTGCATCGCTGGGTGTGACCCAAAAAAGGCAAAAAAAAAAACGTTTGCTAGGCCAAATGAATTGCTTTTGTTATTATCACAACATAAAAATTTTTTAAATAGCAGAGAGGAAGCTTTAGCCATAGAAAAGCATATAACAAATGCTATGATCCCTGAGTGGTTAAGAAAACAGGCTCTACTACTGAACAGAGATAGAGATATAGAAGGGTCAGTTCTCAAATTCTTAAGAGAAATTCTCAATTCTTAGAGAATTCTTAGAGAATTCTCAATTCTTAGAGAATTCTCAATTCTTAGAGAAAATAAGTTCACTTTTATAAAGCTCTTTTAAGATCCTAAACTCTTCCAAAGCCTGTCTGGGCAGAATCTGTAGAAAGGAAATAACTGCCACTAATAATTATGAGATCCAAAGCTAGTTACTAAAACATTTTAGAGTTTCTTTATCTACAAATAGAGACTGAAAACAGAGCCAAATCCATCAAGTTGTTTGAGAAGCTAAATAAGTAAATGAGTACAATGTTGAGATGGAGCCTATCTTGTGGCAAATCCTTCTATTAAAAAGGTCATCCTCACCACACCCACACATTCAAGAGCATCAAGTCGGAGAAGCCATGGGTAATTCTGTAACCAGAAGGAAGGGATAAGGTAGTGGCTCTTTACAGGCTTTTACTTATTTAAAACTAACATGACAGAATAAAATCCACAGGGAAAAACCTAAGTCCCAAATAATTTTGCACTGAGGTTTCATGCTTAAAGATAAAAGTCTTATTTCCAAGGAGAACTGAAGACAGTGGCCTAAGTTATAGAAATTTTACTTCTTTTTATCAAAGCTAAGTTACTTTAAATAATAATTTCCCACTACTTTTCAACTGGATATCAGTTCAATTATCCTGAACTGCCTGTCTTAAAATGAAAGAATATTTGCTTTAATTACCATGCATAGAGCTTAAATATTCAGTCTTCTAGAAGAAAGTTACACACACATACATATTTACTCAAATGGTATATTCATTTACCTCTACCAAACATACCAGTTAAAGCTTATACAGAGAACACTGTGGAAAACATAGGTAGAATCTTATTCTTAGCTATTCCCCACTTTTAAAAAAAGCAGAAAAAAGAAGAACCTAAATGTTTGCTGCTAAAAGTTAATTTAAAATCTTACCTAGAATAAATTCTATGTGCCAAATAAAAAGACTATAAAGGTGACTTAGCATCAAATTATGAACTTGGATTTCGGACGCAAAATTGGGCTCATAATTTTTGAGAAAACCTTAATTCTCTTTTTTAGGAGAGAAAAAGAGCAAAACTGCAGAGCCAGCCCATCAAAGGCAAAGACATCTTCCTGCTGCACACAGCCCAAGTCTTCAGGAAGAGAGCTCAATTGCTTACTAAGCAGGCCACATTTTATTATGCTCAATTACACACTTCCTCTGATCAACCGTGTTGGCATTTCATTACCACGCAATTAACTGGAGGCCTAACACCAGTTCGTGGCATGTCTGTGGTGGCTGTGGAAATTATAGTTGCACCCACATCCAGCTTGTGCTGCAGCCTGGGACTCAGTTCCCAGCACAGCCAGGGAGCACAATTAAAGGCCAGAGGAGAGGATTCTTCTCAGTCAGAGTAACTGCCTGGAAGAGGAGTAGGCCTTCACAAACACTCCTATTTTGAGATCTGGAAAGAGGAGTGGGGCAAATCAGCATCAAATGAGGTTGTTATTTTATGTTTTACCTGAAGCACTATGTTGTTCATGATCAAGTTTCAAGCATACAGCATTTCAACCTCGCACCCACTACCAGAGTGTCTGCTTCCTTCTGCCACTGTCTCAGCATCACCCGCTGAATCCCAGCTCCCCACACCCAGGTAAACTCAGTTTGTAGACCAGTTCTCAGGGTCTGTTGCCTTTGGCCATTTGCTTTCCCCTTACTGAACTTCATACTACACATGAGGGAATCCATGAGGCTCTTATCTAGGACTTGTGTCTCCAGACTTGGGAGTCCAAAGGAGAAAATTCTCACCCCTTTCCCAAGTGGGCTGACTGATAACCTGGCCTCTAGAAGTGCTCCCTGCAGGAAACAAAGACAATGATCCTTGAAGGATCTTGATATTAGCCTCGCTCTGGGTAAAAGAACGTTTGGTGATGCTTTTCAGTGAAAGAGAAAAATAAAGCATGCTGAGCCTGGCTTTTAAAGCATCACTAAAAGCTCAATTGGACAATGGGGCTATTGAACAAGCTAAGGAAAGAAATGGAAGATGATCCCACTTTAGGCAGCCGCACATTCTTGTCCTATGTGGTGATTCCACGAAGTCCTGGGTTTCTTAGATCATCAGAGAACCACTACTTACACCATAGACTTGCTACCTGCCCTGTCTATCCCCCACCGAATCATGCACAATGACACAAAGTCATTGAATCCAGTCCTTGTATCAGGTGGAGGATTAAAAATTGAAGAGTTGGGGGCTGTAGAGATAGAACACGGGTAAGGTTCTTTCCTTGCACACAACTGACCCAGGTTAGATCTCCAGCACCACAAGATCTTTCAGGAATGGTCTCTGAGCATACATAGAGTCAGGGATAACTCCTGAATACCACCACGTGGTATTACTGATTTGGGGTAATCCACATGCACCCATTCTCCAAGACCTTCTGGGGCACCCTGGACAGCCTGTCCCCCAGACTCCCAGATGACTGAAGGTCATGTGTGCGATGTGAAGTGGCCTTTATCAGAGTTCGGGAAGCTCCTTCCAAGACACATACCCCCAGATCTACCAAGAGCGATGCAATTGGAAGTCACATTACTGACTGGTGGTACTAAGGGCCTCAGTGCTAGACTGTTGACACATGATCCCAGCCAAAGACCAAAATCAACTTAAATTATAATTAAGTAATTAAATTACAGTTATTAAAAACAAGGAATTTGGGGGGTGGCAACTGTGGGGATTTGCAAATTTGAAGTCCTGATTGTGACTCCAGTTACAAGGGTTATTTGTACATCAGAGCAGTGCCTGCTTCTGACTTTTCACAGACCTACCACCCTAGAGACAATGCACCTTGTTTAATCACAAAGGCCCACCTCCCCAGTCACTGGGTGGGCTTTTTAAGGAAGAATGTTTCAGAACCTTGAGGGGTGCCTGCCAGAAGGGCTCTCTTCTTTCCTTGGTTCAAGCACAGTTCTGAGGAATTCAGAATGTTAGTGTGAAGAGTTGGGTTGCAGGTGAGTGTTTGCAGTAGTGGCCACTTGATGACACAAGCAGGCAGGAGTTGACTGGGTCTTGGCAGGACAGGGCAGTTGGGGGCAGAGGGTGGTGGATCCAGCATTCATGGTTAGGAGGGACCCTTGGGAAATCTCTCCAGTGACTTGTGAGATGGTTAGGGACAGCCTAAGTGTCTTCACAAGCCATTACAAGCTGAGGTGTTGTCCCTGCATGTCACTGAAAGCCTGTAGGGGATGGTGGGGACAGAGATCCCTCTGCTTGCACATGTCACAGCTGGCTGGGTTTGGCAAAGCATTTACAGAAAGAGACCAAATGCCCTGGGGTGGGAGATGGGGGTAGGAGGTGGGAGGGGGGCAGGGCTCCAGGAATGCAGGCTTTTCTTGAGCTGGATTTTAGCCAGGAAGGGGGGGGGGGCGGGGTGCTGTGGTTATTCAAGCTTTTCTTCAAATCTAGAACCATGTCTGCCAGGAAGTAAGTGCTCACTAGATACTCGATTAAAAAATATCAAGAAAAGGCTGATTCTTCAAGGCAGGCTGACCTCAGTCTACCTTAATACCATGCTCGTACTGACAGTGTTGAGGTAAGCAGGTTGATTAGGGAAGTCCCCACCCACCAAACCACCATGGCTACAGCAACCAAGACCTGATAAGGACTTTACCTAGAATTAGCCCAGACCAGAGAAGGCTGGACCCATCCTCTGAGAGAAGGCTCAAAAGGAACAAAGGTCAAAAACAGGAGTTTCATAGGAAACCATCCTAACTCTACTGCAGTTACAGGATATAGTGTCTCACCGTGCATGCAACACCCCCGTGGGAATTTGCATCTGCCACCTATATGTGCAGAGTCAATACAGCATGTCCAGAGCCCAGGATGTGCGCCAACCTGGGACCATAACAAACAAGGCAGACATGAGCTCGAAACCCCAGTTAGAAGGCAGATGGCACCATAAGAAATAGTCACAGGACAGAAGTACAGAAGAACACAAGAGTCTTCCTCAAGGATGCCAGAGGCTGGTGGAATGTCAGAACTACATAGTCCAGTTTAAGTGGGTGTTTAAATGGGGCTTAACCAGACTGAAGGCAACTGCTCAAATAACTGCTTTATTTTATTTGACATAAAATAAAGATTCATTTGCAGCAAGAGAAAGCCATATGAGCAAAACAAAATGTCATTGAAAAAATTTTTTTTGCTTTTGATTTTGGGATCACAGTGGTACTGTGAGGTACTGATGTACTGAGGTACTCCTCAAGGGATACTCCCAGTGGCTGGACCATGCGATACTAAGGAATCAAAGCCAGGACTTTCACATGCAAAGCCTCTGCTCAGTCTAGCAAGTTCTATTTCCTGGCGAAGAACCAAAATCTGTCTTCTGAATTTACTACCAAGAGAAAGGCTTTGGGGTTTGTAGTAGTGATCATTGGTGATGGTCACCACCCAGCACATAAGGGTAGTATGAGACTCAGGAGACCATGAGCCAGAGTTGGGCCTGAGAAACACCACAGAACATGCAGTGTTCACCTGGCTGATCTATGGTCTCGAATTCAAAGCCTTGGTGTTCCATATACACTGAGCATGAGCCTGGGAATTCTGCTGGGGGCCATTACCATTGTGAGTTCTAACAGCAGCCCGGCATGAGCACCCCAAAATGGGTGTGACTCCCAATAAGCAATGTAACTGAAGTACGAGTGCATGGGACTGAAGAAATATTACAGTAGGTAAGGCATTTGCCTTGCATGCTTCAAACAGGGTTTAATCCTTGGCTCCCCACAGGGTCCCCTGAGCCCTACCAGGAATGATCCCTGAGCATAGAGCCAGTAGTAAGCCTTAAGAACCACCAAGTGTACAAACTCCTTCCCCCACACACTAAAAAGAGAAGAAGCAAGTAGCACAATTAAAGGAACATGAACCTGGGTGAGTGCCTAGGCTCATATGTTACCTGCGAGGAACACAGTACAGCTAGAAAAGGGAGCATTACAGCTGATGTCTGCAACATCTGGCCATACAACAACAGCAGCAAAAACAACAACAGCAACAAGAACAAGGGGAAGGTATAGATAAGTAAATTAAAGAAAAAATTAAATAAAAATAATCCAGGGGCCGGAGCGATAGCACAGCGGGTAGGGCGTTTGCCTTGCACGCGGCCGACCCGGATTCGATCCCCGGCATCCCATATGGTCCCCCAAGCACCACCAGGAGTAATTCCTGAGTGCAAAGCCAGGAGTAACCCCTGAGCATCGCTGGGTGTGACCCAAAAAGCAAAAATAAATAAATAAATAAATAAATAAAAATAATCCAGAGTCAAAATGATTTGAAATAACTCACCTCTTCACTCTGACCCTTTGAACACTCGACCCACTGGCTCCTTTTATGCCAGTTATGAGAAATAAAAGGTCAGAAACAACAACTAGAGTTTTTGCTTAGGCAAAGATCTCAGTGGGTTAATTTTCTGGACTGGCGTGGCTGAAAGACAGAGTTTCCCTCCTGACAAAAGACACTCCATTGTTCTGACACTGACACAAGGTCCAGGGATCCAACATGGGATGAGACCTTCGGCCCTGCTGATGGAGTGCTGCTGCGTGGACAGAGGTGGCTCCCCACTGTTGTGTCTTAGAGACAATGCTCCATCCTCACACAGACACCACCATCAGGATTCCTGCCCCTTTATCACAGACCTTGGAATCAGACAGAGTAGATAGCTTTCAAAAAAAATTTCTTTTCTTTCCCCAAAATGTTGAATCCAGGTCCTATATACCACTGTGTAAACCTTATAATCCATTTGTTAATGTCACTAAAATATATGTTTAAATTATTTTTAAAAAGTGCAGTCTGGGTGTTGCTGGAGATAGGACTGAATCTTTAGGTTGACTTGGAAAGGTGTCATCATGACTATGTCAAATTTTCATGCATAAATAAAGTGTTCCTTATCCTCCACTTGTTTAAAGACACACACACACACACACACACACACACACACACACACACATATCCCTGTAGCAACTACCTCATAAATGGATAAAGGAAGAACAGAAAAAAGAAAGCCTTCAAACTGATTTTGAACTTAGTTCTTTGATGAGTTTCATGAGTGAAATCAATATTAGTGGACACAGGAAGGTCCCCAAACACAGAAATCAAGAAGCATCTTGTATAGACCCTACAACCAGTAGTTCTTTCCCAGATTCAGACTCCCAGTTCTCTGCTTCCTTCAACTCAGCCTGCTGAGAACTGGTGATCAAGGGGAGGTCATAATGTGGTTGAGTGCCAGATCCGAGCAGTTTCAGGACTAGTTTGCAGGTCAAGAGAGGAGAGAACAGAACCTACCAAAAGGCACATCTGGAGGTGAGCCAGGAGAGGAAGCAGAGCTAGGCACGCATACAGAGGGGGCGGGGGTGGGGGTGCAGGAGGGGGTGTAGGCTTAGCCACCAGGATGCCTGGAAATTTCCAAAAAGGGAAAGACCTAGGAGGAGGTGAGCAAGCACAGGAGTCCATTCTGCAGGAAGAAATTCACTTGCCTGGGGAGTGCACAAAGGCCATGGCACAGAGCGATCCACTCATTTCACTTGTTACATTTCTCCTCATCCAAAGCCATGTTGGGATGAAGCAGAGGGGTTGGCACTGCAGAACTCAGTGAAGTCCCGCTCATATGTCCATATGCAGCTAAGGCCTCCTTATGACAGGGGTCAGTACAGAACTTGGGGTACAGAACGTCCTGCAGGGGAGGTGCATTCCATCTACCACCTTGGCAAAGGTTACTTTCAGCCTCTCCCTTATGCCTCTCTACATCTCAAGTGTTATCTGCAGCAAATACAGATCACTTTTGAATGTACAAATAAGTTAATACAACTGAAGCTTCGAGGGGACTCTTTTCAAGTCCCACTGTAGTGAGCTGGAAAGTGGCCATTGCCCTGTGGAGGGTGGGCCAGGCCAGGAGGCAGAAAGTACAGGGCTGAGAAGAGCAGATGGCTCCGAGGGTTTAGAAACATGGCAAACACAAAGAAAAACCAAACTAAGCACACATCTCTTATGGTGCCACAAAATTCTTTTCCTCCCTACATCTCTGGGCTCGACCCAGGAAATGAAAGGTGGTCAAAAATGGGTGTGGCCACATGTCATAAAGCAGACTACTTGGTCATCACATGTCATCAAGTCTTCTACTTGGCCTTCTCTTCTACTTGAGCTATTTCAAATTTTATCTCTAAGCCTGTCACAGAGCCTTGAATCGAGTCCCTTTCTTTCTTGCTGGATTTGAAGCCAAACAACAGATAGTGCCTGAGTCTTCAATGATGTCACTGGGATCCAAGAGGAAAGTTGGGGACCTTTTGGCAAATGTGGTTTAAACTTAGCTCTATGTCACCAGGCCCCAGACAGACACCCCGAGGTCATGCTCCAGCAGGCTGTGGACCTGCCATCCTGGTGGACTGTCCGCCCCTGCTTTTCCTGTTAGCTGACAAAGACGGCCTTTCTCATTAGAAACTTCAAAACCAAAACTCATATCCTCCCCAAAGGAAGCAGGCATTCAAGCAATTGTTTCTGGCAAGGCATTTGAGAGCTGCTGTCAAGTAGTAAATTCAAGTTACAAGGACTTTTCTTGGAAAAGCAATGCTTTTATGATTATTTTTAAAAGAAAGCTACAAGTCGGGGACAGAGATGCAAATATTCTGGAGAGCTTCATTTGGCTGAAGAATCCCTTGCAATTTGTGCATTAGATCAGTATAATTCTCAAAGCAGAGCCATCTACCACTGGGCCTCCCAAGCTCACCATGGACACAGGGCAAGAGAGGACTGAAAATCACAGAGCCAGGCCACATGCCACGCTCTGTCTCCACACCCCTGACCCACAGTGCCGGACACTTTATGCTTTTCAGCTAGTGTCTCAGTGCTTGGTACTCCATGAAAATAACAGCCCTTTCATTTGTTCCCTAGAGCAAAAATAATAATCTCAAAGCAAAATTATAAGACTTATAAAAATGCTTCAAATCAGTCTTCTCAAACCAACCTAAAAAGATAAACATTTTGAGCTTTCCTTAATTATAGCACAAGACCCCCTCACCGTTTTGTTTTTCCTTTTGGGTTTTTTGTTTGTTTGTTTTGGGCCCCACCCAGCAGTGCTCAGGGATTACTCTTGATTCTTCACTCAGGGATAACTCCTGAATAGTTCTGGGGACTGATGAGGTGCTGGAGATCAAACATGGGTCAGCTGCATGCAAGGCAAATGCCCTGCCCACTGTATTATCTTTCTAACCCCAACCACTTACTGTTTTTGTTTCCACTGGTAGGTACCACAAGGCCCAAATCAAGACATAAAGGATTATCTAAAGGTTGTCCCCTGGGTTGCCTGTGCTCCCTCTGTGCTCATACATCTTACATCCAGAAAGTAGCCATTTAGAGGTGGACAAGATAAGGAAGAGATGGACCAAGGATTAAGATTTCCTGGGGAGGATTCATGCAAGCTCCATCTCTGGCAGGGATCAGACAAGCAAGGGAGCCCCAATATACAGGTCCGGCTGGATGCTATCCACTCGTGGATGCCCACCCAACCTTCCCCACTGGCCTCTAGTGGACACTTGACAAACCCAAGCAGAGAAAGATGGATATGATGCTCCAGGAGTAAGGGGAGCAAAAGGGACTCATGAGATCAACATATGACCAAACCCACCTCTTTTTGCCAAGCAAAAGCAAAGATGAGATGCTAAGTCTGCTCCTTTTGAAAAATTAAGCAAGAGGATTTACTTGAGATTTTTCAACCTTTTTGTAAAAGATTGTATGCCTTCTGTTCACTAATATGGTCTAGGAACTAGAAAGATGGTATAGCAGGTAAGGCACAAAACTGACCCAAGTTGAATCCCTGGCACCACATATGGTCCCTATACCCTGCAAGGTATGATGACTGAGCACAGAGCAGGGCTAAGCCCTGCGTGCATCCCTGTGGCATCTCAAGAATTTGGGTGAAGAGTATTTAAGGAATAGCAATTTCAAGCGACAACACAAAGTGCTGTTGTGTCAGCAGCACCTCTTTCTCTACTTCAAATTGTACTGCATTAGAGGAAGCCTAACCTCAAGTCATACCCATGCTATTTCTCAATTAATTTTTTTAATAAAGGTAACAGCCTGGCAAGCTACCCATGGCATATTTCATATACCAAAAACAGTAACAACAATGAGCTCTTCGTGTTCCTGGAGTGAGCAGACACCTTTAGGCTACACTAACATGCGACAGGGACAAATGAAGATGTTACTGGCACCTGCTTGAGTAAATCAATGAACAACGGGATGACAGTGATACAGTGATAGAGTGAATAAAAGCAACATACCAGAAACCATTAAGAATAGGTTGCAGATATATAGATGTCGGCCTAAAAAAGAAAAACATGTCTCCTTGTCATCAATATTATTCCCAGGACTGACCATAAAGTCAGCATAGTGCATCTGTAAAATTCTGTTTTAATAGATAATCAAGGCAAAGAAGAAATGCCCTCCATCTTTCATTTGTCATTGAATCAGCAGTGACTTCAGGCTCTATCATATCACATCAATAACTCTCCACTATTCACAACAACTTTTAGAATCAATTCCTCTCATGGCTTTGAGAGCCCTCTGCATACTCCCCTGCCTTTAACTTTAATGGAAAAATGACTGATTAATATTTATCCATCAAAAGAACTCGATTTTTTTCTCTTCTGATTCTTACCGAGGCACCACAATTTACAACACAGTTAATAACAGTTTGGGACATATAACATTCCAGCTCTAAAACCGCCACCAGTATTAGTATCCCTCCACCAATGTAAAGAATTGGATTTTAAATAAAACTTTAAGGCACTTACCTTGCATGCAGCAGACGGGAATGGGAGAGTTGATCCAGCACTCCATATGGTCCCCCAGAACACTGACAGGAGTGATCCCTGAGCACAAAGCCAGTAATAAGCAAGTGCTGATAACAGTTGGGTGTGGCCCAAGCGTGAAGAAGAGGAGGAGGAGGAGGAGGAGGAGGAGGAGGAGGAGGAGGAGGAAGAGGAGGAGGAGGAAGAAATGGTAGTGGTGGTGGAGGTGGTTTTCCAAGTTTTATGGAAAATATCTGGCCAGGTGTTAGGGCTAAGGGGTCAATGAACACGTGTGGCTATCAGATGCTCCTAAACTAGAACCTCAGAAATCGCCCTCAACATGCCTCAGGACCCAGCCCCCACCCACAATCACAGCTCTTCAGGTGTCTTCTTATGGAGGTAAGCCAACTTTTCCTATGAAAGTCCAAATCCAAACTTGGTATCTCTCACGCACAAGCGTACCAACTGGCCCTTCTTGCCTGACCTTAAAATAGCCAGTAGGAAGTCAGGAAAAGACGGGAATTGACAGAGAGAGAGAGCATTGCAGATCAGACGAAGCCTTTCAAATCTCAAAAATGCAGCAGTGAAACCACAGGTGGGGTGTGGGGCCATGCCTGGGCAGACCCAATAGTTCAACTGAAATCATGCACTTCATGTGCCATACAATGACAACAGTGCTTAGCTGTCTCCAACAATTGATGGTGAAGGCCAGGACAGACATTCTTCTAGAACACTCTTAGACAAAGGAGATCAGAAATATTCAAATTTGCAAAATGCTTTGAAATGAAATGAGGGGTTGGGGTAGTAGTACAGTAGGTAGGGCACTTGCCTTGCATAAAGCCAACCCAGCTTCCATCCCCAGCAGCACATATGGTCCCCCAAGCCTCATTATGAGTGATCCCTGAGGGCAGAACCAGGAGTAATCCCTAAGCACTGCTAGGTGTGGCCCCAAATTAAGCAAAAATAAATGAGTTTCAGGGCTTTTAAGAGGAAGAAACTATTGTTTGGAAAGTTCACACAATGTGAAATCTATCCTTTTGTAAAGCAAAGAAGGTTTGGAGATGGCTCAGTAGTGTAACCTACTAGCAGCCATTCTTCCCAGTTATTCATTCCTTCTCACCACTTCCCATTATCCCAGACTGGTGGAGAGCCAAAGGAACTTTTAGGATTCAACCACACAGTGCTTATCAGCACACTTCAACAAAATTCCAGACAGCTACTGATGTGATAAAAATAGACCACTTCATAGAGAATAATGGGAATATCATTAGCTACTTAAATGGGGGGTGGGGTGGGAGGGGGGTGTAGTGGGGTTCTTGGTGGTGGAACGGGTGCACTGGTGAAGGGAATGGTGGTTTAATCAGTATTTGACTGTGACTTGAACCTGAAAGCTTTGTATTTTTTTCTTGTTTTCACGGTGGTTCAATAAAATATTTCTTTAAAATAAAAAAAAAAAAGACCACTTCAAAGGCACAAGTTTTTAATATATTCTCAGAGACTGGGTGCGTGGAGAAGCTAGAGAGAGGTCCCTTGTGTTGGAGAAAAATGTTAATAGCCATAAACTCACAGAAAGGGGTCAAAAAGTGAGCACATACTAGCTATACTCTAGCTATACTGGAGCACCTACTTCAAACATGAAGGCCTACTTTCTACTCACATTTTAAATGAATGTTCATTTAAATTTCCCAGTGAAGATAGGGAATTTGGGAATTCTCTTAGTCTCTAAATAGATACAAAATGATCTCTCATGTGGGGGACTTGAAGATATACACCAGGTAGCAACAAAGAGATAAAGGCAACGCAAAGGGAGGACTGATCCACATAACTGAAGTGGTGGGGAAGGATGCTGGAAAGAAGGAGCGTTGGAGTCTTTGGGGGAAAAAACCCATACACTGGTGATGGGTTTGGTGATGGAATTATGGGCATGGGAAATCATTAACAATATTGCAAATCACACAAAAGATAAAATGTTGAAGAAATAAATGAAAGAAGGAAGGGAGGCAGGAAGGGAAGGAGGGAGGGAGGGAGGGAGGGAGGGAGGAAGGAAGGAAGGAAGGAAGGAAGGAAGGAAGGAAGGAAGGAAGGAAGGAAGGAAGGAAGGAAGGAAGGAAGGAAGGAAGGAAGGAAGGAAGGAAGGAAGGAAGGAAGGAAGGAAGGAAGGACGGACGGACTATGCATTTCTAGACATGAACTTTCCCAGAGAAGAAAAGGAGCTTGGAAATTCCCCTAGTCTCCAAACAAGTGAAAATTCTTTAGTGCTGGGGCATCTGCACAAAGAAACTAGATTTGGGGAAAGCAGAGGACCCTAGACATTCACATCCCCACCCCCATCTGCCACATAAGGAAGCCTGGGGACACTGTCTTGCTTTCCTCTCTCCAGCTTTAAACAACGGATGCATCTCCTCAGTCATGAAGGGGGCCAATGTGAGGCTGAGTGCGAAGTCTCACCATCCTCGGGGCTCTGAGGGGAAAGTGGGCTCTGATGCACCCTTCTCAGAGGTCTTCAGCCAATGACCTGCTGTGCCTAAAAACAGGATTACTCCCCTCCAGACAAGCAGCAGCCTATATCCAAGAAGAGATGAAGCAACTGCTCAAGTTCCAGGAGTTCAGAAAGGGCAGACAGACATGCAGGTCAGAGGACATGCAATCAGATACACTAGCAAACCCACTAGAGTCAACAAGACTCATTCTGGTTCACATCAACAGATTTTAATGTCTTGATTCAAAAAGTAGAACTTCACATTTAAAAATGAGGAGGGATCCTGGGGGCTGTAGCAATAGTATAGTGTGGACTTGCCAAAAGTCAACCCAGCTTTGATCCCTGGCATCCCATATGGTCCCTCAAGCCCCACCAGGAGTAATTTCTGAGTGCAGAACAAGAGAAACCTCTGAGTATTGTCACTGTGACCTAAAAATGACAAAATTGAGGGGACCCTAACCTCTGCCTACCAGAAACAGTGTGTCCTCACTTACCCTTGTTCACAGGGTCTTGGAAAACACAAGGTGGCATGAAAGACCCCAGGAAACCATACCATCATTCAAATCAAAGTCAGCCAGAATCTTTTTAATTCCATCATTTGCAGAACTATGACAAACACAACGATGACCATGATCATGACCCTATTCAGGGGCTCCTTTATGAGGGAGAAGGAGCCAGACACAGCAGATATGAGGACAATGACTGTATACAGACAGAAGCACGAGACACAAGGCACTCAGCTACAACAGCAGCCATTCACACATTCCCACCAGAGCTTTTCCAGAGCTTTTCCTGAGCCCCTCTGCATCTAGGGAATGCAGCTCTGGATATAGCAAGCCTTGAAACCTTGGGAAGCCAGAAATGTGAACAAATATTCCAACTGAGGACAGAGAAAGTGGTGCATGGAATGGGATGTCAACCCAGAGAAGGAGCCAGTTGTTTCCACGACAAGAAGCTAGAGCCAGTGTCCACAGCAAAGTGCAGAGAGAGCAGGATAATCACAGGGAGAGAGCAAGGGATCCCTGCTATCTAGCTACAGAATAGTTTCTCTTACAGATTATTACATCATAATGAAACAAAATGAGTAAATGGGGTCAAAAGAAAGCAACTTTTTGTATTAAAGTAAGTCACAGGATAAGCACCCTGCCTTCTGGACTTCCTGTAATAACTAATAAAACCATCTTATATATTGGAAGTTGACTGAACAATAGATTTTCTTGGGGGGGAGGGGAAGAAGTAGTCACACCTGGTGATCCCGGGAGGTTACTTCTGGCTTTGCACTGAGGAGTTACTCCAAGTGTTGCTCAGGGGACCACATGGGATGCAGAGGATGGAACCTGAGTCTGCCATGTTCATGGAAGCACCCTAACTGCTGTACTATCTCTCCACCTCCAAAATAATAGATCTTTTGAAATATATTAAGTATCAGAGCAAAAGGGAGGGAGAGAGGGTACCAGGCAATAGATAGCAATGCAACTAAAAACTGAAAAGATGGTTCATGTACAATCATCATTGAAAACGGGATCTATGCAGACAATTAGCTTATTCCATAGTATGAAAGACCTCAGTCAACTGAACATATGAATGTGCCTAGTTCATTCTCCATTGCCAGTAATAATCAAGTGCTCATCATAACACAGACCACATGGGAGCCTGGTTTCCTGAGTCTGATTATGCACACAAATCACCCATGTGTTAAACAAGAGGCTCTGCTGCCTGAGCTGAGGGAGTGAGTGGGGATCAACCACTGCGAGTCTTTAGCTCCTGGGCACAGGAGTCTCTGAGCCCTCAGCCCACTTGGAGCCACACAGAAAGGGGACTGAGGCTGGGATGAGTATGACCAGCGTTCACCAAAACAGGGTGGACAGCACCTCAGGAGACTTCCCTGTCCCAAACCTGCAGACTGAGTGTGACGTCCTCAGCATCTCGGCCCCAAATGTGGGCCAGTCTCCCTTCAGGTCTGGGAGTGCATGGAAAGACTTGGAAAGAAAGTGCCTCCTCCTGTCTCAGCAAATGGTTGGAGTGTCACCACAGCCCTGGTGGGTCATGACTGGAGGTCATGACCCTCCAGGGCAGACACGGGGCTGGACCCATGGCAGTCACTTTTCATCCACTGTAATTGCTTTCCAGAGCCCATGCTTGCCTCCATTATTATCCCAATCTGTTCAGTTTCATAAACACACACAGGAGAAACCCACTGGGGGAGGAGAGGGCACTAAAAATTACAGCAAGGGTCATCCCTGATGAGAGACAGAGAAGGAGACCAAAGGCAAATGTGCAATTAAGTCACTAGAGGCCCCAGGACTCCCATCTTTGAAGAGCAACCACACCCTACCTCACTGCAAAGCACAATTTTGTTAATAAAAGGGATCCATTGGAATGTGACCCTTCAGGGCTTTTACACAAAACAACACTTCTGGAAAAAAAGGACCAGTAATAATAGCTTAGCCTCTCCAGGTGGGGCAGGCAAGGGAACTGACCTACCCCAAATCCCTGTTTTGCCAGTTTCCTTAGAACCACTCAGCATTTCACAGAGCATTTCAACGTTCTCTGCCCAGTGCTCAGCCTCTTGCCCACAATTCCTACCCATCTCGATGAAGGCTGCAATCCTGGTGCTTCTTCCTAGACTTAGCTGAAGGGCAGAAGCAGTTTTCATGGGGTGCTCCACTTTTTCGTGCAGGCTCTCCAAAGCCTGTACTCAGCCCTGCTGCATCAGGCGGAGGGGCAGACCTGTCTGCTCCCAGGGAAGGCTCTGGCGGCAGGGAGATCCCAAGTTCCCTCAATGCTCTGCAGATAATCCCCTACCCCCAATAAAGAAGAAAAGAACAGCAAGGGCTTATAATAACTCCTCCAGTGGCTGCAATGTATCATGTTCACCCTCTTCCTGGGCCCTAGGGACCAATTGTATAAAACAGTGAAGGACAAAGAGATAACTGAGTAAAAGTAAGGCAAAGGACATCCTGTTCTACAGGAGCCCAATTATCAAGCCAGGGAACAGCATTCCATGCATCACTTAAAAATCAGAGCAAGAGATTTAGGCTGACTGTTAGGAGAGATCGTACAGTGGGTAGGACGATTGTCTTGCATTCCTTGGACCCAGGTTCCATTCACACAGGGTCCCCAAAGCCCTACCAGGAGTAATTCCTGAGAATAGAGTCTGGACTAAGCCCTGAATACTGCTTGGTGTGACCCAAAAATAAAATAAAGGAAGAAGTAGAAAGAGAGAGAGAAGGGAGGAAGAAAGAAAGAAAGAAAGAAAGAAAGAAAGAAAGAAAGAAAGAAAGAAAGAAAGAAAGAAAGAAAGAAAGAAAGAAAGAAAGAAAGAAAGAAAGAAAGAAAGAAAGAAAGAAAGAAAGAAAGAAAGAAAGAAAGAAAAGAAAGAAAGAAAGAAAGAAAGAAAGAAAGAAAGAAAGAAAGAAAGAAAGAAAGAAAGAAAGAAAGAAAGAAAGAAAGAAAGAAAGAAAGAAAGAAGAGGAAGGAAGGAAGAAGAGAAAGAGAGAAGAAAAAGAAAGAAATTTAGGCTGGGAGCCGAGCTTGGAGCAGGGGTACCTCTCCTTGAATTTGGGTTAAGGTGTTCTCAGCTTAACAGGGCCTTCAGGAAAGAGATGTCATGGTCTTCAGGGAACAAAGAGACAGACAAGCTGAATTGAGACAGGGAATAGAGAGGCCATGGAGGGAAGTCTCTGAGCCCAGGTAGGGAAGTACCGAACATGAGGGCACCTTCCCTTCTGGGCTGGCTGTCTCTGAATCTGCTCATCTTCAGCTCACCAGTGAACCACATTGAGTGGTCAAGGGTGCCACAGAAGCACAGGGCAGGTGTTTCCAAAGGAGTGTCTTCTTTTCCTCTTTCTTAGTGATCTTTTTTTTAGATTTTTTATTAGTGAACCACCAAGAAGTACAGTTACAGACTTACAAACTTTCATGCTTGCATTTCAGTCATACAATGGTCAAGTACCCATCCCTCCACCACTGCCCGTTTTCCACCACCAATCGTCCCAGCATCCCCACCATCACCCCCACCCCGTCCCCTCTACCCCAACCTGCCTCTGAAGCAGGGTATTCCGTTTTGTTCTCTCTCCTTTTGGGTGTTGTGGTTTGCAATAGAGGTATTGAGTGGCCATCAGGATCAATCTACAGTCTACTTTCAGCCCACATCTCCCATCCCAAGCGGGCCCTCCTAGCACCCTTTACTTGGTGGTCTCTTCTTTATCTGAGCAGCCTTTCTTCCCAACATGCTAGGCTGACTTCCAAGCTGTGGAGTAATCCTCCTGGTATTTATCTCTACTATTCTTGGGTGTTAGTCTCCTATTCTGTTACTTTATATTCCACAAGTGAGTGCAATTTTTCTATGTCTGTCCTTCTCTTCCTGACTCATTTCACTTAACATGATACTTTCCATGTTTATCCAACTATATGCAAAGTTCATCACTTCATCTTTTCTAGCAGCTGCATAGTATTCCATTGTGTAGATGTACCAAAGTTTCTTTAGTCAGTCATCTGTTCTGGAACACTCGGGTTTTTTTTCCAGATTCTGGTTATTGTAAACAGTACTGCAATGAACATATAAGTGCAGATGTCATTTCTACTATACTTTTTTGCATCTCTGGGATATATTCCCAGAAGTGGCATTGCTGGGTCAAATGGGAGCTCAATTTCTAATTTTTTGAGAAGCGTCCATATTGTTTTCCAAAAAGGCTGAATCAGTCGGCATTCCCACCAGCAGTGAAGGAGAGTCCCTTTCTCCCCACATCCACACCAACACTGGTTGCTTTTGTTCTTCTGGATATGGTCCAGGTTCTGTGGCGTGAGATGGTATCTCATTGCTGTTCTGATCTGCATCTCCACGATTCTTAGTAATCTTTGTTTTGATCTGCTAGGAGCAGAAAGGAGCAAGCAAACCAAACCCTCAGATATGTAAGAAATAAGGCTAGAGACCATTTTCTAGGAAGGTCAGAGAGGCATTGATGATTTTACTCACACATGTGATCATTCTTCAAGCCTATGACAGTCACCCAGCAACTCCCCTGGGAGCCTGAAGCTCCCAGGGCAAGGATTTCCCCTTCTTAGAGGAGCAAAGGCTAAGAAGGAGAGCCATTTTCCTAAATGAGGTCACCACATCCTTTCCCCACAGAGCTGCTCCAGAGTTAACCTGTGCAAATCCCCTGGCTTAGAGGACACCTCCTTAAGCTCATTCTGGGAGGTGGTGGCTGCTGAGGTTTCCAGCTCCCTCCCTCCCTCCCTCCCTCCCTCCCTCCCTCCCTCCCTCCCTCCCAGCTGAGGCCTGCCATGTCCTGAGGCAGTGATTTGGCCTCACCAAGGTTCCCTGACCTCAGCCTGGGTCCCGCAAAGAAACCACAGGACTAGCATGGGCCATGGCAGCATCCAGAAAGTCACCATAGCCTGGTGGTCTGTGGCTGGGCCTCAGTAAACCCTTTGTGTAACGAGATGGTAAAAGCACCCAGGATAAAGGTCAGGATGGTAGGGGGAGATGAGAGGAGGATGGGCACTTTCTTGCAAGATCATCTTGAGCCCTGTCAGAAGTGATCTCTGAGTACAAAGTCAGGAATAAGCCCTGAGCACTGCTATGTGTGTCTCCCCAAACCAAAAAGAAATGATAATAATAAAAAGAGCCCCCAGGAAAAGTACACACAAAATCTGCAAACCAGAGCCTGTCCCTTTGTTCCCACCGTTTGTCATCTTGGATGTTAAGGAAACCCAGGAGTAAGCAGACATAAGAACATAAGAAACCCAGGAACCCTGCAACCCTCCTTCACTTTGTTTGTTTAGAGGGTCACATCTGGCACTGCTCAAAGATAACTCTTTTTTTTTTCTTTTGCTTTTTGGGTCACACCCAGCAATGCACAGGGGTTATTCCTGGCTCATGCACTCAGGAATTACTCTGGGCGGTGCTTGGGGGACCATATGGGATGCTGGGAATCGAACCTGGATCGGCCGCATGCAAGGCATGCAAGCCTTATCCACTGTGTGTGCTATTGCTCCAGCCCCCTCAAAGATTATTCTTGACTCTGCACTCAGGGATTCCTCCTGGAGGAGCTCGGGGATCACAAGGGCTATTGCGTCTCAAACCCTGGTCAGCCATGTACAAGGCAAGAACCTTGCCCACTGTACTGCCTCTTGGCTTCTGGGGGTAAAATTCTAAAGGAGCAGCGGAAAATGTTTTAGGAAAGAAACTCATTAAAGGAGAGACAAGAGAGACAGTTCAGGGTTAAAGCACATGATGGACATGCAGGAAACTCAGGTTTGATCCTGATACTTCTGGTTCCCCAAGCACAGTGCTGGGAGGAGCCTCTGAGCACCATCAGTGTGGCCCCAAACCAACACCCCCACAAATCCAAAAGACAACTTACACATGGAAGAATTTATTGTTTCGAAGAAACTCTCTCCAGATGGAGGTATCAGAATGGAAAATGCCATTGTTTCGTTGATCTGAATTCTTCAATGAATCTGTGATAAGCCAATTGGTTAGGCCAATCAGATACATCATGAAGCTTGGACAACACAGCTGCATGGCTCACCTTGCACATAAAGCAACCAGGGAGAGACTCCAGGTAAATAACTGACATGCATGCACACTAGAGGTTGCGAAGGGTGAACCCCCCTCCTGCCCCAAGTCCCAGGGCCTGACTTGTCTTTCTCCCCTTGGTGGGGAGGGAATACTGCCTCTATAAAAGGACTTTCCTGAATAAGGAAAGGAGCATAGGAAATGCTCTCCCCTGGAGTCACTCAGGGGAAAGCACTGTTGGGGTGAGTGTCCACTGTCTGATGTCACTGGGTTAGTGCCATGGGGGTTAAGAATCTCCATGCAGGGCAGCATCTATGGGCAGTGGGGCAGCTGGGATCCCTGGACATCCACAGCTCTGTGCTACCTGCTCATCACAGGGCCCGTCATCTGATTCTCGGCATTTGCAGGTCCTCTAGACCCAGAACATGCCTCCTCTCAGGAAAGGTCAGCTCCTAGACACAGCTCAGCCAGGGTCATATCTTTAACATACAGAGAATCTGGTCCACACTCTGGATCTAATTCTGATGCACCAAGCCATCATTTCTCCAACCCCAAAGCATCACAGGACCAGCCATGCAGAGACCAGAGACCACCTCTCTATGCACAAAGTCAGGAGAACTATTCAGACTCATCAGAACCCTCTTTGAAAGACATTGGTTCCTCCACAGCATCATTCAGTCAAATCTTTCTACAAGTCAAGATCCAGACACAAAACAGCCACCAAATCTGGGAAATCCAAAAAGTTTTCCAGACAAAAAAGACCAATAGCCATGCCTAGGCCACATAAATTGGATTATCCTGAGCTCAGAAGCCATGAGTGGCTATCTTAGTAATTTCCCTCCACAGTCAGGGTACCAGTTGGCACCCTGAATACAGGAATGTGGGTTCCTAGAGATGGCCCTAATGTTCAAATGGGTAGAAAGGGGACATGCCCCCACATTCTCTAACCGCCTGCAAGGAGACTGCTATTTCAGCCCAGAACAAACTGGAAGCCAGGAGGAAGGTGGAGTAGATACACTTTCTCTTGAGGTGGGTAAGATCTATAAAGAACTCCAGACACAAGAGAAACAAAACACTACCACTTTTCATTGGGGAAGATTCAATTCTTTAGGGAATCTGCTCATTCTAAGTAGTTCCTCCCAGGAAGATAGCAAAGCAAATGAGATGCCCTTGTCTTTTTGGTGTTAATCAAAGTATTCCCTAGCTCTTTTTTAAATCTTCTTTCCATTTCTTAGACATTCTATTAAACCTAGCTTTCCCTCCCACTCCCTCCCCAGTGTCAGGCCCTCACCACAAGTCCCCACTCTTGAGTTTTTCTGTATTGAGCACAAAGACCTCAGCATAACAAAAAAATGACATAGATTTGGCCAAAGTCCCTTCCTGGAGACATGACACATCATTATAAAGGGAAATACACACACACACACACACACACACACACACACACATATTTATGCCTCTCAGAGATCCTGGCAAGCTACTGAGAGTATTCTGCCCGCACGGAAGAGCCTGGCAAGCTCCCTGTGGCATATTCGATATGCCAAATATAGTAACAAGAGTCTCATTCCCCGGACCTTGAAAAGAGCCTCCAATCGTTGGGAAAGATGAGTAAGGAAAGGATGCTAAAATCTCAAGGCTGGGAGAGATGGAGACATTACTGGCGCCTGCTCGAGTAAATTGATGAACAATGGGATGACAGTGATACAGTGAACCATCTGCTTTAAAAAAAAAAATAGGCAAAACTAGACAACAAGGAACTCACAGTCCTTTTTAAGTTTTTCCAGATTCTTGGTATGTGACAGAGGACAGTCAGGTGATACCATTGTTCATAATCAGTCCTTGGTTGGCAACTCCTCCCTTTGCCCGCTATTGTCACTATGACCTGGGGTCTCACACATTTGCTGTGGTTCTCTCACAGACCCAAGTTTCTTTGCTCCAGACACCACACACTGGATTGTGTGCCAGGATCTCGCTGGGAGGAAGGGTGTGGGGTTGG
This sequence comes from Sorex araneus, assembly GCF_027595985.1. Classification (NCBI taxonomy): domain Eukaryota; kingdom Metazoa; phylum Chordata; class Mammalia; order Eulipotyphla; family Soricidae; genus Sorex; species Sorex araneus. The sequence continues at coordinate 230,834,773 of NC_073303.1, forward strand.
AGAGGGAGGCGGAAAGTACCAGACAGAACCAGCAGCTCTGTACTTGGAAGGCTGACGTTTTACTGCTGAGCCATTCCCACAACCTAAATTTCACTTTGAAATGTTGTATTTTCAGGGCAGAGAGATAGTACAGGGGTAAGGCACTTGGCTTACAAGTGGTCAACCCCGATTAGAATTTCCAACACCACATAGTTTCTCCTAAGCATGGCCAGATGTCATTCCAGAGCAGAGTCAGGAATAGCCCCTGAACACCATTGCGTTCAGCCCCCAAACCAAGTAATAAATAATTTTTTGAAAGCAACAATCTCTCTACTAATCCTAACTTGAACTGTGTTCTATTTGCTTCCATTTAAGAAAAAAAATATACCAGGGACATAGCTCAAAGAGCATGTGCCTTGCATACATGTGACCCTAAGATCAGTCCCAGACACTGAATGCTCTCCTAAACTAATGTGGAGGTCCCCTTGAGAATATGTCAGCTGCTGTAGGGGCTAACAAGGTTCAATATACAACAGGAAATAGTTGCTAGAAAAAGTTTTACAGACATTAATCCAGGGTAATACTGACCATAATCAAATGGAAAATTTCCAGTGCTCTAAGCAGTCCATCCATCCACCAGCATCATCCAGTACTGCAGATACACATACCAGGTGTCCCATCATCTGTGCAGGAGGCAGGTTGCCTTAGGCCCTACATGCCTGCGTCTCAAACTTCACATAAGCTGACCAAAGCAAACCAGCCTATGGCAGAAGAGATTCACAAAGGGAAGAAAAAAGGCACAACCTGAGATATTATCTTCAGTGTTTATGCAACTGACCAGTGAGGGGAGGTCACAGATTAGGTCTACAACCTAATCTATTTCTTCCATGCCTAGGGAATACTCATAGACTCAGGATAACTGGCTATGCTCAAAAGAAGCTCACTGTCCATAAGGCACTCTGCATCTTTCTCCAAGATGGCCTTCTTCTCCAGTCCCAATGACAGAACACAATGTTCAGTTCTAACCACACATTTTAGCACCAATGATGAGCCCTCTCTGGGCTAAGAAAATATCAGCACATCCACCTATATTCAAGAGCATCCCTTACAGAAAAGAGAACAGTGCTCACTTCAGGAGAAATTTACTATCTACAAGACACATGAAAAAAAAGACATACCATATTTTACTGCATCATTGCACAAAAATATTTTTTGTAAAAAAAAAGTGAGATGCAACCATAAGTGAAGGGTTTTTAAAAACTGTCAATATTACTTATTAATCATTTATTTGTAAACTGCCTTTGGTGCAAGATCAAGAAACACAGAATACTCATGGATATAAGTTAAATATAGTCTAATTGACACATCATTTCTTCAAGATGTTTCATAAACACTTTTCTGTTCTGAATTAAAAAGATCCAACACATTAATTTTTGCAAGTTTGTTTTGAGGTCAAATACTGCACTGGAGAAGTTTTACTGCAGTGTTACAAAGCACAGTCTTAGAAAACTTAATCTTTGTGCGAAGATTCTGTGTGCCATCCCTGGGCTTGGTATCTGAAGCCTTGCCACAGTACCACTTAGATAATATGTCTACTTACTTTTGTCACAGTGTGTCATTTTTAGACCCATCTAATGCAACTGGAACTTTTGTTTTTAACTGTTTGCCAATTGCTTTGTAGAGCCTATGTTCCCAGATCTTGGTCATCCTCGTGCTTCACAGTCCCAAGGATGGGCGATGAGTATTTCCAGTAGGCGGTAACCAGTGGTCTCCATTCAGTTTCTACCAGTGGCCTTGGAAGGGTTTACACAGATAAACCAGGTGCCTGCGCTAAGACTTATAGACTGGAGCAGGCTCACAAGCATGAGAAGTCAGATGTCACCTACATACCATTGGTGATGATACAGCAGTCAAGAGTGACCTACTGAGTGGTATGATGAATATAATTCTACCATGAGACAAATATGCCACCAGGGAAGATCAAAAATCAGTTTGGGGACTATCAAAACAAGACATGACAGTTATTCAGTGAAATGTGCTAATTTTATTTTATTTTACTGTTTTTTTTTTGTTTGCACCCAGTGATACTTAGGGATTAATTCTAATTCTGTGCTCATGAATTACTCCTGATAGTGCACAAAGGACATTATGCTATGTCAAGGATTAAAACCAGCTTGACCATGTGCAAGGCAAATGTCTTACCCTCTATACTATTGCTCCAGCACCAGAAATATGCTAACTTTAAAGCAGAAGAGCCCTTTCTGAAATGCCCGGCATTACTGAGCTCATCTCCTCTGAAACAGATACTGCAAATTCAATACCAGAGCAATTAGGGATGGAAGTTAACCTGCCAGCCTACTGGTAGGGTGCACTGGGAAAAAGGGAGAAAGTATTTCTCTTGCATTCTTAATAAAAATGCATCTGATCAGGAAGCATTAGGGAGGGAGGCATTATCTGTAAACTGCTACAAGATAACTAACTCCAATTCTTCACAAACAATGCCTATCCCTCCTTGATCCCTCCCTGTCACAGCCCAGGGGTGCCTGACCTCCCCAAAGGACTCTGTTGCCCAGGACTCTGTTGCCCAGCCTTGCTCTGGAGAATCTCATGCCAAAAGTCAGATTAACACAGAACCCTGTAAAGTCATATCTATCTCCAACAATTCTCTTAATACTAAAATATCCAAGCAAAGCCAAAATGATAAAGGATGAAAACAGCAGTACTATCCTGATAAAGAGACACTGGAGGGATAGGACAACTGAGCACAGTGTGAGCCAGCCAGGACCAAATCCTAGACGAGAGGAGAGCTGCTATTAGAGGGTCATGCTGATGACTGGCAATATCTACCTAGGAACCATGTGTCAGCATTACGGGCTCCATTGCTTCTGGCTGAATCATGCTACGGAGGAAAGAAAAAACACTTTGACCTATGTAGGAATTGATTATTAAGCATAATCCTTGACACTAAAATGGTTCCAAAATTACAGCCTTTGGAGAGTTATTAGCGAACATGGACAATGGTTTATAATTGACAAACACCCATTAAATTGCTCTGAAGCTCTTTGTACTCTTCTTGCAACTTTGGCCCATGTCTGAAGTGTTTTCAAAATAAATTCTTAAAAAAAAAACACAAAATCAAGTCTGATTTGCAAAGTGTTTCCATGATAACATTAATTATATTAAGCAAGCCCCCCACCATATTAAATTTATCTGCTGCCATTTCTCTAACCATAGACTCAGGTGATTAACTGTCAGGTGGGCACAATGGGCCCACACTCAGTCATTCTGATTAATCTTATAGAAATAAGGAATTGAGACACACGCACAGAGACAAGTTCTGCAGAAAGAAGTAGAACAGAGGAAAGGCTTCAGGTATGAGGGCAAGGTAGGAGGTATGGCAGGGAATGTGATAGATTGTGAGATGTGCCAGAGTGAGGCCCTTGGAGAGTGGCAAGGAGGGAAGGAGAGGGAGGAGCAGGTGAGTGAGGAGGGAGAGGGAGGAGAGGAAGGGAGAGGAAGGAGAAGGATAGGAGACAGAGAGAGCTCCCAATTGTGCTCACTCACATACCCAGTCTCAGGAAACATTAGGTGCAATGAGCATATGTATTCAGTAACCACCCAGACCCTCCAGTTCCTTGATATAGGCATCCTATCCTTTTGCAAAGACACAACAGACACACCTGCACATCAGACACCAGACAGAATGAACAGTCACCACCGATCATCCCAGGAGAGGCTGGGGTACTACACAGCCCCATGAACCTCCTTTCCCCACAAAAGGGGGCCCCCAGGGCTCCCCCCACCCCTTCTCTCACCCAGGTGTGACAGGGAAGATTCAGCCCAGGCCTTAGATCAGCCAGGACCCAAGTAGACCCACATCCAGCCACCACCACCAACTCAGCTGCAAACTTCCCTGCAACTGATGACCCAAGAAGGTGCTGAAAAACATGTGAAGTCTCATCACTGGCTTGGAATTCTTGAGGTTTATCCAGAGGCATGAGGTGGGGGTGGGGGTGTCTCTGGGACCTGCACCAAAACCTTTGTTGAGCAGCTATATCCTGGCCTCACATGGACTGGAAAGGCAAGATTAAGTTATGGATCTGAAAAAGAGGGCTAGTTCCCTGAATTGCTCAGGAGGGCCGAGCAGAATCACAAAGACCTTCATAAAGGACTGCTTCTGGGGGTGGCACCAGAAGAGGCAGAGTGGCTGCATTTGGAGAGAACAGAACTGGGTGACCACCTAATGCAGACAGGTGGGCTCTGGAAACTAGGAAGAGGGGAGTCATGAATTGCGCTCCGGAACCTGCAGAAGAAACCCAGTCCCCCACACCTTGTTTCAACTCAGAGAAACTCCTTTCAGACATCTGATCTACACAATGAGGACTAGTACACTTGCATAGTTTGCAGTTGCTAAGCACGTCAGCAGCAAGAGAAAAGTAATGTAGGGACTGAGGAGAGATATCGAAGGGCTGGAGCACAGAGCTGGCGTCTCAAGGTTTCAGATTCAATCCCTGACACCTCGTGGCCTTCCAAGCATCAGCAGATGCAGCCCTGACAGCCCCCAAGCACCACCCTACTGTGGAACCTGGGCACAGACTAACACAATGAGCAGCACTATAGTGTCCCCCTCAGGCCTTCTGAGTACCATAAATGACAATTCCCCACCAGGAAAAAAGTAAAACAGCCTGTTCTCTCACCTGGAAATGCACAGGCTCCTCTCCTGGGCCTTTCTGAAGTCCTAGGAGGGAGCCTGGTCCTGCCCCAAAGTTCCCCAAAGTTTCATTTACAAAACAAGCCTCACACCTGAAGCTGCTGCCATACCACGGGCTGTCCTTGTTCCTTATAGAATTTTGCCAGCATACCACAAAACGTGTCCTTTTTCAGCCGCACAGAAATAAAAATTGCCCCAAGTTCCTAAGAAACAGGGTGAACCCAGAATTTACCACATCCAGTCATTAGGGAACTACCCCCACAGTGACGGCCACAGGCCCAGCAGTGAGGTCACCAAGGCCACCCTCCAGATTTCTAAGTCACCCTCACTAGTTAGTTGCAGCCCTGAGCAACATAGCCAAGCTCAGATCTGACCCTGGAGATTCACCTCTGGTCAGTCTCCCCCACACATTTCTCCAGTGTTCCACGCAACAGCCATCTGCAGCAATGAGCCTCACCTCTGGGTGCAGCAGTGACGCTATGGGAGCTCCACAGACTGCTCTGCCTCAGAGGGGGATGCTTTTAATCTTCGAACTGTTTGCATGGAACCAAGCATCTGCAGAGGCAGCTCCTGTCTGACCTCTATGTCACTGATCTGAGCAAGCACTGTTTTGGGTATGTGCTGCCTTGGAGGAAAGAGCATTAGAACTCTGGTTCCTTCATCCCACCAGGACCAGAGAAGGTCTCACCCGAGCAAGCACAGCACCAAGGGAAGGAACTTCCCCAGGAGGGGCCAAGACCAACCCAGATCAGCGCTGAGATCGATTCCGCTCCTGGCAGTTTGGGGTAGGTGGATGCATCTGGAGGGCAGCATGCTGAGTGATGGCAGCCAGGAGGAGAGAGACAGACGCAGAATGACCTCTCTCAGGGTGGGAGACACAGCACAGCTGAGAAGGTGCTTGCCTTGCACAAGGCCAATCCAGGGTCGATCTCTGGTATACACAGAGTTTCCCAAGTCCCGCCAGTAGTGACCCCTTGGCTGGATGTGTGACCCCCACACCTCAACCCCACCAAAAGAAAAAATTCCCTCTCTGGTGTAGTCTCCCATGATTCTGTATGGTTCTGTAGACCACATGAAATAGTCTACAGAACTGAGCTTACCAAGGCAGGGCAGAAATCAGGACCTTGAGATAACAATGGAGGTAAGTGGACACCCTGGAAGACTGACATTAACTGCATGTCATTCTCCTCCACCCACCCTCCACTATCAGGGAGATCTCTGCAGGCAGTGCATAGCTCTAGATATAAAGAGCAAGTGAAGATTGATCCCTTGCCCTGATTAGTTCTGGCCCTTCTAGGCCAAGTGCATGATTAGTTCTGGCCTTTCTAGGCCAAGTCAGGGCCAGATGACAAGACCAGGGGTGGGGGGTGGTGTGGAAGGAGACCCATCCAGGGAGCATCAGCGAGGCACATTCACAAGAAGTTTCATCCACCTTTCACCACGTTGTCATTACCCATGCCTGTCGCTGTGGGATCCCTCACACAAACCAGACCAATGAGCAGCAGGGATCCTGGTTCTGACTTGGAGAAATGTGCAGGAGAAACAGGTCTGGGGTGCGAGTGCAGACTGAGCCATGTGCTGGGGGCTCAGATGCCCCAGGACGGGCAGAGGCCACTGTGAGCAGCAGGAAGCAGCCTCGAGCCGAGCCGAGCACTTCCTTCTGTCAGTGAGAGCAGCAGGGCCCATCTCCTGTGGCCTGAGCACCAGGGTCAGGAAGGACAAAGGAGCCCCTAGGGGCTGCAGGCCCTGTCAGAAGCTCTCAGACCAGTCCTTGGAGACTGAACCCAAGAATCAGAAGGGGCTTCTGGGCACCCCTGTGGTGGGGACTTGATTCCAAGCCCTGTGGGTCCCTAGGCCTAGAATTGGCCCATTTTTGAGGAAAACTTTTATGAAGTTCACTTTCAAAGTGACAGAAATGTCCAAGATTCATAACAGTTTGTGCTCAAAATAAATTGTACCCATTTTAAAAGGCAGAAATTTAAAGGGAAGTGTCCTTCAACCTTGCCATACAAGCATCCACAAAAACCTAATATAAAGGTCTGTTGAAATTTTTTTTCTTTTTGTTTATTTTTTTCTTTTTGGGTCACACCCAGTGATGCTCAGGGGTTACTCCTGGCTCTACATCCAGGAATTACTCCTGGCAATGTTCAGGAAACCATATGAGATGCCAGGGATCAAACCCAGGTCAGCTGCATGCAACGCTAACACCCTACCCGCTAAAGTCCCAGTTTGCTGGAATTTTTCTAATTTTTTTTTCCTTTTTGGGTCACACCCAACAATGCTCAGAGGTTACTCCTGGCTCTGCACTCAGGAATTATTCCTGGCGGTGCTCGGGGGACCATATGGGATACTGGGAATCGAACCCGGGTCAGCCGCATGCAAGGCAAACGCCCTACCCGCTGTGCTATTGCTCCAGCCCCGCAGTTTGCTGGAATTTTAATGCTGGTCCCTAACTGAGTGGGAGGGGAAAGGAGAAGCCTAGTTATCAGGGGGAAAATAAAAGATCATCTATCATTTCATGGAAAGAACAATGTAACAGTTTTCCTTCAACACAGCATCTAGCTACTTGTCTCTGTGTCTCTGCTTTCTCTATTGAGAGGAGCCCCTCCATGCATTTTCTCTCTTTCTCTCCCCTCACACGTAAAGAAGTAAAATGTGACAGGCAAATTTATGCTAAGTCACTCAAGATGCATATAAGCATAAGGTAAGTGTCTCAAATCTATTAAACTTTAAAAGAAAGAACACAGAACAGTCTATTGTCTACTGCACAAGGGCAAGGCACAGGAATGAGGATGCAGGAAGGTGTTGGGAAGAGCAAAGGAAAGTCCTCTCTGCCACCGTAAGGGCCCCTTTCCTGCAAGTCAGTGAAGAGGCCAGAGGTCTTAGGCCCTGTGAGCAAAAGGAGGTGGGACATTGTGACAAAGCAGACGAGCAACATGTGTGAGAGGCTCTGGATGTCACACAGGAGGTGGAGGAGGGTCCCACGGCCACCTGAGTGTTGGGGTTGAGGGCTGAGGTCATGTGTGGGGCTCAGCAGCCCTGTGAGAAAGTCTGGCTGTAGGAGGCAGTTCTGACCAGACCCAGCTGGACCTCTGCAGGCTGTCATCTGCCCACCTTGGGTTTCATGGGTTTAAATTAGCCTAAGGTGGGAATGTGGAGAGGAACTCACAGTTTCCGAGAGGCTGGTCTAAGAGGCTGGGCAGCTGGGCATCAAGAGCCAAGAAGCCTCAGATGTCACCTGTGGTAGCACTGGTGGAGAGAGAGGGCACAGGTCAGCACTGGAGACATGACACAATCAGGGCAGGAGAGAGATGGCACAAGTCAGCAGAGGAGAAATGGCACAGGTCAGGGCAAGAAGGAGATGTCAGGGTCAAGGCAGGAGAGAGCACGGGTCAGGGCAGTAGAGGGCAGGGTCAGGGCAAGAGATGGCAGGGTCAGGGCAGGAGAGGGCATAGATCAGGGCAGGAGAGGGCAGGGTCAGGGCAAGAGATAGTACAGGGCAGGGCAGGAGAGGGCAGGGTCAGGGCAAGAGATGGTACAGGTCAGGGCAGGAGAGGGCAGGGTAAGGGCAGGAGATGCAGGGTCAGGGCAAGAGATGGCAGGGTCAGGGCAGGAGATGGTACAGGTCAGGGCAGGAGGTGGTACAGGTCAGGGCAGGAGATGGCAGGGTCAGGACAGGAGGTGGTACAGATCAGGGCAGGAGATGCACAGGTCAGGGCAGGAGATGGTACAGGTCAGGGCAGGAGATGGCAGGGTCAGGACAGGAGGTGGTACAGGTCAGGGCAGGAGATGGTACAGATCAAGGCAGGAGATGCACGGTCAGGGCAGGAGATGGTACAGGTCAGGGCAGGAGATGCACGGTCAGGGCAGGAGGTGGTACAGGTCAGGGCAGGAGAGGGCAGGGTCAGGGCAGGAGGTGGTACAGGGCAGGGCAGGAGAGGGCAGGGTCAGGGCAGGAGATGCAGGGTCAGGGCAAGAGATGGCAGGGTCAGGGCAGGAGATGGTACAGGTCAGGGCAGGAGGTGGTACAGGTCAGGGCAGGAGATGGCAGGGTCAGGACAGGAGGTGGTACAGGTCAGGGCAGGAGATGGTACAGATCAAGGCAGGAGATGCACAGGTCAGGGCAGGAAATGGTACAGATCAGGGCAGGAGATGCACGGTCAGGGCAGGAGGTGGTACAGGTCAGGGCAGGAGAGGGCAGGGTCAGGGCAGGAGGTGGTACAGGTCAGGTCAGGAGAGGGCAGGGTCAGGGCAGGAGATGGTACAGGTCAGGGCAGAAGACGGCAGGGTCAGGGCAGGAGATGCAGGGTCAGGGCAAGAGAAGGCAGGGTCAGGGCAGGAGATGGTACGGGGCAGGGCAGGAGATGGTACAGATCAAGGCAGGAGATGCACAGTCAGGGCAGGAGATGGTACAGATCAAGGCAGGAGATGCACAGGTCAGGGCAGGAGATGGTATAGGTCAGGGCAGGAGATGCACAGTCAGGGTAGGAGGTGGTACAGGGCAGGGCAGGAGAGGGCAGGGTCAGGGCAGGAGGTGATATAGGTCAGGGCAGGAGAGGGCAGGGTCAGGGCAGGAGGTGGTACAGGTCAGGGCAGGAGATGGTACAGGTCAGGGCAGAAGATGGCAGGGTCAGGACAGGAGATGGTACAGGTCAGGGCAGGAAATGGTACAGATCAAGGCAGGAGATGCACAGGTCAGGGCAGGAGATGGTACAGATCAGGGCAGGAGATGCACGGTCAGGGCAGGAGCTGGTACAGGTCAGGGCAGGAGATGCACAGTCAGGGTAGGAGGTGGTACAGGTCAGGGCAGGAGAGGGCAGGGTCAGGGCAGGAGGTGGTACAGGTCAGGCAGGAGAGGGCAGGGTCAGGGCAGGAGGTGGTACAGGTCAGGGCAGGAGAGGGCAGGGTCAGGGCAGGAGGTGGTACAGGTCAGGGCAGGAGAGGGCAGGGTCAGGGCAGGAAGGAGAAGGCATAGGTCAGGGCAGGAGAGGGCACAGGTGAGGACAGGTAGGAGAGAGCATAGTAGCAGCACCTAGGTCTTTGTCAGCTAGCAAAGATCTCCCCGCCCTGCGATCTGCATTGCAAGAGGGTGGAACAGGTAATTGCCTTGTGGGCTAATGGTGCTATGCTGTGCAGTGACCAGCAACAACCACCTGTCCCAGCCCACTTCCACCTGGGCACCATCACAGCCACTTAGCTTCAGACAGACCCCAAGGTGGAGCGGATGCTGGTGCACAGGGCCCTGCAGTGAGGCTGCTTGTCTTTGCAAGTGAGACATCCCCAGGCTCCTAAAGGGGGCATGACCGGCCCCATGTCAACAAGGCAAGGGGTGAAGAACTCTAAGTAGTAAGACTTAGATTTACCTGGAAATTGCTTTCCAAATAAAACTGTTCTAAACCAATGTTATTTGTATCCTGCCAAAGCAGGCTGCAGTTCCCAATCTTAGATGCTCCTCTAATTCTCTCTCCTTAATCCTCAAAGACTCTCAACAGTCAAAGGGATGTTCTTCAGAAAACAAAATTAAGAGGGGGAAAAATGTTCACAGTTGAGCAGAAGATGGATGATCTTGGAGAGAAAAATTTTGAAGAGAAACATAAAGACAGAAAAACAATATAAACTTGGAGCCAGAGAGATAGTACAGCGATTAAGGCACTTGCCTTGCACACAGCTAAACTGGTATGATTCCCAACACTGCACAGGCCCCGCCTCCACCCCAAATCCACCAGGGGCCACTCCTGAACATACAGTCAGATATAGATTGCCGGTATGGTCCAAAGGAAAAAAAAAATCTGAATTCCAGATGTAGTCAGGGGAAAGGAAGGCTCCTGTTCATACAGTGAGTTTTCAGACCCATGAGGCAAGAATCCCCCTAGAGAAATGAACAGAGACCGTCCTTGTTGGTGGCTCTCTTCAGTTTAAGGAATAGCCAATTACTGAATCTCCAGGAAATGAATCTTCTGACCATGATTGCTTTGGTGAATTCTCATCAAATTGTCTGATGCTTTAGGGCCCAGTTCCAGTGGATCCTAACAAATGATGCAATTTAGAAGGAATCCAGTGACACGTTCAAGCCTTGAGAGCCTGCAATCCACTCCTCAGTGGAAGGGGCATGCAAGCAGGTGAGTGTCAGGAGCCCTCAGCCCCAAGAGCCCCACCTGTTCTACACCTAGCCCTAGGGAACAAAGCACCAAGTCCTTCCCGTTCACGAAGGTCCCAAAGCCTGTGAGGAAGCAGCAAATGCTATCATCGATCTGAACTGTCCCAGCTCTTAGGAAACCGAGAAGGTGGAACAACAGTCTAGTGTTTTCAGGGAGTTCCATTCAGTCAAGTAAACGTGCCCTGCTCACTCACTAACTGGGTATCTGGATCCATTCCCCCAGAAGGGCCATTATTATCTACCCGGGAAAATTTAGGGCTTCTCCTAGAACTGGGGTAGCAAGAATATTTGTTCTGAAACAGTCGCTCCACAGCCCCATCTCAGCCACTGAGCGTGGGAGACATAGATGCCAGGGAGAGCCCAGTGCAGAGAGGTGCCTCGTGCAGGCTCAGAAGTCCTGGACTCCCAAGGTGAATCTCCCTGCTCAGCACAGGCACAGTCTAACATAAATGCCACTGTGCCGCACCCACATACACAGCCAATAAGTTGTTCTGCTGCCTCTCCCACAGACCCAGGACATGTATAGCTACACACACACACCAAAAGAACCCAACCATCATTTCCACTGAGCCTTATGCAGAGAGTCCCACAAAGTCCCCTGGGCAAGCTACTTCTTCCTCAGTGTTAGGGTCCCTGCTAAGACAAAAGTGTTTTCCTGAAACTTCTGTGTGCCCTGGGTTGTACCTGCCTGTTCTGCCCAGGCAAATGTCACATGGGACAGGAGAGTACCAAAGCTGCTAAGGGCCTTTGCAGAACAGAAGTTCAACCACAGGGACCCACATGTATCTGCATCTCTATAGGGAATTTCCCAAGGCAGAGTGGGACCTATTGAGGTCTTGCCTTCCCTTCCCTTCCTTTCCCTTCCCTGCCTTGCCCTTCATTCCTTCTTGGGTCTGGGGTCACATCCAATGATGCCCAGAACTTATTTCTGGCTCTGCACTCAGGAATTACTTCTGGAGAAGCTTGGGAGACCATATGTGAGGCCAGGGATCAAACCAAGGTCACCCCATGCAAGGAAATCTCCCTACCTGAAGACAGCCCTCACACAGTCTTCCAAGACTAAAGAATGAGCTGTTTAGGAACGCATGTAGAGGGAGCTGGTTGAGGAAAGCCAGGATGGGCTTGAACACAGAGGCAAGACGCCTGCCATCCTGATAGAACCCCGTGCTTCCCATGGCCTGCTCTCAGGTTTGCTGCCACAGCGACATGTTGCTGGGGCTCTTTGTGATGTTCCAGAGAAAACTGTCATGGAAAGAACATCAGGCCAGTCATGAGACATGCCAAGCTTATCCAGTCTGTTGTGAAGACACACCCTGGAAACAGAATAAACCCTGAGGTTTCAGGGTGGGGCCCACCAAGAAACACAAGCTCTGGCCTCAGGGACTCGGACAGTAAAGACATTTTCATTTCCCTTAGCAAAGCCATACCCAGGGCAGTGCCACACTGGTTTTCCAAGGCACTGGGTAAAGCAGGGCCGGGTGGCTCTGATTGCAGGCTCTTGCCTGGTCCTGAGGCATCTGAGCAGCCAAGAAAGTAGCCAGGGTCAGTTACCCTGGCCAGAGAGATCTTGGTCAATCACCTCGTTCAGCTCCACACTCCAGGCAGGAGGTAGCAAGGCCTCCCAGCTTTTTCTTTGGGTGCCTCGTCACATCATCTCCTTGGACAAAAGTCCCAGTCTTCCCACTCTGAGCCACAGCCACAGCCACAGCCAGACACAAAAATTAGCTTCCACCCAGGATGCTTTCCTCCTGTGGTTCCACAGAAGTCAGAGCTGCCACTTTCTTAACATGTGATAAGAAGACACTGTGATATTACAGCATTGAGACCTATCAGCCTCTCGCAGGGCAGATGCCAGGTCTTGGGTGTGCTCCAGGAAGGCACTGTCACAGACCCTGAGTCTGTGAAGTCTCTTCTGTAGCTCAAGTCTGATATGGGAACCATTGCAGCAGGCTGGAGGTATGCTTTGCAGGTTTGATACCCTGTGCAACAGTGGAAGTGACCCACAGAACTGGGCCCACTAGGTATGACCCCAAACTCAAAATATAGGAAATGAAACTCTTACTTAAAAATAATAATACAGGGGCTAAAGAAATAGTACAGTGGGTAAGGCGCTTGGCTTGCACACAGACGACCTGAGTTTTATCATCAGCACCCCATATAGTCCCCTGAGCACCACCAGGAGTGATCCCTGAGCGCAGAACCAGGAATAATCCTTGAGCACTGCTGGTTGTGGCTCCCAAACAAAAACAAACAAAATACTAATCATAATAATAAAAATGGTGCTGTAACAAAAATACAGTGGGTAAGGTGCTTGCCTTGCATATGGTCAACCTCAGTTCAATCCCCAGCACAACATAAAATTCCCCAAGAATAATCCCTGAATATAGAGTCAGGAGTAAGCCCTGAGCACCACTAAACAGGGCCTGAACACCAAAATTATAGCATTATTGTTAATAATGAAACAGAAGAGCAAATGCCCAGTAGTCACAGACCCTGCTCTCTGACATTACCATCCAAGTGCTGTTTCTGAACTCAATATGAGTGTGGTGTGTTGCCCTAATGCAAGTGTGTGCAAATGCATGAGGGTGCACACACAAGAGCTTATGTCTGCAGTGCAAGCTCTACACTCTTCATGATGGATTCCACAAACAATGACTTCCTGGGGAGCCACAGCTAAAGACTCAGGCAAAGTAAAGTCCTGCCAATTCCACGACAAAGTGTTTCAGCAGCTAACATGGGAACAGAATGATGTCATGCCTCTTCCCACAAGGCTGAGCTCAAGTGCGTCCTTCTCCAATTCACAGGGCTCTCTGACAGGCACTGGTATAATCTCCACCCAGGGGCAGCATGGCCAAGGCCGGGAACTGACGCCAGATGGAGCTTTGTCAGGTTTGACCCAGACAATCCACAGACAGAGCTCTGGAGCCAAGGAGGGGATTGAAAATCTGCACAAGGAGTGGGAACCTGGCCTCCCCAGGGCCTTAGTCAGCTCACCCCATGGTGTGTTCCTGTGACTCAAGGCCAGCCAGTCAGGAATCCAGAGGCCCCTGGATGAGCAGGAGTGAGAGGGAGCTACAAAACTGCACCCCTCCACCCAATGGGGAGAGCACCCCAAGAAACAGTAACCCCACCCCCCAGCCTCCCCAGGCCCTGTTCACCAATCTCACAGAGCAACTCTGGCCCTGGGGAAGGCAGGCTGGCCTGCAGCAGTGGGTGGTACAAACACAGGCTCTGCTGAGCATAGTAGCAGAGAAGGTGGCTCTCTACAGTCAGGTTTGCAGACCCACAAACACACACATGAACACATACAAACACCTGAATATACCCCATGCCATCTCTCTGGCACTCAATAGGACATACTTCCATTTGTTTTACTTTAGTTTGGTTTGGGGGTCATACCTAACTGTGCTCCTGGCTTTGTGCTTAGGGATCATTCCTGGCAGGGCTCAAGGGACCATATGGGGAGCTGGGGATTGAACCCAGGCCGGACATGTGCAAAGCAAGTGCCCTATCCCCATTCCCATTACTGGTGCCAGGCCCACAGTCATACTCTTAAGCTACAGCCTTCTGGCTCCCATAGCTGGAGGGTCTGCCCTGCTTGCACCCCAGACAGCTTTCCTGAAATTTTCTGCGCTGGGAAAACAGACCTTCTTCCATCTGTCATGAGGCTCTGTTCCAGGCCCATCACTGCCTGGAGCTCCTTGGGGCTAGAAATCTTACTGCTGGCAGCCCAGCATTTGTAGTATGTCTCTGATAAGAGAAAAGGTGATGAGGGAGAATGTGGGTCCCTGATGGAGGAACTGGCAGGGAGAAGAGCAACTGTGGTGAGTGGAGTTCGCGGAAGCTTGTAATTGGTCCTTCCAGCAGAACTCAGGCATTCCACTACAGCTTTGGAAAGTCAGGAAGATTGAGACAAGAATGAAAGTACTGGGGCTGGAGCAATAGCACAGCGGGTAGGGCGTTTGCCTTGCACGCGGCTGACCCGGGTTCTAATCCCAGCATCCCATATGGTCCCCTGAGCACCGCCAGGAGTAATTCCTGAGTGCAGAGCCAGGAGTAACCCCTGTGCATCGCCAGGTGTGTCCCAAAAACCAAAAAAAAAAAAAAATGAAAGTACCGTAGGTAGGGCAACTTGCCTTCCAAGCAGCCACCTAGGGTTCAATATCTGGCGTCCCATATGGTCCCCCATGATCCCAGAGCTCAGAGTCAGGAGTAAGCCCTGAGCTCAAAACCCAAAATAAAATAAATGAAAAATCAGGAAAGACTTGAGAAGATGCTTCAACTGTTTGCAGAGAGGTAGCTCCATGTCCATCAGCAGAAATGTAGGCAGACATGGCTTTCAGGTATCAGTTTGCTTCCTTCCCCAGCATCCTGCCTGCTCACAGCTCTATTTCCTCCTTCCTTCCTTCCTTCCTTCCTTCCTTCCTTCCTTCCTTCCTTCCTTCCTTCCTTCCTTCCTTCCTTCCTTCCTTCCTTCCTTCCTTCCTTCCTTCCTTCCTTCCTTCCTTCCTTCCTTCCTTCCTTCCTTCCCTCCCTCTGTGCATGCAAGATTTGGTGGGATTCTGCACTCTGAGCAGGAACCTTGCCTACATGTGCAACCCCTTTCAAGCCACCCCAACAAACTCGTATCTCGGCTGAGCTTGGCTCCAGGCCTGAACAAGGGACTCAGGTTTGGTGTTTTCATTCTACACATTCCACCCACACAAGTATTTAGTCACCCTGATCATTTAGTTTGGCCCTATTGCCCAGAGTCCAATGATTTGACTCTTGGGGCAAGCTTGATGACCCTCTGGGACCTACTCCACAAAAAGGCACCTGCACACTTCTCTTAAAGAAGGGCACCACTGTGGGACTGGAGTGATAGCACAGCAGGTAGGGCGTTTGCCTTGCACGCGGCCAACCCGGGTTCAATACCCAGCATCCCATATAGTCTCCCAGCACCGCCAGGAGTAATTCCTGAGTGCAGAGCCAGGAGTAACCCCTGTGCATTGTTAGGTGTGACCAGAAAAGAAAAAAAAAAGAAGAGCACCACTGTGAGCCAGGCAATGCTGTTAAAGGGATTCGATTTATCAATCCATCTCAAGTTCACAGATTTCTCATTCTGTCTTCTAATTCACAGCCTGTGTGCCTGGGTCTAGAACGCACATGGTGGCCCAGGCCATAAAGTGCATTTGCTTCTGAGCAGGTAGAGATGGCAGTTCTGAACATTTGTCTCCAATGAGAACTGTTCATGGTTCAAATAAAATAAGGAAACAACGTTTGACCCCAGTCAGGAACCCTCTGGAATCTCTCATTTCCACACACACAACTGTTTCTCATTTGCTCCAAGCTCCATTCTTATTACATGCCAGGAAAAAAGACAAAGAAAACCCCCACTACCACCTACACCAGCTTTCAAGAAAACATTGTAAATTATCCTTCTGCATCAGAGAGTCAAGTGGCTGCACATAAAGGGCTGGTGACCTGCGGCCTCAGGGGCTGTGTTCTGATCAAGTGGTACTGGGGATCCCAGGTGGTGCTTCATTCCGAGGTGTCTTTGGAGTCTGCTGGGCGCTGTTTTCATAATATGAAAGCAGCTCAGAATACACATCCTGTAAAACCTTTAGACTCTAGTTTCTAACAGATTCTCACTGACCTAGAAGTCAGACAACCCTTTTGGGACACCACATCATTCTAGAAACCTAAAACTGACCACATAGTGTGTCTTTCTCTTCTGCTGTTTCTTTGTTCTAAGATGGATGCTGGTTCCATCTTTGCAGCAAGGGCCTTCCCCTCCTAGCCCTTCTGTGAGTGGCATTTCAGAAAAACTCTGGTCAGCATTTTCTTTTCACTAAAACAGTGCTTATCTCTGGGAAACTCCCCAGCAATATGATTCCAGCCCTGGCCACTCCACAACCACTCTGGAACTATGTCCTTCTCCAGTTCTAGTTATGGGCTCACAATGAAGTTTGGAAGCTAAAAGCTTTCTGAAGGAAGGCAAGGACTGTCCACAATCACAAAGGCTGCAGCCTCTTTTTACAGCTCATTATTTAGGACTGGAGAGATAAACAGTGGGGAGGGTTCTTGCTTCACACTGGCTGACCAGCGTTTGATCCCAAGCACCATATAGTTTCCAGACCTCTGTCATGAGGAATCCCTGAGTAGCACCAGGTGTGACCCCCCCTCCCACCAAAAAAAAAAAATAGTCTTTCTATATTCTCTTTGATAATGGGTGTATCGTACTAAAGACTCTACACCAAGAATCTATTTTCCTCCATCCAATATTTCTAGGTGCAGAATGACCATTATAGATGCCCGAACCGGGTTTTATCAAACTGTCTGCCAGAGTGCTTGGCACTAGGAGGGCAGGAGGCAGTCTGCGATTACTTCAATTTTATTCCTGAAGTTCTTAGGGGAGGGCAGGGCTTCAGTGTATCCCATGCCTCAGACTTACATCCTTGGCTCAGACTGATTTTAATATATGCAGATAAACTTTCATCTTCCTAATGGTCAGAGTAAAATTCAGACTTCAAGGGGTATCTTGGGTTTATCTGCTGGTTTCTGACCCAAGTTTACTACCAGGTCCAAACTCTGCTCTTCCTCCCAAAGATGAGATATGTGCTTCCCCAGTCTTTGTTGACTGGACCATGGGAGTTGGAAGCTGGCTAAGGATGGAAAGCCAGGTTGGAAGCTCCTTACTCCTTTTCTCCACAAATTCACAATGATTCCTAATTCAGATGGCCCTGCTCCTCCTGAAACTCTACTCACCTGTTTGGTCTATTTTATTTTAAATTTTTTGGTTTGGGGACCACACTTGGTGGTGCTCAGAGCTTTACTTCTGGCTCTGTTCTCAGGGATCACTCCTGGTGAAACATGGAAGACCATAGGGGTGCTGGATCAGTCATGTGCAAGGCCACACTATAGCTCCAGCTCCTGGTATGTTTTAGGTAGCTTTACATTTGTCACTGCTCCCAAGGCTCACCCCAAGTTTCACAAAACAGGAACCCAGCACTTAAGCAATTCAGATTGCCCCAGTAGTCTGGAACATGTGGACCCACCATTCACTTAACCCCTGTCCATTTCCATAGCATTTGCCAAAATCAAAAATATAAACCACTGAGGTAACAAGTCAGTATCCAAACTCTAAGAAAGAAAGAGCTGCTCTACCCAATTGATGGGGATTCTATGCAGACTGTGGGGGCTGCGTTCATGCACAGTCTGGGAGCCAGTGGAATCTGGGTGAAAGGGACAGTGAAGACCAAATATCTGGACTGTGTCTTTCACATTGCAGAGCACAGCAAGAAAGAGGCCTGCGGCCCTTTGGACCCGGCTGTGGAGCGAGCATGATGGAAGAGCCCAAGGAAGCACCCTTGGACTCCTAGCAGCCCACTGAACTAATTCCGGCATGGGACCAGAGACCCCACGGCGCACTGAAACAGTGGGAACCGGGCATCCCCCAATTCTTTTAACCTCTCTCTCTCTCAACTCCTTCCTCCTGAGCACAGCGCAGGGGCCGCGGTTTTCCTGAGCGCAAAATGGAGACGCCGAGCCTCTCTCTAGGTTTCTCCATCTTATGAGCACCATAAAAGGGTAAAAGTTTGTAGTGATGTTATTTCTGTTTGTACTTTCCCTGGACTTTATACAGAAACCCAAAACCGCGCGGCCGCAGCAGCAGCCGCACGACCTAATGTCATCTTAGCATCAGCAATATGTAATGGCTCCTTTTTAATGGGTCGGACTTTTGTGGGAGATCCTAACAAGAATAGTAAGTCTGTTGCTGAAATATTGAAGGCAATCAAAGTGGTAGCCATCTCTCTAGACTGAACTAAGCTATATCCCCACGCCGGCTGAGAAGAAATTTTCTTCTTTCTCGGGAAGAAACGCGGCGTGGCGTCAACTATAGTGTGAAGTCCATTAAGCAAACAGACCTGGTGGCGTGGGAATGGGATATAAGGGGAAAAATTATGTACATGGAACAGTGGGACGCTGGTGGAATCTCAAGCCGAAGCTGATACCAGCGCAAGACCTTCGGTTCCAGAGACTGCTTGCAGACACTCTACTAGTCTATCAACTAAGCCAGAGCCCCACACCTGCTGATGATGGGAAATAACCATCCTTTTCGGTTTTTTTTTTTCCCTTGTCAGGCAGCGTGGCGATTACCAAACAGGCGTGAACTCGGTGGCGCGGGGCAAGGGGGAAAAAGAAAAGTTATGTAACAAACAGCGGGACTTAATATCTCTATATTCTTAGCAGTGGAGAACTAACAAATGCCTCCTTGGCAATAGGACTGCTTTTCTTTTTTGGGGGAAACCCCAACAACGGTAGTGAGTTGTGTGTTGAAACATGGAATGTAATCGAGATAAGGCGTAAACGAAGTGAAACTTATCATGTACAAGGGTGGGGACTGGGGAGGTGGGAGGGGGCGGCAGGTATACTGGGGGGGTTGGTGATGGAAGATGGGCACTGGTGAAGGGAAGGGTGTTTGAGAATTGTATAACCGACATAATCCTGAGAACTATGTAACCCTCCACATGGTGATTCAATAAAATTAAAAAAAAAAAAAAAAAGAAAGAGGCCTGCGAAAACACAAGTGTTTTTTATGAAGCCCAAGAGATCCCACACCAAGGGTCTCTAACTGGGAGCAAATCTTCGCACCCATCCCTGCTTAGGAACATTGGCAATGCCTGGAGCTGAAGGAGTTGTGTGCATGCCAGTATCCTTCAGGCAGTTTCCAACCTGTCTTTCTATCCTTAGCCAGCTCCCAACTCCCATGGTCAAGTCAATACAGACACTGGGGAAGCACATCCCTCAGACAGTCCAGGAGAGCAGAGTCTGGACCTGGTAATAAACCTGGGTCAGTGGGTAGGGGGAGAGGTTATGCCTCTGTGGCCCACAGGATAACCCCTACCAGGAGTCATGGTGCCCAAAGATCAGTAGGATTGGAGTTGAAAAGCCTTACTTGGAAAACAGGAAGAACACTGGGGGCTAAGGGTCATGTTCATTCTTCCCTTGTCCAGACTGCTTGATCCAGACTGAATTCCTGGATCCATAATCACTAAACAGAGTTCCGAGTTTGCTTCAGAGATTATGCAGCCCCGAAACTGGATTTGAACATGAATTCCCAAGGCGTTCAAGCGTGCCAGTTCTGCAAGCAGAGAGCTACTGTCTTTACACTAAGTCCCACCAGTCTCCTCCCAGCCCTATCTCACTGCTACTAAAAGGAGGAGCAACCAGAAAACCAGATGTTTCTCTGTATCACCTCCCACCCCCAGATCTCTGAGGACCACATGGTTCACAGAAATGAACAGTGGAGAGTGCCTTCCAGATTGAAAATGATCTTATTTCATCCACAAAGGACTGACACAAAAATTCCACTTTTGATTCTATGTTCTACTTTGTAAACATATATAAGAAAGGAAGGGGGGTAACAGAGGAAGAGGGAAAAATAGCTTTACAAAAATATTCCAAGAAAATAAGAAGATTACCACTGCATTCCTTGAGGCATAAATGACGTTTTCATATTTTCCTAGTATTGGACAACTTTCAATCAGCCACCTCCTCAATTAAGGGTTTGAAATAAAAAATAAGACCTTATGCTGTGATACTAAAAGTTAGATTAATAGGCTCAAGATGGAGTCACTTTTGCTAAGCCCCATTTCATCAAAACTAGATATAATGAGGAATTTAATTACTTTCAGCTTCTTCCAGGAATGGAATGCTCAACCAAACCAGGCAGAATTACCTGGGCACTGAGATGATCTGCCTGAGAGAACCCAGTGTCCACTGAGGGAAGGTGACCTTAAATTAATGCTCTTCATAAGGGTAACTTACCAGTCTAAAATCTTCCCTTTTGGATATACATGATAACTTTCCAGTATCTGTATTGCAAATCATAGTTTCTAAAATGAGAGGGAGAAAAGAAAGAAAGAAGAGAGGTGCCTGCCATAGAGGCAGGCTAGGGTCAGAGGTGGCTTGAAGGGATGGAAGGGAAACTGGGAACACTGGTGCTAGGAAATTACACTGATGGAGGGATGGGTGTTGGAAAATTGTATTATTGAAATGCAATCATGAATAATTTTGTAATGCTCTATCTCATGGTGATTCAATATAAAAACTAAAAATTTAATTTTTATAATTCCCTTTTACCTATAAAAATTCCCATTTTCTACAGCTATCCCAGAACCTTCCTTGCTGCTGGATTCATCACTGTTTGCTCAAATAAAATTACATTTTTGGGCTGCCTCAGTTTATCCTTGAAGAGTAGACAAAGAAAACAAGTTTTTTCCTGGCTACTTCCAAACTGTCTCTACTGGTTTTATCTGTACACACAACCCCCATGAAAAAATAGCAGCTTTAGCCAGGAACGTGGCTCACAACACAACACGTGGTGACTGGTGCTTGTGTGTTCTCATGTTCCATTCCAGGCACTGTTCAAAAGCAAAGCAAGGACTAGCTCCGCTGAGAGGTTTCAGTCATGAAGACACAACCCAGTGAAAACCTACACAGAGAATAGGAATTTTTCACAAGTTAAATGACCACTTTCAGGAAGAGAAGTGCAGTCTGGCTGGGGTGAGAGTTCAAATTCTCATCAGCACCTGAACATTTATCCTTGCACCCTTTCTCTGAATGAATCCTGGGCAGTGAGTCCAGCATGCAGCATAGAAGTCCAGGTCCCATGGAGCACAAGGCCAGGGGGGCTCGCCAAACTCTAAGCTCAGAGAGCAGGTAAGTGGGAAAAATTGGGGAGGAGAAAGAGAGTGGAGCATACCTGGAGGATTAAAGAGGGGCTGGAGAGATAGTACAGTGGGTAGTACTTGCCTTGCATGTAGCCAACCAGGGTTCAATCCCAAGCACCCTATATAGTCCCAAAAGACCACCCCCACCAGGGGTGATTCCTGAGTGCAGAGCCAGGAATAAACCCTGAGCACTGCCAAGTGTGGGCCAAAAACAAATCAAAAAGAGGAAAAAGATGTCACACATCTCATGTGCCTAAAAGCACAAAGGCAAACACAATCCAAATGTCCCTCCATCCATCATCTACAGCAATTCAGAGGAAAAGCAAAGACTATTAAAGAAGGGGGAAAGTAAAGGAGAAAGTCGTGGAAGTTCTCCAGAGGCCAACATAGGGTTAATGTCCCAGAGAAGGTTGCCTCACAGCAACAAATCCAAACCCATAATGAAAATGCTGAAGGGTTAGTCATGAGTTTCCCTCCCCTCAGCCATCCCGAGGAATGGCAAAAATTCAGAGTGAGGGCTCAGGGCCAGAAGGATTCTCATTGTGCAAAGAATTTGCATTTAAAATGAGCGTGTCAATAGACCTTTCAAGAATGCTTGATATTTGGTGACTAATAGCTGAATAAAAGTGATCTTCTACACCTGATTGCTAATAATTTCATTGTCCAAGTACCTGCACTGGAGTCAACTTAAGAATACTTGGAGCTAATCACTTCTTATATATCAGGTGGTACTCACCATCAAATCCACTCAGCGCTAAGGGTTTGCATGAGAACTCAAGGAGAGAGTGTGAGAGAGAGCATTAGACCCCAGAAGGGCTGAGGAGCCACCTTGAGGGCAGAGTGAAGTGAATGCAGAGCCTTCAGGATGTGAAAATCATAAGTTGGTCCCTGTCTCAGCACTGTATCTCTGACCACAACTGTCGTTTGATTTTTTAAGTTGTTGGGTTATACCACTGATGCTCAGGTACTACGCCCACCCTGTCTTTGTTGCTCCCAGCGGTGCTCAGGGAACCACATGGTTCCAGGGACAGAACTCAGGGCTCCCACATACAAAGCCTGAGCATTAGCTTCTGAGCATCATTTCAGCTCTGACATTTTATTTGTTGGTTTTGGGTTTTTTGGTTTTTGGTTTTTGGCGGGGGGCCACACCCAGCAGTGTTCAGGTACCATATGCAGTGCTGGGTTTGGAACTGGGGTTGGCCACCTGCAAAGCAAGCCCATCTACCTTGTACAATCTTCACCATCCTGCCATTTGAGTTTTTAAGGAAGAGAGGGAAGGAGACAAGAGACCATCTCACATTGCACAGCCACTAAAACCAAGGTCAGTAATAGGGAAATCAGTGGGTGGCTTTAGCCTTGCTCCTAAAGGGACATTTTAGTTGTTTATAAAACATGGAAGAGTTTTCTGCCTCATTTCCACACCACTCACACCTATGGGTGCAAAGAACTACTCGGGAAACGTGTGTGAAAAGGCAGGCAAGGGAGACAAAGCCTTGGGCAGTGGAAAACCAGAGGCACATGTGCATATGTGCATGTGTGTTTGTGTGGTGTATGTGCATGTGCGCGTCTTTGTGTGTGTGCATATGTGCATGTGCACGTGTGCGCATGTGTGTGGGGGTGGGGGAAATGCTCTGCCACTGGGTCAGGAGGCCACAGGAAATTCATTGCCAAACCTGGAGCTGTCTTGGCAGCTCTTTCCATGTTCTCCTCCTAATTTGTGGTGGCCACCCTGAAATTAGGAGCACTTTGCACCAACACTGAGGACTTCTTAACAAGGTATTTTAATCAAGGATGCAGGGGTGGGGGACTTGATCCCCGAGGAGGCTCCAGCCTGTAGCCTTCTGGTGCCCCATCCCTGCAGGGGCTTCCTGCATTGGCCCTGATGGCCAGGAGGGAGACCAAGAAGGGAGGCTGGACCAGCTAGAACAGCCCCCAGAACACCCCTCTCCAGGCACCAGGTGCCCTTGACCCCATCCCTGTGTTACCCAGGGCCCTGCACAGGACTATGCCCTCTTGTCTACAAACTCTCAGGCTGGGAACCCAAAGAGTCCAGGGGACTGAATCGTGGGCTGAGTGCCTGAAACTTCATAGCAGATGGGCTCCCCCACATGTGCCCCTCAGAAAAACCACTAGAAAAGGCGGGGAAGGAGGTGCTTGGCTGCAGAAAGTGCCAACATGGTGCTAGCACCCCTAGTCCTCTCTGGAGGGGTGTGTGGATCAGCCTCCTGCTGAAGCCCTGGAGTTAAGAGCAAGGCCACCCCTTGGAGACTATCTAGGGAGCACCCAATAGGTCTGAGCATAAGTCTACACTTGTCCTCACTGCTCAGGGCCACTGATTCTGCTCTCCCTGGCTGCCTTGTGATCAGTTCTCTGCCTCCAGTCTCATGTCTTCAGGACCCTGTCCAAGAAGCTGTCCCCTCCCACAGTGTTCTGGGCTCCCCCAGCGTTGACCTCATTCCTCTTTAGGCACCTGTTGTCAGCCCAGGCTGGGGCAGAGCTGGGCCCAGGTAGTCTTGGTGACTCTTCCCTGTGAGCAAACCCTGCACCCAGTGAACCCACCTACACACACCTGGATTACACAGCCCAGCTGCAGCCTGCCCAGGTAAGCAGGGGATGCATAAAAACAACTCACATCAGTGGAGCTCAGAGGTAGAACACTGGCCTTGAATGGGTTGTGAAGGCCTGGGTTTGATTGCAGGCTCTGGAAAATATAAGTATATAGAAACTTCCCAAATGACTATGAACAGAATGCTAGATGCACTGAATGACTGGCCATGAAAATCCATGATACTGACCATCACCACTGGCACCTCTGTCCCATGCACCCATAAAAATAATGTTCTGGGGCTGGAGCGATAGCACAGCGGGTAGGGCGTTTGCCTTGCACGCGGCTGATCTGGGTTCGATTCCCAGCATTCCATATGGTCCCTTGAGCACTGCTAGGAGTAATTCCTGAGTGCAGAGTCAGGAGTAACCCCTGTGCATTGCCGGGTGTGACCCCCCCAATAAAGCAAAAAAAAAAAATTCTGTGGGGTCGAAGTGATAGTACAGTAGGTAAGGCGCTTGCCTTGCACGTAGCCAACCTGAGATCCATCCTGGCCTCCCATATGGTCCCCTGAGCACCACCAGGAGTGACCCCTGAGAGCAGAGCCAGGCATAACCCTTGAGCATCACCGGGTATGGCCCCCAAATCAAACCAAAAACATGAAAATAATGTTCATACATCTCCCCTGGTACTATGGATGGGTCTTACATACTGACACAGCTGTGGACACATACTGTGTCCACAGCTGGACACAGGCATGGGAGTTGGACAGGAGGAGTCTGTTTATGTCATATTCAAATAAAACAAGACATGGTGGGGTTGGGGGTGCGCTGCAGTCACTGCTGGGATCACTGTGGGTTCTGACCACATTCTTCTTGACTCCAATTACTGCATGTCCTCAATTATTGCAAATGCATCCGGTTGTGCATTTATGACAAGTTTCTTCTCAATGTTCTATTTCAACAAACCTTCACAAAGAAAACAGCTGGAATCAAGTGTGATTCTCAGACTGTAGAGAGAGCACATTGGGTAAGGTACTTGTGTATCCCACTGACCCTGATTCCCAGCACTACATTGAGTCCCCCAAGCACTGTCAGGGATCACTGCTGAGCACAGAATATGGAGTATGTCTTAAGCACCTCTAGGTGTGACCCCACCATCAATAAAAACCAAACTGGCTCCTTCCGTGACCAGGCCAGGTGCGGTGAGTATAGCATCTTTCAGTGCAACATTGGGGTCCCTCGATACACCAGCCCATGGTCCTGGAGCAGTGCCGGGTAAGCAAGCCCAATGATCATTAAGGCTGAGACCCAGTGGCCTTTGCTGCCACCACTGGGCCCCTTCTTCCCCTCACCATCACTGAGAGCAAGCCTGGGTGCTGATGAGTGTGAGGAAAAGAATGGAAATGGGTCAGGAGGGTTACTACCTCCCAGAGACTACTGCCGGGTGTGGGCAGTAGCTTACTTCTGGCTCAGTGTTCAGGGACCACTCCTGGAATTGTGCCAAGACTCCCATAGTACCAGGCTGGACTGGTAGAAGGCAGCACCCCAGGGACAGACTCAGGATAGGCCCTTCCTGAGCACCATGCCGGGGTCACTCCTACCCCAGTCTTTGTAGCCTCAAGACCTTGTATCAGCCTCTAAATAAGGAGGCCTACAACGAGAGTGTAAAGATGGCTTGAATGGATAAGACCCCTATGGGCCAATAGGGCCCCTGGATGGTCTCTAGGTTCCCCCAGATGAAGCCAATCAGAACCAAGCATCACTTGCAGCCTCTAACAATGTCCTTCTTGCTGAAAATTGATCAAGGGAACTTTCATTCAGGAGACACACAAAATTCAAATAAATGGATCCCAAGGCAATGGTCTCTTGGCTATGTCCATGAGTTAGAACTGGCTTTGTTAAAGGGCTCAATGTGGCTAGGAACCCAGGATACACAGAAGCAGAGGAGGAGAAAGTGAGCTCGGCTCACGTCTACTAAGGCTCAGGTAGAATCAGCAGGAAGTTCCTTTGCACTCAGAGATGCTGACCTCAGGCTCATTAGAGAATTATTATCTGTCAACACACACCACGTGCTTTAAGTATACCAGTGCACCTTTGTTCACACACAAACCTGCACACACAACCTAGCCCCACCCCAAACACAGACCCACTTCCCTCTCCTGAAAATTGTTCTTCACAGTCAGGCTTGGGGTATAGGTAGAGCCTATTGACACTGACTTATAATCTCTATCACCTTTTTGAATAAAGAAACTTGTTATTTTATCTGATGTATGGTTCCACCTATGAGGTAAAACAAGCAGATGGGTCAACCTCATGTTATCTCTATTATTTTTTTTTTTTTTGCGGGGGTGGGAGGGTGGGCAGTAGCTCACACCCGGCAGTTTTTTTTAAGGCTTACTTCTGGCTCAGTGCTCAGGGATCACTCCTGGTAGGGAACAGGGAACCATATGCAGTACTAGGGATTGAACCTGGGCAGCTGTGTGCACTGTATTATTGCTGATGGCCCATGTTCTTTCTCTAAACTACTGATTTCTGGATATAGTCATGTTCCAGACGTGAACCATGACCCAAGTGGATCCCTGATTGGTGGTTTCCCACCCTACACCCTTCACATTCACAAGTCATAAGGGGGAGGGAAAGGAGAAGGAGTGTGAGACCCCACCCCAAGCTTGCACTGTCCACAATGTTTCATCAGACCCTCTGTGTGCCCAGGCAGTCTGGGAGAAGGTCCAGGATGGACATAGAAGACCCAGGTCTCCTGGACAGTTGGTCCACATGTGCTGCCTCAGGCCCAGCTCAAAAGGAAAACCAGGGGCTGACCAATCCCACTCCTGGTGGTAGGGCAAGAAAGACCACTGCTCCAGAGACCCATGTCCAGCAATCCAGGGGAGCGGAGGGGGACGGTCCACTTTCTCAACAGGAGGGAAACTGGACAAAGCCGGCACAAGCCAGAGCTCTGTCCCAGCTTGCCTGCCCTTTACAAATCCCACTCCCAAGCATGGGACATGCAGAGCCCCCTGGGTGCTCTCAACCAACAAAGGCCCCATTGTTGGCACGTCCAAACCCCAAGAGAGCAAGGCCCACACAATAAGGGGGCGGGTTAGGGGGCAGTTCCTGGTGGTCAGGCCTCATTATTAAGGAAGTGTTTCCCAGCTTCTGGAGCCCAGGGAGGCCAGAAGATACCAATACCCAGCAATGAAGGGGCCAATGGGCAGTGTTGCCCCGTGTCTGAGCTGCCCACTTTCGTCCCCTGTTGAGTGCCTTGCAAGCTACTCTTGGCCATCTTGCCTGCACACACAGCCCCCTGCACCCAGGCCTGCAGCCGCTGACCCTGCCTAGAGATTCACTCCTCCTAAGGAGGACTGTCCTTTCTAAAGGCCCTTCTGCTCTCTGAGTCCTGGTGTCCCACACCACCATGGCAGGGTCAACTCTGCCAGGAAATCTTGCAGCCAGGGTACCTCCCAGTGCCTCCATAGAAAGATAGTGGGAGGTAGTGCAGAGTTGTCAGGGTTGTGAGGCTGGTGCTGAGTATCCCGAATTCCTGCCAGGTCCTCTCCCTCCCCGGCCCTGCTCCCTGGGTTTGGCCAAGACGTTGGCACAGAGGGCCCTGCATCCTTCTTCATGCCAGGGCAGCTGGAGTACATGGGCTAGGAGGACTTGGGGAGTGAGACACCCATTATGACTCAGCCCCTGGTTGCAGAAATGGCCACCAAGGCCCCATGTCATCATCTCCAGACAAAGTGGAGCCTCTGCGTGCAGCCTAATGTGACCAGCTGCCTTCCACCCCAAACTTCAAGTATCTAAAATTAGGCTTTGAGAGCAGGGACTGGGCCCTCATCCTCTGCCCTGTTCCTGGCCAGAGCCATGGCCTCCTCTGGCGGCACTTGTCCGGGGCAGCTATAAATACCCTCAGTATGCTCGACTACAGGGCAAATACCCAGAACCCAGGATCCATTCCCAGGCACTGTCTATGTGGCAGGGGTGTCCATTTCCAGATCCAAAGGATACCGCATCCCTTAACCCCCAAGCACACATGGAGAGTCTGAGGAGCAAATCCCTCAGTCCTCCCACCCCCTCATTAAGACTCAGTGAACCACCACACGCACCTGCCCACATGTGTTGGATGGAGCCAGAGGCTGAGTGACATTGTGGGTGGGACCTACTTGGTCTGAGCTGCACAGGTTCAGTCCCATCCCAAAAGCTGAGAACAGAGGCTGGCAGAGGCGGCAGTGACCCGGGGGTCTCAGGCTGCTGTCTGTGTCCCCTGCACTGCCACCCAAGTGCCCCTATCTTCAGTTCTCA
This sequence comes from Sorex araneus, assembly GCF_027595985.1. Taxonomy (NCBI): domain Eukaryota; kingdom Metazoa; phylum Chordata; class Mammalia; order Eulipotyphla; family Soricidae; genus Sorex; species Sorex araneus. The sequence goes on from NC_073303.1 coordinate 230,863,184, forward strand.
GGGCTCCGGAGTTCATGGATGCAGAGTCCTGTCTTCTGGGAGCCCTGCAAGCAGTGTGTGTGTGTGTGTGTGTGTGTGTGTGTGTGTGTGTGTGTGTGTGTGTTGGGGGGGGGGCAGGGCCAGGGGCTGACTGAGAAACAGCTGAGCACTAGGGCTGTCCAGGCTACATTTGGGAACACAGAGCCAGGAAGGGAGACACAGAAGGAACTGGCAGGAATGACAGAGGAGGGTGGCCTTGTGGGACCAGGGGCCCCAGAAGCAAGAGGAAGGATGAAGAGCCAAGGGTGGAGGGGAAGGGTCACCTGGGGAGGGCAGGGGTGGCAGGGATAGTTCACAGTGGCTGCTGGGCACCATCCCCAGTGGGGTTCTGGCACCTGAAGCAAGGAAACGAGCAGAAGCCAGGAGGTCCCAGTTCCTATCTCAAGCAATGACAGAACAAGACACAGAACAACTGTGTCTTGGCAACTGGCAGCCCATGGCAGCCCATGGCAACTGCAGTGTTTCTTGACCCTGACTCCTCCCTGCTCATGTGGATCCTCTTCAGCTGGGCTCATGTCCATTCCCACATCTTCCAATCCTCTGACTACAGCCCTGACCCACCTCCTAGCCCAGAGTCCCAGCTCCAATCATCTCTTTCCTGAGTAGCTAACTGGACAGACCTGTGTCCATATCTCACAACAAAGTCCCCTTAGCAGGAGCCCTAACCTTTGTCCAGACAGAAAGAGCAGGACTGAGACATTTCCTTGAGCAGAGACATGGCCCAGCCCTGCAACATGTGTGCGAGACTCAGCTTACAATAAAACTATTTTGTTGGAAAGAGCTGCAGGTCTCGCAGGCAGGGGCCTCCAGTGCAACCCCCAGCACCACAGGGCTTGAGCAGCCTCATCCAACAGTTTCACTAGGAGTGGCTCCTATGCTCCCCTGAATAATGCTTAAAAGGCCCCCAAAGTAAACAGTAAAAAAAAAAAAGTCAAACAACAAATTGATTTTCTCCCTCCTTCACATAGTCATTGGGTGAATGATAGGCACAGCTGTGCACACCAGCCATGTCCTGCCTGCCCCGCACACTCCATTCTCTCAGCCTCTCCAAAACGCAGAAGCCGCAGGTCGGTCTGGACAGAGTTTGGAGAGGAGTGGAGATGACACTGCCCCTCCCCACATGCAGTAATCAGAAGAGGATAGACGCTGGGAAGAATGCCCTGGAAGTATCTCCACATACACACCCACCTCCAGGACCTGGACCCAGTGGACAGCCAGATGCCAGAGCTAATGCTCAGAAGCAGATGCCACCCTGCCTAGCTCTGCTGGGGCCAATGCTGAATCCACACCCCTCCCCCAGGTGAGCCAGGCAGAAGGAAACGGGGTCAGGGGAGAGTAGACACGCATGTCCCCACTTACTAGAGTTTCACTCTTCAGCTCCGATCAGACGCCCCACGCCTCACAGTCAGACCTTGAAGTGCTCCTATAGCCCCAGATGGGCACTTCTGGGGTCCTCACGTTCTCACAGAGTACCATCAATCCTGGAAAAATTGCCCAGCCCCCTGTCAGTCATCAGATGACCTACAGAAGGCTGGAGCCCAGGGTCCTACACTGGCAAATCAGACCTGGCTTGTACATATGGGGTTCTGGGGTGAGGTCCTCTTGGGGTCCCCCTCCTGCCAGTCTGCCCCTCCTGCCAAGCTTGAGGACTGCCCACACTGTCATTGTGGAAAGGACGCATCAGCAGGTGATCAAAGCTGATTCATCTAATACCACACAGCCCGACAGGGAAGACGCAGGCAAGAGTGAACCATAGATTGCTTCAGTGCCAAAAGCACAAACCCAGCATGGTGGCCTCTTCTGTGTCAGGCACATGGAATTCCCACTTCTCAAAAGCCCCTACAGCAGCAACCCCCTCCCTAGTATGCCCATGCTCTGTAGGCCAGGCAGCACTGACCGGAGAGCCCAGCACCAGCTCAGTGACCCCATATCCTGGCTGTCCCCCACCTCTCAAAGGGCTCACAGCATTAGGAACCCTGGAAAATGATCCTTTTCTATCTTCTTCACACAGGAAGAGCCTGCCTGGCTCTGGCGCTGCACTCTGCAGAGGAAGAGGCAAGCGCAAGCTCAGAAACAGGGGTGCGTGGCTGACCCCCTGGGACACCCCATGGTAGAAGGACAGTGGCATCTGCACGGGCAAAGCTGGCTCCAAGCACCAAAAGGAAAATCCCTGACAGCTGTCTCTCGGTGGACAGAAGGAACAAGAGGGAAACTAGGAATCAAATTTCCAGTCCTCACACCACACTCACAGCTCAGCAACTGGCACCTCCCATCAACAGCAGGAGCTGTGGGGAGTTGGAAGGCAGCTTCCCTGGGGGAGACCCCAGCATGGTTCCCCATAGCCCTGCTGGCACCAGGTACCCCAGCTCCTTTCGCTACATGAGTGAGGATCCCCAGATCCTGTCTGCACAGCAGTAAAGGGCCCCAGATCCTGCAGAGAATGGCCTCAGGCTCAAGCTCCTGCTCTGGGTTCCTGCCCTGTCCTGTAAGCATCTGAGACACAGGTGACAGAATCACTGTAACTGCTTTAAAATCCTATTTTTAGGACTAAGTTTTCATTATGTCTTCATTATTTATCTTCCTTTCTCTTTGTTATTATGGTTGCAATGATTGTGGGCCATAGACTGAGCATCAAGGGAAATGTCTGCAGGATCTCATTCAGACATTCGGGTGATGCCAGGGACCAAACTCACAGCCTCACACTCAAAAGGCAGGAGCTCTGCCACCAAGGCACCTGCAGGCCCCAGGATCCACGTTTATAATATTCGACCAAAATGACACAGGCAATGACAAATCCCCTCTCCCTTTCACCAAATCCGCACATCTTCCTAAATTTTTATGTCTAACGATAAGGCCTTTTACCCATGAACTACTTTCTTGTGTATTTCCCATTGGTCTGATTAGATGGAGCCAATAAATATACAGGACTGAACATTTGAATTGCAAAAATCTCACAAATAGTTCCTCAATATAAATTTTTATTGTGTGATATTTGGAACCATACTAAAAACCATGGTCGGGAAAATGTCTCAAAGAGTTGGAGCAACGTGGATAGGGAGAATCAATGTTGTCAAAATGGCAATACTCCCCAAAGCATTATACAGATTCAATGCCATAAGAATACCCATGACATTCTTCAAAGAAACGGATCAAGCAATGCTAAAATTCATATGGAACAACAAACACCCATGGATAGCTAAAACAATTCTTGGGAAAAAGACGATGGGAGGCATCACCCTCCCCAACCTCAAACTTTATTACAAAGCAGAAACAATTAAAACAGCATGGTACTGGAACAAAGGCAGAGCCGCAGACCAATAGAACAGGGTGGAATATCCCTACACACAACCCCAAATGTATGATCGTCTAATCTTTGATAAGGGAGCAAGAGACGTGAAGTGGAGCAAGGAAAGCCTCTTTAACAAATGGTGCTGGCACAACTGGACAACTACATGCAAAAGAATGGGCTTAGACCTTGACCTGACACCATGCACAAAAGTCAGATTAAAATGGATTAAAGACCTCAACATCAGACCACAAACCATAAGGTTCATTGAAGACAAGGTCGGCCAAACCCTACACGATACTGAAGATAAAGGTATCTTCAAAGATGACACGGAACTAAGCAATCTAGTAGAAACAGAGATCAACAGATGGGACTACATTAAACTAAAAAGCTCTGCACCGCAAAAGATACAGTGACCAGAATACAAAGACTATCTACAGAATGGGAAAAGATATTTACACAATACCCATCAGATAAGGGGTTGATATCAAGGGTATATAAAGCACTGGTTGAACTCTACAAGAAGAAAACATCCAACCCCATCAGAAAATGGGACGAAGAAATGAACAGAAACTTTACCAAGGAAGAGATACGAATGGCCAAAAGGCACATGAAAAAGTGCTCTACATCACTAATCATCAGGAAGATGCAGATCAAAACAACCATGAGATACCACCTCACACCACAGAGACTAGCACACATCCAAAAGAACAAAAGCAACCTCTATTGGAGAGGATGTGGGGAGAAAGGGACCCTTCTGCATTGCTGGTGGGAATGCCAACTGGTTCAGCCCTTTTGGAAAACAATATGGACGATTCTCCAAAAATTAGAAATTGAGCTCCTATTTGACCCAGCAATACCACTGCTGGGAATATATCCCAGAGAAGCAAAAAAGTATAGTCGAAATGACATCTGCACTTATATGTTCATTGCAGCACTGTTTACAATAGCCAGAATCTGGAAAAAACCCGAGTGCCCTAGAACAGATGACTGGTTGAAGAAACTTTGGTACATCTATACAATGGAATACTATGCAGCTATTAGAAAAAAGGAGGTCGTGAATTTTGCATATAAGTGGATCGGCATGGAAAGTATCATGCTAAGTGAAATGAGTCAGAAAGAGAAAGACAGACATAGAAAGATTGCACTCATCTGTGAAATATAGAATAACAGAGTAGGAGACTAACACCCAAGAATAGAAGAATAGTAGAAATAAGTACCAGGAGATTGACTCCATGGCTTGGAAGCTGGCCTCACATTCTGGGGAGAGGGCAACTCAGAGAAGGGATCATCAAGTATAATGCGGTAGGAAGCCATGCAGGGGAAGGATGATGCGGGCTGAATGTAGACTAGAGACTGAACACAGTGGCCACTCAACACCTCTATTGCGAACCACAACACCTAATTAGAGAGAGAGAACAAAAGGAAATGCCCTGCCACAGTGGCAGGGTGGGGTGGGGGGAGATGGGATTGGGGAGGATAGGAGGGATGCTGGATTTACTGGTGGTGGAGAATGGGCACTGGTGAAGGGATGGGTCCTCAATCTTTGTATGGGGGAAACATGAGCACAAAAATGTATAAATCTGTAACTGTACCCTCACGGTGATTCACTAATTAAAAATAAATAAATTTAAAAAAGAATTATGACATTAAAATAAATAAATAAATAAATAATAAAATTAAAAAACAAAAAAAAGAGTTGGTTGCAGGAGCCCCAGGTTTCATCCCTAGCATCCCCGGGAGTGAGTCTAAATTACCAGGTCCCTCCCCCAGACCCCTGCAAAAAGAATGAGGCACTATTTATCTGGGATTAAAACTCAACTGAGCCACTAGTAATTTATCTGGCAACCCTCACCCAGTATCTTTCTAGAGAAAACAGTGAAGCTTGCAAACAGCTGGAGGCAAATTCAGAGGCTCAGCTGCTGGCAGTGCATGCCTGAGTCAGTACTGCAGAGCCCAGGCTTGGGACCCCGAGAACACGCAGACCAGAGGGCAGGAAGGCAACGTCTTCACTCCATTCAAAGGATCCTATGTAAAACATCCAGAGAGACAAGAACACGGCAGATACAGAGGACAGAAACTTTCTGTTTCTTCTGCTGGCACCTGGTGCAAGAATTTCTGTGACTAAGAGTGAACAGAGGAGTCAGGGGCTGGGTGAGAGGCATTGTAGAGGGAGGGTCACCAGAGCATGAGTGAGGTAATGGCATGGGTCTGTAGACAGATGGCACAAAGGCAAAAATGGTGGTGTGAAAGTCCTAATGCCAGTTCCAGATGCCCACAGGCTCACGAGCTAGTGTGCAGCTACCTGCATCTTCCCAGTCTTCCTGTCTCACTTCCTGGCTCCTCCATGTGTTGCAGGCACCTCTGATTCAGGAAGAGGTACTTGCTGCCTAGACTCTTGCTCAGAAAGGAAATATGGTCAAGACAGAGATGCAAAGCAGGAGCCAGAAGGAAGAAGGTCCTGTCTGAGCATGGCTCTCATGCAGAAATTCTCACCATCCTCAACTGCCCCTTTGCTCGTGGGGCTCCTCACATCAAATTCAGGTTTGGCAAGAACTCAAAGCAATGCTAGAGGAAAGGAGGGATTCTCAGACCACAAAGGAAATGCTTAGAGGAAGGTATGAGCTTGGGAGCAGAAATCAGGAGGGTTAGTGATGAGGGGGACACTCAGAAGGTAGAGTTAGGGGACCCAAGTGGAACATCCCAGGAGCAGTCCACAAGGTTCACTGGGCATCGTCTTCAGTGGAACCTGTTCCCAAGGAAACAGTGGAAGCTGTCCTCTCCAAGAATGTGCATGGGTACACCATCCACTTCTCAATGTGCTCCCCCTCACTCAGTTGCACGTGTCACTTCCCCTGGAGCCTGAGAGATTCCAGCTGTGTTCTCATACCCTCTGAGCACAGACACTGTAGGGATCTGGCACTTAAGAGAACATGGCAATTAGTTAGTCAGGGAAGACAAAAGGATCGTTTCTGCATAAATTGGGGTGTGGCGAGGTGAGGATCCCAATGACATTTTAAGTGGGCAGGGGAACTGACTGAACAGAGTGGAGAACCTGCAAGGGCCAGTAAAAGATACTGAATAGGGGCTGGGTCACTCCTAGCAGTGCTCAGCACTTACTTCTCACTCTGTTCAGGGATAACACTTCAGATTCCAAAGATACCTGGAGTTATCCCTGAACAGAGATTTTAATATGATTTTAATATGAAATACTGAATGCTGGTATCAGGGGTTTTGGTGACTTTTTTATCCAAAAAAATACCATCCCTGATGGTACTCAGGGATCAATCCAGGTAGAGCTTGGGGACAATATATGAGGTGCTTGGGATCAAGCTCTGAGATCAGTCTCATGCAATGTCAGTGCCTTAATCTATGAGCTGTCTCTCCAGCTCTTAGAAAACACTAGGAAGGCAAGCTGAATCCAGTTCTGGAGGCCAATGGAATGAAGGTCTGTGACCCACAAATACAGTCTAACCATGCTGCAGAGACCCTCACCTGCAGCCCAATGCATTCCACCACTAGGAGTGGGTAGAAACAGCCAAAAGGGGGCAGGGATAAATGAATAGCAGAAGATCATGGACCACTCACCTTCAGTGGTGGCTCCTCACCCTTGGGAGAGAGGGCCACTCTTTAATACTTTCTTGCCCTTTCTGTACTTACCTCTGGCTGAGGTAGGTTCAGATGCTTTTTAAGGGTTTTTTGCTGCTTCGTTCTCCTGATAGAGCAGGTGCTATGCTTTGTAAATGCCCTGACTCTAGTCAGATCACCTTCTTTCTGGCCTCATAAGCCTCCACTCCAAACCAAGGCTTCTCACAAGGGAAGGAGCACTGAGCCAGTGCTGGGAACAATAGATCCCACTTCAGATTCCAAAGATACCTGTTATGCAACAGACTTCCATGAACTCTAAGTATCCTTTCAGGTCCCTATAGGGGAGCTTTTCTTGGGGCTGGAGAGATAGTACAGGGGTTAGGATGCACCTCTGCATGTGGCCAACCCTGGTTCAATCCACAGCACCACATGGCCTCCTGAGCATCTCAGGGTGCAGTCCTGGAGGCCCCACAGCATCTCAGGCCCCAACCAATATTGCATCTTCAATTGAACCACCAGCGGTTAGCTTAGAATAACAGGAAAAGACTCCAGGCCCCCAGCACTACCTGGGAGTACCACTTACCAACAAAAGAGATGCTTTATTTCTAAGGCTTTTCCAGGTAAGTCAAACCATTTCACTTCAGTCTGAAAAAAAAAATGAGTGGCATTTTCCTCATTTTTAGTCACCAAAGCCCCTGATACCAGCATTCAGTATTTCATATTAAAATCAGTAACTTATTCTTTTCTCCTACACATCAAAAACTAATTTTGTCCCCTAAAACTGCAAAGCTAACACCTGACCAAAGTAATGCAAAAAGAGTTAGAACAAGTGCACTGCAAAATTATGCAAATACTGCCCTCAGTTCTCGAAGAGGGAAAGATGCCCCCTGGACAAAGGAGAGGAAATGAGAGGAGAAAGGCCCATCACATCCATGGCTAATAGGATAAGCTGCATTTTAACATGCTAAAGTAGGTCAGTACTGTGGGGCTTTTGAATTTCTTGCTTCAGTTTGGGCTAACAGAGAGAAGCATCCAGGGACCACTCCCTGAATTAGGATTCCCAGGAACCAAAGCTGGTTTCTACAATTTTGTATCTCAGAGAGATGACTCTGATGCCCTTTAAAAAGAAATCAAAAAAGAAATCAAACCTTAGCTTAGATATGCAGGTTTTGTGACCGAAATCTCCAGGATATCATGGATTTGGGGATGGGTGACCTCTCCCCATCCCCCTGTTCTTCTGGGAGCCTGGCAGTCATGCCCAGGAATTGCCTCTGTGCCACATAAGCTCATTAACTAGCCATGATCCAGAGATGCAGAAATAAATCTCTAAAGAGATCAACAAGCTGTAGAGATGCCTCTAGATCACACACCAGGCTGAGTCTCATTCAGGGCATCCCGGAAGCCAAACAGTCAGCAGTCAAAAACTTCCATAACTCAATTACCACCATGCTCACACTGGGCCCCAAAGGCTTAGGATGAGCCTCATCCAGAAATGAATCTGTTGAAAACCTCAGGCATGCAAGTTCTTTTTTTCTTTTTGGGTCACATCCATCGATACACCGATGTTAATCCTGACTCTGCACTCAGGAATCACTCCTGGCAATGCTCAGGGGACCATGTGGGATGCTGGGAATCAAACCCGGTCGGCCGCGTGCAAGGAAAACGCCCTACACGCGATGCTATTGCTCCAGCCCCAGGCATGCAAGTTTTGTGGCTGAAATCTCCAGGATTTCACAGAGTCAGGGATGGGCAACATTCCCTCTGTTCTTCCTGGAGTCTGGAAGTTATACCCAGGAACCACCTCTGGCAGCATATAAACTGATTAACTGGCTGTGATCCAGAAACTCATAAATGAATCTCAGAAGCAATAAAAAGCTGCAGAGATGCTTCTGGATCCCATAGTCACCATCCAGTTAAAAATTTAACTCCAGCTATATCACCCCATTCAAAATTTTAGAATTCCTGTAGCGCATAGCCAAAATGCTCATACTCTACACCACTGATATACCAGGAGTAGCACACCATATTGGATGGGATGTAAACTAGAAGGCAACCAATCTCCATTAAGAAAATATTAACACGACTCATCCATTCAGGTGTCCAGCCCTTGTCAGGGCTCCTTCCCAGGCTGCGATTCTAACTAGACCCCGGGGCAGCCGGTTTTCATCCTTGATCTGCAGGGAATGGGAATTGAGCACACTGCGCACACCCAAAGCTGCAACGTTTCGGGCACCGTCTGCTCATCCCATTCAGGTATCCGGCCCTTGTCAGGGCTCTTGCCCAGAGCCGCAGCCGCTAATGCAGTCATGAGTTATTCTCCCCCCTCTATATCCCATAAGAACCATAAGTTACCCTCTTAGTTGGAACTTTCACTAGGTTAGCTTAACCACCAGAAACACATTAGCCAAGAACTCATTAAGCCCACTTCAATTAATATTGCATCATAAGCAGAATAGTACCAATGAGCATGAAGGGCTAAGCCACATAGGTCACAATGATAAAGCAACGCAGAACCCTACCAAGCTTACTTATTAAAGAGGCTAGCCCAGAAAACCCCAACAACAATGAAGTGCTAGACAATCTCTCTGACAAGGAATTTAGAAGGGAGCTACTGAGGATGCTTAGGGAGCTAAAAGAAACAATGGAAAGCAATGCCAATAAAATGCAAGAGGATTTGAAGGTAGAAATGGGGAAAATGCAAACAAAATTACAAATGGTAATGTCAGACCTGAAAAACCTGGTAGGCGAATTAAGAACTCAGTGGAAAGTCTCAGCAGCAGAGTAACAGCTGCTGAGGACAGAATCAGTGAGCTCAAAGATGAAGTCCTGAGACTCTCTAGAAAAGAGATGGAAAACAGACTCACAATCTGAGAACAGATGGCAAAAGAAGATCGTGATGAAGCCAAGAGCAGTAGCATAACAATTACTGGAGTCTCAGAGGGACAGGAAGAAAACCCTGATGAAGAAGAAACTGTCAAAGACATCACTGCTACGATGTTCCCAAAGGTGAAGAAAACATACAACCACATTCAGGAGGCCCGAAGGGTACCACCTAGAAGAAATCCAAATAAAAATACCCCAAAACACATCTTGATCAAAATGACCAAAACCTTAGATAGAGAAAGAATCCTGAAAGCAGCAAGATCAAAGAAAGAAATTGCCTCTAAAGGAGCATCCTTAAGATTCACAGCCGACTTGTCTGATGAAACCCTCACGGCCTGAAAACAGGGGTGGGATATAGTGAAAAAACTCAATTACATAAATGTCTCACCAAAAACACTTTACCCAATTAGATTCTCATTCATAACAGAAGGAACAACACACAGTTTCACAGATAAACAACAGCTCAGGAACTTCATAGACTCAAAACCATGGTTACAAGAACAACTGAGTGGGCTACTTTAAGACAAGACAGTCCCCTCAAATACACCAAATTTCAGCAGAAAAATGGGACAAAACCCCATAACAATAATTTCTCTCAATGTTAATGGGCTAAACACACCAAGTAAAAGACACAGAGTGGCAGGATGGATTAGAGGTATGTTTTGCATTCTGCTGCCTACAAGAAACACATCTCAACAGTCAGAGCAAATACAGGCTCAAAGACAAAGGCTGGAAAACAATCCTACAGGCAAACAATTCCCATAAAAAAACTGGGTAGCCATCCTAGGATACTGATAACACCACATTGACTTCAAACTGAAGAAGATCAGAAGAGACAATGAAGGTTATTGCTTATTGCTTATTGCTTATTGATAAATGGATCTGTACAACAGGAAGAACTTACAATACTAAATATGTATGCACCTAATGAGGGACAGACCAGCAAAGTATTTATTTATTTATTTATTTATAAATTTTATTTTACTTTTTTTTATTAGTGAATCACCATGAGACAAAGTTACAGACTTACAGGTTTTCATGCTTACTTTTCAGTCACACAATGATCAAGTACCCATCCCTCAACCAGTGCCCTTTTTCTACAACCAATGGTCCCAGCATGCCTCCCACCACCCCCACCCTGTTCCCTTCACCCCACCCTGCCTCTGTGGCAGGGCATTCCCTTTTGCTCTCTCTCCCTTTTTGGGTGTTGTGGTTGCTACAGAGGTATTAAGTAGGCATCATGTTCAGTCTATAGTCTATTTTCACCCCGTATCTCCCATCCTTAGTGGGCCCGCCTAGCAACTTTGCTTGGTGATCCCTTCTCTATCAGAGCTGCTTCTTCACCTAGCATATGAGGTCAGCTTCCAAGCTGTGGAGTACTCCTCTTGGTACTTATCTCTACTATTCTTGGGTGTTAGTCTCCCATTCTATTACTTTATATTCCACAAATGAGTGTAATCTTTCTACGTCTGTCCTTCTCTTTTTGACTATTTCACTTAACATGATACTTTCCATGTTGATCCACCTATATGAACCAGCAAAGTATTTAAAACAACTACTCATAGACTCGAAGAAAGACATCGATAGCAACACAATACTGATGGGAGACTTCAATATCTCTTTATCACCTCTTGATATACTCAACCAGACTCAAGCTTAGCAAGGACATATTCATCTAAGGGAAGAAACGGGAGAAAGGAACTTAGTAGATATATACAGGACACTTCATCCTCAAAATGCTGAATACACATTCTTCTCAAGTGTGCATGGAACATTTTCCAAGATAGACCACATGCTGAGCCACAAAACATACCTCTATAGAATTAAAAAGATAGAGACTGTATCAACAATCTTCTCAGACCATGATGCACTGAAATTAGAAATGAATCACACACACAAAGAGAAAACAAAATCAAACACCTGGAAATTAAACACCTCAGTATTGGACAACGTGCGGCTTAAAGAGGATATCAAAAGATTCCTGGAAACAAATGAAAATGAGGACACGAGTTACCAAAACTTATGGGACACAGCAAAAGCTGTGTAAGAATAAAGTTTATAACTCTACAAGCATTCTTCAGGAAGGAGGAGTGAGTTCACATAAGTAACCTAACCTCATAGCTTAAGAACTTAAAAAATGAACAACAAAAAAAGCCCAATCCGAACAGGAGAAAGGAAATAATAAAACTCAGAGCAGAAATTAACAAGAAGGAAACCCAAAAAACAACCTGAAAGATCAGTGAAACCAAGAGCTGGTTCTTTGAGAAAATAAACAAGATCGATAAACATTTTGCAAGGTTTAAGAGAGAGAGAAAACCCTAATAAACCAAATCAGAAATGAAAAGGGGGACATTATAACAGAAACTACAGAAATTCAAAGGATCCTCAGAGATTACTTTGAGAATCATTTTTTGCCATGAAACATGAAAACTTTGAGGAAATGGATAAATTCCTAGATTCCTATAGCCTCACAAGGCTGAACTAAGAAGACCTGGAATACCTGAACAGACCTAACACCATCAAGGAAATTGAAACGGTAATAAAAAGTCTCCCCAAGCACAAAAGCCCTGGCCCAGATGAATTCACTACTGAATTCTTCCAAAATTTAAAGAGGACTTACTCCCAATCTTCTTTAAGCTTTTCCAGGAAATTGAAGTATCAAAAATTTTTCCAAACACTTTCTATGAAGCAAATATCACCCTGATACAAAAAGCAGACAGAGATATCACAAAGAAAGAGAACTACAGACCGATATCCCTAATGAACACAAAGATCCTCAACAAAATATTAGCAAATAGAATCCAACGACTCATCAGAAAGATCATACACCATGACCAAGTAGGATTCATTCCAGGGATGCAAGGATGGTTTAACACTCACAAGTCAATCAACATAATTCATCATATCAACAAAAGAAATAATAAACACCATATGATCATATCAATAGATGCAGAGAAAGCATTTGACAAGATCCAGTACCCGTTTATGATGAAAACTCTCAGAAAAATGGGCATTGAAGGAACTTTTCCTTAATATAGTCAAAGCCATCTACCACAAGCCCACGACAAGTATCATTCTCAATGGGGAAAAACTAAAAGCCTTCCCTCTAAGATCGGGCACAAGACAAAGTTGCCTGCTTTAGCCACTCCTATTCAATATAGTACTGGAAGTCCTGACCATAGCAGTTAGACAAAAAAAAAAAAAATCAAGGGCATACAGATAAGAAACGAAGATGTCAAGCTATCACTATTTGCAGACTACATAATTCTATACTTAGAAAACCTTAAAGACTCTACAGAAAAGCTCCTAGAAACAATAGTTCGATATAGTAAAGTGGCAGGCTACAAAATTAACCCCCCAAAGTCCATGGTTTTCTTATATACAAATAATGAAAGAGAAGAAAGAGACATTAAAAAAACAATCCCGTTCACAATAGTACCACAGAAAATCAAGCTTAGAATCAGCTTAATAAAAGAGGAGACGGATCGGGGGCTGGAGCAGCGGGTAGGGCATTTGCCTTGCACGTGGCCGACCCGGGTTCAATTCCCAGCATCCCATATGGTCCCCTGAGCACCGCCAGGAGTAATTCCTGAGTGCAAAGCCAGGAGTAACCCCTGTGCATCGCCAGGTGTGACCCAAAAAGAAAAAAAAAAGAGGAGAAGGATCTATACAAGGAAAAGTACAAAACACTAATTCAAGAAATAAAAGAGGACACTTGGAAATGGAGACACATCTCCTGCTCATGGATAGGGAAAATTAACATTATCAAAATGGCAATACAGCCCAAAGCACTATATAAATTTAGTGCGGTCCTGATTAGGATTCCCATGACATTTTTTAAAGAAATATACAAAACACTCCTGAAAAAGGGGGACATTAAAACAGAAACTACAGAAATTCAAAGGATCCTCAGAGATTACTTTGAGAATCTTTTTTTGCCACGAAACATGAAAACTTTGAGGAAATGGATAAATTCCTAGATTCCTATAGCCTCACAAGGCTGAACTAAGAAGACCTGGAATACCTGAACAGACCTATCGCCAGAAGTGGTGGTTGGGAAAATTGGAAATAATGGTGGTGGAAAGGTAATCATGGTGGGACTGGTGTTGGAATATTAAATGTAATAAATCACCGGTAACAGCTTTATACAAATAAAATGAAAATTTAAAAGAAGAAAAGAAATTAAAACTCAGTCTCTGTGATTAGAAATATAATGCAGCTATGATGAAACAGGAAAACCTTTACTGCCATGAGTTCCTTCAAACACCCTTGATTGGAGGTGGTCAGAGTTAGGGGTTTGCTATTTTTAAATTCTGGTTGGTTATTTTAGAGCCATATCCAGTGATGTTCAGGGGTAACTCCTGACTCTGCACTCAGAAATTACTCCTGGAGGTGCTTGGGGGACCACACTGGATGCTGGGGATGGAAGCTTTGTCAGCAGCGTGCAAGGCAAGCTCCTTACCTGCTGTACTATATCTGTAGCCCCACTTTAGGGGGGTTTAGGACATTCAGAACTGAGAAATTCTGGGATGGAGAACAAACACACGTAATAAAGGCAGTAAAGAGAAGGCTCCCAGCAGCCTCTCAGTCAGCCTAGCTCTTTCCTCCCTGGTCACTATAATGTAATCAAGCACCTCTATAACTCCATTTGCAAATGAGTGACTCAATTCAATCAGTGCTACCTAATTCTATAAAGACTCAGTGTGTACTTGTCTGAGGGAAGCTCTATGGGATTAGAGTTTTAACTGGGAGCTGCTATTCTTCATTGCCCTGGGACTGCAATCTACATTGTCCCCAAACCCTCCCCAGTTATTTCAAGCCAAGAGGTTCAAGGGAATCGATGTAAGCCAGATCCAGGGTGACTCAGTGGGCCCAATGAGAGACAAGCTGAACCACTGCCAGGTTCTCTCTAAACCCAGGGTCATGGGATGGGTTACTGGTCCATCTCCAGAGGCTTCTGCCTCAATGGCCTGGGGGAGGGGAAGCCTCAGGTCAACTCTATCTAAGGAGTCCCAGGTCTATCTCAGCAGCTCAAAGCTGGCCCACTGTGGAGGCGGGGAAACCAGATTCTATTCTGGTACCATGAGCCAGTAGTACATTAGGAAAGTGTGAGGCTAGAAATTAACTTGTTGCTATTGGATACCACAGGAGCAAAAATAGAAAGGCAGTCAGTGCATGAGGGCTGGTGAGAAGTGAGTTCCCCAAACACCACTGGGGATCTCAAACCTGAGAAAGGTTAACAAAAGCAAGTCCCAGAGACTGAGGAATGTGTCAGGGCCGTGCCACCATTCTAGTTGCTCATCTTTGGCTACTGACATTCAGGCTATTTCCAAACATGTCCCCAGTTTTCTGCAGCTACACAGACTCACCCTGGCAAGGTGCAGCCCAGACCCAGCCTCTCCTTCAGAAGTTCCTTGGCAAGCAAGAGAGACTGTGCAAGGGTTAGGACACACTAAGGCACAGGCACCCACATTAAACTATGGCCCAGTTGGTCAAGTACCATGGCAGTACCCTTGGGTCCCCTCAGCAGGGCATGCTCCCCTCCCACCAAAAAAATCTTCCCTAACTACTCCTCCCAAGTCAAAGTCACCTCTCTTGACTCCCAACACATTTACATTAATGCCAACCTCCCACACTGTGCTGCATTCAATTAGTGCATGACCCATAACTTTATTTTTAATTAAAGCAAGATTAACTGTGGAAGTAAAACAATAGAGTATGAAAATTCAAAAAGGATGCAAATGTCTATTCATCATGGTGCTTATTAAAAATTCTAAGGTCTGTAATAAATACATTGTGTAACTCTGAACCAGCATTTCCTAAACTCAACCGATCTGGGAACTTACTTGTCAAGTTCTTACCATCTTGTAAAACTAATGATCTGCCTAACTCTTCTAATCCATTCCACTCATCCTACAATTATGTCTGGTCTTCGTTTTGCTACTTAACTGACTTGAATGGCTATTTATGTTCTGTCCCTCTGCATGCATAATATATCTTAAGTGCAATATTTGATTGAGCTAGAAGCATGTCTGGCATGTCTTTGAAGTTCCAGCACCCCCTCTACAGTAAAGACACTAAAAACATTCTTTAATTTGAAAACATCATTTGTGAGGGCATAAACTATTTGTAACTTAGACTGTATAATTTGTAAAGCCTTTAGAAACCATTGAGTAATTTTCCATTTACACACACACACACACACACATACACACACACATACACACACAGAAGCCTGGAGACACAAAATAAGTTGTTCAAAGTCACAAAATGTTAAAGAGCAATGACTGGAATCCAGGGCCTATAACCTTGTAGCTAGCATTCCTTCTGTAATTTAAGAAAGTCTGTTCTCCCAAGCTCAAGCTGGTTTTCCAGCAGGCAAAGGAATAGAAGGTATTTAAAAGTACTTTTGATGAATACTACAATCAGCTTGACACAGTCATACCAAAGAACTGAAACAGAAAAGGAAAGTCCAAGAAATTCTAGTGCTGAGAAAACAAGAGTTAGAGCATTTTAGAGTCCAGAATGTCTATGAGGAGTTGAAAGCTCCAAAGCTGAGTATCAAGAGTATCAAGAGTATCAAGAAAAAACCAGGAGCTGGAGCGATAGCACAGCGGGTAGGGCGTTTGCCTTGCACGCGGCCGACCCGGGTTCTAATCCCAGCATCCCATATGGTCCCCTGAGCACCACCAGGGATAATTCCTGAGTGAAGAGCCAGGAGTAACCCCTGTGCATCACCGGGTGTGACACAAAAACAAAACAAAACAAAAACACACAAAGAAAAAACCATAATATTTGTAACTAGCAGAGTTGGGCAAGATACACAGTGGCTGTCTGGTGGATATCACAGTAAAGATTTTCAACACGTGCTTCTGGAGAAATACAGGGAAAGTCTGATTATATTCAAGCAAGTGCTACTCAAAGGTGTAAGTGTGTGTGTCCGTGTGTGCAAAGACAGACATGAAAGTTTGGTACGCCTCATTCTTACTCAGGCCTGCAAATAACAAGCTCATACCTAGCACACACATCAGAACACCTGTGCTAATGAAGGGCAGCTCTGCATTTTTTTCAGAGGCCAGAGGCGATCCTGAACCACAAGTAGGAATGAGAATTAGAGCCCTGGAGCCTGGGGCCACAGTGAGTCACCTGCAGATGCTGCCGCCTGAATGTTTTACACATCCAGTCCTTCTGAAGGTGAATTCCACCCCAGGCTGCCCATACCTAGCTTTTTCTCTCTTCCCCCAGCCCTTGATCAACAAAGGTAACTCCTGGGCAGCTGTAACTGTTAAAGCACAAATCCTGGCACACTGTTGTGGTTCACTCAGTCCCAGAAAAAAACATGCAACCCCGATGCATATGACAGCAATACTGCACACCACCCTCTTTTCCAGGACAATACCCGGCCCTGAAGCATTCCCTACAGAGGCTGGCTATTTCCCCCACCCTACCCCACCCCACTCCAAGCCCAATAAAATCAATTAGAAGTCAAACAAGGGGAAAGCAGTCTCGTTCGAATAATTATCTCGATTCCTATTTTCCAGCTGGTCATCAACCAAGAAAAAGTGCTTTAGCCATTAACAAGCAGCAAGTCACTTCAACATGCCTCTCGCTGCTCAGGAAGCAGTCATGTGCCAGGGAACCCTGGTTCACAACTGTCCATTTCCCCCAGTTACTGAGTCCTGTCAGTGGTGTTGGAAATGAAAACAAAGTGCAAAGACTAGTTTAAGAACTCAGATTCCCCAGATGCTGAAGCTTCCAAATCTCTGTTGCTGTGCTCTATTAGTAAATTCTCCAGCACACAGTGGCTTCCGACCTCCTGCACACAGGTTCCTGGCCCACAGAGTGTGGGTGAGAATCAGTACACCATGGGCCCACCCACCTTCCTCGGACAAGGAGGAATTGGCTATCCTGTGCTGCCTTGCACTTACCTTTTACATCAGTCCAGCACCCATCCACAGTGCCCGACCGTCATCAGATGTGTCCTCCTTGGATGTGACACTCCAGAGCCCAACCAAGGAAACCAGTGACTTCCTGTCATTAAAGACAAACCAGTGACCTTGGCACTTCTCATCTTGACCTATCAGCAGCACTTGGAGGACCTAGTCCAACTCTCCTTCATGCTACCTGCTATTTACCCTTCCCCCAACTCAGGCTGAGAGTAGTAACTCCCGCCAGGTTCCCCCTGCTCCACAACACCTGGAACCAGGAGAGCACCTTCAAGGTTCACCTCAGCACACACTCTGCATAGAACACAGGTTTGATTCTGTTCCCAGCAATGGATAACCGCTAGAAATCAAGCCCCTTGTGACAGGAACTCTCACAGATGACAGCCCAGAATCCCCAACTATTAAGGGAATGAATGTAGGGGGAAAGTAGAGGAGGAATCAGTGCTCACAACCAGTTTTCCTCCTTCACCCTTTTTGTTTGGGGGTTCAGAATCTGAGTAGCATTTCTGATGGGAACAAAAATTGCTAGCCAAGAAAAAAAGTGCGCTTTTATCGCTTTAATAAAGAGTCCATTCATAGCCCAACATATTTTCCTTTTGTCCAAGTATTAACATTTTAACAAAGGATGCAGAACTTTTTACCAAGTGAGGTCACTGTTCAACAGAAACTGTGAATGGTGATAAACTTCAGTTTCATATTAAAATCTGTTCAAGATGCAAGAAAAGGGCTGAAACAATAGTACTGCTAGCAGGGCAATTGCTTGGCAAGTGGCCGAACTGGGTTTGATCCCTGGCACCACATATGAACCCTCTGAGCCCTGCCAGGAGTGATCCTGAGTGCAGCATATGTAAGCCCCAAAAAGCATAAAAGCAAAACAAAGATACAGAAAGGGAACAGACAAAAAAACAGTCAGAAGAAATACTCAAAAGCCTTTATGAAGCAAGCTTTTTAAAGGAACAAACTAAAAAAAAATTTTTAAATAATAATAATGGGCTGAAGCGATAGCACAGCAGGTAGGGCGTTTTTGCCTTGCATGTGGTCAACCTGGGTTTGATCTCCAGCATCCCATATGATCACCCAAGCACCACCAGAAATAATTCCTGAGTGCATGAGCCAGGATTAACCCCTGTGCATCGCCGGGTGTGACCAAAAAAGCAAAATAAATAATCAAATAAATAAAAATAATAATAAAGAAATAACTATTGGGAGCTATAGTACACTGTGTGGGGTACTTGCCTTTCCTGCAATTCACCCCCAAGTTCCATCCCTGGCATCCCATATGGTATTCCCAAGCTTGCCAAGGGTGATCCCTGAGCACAGCACCAGAAGTAAAGCCTTAGAAAGCATCAAGTAATTTTGCATTTACACACATACACACACACACACACACACACGCACACACACACACACACACACACATAGACACACATACTGAAGCCCAGAGACATAAAATAAGTTGTTCAAAGTCACAAAATATTACCCTGAATACCATTAGTATGCCCTTTCCCAGAAAAAGGATAAACTCTTAACTGCTACTGCAGTAAGAGGGCTTAGTGCCTTCTTCCCAAAGGCAACCATGTTCTAATTCTCTGAACCTGCAAACACAGCACTAAGTCAGAAACCTTATGATAGTGGGACTGTGTTCTGAGGTGGCCACTGGAAACCCAGGTCCTTTCACAAAGGGTAAGAGCAGAAGGAAGCAATAATAGAGGCAGTTGCTGATCAGAGATCAAGTTTCCATGTCTGCATGTAAGAAATACAACAAGAAAGGGAAAGAGATACAATTCTACAGCTCTTCCCAGGGGTGGGGATGGAGTGGGGAGGCGACAGGTGGGGGTGGGGGAGGGCAGTTCAGGGGGAGGGAGGTGTCGCCAAATGAACAAAGTTCATTTGACATCTTCATCTTAGGGCTTCTAACCTCCAGAAATGTTGAGGAAAAAATCTTTCCTGGAGTCCATGCTAATTTATTATGAAACAAGTTTGCTTCATCTAATACATATCTTTGAAGTATCTGTGCCAATTTTCAATAAGCCATTTCTTCTAGAAAGCAGGAAGTATGACACCTATTTTTCAGATGAACAGAAATATCACTGAGGCTTGAATAAGTTCTCCCTTAAGTCTGTTCTAAAGAGTTAAAACCCCGTTCACAACTCTTGATTCCCCCAAACTCATCTGCAGTGGCTGCCAACCTGACACCTCAAACGAATATAAGCATTTACTTAACAATCCTCTGAACCTCAATGGCTAATGAAGAATCTGTCTGCATACACACTCATAATAAACTTTGATTTCCTAGGTATATGTAGATATTCTATAACTGATACAATGGACTATTGTCCCCATCTATTTCATGCACACCTGACATTCCAAACTTTCTCATTTTTTCCATATTCCTGACACTCAATGCAGCTATCCCCTGAATTTTGTTCAAATTGTGGAGACTAGCAATTTCCCAACATAGTTGCTGAAGGAAACCTGCATGCTGGTGCCCAGATTGTTCAGGGGTCAAGTCAACTGAGATTTTCAGGAGCATGTGGAATAAAGGCCATCTCTAAGCTCATCACTCAGGCTCTGAGCACAGCCCTGCAAATAACCGGGCCCAGTTGCTGATGGAATGAAGTCAAACATCAGGATCTGCCTGGGGGCCAACCTGCAGGTGTCCTGGTATGACTGTGCCCTGTACCCATGGCTCCCCCCAGAGTGTCACTGTTGCCAAGGAGATAGGAGAGGCCGCCAGCCCACAGAACCTGATGCTCTTGCTGGGAGAATTGTTCTGTGGTTCTCATTCACAGAGAACGTATGTAATTGATGCCTCATTCTGACAAGGGCAGTGTCCTCTGAGATGCTTCACTAAAGGGGGAAAAAGAGCATGCTAGGGCCAGAGAGATGTCTTTTTTAAATTTTGGGTCACACCTGGCAATGCACAGGGGTTATTCCTGGCTCATGCACTCAGGAATTACTACTGACAGTGCTCAGGGGACCATATGAGATGCTGGGAATCGAACCTGGGTCAGCCGCATGCAAGGCAAATGCTCTACCCACTGTGCCATTGCTCTAGACCCCCAGAGAGATGTCTTGAGGGTTGAGCATAGCCTTTGCATGTGGAAGGCCCTTGATCAATCCCCAGCACTACATGGTCCTCTGAGCACTGTGATATGTGATCCCCAAGGACTGAGCCAGGAGTAGTCCCCAAGCACTGTTAGGTGTGGCCAAAAAGAGAAACTAGTGAGAAGGGTTTCTCTAACCCTTAGTATTTGAAAAATGCTGGATCTGTATTACTCTTCTCTGGCATGGCTCAGGCAAGTGCTGCAGCTTCATTGAAGAAAACCCATGATGTAACCTATTGTAAAATCTGCCATAGGCAATGTGGCATGAGGTACAGAGACATCTCCCATATAGGAGACCCTGTATCCCATCAAGGACATCATGTCCATGAGCAAATGCCCCAGTGGCATTAATCAACTGACAAAAACACACAAGAACCAGTGCAACCAGAATTAGCTCCAAGTTCAGGATGGAGCTAGAAGAGATTCACACCAATTAAAAACTAACCCTGCATGGTAGGAAGATGCTTTTCTCACCATCCAAATTGTGCCTCCTTATTTGATAGCGAGTTAAGGGGTATGGAGATGCTCAAAACACTATTAATCCCTCTGAATTCAGGGTAGCAGCGTGCCCAGATTCAGAAAATAAGCTACAAAGCATCTCACCCAAGGACATTCTCCTTCCAGATAATGAAGAATATGGGCACAAGACTAGGCATGGGGAGGATAGGAAAGAACCCAAAAGGACAACATTGTCACAGCTACACTCCCATAGCAGAAAGTGCCAGTGCTGGTTCTCGCACCCCACCTTCGCCCCACCTCAGGTGCTGCCCTCAGGCCTGGAAGTTAGTTTCCAGAGAAAATCCATCAGCAGTTTCTCGTCCGAGATGCACTACAGCAGGGACAGCCATGCTGCCAAGGCACCTCCCCCAGGAAGGAGCAGGCCCAGAGGCGCAGAGGCCCAGAGGTTGGGGGTGGGGGGTTGTGGTGCAGGGCAGCCCTCCATGCCAGAAGTGCAGTCGCTGTGAACCCCAACACAGCTGGAAGGGGACGCCTGCCCCTGACTAATGGCTTCTGACTTCCTCCCAAAACAAGTGCATTGGAACCAAGGCCAAAGTCTCTGTTCCCACAGGGACTGGGATCATCCACTCTGATCATCAAAACATTTGTCTCCAGGAGAGTTACACAGGCTGGCTGTGGCATCCAGCCTGTTTCATAAACCTGGGTCACAGGTCAGACATCTTGGGGCCAAGATCAGTGTTGGCCAAGGATGAAAAATGGGTTTTGTCACATATTGCTTACATTGCTGGCCAGCCACATCTCCTACAGCTGAGGGCAGAGCACCATGATCTCTGGAGATCAAGATCTATGATGAACACAGGACAAGCTAAAGGCAGGAGGGCCAAGTCCCACTCTCTACCCGGCCAAAAGGGAACATTCCCCTAGGAATCCCCTCACAGGGGTTACAGACATGCAGCAGGCACACAATTACCATTTACTCCATAAGACTGAGTATCCCACCCATGACATTTTTTGAAAAAATAGACAAAACACTCCTGAAATTCATATGGAACAATAAACCCCCACGAATAGCTAAAGCAATTCTTGGGAAAAAGAAGGTGGGTGGCATCACCTTCCCCAACTTCAAACTCTACTACAAAGCAGTAGTAATTAAAACAACATGGTATTGGGCTAGAAACAGACCTACAGACAAATGGAAAAGAGTTAAGTATCCTGTTATAGACCCTCAAATATATGGCCACTTAATCTTTGACAAAGGAGTAAGAAATGTAAAGTGGAACAAGGAAAGCCTCTTCAACAAGTGGTGCTGGGAAAACTGGATAGCTACCTGCAGAAAAATGAACTTGACCTCTGTCTAATGGCAGACACAAAAGTCAGATCAGAGTGGATTAAAGACCCCAATATCAGTAATGAACCTATAAGGTACATAAAAGAAAATGTAGGCAAAACTCTCCATGACATTGAAGCTAAAAGCATCTTTAAGGGTGAAACAGCACTGACCATGCAAGTGGAAGCAAACATAAACAAATGGGACTACATCAAACTAAGAAGCTTCTGCACTTCAAAAGAAACAGTGACGGGGACCCTCTGTGCCTAAAGACTTTGATTCCAGAGATCTAACACATTCGGGCATCCAGCGCAGCATCTAATAGCAATACACTGGGATGCGAACTGGGCTACAACTCTGTGCTGCCAGGGGGTGGATTTTTTCCTCCCCACCCTGTCTTCCTGCATGGAAAACGGCAGGTTGGCGGCACCCACGTGGCAGGCGCCATCTTCTAAGACTCCAAACCCAGAGGTATTTGGTTTTTACTCTTGGGGCTCCCAGGGACTCATGGGAAGGGGGCGTAAACGGCGTGCCCTCAGCCCAGATAAATCTGGAGCCACTGAGCATGAAGCGGACCCTCTGCACCTAAAGACTTTGATTCCAGAGACTTCTTACAGCAATGCACTGGGACTGTGAGCTGGGCTATGCAATTTATGGCAGAATTTTCCCTGGACTTTATACAGAAATCCAAAACCAAGACTTAACAGCTATAATTGTCAACAATGTGAAACGGTTCCTTTTGAACAGGTCTGACTTGGGGGGGAAACTCCAAATAATAACAGTAAGTTTTTGTTGAAATATTGAAGGTTATTAATGTAGCAGCCACCTCTCTGGACTGTGAACTAAGCAAAAGCCCCACGCAGCGTGGCGTACACCATACTATGAGGCGCGGAAGGGGGATGAGGGGGGGAAAAAAAAGGGAAAAGGAAAAAGGAAAAAAAAAAGATTTCTGTACTTGTAGCAGTGGGGCTACATATCTCTTCATTTCCAGCAATGGAAAACTAATTATCAAATGCTTCCTTGGTAGTAGGTCTGTCTCTCTTGGGTGGAAACTCCAACAACTATAGTGAGTTTTGTGTCAAATTATGGAATGTAATCAAGGTAAAGAGAAAATGAAGTGAAATTCATTAGTTATACAGTAGGGGGTAGGGGGTGGGGGCGGGGGGTATACTGCGGTTTTTGGTGGTGGAATATGAGACTGGTGAAGGGATGGGTGTTTGAATATTGTATAACTGAGACATAAGCCTGAGAACTTTGTAACTTTCCACATAGTGATTTAATAAAAAGTTTAAAAAAAAAGAAAGAAACAGTGACCAAAATACAGAAAGAGCCCACAGAATGGGAAAGAATATTTACCCAATACCCATCTGATAAAGGATTAATATCCAGGATATACAAGACACTAGTAGAACTGTACAAGAAAAAACCTCCAACCCCATCAAAAAATGGGGAGAAGATATTAACAGAAATTTCCTCAAAAAATAAATACAAATAGCCAAAAGGAATGTGAAAAAATACTTCCATATCACTAGTCATCAGAGAGATGCAAATCAAAACAACAATGAGATACCATTTCACACCACAGAGACTGGCACACTTTCAAAAGAACAAAAGCAACCAGTGCTGGAGTGGATGTGGGGAAAAAGGGACGCTCTTTCACTGTTGATGGGAATGTCAACTGGTCCAGCCTTCCTGGAAAACAATATGGACAGTCCTTCAAAAACTAGAAATTGAGCTTCCATATGACCCCGCAATACCACTTCTGGGAAAATATCCCGAGGATGCAAAAAAGCACAGTAGAATTTACATCTGTACGTATATGTTCATTGAAGCACTGTTCACAATAGCCAAAATCTGGAAACAACCTGAGTGCCCTAGAACAGATGACTGGTTAAAGAAACTTTGGTACATCTACACAATGGAATACTATGCAACTGTTAGGAGAGATGAAGTCATGAAATTTGCTTATAAGTGAATAAACATGGAGAGTATCATGCTAAGCGAAATGAGTCAGAAAGAGAGGGACAGACATAGAAGGACTGCACTCATTTGTGGAGTATAGAATAACATCACATGAGGCTGACACCCAAGGACAGTAGATACAAGGGCCTGGAGGATTGCCCCATAGCTGGAATCCTGCTTCATAAATGGAGGGGAGAAGGCAGATGGAATAGAGAAGGGATCACTAAGAAAATGATGGCTGGAGGGACCAGTTGGGATGGGAGATGCATGGTGAAAGTAGATAATGGACCAAACATGATGACCTCTCAGTGTCTGTGTTGCAAGCCATAATGCCCCAAAGTAGGGAGTATGGGGAATATTGTCTGCCATGGAGGCAGGGGGAGGGCGGGAAAGGGGGGGTATACTGGGGATATCGGTGGTGGGGAATGTGCACTGGTGGAGGGATGGGTGCTTGATCATTGTGAGATTGTAACCCAAACAAGAAAGCTTGTAACTATCTCACAGTGATTTAATAAAACTTAAAAAAAAAGAAGACTGAGTATCCCTAACTCCCCGATAATCAAGCACATCAGAGGCACTGGCACAAGAATCCAGTAAAGGCAGAGCTGGTCTCTGTCTCTCCGCAGATCCTGAAACCCACCCCAGGCAGGCCTAGGGCAGCTCTGGGCAGGCTGGCCACCACCCCTAGAACAGCTGCTGCCTGGAGTGGAACACACTTTTATCTTTTGTGGTAAGAGTAAAAATCCTCCTTGGATTTAGTCAATCACTGGAACAGAAACTCCAGGGTCTTCCCAGAGAGCCTCCCTGAGAGCTTTGTGCCAAGTTTTGGTAGTTGGGAGATGCCTGCACACAGCATCTTGAACCCTCATAGAAAAGGTTCCATCTCCCAACCCCAACTGCGCATGCCCAAACTAATACCAGCATGTACCACAGTTTCCCCTCCGATCAGCTTTCAGCAAGGTAAAGAAAAGCTGTGCCATAAAGAACCAAGTTGTAATAGCACTTGAACTGTTCCATCCTCTGGAGTGCATAAGATAAAGAGACTCAGGAGTGGGAAGCTTTGATCTGATCCATCCTGAGCTCACCCAGCCTCATGGGATCTGAACCCACAGCTGGACCACAATGCGGGGGCTCCCTTCTGAGCAGGAATCCCGGAAGGATGGAATTGGGCAGGGAGGCACTTCTCTCCTGGGGTCATTTGAGTGCCTGCTGGTGGCCTGGTTGCAACCGCACAAGGAATAGACCCGGCAGAGCCCCACGCATGTGAGAGGTCACCACATAGCCAAGGGCCTTTTGGTCATTCCCAGGTTCCACCTGACCCACTGCCCTCACTCCTCCATACTCTGAACAGCAGAGGGAGGGCCAATGATGAGCTAGACTGGATGGGATGAATAATAGATGCTGCAAAACCCTGAGACACTGCTTCCAGCTGGGCAGAGCAGGAGCAGCCCCACCCCAGCACCCTGCCCAGCATAGACAGTGGCTGGTGGTCTGGCTGTTCTCATAGACCCCTTCCACTCCTGTGAAATGACACCACTGGTCCCGATGCCCACTGTTCCTTGAGCAGCAAACAAGGGCTCCCTGCCAGGTGTCCTGAAAGTATATCCAACTTTCTGGCCAAGGCTGGCTGGCAATGATTCTCTGGGGCATCTCTCATGCTCTCTGGGCAGCAGTATCATTCCGGTTCAGAGTCATGTTCCCCCAGACACATTTACAGGCATCATTGTTCAACACAAAAGAGCTCATAGGGGAAGGTAGAGCACAGGATGCATAGTCCACTTTGGTGTACCATGAATACATAAATCCTGACGCTGTTTGAAAGTATATTGTTCTAGGGACTGGAGAGATAGTACAATGGATAGGATGCTTGCCTTGCATGCAGCTGACCTGGGTTCCATCCCTGGCCCCCCATATGGGCCCTGGAACATGCCAGGAGTGCAGAACCAGGAGTAAGTTCTGAGTGCCACCAGATATGGCCCAACAACTAAAACAAATTATTTTTAAAAGGAGAAAGTATATTGTTCTCTAGGGGGAAATGGGGTTGATCTAAAGTAGAAGCAGGTGCTGCAGGTAAAGGCTCCTCTTGGTCGGGAACAATTCTCACAGTTTCAAAACAACTGCCCTCAGACTCTGACAGTGCTGCCAGTTTCTTGCCAGCAGACCCCTCAACACAGACAAAGGCCACCCTTCTTTATGATGAAGACAGCAGAGGAAACAGACAGTGCTCCTCAGTGAGCTGCAGCGTATTGCCAACCCCGCACCAGACTCTCCACAAAAGCTGATTTTCTCTCTTGTACTTCGACCCTCTTACCCATCACCTGTTACAGGAGGGGAAGTGCAGGTGTGTGTCTGCTTAACTCTCGGCATTACTGCCATTGCTATGCCCATTGGAAAGGCTCTCTGCATTCAACCGAGGGTGAGACCAGCAAGGGGAGGGTGACTGTTTTGTACTTCCCCTTTTCCATTTGTCTTGTGATTGTCTCAATAATCAGAACTCATATAATTAATTGTGGTGTTCACACACTCAGTTGGGCTTACACAACTGGTTCTGTTCCTCACACATTTGATTGCAGAGTCACACAAGGTTGTGCTTACACCCTTGACTGAGCTCATGGCTTGATTTCGGGTCCCTGCCTGCATGTGTGTAGTATGTGCAGTAGTCACTGCAGGAGGGGGCATGTCACACACTTTAGCTGCTTACACACATTTGCAGCATGTTTGTTGCATAATACTTCCTTGCAATACCTGGGGCCATAAATGGCACTGCCATGGGGATGTGGCCTGTGGGGCGGTTATATGGATGGAGTCCCCAATCATGCCCACCAGGCAGATATCACACTGCAGAGCCATGTGCAGGCCAAAGAGTTGCTCTTTGAAACTGCTGATGAGGTTTCCCTGAAGCATATTAGAATTACAAGACACAGAACACAAGCACTTAGCAAAGAGCCGATAGGATGGAAGATCAAAGAACAAATGTGTCATGGCTTCTACTGTGATGCCTAGGGTGTGCATAAAAGGGAGAAGAGAAGCAGAGAACCCAAAACCCCAAATCTGTTACAAGTTTATGAGATCAGAGTTGCCAGTACCCCAGTTCCCTCAAGCTCCCTCAGCCCTCCAGCCCTCCTTGAATTTGACTGGTTTCCTTACATATCCCCCACCAAGCAAGCTAATTTTGCAGACACCCTATCCACTGGATGTCAAAGAACCCACAAACACACATGCTCAAGATGAGTCTTTCAAGCAGGCTTTCCCCAATGCCCCTAGTGGCCATTCTAGGCCAGGTCAGTGGCCCTGTCCTGCCCTCACAGCCTTCAAACTCCCTTTCAATAGAGCTGAGCATGAATCCTACTTGCATCTAAGCCTTCAGTGGACTGTGAGAAGGCACAGGAGCACCTGCTACAGCCACCGCCAGATCCTCACCACTTGGCTCAGAGTCCAGCATCCAAGTAAGCACTCAGCCCATGCATGAGAAAGTGTTGAGAAAATGATGTCGCTATGACAGGCATTTCCTCACAGAAGGTATGCATGTGTGTCCAGCATGAGGGCAAGTCAGCAAAGAGGGCAGATGGGTCTTACATCCTATCTCAGAGCTGAGAGATGGGCTAATGGGGCCAGGAAGGCAAACACGAGCTCACATACAAACATGGAACCTCAATGTTCTGTTCATTGAGGTTCAGAACAAGCTTAACCACATAAAATCCACATCTGTAGCTGGGAAGAGGCTAAGACAAACGCACATGGTGAGTGCGTTTGCAGCACACGTAAGTCCAATTCCTTACACAGCAATACTACATACAAACCAAAAAGTCCTGAGGACCAGATGAGAGACCACAGACGAGGGGAGATACAAACTACGTGTTCAAACTCCAGCAATAAAAAGTGACATGAGGTGTCACAGAGTATATATAAGAACATATAAGAGTAAGGCACTCGCTCTGCATGTGGCTGACTCTAGTTCAATACCCTATCACCACATAGGGTCCCTTGAGGCCTGCCAGGAGTGAGCCCTGAGCACCACCATATATTGTCTCTTCCCCACTCTTCATGCAAAGAGTGTTTCATTGATCAGGGATGGAGAGTGGAGCAAAAAGAAGGGAGAAGTAACATAAATGCTGTGTCACACACACACCAGGCATGAACTGTAGCTGCCTCTGGGCGAAGAAACCTTGATTTCTAGGAAATAGGGGCTGAAAGGACATTCACTGTTCACTACCCACTGCTTTCACTGGCTTGAAATCTGGCTTCTCCAACATTAAAGCTGTACTAAACTGGGGCAGATGGATGAAGTTCAATAACAAAAGACGAAGTAGGGAAGACAGAGAGAGGCCTGGCTCCACAAGCAGCTCGGGGTAGGGTTAGAGCAGGAGTGTGGAGAGGAGGGAGGTACCCCAGTGCCCCCTGACTAGGACTCCTAGAGAGGAAGTACCCCATTGATGCCCTGGCTTGGAGGCACAACACACCCCTCACCCTGGGACAGCCTGAGCAGCAACTGTCACCTGCACAGCTCACTGGCAGCACAACTGAAGTAAAGGTCCAGCACTTGAGACTCCAAAACTGGAGTCAGCAGGGCACCCGGGGACAAAGAGAGACAGATCACCGGCAGCAGTCTATCTAGTCTCTGCTAGTCCTCTCCAGTTCCAGGAATGTGGGGGCACAGCCTTTCAGAGCAGAGGGTCACAACAGACTGGGATTCGCTTAACAAAGAGAAGAAATCACAGGGCCCCAGGGGTTCGAGTACAGCAAGGAGCACTTGCCTGGTGACCATGGGGTCAGGAGTTTGAGCCACAGAGCTGCTCACATGCCATGAGCACAATTCTAGGGGCTCTGTGACTTTCAGAGTCACAACAGTGTGTGATCTCAGCATGCACCAGGTGTGTGTGAGTGCCATGACTAAAGATGTGGGAGCCCCAGCTCAGATCACCTGGGCACCACTCCCAGCAGTGCAAGCCCCAGGCTTCAGGACTCTAACAGTTCACTGAGATGATGTTCAAAAAAAGAAATAGTAAAAACCTCCTTAGCCTTTTCCAGGCTCCCCTGTCTCAGCACCTCTCCAAGTACCTCTTCCCAGAGCCATCCTGCACTTCTACAGCCCTGTGTGCGGTGAGGTCTGTGCCTCTCTCCACATAGATGTGAAAACAGGAAGGAGCATGTATGCTGAGGTCTGCTCCAGACATGCGACCAGGCACATCTGGACAAGAATCCGCATGCCCCCTGCCAGTTATGGGGTGGTCGGGATTCTGGAGCCAGCAAGTCTCACTAGAAGCACAAAAACCCCAAGATTGCTCCCATTGGTGGCTGGTGAATGCACAACAAAATTAGTCATGACTGAAGAACTCAATCCAAGTACCAAAGGGGAGAAAATTAATTTCTCTGTAACCTAGTAAAAAGCTCAATAAAACCCATCCTGCTATTGGCCTCTCTGTCCCTAAACTTCAAAACGTAAAAGTGACATTGATTAATTTTTCTTTTTTCTTTTTTCTTTCAGGGGAGAGCATGAATGCAGTCCCCCAATACCACAAATTATGTGGCCAAGTTTCCCACATTTGGGGAAATTGCAGGGGACAGCACATCCAGGGTGCAATGGATAAGCCTCACTCTGGGAAAACCACCTTGGTGATCATGGTGTCCACCCTGCCAGGTAAGCATGACATTGATTTTTTAAAATAAAACATGCCCGTGCCACTTACTGTTTTTTTTTTTTTTTTTTTTTTTTGCTTTTTGGGTCACACCTGGCGATGCACAGGGGTTACTCCTGGCTCTGCACTCAGGAATTACCCCTGGCGGTGCTCAGGGGACCATATGGGATGCTGGGATTTGAACCCGGGTCGGCCACGTGCAAGGCAAATGCCCTACCCGCTGTGCTATCTCTCCAGCCCCAGCCACTTACTGTTTTTGCCAAGTATTCTCACACACATTCTCCCATGAATGTTTTTTTCTCATGAGTGTAGCCTTGAATACACTCAGGATGGTACAAGTGCAGCTAAGAAAGTTGTTCAGGAAAGGGTGGGAAAATGATCCACTTATCACTGAAAAAAATCTGAATCAGATGGGACTGATGGTGAGAACAGAAAAGCAAATTGTATCCTACTGACATCCCTGCAGGCAGGTCTGTCCCAGCATAAAAGTTATTGGGACTGACTCCATGCTGGTAACCCACATCACCCATGTTCCAGGTTGAAGATTACTTTCACTGGGAACCATTCACTCTTTAAAGGAAGATCCACCTTTCCATAATGCTGGCTCTACTTCTCTTCAAGATTTTCGTGAATTTTTTTTAAAAGGCACAGTATTAGAAACTAAATTTTGATTGCTTTGTTTGGGGGGCATACCTGGCTGTGCTCAGGGCTTACTCCATGGCTTGTGCTGAGGGATCACTCCTGTCAGGATTCAGGGGTCTTTTCAGGTTCCTGGAAATCAAGCCTGAGTAGGCCACATGTAAGGCAAGCTCTTTACTGCTGTAGTATCTCTCTGGTCCATTAGAACAATAATTTCTAATACACACAGACCCCATATGGACATGTTGTCCTGTGAGTGCTACCTGAAAATCTGGAGCTTAAAAGAACACCAAGTGTACAAAGTGTCCCTTCTCAGGCTGTCCCTAAGTGCCTGTCACAGCAAGGCTGGGGCCCCTGCATAACTTTACCTGCTGAGCATTACTACCCCTAACATTTAGTTCAGTCAAAATGAAATCCAGAAAGCATTAACCCAGAGCCATCAAGTTAGAAGCTTTCCATTCCTGGACATCTTCCCTCTGATGTGTCTATGTTTACTGAAAGACCAGCTTGGACCATCTCCCTTCTTCCCTTGGGACAACTTTCTCAAGAGAGGAGAGGTAAAGAAAACTTAGCACAAATCCTTATTTGCTAAACTCTAAAGATTCCTGCAGTATTTGAACTAAAACCACCAAACTCAAAACGAGCCACTTGTCAATGTTTGGTTTCAAAATTCCAGACTCTGAGCCTGCGCAGTCCTTCTGGGCAGGAACCCCACGAAGAAAACACAAACAGTCCTGTCACATTGTGTGGCCTCCCCAGCCAGCTTATCTTGGGGACAGGACCCCCACCTTAATGACCCTGTTAGCCAGTTTCCTGTCTACAGCATTGTGGACAGTTTGATTATAGGGAGAGAATTGGGTTCCCTTAGGCACTTGCTTCCAGGGCTCAGATTCAAAAATTTACCTCTGCTCAACCAGATTTTCAAAGCTCCACGTATATTCACAGACACCAAAGTTCAGGAAGGTCTGACTAGAAGAGAGGCTCTGCCAGCCAGAAAAGCACTTAAGAGGGGAAGTGTGTTGTGCTACAGAGGCCGGAGAGCAAGCCTCAAGAAAGGAGTCACAAGCGTCTGGTCTTGTGGCCCCAGAGCTGAAATGACATCCTGGTCTATATACCTTGAAGGTTTCTCAGGCACATTCAGATGGTGGGTGTGGACACTAGGGGAACAATTGACACACGTGTGTGCAGACAGTGTAAAGGAAGTTAGGGGGTGGGTGGTATCGAGGGGAGCTGTGGCTGCAGACCAAAGATGTCTCTGCTATGCAATCCCCACTGGCCAGGACTGGCCAGTCTGAATCTTGGGCTTGTTTCCAGCACCATCATAAGGCCCAATCAGCCATAAGAATTTAAGGACGTAGCTTATTTCCAACAGGATGTTCTATCCTCCAGGCTACACGCCTCAGGTCAGCCTAGCTTGGCTTTCTTAAACCAAGAGAATTCTTTTAAGTTGTTTTCTCTTTTTTTCTGCGGGGGGAGGGGGATGAGGAGAGGGAATGATGAGGTGGGAAATGGGGTGGAGAGAGGCAGACAGAGTGGGGTGGGGAAGGGACAGAAAGTCATAACAAATTTTGGTTATTCACTTACAACGCACGTACAAGCATACTTGGCTTCTCCAGGGAAGACAGCTGCACAAAGCCCGTGTCCAGTATGCCCGCACCCCAGGACTATGCCCAGGGCTCCTGGAGACTCTGGGGAGGCTCAGCTGAAAGGAGGGAGCTATCTCCCCTGCAGATACTCTCTCTGGAGCTAAGATTCCATCCGCTCAAGGTCCCTGTTTGTCAATTAAAGTCCACAGCAAGTTTCCCATCTCAGCTCTTCCCTGAAGATCAATGATCCATCATCTTGGGTGAACCAGAAAAAAAGAAATTGCTTCTTCAGCTATACAACCTTCCCATGCCATGCGGCTTATGAAGCCTCTCAAACGCTCAGTGAAATGGCTAAAATGACAGAGCATTCAGAAGCCGACCCAGGCAGCCCTGTCTGGGTCACGTTTGTCTATTATCCCAAAGTTATTCCCAGAAACTATCTCATGGTTCAACTGTATGTACGCAACCATGGTGAGTATTTTGCTCGTGCTTCATATGGAGGTAAATACTCTGCTGGGCACCAGATGATCAATAAATACTTTCAGTTGCCAAGTCTCACCCAGCAAGGATGGATTTTCTCCAGCACACATATGCACTTTTCTACAGAGCACATCTGTGAAGTTACTTTTCCCCAAGATTGTCCAAACTAATCATTAACTCAAACAAGTGGTAAATTTCTCCACACAAACTGCTACCCTCAGGTAATACAGGTTAGGTGTCACTTAGAAGACAAAAGTACAAGGAGAGAAAACAAATGCTTAACTCCTGTTTGTGGCTAACATCCTCTAAGCAGGAGAACCTGAATAGGAGGTGCGTTGGTAGAGCTGGTTTTGCCAGTTACTTTTCTGTGATTTAAAATGAACCATGAAAACTCAATAAATCAGACATACTGGATTTCAAACTCATACAAAACTTGCTTTCCAAGTAAGAGACAAAACAGTTGTTGAATTTCCCAGATAAGGGAATCCTCTCCAAAGTCAATTAAGCTAATGGAACTTTCTCCCTTTGTAACATCAGTAGCATAAATCATGCTGAAGCCCAGAATCATATAGCAGAAGTATTTTGAATAGATAGTAGTCCAGAGACCTAAGCTTTTCTTTTTTAACTAAAACCTTTACTTCCACTTATAAAAGAAAAAGGTTTATCTAGAAGAGGAAAAAGCAGAGAATGGCATGACTCTTGGGAGGAGGTTATGTAATTTCTCCAAATCGTCTTGGTCTGGAGTTTTCTGTGCACATAAAAGTTAATCTGGAGGGGCTGGAGAGATAGCACAGCGGGTAGGGCGTTTGCCTTGCACGCGGCCGACCCGGGTTCAAATCCCAGCATCCCATATGGTCCCCTGAGAACGGCCAGGGGTAATTCCTGAGTGCAGAGCCAGGAGTAACCCCTGTGCATCGCCAGGTGTGACCCAAAAAGCAAAAAAAAAAAAAAAAAAAAAAAAAGTTAATCTGGGTGTGACACAGGGAGTGCCTTACACTGCTGATGGTCCACTCATATTATCAGGACCTTGGGATTCTCGGATAGACAGAGCAGGAGAGCACATGGATGGACAGACAGTAGCATATGTCTGAACGGTGGCTCAGCTCCTTCTGCAGGCAGGCCTCTGAGGCTCCAGAAAGCCTTCATTCCCTCACTGGGGTCAGCTTCCTAGTAGAGTTCAATTCCATTTCAGATACACCAAGGCCTAAAGCAATGCATCCCTAAAGAATCATGTGAATCATACTTAGGATTTTAGATTTTCTGCATTTAAAAAGCATGATTTTTTAAAAAACTTTTTAAAGTCACGTTTAAAAGGTAAAAAGAAACAGGCAAATGTTTCAATGACCAATTTTATTTAAACTGATAAACCGAAAATATTATCATTTCAACATGTAATCCATACAAATACATTGTGAGATATTTTACACTTCTTATGCCAAGTCTTTGAAATCGGGTGTGCATTTGACATTTAGAGCACACACTTCAATTGGATGCAAAATCTTCATCAGTAATAGCTTTGATTTCATAATATTTGATGCCTTGATTTCATAATATCTGCTGATGAAAAAGCTCATTCATATATCCAAATTATTCTAGATCCACTTAAGAGTTTTCAAATAACTAAACTGAAAAGTTGGTTTCAATAAATTAAATTAAATCAAATCAGTGATTCAGTTCCTCAGTCCCACAGGCTGCATATGCAATAGCCCTGTTGGCCAGTGGCCTGTGAAGCATCTTCTCGTCAATTACTCCATACTATAAGTGATCTTTTTCTTTCCTAAAAAAAAAAAAAATCGAAGAAATCTTCTCTCCAATTAATCCATACTAAAAGTGGTCTTTTATTTTCCAATATATGTGTTGCAAACCATAATGCCCAAAAGTAGAGAGAGAGTATGGGGAATATTGTCTGCCATGGAGGCAGGGGGAGTGTGGGAAAGGGGGGTATATCAGGGAAATTTGTGGTAGGGAATGTGCACTGGTGGAGGGATAGGTGTTGATCATTGTGTGATTGTAACCCAAACATGAAAGCTTGTAACTAGCTCACGGTGATTCAATAAAGTAAAATAAAATAAAATAAACCGTCACTGTCATTCGGTTGCTCATCGATTTGCTCGAGCAGGCACCAGTAACGTCTCCATTGTGAGACTTGTTGTTACTGTTTTGGGCATATCGGATACGCTACAGGTAGCTTGCCAGGCTCTGCCGTGGGGTCAAGATACTCTCAGTAGTTTGCTGGGCTCTCCGAGAGGGGCGGTGGAATCGAACCGGGTCAGCCACGTGCAAGACAAATGCCCTGTCCGCCGTGCTATTGCTCCAGCCCAAAATAAAATAAAATAGAAAAAGAAAAAAATCAGTGGGACCAAAGTAGGGCAAGTAGGGTACTTGCCTTGCACACCAGCCAACTGAGTTTGATCCCTGATGCCTAAGATGGTCTCCTGAGCCAGCCAGGAGTGATCCCTGAGTACAGAACCAGGAGTAAGCCCTGAGCACCACTGGGTGTGGCCCAAAATCCCGTCTACATCCTAAAAAAAACTATTTTTGCTTCACTATTTTTCCATCTGAAATTCTTTTCTGCAGGGGAGGCAAAAGCCTATAAGGGATAAAGACCAGTTTTCTTTTTCCTGAGAAGAGCAGTTCCTTGCTTGAGGCTGGGTCCACAGCTCCCCAAGAACTCGGTAGTGACAACCTGTTCCACAACCTGAAGAACAAGTGGGTTTCAGGTGCAGCTTGACAGCTGCCTCATGGGGCTGGCGGGAGGTGAGTGCCCGTGCCTTTTATACGCACAGAGAAGGCTTTGCCCATCTTAATCCCTGGCAGATCTTCCCCTGGGCGGCTGACGTGGGCTGAGCAGAGGTGGAAGCAGTTTTCTCAGGGCCATCTCTCCCGCTTGCCTATAAATTCACACATCTACATATATTTTATAATAGTTCCAATATTGCTGTTTTCCATTTGAGTTGCACCATACCCAGCACTGGGACCCCCCACAATGAAAGGAGGTCTCCTCCCCACCACCATCCCAGCACCCTCACACCCCAATCCTATTAAATAACTTTTCCACCTAGTGCTCCGTAGTCACGCTGCTGTGAGCAAAGGGGTTTTTGCACCCTAAAGGAGTGTCTCATCCTGACACCCTTTTAAAAAGTGAGTCAGAGCCCTCAAGGACAGAGAAAAGGAGGGGATCCCCAAGTGTCCATGGAACCAAGACAAGCCTGTGCTTCAAGATCAACTACTTTGTTTGCCCTCTTCACTTATTCTATTTCTCTTCCACATTTGAAGTCCCGTATTGTCTTCCTTAGTCTGACTTCTTTCACACAGCTACATTCTTAGACCAGAACAGCAGCATGAACCCCACAAGGCAGAGTGGCGGGGTTAGAGTTGGGCAAAGGATCCATGTGTAGGACAGAAATGAGACTTCGAGGACAAACAGAATGTAGTCAGTACTACCACACCTGGGAGCTGCAGATGGTCTAAACTAACACTACTGCCATAGAATACCCAGTGTCCCATTCAGTCCCCTGTATCACTTGGTGACATTAGTAAACGGACTTCACAAACCAGACACTTGAGCTACTGGCCACAGTGGGCAACTTGCCCAATAACTTCCCAGAAAGACACTCCCCACTGGCCCCCCCCAACTTCCGGCCACATCAGGATCTAAAGAAGAGGAAGCAAGTCTGCCCTGAAAACCTGGCAGACTGAAGGATGGGTACTCTCAAGGAGCAGGAGGAGGAGGGTATGGGGTGGGGGCTGCAAACAGGTCCCTGAGCCCCCACTCTTGTCCCACTAGACACACAAGTGCTTGGCAGCACCTGACACTGAAGTGGCCACAGCTGGGGCTTAGTCCCTACTGCCCTCTGACTTCTCTTAGCTCCAAATTGACAAACCCCCTCTATACTGGGTCCCCTTCTCCTGGACCCCAGATGCTAAGGCTGAGGGTGGTCCCACAGATTGAATCAGGCTTCGTTTTGTTTTGTTCTGTTGTTATTTATTTTTAAGTGGAGGATCTCTACAACAACACCCAGAGATGCTCCAGCATTACTCCTGGTGCTGCACTTGGGAATCATTCCTGGTGGGGCTCAGGGGACTATATGTAGTGCTGGGATCAAACCCAGTTCAGTGGCATGCAAGGTCAGCAACCTGTACTATTATAGTGTCTCCCCAATCCTGGGAAAACAATTTTCTGATCTTACTCGAAGGGCACTAAGGCAATCAAAGTAACTACAAGAATCAATTTATTGATATGAACAGTGTTACTTCACTCAGGTTCATGGAGATTCCTGCAACAGGTCATAGCAAAGCAATGATCTATGAGAATTTGGGAATTAGGGAAAAGGGCCCTGATTGCCCTAGGAGGCTGACAATGCCTCACAACCAAGCTGATAAGGAAACAGTCTTTGGGATTCAGATCAAGTGGAGGAAAGCTGGTGGGAGGGAAGGAGACAAATTCTGTAGTTTTCATGAAGAAGCAGAGTGAGCAGATACAATGTGAAAGATTGCAAGCACCTGGCAGGTACAGAATTACCCCAAGATCTCTCTGCCTTGGACAAGAAAGAGGTGACCTGTCCAACAGATGTCCCCAGGTCCGATGGCATCTTGGAGGCACTCTCCAGTTGGAATTTCCAAAGCAGGTCACTCAGTGGTGGACATTCAGATTAACTGAGCTGTAGGTGCTGCCGAGCACCAGGGCCTAGGACATGGGCATGAGCAGAACAGAGCACCCGAGGTAGCGCCAATCTTCTTTTCCAGATGTGGACCATGTGCCAGAGAGAGGGAAGAGATGAGCGTCAGTGTCCACATGGGAGGCAGAGCCCCTGCAGCTGGAGAAAGCCTGGTCAGGGTGCTCAAGCTATCCTCACCAGGATGAAGGAGCCCCTCAGGGTCAGGCCCTGAAAGGAGGCATCAAGGTATGTAGTGTTCTGCCTCTTGGCTTCCAGGGGGATGGTAATGACCTTCAGAAAGCACCAACACCAAACCACCAGCCCTTCCTGGGAGACAAAGGCATGCTGGAGGCGACAACTTTGGATCTCATCTAGAAGATCCCAGGGTGCCAGATTCCAGAGTGCTGCACTCTTTGCATGTAGACCTATAATAGAGGACTGGGTCAGACTCTGCCATCTTTCTGGAAGCCTGTTATTCCATAACGCACGTGTGTCACTTTCCTTGCACCTTTATAAAGAGCGTTGAGAGGGCCAGGAGGAGGTTTGTTCTTGAGCACCTTGAATCTGAAGACGTCTTCCACTAAAAACTAGTTTTGTGGCATGATCCACTCATCACTCGTTTTCTCGGCTACACATCCAGTAGCTCACTCATTCACTTGGTTAGTCGTTCACTCACTCACACTCATCCACTCACTTGTTCATTCACTCACTCACTTGTTCACTCATCCAGTTACTCATTTATCCAGTCACTCACCTGCTCACCCATTTATTTACTTGCTTACTCACTCATTCACTTCTTCATTCAGTCACTTGCTCACTCACTTGCTCACTCATTCATCCACTCACTTGCTCACTCACTCATTCTTGGGCCCTAAAAACAAGGAAGATAGAAGTCAGTTCTCTGGGTTCTCTGAGAATGGTTTGGCTGCAGATCCATGGTAGTGACCAACACTCTGGAGACCACAGAGACCATGAAACCACCCCCCACCCCAGTACAATAGGAGCTGAGTAATGTGGCTCCAGCCTCAGAACACAACATCCAGCCAGGGATCGTGGCAGCTCTTCCTCGGGAAACCTGATATGCATACTTGGTCCCCAGCACAGAGCAAGCAGGGACAGAGCAGGGGAAGGGATTTCTCAGCCCTGTCCCCTCAAACAGGCCAATTCTATTCCAACCATTTGCACACTGGTTGTCCCAGAAGTGATTTCTCAAACAGAGAGCTCAGTCTCAACTGTTATAACACAAAACGTTTATTCAGCATGTTGTCACCACACAGCACAGCAGAAAGCACAGATGAAAACCACCCTCTCATCTTGGACATGGGGCTTTCTTGGGCTCCTCCTGCCCTGCTCTCCTCACAGGCAGGTGGAGAGGAAATGCTTTCTAGGGACAGGGGAGGGTGTCAGGGACCAGACTTGGCCCTCACACACAGCAGGCACCTACTCTACTTCTGAGACACTTCCCAGCCCAGTGGGGAAATTCCAAAATGGGTTCAAGTCTCCCCTGGAAGGTGCTTGTTGTAGCACTCAGTCTGGGTGAATTGAAGAGTCCTGTTCTTCCAGAGATGGCCCCCGTTAGCCAGCACTCAGCACCAATGCACTGACCTCATTCACCCTCACTGGCGTGGTCTGGGTTACCAGAACAAGAAGCGAGGCCAACCCAAAAGGCTTTGGGAAAGGACCCACCAGAGAGCCTGTCAGAACTTTTGTAGGGTCTGGAGAGATAGTACAGTGGGTAAAATGCCTGCCTTACACACTTTAGTCATCCCGAG
This sequence comes from Sorex araneus, assembly GCF_027595985.1. Classification (NCBI taxonomy): domain Eukaryota; kingdom Metazoa; phylum Chordata; class Mammalia; order Eulipotyphla; family Soricidae; genus Sorex; species Sorex araneus. The sequence goes on from NC_073303.1 coordinate 230,902,552, forward strand.
AACCACACAGGGTCCCCTGAGCCCACCTAAAGTGACCCCTCAGCTCAGAGTCAGGCAAAAGCCCTGAAAACCCCCAGGCGTGGCATAAAATCAATAATAATAAAAACAGAAACATTTTCTAGCTTAAAAGACCAACAATTACACAGCAGCTATTCTCTATCCCATGCAGAAATTACTGCATTGTAGGCTCCTTGGCCCAGACTGAAGCTATGACCTGGGGATGCTGCAGGGGTGCGGGGCCCTGCCTTTCTGACCAGGACTCAGAGGGCACTGAGGCCCCCAATCCATGGAGCACACTCCCAGACAGGTAGCCCAGATAAGCAAGCTCTCACTATTGCTGCTGTGGCAAACGCCAGGCCCTGGCTTCCTACCAGACTGGCCTAGGGGTAGAGCCAATGCCAGTGGTTCTCAATCCAACTTCTTTCGGAACCCTGGGTAGCCAAGGGCTTCTACTGTGTGCTGTGCTGGAAGCTCATCTCACAGGCCTCTGAACTGTGGAATGCAAGAAGTGCTTGGCTGCCCTCAAACCTCCGTCTACTGGGCAAAGTACGAAGAACCCACAGGATGTCTCTCTTTCAGCAGCAGTAAGCACTATGCTTGCCAGGCATTAGACATCCTAGAAGTGACTGTCTCGTCCTGGGCCTCTGCACCAGTCCCAGAGGAGTGCCTATTTGAGCTAAAAGAATCAGTGCCAAAGTTTAACTATCTCACAATTCAATTTGAAAATCTTAATATGCCTCTGTCCCTGCAAAACTTGGCAGAACCAGATCTGGGGCCCACCCAGCACACAGCCTCCTGCATATCCAGGGGCTCAAGGTCCCCAACTACAGGCACCTGAGCCAGTACCTAGGCTATTTATCTTCTGTTTGGTTTTCCTCTCCCAACCTCTATCCTTTGTAAGCATAACATGGACTGGAAAATTTAAGCCACAAAGGATAATCCTCTGTTTCAGTGTTTGTGTTTGTGTGTGTGTGCGTGTGCGTGCGCGCACGCACACGCCCATGTGCACGCGCGTGCACGATCATGCGCATACACGTATACACACTCTATCAGCTTTAGAGGGTCAGCCCAGCAGGGATGGAGGCTGGACTTCTCCAAGGCTTGGTGTGCTGAAGAGTCTCACAGGCTGTAGCTCTCTAATTAGTAATATGATTCCAGTGTGGGTGCCCATGGGTCCTTTGCTCTGCACTTCCTCTTATCTACAGATATTCTGTTCTTTCCAGGGCAGAACCTGCTCTTGGATCTTTACTGCCTGAGACAGGCTACTCCTCTTCCCAGTCCCCCTGTCCTCCTAAGCCTCTTTACTTATCCAGTTCAGCTTCTTGGTGGGAGCAGAGCTATCCTAAGAAAGGACCTGCAGATTCCCCCAAATTGCATGGTTCTCTCAGTGAATGTGGCCCACAGTGGGCCTTCAGCCCCTCACTCCACTGCTAATTGTCTGTTTGGAAATGTTCATGCAGGCATATTTAAAACCATTTGGCAAGCGACTGGCAGGGCCTTTTCTCTGACATTAGGCATAGAGGAAGCATACTTAAGAGCCTGGAAGAGCATTAGAAAAAAATCAGTCCATAGGATTCTGCCCTTGGAGGGAGATAAAAGGGATTCACCGGGGGGGGGGGGGGGCCTGCCAGGATGCTGGTACTCTACGGATCCACAACCTCAAAATCTTCTATCTTTTCTATCTGGGTTGAAATTATCTCTGGGATGGAAGTGCTGGTACAGGTTGCTGGGCCCTACCTGCATTTACTCCCGTTTCTGAGATCCTTCCTGTCAGCAACTACTTGAGACAGGGCTGAGGGTCCCACACCAGACTCAATGCAGCCAGCACAGTCCAGGTAGTGTCAGATCAGCACCCAATCTAAAATTAGAAACCTGAGTCCAAAATCCCTCAACTACACCTCTTAAGTTCCTCAGAGACAGTTAGTTAAGGTACTACACCTCAATGGGAAAATGGGAGGAGGCACCCTGTCCTCTAGGGGAGCTGAGGCTTATCTCATCCCTGCACTAAAGGATGTTCTAAGGTGCCAAGGCCAGATTCAAGAGTTTATAGCTGGTGCCAACACTACTGGTCCATGGATCAACTTCAGAGAGCAAGGACCCAGAGACAAGGACACGAGGATGCAGAGACAAGTATTCAAGGACCCAGACACCAGGACACGAGGACACAAGGACACAAGGTGCAGAGACAAGGACACAAAGACACAGAGATCTGTAATCTAAACCAGGTCTTCCAAGCATCCCTGACACATAGCATAGAGGAGGACTGGCCTGATCCTGGAACTTCTGCTTCCAGAAGCCCCGCTCAGGGCCAGCCTCAGAGCTCTAAATGCGACAAGCCATCCTATGAGCTATTCCGGGATGTTTGGTCCCTCGCAGTCTCTAGGCCTGTTCTGGCCCTGCTTCTACGCCAGCACTCTCTTCGGTTTATGTCCAGCCTGCTGCCAGGATCCCACGGCTCTGGGATGTCATGAGAGGTACGGCTTTCCCCAACGTGGAACTGGGTGACCATGCAGGGCCTCAGCTCTGGCCCTCTGGGCCCTGGGGAAGGACTGGGGCATCTCCGTCCAGGGCTAGAAAAGTTCTGCTCGGGGACAACCCAAATTCAATCCCCAGAGAATCCCATATAGTCCCTGAGCACAAAGTCAGAAGTAAGCACTGAGCACTGCCAGGTGTGGTATAAAAACCAAGAAAGTTTGGGAGGGCAGAGACGGTCTGCTTTCCCCTCAACCTCATTAGTTGAGAAGCAAAACCATGCGGTACATCCATCCAATCCATCTCCATGGCTCTCAGCAGCATCCAAAACAGAAGAAAATATACATAAATCAAACTCCTGTCCCAATGCTGTATGCAGAGGCCAGTGCCGCACAGAGGCATAAGCACAGTCATCCATTCACCAACCAGTCTATCTGCTGCAGGATATGCTGCTGCCCAGGTGCACAGAGTGCCGACAGTCAGCTCCAGGCCCTCTACTTCTCTTGGGCCTTCACAGCTGCTCTGTGATGCCAAAGCTAGCAGAGCTAGGTGACTCACCCAAGGTCACCACGAGAAAGGTTCCCATCTGTGCCCTTTGTACTAAAACTCTGGTTTAGTCTTTTTCTTTTTAAATAACCGTTCCTCCTTTTTCTTATGGTAACAAATACACAGGGACCAGAGCAATCAATAGTACAGCAGGTAGGGCAGTTGCCTTGCAAAGGCCAACCCGGGTTCAATCCCTGGTATCCCATGTGGTTACCAGGAGTGAGCCCTGTATGGCTCCCAAACCATAACAACAACAACAAACAAACAAACAAACAAAAAACCAAAACCCAAACACACCACATGGAGTGTGACTGGTGCCAAGCTGAACAAGTTTTTTCAGTGGCAAACAGCAGGGTCCCGTCCATCACCTGGGCCCCTCCACCTCCCTACAAAAATGATCCAACAGTAACTCCTGTCCCTTCCCTCCTTCTGGTCTCTATGAATCTGACCACTTCAAGGGCCTCTTCCAGCAAAACCAGACAATACTGGTCCTCTTGTCACTTGCTCACTCGTGTGGCTCAGCACAACAGTCAAGATACATTCCCATGGCAGCCTATAAGAGGGGTCCCTCCTTTTCAGCACAGAGTTTGCTCCATAGGACAGAAGCCACCTTCCAGCTCCCCATCCATGCATCACGGCACCCCCTGGTCTATGCTCACACCTCCTGCCCCCACTTAGCTCATGGGCTATGATTCCTTTCTGTAGTGTTCCAAGCAATATCTGCCACGCACCCTGGTAAATGCACTTCTAAGCCAGGCACACCTCTACCCCCAAACCATCATAGGCCAAGAAATGCGCCTTGGTCACAAAAGCCCTGAATTACTGGGAGAGGCTTTGGAGGGGGTGGAGACACTCTGGTCCAGAGAACAGAGGCTTATTCCCCTCCCCCCAGTGCAAACTGGGTTTCCTGCATCTTCCAGCCCAGTCCAGATCTGTTAGTCCAGGACATGGATGATACTCAGAAGATGACCCAGGGAGAGGTGAAGAAGCAGCTGCATCCCTAAGTATCCCCAAGCCATAGGCTCCTTCGAGCCTAGCACTTGAACGTGATCCAGCACCACCCTCCACATCACAAAAGACTTAGCAACCAGACTTACAAAGGGAAGGCTAAACACTCCATTTCCCCCAAACAGTCTTTGTTATAGAAGAACTATGTACAGTAAATTTCAGCACTTTTTAGATCTACAGTCTTAATGACTTTGACGAGAGCTTGAAATGCCAGGTGAAAAACAGTTTACTGGTCTCTAGTTTGCCAAGACTGTTACAATAAGTGATGTAGGCACCAAGCACCCAATGACACAAATTTAATTTTAGTTCTTCCTATGATCTACAGTCCCTCCCCACTGTGCCTTTCTTTCTACCATAAGAAAACAAAACAAAACACAAACACCCACAACACTGAGCTCTAAAATTCTTGTTTCCAGAGGACATGTTAAAAAATCCACATTCAGGGGCCGGAGCAATAGCATAGCGGGTAGGGCATTTGCCTTGCACGCGGCCGACCCGGGTTCGATCCCCGGCATCCCATACGGTCCCCCAAGCACCGCTAGGAGTAATTCCTGAGTTCAAAGTCAGGAATAACCCCTGAGCATCGCTGGGTGTGACCCAAAAAGCAAAAAAAAAAAAAAAATCCACATTCAGCCTTGTCTGCAAGGAAGGCCCGGTGCAGAAACCAGCAAGGTCTAAGGATGAAAGTGATGACAGCTAGCGGAGCAGAAGTGAGGCCTCCTTCAAGCCCTTGCCCTCTCCTAGGAAAAGAATTCACCAATATTTGGTTGGTTGGTTGGTTGGTTGGTTGGTTGGTTGGTTGGTTGGTTAGTGGTGCTCAGGGATTATCCCTGGTTCTATGCTCAGGTATCATTCCTGGTGGCTCACGGGACCAGCTGGTGTGCTGAGGATCAAACCAAGGGATCCTTGGTTTGATATATATAAAGCAAGGGCTCCAGGTCTTTGTTTGCTCTCTCTGACGTGTTGCATTGTCTTCTTGCTAGCTTGTTCTTGCTCCATTAAAATATAAGATGCTTCTTTATTGCTCTCTCTCCCTCTCTCTTGCTCTCTCTCCCCCCTCACCTATCCCCCCACCCCCAAACACCTCCTTCTAGCCCAGCCCATTTCTAATGTCTAACCCTCAGCAGCACTGGGCTCCAGGCTCATTACCCTGCTCCCTGCTGCTGGGGAAGGCAGCCCCTGCCTACTAGGAAACCCCAATCACGACCCCCACACCCCCCCACCATTCCTCCTGCTGCCCCTACCCTCCTTCATGCGCTCACTAAAAAGGGCAAGGGTCACCAGACCTGAGAGTAAATTAGGTGCTACTGGAAGGAAGAGAAAGATGAAAGGCAAGGGCAAGAGTCAGTGGGCACAATCACTGCAGGCCAAGTTCACAGCCTGCTCACTACCCATGCAGGACACGGGAGGTGGCATTCAGTAGCCCCTGGCAAGTAATTCTTTTTTTTCCTTTTTTCTTTTTTTAACAACTGTCACTGTCATCCCATTGCTCATCGATTTGTTCGAGCAGGCACCAGTAACGTCTCTCATTGAGAGATTTATTATTACTGTTTCTGGCATATCCAATATGCACGGGTAGCTTGCCAGGCTCTGCTGCACGGGCTCAATACTCTCGGTAGCATGCCAGGCTCTCCAAGAGGGATGGAGGAATCGAACTCCAGTCGGCCGCGTGAAAGGCGAACGCCCAACCACTGTGCTATTGCTCCAGCCCTTTTTAACAACACAAAATAAAAATTACTAAGAACAATCTTGTACCCCTAAGGTAAGTTGTGTTCGGGGAAAATCTGTGAGTCCATGGGTCTGCAGGGAGCTGTCACACAGGTGAATTTCTCCTGAGGATCAGGGGATACCAGGCAAAGCGCTGGGAAGCTGGTGTCCTGATGTCTGCAGGTCCCCTGGCCCTCCCCTCTCCGCCCCTCAGCTGAATAGACACAATGTCTGTGGCTTCCCAATCAGTTTCTGGGGCGCAAAGGGGCTGGAAGCCAGGTCAGAAATAAGTGTGGGGACAGCTGAAGCAGACGTGGAAGAGATGACTGGGACACTGAGCTGGGGGACATCTAGAAATGGTCCAGTCATCCCAGACAGTAATAGGCTGAGGGACTAAGGGCCAGTGAACAAGATGCTCAGAGGATGAGGCAAAGCAGCTTGAGGACTAACAATTCTCTTCCAGGTTGCACTGACTTACAGACCCACTCACAACTCCTACCCAGACACTATCCCTGTCACTCCCCGCGACAGCTCTATGGAGACCCCAAAAGAGACCCACGCAGTAGGCCCTCCCCTGTGGGCTCCTCCCCTGTGGACCCTGTGGTTCAGTGGCAGAACCTGCGCTGTATGCCTCAGGCCAAGGTCCAATCCCCAGCAGCACGGACACCACCACGACTTTCCCTCCATTCACTGCTTTTTATACCTGCTATTTGGTTCTGCTTCTGTCTTCCCTGTGACAACAAAGAATCAACAGTACTAGAGTTAAGTGACTGAAAACAGAACATATGTTTACCTGATGCAGTTTTAGGAATTGGGAAGCTATCCATGCAAGTCTCTGAAGAACAGCCAAACAAGGGTGGTTTCGAGGGCAGACAGACACTTGGGAGTACAGATGAGCTGGTTGGAAATGTGTGGCCTCTGGCCCATGTAATAAACACTGCTGAACTCAATTTCCTTTAAACGGTACCAGCAGTCAGATTGCAACTTAAATAACACTTATCATCTTGGTTCCATTTTCTTCTCTCTACTTTTTTACATGTTGTTACGTTTTCTATTTTTACTTATATAGTTTTGGGGCTTCCAATTTGGAGACTCAACAGGCCTCTCCTAGAGTTTCTCAGCTAACCAAGGGGACAGTGCTGTGCGAGGCTGAAGGGTGGGAGCTGCTAGGGTCCCAGGGTCCCACAGTGCTGGGGACCATTAAGGTCACACCTGGAGATGCTTTGGGGTCACCCAGGCCACTCCCGATGCTCAGGAGACCATATGGTACAGGATGTAGATCCCCCACATGCACCCTGATCCCTGTACTATCTCCCAGACCCTCAACTATTTATTAAAAGATATTCATGACAGCAAGTCTGAGCTATGTTTATTTAGATAATGAAAATGCCAAACACACACAAACACACTGGTCCAGAGACCCTCTAATAGCAACCTCTGCTTTCTAAGGAGAGGTTAGCAGACTCAGCCAGACCCAGTAAACACCAGTTTTCACCATACCTTTAGAAAACAGCAGCAAAGTACCAGTACCTACCCCAGATACAGACAACAGGTGAAATAATTACTTTTCCTATGTGGTAGAACATAATGCTAGCCTCTCTTGCTGGCTGACACTCTAACCATCCTCCAATATCCCTGAGCACTGTCCTCTACACTGAGGTTTGGAATGCATGCTCCACCGCCAGCCAGCTCAGATGGCCTGGAGCGCACAACAGAGTTTCAGGAGGGGAGTGGACAGGTCCAGGGAGATAATGTGTGTCTTGACAAAAGTTTGCTGCCTAGCACTGCAGAAAACAGAATATTACCAAGTCCAGTCTAAGCCTTGGAGAATCCAGTCCACGGGATCCCAGATTTTTTGATCTACTGCACCCCTTTTCAGTGAAAAAAGAATCACCCAGCAACCCAGCACCTCCCTTGAAATCAACTTTGTTTCAGAGAACCAACATAAAGCACCCTCTAATTGCACCCAAGGCTATCACCCCTCATCATTTCAGCAGCCTCATCATTCCAGCAGGGTACAGCCATTTGGGCAAACATTGCCCCAGCCCAGGACTCTGAAACTTAACACATATATCCTCTAGGTGATTCTAGAACATTCTAGCTTGGGAAATGCTGATGGAATCTAAACCACAGTTTCAAACTGCGGACAGTAGAGCCATTTGCTGCTGTTTCTGGAAGTTTGGTTTTAGAAGTAACTGCCAAGAACTCTTGCATTCTATCTAGTTTGAAAATAACACACTTAGCAAAGTAGATTGAAAATAGAGCAGATAAGAGCAAGCATGTGCACACACAGCCAGTAAACTACAACTTGGTGAGCTCAGCAAGGCTGGGGAGGTAAGGGCAGCTGCTGGCCAGTGTGGCCTTCAGCGGCCTGATCTCACCTCCAAGGAAAACACCTTCTACTGCACTCCCCAGACACAGAGGCGATCTGCTTTTCGGGCCCCCTCCTGAACAATGAAGGAGCACACAAATTGGGGGATCTCAGCAGTCTGGAAAACCATAAAGTGAACATTTTCGAAGCAAACAGAGATGGCTACAGAAGGCACCAAGAAAGCAAGTGTGACACGATCACTTCTTGTTCCCCAAGAGGCTATTCATTTTTACTAATTAGTAACATTAATAGTAATTAGCAATAGTAATCTATTCAATAATTATGTAATACTTTAAATTGGGGTGGGATGGGTTCTGGGAAAAGATCCAGCACTGCATACATGCAGAGCACTAATCTATGGCCCCAAGCCCCAAACAATATCTGATGCGGGTGATGAATGGGGGCTGAGACCTCCCCCAGTGATGCTGGGGACAAGCGGACTCAGTACCAGGAATAGAACCCAGAGTTGTATAGGTATACAGGCACATATCCTACCAATTGAGTCACAACACAGCCCCTAGTCCCCAGTAATATTTTTAAGTGTTTTCATACAGGAATGCCTGGGTGCCTAAATAAGTAAACCAACAGAATTATATATGGAGCAAATTAACCATTAAGGTACTCCCCACTGCCACTTTGAAACAGTACAAAGTTTATTTAGCCTTCCACTGCTTACTTCCAGGACTCCTTACTTAGAAATCAGAAACAAGATCTCACTACCTCCGATATTTCACAATTTGTTTTCATGTACATTTAATATGTCATGGGCATCCTTGGTAAAACCATCCACAGTACAGCTGTGTTTGGGGGCCAACGGGATGGGCCACATCTGGATATGCTCAGGGATATTCAGGCTACTCCTGGCTCTGTGCATGTGGGTTACTCCCAGAAATGCCAGGATTCAAACCCCAGCCTCCTGTTTGCAACTCCTATCCCAGCCCTCTGAGTTATTTCTCTCAGTCTCTCCCTTTTTTATTTTTTAAAGCCATCCCACAAATGGTTACTTCTGTTGCTTCCAGTTTCTTTACTGTAACAATACTACAATTAAATCCTCACACAGAGGTCCTTAGATGCTGCTGCTGCTCTTAGTTCTGGATTACTGGGTTGTATTGCCCTCATGCAAGTTGCAAACCTGCAGAGAAATGTTTGCTTCTGCTACGGGGTGCTGACACAGTCCAAACTCCCTGCATCTAACAAGTAAACCATCTTCAAACCATAGACCAATTGAAAGGAAGAGAACTGACAGCATCTTGTTTTTTTAATTTGGGAAACTTCCCTGACCATTATGGAAGTGGAGAATCTTTTTACATGTTCATAGTATTTTCATCTCTTTAGAGACCTGCCTATTTGCATCCTTTCCTTGTCATTCTACAGCTATCCTTCATGACACACTTGTCTCCTCCCAGCAATCTACTAGATATTAAAAATACAAAGGACTCTAGGAACTCAGCAGAGAGGTGGAGGGAAATCACAGAGGGTGTTTTCTGTGGCCCTGTGACACAGGAAGTACACAGTAATCCATCAAAAATTTGCTCAATAGGGGCTGGAGTGATAGCACAGAGGGTAGGGCGTTTGCCTTGCACACGGCCGACCCGGGTTCAATTCCCAGCATCCCATATGGTCCCCTGAGCACCGCCAGGAGTAATTCCTGAGTGCAGAGCCAGGAGTAACCCCTGTGCATCGCCGGGTGTGACCCAAAAAGCAAAAAAAAAAAAATTGCTCAATAAAAGCAGATTTGAGAGAATTTTAAGACTGCAGCTGGAAGAGGGAAAAAAAATCAAAATATGAATTGCCTTTTCTAGACATTGAGTATTCCATCACTTTAACTGGATTAAATTATTAAGTTAAGACAGAAAACTGTTCTTAATACCAACTCTGAAAAATCCAGTATAAAAGGGTGGCCAGTGACACGCCTAAGGCTAGTTCAAAGCTCAGGGTGACACATTAGTAAGTGCTCTCCTGGGGCAGGGCTATGGGAGGATGGGCTGAGCCCATGTTTAGCCTGTGTGAGGTGGGGGTACTATCTCAGACACAGCATAGTCCCCGAAGCACTGCTGGGAGTGACTCACTAAGCCAGGAATGGCCCTCAAACAAACAAACAAAAATTAGGTTTTCCCATCCAAAGATCTGTCCCCAAACGGATCTTGCTGATGTCATTGAAATGGTCCCTGTCACCAAACTGTGTGGGTGGTCAATGGACAGAAGAAACCTGCCTTTTGTTAACTGTTTTTGGATTTTTCTTTGTCTCTACCGCACTCTTGACTTTTTGCCTTTCAAAATATGCTGCTTATTGGGAAAGGGGGTGGCAGAGGGAGGGCAGGCCAGGAGGGGCAGGGCAGAGACCAGATTTCCTCACTCTTTCAACTTGAGGCAAAACATCTGGTTATGCCCACACCATTTATCCCCATTATCTGTAATAGTTCTGTTGGGCTGTTTTAACTGGCCTCCTTATTAAATATAAAAGTAATAGGATTAAAAGTTCTGAGGGAAGTACTATAATTAAAAAAGCACTAATTTGGGTGTGTGAAGCTGTAATTCAGGCACTGCCTAGGAAGTCTTCCGCTCCGACTTTTTTTTTTTTTTTTTTTTTTTTGGTTTTTGGGTCACACCTGGCACTGCTCAGGGGTTACTCCTGGCTTTGCACTCAGGAATTACTCCTGGTGGTGCTCAGGGAACCATATGGGTTGCTGGGAATCGAACCCGGGTTGGCCACGTGCAAAGCAAACACCCTACTCACTGTGCTATCGCTCCAGCCCCATCTTCCGCTCTGACTTTAAAACGTTTTTGTCCCCAATAAAAATAACTTTGAATCGTTAACTCTTTTTTAATATTTCCTGGATTAGTCAAACACCAAATCTCCAAGAAAACATTATGACTCAACAGTTTTAGAGCAACCCTGTCACAGATGACAACTTTAAACACTGTCCTAAGAATGGGGCAGTCATCAAGCACCAAGGCTCACAGCCTCTAGAGTGGACAACTTGGTAGCCAGTGCTGCAAGGTACACAGGCTGTTCTCAAATCTTGGATATCACAGAACTCTGGTAACAGGAAAAGAAATGCAGGAACTCTCACCAAACCACAAAGTTCTAACAAGGATCAGGCAAGAGGCAACGATGTGCAATTCATTGCACTTTATGGAGAGAAGCATAAAAAGGCCTGAGAAGTAGTTTGGTGCAATTCTCCACACCATGAAAAAGAAAGGGGCATAAAAAAATCAGTAGCAGGCCCATGGAGAGAGGAGCTTGGGGGATGCTCAAAGAACAATGAGCATGGGAGGTGCACATCAGATTTTCTGGCAAGAGGACACAGTAGCCCCTAAGCAGGTTAGACTAAACAAAATAACAACAACAAAATAACAGATGTGGGGCCAGAGTTAGAGCACAGTGGGTAGGGCATTTGCCTTGCATGTGGCTGACTTGAGTTTAACCCCCAGCACCCTATATGCCCCCCTGAGCCTGCCATGAGTAATCCCTACACTCAGAGCCAGGAGTAAGTCCTGAGTACTACCAGATATGGTCCCCAAACCAAAAAGATAATAGATGTTAAAGTAGCAAAATTGGGAAATTTTGCCAATTTGAAATCTTTATTTCAACTTTGAGAAAACTTGTTTTTATATAACATTTTATATAACTTGTTTTATAAATCGCTTCTCAGCCTTTTGGCTAAGCTCATAGTATATAACATTTAATATATGCATGAAATGAGACTTATGAGGCATAATGACAAGATGAATAAACACACCTTTAGATATACCAATTGAGGGGGGTGTCATTGGTAAAAATGTGAATTAATCTCCGTTTGTAACCATCTTCAACTACTCTGAGAATTAGTGATCTACCAACAAGAGTGAAGGTAAAATTTTGAGAAATGAAACTAGACAATATACCAGCCAGAGGGCAAGCACACACTGGCTTTCTGAAACCTCACTTCACAGAAACACACTCTATGGAGTAGTGTGTGTGAAAGCCACAACCACTAGATTTAGCATCAGGTAAATTCAAGATATATACAAGCCTCTGCCTGGGAAGAATATCCCCAGCAACCCAGTGAAAGGATTAAGGCTGTGCTCAAGGCTTACTCCTGGCTCTGTATTCAGGAATAGCTCAGGAACCACAGGGTGTCTGGGATCAAATCAGGTTAAGCCACATTCAAGGCAAATGCTTTAAATCTTCTACTGTCTCTCTGGCTCAACAGGTTTAAATTTTTAAAGCTCACTTATCCTTCCAATAAAGCATATCATCAACATGGAAACTGTTTGATGCTGTTTGGTAACTCCTTAACCTTGACACAAGTGACAGCGTTCCCCCTTCTGAAGAGCTTCTAAGATTCGAGAGAGGATCAGGTCACTTCATGAAAGGATGGAGATTTAGCCATTAGTCCCTTTCTCTCCTGAGTTGTGCCAAGTTTAGATGAATGTATCTGGAGCTCTAGGTATTTTCCACAATTCTGGGGTGAAACTTTAAAAAAAAAAAGCGTTGATGGGGGTAATCCTCTTTTCTCAGAGGTCACAGGCACCACCCTTGTTTCTCTGTGGATACCCCAAGCTACAGTGCAGGGACAGGGGTCTGGACCTTCCTTACAGGGAAAGCACTGAGCTCAGTGTGGGGACCTTGACATCCCAGGGTACCCCCTAGAGAAAGACTCTCCTGTTCTCGTTAAGGCACTCTCCTGGGTCCCTTGAAAATCTCGGGTGATGAAGACCCCAGTCCTGAAGTCTTGTCTCTACATTCAGTGAGGCAAAGCAGCACGCTGCTTGTCACACTCTCCCTGACAAAGTGGCTGAGCAATCTCTTTCCAAAGTCTAGACCTCATGGCCCTGACTTGGTCTCTGAAGGAGGACGGACGTACAATGGAGAAGGGGAAGGAACAGAGGAGGGGTGCAATGGAGGAATGTAATGGAGAAGGGGGTACAATGGAGGAGTGTAATGGAAGAGAGGGTGCAGTGAAGAAGGGGATGCGAGGGGAAAGGGGTGTAATGGGAGAGAGGGTGTGCCACCAGCCCAAGGGGGCAAAGCTTCTGGCACCAGCGTGCAGGCCATGGCCCTGTGTCTGTCCTGAGGTCCATCTCTCCAGAACATGCACGTGGCCCACAGCACATCACCTCTCTCCAGGAATTAACCCAGAACCGAGTCCCCACCAGGACACGCACAGCTTCTGAAACGACTCCTGCTCTCCAAGTCACCTCGACCGACCCCACGGGCAGCAAAACTCCAAGTTTCCCTCCCTGGCGCTCCCAAAAGCCTCAACTTCCACAGAGGTCCCCGACCCCCAGCCTGGAGACAAGCACTCAGCAGTCGCCGCCCCAGGCCCCAGCCCCGGGGGTGCCTCGTCCTTGGCTGCTTTCTGCAGACCTGGGACACGGGAGCCGGACCCTGGACCCGCACACGGCGAGGGCGGCGCCTGCCCCAGCGTCCGAGCACCCTGGGCCGCGGGGAAACGGTCCGCACGCGGCGGCCAAAGAGCCGCGAGCCCCGCGCGCCGCAGCCGTAGTCGCGCCCACGAGGCCCCGCAGCGCTCTGCCCTAGACGGCGACTCCGGCTCTACCTGGCGACGCGCCACAGCCCGCGCGCCTTCGAGGGGACCAGCGCCGGGTGCGTCCCGCGCCGCCCTGCGCTCTCAAACTTTGCCGGGATCCCCGGCCGCCAGCCGCTGAGTCCTGCTGGAAACAGGGCGCCCCCGAGAGCCGGGGTTCGGTAACCTTCCCAGGGAACCCCAAAATGCCAGCGCCGGGACCCCCGGTTCCCGCGGTCGACTGAGGAAAGGGCCGCGCGTCCGGGAACTCCTGCCCTTGCCCGGCGCTGCCCGCGTCCTTTGGTGACCGGCCTGGGGCCGGGGCGCGATCACCAAGTTTGGGGAGTCGCGCGGTCGGCTGCTGCGGGAGTCCGGAGTCCGGGCGGGGGAGAACGAGCTCGGCGCCGCGGGCGGCTGCTGCCCGAAGCCTCGGCCCCAGGCGTGTTCGCAAAGTGGCGCTGGAGTCGGAGCGGTCAGTGCTGGAATGAGCCGCTCCGTCAGCGCCGACTGCCCAGCCGAAGGTCACTGCGTGCGGGCGAGGCCGCTCTTCATAGCCCGGTTCCCCGAAACCCGGCAGGGACCCCGAAGGGACCGGCTGCCCACGTCCAGGAACCCGCGGTCGGGCGCCGGCAGCGAAGCACTTGGCAAAACCCGCGGCGCCCGGCTCGAGTGCGGTGAGACATACATGTGCAATAGACAGGTGCATTAATTTCAATTTTTATTTTTTATTTTCCTGCCAAAATCCCTCCCAGAAACACCAGATCTGGTGTTTTGTGTTTGGGTTGTTTTTTTTTTCCCTGCATTGGCATCACTCATGAAATGCAAACGGGGAGGGGGGGAACCACCCACATTTTCCTTCTGCAGGGGACAGAGCAGACACGAGAAATCCATGCAAACGTGCATGCAGCTGGAGGAAGAGGAAAACCCGAGCGAGCCGTGCGCCTTACCGAGGGATGCATTTACTGTCTCAGTGCAGAGCGCCTGCCCCGGAGTGCAGCCGGCGGCCCCCCTCCCGCCCCCCGCGCGAGCCGGGCGACCGCTCGGCTCCCGCAGCCGCCTGGGCCGCTGCAGCCGCCGCTGGCTCCGGGCGCCGAACAAGAGCCGAGGGCGAGCGCGAGCGCGCGGCCCGCGAGCAGGGTGGGGGCCGGAAGCGCGTCATCACTCGGGGACGCCCCGCACGCCGCCAGGCCTCTGTGCGCCGGCTTCGCCGCGCCGCGCGGTGGCCGCTCCGGGCAGCTTCGGCTGCGCCGTGCGTGGGAGACGCGGAGCCCGAGGGACTGGGCCCTGAGCCACGGGGGCTGCTTCCGCCGACCGTGCAATTCCGGGGAGCCCCGCTGAGTGCGCGGGAAAGCAAGGTTCTCAGGCCAGACGGGCGGAGCTTTCCCTCGTGCTTTAGGGGCCCACCAGGGTTGGGGGGACCTGGGCGGGGTGAAACTGGTTTAACACTTAGCCATCGGGCGGCCCCTTAGGGGCCCAACCTCTAAAGCTCACACAGGGCAGTACAGGCTGGAAGGGAAAGCCGGTGCTAACAGGGTCCCTGCAATCCGTGCAATGGGGCCGAGTTTCCTTCTAGTCTCTAGACTTAACTCACGAATCTGAGTTTCCCCTCCCCCTCCCACCACACCCCAATACCAAGCTGCGCAGGTCAGACCCCTGTTGCCAAGAACTCAGTAGCAGATTGTTTCCTAAATGAAACCACTGCTGCTTTTTACTCACGCCATGAAATCACTTTTCCCTGTCCATCAGAGAGTGTGTGTTTTTGAAATGGAAAATGGAGGAGGGGGGAACCCACAGGCCCATTGGGTGAGGCTGCACGATTTGTAGGAACCATAGCATATCTGTGTCCAGGCGGACAAGTTGATTTTTCTACAGTGACAAAGAATAATGCATGGTACACTTTAAGTGCTATAAGGGAACACCTTTGTAACTTCTTGCAGAGAATACACCTTTTTTTAGAGAAAGACAGTAAAATGCTTTCGGTATTAAAATGCACGAAGAACCAATTTATGGCAACTTGAGACCAATCTATGACACAAACTGTCTCATTGCATGAGTGAAATGTTCATGTTTTGTTGTGCTTTCTTCCTTTTTCCTTGTCATTAGGAAGTCTCAGTTTGCCCTTGCCAGTGGTTGTGAGCAGTCCCAATTTTGGTTGACCCATTCTACATTTTTGGCTCTCTGCAAATCTCCAGGCTTTTTCTGATAAATGGGGTTAACAATCGTCTATCATAAAATTCTGCCCCAAAGCTTAGGCTTGCAGAGAAACTAAGATAATGGTCAACATCTGAGGCAGATGGCCAGAAAGACTCAAACAGATGGACCACCCTGTAGATTCCCCCACATTCTCTCTGGTATTTGTTGATTGATACAAAGGACCTTTAAAAAGACATACTCAAAACTCTTCTAACAGTGCTATACTAAGCTTGTCCCCACTTGGGAGCTCATTTTCTTTTCTACATTCCAATTAAACTTTTTTAATTACCAACTCTGAGCATCTTTATTATTCAATATTTTCACTCTTGAAAATAGTTGAACCTGGGAATGGCAAAAGAACAGAGACCAGATGCTGTTGCTTCTGCCTCACCTGCATCATTTGGAGGCTCATCCAGGATCACATATGCAGCAGAAGAGCATTAAGTGTGCCAGACTCAAGGTCTCTCTTACCTGTTTCTTTGCTTTCAGACAATCCTATAGCCCTATCTGGAAAAAAAAAAAAAATAGGCATCCACCTACCAGCTAGAATGGCACCATGTGGCCGTTCTTAAGGTGGTAAAAGGCCTGTTTAGCTTCCCTTTTTTGTGAATCCCTGTCCCCTGGAAAGTGGAATGTCGCAGTTTAGGGAGTCCAGTTCTTTACTGGCAACCCTAAAGGACTGCCTCTGCTTTTCTTTCTGTCTCAGCGGCATGAGAGGAGCATGAGCCCTAACCGAAGCATAACTGACCTGCAAACCCCTCACTTCAGCTTAGAGGCTCCCATCCAGCCCTCTAGAAAGTGTCTGAGACATCTTTTTTTCCTCTAGTCTCCATCCTCCAGTCACCCATAAGTACTCTCCCCCTAGACTCTAGATTTGATCCTTTTCTTTGCAGGATCCTGCAGCGTTTTTCCCTAGGACTGGCCCTGAAAAAGCTGTTTCCCTGAGAGATGGCCTGGAGTCCTGTGGCAGCGCAGTCTGATGGCTTCTTGTGCCACAGGCAGTGCAGTATGTAATGTGGAAGCAGCAGAGGTCACAAGGCCAGCCAGATCACTGGTAGTGTGCAAGCTACTATGATAAAGGCTAGTAAGGTGTGGACCAACCTCCCTCTCACTCACAGCTCTAGGCCATTCTTACTCCGTCTCCTTCCTCTTTTCTCCAGGGGGCAGCTCACAAACATTTATTTCATATCTTTAGGCACAGAGAGTGAAATTTCCCAGCATCTATCTACCTACCACCCCCTTTATTTGGGGGCTAGTGCCTGTTTATATCAGCTCAGGGTCTAGAGCTGATATTTCCAGCACCCAAAACTTGTTCGCCCGTCCAGAGCAAGTTATTCTAGGCCCCTTGGCAGGGTCTGACACCTATGACTAAGCGCAATGGTCTTTCTCTCCTGGCTGGGCTCCCCATACCTGGGAAACCCCTTATAGAGGGGGTAGACTTCATTGTAAGGGGCAGCTAAATCCAACAAGGTCATTCAAATCTGTGCTTCAAGGTTTGAACTCATACGAAAGGGAGCATGCTCTCTTCCCCCATTGAATTGGGACCTGAGTATACTCAGGCATCTCCTTTTTATTTTTTTATTTAAATTTATTTATTTTTTTAACTAGTGAGTCACAGTGAGGGTACAGTTACAGGTTCACACATTTTCGTGCTTGTTTTTCCCTCATGCAATGTTTGAGAGCCCATCCCTCCACCAGTGTCCATTCTCCACCACCAATGAACCCAGTATCCCTCCCACCCCCCCAGTCCCATTTCCCCCAGCCCACCCCGCCTCTGTGGTGGGGCATTCCAATTTGATATCTCTCTTTCCTTTTGGGTGTTGTGGTTTGCAATAGGAGTATTGGGTGGTCATCCTGTTCAGTCTCTAGTCTACTTTCAGCACGCATCTCCCTTCCTGCGCAGGATCTCCAATCACTGATGTTCGATGTTTCCTTCTCTATCTGGGATGACTTTCCCCAAGCGTGTGAGGCCAGCTTCCAAGCTATGGAGACAACTTCCTGGTATTATATACTATTCTTGGGTATTAGTCTCCTACTCTGTTGTTTTATATTCCACAGATGATCCAGCAATACCACTCCTGGGAATATATCCTGGAGAAATAAAGTATAGTCAAAATGACATCTGCACTTATATGTTCATCTCAGCACTGTTTACAATAGCCAGAATCTGGAAAAAACCCAAGTGCCCGAGAACAGATGACTGGTTAAAGAAACTTTGGTACATCTATACAATGGAAAACTATGCAGCTGTTAGAAAGGATGAAGTCATGAACTTTGCATATAAGTGGAACAAGATGGAAAGTATCATGCTAAGTGAAGTGAGCCAGAAAGAGAGGGACAGACATAGAAAGATTGCATCTCCTTTTTAATGTAGATGGGAATTGCCTCCGTCAGAATCTCTTAGAGTGCATCCTGAAACTGGCAAGCATTTGATCCTGAGATTCTCAAGAAGGACAGACAACTTTTTCCCAGGCCGTAGTACCCCCTGGATGGTGATAAGTTAGGAACAGGGAAGTGCTAATTTTGCTACCTATTTTGCCAGCCAATGAGAAAATGATGAGAATTTCCCCATGGAAAGTTATTCTTGGAAATGTGCCTGGCAGTCCTAGCCTTACAGAGGTACTGGTGCTGCCTCTCTCTGAGGTGACCCAGTGGCCTGCATTGCCTCTGCCTAGAAGCTGCTTGTTTGCTGGCCCCCTCCCTTCTTTGAGGCAACTCAGGGGCCTAGTCCCTGTTGCACTCACTGGCTCCCATCCTGCTGGGATAGCAAGATAGCTCTAGAGGCATCCCACAGGACCTCACTCAAAATCCTTGCTAATCCCTATGCATTTTTCCCACTGGGAATGGGGAGAGCCACCAACAGAAGCTCCCCTTTCTCAAGTGGCTGCTCTTGGTTCCCATCCTGATGGGTGAGCAACTTCACCCCTCTATTTATATTATATTTATATAATAAGGCATTGAGTTATGCACGTGAAAGAAATAATTTATGGAGAATCACAAACTATCTCTGACGTAGCCCAGACAGCCTGTTCAGCCCCTTTTATTAACTAGCTTAATATTCTAACCAACGATATTCAGCCACATAGGCAGAATATGCAAATTAACTTAATCAACAGAAACAGTATCAAAGTCAGTTACATAAATAAAAACATAGTTACAGTAACAGTAAAAGAAGAACAAGTTTTATATCCAAGCCTAGCTAAACCTGAGATTGTGAGATGTTCTACACCAACATTTCCCCCTTTTTTGTTTAAAATGACCAGTAACAAACAACACAAACATTCTCACAAATCTTTCCAGCAATACCTCAATGCTGTTTTAAGAAAATCTAACCTTATTCTACAGAAATTCTTTTTCATTTTACAATACAGAGTTTACATATACAGAGTTTACACATATTAAGTAGCATTTTAGTTCCAGTCCTGGTTCAGAGACACTTGTCATCGAAGACCAATTAGTCTCTAAACAAAAACAACACTTTCATGCTATTTCTGGGTGAACACCACAGTCCAGTTTTTTCCACAATCAGTAACTGCTGAAGCACTCCCGTTTTCAGATACTTCTCTCATGGCCAAAGAAGAATCACGGGCATCCATAAGTAAAAGTAGAAGCTTCCTCCTTCTCAAACTTCATAGATGTTCCAATAAAATATGCATGGAATATTATCCAGTCTTATATAATAAACCTGTTATCTCGTAAAACTTATGTTTTGGGGGGCTGGAGCAATAGCACAGCGGGTAGGGTGTTTGCCTTGCACGCGGCCAACCCGGGTTCGATTCCCAGCATCCCATATGGTCCCCTGAGCACCACCGGGAGTAATTCCTGAGTGTAAAGCCAGGAGTAACCCCTGTGCATCGCTGGGTGTGACCCAAAAAGCAAAAAAAAAAAACAAAAAAAAAACTTATGTTTTGAACTAAACCAGTACCTTTTTTTTTTTTCCTTTTTATAATTTATTTATTTTTAATTAGAGAATCACCGTGAGGGTACAGTTACAAATTTATACACTTTTGTGCTTATACTTCCCTCATACAAAGTTCGGGAACCCATCCCTTCACCAGTGCCCATTCTCCACCACCCGTAAACCCGGCGTCCCTCCCGCCCTCCCCACTCCCATCTCCCCCCCACCCCACCCTGCCACTGTGGCAGGGCATTCCCTTCTGTTCTCTCTCTCTAATTAGCTGTTGTGGTTTGCAATAAAGGTGTTGAGTGGCCGCTGTGCTCAGTCTCTAGCCCTCATTCAGCCCGCAACTCCCTTCCCCCACATGGCCTTCAACTACAATGTAGTTGGTGATCGCTTCTCTGAGTTGCCCTTTCCCCGGAACGTGAGGCCAGCCGCGAAGCCATGGGGTCAACCTCCTGGTACTTATCTCTACGGTTCTTGGGTATTAGTCTCCCACTCTGATATTCTATATACCATAGATGAGTGCAGTCTTTCTATGTCTGTCTCTCTCTTTCTGACTCATTTCACTCAGCATGAAACTTTTCATGCCCATCCACTTAACTACAAAATTCTTGACTTCCTTTTTTCTAACAGCTGCATAGTATTCCATTGTATAGATGTACCAAAGTTTCCTCAACCAGTCATCCGTTTTGGGGCATTCGGGTTTTTTCCAGATTCTGGCTATTGTAAACAGTGCTGCGATGAACATACATGTGCAGATGTTGTTTCTATTGTACTTTTTTGCCTCTCTGGGATATATTCCCAGCAGTGGTATTGCTGGGTCAAATGGGAGCTCAACCTCTAGTTTTCTGAGAGTCGTCCATACTGTTTTCCAAAAGGGCTGAACTAGCCGGCATTCCCACCAGCAGTGTAGAAGGGTCCCTTTCTCCCCACATCCTCTCCAACAGCGGTTGCTTTTGTTCTTTTGGATGTGTGCCAGTCTCTGTGGTGTGAGGTGGTATCTCATGGTTGTTTTGATCTGCATCTCTCTGATGATTAGTGATGCAGAGCACTTTTTCATGTGCCTTTTGGCCATTCGTATTTCTTCCTTGGTAAAGTTTCTGTTCATTTCTTCGCCCCATTTTTTGATGGGGTTGGATGTTTTCTTCTTGTAGAGTTCAACCAGTGCTTTATATACCATTGATATCAACCCCTTATCTGATGGGTATTGTGTAAATATCCTTTCCCATTCTGTGGATAGTCTTTGGATTCTGGTCACTGTATCTCTTGCGGTGCAGAAGCTTTTTAGTTTAATGTAGTCCCATTTGTTGATCTCTGTTTTTACTAGATTGCTTAGTTCCGTGTCACCTTTGAAGATACCTTTATCTTCAATATCGTGGAGAAACCAGTACCTTTTGAACTGTTTTTATACACAAGTTATTTCAATTCTCTTTTTATTTTGCTTTTTTTTTCCTTGGGTCACACCCAGCGATGCACAGGGGTTACTCCTGGCTCTGCACTCAGGAACTACTCCTGGAAGTGCTCAGGGGACCATATGGGATGCTGGGATCCGAACCCGGGTCGGCCGCGTGCAAGGCAAACGCCCTACCCGCTGTGCTATCACTCCAGCCCCTCAATTCTCTTTTTAACAACTCGATATAATGCAGATACAAAACAAAAATTATAATATAAATATTTAGAGAGAAAAATGTACTAGCATAACAAAAACTTGTACCATTTTTACAAAGCATGAGAAAAACATCTTTTTAATTGATTTTAATAGTTCTTATACCTTAGATATTTCAAATCACGAACTTTTTACACCAATATTTAACAATTTTTACCTTAGTTTTGTGCTCTAATTTTACAATTTTTTTTTTTTTTTTTGCTTTTTGGGTCACACCCGGCGATGCACAGGGGTTGCTCCTAGCTCTGCACTCAGGAATCACCCTGGCGGTGCTCAGGGGACCATACGGGATGCTGAGAATTGAACATGGGTCAGCTGTGTGCAAGGCAAATGCCCTACTCGCTGTGCTATTGCTCTAGCCCCAAACTTTACAATTCTTAATAAGCTCCCAAACACCCAAACTTTAAAAATTTTTGGAGTACATATTACTAACCTTTGTGATGGGGCTGTTTGCCCAGTTACAAGGATTTCCATTTCTGATTTCAATCTGACTTTAACATTTAAACTTAACATTTAAACTTTAACTTAACACAGACAGACATACAGAAAGACAATAAAAATCACATGTACATGTGCATTCTGATGTGCATACCTGATCGATCGATCTGACCCTCCAAGAACCAGGGAAAATAACTGATGGACAGAGAAAGGAAGGGCAGTCCCTAGGGTAAAAATTCCCCATTGGCCGATTGGAATTCTCCCCCATTTCTGTCTAACTAGCTTGTCTTCTGCTTGTTAAAACTGGGTCAAAAAAGAAGCGCTTTTGTTTTTACAAAGCCGGCAAAAATTTATAAAAAAGGAATCCATACTGCAGTTTTTTCATTTGTCATCTCTTATTTGCCGAGAAGCTTCAGTCTTTTTGTAGAACACCAAAAATGGTTTCTGTTTGCTGAAATAAAAGCAAAACCTCGTCTCCACCTTTCCACCTGGGCTGGCATCCAACTCCCAGAGACTGGGTCCCTGTAAAGGACTTTATGTCTCTGACTAATTTTATCTAAATCATTTTTAATTCTATTAGAACTTATTTCTTCTGAGCTATCCTGAATTTCCCAATGTTTTTCCGCAGATGTCATTTTATCAGAGCAATTAAAAAAATTCAAGGTGAACAGTGCTCTGGATATTTGCTGTCTAGGATTATCCATACATATTCCCTCTTTTTGTCTAAGTAACCTATCTTTGGGCTAACGATTCTCTCATTCAATAATGACTTGTTCTATACTGTTATAAGGAATTCCCATAATATGATTGATACCATAAGCAGAGAAAAAATCACGCATTTTTGCAGAGGTATAAGAAAGCGCATTATCAGTTTTCATTGTCTTAGGAACACCCATAACAGCAAATGCTTCTAACAAATGAGTAATCACAACTCCTGCCTTTTCCGAAGATAACGCCCATCGAAAATATGAATAGGCATCAATTGGTTGATTAACATATTTTTGTTTACCAAAAGCTGGACAATAGTCACATCCATTTGCCAAATTTCATTGGTCTTTATACCTCGAGGATTAGCTCCCAAAGGCATATGATGCATATTGATTTCCTGACAAGTAGGACATTGCCTAATAATATCTCTAGCTTGCCTCCAAGTAAGGGCATATTTGGTTTTCAATGCACGAGCATTTTGATGATGTAAAGCATGAGATTTTTCTGCATTTATTGCTAAAGCAACCAACTTATCAGCTCAATCATTGCCTTGAACTAACAGACCAGGAAAACTCGTATGAGCTTGCATATGAACAATGTATAAAGGATGTTTACAAGTCTCTCAAAACTTGCTGCAAATTTTTAAATAAAGAAATAAGCTCAGAGTTACTCAAAGGCAAAGCAACAATAAATAAATGATTTACTGTTACATTTAATGATTACATTTAATGTTACATTTAATGATTTACAGTTACTGTTACTCAGTCCAAGCTGCATACTGAGAGTCCGTTACAATATTTATTGGTTCAGAATAATTTTGTAAAAAGGAAATAATTGCAAACAATTCATTCTTCTGAACTGATTTATATGGAGTTTGTAAAACCTTATCATTTTGCATATCAGTATAAGCAGCCTTTTCTTCTTTGCTAGCATCTGTGAAGAATGTAGCAAGAAACTCAAAAGGTTCAGCTTTTATAATGTTAGGCCAAATCCAATTAGTAAATTTAAGAAATTGAAATATCTTTTGCTTTGGAAAGTTGTTATGAATTTTGCCCAGATAATTAGTGCAAGCAATTTACCAATCTTCATCAATTTCCCATAGCGCTTGAATTTGTTCACTGATCAATGGTACAATAATTTCAGTAGGATCGCTCCCTATTAATTGTCTAGTTCTTCTTCTTCCTTTGAATATTATTTGAGATATTTTATTTACGTAAATAACCAATGTTTTACTAGACTTGTTATGTAAAACACTCCATTCCACAATATAAGTTCCTTGTACCAAAATCCCAGTAGGAGAATGTGAAGTATGCAACACTATCAGATTTTAACTTTCTGAAGAATCAATTCTCCAGTTGAGTCTTATTAACAATTTCCTCAATTATTTCTAATTCTTTTTCAACTGCTGGGCTAAGTTGCCTTGAACTATTTAAAGAGGGATCACCTTCCAATGTTTGAAACAAATTTTGTAGGGCATAGCTTGGAATACCCAAAGAAGGCAGTAGCCAATTTGTATTTCCTAATAGTTTTTTTTTTATTTCCTAATAGTTTTTGAAAGTCATCTAAAGTTTTTAATTTATCTCTCCGAATTTGGACCTTTTGAGATATAATTTTACTCTCCCATATTATTTGTCCCAAAAATTCCCAAGGAACCTGACGTTGGATTTTTGTTTTTTTTTTGTTTTTTGTTTTGCTTTTTTTGGGTCACACCTGGCGGCGATGCACAGGGGTTACTCCTGGCTCTGCATTCAGGAATTACCCCTGGCCGTGCTCAGGGGACCATATGGGATGCTGGGATTTGAACCCGGGTCAGCCGCGTGCAAGGCAAACGCCCTACCCGCTGTGATATCTCTCCAGCCCCCATGACGTTGGATTTTTGTCTTGTGCAATTTTGAAACCCCATGACTCTAGTTCATAAGTTACAGCTTCATAAACTTTCTGCAAATTTATTTGCGGTGGAACAGTGATTAGAATATCATCCATATAGTGAATAATTTTGACTTCAGGGTACTGTGTCCTAATTATATCCAATGGTTGATTAACAAAATATTTACACATCGTGGGACTTTTCATCATCCCCTGAGGCAAAACAGTCCAGTGATATCTTTTAGCAGGAGTTTCACTATTTAAGGCACAGTAAAAGCAAATTTTCCTCTATCCTCTTCTCTCAAAGGGATGGTATAGAAACAATCTTTTAGATCAATTATAATAATGTTCCACTGTTTTGGAATAATGGCCAAATTAGGTAGGCCCATTTGCAAAGGGCCCATTGGTTCCATGCAGTCTTTTATATATATATTTTTTAATTTTATTGAATCACCATGTGGAGGGTTACACAGTTCTCAGGATTATGTCAGTTATACAATACTCAAACACCCTTCCCTTCACCAGTGCCCATCTTCCATCACCAACCCCCCCAGTATACCTGCCGCCCCCTCCCACCTCCCCAGTCCCCACCCTTGTAAGTGATAAGTTTCACTTCGTTTACGCTTTATCTCGATTACATTCCATGTTTCAACACACAACTCACTACCGTTGTTGGGGTTTCCCCCCAAAAAGAAAAAGACAGTCCTATTGCCAAGGAGGCATTTGATAGTTCTTCATTGCTGAGAATATAGAGATATTAAGTCCCGCTGTTTGTTACATAACTTTTCTTTTCCCCCCCTTGCCCCGCGCCACCGAGTTCACGCCTGTTTAGTAATCGCCACGCTGCCTGACAAAGGGAAAAAAAAACGAAAAGGATGGTTATTTCCCGTCATCAGCAGGCGTGGGGCTCTGGCTTAGTTGATAGTCTAGTAGAGTGTCTGCAAGCAGTTTCTGGAACCAAAGGTATTGCGCTGGTATCGGCTCAGGCTTGAGATTCCACCAGCGTCCCACTGTTCCATGTACATAATTTTTCCCCTTATATCCCATTCCCACGCCACCAGGTCTGTTTGCTTAATGGACATCACACTATGGTTGACGCCACGCCGCGTTTCTTCCCGAGAAAGAAGAAAATTTCTTCTCAGCCGGTGTGGAGATATAGCTTAGTTCAGTCTAGAGAGATGGCTACCAATTTGATTGCCTTCAATATTTCAGCAAAAGACTTACTATTCTTGTTAGGATCTCCCACAAAAGTCCAACCCATTAAAAAGGAACCATTACATACTGCTGATGCTAAGATGACATTAGGCCGCGGCCGCGCAGTTTTGGGTTTCTGTATAAAGTCCAGGGAAAGTACAACCAGAAATAACATCACTACAAACTTTTACCCTTTTTTGGTGCTCATAAGATGGAGAAACCTAGAGAGAGGCTCGGCGTCTCCATTTTGCGCTCAGAAAGCCACGGACCCTGCGCTGTGCTCGGGGAGGAAGGGGTTGAGAGAGAGAGGTTAAAAGAATTGGGGGATGCCCGGTTCCCACTGTTTCAGCCCGCCGTGGGGTCTCCGATCCCGTGCCGGAATTAGTTCAGTGGGCTGCTTGGAGTCCAAGGGCGCTTCCTTGGGCTCTTCCATCATGCTCGCTCCGCAGCAGGGTCCAAAGGGGGTTCCATGCAGTCTTTAACTTTTCTTAGATCACTTAACGTTTGCCATTTACCAGTCTTTTTCTTGATTACAAGTACTGGTGAATTCCAGGGACTAGAGCTGAAAACAATATGTACTAATTCAAACTGTCCTGTAACATTCATATAATGCCTTAAGTTTTCTTTTGTTAAGGGCCGCTGCTCAACCCAAACAGGCTGAACCTTTTTCCAGACTATTGGGAGAGCTGTTCTTTGAGCAGCGGCCCAAATTAAAAAGGCGATTGCTGAGACACCTCTTTTTCTTTAATATATTTCACACCAAGTTTTTGCAACAAATCTCGTCCCCATAGGGTGATAGCTATTGGAGCAATATATGGCTGGATGACTGCCGTGTCTCCATCAGGATCACTACAACGAAGAGGTTCACACTGTTGAACATCAGTGACCACACCCATACCAGAAAAAGTAATGTCCACACAACGCTTTTGCCAAACCATAGGCCAATGATGAGAGGTGACAACAGTAACATCAGCATCTGAATCTAACATACCCTCCAGTTTTGTCCCATCCTCAAAGGTCATAACTAAAGTAGGCTTATCATCAGTAATCTTTTTTGCCCAAAATATTTCTGCATTAGTGCTTCCAAAATCACCTTTTCTTTTCATGTCTGTATTTTTTCCTAGTATGCATGGAAGCAAAAGCACTTGAGCAATATGTTCCCCTTTAAATATTCTGATATCCGCTTGAACAGTGACTATAATTGAGATTTCATTCGCAAAATCACTGTCAATGAATCCCACTTTTACCTTAACACCTTGTAAAGTCATACTGCTTCTCCCTAGGATCAATCCTGCTGTTCCTTTCGGAAGGGGGCCATAAACATTAGTTGGGATTTTATCAATTTTATTAGGAGTCAGAAACAAGTCCTGTAAAACTGAAATATCAGCGGCTACACTTCCTTCAGTTGCTCTCAGAAGGTCAATATAAGACAGTTTTTTTGCCAATGTTCTTGGGTTTATTAATTATTATCATCATAGGGGATGAAAAACTCTTTAATTTAATTTGAGGTTTTATTGACAATTTCCCGTATTTTTGAAGGGGTCCCGGGTCAAGCCCTGACTCCCGTTTCCCGATGGCTTACTAACTTTTCTAAATTTTTCTCTTTTGTAATGACATTTATTAGCCCAATGCTTCCCCTTTCCACATCGTCTACAGATGCCTGGTTCTTTCCCCATCCCAGACTTAACACAAGTACAATCTCGTCTGAAATGTCCAAAAGCTCCGCAGCCATAATATTTTACTTGGTTCACTCTTCTAAAAGCATGTGGCTATTATTTGCGCCTGATAGGTTGGTGTTCTCACTTCCCAACATACTTTAATAAAATCATCCAGAGAGTTTTTACCCATTAACTTAGCAGTTTGAATTGCCTTTTGGCAATCTGCTGAAGCATTTTCCACCGCTAAAGTTAGCATAAGCATTTCACGAAGGCCTTCATCAGGTATAGCCTTTCAAGAGAGTCTTGGAGTTTGGCAATAAAATCTGTGCAAAGTTCATTCACTTCCTGAAAGATTTTTGTAAATGACATAGTATGTTTTGCAGAGGTCTCAAGATAACACCATGCCTTTAGACAGGTCTTACTAACAGCTCCTAAAATGTTTGCCTCTAAACGGACTTGTTCTTCTGCTAAAGCCCACTTGCCATTGCCTAAAATTTGGTTCACAGTGATATCAACATATTTTGGTGTTTTAATTCTAGCAAATTTCTCAGCCTCTTCTCTCCACCAAGGTTTAAATTGTACATATTGAGACTTTTCTAACACTGCCTTCGCAAGAGTTTGCCAATCAAGTGGAATTACAGTATTAGCTTCTGAAAAATTTTCTAGAAGGGCTAGCACATAGTTAGAAGTAATACCATAGGTGGTCACAGCTTGCTTAAGCGAGGAAAGAAACTAAAAAGGAGCAGGCTCATATTCCCCTGCCTGTCTTTTTCTTTACACATCAGGATTACAACGACTGGAAAAGCCATAAACTGAGCAGGCTGTTGGCTCAATTTTGCCTTATATAATGGAGCTTTATATTTTTGCATCAGAGAATGCAACTCAGGAGTAAGCTTTTAAAATAGCAACACAGAGATTCCTCTTCCCTAAGTGATATAAGTGAGAAGATATGTGAGGCAAAGGAACTGCCAAAGAGTCAGGATCAGTGATACTCTGTAAAGCAGGCATTATCCTTCTTTCAGAAGGGCAGTGCATCTCCAGGTACTTCATTTGTCTAATTGTATAACTTGTATCACTTGTCATACCGTTGATCTTCAATTTGCTCGAGCAGGTGCCAGTAACATCTCCATTCGTCCCTGTCACATGCGAGTGTAGCCCAATGATATCTGCTTGCTCCAGGAACAGGAAGAGCCTCAAATCATTCATTCAGGGTTTTGATGAAGAAGTTTGACCATCTCATTGGTGGGCGGCCACGTGGTCTTTTCAAGTCCCGTGGAATCCAGTCAATAACAGTGGTCGTCTCTGAATTGCATTACATGTCCAGCCCCTCTGATTTTTGATGCCTTGGCAAACAAGACAGTGTCCCTGATTCTTGATCGTCGATGGAGGTCAAACATCCAGATTCCTTCTCTCACTTGAGTGAAATGTGATACTCCTAGCACAGCTCTTGGGTCTTTAGATTCCTCTTTGGGAGACCCGAATAGCGTTCTCATCCTGTTTTGATAGGACCCAGGTCTCTGAGGCATATGTTAGTGCAGGAAGAATGGTAGCATCTAACAGATGTGCCAGAGCTGGAGGTTCTTCATCCTCTTAACCACTTCTTTGATGCTCTTGAAGGCGTTCCATGATGCTCTCTTCCTCCTGTGCAGTTCTGGTGCCAAGTCGTTCCTCATGTTGAGTTCTTGACCCAGGTACACATAGCTGCTGCATTCAGAGATGTTCGTTCCATTGAGAGCAAATGGAACATCAGGGAATAGTTTGTTTTTCATAAACATCATTTTGTTAAGATTCAGCTGCAGTCTGACCTTTCCACAGTCGCGGTAGAAGTTGGTCAGCATTTGTGCCACTTGGCTAATGTTTGGCGTTATGAGAACGATGTCATCAGCAAAGCGGAGGTGGTATAGTTGCCGACCATCTGTCTTTACTCCCATTCCTTCCCATGCAATCATTGCATGATGTTCTTGAGGGTAGCACTGAAGAGTTCCAGTGAAATGGTATCACCCTGCCAAAGCCCTCTCTTTACATCAGTGATCACTTCTTTGTAGAATGGTGAGATCCTGGTGGTGAATCTGTAATACAGCTCTCGGGGGATCTTGATGTACTGGGTTTGAACGCCCTGTTTGTCTAGGGCTTCGATGACCACTTCAGTCTCAACAGAATCGAAGGCCTTGTTTAAATCGATGAACATTAGACAGAGCGGCATCTTGAACACTCATGAAACTTCAATGAGTTTGGTCACTGTGTGGATATGGTTGATCATGCTGAATCCTTTTTGGAACCTGGCTTGCACACATTGTTGTCCTTCATCTAGTGTTCTGCAAATTCTATTCAAGATGACTCAAGTGAAGAACTTGTAGACGATGGATAACAGGCAGATGGGCAATAGTTGCTGATGTCTCCCTTCTTATACAACAGAACGGTCCTGCTGGTTTTCCATTGGGATGGAACCTTGCATTTGGACAGGTAGCATGTGAAGAGCCGAGCCAGTATATTGACGAGTACTGGCGGAAGATTCTTCAGGTGTTTGGGTCTGACCTTTTCTGGACCGGGTGCTGTACATATATTTACCAACAAAATGGCATGTCGGATTTCGGAAGGGAGGATGTTGGGAATGACTTATCCATCCTGTGGAATTTGGTATGTGGGCAGGTGGACGTGACTGTCAAAAAGATCCAAGTAGAAGTTGTGAATAATCCTCTCCATTGCCCTTCTAGAAGATGTGATGTCGGAGGGCAGTCATCTTGGTCTTGTAGTTGGCGAAGGACAGGCGAGCATTGCGAATACTTTTCCCGGCTTCTGCTGCACTGGCCAACACTGCTGCTCTTCTCTCTTTGAGGTCTTCCTTTATCGCATCTCTGCACAGGTTTTTGAGCCCGGAGTTAGCTTGTGGTTGCCTGAGGTTCATGCCAAACCACTTTGGCAAATGAGCTTGAGAATTTCCGAAGACAGGCATCTGTTTATGGCTTTCCCACTCTCAGAATTTTTCATGCAATCATGGAAGTGCTGAACCAGTCGATCGTATTCCTCATTGATGTTGTCAACGATGGCATCTTCCCACATTGCTGCAATAGTGTCAAAGAGCTACCAGTTGGTGGTTGTTCTGGGAGTTCTCTTCTTAAACTTAAACTTTGCAGTCCTTTCTCCCTGCTCTGTGAAGTAGAATTTTGCACGAAGGAGACGGTGGTCCAATCCCATTTGGAAATTTGGGACAACAGGGACATCAGTCAGGCAAAACCGTCAATTGAATATGATGTGATCAATTTCATTGTGAAACTGTCCACCAGGAGACACCCATGTCCAACATTCAGATTTGGCCTACTGGTACTGTGAGTTACCATGGATGGTCTGGGTCGACATGATGAACTTAGACAGTCTCTCACCCTGTTCGTTCCATTCCAGTCCATGGGACCCAATGTGGAGTTCTTTGGGTGACCTTTTTGGTCCTATCTTGGCATTAAAATCACCAACAATGATCTTGTAGAAGGTGTGGTCTTCTTTATAGAACTTCTCCAGCTCCATGTAGAACTTCTCAATATCTTCTTCATCGTAGTTGGATGTTGGTGCATAGACGATGAAGATAGAAACTGCTGGCAGTAAGCCACGTCTATTTAAGTGTAATTGTTCGATTCGGGTTGTTAGGCGTTTGAATGAATCAATGCTCAAGGCTAAGTTCATGTTGATGAGGACACCAATGCCACCTAAGCCTCTGTTGTAGCATGTTCCAAGGAATAGTTCTTCTCCAGTGTCGAAAATGGCATGATGTGATTGATGCCTTCTCATTTCGGTCAGACCAATGATGTCGTACTTGATCTTCTGCGCTTGCACCATTAGGTCCTTGATGGATGCTTCTGATGCCAGCATATGTGCGTTGAAAGTACAGTCATTTTAGTCTTTCTTTGTTTTGGCAGTCTAGTCGTCCCTGAGATTTTATCACCTCTCCTTGCTCATCTTTCTTAATGCTGCCATATTTTTTTAATTTAATAGTTTATTTTTAATTAGTGAGTCAACGTGAGGGTACAGTTACAGATTTATACATTTTTGTGCTCATGTTTCTCCCTTACAAAGTTTGATAACCCATCCCTTCACCAGTGCCCATTCTCTACCAAAAGTAAACCCAACATCCCTCTCCCCCCTCCCCAGTCCTGTCTTCCCCCACCCCACACTGCCACTATGGCAGGGTATTCCCTTTTGTTCTCTCTTTCTGATTAGGTGTTGTGGTTTGCAATAAAGGTGTTGAGTGGCCATTGTGTTCAGTCTCTAGTCTATATTGGGCCCGCATCATCTTTCCCCCACATGACCTCCAATCACATTTTACTTGGTGTTCCCTTCTCTGAGTTGCCCAGAATGAGAGACCAGCCTCCAAGCCATGGAGACAACCTCCTGGTACTTATTTCTACTATTCTTGGATGTTAGTCTTATAGTCTGTTATTCTATAGTCCACAGATGAGTGCAATCTTCCTATGTCTGTCTCTCTCTTTCTGACTCATTTCACTTAGCATAATACTTTCCATGCTGATCCACTTATATGCAAACGTCATGACCTCATTCTTTCTAACAGCTGCATAGAATTCCATTGTATAGATGTACCAGAGTTTCTTCAGCCAGTCATCTGTTCTAGGGCACTCGGGTTTTTTTCCAGATTCTGGCTACTGTAAACAGTGCTGCGATGAACATATAAGTGCAGATGTCATTTCGACTATACTTTTTGAATGCTGCCATATTTAAGGCTCTTTCGGTGTTAGGCAAATGAGGCCCATTGTTGTTACTGTTTTTGACATATTGAATACGCCACGGGTAGTTTGCCAGGCTCTGCTGTGTGGGTGGGGTACTCTTGGTAGCTTGCTGGTCTCTCCAAGAGGGATGAAGGCTTTTAGGGTGGCCTCCAATCGCCATTACAGGTGTTCCCATGGTTCATACCATATTTGAAGCCTATCAAATATGGTGCGAAAATTATGGAAAATGGTTATTAAGTGTCTTATGCTGGAAAGTGGCCTAGAGCATGGCAGTGGCTGGGTAGTGGAGGTAATGGAGGTCTGCTGGTGTGGTATTTATCTGGCTCCGGTAAGGTGGGGCATCTGGGCTTGATCCCCGGAGCACCAGAGATTGGAGGAGGCAGACAGAGGATGTTATTTCTGGGTCTCGTTGAGCCTGGAGTCCAAGTTCGCAAAGTTTTGCTTTACATGGTTCTGTTGGGCTTCACTCATGCATGAGATTCAGCCCAAGTGTCCGGAAATCGGCCTGGATTGTGGTGGTGGAGGTAGTAGAGGTCTGTCGGTGAGGTGATTATCTGGCTCTGGTAGGGTGGAGTGTCTGGGTTTGATCCCTGGAAGGTTTGATCCCTAAAGTAAAGTTCTGCTTTACCTGGTTCTGTGGGGCTTGACTCATGTGTGAGGTTCGGCCGGAGTGTCTGGAAAGCAGCCTGGAGCCTGTGGCGGTGGCTGGGTTGTCTAATTAATTATCTAATTTTTTTAATAACTGTTCTCAACTCTTGGGCGTTTACAACCTCTTTTAAAACTGAATTCTGTGTCTGACTCGAAGCTGTCAGACTCAGACCAGGCAGGTGAATCATCAATTTGATATGAATCACCAGACAATACAGATGCTGTCGGCTTAGCACAAAATTTAGGCTGAATTAAAGATTATTCCCCACTCTTCTCCTCTAACACAGGAGTTTCTCTGTAAGTTGCTTTGAAAATTGTGCATGACACAAATTTTCCCCTACTTTTTTCCATAGTTCTAAATTAAATTGTTCTATTTTTTTTTTTTTTTTGCTTAAACCAATGACAATACCTTTTTAACCTCTCAAGGAGGAGTAGCTTTATCTGTCCCTTCAATGGCAGACCAGCTGCTTTTGTTAGAGAGTTCTGGATGTCAACATAGTCATCCTGCTGAGACGTTACAGAATTACCCAGTACCCTTTTTCCTTTTTCTTCCTTTATTTATTCTTTCTTTGTTTCTTTCTCCCCTTCTCTTTTTCTTCTTCTCCCTTTCTTTCTCTCTTTTTCTCCTTTTCCCTTTCTCTCTCTCTTTCTTTCTTTATTTCTTTCTCCCTTTCTCATTTTCTTCCTCTTCTCCCTTTCTATCATTCTTTATTTCTTTCTTTCTTTCCATCTTCCTCTTTTTCATCTCCCTTTCTTTCTCCTTTTCTTAATTTCTCGCTATCTTTCTTTATTTTTTCTCCCTTTTTTCCTCTTTTTCTTCTTTTTCCTTTCTTTCTTCCTATCTTTCTTTATTCCCCTTCTTTCTCTTTTCTTTTTCTTTCTTCCTTTCTTCCTTTCTTTCTTTCTTTCTTTTTCTCTTTCTTTCTTTCTTTCTCTCTCTCTTTCTTTTTTCTTTCTTTCTCTCTCTCTTCCTTCCTTCCTTCCTTCCTTTCTTTCTTTCTTTCTTTCTTTCTTTCTTTCTTTCTTTCTTTCTTTCTTTCTTTCTTCCGTTCTTTTGCTCTTTCTTTCGTTCTTTCTATTTTATTTCTTTCTCCCTTTCTTTTTTTATTTCTTCCATACTGGGCTTTTATCTTCAAGCCTCGCATTAGGCACCAGATGTTACATTAAGGTTTGGTCAGGCGGTCTGAGACATTGAGATATGCACATGAAAGAAATAATTTACGGAGGATCACAAAGTATCTCTGGCATTGTGGCCCAGAGCATCCTGTTCAGCCCCTTTTATTAACTAGCTTAATATTCTAACCAATGATATTCAGACACATAGGCAGAATATGTAAATTAACTTAGTCAACAGAAACAGAATCAAAGTCAGTTAGTTACATAAATGGAAACATAGTCAGTTACAGTAACAGTAACAAAAAACCAAGTTTTACATCCAAGCCTAGCTAGGCCTGAGATATGTGAGATGTTGTATACCAACACAAGGCAAACACCCTACCTGCTGTGCTATCGCTCCAACCCTTTGGACCTTGTTAGACCAGATAAACTGAAAAGTTTCTAAATGAAATGTTGGGCCTACAGAGAAAACAAAATTCTCAATCTTGTTGGAGAATGTTAAATGGCTCCTAACACCTGAAATTCTCTTGAGCTTCAGAACCTGTACTGTCTAGAAAGGACTGCGAAACTAGGACCCAAAGCTAAAGTGAAATAAGAACTCAGCAATACTACAGAACCTTATCTTACATGCCTTAGCCAATTTTAATGAAACATTAGGTTGTTCTATATTTTACAAATAATCAAGATACAAGAACTATGAAAATTAAGTCAAAGAAGTTTTTTTCGTGTTTGACAAAAATTGACAGTTTAAAGGTTTCCTTATACTAATAAATAAATAAATTTAAAAAAATAAAGATTTTCTTATGCTGGTATGTCTAAATGTAAATATTTGTTTTGTTTGTGTGTTGGAATATTAGAATATTGAGCTAGAAAAATCTTGAGTTGAAATAATTGTGTGTACATAAAAAAAGATTTGAAGAGTAATGGTTTACTTGAAAACGAGTTTCTAGAGTTACATATGAAATTGTTTGAAATTTCACATATAAAATTGATTGCAAAAGTATGGTTTAACATTCGGAAATCAATCAACATACTCCATCATATCAACAAAAGAAAAGAAAAATATCATATTATCATATCAATAGATGCAGAGAAAGAATTTGACAAGATCCAGCATCCGTTTATGATGAAAACTCTCACCAAAATGGATTTTGAAGGAACTTTCCTCAATATAGTCAAAGCCATCTACCACAAACCCATGGCAAGCGGACCCTCTGCACCTAAAGACTTTGATTCCAGAGATCTATCACATTCGGGCTCCAGCGCAGCATCTAATAGCAATGCACTGGGATTGCGAACTGGGCTACAACTCTGTGCTGCCCGGGGGAGGATTTTTTTCCTCCCCACCCTGTCTTCCTGCATGGAAAACGGCGGGTTGGCGGCACCCACGTGGCAGGCGCCATCTTCTAAGACTCCAAACCCAGAGGTATTCGGTTTTTACTCTTGGCACTCCCAGGAACTCATGGGAAGGGGGCATAAATGGCGTGCCCTCAGCCCAGATAAATCCGGAGCCGCTGAGCGTGAAGCAGACCCTCTGCACCTAAAGACTTTGATTCCAGAGACTTCTTACAGCAATGCACTGGGACTGTGAGCTGGGCTATGCAATTTCTGGCAGAATTTTTCCTGGACTTTATACAGAAATCCAAAACCGCGCGGACGCAGTGTCCGCGCGACTTAACATTTATAATTGTCAGCAATGTGAAACGGTTCCTTCTGAACAGGTCTGACTTGGGGGGGAAACTCCAAATAATAACAGCAAGTTTTTGTTGAAATATTGAAGGTTATTAATGTAGCAGCCACCTCTCTGGACTGTGAACTAAGCAAAAGCCCCACGCTGGCCGACGCGGCGTGGCGTACACCATACTATGAGGTGCGGAAGTGGGATGCGGGGGGGGGAAAGGGAGAAGGAAAAAGGGGAAAAAAAGAGAGTTATGTACTTGTAGCCATGGGGCTACATATCTCTTCATTCTCAGCAATGGAAAACTAATTATCAAATGCTTCCTTGGTAGTAGGTCTGTCTCTCTTGGGTGGAAACTCCAACAACTATAGTGAGTTTTGTGTTGAATTATGGAATGTAATCAAGGTAAAGAGAAAATGAAATGAAATTCATTAGTTATACAGTAGGGGGTAGGGGGTGGGGGCGGGGGGGTATACTGTGGTTTTTGGTGGTGGAATATGGGCACTGGTGAAGGGATGGGTGTTTGAATATTGTATAACTGAGACATAAACCTGAGAACTTTGTAATTTTCCACATGGTGATTTAATAAAAAGTTAAAAAAAAACCCATGGCAAGCATTATCCTCGATGGGGAAAAACTAAGAGCATTCCCTCTAAGATCAGGAACAAGACAAGGATGCCCACTCTCACCACTTCTGTTCAATATAGTACAGGAAGTACTTGCAATAGCGATTAGGCAAGAAAAAAATATTAAGGGCATCCAGATAGGAAAGGAAGAAATTAAGCTCTCACTATCTGCAGATGATATGATACTATATTTAGAGAACCCTAAAGCCTCTACCAAGAAGCTCCTAGAAACAATAGACTTGTATAGTAAAGTTGCAGGCTATAAAATCAATACCCAAAAGTCCATGGCTTTCCTATACTCAAATAATGAGAGAGCAGAAAGTGACTTGAAAAAAGCAATCCCGTTTACAATCATGGCTCAGAAAATCAAGTACCTTGGGATCAGCTTAACTAAGGAGGTAAAGGACCTATAAAAATAAAATTATAAAACTCTACTTCAGGAAATAAAAGAGGACACGAGGAAATGGAAACATATCCCCTGCTCATGGATTGGGAGAATTAACATTGTCAAAATGGCAATACTTCCCAAAGCATTATATAGATTCAATGTGATCCCTATAAGGATACCCATGACATTCTTCAAAGAAATGGACCAAACACTCCTGAAATTCATATGGAACAACAAACCACCACGAATAGCTAAAGCGATTCTTGGGGAAAAGAAGATGGGGGGCATCACCTTCCCCAACCTTAAGCTCTACTACAAAGTGGTTATAATTAAAACAGCATAGTACTGGAACAAAAACAGAGCTGCAGACCAATGGGACAGGGTGCAATATCCTTACACACACCCTCAAATATATGATCACCTAATCTTTGATAAGGGAGCAAGAAATGAAAAGGGGAGCAAGGAAAGCCTCTTTAACAATTGGTGCTGGACAACTACATGCAAAAAAAAAAAATGGTCTCAGATCTCTACCTAACACCATGTACAAAGGTCAGATCAAAATGGATTAAAGACCTCAACACCAGACCAGAGTCCATCAGGTACATCAAAAACATGGTTGGCAAA
Source organism: Sorex araneus (assembly GCF_027595985.1). Classification (NCBI taxonomy): domain Eukaryota; kingdom Metazoa; phylum Chordata; class Mammalia; order Eulipotyphla; family Soricidae; genus Sorex; species Sorex araneus. The sequence goes on from NC_073303.1 coordinate 230,939,606, forward strand.
ACCCTCTACAACATCGAGGCTAAAGGTATCTTTAAAGAGGACATTCCACTGGCCAACCAAGTGGAAGCAGAGATAAACATATGGGACTACATCAAACTGAGAAGTTTTTGCACCGTAAAAGACACAGCGAACAGAATTCAAAGATAATCAACAGAATGGGAAAGAATATTCACCCAATACCCATCCAATAAGGGGTTGATATTAAGGATTTACAAGACACTGGTTGAACTCTACAAAAAGAGAACATCGATCCCCATCAGAAAATGGGGAGATGAAATGAACAGAAACTTTCTCAAAGAAGAAATTCGAATGGCCAAAAGGCACATGTAAAAATGCTCTTCATCACTAATTATCAGAAGATGCAGATCAAAACAACAATGAGATATCACCTCACACCACAGAGACTGGCCCACAACCAAAAGAACAAAAGCAACCGGTCTTGGCAGGGATGTGGGGAGAAAGGAACTCTCCTTCACTGCTGGTAGAAATGCTGACTGGTTCAACCCTTTTGGAAAACAGTATGGATGTTTCTCAAAAAATTAGAAATTGAGGGGTTGGAGCGATAGCACAGCGGGTAGGTCGTTTGCCTTGCACACGGCCGACCCGGGTTCGATCCCCAGCATCCCATATGGTCCCCTGAGCACCGCCAGGAGTAATTCCTGAGTGCAGAGCCAGGAATAACCCCTGTGCATCGCCAGGTGTGACCCAAAAAAAAAATTAGAAATTGAACTCCCATTTAACTCAGCAATACTACTTCTGGGAATATATCCCGGAGATGCAAAAAAGTATAATAGAAATGACATCTGCACTTGTATGTTCATTGCTGCACTATTTACAATAGCCAAAATCTGGAAAAAAACCTGAGTGCCCAAGAACAGATGACTGGTTAAAGAAACTTTGGTACATCTACACAATGGAATATTATGCAGTTGTTAGAAAAGATAAAGTCATAAAATTTGCATATAAGTGGATCAACATGGAAAGTATTATGTTAAGTGAAATGTGTCAGAAAAAGAGGGACAGACATAGAAAGATTGCACTCATTTTTGGAATGTAAAGTAACAAAATCGAAGACTAACACCCAAGAATAGCAGACATAAGTACCAGAAGGTTTGTGCCACGACTTGGAAGCCAGCCTTACATGCTGGGGGGAAAGGCAGCTCTGATAAAGAAGGGACCACCAAATAAAGGGTTTTTGGAGGACCCGCTTTGGATGGGAGATGCTTGCCGAAAGTAGACTATAGACCAAACACAGTGGCCACTCAATACCTCTATTGCAAACCACAACTCCCCCAAAGAGAAAGAGAACAAAAGGTAATTCCCTGCCACAGAGGCTGGGTGGGGTGGTGGTGGTGGTAGTGATACTGGGATCATTGTTGGTGGAGAACGGGCACTGGTGGAGGGATGGGTACTCGACCATTATATGACTAAAACACAAGCACAAAAGTTTGTAAGTCTGTAACTATACCACATGGTGATTCACTAATAAAAAAATAAATAAAATAAAAGATATCAGGCTTTCATGCTGGAATTCCAGAGCAGCTTCAATTGCTTCTTATGGAAGAAAAGAAAAAAGTCAGTCATTTTACATTCAAGCATCTAATAACAGCCACTTGGTTTTAGTGGCTTCTGAATATGGGAAATTGGGTGAAAATTGTGGGAAATGACAACAATTAGTTTTTCTCAGACTATGTTGCTAACCTGCCCACTACATGTTATTATTGAGATAGTATAAATACTTGTTCATTATGTTAGAACTTCACAGGAAGCATCATCACATAAGTCCTAATATAAAGTGAACTTTTGCCAAGAGTAATATGTTATAAGATCTTTAATTGTGGGCATTGTAAGCCTTTTGGAAATCTATAGAACTGATTTAATGCTTTTGAAAGAGTATTGTTGAATACAGTTTTGTCATGCTAACAAAATAATGATTAGCAACTTGTTTTCAAACTTTTGGGAAGACCATGTTGTATTAAGAAAAATTCAGAAAAATATGGAAATAGACCTCGTAAGATTTGACTATAGGAGTAAAGGAAAATATTTTCACTTGTATCACTTGTCAACACATTGTTCATTGATTTGCTCGACCGGGTGCCAGTAATGTCTCCATTTGTCCCTGTCACATGCTAGTGTAGCCCAATGGCGTCTGCTCGTTCCAGGAACATGAAGAGCTTCAAACTGTTCTTTTAGGGTCTTGACAAAGAAGTATGACCATCTCATAGATGGGCAGCCATGTGAGCTTTTGACATCCCATGGAATCTAGTTGGTAACAGCTCTAATCCAGCGGTCATCTCTAAATCCCATTACGTGTCCGGCCCATCTGATTTTCAACACCTTGGTAAATGAGACAGCGTCCCTGATCATCAGCGGAGGTTGGAACTCCAGATTCCTCCTCTCACTTGAGTGAAACATGATATTCCAAGCATAGCTCTTTCGATTCCTCTTTGGGAGACCTGAATAGCGTTCTCATAATGTTTTCATAGGGCCCAGGTCTCTGAGGCATATGTTAGTGCAGGAAGAACTGTGGAATAGAAAGATGTGCCAGAAGCTGGAGGTTATTTGCCCTCTTAACCACTCCTTCGACACTCTTGAAGGCGTTCCAAACCACTCTCCTCCTCCTGTGCACTTCAGGTGCCAGGTGGTATGTCATGTTAAGTTCTTGACCTAGGTACACATAACTGCTGCATTTGGAGATGTTCATTCCATTGAGGGTAAATGGAACATGAGGAACAAGTCCGTTTCTCATGAACATTGCCTTCGTGAGATTCAGCTGCAGTCTGAACTTCCCACACTCATGGTCAAAGTCGGCCAGCATTCGTGCCACTTGGCTGATATTTGGTGTTATTAGAACAATGTCATCAGCAAAGTGGAGGTGGTGTAGTTGCTGACCATTGATCTTCACTCCCATTCCTTCCCATTCCAGTTGTCACATGATGTTCTCGAGGGTGGCACTGAAGAGTTTTGGTGAAATGGTGCCGCCCTGTCAAACCCCTCTCTTTACATCGATGATCAGTTCTTTGTAGAATGGTGAGATCTTGGTGGAGGAACCTGATGTATTGAGTTTGAACGCCCTGTTTGGCTAGGGCTTCGATGACTGCTTCAATCTCAACAGAATTAAAGACCTTCTTTAAACTGATGAACGTTAGACAGAGAAGGATCTTGAACTCTTGCAAAAACTCAATGAGCTTGGTCACTCTGTGGATATGGTCAATCGTGCTGAATCCTTTTCAGAACCCGACTTGCTCGAGTGGTTGTTCTTCAACTAGTGTTCTGCCAATGATGACTTGAGTAAATAACTTGTAGACGACAGACAACAGGCAGATCAGGTGATAGTTGCCAAAGTCGTGTATGTATCCCTTCTTGTACAACAGGACGGTCCTGCTGGTTTTCCATTGGGACAGAAAATTGCATTCAGACAGGTAGCTTGTGAAAAGCCAAGCCAGTATATTGATGAGTACTGGCAGCAGATTCTTCAGATGTTTGGGTCTGACCTTGTCTGGACCGGGTGCTGTATGCTTCTTTACCGACAAAATAGCATGTTGGATTTTGGAAGAGAGAACGCTGGGAATGGCATATCCATCCTGCAGAATTTGGTATATGGGCAGGTAGACATGGTTATCAAAGAGATGCGAGTAGAAGTCGTGGATAACCTTTTCCATTGCCCTTCTGGAAGATGTGATAGATCCATCAGGACATTGGAGGGCAGTCATCTTGTTCTTATAGTTGGCAAAGGACAGGTGGGTGTTGCGAATACTTTTCCCGGCTTCTGCTTCATCAATTGAATATGATATCATCAATTTCATTATGGAACTATCCATCGGGAGACTCTCATGTCCAACGTTTAGATTCAGCCTTCTGGAACTGCAAGTTACCATGGATAGTCTTGGTCAACAGGATGAACTCAGACAATCTCTCACGATGTTTGTTTCATTCTAGGTCACGGGTCCCAATGTGGAGTTTTTTGGGCGACCTTCTAGGTTCTGTCTTAGCAATAAAATCACTGACATTGACCTTGTAGAAGGTGTGGTTTTTTTCATAGAACTTCTCCAGCTCCATGTAGAACTTCTCAATTTCTTATTCATCATAGTTCGAATCAATGCTCATGATAAAGTTCATGTTGACAAGGACACCAACACCACTGATGCCTCTACTGTCACATGTTCCGAGGAACTGTTCTTCTCCAGTGTTGAAAATGGCATAATGTATTCAATGCCTTCTCTTCTCGATCAATCCAATGATGTCGTACTTGATCTTCTGCGCTTGCACCATCAGGTCCTTGATGAATGCTTCTGATGCCAGCATATGTGGATTAGAAGTGCAAACAGTCATTTTAGTCTTTCTTCATTTTGGCAGCCTAGTTTGGCCCTGAGATTTTGTCAGCCTCTCCTTGTTTGTCCTTCTTAATGCTGCCATATTGGGGCTCTTCCAGGGTCAGGAAAATGAGGCCCATTATTGTCACTGTTTTTGGCATATCTAATATGCCACAGATAGCTTGCCAGGCTCTGCCTTGCTAGCGTGATGCTCTCAGTAGCTTGCTGGTCTCTCCAAGAGGGATGGAGGCTTTTAGGGCAACCTCTACTCACCATTACAGGTGTTCCTATGGTTCACACCATATTTAAACCCCATCAAATATGGTGTGGTAATGATGGAAAATGGGTAGGAAGTGTTTGTGATGTGTCCCAAAAGCGTCCTGAAGCGTGGTGGCGGTTCAGTAGTGGAGGTCATTCGATGAGGAATTTATCTTGTACCAGCAGGGTGGGTCTCATGAGTGTGACCCTGGGTCACCGGAGATGGGGGGAAGCAGGCAGAAGATCTCTGTTCCTGGATCCCTTTAAGTCTAGAGTCCAAGGTCACAAAGTTCTGCACTACCTGGTTCTGTGGGACTTGACTTATGCGTGAGACTCGGCCCGAGCATCCGATTTTTTTTTTCTTTTTGGGTCACACCTGGCAATGCACAGGGATTGCTCATGGCTTTACACTCAGGAATTACTCCTGGCGGTGCTCAGGGGACTGTATGGGATGCTGGGAATTGAGCCCTGGTCAGCTGCATGCAAGGCAAACGACCTACCCGCTGTGCTATTGCTCCAGCCCCTGCCGATATTTTAAGTAAGAAAAATAATGGAGGGAGATATCATCAGTGGGAAAAAGGGAATCCTGTTAAAGTGAAGCTGGTTTTGAAATGGAATGAAGGAGACTTATGGGACAGAATGAATGTAAAGAAATGTGTAGAAGGTTCAACATTGTGTTTTAAGGAAAGGAAACTATGTTCAAACTGGATTGTTGCGTAAAGATCTTCTTATACTTTTAAATTATTCTGAGGAATTTTCTAGTAACTTTTTGGCAAGATCTATGGAAAGATATTAGGTGGATTGTCTGGACTCTGTTACAATGCTCTTAGATAATGGATGGGAAATAAAAGTTTTTAACATGGGACTCTATTTAATGTTACATTGTTAAACTGTGTATTCTATCTCTATGAGCTTAATGATTCTTTTGACTAGGACCCCAGCAAATGAGTAAATCAAATCTATAGTAAGAATATTTTAACATATTTAATCTTCTGTGGCAATATCATTGCTTGCATAGATCCAGTAAAATGGAATATTTTACTTAAAGATAACAGAACCCTGAACATTTGTCATATTGGCTTGATTTAAGCTTTAGTTTCTCTAAGACTGGCCTTAAATCCTAACATTCAAAACATTTACTGGGGCCCTCAGATGGACCCTAGGCAGGCTTTGTGTCACCCTAGCTATGACATGGGAGAGCCCAAGAGCTCAATAAATAAATATGAGGGCGATGTCTTAAAAGAGACAGCCACTAATCAGAAGAGAATGACAGAAGTGGAGCTTCTATCACCTTCAAGATCTAGAAGAAGAACTCTTTCAGGTTAGGAAAACTAATATAGACAGGCCTGAGGCCTGAAGTTGGAAAATATGATCAAATTCTTCCTGGGACAAGCCATCTTGTTCTAATTGAACTCAATCTAATAGTTACTATCCCAGTTCTTACTGTGCCTATGCAAAATAATAGCGACTTTTATTAAAGACAACCAATTTGTTATGTTATTTGTAAAGACATGCTTCATTTCAGGGACATGATTTTGGTGTTAAAAATATATTCTTGGTCCTCCAAGGGAAATAAAATTTCCAGTTAAAATTCAGAACAAAATCAGCCACACCATTTGAGGTATGCTATGCGTTGACTCTAGGAACTTAGGCTTTTCTCAAAGTTACTTTAACTGGGGTCTTGCTAATCTGTAATTGCTTTACCAGAAAAGACCCCTCAAGAGGATAAAAAAAAAAAAACCTCCAAAAAACTTCAGTCTCTTCCCATCTTCTGTTTTTTTAATAAAAAGATACCCATGCCCTTGTCTCACTCTCTAAGTAACATGGCAAGGGAATAGGTAGGGCAAGCTCAGGAAATGGCTCTTAAGAAGGAGAATCATTAGTATGAAATGTCATCATCTCAGTATCCTCTCCCCTACTTTAATGGCTATATTTCAGCTCCAGACCCTAGGTGCACGTAGGTGCACATATGCACACACACATACTCACATGCACACATGCACTCACACATGCACACACATGCACTCACACACATGCTCTCTCACACATATGTGCACACATGCACACGCACATGCATGCACATGCATGCAGTCACACATGCATACACATGCACACATGTGCACAATGCTCACACACATGCACACACATGTGTTCACACACACACATGAGCATACACACACGCACGCTCTCTCTCTTACACACACACAAACACACAACACGCATGCATGTACTCCATGGGTCTCGGCTGTGACGCTGGGTTGAGGTCCCGGCCTGCTGGCCCCTCTCTAACCAATACGACCTGGTGGGCAAAGTCATTTCTTCCTCTCGGTGATTTGGGCTGTTTTAAAGTCCAGCTAATTGATGAGCGCGAGGAAAGCTCATGAACAGCATATTAACATTCCTGGGCCCTCTCACGGCTCACAAGATGGAGAGTTTAATATTGTTAAGAGTGAGGAGAGGAGGAAACGGACTTTCATAACAGAGATAAAAGCTTCCCGGGAGTGGCGGGAGGGATGTTGCTGAGGGGTCTCCTTGAGAGGGTGCCCACGGCAGTGACCCCCCGGTATAACCACGCTTTGGTGGCCGGGCGCATGGGCACGGCTTGTTTTCCTCTGGTGAACGCGCAGACGTGTCCAGAGCTTGCACAAGGCTGATGCGATGGCGGGGACGTTGGCGGGTTCTCGTGCCCGCGCCCCGGCCGATCAAACGAGAGCGGCAAACGAGGAACACGTGCAAATCTGTTTTTATAATCGGAAAAAAACTACGTGTCGCACATTATTATTAATTAACTAACGGCTGACTTTCCAAGTGGTGCCAAAGTGCCGCGCAGAGACAGGAGATGTTTCTCTCTTCTGTGGTGAGACCCTGAGGCTTCTGTTGCCGTCAGCTCCCTGGGGTAGCAGGACCCCCCAGAGCAGGGGGCTGCAGGACCCTTCCAGGACGCATGGACCGGGTCTTTCTCCCTTCTGGGGGGCCGGGGGGGGCCCTGCGGGGTGATCTTGGCCGAATTCCAGCCTGCATTCCCTGTGTCTGCAGCCAGCGGTGTCTCCCGAGTGGTGCTCCAGGGGCCTCGAAGCCGGTCCTGGTGGTTCTCCATAGACCGATGGGGACGGCAGCTCACGGCAGGGCCTGAGGAGGTGCTGCGGTCCCCTGGCCGCCTTGCTGGTGTGGGGCCCCAGCCTTGCACCCATCAGTGCCCAAGGTTCCTCGCCAGTGGATGCCACTTGGCCCTGTGCCACCGGTGACCAAACGGGCCCTCTATACTGAGGATCCCCCTCAATGGTTCACTGCCTCATTGTGGTGGGGGACAGGGTGGCAACGGTGCCAATCGGCAAAGAGTGAACCAACAGTTGCGGACCAGAGACGTAAGCAGGTATGGGTTTGTCAGCGCACAGATTGTTACAACATGCCACTAAACCAAAACCTTGCATTCGGAAGACTGGGGACACCTGAACAGACAATTAGAGGCAACCCTAAAAGCCTCCGTCCCTCTCGGAGAGACCAGCAAGCTACCGAGGGTATCCGCCTGCATGGCAGAGCCTGGCAAGCTACCTGTGGCATATTAGATATGCCAAAAACAGTAACAATAATGGGCCTCATTCCCCTGACTCTGAAAGAGCCCCCAATATGGCAGAGTTGGAAGGACAAGTAAGGAGAGGTCGATAAAATCTCAGGGTTGAAATAGACTGCCAAAATGAAGAAGGACTAAAATGATTGTCTGGACTTTCAATGCATGTAAGCTAGCATCAGAAGCATCCATCAAGGACCTGATGGTGCAAGCGCAGAACATCAAGTATGACATCATTGGACTGAGTGAGATGAGAAGACATTGGTCACATCATGCCATTTTCGACACTGGAGAAGAACTGTTCCTCAGAACATGCGACAGTAGAGGCATTGGTGGTGTCAGTGTCCTCGTCAACATGAACTTGGCCATGAACATTGATTCGTTTGAACGCCTAACAACCCGAATCAGACAATTTCACTTAAATAGATGTGGCTCACTGTCGGCAGTTACTATCTTCATTATCTATGTGCCAATATCCAACTATGATGAAGAAGAAATTGAGAAGTTCTACATGGAGCTGGAGAAGTTTTTTAAAGAAGACCACACCTTCTACAAGGTCATTGTCGGTGATTTTATGGCAAAATAGGTCCAAGAAGGTTGCCTGAAGAACTCCACATTGGGACCCATGATCTAGAACCCATGATCGTGAGAGACTGTCTGAGTTCATCATGTCAACCAAGACTATCCAAGGTAACTCGTAGTTCCAGAAGGCCAAATCTGAACGTTGGACATAGGAATCTCCTGATGGACAGTTCCACAATGAAATTGACCACATCATATTCAATTCACGGTTTTGCCTGACCAATGTTGCTGTTGTCCCAAAATTCCAAACGGGATCAGACCACCATCTCCTTCATGTGAAAAATCTACTTCATGGAGCAGGGAGGAAGGGCTGCAAAGTTTAAATTTAAGAAAGGAACTTCTAGAATGACCACCAACTGGGAGCTCTTTGGCACTATTGAGGCAATATGGGAAGATGCCATTGTTGATAACATCAACGAGGAATACAATCGACTGGTTCAGCACCTTCATGACTGTGCAAGGAATGCAGAGATGAGAAAGCCACAGAAAGATGCCTGTCTTCCAAAACTCTTGAGCTCATTCACCAACGTGGTATGATGCGAGCCTTAGGCAATCACAAGCTAAAGTCTGACCTCACAAAGCTGTGCAAAGAAGCGATAAAGGAAGACCTCAAAGAGAGAAGAGCAGCAGTGTTGGTGATGTGGCAGAAGCCAGAAAAAGTATTCGCAACACCCACCTGTCCTTCGCCAACTGTAAGAGCAAGATGACTGCCCTCCAATGTCCTGATGGATCTATCACATCTTCCAGAAGGGCAATGGAAAAGGTTATCCACGACTTCTACTCACATCTCTTTGATAGCCATGTCCACCTGCCCATATACCAAATTCTGCAAGATGGATATGTCATTCCCAGCTTTCTCTCTTCCGAAATCCGACATGCCATTTCATCGGAAAAGAAACATACAGCATTGGTCCAGACAAGGTCAGACCCAAACATCTGAATAATCTGCTGCCAGTACTCATCAATACACTGGCTTGACTCTTCACAAGCTACCTGTCTGAATGCAATTTTCTGTCCCAGTGGAAAACCAGCAGGATCGTCCTGTTGTATAAGAAGGGATACATCCACGACTTTGGCAATTATCACCTGATCTTCCTGTTGTCTGTCGTCTACAAGTTATTCACTGGAGTCATCCTGAATAGGATTGGCAGAACACCAGATGAAGAACAACCATGTGACCAAGCCAGGTTCTGTAAAGGATTCAGTATATGACTATATTCACACAGTGACCAAGCTCATTGAGGTTTTGCAAGAGTTCAAGATCCTTCTCTGTCTAACGTTCATCAATTTAATGAAGTCTCAACAAGACTGAAGCAGTCATTGAAGCCCTAGCCAAACAGGTCATTCAAACTCAGTACATAAGGATCCTCTGCGAGTTGTATTAAGGATTCACCACCAGGATCTTACCATTCTTCAAGGAAGTGATTATGACATAAAGACAGGGGTTTGGCAGGGCGAGACCATTTCACTAAAACTCTTCAGTGCCACCCTCAAGAACATTCGATGACTGGAATGGGAAGAAATGGGAGTGAAGATCGATGGTCAGCAATCTTCACCACCTCCGCTTCACTGACAACATTGTTCTAATAACACCAAATACCAATCAAGCGACACAAATGCTGGCCGTGAGGGTGGAAAGGTCAGACTGCAGCTAAATCTCACAAAGACAATGTTCATGAGAAACAGAATGTTCCTGATGTTCCATTCTCCCTCAATGGAATGAACATCTCCAAATGCAGCAGTTATGTGTTCCTAGGTCGAGAACTCAACATGACAAATGACTGGCACCAGAGCTGCGCAGGAGGAGGAGAGTGGCGTGGAACGCCTTCAGGAGCATCAAAGAAGTTGTTAAGAGGACAAAGAACCTCTAGCTTTGGGCACATCTTTTCAACTCCACCGTTTTTCATGTACTAACATACACCTCAGAGACCTAGGCTCCTCCGAAAACAGGATGAATACGCTATTCAGGTATCCCAAAGAGGAATTGAAAGAGCTATGCTTGGAATATCACGTTTCATCCAAGTGAGAGAAGGGATCCAGAATTTCAATCTCCACTGGCGATCAAGAATCAGGGACTGGGGCAGGAATGATAGCACAGCGGGTAGGGCGTATGCCTTGCACACAGCCGACCCGGGTTCTAATCCCAGCATCCCATATGGTTCCCGGAGCACCACCACGGGTAATTCCTGAGTGAAGAGCGAGGAGTAACCCCCGTGCATCGCCGGTGTGACCCAAAATCCAAAAAAAAAAAAAAAAAAAGAATCAGGGGCTGTTTCTCGTTTACCAAGGTGTTGAAAATCAGATGGGCCGGGCATGTAATGCGATTTAGAGATGACCGCTGGACTAGAACTGTTACTGACTGGATCCCATGGGACGTCAAAAGCTCGCGTGGCCGCCAACCTATGAGATGGTCAGACTTCTTCGTCAAGACCCTAAAACAACAGTTTGATGCTTTTTCTGTTCCTGAAACAAGAAGAAACCTTTGGGCTACACTAGTACAGGACAGGAATGAATGGAGTCGTTACTGGTGCCTGCTCAAGCAAATTGATGGGCAATGGGATGATAAGTTATACAAGTGATCATCATCATCATCATCTCCCGTTGATCGTCGAATTTCTCGAGTGGTCTCAGTAACATCTCCATTCGTCCTAGCCCTGAGATTTTAGAAGCCTCTTTTTACTCATCCTTCCCAATGATGCTGCATTGGAGGCTCTTTCAGGGTCAGGAGAATGAGACCCAGCTTGTTACTGGTTTTGGCATATTAATACACCTTGGGGAAACTCCCGGTAGTTTGCCAGGTTCTCCCAGAGGAGTAGGCTACAAGATATTGCAGGGCCACAAAGCGACCTCAAACTTCCAGGAGCTTGTTTTTAAGTCTCTGGATGCTGGCCGTGGATGGGATTACATGGCGCTGGGGGCAGTCCCTGGGTGTGACCATCTAGCTACTGGGAAGAGGGAAATCTGGGCGGAGGAGACCCAGTCCCAATCTGAGCAGGCTTGGAGTTCTCAGCCCCGGGTCCCACACACCTGGTTTCCTCTGCCGGTACCTTCATGCGTGAGGCTTGTCCAAATGTGTGGAAAGGGGCCTTGAGCATGGCTGTGGCTAGGTTCTGGAGGCCTTTGGCGGCCGGGAGCTCTGCTCAGGGCGAGGAGGGAAGCTAGAGCCCATCCTGTCCAACGGGCCCTGGGGAAGACAGCCAGGCAAAAGACTGTGCCCATACAAGTAATACAAGTGATATTGAGGATACAGTTAGCCTCTGACCTCCAAATATTACACTCATCACCTAGACACAATGTCATTTCAGTCTATTCTATGCTTGGAAGGGAATATTGCATCTTTATGAATAAGTCTAGATAAATACAGATCTATTGTCAACCTACAAAGAAAACCCTTCGGTACTGAGAGCAGTCTTCTCAAAAGTGGTGTTTATGGAAAATGCTTGGTCTTGGCTCGCTTGGGTCTTGCCTTCTCAGTCCCTTTGCAGACCTTTGCTTGTCATAGCTGACAGCACCTGGCCTTATAACCCTTTCAGGTTTGTTTCCTCTAAGCTTGAGTCCATCACACTACAGATGATGATTAATGCAGAATCATGGATGCAGGCAACTGAGGCATGACATTGCAGACCTCCAGGTATCCGTCTTCCTAAGATTCCCTGACTCTTCAGGGCCCTTATATGAGCAATACCCCAAAGTCAGCACAAAGAAGTCACATGGACTCAACACCACATTTCCTGACTGCAATCAGGGCTTCATTTCTGAGAGTGGGGAATGAAAGAGGAAGCCTCAGTTTACTCTTGCCAGCCACTGTGATCTCTCCCACTTTTGGCTGGCCCAACCTATATTTTTTGTTTTCTGTAAATTCTTGAGCTTTTCCTTTCTTTCTCTCTTTTTTTCTTTTTTGCTTTTTGGGTCACACCTGGCAATGCACTGGGATTATTCCTAGCTCTGCACTCAGGAATTACTCCTGGCGGTGCTCAGGGGACATATGGGATGCTGGGAATTGAACCCGGGTTGGGCGCGTTCAAGGTAAATGCCCTACCCGCTGTGCTATTGCTCCAGCCCCTTCCTGAGATTTTTCTGATAAACAGGGAGATAACAATTGTTCATCATAAAATTCTGACTCAGAGCTTAGGCTAGGAGATTAGGATAATGGACAATACCTGAGGCATATGTCCAGAAAGACTCAAACCAGCCTGTCCGCCCTGTAGAGTCCCTGAATGCTCTGTAATACTTGTCAATTGATAAGAAACAAACAACAAAAAAAGACTACACAAACCCTTGCTTATAACTTAGTCCTATATTAAGTTCTTCCCCACTTGGGGAGCTCCTTTTCTTTTCTCTTCTATTTTCCAATAAACTTTTCAACTTTTCAACTCTGAGTCTGAGCATCTTTATTATTCAATATTTTTATTCTTGAAAATATTGAAGAACCTGGGAGTTAGAACAAACACAGAGACTTGCCACTGTCACTTCTGCTCACCTGCATCATTATGACAGTGCTTAGCTTAGCTGCAGTGCTAACATGGATGGATTCCGGAAGGTATGCCTGTGTGGGGCTCCTGAAAGGCACACAAACTCTGACCTTTCCCCTGTGTCACTATTGTCATCTGCTTAAACATTCACAGGTCTAACAGAACAACTGGTTGGCAGCCAGCCACCTCGAGAGATTGCTTTCTATCAGAGGTTGGTGACAAGCTCATTAATGCCACTTAAACTGTTCTTTTTCTGACAAAAGCACAACCATATTTTTTTGTAGCTTAGAAATATTTTTGAGCTACATAACCAAATTTTTGTAGCCAGGTTTAGAGAAATGTACACATCAGGACATGGAGTGTATGAGATAGGACAATGGCACAGACACTTGCTTTGCACAGAGCTCACTTGTATTCACTCCTCAGCACCACAAATGGTCTCCTGAGCCCTACCAGGAGTGATTCCTCAGCTCAGATCCAGGAGTAAGCCTTGAGCAAACAGAGGTGTGATACAAACGGAGGGGGGCAGAAGAAAGAGAAATATTGAGAGAAACTCATCAGGACAGAAAAATTGGTTGCAAATTAAGTCTTTTACCCCTTCAACTTGGTCCTGGTTGGTTCTTTTTCTTTGTTGTTGTTAAAGATAAAACACACTTTTATTTCTTTATAGGCCTATTTATATTTTCTCTTAAATTTTAAAAAATTTTTTGTTAGAGAATCACTGTGATGTACAGTTGCAAACTTATGAACTTTTGTGTTTGCATTTCACTCATAGTGATCGTTTACCCATCCCTCCACCAGTGCCCATTCACCTCCACCAATGATCCCAGTATCCCTCTTACCACCCCCACCCCATCCCCCACCACCTCACCCTGCCTCTGTGGCAGGGCATTACCTTTTGTTCTCTCTCCTTTTGGGTGTTGTAGTTTGCAACAGAGGTATTGAGTGGCCTTCATGTTCTGTCTATATTCTACTTTCAGTTCGCATCTTCCAACCTGAATGGGTCCTCCCAACAACATCTACTTGGTGTTCCCTTCTCTATCTCAGCTGCTTTTCCCCCAGCATGTAAAGCCAGTTTCCAAGCTGTGGGGCAGACCTCCTGGTCCTTATGGTCCTTGTTGGTTCTTGGTCCCAGTGGCTTCCCAAGGAGCATTTTAAAGTCAGTTTCTGCACCCGCACTGAAACAAGATATTCAAGATTGTTCATCCTTTAACTCACACTTCTCAAGGTGTCCCTATGTTCTTCTACTGCTGTTGGTAAGATCCTTTCTTTATTAGAAGGCAAGTTTCACCAGAGTATGATTCTGTCTACATCTCTATGCATATAAGGGCCTGATTACAGTTAGCAATTCAACAAAGACTTATTTTATAGGCATTGCTGATTTATTCGTGCTTTACTTGACTCATTCCTGAAAGATCTAAAAACTTTCCTTTTAGAACCACCAGAATAACTCTGGAATGTTAAGATCTTGTGGAGTAATAATGTGAATTCAATAATTTTACTCTTTTCCAAAACAGCCAAATCCTTAGATTTCCCAAGTGATCAGATGCTGCTAATTCAATAAGCACAATTCTATGGTTCTCTGAGTTTGTTTAGCATCTTTTCCCAGAGAGAAAGATCAACTTTGGAATTATTTGAGAATGTCTCTTAGACTTATAGTGCCTCAGTTTCTTTAACCTCTTATGAAGTCACTTACTGTTTGGCTTAAAAAGACTGATCATTATATTGCTTAGCAGTGTATTTTTCAGCAATTCTAAGAAAACTAAAGTTTTACCAGTGTGAGGAACTGGCCCAGGACAGACCACAGGAATCTATTTAGCTTTCTTAAGACTCTTTTTACAGGACCCCACATTGTAGAATAACTTGTCTATCTGTCCCGGAGCAAGGAATTTGGATACAGGCACCCTGGGTCGCAAGAAGGGTGGTGGTCAGACCAGATAACAAGACCCATATCACAAGACCCATATCACAAGACCCAGGACTGACCCCAGAACCGGGACATTCCTGAATATTGGCGCAAATACTGATCTCTAAAGCCATAGGCTAAGGAGTGATGTCCTTTTAAATGGATTGGTTAAGAAAGTTTGTAATATTACAAACCTATTGGCTATGAAAGGCGCGGGCTCTGCTGTAACAGCCAGGGAAGGCCTATATAAGATCTCCTTTGGAGAAGCTCGAGGTCTTTGCCCAACCTGCTGGACTTGCGTGTCCGCGTGGGCGGCTGGACCCTGGCTAGCCAGTCTTACAATAAACCCTGCTTGCTGTTTGCAGTCTCTGGAGTCTCTTTGTCATTATAGGGAGATATCAATCCGCGCCCTAACACCAGCAACCTATAGGATGCTTCCTGAAGTGGAGATTGACCTCTATCTGAAAAGATAATTATTTGTAAAGTTTAAAATCAGCCCCTCCTAGTCCTTGTGCTTCCAATAGAAACATAAGTCATTGTTGATTAGCAACAAACCTGACTTCTCTTAACAAGTACACACTATTGGACTTTTTTTCTCCATCCAGAGAGTAAAACATGTGGCCCTTTGTCTGGGACACAAGGTAAGACTCACCCTGCTCAACAGCTTACCAGGACTTTATATTATCCCACTTCTCTCAAACAGATCATTAGGAACTTGTGTGAATGTTCATGTGGTCGGAGGCACTGAGATAAGATAAGGAACACAAAAGAAATGTGTTTCATGAAGGATCTAGGTTCTCTCTGACTCTTAGACAAAGGTAGAGAGCCCTGTGATCTCTTTTTATTGATCATGGTGATGTAGACAGGTAGATAGGGAAAGGCCCTTGGCAATGAAAATTGATATTTAACAGAGTCTCTGGGAAGGGGACTCTTAAGACTTGCAGATTCAAGAAAACCAAAGACCCCATCAGCAGACCCTGAGGATAATGGACCCCTCCCCAGGAGGTTCCCCAAAGAAGGCCATCACCACTCCCAACCTCCCTGGTAACCTTAGCAACGAACTTTTACCTGGAAAGAAGCCCCACGTGGGGGCAGGTTGAAGAAACTCTAAAAAAGACACCTTGAACAAAGGAAGGGCGAGCATATGCTGCCTGAACCCATGTGCTGCTTGTGCCCACGTGGCCAAGCACATGTGTTGCCTGAGCACGTGTGTCTCCGGCATCTCCCCTCTTGAGATGTGTACTTTCATGCTTTGTTACTTTTGTGTCTAAAGCTCGGTTATGTGTAGGGGCTTCCTCCACCCTTGGAGAAGCCCGCGTTCTCTCTTGAGAGCGTTATTTTCACTATTCTCTCTCCCACTTATCCCTTCCTCCCTCCCTCAGAAACCTCTGAATAAAATCTATTTACTTCACTGCTTGTCTACTCCTGAAATTCTTTTCTGCGAGGGAGACAAGAAGTTCTTGTCTCTGGGTCCTGGGTGGTAGAGGTGGCTGGGGAGAAAGTGACCGTCTTTCTCCTCCCTGCTTCACGTAAGTCACCTGTGGGGCCCACGGAAATCAATGGTACCTCTAAGGGGTGCAATACAGTGACATCACCAAAGGCATCAAAAGAAGTTACAGGAAGAACATTGAGGCAGTAGAATATGCATTATTTCCTTGCATCTGCAGGCCAGTAATCTTGGCCTCGGGAAAGAAGATACAAAACCAAAACTGAAACCTTTCTTGGGCTAAAAGCACTTGCATTTACATCCCAAAGACAAGGCTGGGCTGCCACATGAAATCTACATGTCAAGTATAAAACTAGGCAGGCACCTGAAATCTACATCCCAAAGACTAGGCTGGGCCAGAGCCTTCATTTCACAATCTCAAAGATCAGACCTGGCTGACACTGGAGATGTGCATGTCAAAGACCAGCCAGGCTTCTGTGAGAGAAGGAAAACTGCTCTTTTCAATATACTGAAATTACTTTTCTGAAGGCAGCTTGAAGGGGGAAAATGTTCCGGTCTGTAGTACAATCTATGTGGGCTCCCCCTGATAGCTCAGTCCATCCCCAACAGGAACTGAAAACGTATATATTGTATGTAAATACAAAATCTGTGTGTAGCACTGGGGAATGGGTCAAAGATAATGTACAGATACTCCTGGAACTAAATCCCACCTTTTGATTTGAAAATACCAACCCAGATGTTCCCTGGCTCTTGCAAGTAGATGCCATGAAACTGCTCTCCCTGCTGTATTCCTCCCAGTAGTAGCCTTTCTGATTATCTGCCTTCCTGTGTGGAAGCTGAGCAAACTCATCTCATGCATACTGAAGAGTAAAAGGGGATTCCTACCTAATATTGGGTTCCACTTTTTTTTGACGTCATATTTGATGCTGCATTAAGATATGTCCTAGTGCTTTCCCCAGTACAATATACTAATATTTCATGACATTTCTAAAGTGGAATCCAACCCACAATCAAGGTGGAAGTGAGAAGTCCATTTTCTGAAAATTGCCTTTTATTGACAACCAAAAGTTAAAAGAAAATACTCAGGCTTTTATCCTCACTCAAAACCTGTGGGTTTATAGAAATCTCTCTGTTTCTTTTCTAATAGTTCATTCTAGGTTAAAATATTGCCTGATAATTCTGGAGGGAACATTATCTGAGTTTGACATACACTTGATAAGTTATTTTCATCTTGTTTGAGAGATGTCTAATATACTGGAAGAATTTGAATATTTTTAATTTTAGTTTCCTCTACACACACAGCCTCACATAACTCCTGACTAGTCACAATGTAAGGACACAGATTTAAATGTCTTTTTTCAAGAGAGGAAATCATTGACATCTATCAGGAAACAATTATTATTATTGTGCCCAACACAGGATGTGCTCGTAATTAATTTTCTTTTCCTGTGGCATATGAAACATAGTATGGAGGTGTCTTTAAATATCTGAGGAAATGTATTATCTAGAAGAATGCAATAATTACTATGCTGAGTTGGATTTATCTTTAAATCAAATGGTTAGTATAATCAGCATGCTTGCTCTTTGACTTTATAAATCAGTTAAAACCATTATACTACGATTAAAATATATTTTAAATATTTTTATTGTGTACCATCAAAACTTTTATTAAGTATGGTGCTTCCACATGTCTTTGATTCTTTGGAATTAAAAAAAAAGTCACAAACATATGTTTTATAATACCAAGGTAGTACTGTAGCACTGTCATCCCATTGTTCATTGATTTGCTCAAGCAGGCACCAGTAATGTCTCCATTGTGAGATTTGTTGTTACTGTTTTTGGCATATAGGATACACCACAGGTAGTTTGCCAGGCTTTGCTGTGTGGGCAGGTGTTGGATATCATTGGTTTGTCCTTTCCCCCTTGCCACTAGGAGCTTAGGTTTATCAGTCACACCCATCAAAGTGCTCCTGAGTCACTCCCATTCCTTTGTTTATCTGTAACCATTTCTACCAGTTTATCTGCTCTTCCCTTAATCAAACTCTGTTAATTGGTAAGGTCAGAACTTCCTAGGACACTGAATATTATAACATTGCCTTTCTCTCCTCTTTATGCCTTTTGAATAATTTACTTTAAAGCTATGTCTTTTTTGTATAGACACAAGAAGACAATATTATGTTTTTATAACTTAAGACTTAATTGGCCTCGAATATTATTCTCTCCCGGGCATCTGCTTTCTCCACTTAAGCCTCAGTTGCCCTCAGTTCCTAGCACCCCAAAGTAGGGTCCCCGACGTGGGACGTGAAGGATCCAGGGCAAGCGGTGAGTTATGTGCTACCCTGGCATCGAGATGGGCCTGGCCAAAGTGCCTAATTCTTAACTATAAGTTAAGAGCTTGATCATAGACAAATGCTGTCATGATCCAATAGTAATTATGAGACTAGGACCCTGCCAGGGATAGGAAAGACTGATCTGGCCTGAGCACTGTAGTCTGAGATTGAGATGGCCCCAGGAGAGCAATTCTATAAGCTTTAATGCATCTCTTATTGTGTCCATACAAAATAATTAATATTATGAATTCTTATATGTTTGCTGGCTGAGGAGAAGAGAAACACATTCATGGGACTCTGCCCTTGGGTGGATCCTCCTGCTGAAAGAGAATTAAGTCCTAGGAGAAGCATCCCCTGAGGGAAAAGAACCTTACCCTATTGCTGACCACACCTATGTGTATGCCCCAACCCCCTCATGCTGGGGAGATTTAACTAGACTGTAAGAGTGGGTTGGGGGGCCAGATCCACGGGGCCAGATCCACAGATCGAGAGAGAGAGAATGAAGTAGGATGGGGGAGGAAGAAGCAGGAGGAGAATCAGAGGAGAATGGAGAAAGAAGATCGGAATAAACTGCGGTGAGACCAACCATCTTGGCTCCGTTCCGTTCCTTCTCCTGCCTCGCCTCCCGCACCCTTTCTTTTTATTTTTGTGTTTTACACAGGCAGGATACTCTCAGTAGCTTGCCGGGCTCTTTGAGAGGTACAGAGAAATCGAACCCAGGTTGGCTGCGTGCAAGGCAAAGGCCTTTCCCGCTGTGCTATCACTCCAGTCCATAATACCAAGGCATGATCAAAAAAAAAAAGTTCAAACTAAAAAACAAATTATTTTATTCTGTCACCTTAGCAAATTGCCGTTCTATCACCAAATTACATTGAATACAGTTGGCTTATTTGACTCTTGAGATGTGCCACAAAACTTTAGAAACAATTTGTTTTGGCATTAGACTAACTTTAATTTATAAATAAAGCATTTTGGGTTTGCTGATGTGGCAGTGGTAAAGAGCCAGTCCTGTAGGCGTGAGGCCTCAGTTTGATCCCTGCCCCTTCATCCCCACTTGCATCTAGTGACTCACATCTCCAGCTGTTGTAAGGGAAGTGAATAGATAAAATTAAGTAATGTGTGCTTTTTGTCATATAGGAACTACTCCTAGACTACCTCAAATGGCAAAGACCTGTTCTCTAGAACTTGGATGGATGTGTACAGGCCACTTACTGTTTTTTATTATCTGATCGAAAGCAATGAACTGAAGGTAGGAATTATTGAAACACTTTCCATGTAAATTCAGAGAGGTATGTTGAGTCTACATCAACCACACACACACACACACACACACACACACACAAATCCAACTGGTAGGATGCTTGTATTACTTGGGTCCAGTCTCTGGCACTCTGTACGGTGCCCTAAGCCATGCCAACAGTGATTTCTGGCATACAGTCAGGAGTAAACCCTGAGCACCACTGGGTATGGCCCAAAATAAAAGAGGTGGGGTGGGGAGAGAAAAGAAAAAGAAGAAAACATATCCAGCACAGTTGTTACTTGTCTAGTTTTTATTTAGACCAATTCCACAACCCCTGGGCTGGTGTCCAAACCCATAATGAGTAAAACAGTCTCACTCCCATTTCACAGAACCCATGAATGATAACATCCTCCCCTTTCTAGAAACCTTGGAGTGGCCAGAGAGGCCAGATACTAAGACTGATTCTGTTGTTAAGGGATTGTTAAAGGTCTTCTTTCATCTGCTCAACACACATTCCAGAGATCTAAAATGAAAAAGAAGAAAAGGTTTCTTCCTCCTAGGCCAGGTTTCTGACCAAAGCCTCCTCCTCCTTCTCCTCCTTTTCCACAACACAACACAGGGTGTTGTGGCCCTTGTAGTTCTGTTCTCTCCAAGAGTTGTCCTGAGCAGGGTCCTGGGCATTCTACTGCGGGACAGAACATGCATTCCCAGGATGTGGTGTTGATATTATTTGTCTCACCACCAGGAATGCATTTCTTAATCTTCTTCTTTATTTTTTAAAATAATGTAGGAGTATTGCTATTTGTTCAGCCATTGATTAAGCTGATTGAATTAGGCGTGAACTCCACATTACTTTTTAAATTTATTTTATTGTATCACCGTGAGATAGAGTTACAAAGCTTTCATGTTTAAGATTCAGCCATATAATGATGGAACACCATCCCTCCACCAGTACACATTTTCCACCATCAATGTCCCCAGAATCCCCACCCCCACCCCATCCCAGTCCTCAGCCTGCCTCCATGGCAGACAATTTCTCCAATACTCTCTCTAATTTTGGCATTATGTTTTGCTCAAATTTTCCCACCACCATTCAAGCCTATCTGCCAGGGGCAGACGCTAGATAATTTATTTTCCATTGCTCATTTTGAATATCATAAAAGCTTGCACGGCAGTGATTGTAAATGTAAATTTCTAGATTGTAAGTGGTTGGGTTCCAGATACATCTCTGTATGGCGCTAATCCATTTTGGGATTCAATTGGGAGTCTCTGAACCAGGGCTATTAGTGCAATAAGATGGCACCAGAGGCAAATTGTGGGCGTAACAGCCAGTCTGTTGTGTGGGCGGGGATTGGGGAGGGACAGCCCAGGAATGCATTTCCTTTCCAGTACTGTTCAGTAAATTTTTGGTTGCCCTCAGTTGGCCTCAGGGGTGATTCCAGTGAGATTTGTCCAATGTGTGACAGTGTCTTGTTATTCTATATTTATTTTGACAAACTCAGGATTTGCAGCATTGATCACAATCACCCTCTCTAAAAATGTCCTGTCACAGAGTTTTTTTTAAAAGGTGCCTTGGAAGGGAGCACGAAAGAAAGATCAAAAGAAAGAACTGGCCAGTCAGAGAGTTTGACTATTAGTTCTGTATATTATCTTTTAATTCTGCTCCCCACTACAGTCTGAGTAAGAGTAAACCAAGAAGAACATCTATCACCAACCCAATTCAATGAAATTTTTTTCTACCTGAGGATCTTATATATCTATAGAAATAACTGAATAAAATTAGATTCTTCACAAAAAAATAAAAACCCATCATTTATCTCCTATAAAATTAGAGTCTTCTCTGTTAAAAATGTATTTATCAGGGCCAGAGTAATAGTACAGAGGATAAGGCACTTGCCTTGCACACCGCCAACTGGAGTTAGATCCCTGGCACCTCATGTGGTCCCTTGAGCACCCTTAGGACCGATCCCTGAACACAGACCCGGGAGTAAGCCCTAAGCTTACTGATAGATGTGGCCCCAATGCGAAAACAATAACAAAACAACAATGTATTCATAGGGCCAGAGAAATAGTATATAGAGTAGGGTGCTTGCCTTTCACACAGCTGACACAGGTTTGATACTCTGTACTGCATAGGGTCCCCCATTCCCCACCAGGGGTGATCCCTGCATATAGAGCCAGGAGTAAGCCCTGAGCACCTATGAATGTGTCCCCCATATCAAGAATAAAAATTTCAAAAAAAGGGGGCTGGAGCAATAGCACAGCGGGTAGGGCATTTGCCTTGAACGCGCCCAACCCGGGTTCAATTCCCAGCATCCCATATGGTCCCCTGAGCACAGCCAGGAGTAATTCCTGAGTGCAGAGCCAGGAGTAACCCTGTGCATCGCTGGGTGTGACCCAAAAAGCAAAAAAATAAAAAATAAAAAAAATTTTCAAAAAAAACCAAAAACGTATATCTCAGAACCACAAGTCTTGGATAAGTAGGTCGGGGATAAGATATGCTCTTATCTCTCCAGCCCTCACACAGTGAACTCACTCACTTCTGTCTTCATTGCCATCACATGGCAGAGTTGAGAATGTTAGTCAGTGTTAGGGCGCGGATCGAGATCTCCCTATAACGACAAAGAGACTCCAGAGACTGCAAACAGCAAGCAGGGTTTATTATAAGACTGGCTAGCCAGGGTCCAGCCGCCTACGTGGACACACAGGTCCAGCAGGTTGGGCAAAGACCCCGAGCTTCTCCAAAGGAGATCTTATATAGGCCTTCCCCGGCCGTTACAGCAGAGCCCGCGCCTTTCATAGCCAATAGGTTTGTAATATTACAAACTTTCTTAACCAATTCATTTAAAAGGACATCACTCCTTAGCCTATGGCTTTAGAGATCAATATTAGCGCCAATATTCAGGAATGTCCCGGTTCTGGGGTCAGTCCTGGGTCTTGTGATATGGGTCTTGTGATATGGGTCTTGTGATATGGGTCTGGTTATCTGGTTTGACCACACCCTTGCGACCCAGGGTGCCTGTATCCGAATTCCTTGCTCAGGGGCAGAAAATCAAGTTATTCTGCCATGCGGGCTCCTGTAAAAAGAGTGTTAAGAAAGGTAAATTGATTCCTGTGGTCTGTTCTGGGCCAGTTCCTCATAGTCAGAAAGTTAAAATGAAAAGATTGGTCACTGAAGTTCCTTCTTTCTTGATTAAAATCATAAATCTGGAGGGTTTTGGCCTCACCCAGTGATGCTCAGAAGCTCCTATAGCCGTGCTGGCATGGGGAGGTCCCCCATGGTGCTGGGGGACCCGTGGTGCCAAGGATATGTCTGGGAACTCCTGCATACAGAGAAGTGCCAGCCTCTTGATCCCTCCCCAGCCCCAACTCTATAGTTTTATGTGGTATGTGTTTGACTCCTCTTGTTGTTCTCTAATGTTCAGCAGGCACTAAATTTGTAATAGCACCCCAGGGGTGCTATTACAAACTTAGGTGAGTTCACTCTTCAAACTAAATATGGCCTGCAATTGCTCAGCCAGCTAAAGTCACCAGGTAGGTAATAGGGATGAACAAATTGGAACTCACAAGGATTTGTTAGGGGTGGCAGATCTCTGCCCAGGGGAGGCTCGGAGAGACAAAAGAACACAACCAAGACAACTCTTTCTGCAAATGCACGGGGCTTATTTAAGCCAATATAGTTATATTGGGACCTTCAATTGTGCCTCAATAGCGTGGCATAATCGAAGGCCCAGATCTCCAAAAAGCAGGCTGTATTTATACCCTTTTTTGGGGGGAAGGGAAAATCACACATATTGCAGCATCAAAGGGAAATCACACCTATAGATCAAAGGAGATCACAGATAGGTCGCTTAATTTGCGTATCTAAACATTTGTTGACTGTTAACTGCTTCCCTGCAAATGTTTGCTTTCAAAGCAGTCAAACAGTTACAAAGGCAAATTTAACTCTTTTTTATTTATTTATTTATTTATTTATTTATTTTAATTTTACTTATTTTTAATTAGAGAATCACCGTGAGGGTACAGTTACAGATTTATACACTTTTGTGCTTATACTTCCCTCATACAAAGTTCGGGAACCCATCCCTTCACCAGTGCCCATTCTCCACCACCCGTAAAGCAAATTTAACTCTTAACCTGCCCTCCTCTTCAGATTGAGTTTGTAAAAACCAGCTTCTTTCCTCCTTTCCTGTCTCCAACCTCTCTACAGTAAGTGAAAAACTCCACATTTCATCCCCATCCCTCATCAGCCAGTCACTTTCTCCAAGGACACCCCTGTCACCTGTTTCCTGGGCTTCCTTTCAGGACTCAAAACAAGCTTGAGAAATTCACTTCTGTCCCCTAGCTTGGCTGGTCAGCTAAATAGCCCACAGACTTTCAGCCGAGGTGTCCAGAGTTTGCACACCTGACCTGTATGCCCACAAGTCCTCAGTGCCAGTGCCTACAGAGTGGACCCATAGAAGTAGGCTCGGCCCACATGAGCTACAGCAGGGACCAAGTTGGGATCTTATGCTTGCAAGGAACACCATCCCTGAGCCCCCCAAAGCACAGTGGGTTTTGTGGTTTTGTTTAGCTTTCTGCAGTAGAACTACTTTGAAACTTGTCACAAAGTGGAGACAGTGTCCAAGGCACCTTTATGCTACAATATCCAATTCAGCAGCCCCCCACAGGCTCTCTACCCTGAGCTGTTGCATGTCCCTTTCACCCTCTCCCATACTTGCACTTCCTTCTGCTTTGCTTCCATGGCTGTAAGGACTGCCAGGTGCCCTGAGCATTTAAGGAGGCTTGCTATGGTGCAGGGTGACTTTGCTGTGCACATGGCCCAGCAGGGGGCATCCCTCAGGTCATGCTCTTGCCCATTTCTAGCTGCAGGTGGTGTTATAACTCCTGTGGAATGTGGCTTCTATATTATTTTATTATTACTTTTTTGATTTTGGACTACACTCAGCAGTGCTTAGGGCTTACTCCTGCCTCTGCACTCAGGAATCATTATTGGTGACCTTAGGAAACCATATAGGGAATGTGCCCTTGAGACCCACTGCATGTGGTCCCCAAATAAAAGAAAACAAAATCCAAATATTGAGAACTCCCTAGAGGCCAGTCAACTTGTCCAATCAATGCATTTCTAGTTTTTGGGCACATCTCTACTAGAGGTGCCCCTTGTTCCTACCTAGAGGACCCTACTGATATGCAGATGTCTGGACACAGCAGCAGCGATCAAGACGTATAGGGACTTACAGAATTTCTATTTTTTGAAGTAGCATGGCACTATAAGATTCCTCAGGCACCACTGCGAGTACCCACCCCCACCCTGGCATAGAGCTAGGGTTCCCTGAATACCACCCTTGAGCCCCACTTGGTGTGGTCCCCAAATAAAAGAAAACAAAATCCAAATATTGAGGAGTCCATAGAGGCCAGTTAACTTGTCCAATCAGTTGCATTTCTTGTGCCCAGCACTATGACAGGCACACAGAGGATGCCTTATCACTTTCCTTAAAAACTGCAAATGATGAAACAATCCACACAGTGCACTTTGTTGGCCAAAATTAGTGACTAAGACTCTTTGTACCACAGATATTACCAAAGCCTCCTGATAACAGGGTTCCCACAATATTTCTGATCATAGCACTGCTACTGACTCATACCCACATATATCTGTCTGTCCAAGTCTCTTAGTTCCTGGGGAATCATGTCTTACTCATCTTTCAGACCTCAGTTCTTAAAATAGCAGCTAAAGTAGGTGCCAAGACAGTGTCTGCTGAAGCAATGAGGAAAAGGGATGAAGTAACTGGTCACTTTTCAAAGGATTTAGATCTTG
This sequence comes from Sorex araneus, assembly GCF_027595985.1. Lineage (NCBI taxonomy): Eukaryota > Metazoa > Chordata > Mammalia > Eulipotyphla > Soricidae > Sorex > Sorex araneus. The sequence continues at coordinate 230,965,540 of NC_073303.1, forward strand.
TCATCTAAACATCTTTTTGCTTCCTGCACTCCAGCGTTCCAGAACCTTCCCCTAGATGTCTGAAGGAGTAATTTATGTAGATGGAAAAATACCTAGCTGAAATGTTCTAGACGGAAGAGGGGCCCTTAGCAGGCATGGTATCATCTGGAGGCCAGTGAACATGAGTAAAGGGTTCTGTTTTAGTAAACAACAAGATAGGTGGGGGGTGATGCTGGCCTGACTTCTACATCACTTCACTAAGCCCCATGGAATATTCAAGAGTTGGCTGATCGTCCTGGCCTTGAAACCAGAGAAAGACCCTGGTTCCCAACTGTTTCCTCTTCCAAATGAAAAGCAGGAGTAAAGTGATGGTCTGGGTTCCATCACTTGGATGATGTCAAGGTGCTCAGTAATGCTTGAAGCAACTGGGGGGCAGCTTGGAGCTCTGCACGATCAAATCCATTTACTTTGCTGCTGCTCTTACCAGCCAGTTGTGTCACATTAGCTAGATTGATCCACAATCTACACACACACTCCCTCACACACACACACACATACACACAAACACAACACACGTCTTTACTGATGTAGCCAACTGACTGCCTTATATCATCCCGTGTTCACATAAACCTTTCAAAGGAACACAGGGTATGTTATGCAATATTTCCTTTCTGCTCCACTTTTCCTTTCCATGACCAGGGGGATTTATGCCTGATCTTTTCCCCATCTGTTTTGTTGTTGTTAGAATTTCAGAAATTTTTTATCATTTATAGAAACATTTATACAAATCATTCATAGAAATTTATAAGTGCTATTTATTATCATTTGTATTCCTTTGAAATGATAAGATAATGAGCATCAAATTTGGAGTTTATTTAAGCAATTCAAGCATTATCTGATATTATGCTATTCCAATAGGAAAGAATAGTGAATTTTCTATTCTAGAAAGAATAGAAAATTTTCTATTGAAATCAGGCCAAGGAAGAGCTGGTTGTCCTGAGAATATCCATGGTGGTGACTGTGTGAATGTAATCAGTGCTTCAGTTCTGCTTGGAAGTGTAGCACTTCTATTCAAGAAGTGCTTCTTTTTAAATTTTTTAATTAATTAATTAATTTAAAAAATTTGTATTAGTGGGGCTGAAGCAATAACACAGCGGGTAGGGCATTTGCCTTGCAAATGGCCAACCCGGGTTCGATTCCCAGCATTCCATATGGTCCCCTGAGCACCACCAGGGGTGATTCCTGAGTGCAGAGCCAAGAGTAACCCCTGCGCATCGCCAGGTGTGACCCAAAAAGAAGCAAAAAAAAATTTTGTATTAGTGAATCACCATTAGGTACAGTTAGAAACTTATAAACTTTCATTTTTGCATTTTAGTCATACAGTAATCATTTACATCCCTCCACCAGTGCCCATTCTCCTCCACCAATGTTCCCAGTATCCCTCTCACCACTCCCACCCCATCTCCCACAACCCCACCACCCCACCCTGCCTTTGAGGCAGAGCATTCCCTTTTGTTATCTCTCCTTTTGGGTTTTGTAGCCTGCAATAGAGGTATTGAGTGGCTATCCTGTTTGGTCTATAGTCTACTTTCGGCATGCATCTTTCAACCCGAATGGGTTCTCCCAACATCCTCTACTTGGTGTTCCCTTCTCTATCTCAGCTGCCTTTTCCCATAGCATGTGAGGCCGATTTCCAAGCTGTGGGGTAGACCTCCTGGTTCTTAGCTCTCCTACTCTTGTGTGTTAATCTCCCGTTCTGTTACTTTATATTCCACAGATGAGTGCGATCTTTCTATGTCTGTCTCTTTCTGACTCATTTCACTTAACATGATACTTTCCATGTTGATCCACTTATATGCAAATTTCATGATTTCATCTTTACTAACAGCTGCGTAATATTTCATTGTGTAGATGTACCAAAGTTTCTTTAACCAGTCATTTGTTTTTGGGCACTCCATTTTTTTCCAGGTTTTGGCTATTGTAAACAGTGCTGCAATGAACATACAAGTGCAGATGTAATTTCTACTATACCTTTTTGCCTCCCCGGGATATATTCCCAGGAGTGGTATTGCTGGGTCAAATGGGAGCTCAATTTCTAATTTTTTGAGAATCGTCCATACTATTTTCCAAAAGGGCAAACCAGTCGGCATTCATACCAGCAGTGAAGGAGAGTCCCTTTCTCCCCACATCCGCACCAGCACCGGTTGTTTTTGTTCTTTTGGATGTGGGCCAGTCTCGGTGGTGTGAGATCTATAGTCTACTTTTGGCATACCTCATTGTTTTGATCTGCATCTCCCTGATGATTAGCTGTAAAAAACTAAGACACGCCAACAGGCGTGTGCACTCGCGGGCTCTCCAGGCGGCTCTGTCTCACCGCCTGTGTTCGGTGCTCTGGAACCTCTGTGTGTGCTGTCGGTCAAGGGCAGGTGAGGAAGGAAGAAGGCCAAACTGATTGCTCGATCAATTTATTTCATTCTCTCTCTGCTTCTCTCCTGGCTCTCGATCTCTCTCAGGATCTCTGGATCTTGCCCTCCCAACCCACTCTTACAGCCTAGTTAAATCTCCCCAGCATGAGGGGGTTGGAGCGTACACATAGGTGTGGTCACCATCAATAGGGGTGAGTTTCCTTTCACTCAGGGGATGCTTCTCCTAGGACTGATTCTCTTTCAGCAGGAGGATCCACCCAAGGGCAGAGTCCCATGAGTGTGTTTCTCCTCTCCTCATCCAGCAAACATATAAGCATTCATAATATTAATCATTTTGTATGAACACAATATGAGATGCATTAAAGCTTATAGAATTGCTCTCCTGGGGCCATCTTGATCTCAGACTACAGTGCTCAGGCCAGATCAATCTTTCCTATCCCTAGCAGGGTTCTAGTCTCGTCATTACTTTTGGATCATGATAGCATTTGTCTATGATCAAGCTCTTAACTTATAGTTAAGAATTAGGCACTTTGGCCAAGCCCATCTCGATGCCAGGGTAGCACATAACTCACCACTTGCCCTGGACCCTGCTTTTGGGGTGCTAGGAACTGAGGGCAACTGAGGCTTAAGTGGAGAAAGCAGATGCCCGGGAATGAATAATATTCGAAGCCAATTAAGTCCCAAGTTACAAAAGCATAATATTGTCTTCTTGTGTCTATACAAAAAGGACATTGCTTTAAAGTAAATTATTCAAAAGGCATAAGGAGAGGAGAAAGGCAATATTAATTTATAAATTCAGTGTCCTAGGAAGGTCTGACCTTACAAATTAGCAGAGTCAGATTAGGGGGAGAAGCTGAGTAACTCTTTTTGGGGAAGAGAGCATAGAGAAGTGATTACAGCTAAACAAAGGGATGGGAAAGATTTGGGAACACCTTGATGGGTGAGACTGGGGTAAGCCTAAACTCCAGGAAAAACCGGGACAAGCTCCTCGTGGCAAGGGGGGAGAGGACAAAGTAATGTCATCCTACAATTAGTGATGTAGAGCATTTTCTGATGTGCCTTTTAGTCATTCAGATTTTTTCCTTGAGAAAGGTTCTGTTCATTTTATCACCCCATTTTTTTATGAGGTTGGATGTTTTCTTCTTGTGAAGTTCAACCATTGCCTTGTATATCCTTGATATTAACTCCTTATCAGATGGGTATTGGGTGAATATCCTTTTCCATTCTGTAGACTGTCTTTGTATTTTGTTCACTGTTTCTTTTGAGGTGCAGAAGCTTCTTAGTTTAAGATAGTCCCATTTCTGTATCTCTGTTTTCACCTGCTTGGCCAGTGGCATGTCATCTTTGAAGATAATCAGTTAGCTTCAACGTTGTGGAGGGTTTTGCTGACATTGTCTTCAATGTACCTTAAGGATTCTGGTCTCAAGAAGTGCTTCTTACAGACAGCACCTGCTCCTTTCTTTACATTAATCCATATTTTTTGTCTAGGTCTGGTCTGGGCTTAAGAGAAACACCACATCTGTATCTGCAGTTCAATTTCTAGGTTATGGGCTTAGAAGCAATAAATAGTACAACAGGCAGGGTATTTGCCTTGCATGCAGCCAACCTGGGTTCGACCCATGGCACCCTATATGTCCCACAAGCCTGCCAGGAGTGATTTCTGAATACAGAGCCAGGACTAAGCCTTGAAAAACACCAGGTGTTGCCCCAAAACTAAAAACCAAAAACAGTTGTGACACTCTTGGGCTAAAACCTTGGAAATCACCTAGTTCTTTGCAAGTGTGAAAAGCTGAGTTCCAGAAGAAGAGAGGGGCCAGAAAGACAGCATAAGGGAAGGCACAGGACTTGCACAGCTGGCCCAGGTTTCATCTCTAGCTCCACATATGGTTCTAAAGCCCTGCCAGAGTGATTATTCTGGAGTAAGCCCTAAGCACAGCTGGGTGTGGTTATACTCATCCTCAAATAAAAACCCAAACAAACAGAAGGTAGTTCACCCTAAGTGACTAACCAAGTTAGGACTCAAAAGGAAGAACCCTACCTTCACAACTTCTCTCCCATCTCCCTCTCTCCCAACCCCTTCCCCTACATCTCTCCTTCTCTTCTCCTCTCCTCTTCCAATCTCTCTCTCTTTTTGTCTCCTGCCTATGCCACCCCTTCTCCCTTTTCTCTTTTCTTCCTCTCTCTATACCTCTTCTTCCTCCTTTCCCTCTCCCCTCCTCCCGCCCCTTCTCCCTCCACCTGACATGCCTCCCCCTCTCTTCCCTATTTCCTTCTTCTCTTTCTACTCCTTTATCTTCCTTCTACTCTTCAATCTGTAGCCCAGGGACCACTGTAGTGGGTGACTTGGTGCCTTTACATGCTATCCCCAAGACTCATTTTCATTTTTAATGATTAATTAATTAAAAAATTATTATTATAAAGATACTGGTACACTCTCGAGCAAATCGATGAGCAACAGGATGACAGTGATACAGCGAAAGTTGTTCACAATGATGGATTACAGTTAATCTTTCAACATCAGTTTCATCACCATTACACCTTCCCACCACCATTATTTCTAATTTTCCCACCACCACTCAAGCCTGACCAACAGGCAGATGCTAGTTTATTTTGTATTGCTTGTTATGAATCACTGTCATCCCGTCGCTCATCAATTTGCTTAAGCGGGTACCAGTAATGTTTCCATTGTGAGACTTGTTACTGTTTTTGGCATATCGAATATGCCATGGGTAGCTTGCCAGGCTCTGCCGTGCAGGTGAGATACTCTCGGTAGCTTGCCAGGCTCTCCGAGAAGGATGGAGGAATCGACTCCAGGTTGGCAATGTGCAAGGCAAACACCCTACCTGCTCATTACGAATAGCATGAGATATTGCACAGCTGCAAAAGCAGCCACATGCTTCTGGAATTCTAAAATTTTAGATAATTAAGGTCCGGAGGTATCTCTGCAGCAAGCTGCTCTGTTCCAAGATTCATTTCTGAGTCTCTATATCATGGCTGTTTATGAGCTTAAATGGCACTTGGAGGCAGTTCCTAGGGCCTGAGAGCCAGGGTCCTGTAGGGGCAGAGAGATGGGAAGGACCAGCTCATCCCTGATCCCTGGAGACCTGGAGTTTGAAGTCACTGCAAAGACCCATTTTCTTCTGTCTCATCATCATCATCATCATCTTGTTGATCATTGAATTTCTTGAGTGGTCTCAGTAACGTCTCCATTCGTCCTAGCCCTGAGATTTTAGAAGCCTCTTTCACTCGTCCTTTCCAGTGGTGTCGCATTGGAGGTTCTTTCAGGCTCAGTAGAATGAAACCCATCATTGTTACTGGTTTTGGCATATGAATACACCACGGGGAGTTTTCGAGGTTCTCCCATGCGGGCAGGAAACTCTGTGTAGCTTGCCAGGTTCTCCTAGAGGGAGAACTAGGCTATAAAAATGTTGCTTCTGGAAGCTTGGCTTTATAGTCTCTGGATGATAGCCGTTGGTGGGATTACACAGCACCGGGGGTCAGTGCCTGCATGTGACCACCTAGCTACTGGAAAATGGGAAATCTGGGCAGAAGAGGCCCAGTCCCAATCTGAGCAGGCTTGGAGGTCTCAGTCCCGGGTCCCACACACCTGGGTTCCTCTGCTGGTACCTTCATGTGTAAGACTCATCCGAATGTGTGGAGAGGGGCCTTGAGCACGACTGTGGCTAGGCTCCCGAGGTCTTCGGCCGCAGGAGCACTTCATACACGAGGCTCACTGTCTATTCTGTCTAAATTCTCAAGGCTCCCTTTCTCTTTTATTGATCTTAGGAAATGACTGTCCCCATCCCTTTGCTTTGAGATGCCCCACACTGGTTGTTGTGCATCTCAGACTCTCTTCTACTTAGCTGCCACCCTACCTGACCCCAGTCTGAACCCTGCCCCATATGGCACCAGCCCATGGTGTAGTGATTCTCCTGTGGCCAGCCTCACTCATTTGCTTTCTATCTTAAACATGCAAGATAGAGGAAGTCCAAGAACTTGAAGTGATTTAGCAGAGGTTTTAGCAACCTTCCCCTGTAGATAAGCGGCTAGTTTGATTTAATACAATACAAACATAAAGTGTTCAAAAGTTGCTTTTCTTCCAGTAAAATGGGCAGAAAGCCTTTCAAATGTTTTGCTAGCACAAAGTTCAGTTGTCATGAGAGAAAAAAATTTCTTCAGTTTCCTTTTCTTTAAAGAAAAAATGGCAGAAATATAGGGAATGAACAATTTTTCTCAAAGGCTATTTGACAATATATGTACAAGATCTTTGCTCTAGTAATTCCAACTCTAGGGATTTTTTAATAAGGCCATAATAGGTAATAGTAGGTAACAAAAATCCTACAAAGAGCTCAGACAGAAGCATTCTTTAAAATTGTGTAGAAAAACAAAAACAAAAGCCAGAATCAACCTTAATGTGACAAATAAAGGGTAAATATCATTCTGGTAGATTCTACTCATTTGTTTATTTAGTGCCTATTTATTGTATTCTTCAGTGGGCCAAGCATTTGGGTGAAGATAAAGATACAAAAGCAGTGAATACCAGAAGAAAGCAGCTTGCTGAAGGTCTCTTTAGACCCCATACTGAGTCAGTTCCACTGGGACACTACAGTTGGAGTGGGTGTGTCCTCTCCACCTACCCAGATGAAACACTGGTGACCACGAGCTTCCTTCCAGGAGCAAAACCTAGGTTTGTGGGTTCCAGGACTAAGAATCCAGGCGACATGGCAGCAATGGAGATGGGCACCATTTCTGCCTTCTCCCCCCACCGTCTTCTCACCTACTTGGGGTCCTGGCTGTCACACCCATGATCTGCTGCTGGGTGCCATCTCAATTCATCAATGGTCTTGATCCAGAGACTCCCAAATGAATCTCAAAATGGATTAACTCCCTACAGAGATGTCTCTGGATCCCAACCATTTACAATTTTAGAACTTCAGAAGTGTACAGTCACGTTTGCGGCATGGTACCTCTCATGATATTCATAATAAGTAATAGAAAATAAATTATCTAGCATCTGCCCCTGGCAGACAGGCTTGAATGGTAGTGGGGAAATTTGAGCAAACCATAATGCCCAAAAGGAGAGAGAGCGTATGGGGGAAATTGTCTGCCATAGAGGCAAGGGGAGGGCTGGGATGAGGGTGGGGGGCAAACTGGGGACATTGGTGATGGAAATGTACACTGGTGGAGGGATGGGTGTTTGATCATTATATGACTGAAACTCAAACATGAAAGCTTTGTAACTCTATCTCACGATGATTCAATAAAAAAACTACAAAGAAGATCAAAATAGACAAGGTTCCATCTTGAGAAACAGGGTAGCTTAGATATACTTCAACTATTGGATCTAACAAAGTCCAACAGCAGGTCATAAGGAAAAGCAATAAATATCACAACATAAACGTTTTTTCCAGATTAATGATCAAAGAAAGGAATTTTAGAGCAAATGTTCCCTGCTAATTTTGATACAAATAACAGATCCAGGCTTGAGCATTATTACTCAGGGTAGGAGCCTGTCCTTAATGCAGCCTCTGTTCCTGGCATTGATGGCACCCTGCCTCTGTTACACTAAAAACCTGGGGCCAAATTGGGAGTGTGAGGTCTGAGTTCTCCTTGAGGGTGCAAAGGCCCATTTACCCAGAATGAATCTTTGTTTTAGGAAATGAAGGAGCCCAAATCCTTCCTTCTCTCATGGTTGTAACACACGTGCCATCATTTTCCTCCCTCTGCCTGTGCAGTGACATGTTTGTGCAGTCTTGACTCCCTGAAGAACTGAATTAGGTCAGTGTTCTACAACTCCCATAGTCAGCGTAGCCCTACATACAGACTTGATGTTCCTGCTGAGACCCAGGAACAAGGGATATCCTTAGGATTTCCTTCTCCAAATGGCCAAAGATTTCCTCCTCCAAATGGTCAAAGAAACAGGCAAAAGGATTCTGTTCAGCACACATAAAGCAGTTGGTATTTTATTCACTATACTTTATATCCTTTCCTTAGGAAAAATGTTTTCTCACAGAGCCAATTTTCTTCTGGAACTAAATTGATTTTTTTCTCTCCTGGTAGGATATAAGTAAGTCAAAAACTATTTCCAAGTAGGACATCTAACCATAGCCTACATAAATGTTTATTATTATCTTCCTTTAAAATAGAACTGTAAAACTGTAAAAAATAATCTTTCTGATTATTACTGTTTGATGATCAAATTTTTGATGAGTTAAAAATCCAGCAGAGTCAATGCCTGGAGAAACACAGTTCTTAGGAGATGTCAAAGCCATTGAGGCAGATGCTAGGAGTATTTAAGAAGTATTGTTGCTCTTCTGGCAATTCTCTGTCCTATTCTCTACCCAGTGTTTGCCTCATACTTCCATAATTCTCACCAGGACAATCTTTGATTATAGCATTTCAGATATTTGTATGAACAGAATTGTCATTCACAACCCCTGACAGAGACGCAGTTCTGTGAGCCCATCAGACATAGATTCCTGTGTTCACTCAAAGCCTACCAAGTCTGTCTCCTTGATCCAGTCCTGGGGACCTGGAACTTGGGCCAGGCACCCAATGGGAGACCTGAGTGGGAGGGTGGAAGACAGGGAACAGAAAATCCAGGGTGTCCCTTCCTTTCCTTTCTCTTAGGGTTCCACATTCTTCTGATTTATCTTGGGTGACCCCAACCCCCAGGAACTCATCCTCTCTGTTTTTTCCAGCTCAGGAGTTGGTAGAAGCTTCCAGAAAATGGACTCCTCTGAGTTGCTTTGTGTGTTTTGCTTGTCTTCTAATCTCTCTCTCTCTCTCTCTCTCTCTCTCTCTCTCTCTCTCTCTCTCTCTCTCTCTCTCTCTCTCTCTCTGCATTTCAAGCAACCTATGCATACAATTTCCAGCATGAGAGTCCCTTTATTTGAACACCTAGTGTGGAGATCCTGACTGAAGAGATCAAATACTTGGCTTTTGAGAGGGGTTGGATCACTCTGTCAGCCTGTGCCCTGGAAGGAGAGGAGGAGATCAGACTCAGTCTTGGTCTTACAGACCTCATTGTGCTTAATATTATAAAGAAATGGGGTATGCCCTTGTTTCTAAAGACAAGCTCACTGCTCAGGATTTGCTCCTGACTCTGCACTCAGGGATCACTCAGGGATTTGGGGAACCACACGTGGTGCCAGGGACCAAACCCAGGTCAGCTATGTGCAAATGCCTTCCCTATTGTTATATCCTTCCATCCCTTCAATTGGGATCTTAATTTTTGTGGAACACAAAAAGTTACTTTGGAATTTTTCAAGGATTCTCCATTTATACAAAATGCTTCCTTGGAGAACAAGTTAATAGTTTTAGTCTTTTGCCTTTTAAAATAATGTAATTTATTTTATGTTTTGGTCAAACCCAACACCAAGCCCAATAGTGTTCTGACTTACGCCTGGATCTGCACTCAGAATCACTCCTGGTGATGCTCAGGGGACCATATGGGGTACTGAGGATCAAACCCAGGTTGGCCGAATGCAAGGCAAACACCGTACACACTGTACTACCACTGTACCCACTCCAGCCCCCAAAGTGATACTCTTTTTCTGTATCATTCCCTTAGACTTTACAAAATCATGATATGATCACAATGTTCTTAGTATTGAAGATAAAACTGGCTTAGGGAAAGGATGAAGCCCTCAGTGTAAAGCTACTGTTATTTAATCTATATCTTTTCTGTTATTTTATATATTTTACTGTTATTTAACCTATATCTTTTCTCCTAAAACCAGCCCTAAACTTAAATTAGAAAAGGAAAATAAGTTTACTGTTCCATTTGACTCTCCTTCAATTCTGAAAGATTTCTGCATTTTTGCACCAAATTAAAAACTATATTACTGTAAACTAAAACCCTACACATTTCTTCATCTCAAAATAGAGGTCTGTGGGAATATATATTTTGAACAAGTAAACAGCTTCTCTTTAATCTTTGTTCAATTATTCAGTCAACTTGCTTTATTGCCCTATATTTTAGGCCATTCTAAAAGTTTTTCTATTTGATTCTAAGAGGTAAAGAAGCCAATGAGGTGAATGGAATACAAAAATAAACTGAGCTATTGAATTACTAATTAACCCATTTTACAAAATAATGAGAATCTTGACAAGCCCCATAGAGCTGTGGTCTTGGGTTTCTTTTTTTTTTTTTAATTTTATTGAATCACTGTGAGATAGTTACAAGCTTTCATGTTTGGGTTACAATCACACAATGATCAAACACCCATCCCTCCACCAGTGCACATTCCCACTACCAATATCCCCGGTATACCCCCGCATTTCCCACCCTCCCCCTGCCTCCATGGCAGACAATATTCCCATACTCTATCTCTAATTTTGGGTATTATGGCTTGCAACATAGACACTGAGAGGTCATCATGTTTGGTTCATTATCTACTTTCGGCACACATCTTCCATCCTGACTGATTCCTCCAGCTATAATTTTCTTAGTGATCTCTTCTCTATTCCATCTGCTTTCTCCCCTCCGCTCAGGAAGCAGTCTTCCAGCTATGGGGCAATCCTCTTGGCCATTGTACCTATACTGTCCTTGGGTGTCAGCCTCATGTTATGCTATTCTATACTCCACAAATGAGTGCAGTCCTTCTATGTCTGTCCCTCTCTTTCTGACTCATTTCACTTAGCATGATATTCTCCATGTCTGTCCATTTATAATCAAATTTCATGACTTCATCTCTCCAACAGCTGCATAGTATTCTATTGTATAGATGTACCAAAGTTTCTTTAACCAGTCATCTGTTCTAGGACACTTGGAGCTAAAAGCATCTTTAAGGATAAAATAGCACTGACCATGCAAGTGGGAGCAAACATAAACAAATGGGACTACATCAAACTAAGAAGCTTCTGCTTTTCAAAAGAAACAGTGACCAAAATACAGAAAGAGCCTATAGAATGGGAAAGAATATTTTCCCAATATCCATCTGATAAGGGATAAATATCCAGGATATACAAGACACTAGTAGGTGTGGGGGTTCCGTCTGTCCAGCAGGGAGGACCCTTTGTGGGGCTAAGGAGGGGACCCAGCTGAATGAACAGATGCAGAGCCAGAAGGAGGAGGAGGAGGAGAGAGAGAGTTTATTCTACTGGAGTTACAATACTTATACCTCTCTGCTGGGAGAAGGTGGTATTGTGTGCATGCTTGGACCCCCATACGAACAGTAGTAAAATGCAGATCAGGCATGGGCGATGGCAAATGGCGAAATGATAAGATTAGCAGTGGCGTCTTTGTTACAGGAATCCCAAGGAGCCTCCGCTTGACTAGAAGATAAGAGCCAAGCTCTGTAAAATGGCTCCCTACATTTCCCCCTGTTTTGTCTTAAATTAAATGTGGTCAGGGGAGGCATTGTCCAGTATCCCTTGTGACACCAAGACTCCATTTTTGCAGGGAGAGGAGGGAAGGGATGATCGGGTCTATGCAGGGGGCTCCTCACAGGCCCTATCAGTCCCTGGTCTTGGAGCAACCTCTATGCTATACCGGAATACCTCACAGGGAGCCGGGCCCAGGTATCAGCCCTCCCTTGCAGTGCTTTGCCTGGCAACCTGATCCACAAGAATAAATCTTTGGGAGCCTGGCATCCTCAAGGTAGAGAACTGGGGGAAGATGAGGTATGAATCTGAACAGAGGTGTCAGTGTCCTGCAAATCAAGCCAATGATAATGAACCTGTATAGGCTTGGCTTCTAATTGCTGAATTTGTTGTCTAATAAAAGCCAAGATTCGATTAAAAACGCAAGGGCCAACAGTAACTAACAATAATACAGCTGACAGTGGACCCAGCAAGGGGACTAAGTAATCTTAAATCCTACTCTGAGCTTAGTCATGGAATCGAGGACCACTCCTGAGTGATCTGCAAAAAAAAAAACAAAAAAAAAAACCCAGCATTAAAAATGGCATTCCTCCCCTAGGGCAGCACATAATCCTCCCCTGTTGCAACAATAGTAAGTCCAGTCCTCTCCTGTTCTGCAACACCACTTCAGAGAGGAACGTCTGGGATTTCTCGAGATGACTGATAGAGGTTTTGATCCTCTCCAGGTCCTCATCAGTAGCTGCTCGACGGGATGAGAATCCGCTCCGCTGGGTTGTGAGTGAATTGATACCAGTCCCGGCTCTTGCCAGTCCAGTTCCAAATAGCTGCCAGTCCAATTCCAAACAGCGTGGCTATGGTTAGAGTGGATATCACCTCCCTCTTCTGAATGGGATGATGGGTTACCTGTGGGGATAAAGAGTCTCCTTCATAGTAGAGGATTCAGGGAAGCACAGTGACCATCACATAAAATTTATTTAGTTCCATGTTGAAAACATTGATTTTCCATGATCTAAGAGCACTGTAACAGGAGTCTGGATACTCCATCCAATATCTTTTCCATAGATCTTACCAAAAGGTACTAGAACAATTCTGCATGTGAGTTTCTTATAACAATACAGTTTGATCAAGTTTCTTTCCTTCAAACACAACCTCAAACCTTCTACACATTCCTTTATGTTCATTCTATCCTGTAACCTTCCTTTAACCCATTTCACAGTCAACTTCACTTTAACAGAATTCCCTTTCTTTTTCCCACTGATGATATCTACATCCATTATCTTTCTGACTTAAGACATACATCTATATTCCTTATAGTCATCCCACAAGTTTAAACTCTTGTTTTTACTGAACTTAGTAAAAACACGATCTTCCAAGTTTGGACAAAAATTACCAATCATCTCATTAAGCACGACAAAACTACTTGCAATGCCATTTCAAAAGCATTAGGTCAGTTCTGTAGATATTCAAAAAACTTTAAAGATGGTTACAACTAAAGTTCTTACAACATATATTAACCTGGAGACATCTTTAGAATTCTGATTTCTAGGGAAACACTTTTTAAGGATTAAAATACTCATAGATTGGGCTGGAGCGATAGCATGGCGGGTAGGGCGTTTGCCTTGCACGCGGCCGAGCTGGGTTCGATCCCCAGCATCCCATATGGTCCCCTGAGCACCGCCCGGGGTAATTCCTGAGTGCAGAGTCAGGAGTAACCCCTGAACACCTCAGGGTGTGACCCCCCAAAAAATACTCATAGATTACCATGAAACAGTAAGGATTCTACACTTGTGTACAAAGTTCTCTGAGGATGAGGATTAGGTTGGTACCGTAAATACCAGATTAAATCCTCAGGTCAATTCAGACTGTCCTTCCCCATAGGAATCCTGTGTTTCTGACTCTTCCTCAGATTTTCTTGTGACTTCCAGCTGAGATCTGTTTGAGGTTGATGTTTGGAGAGTTGTGGAGTCTCAGGTGGTTTGGGGTCTGTATCAGGAGGATGAAATTTACTCCAGATGAAGCCATAGTAGGACCCAGAGTACATTAGTAGGTGTTATCTATTAAAATATAAGCATAGACTTTTCCTCCTACAAGGAGGTTTCCCACTATTTCTTTTTGGTGTGTTTGTCAGATTATAATGCAAATATAAGAATCAATTGTTTCCCAAGCCCTTCTCATTTACAAAATTGCAAGAGCCAGATACCTGGAATAGTTAAGAAATTAAATTAGCAAGTCTTATCTGCTGGGCAAAAGTGTGATTAGAATTCACTGTTGAGGTTAGGGAGTGTCTACATATCCAGTCTGACTGAGACAGAGCTTGCTGAGCTGGGAATGCAGGTGTATGAGAAGATCCAGGGAAAATCTTTAAAAACTCTCAAGCTGACATCCGAGATTAACCCCTTATAACCCTGAGCTAACCCTTATAACCCTGAGTTGAGTAGCTTAAAAAATTTTTAGTTATCAAAAAATCTCAGATAAAATAAAACATTGGTAGGATAAGTTTTGCAACAAATTTTATAACTCTAAAAAACTCATGTTTTAACTAAACCACTACTCTTCAAACCTGTTTTTACTACAATTATTTCAGCTCACATTCTAATAATCCAATGCAAATTATATGTACATTGACACAACAGCATAAGACCTTTAAACCATCAATTTTTATGAAACATGAGTAAACCTTCTTTGGCTTAAGTTCAATAGTTCTTGTACCTTAGTTCAAATCATGAGCTTTCTAACTTTATCAATTCCACAATACAAACATGCTTTCAAACACAGAAAGAGCACTTTGGGTATTTTTTTTAACCAAACTTTGATAATAGCATAGAAAAAACATTTGGACTGTCAATGTTTATGGAAACATAAGAAAACTTTGCTTATTTTGAGGGTTTTTATACCTCTGTTGCTTGAAAAACAGCCAAATTCCTCATTAAAATTGGCTGAGGCTTGTAAGATAAAGCCTTGCACTCTCTGAATTCTATTTTCACTTTTTAGTTTTCTGGCTCTAGTTCTGTAGCTTTTTCTAGATAGTACAGATACTGGAATTCAAAAGAATTTCAACTGTTAATAACTATTAATGTTCTTCCAATAAGAAATTTAGATTGAAAATTTCAACTTCTTTGTAGGCGCCACATACTGATTAGAAAACTTTGTTTAAACCTGATCTAACAAGTTCCAAAGATACCTAGATCTTTTAAATTGCTGGGCTTTATATCATTCTGACCTACCTTGATTTTGTTTGCCCAGGTCTAAGAATTACTGACTTTAAACTAGCTCTGACACTCGAGTGTTCCACAGACAGACAGACAGACAGACAATAAGTTCACTAAAAACACCACATGTACATGTGCAAACATCTGCAGTTGATCTATCGATCTGACCCTTCAGAAATGGCAAGGAGAAAATTTGAGGATCTGGCCCAGGACAGACCACAGAAATCTATTTAGCTTTCTTAAGACTCTTTTTATAGGAGCCCGCATTGCAGAATAACTTGTCTATCTGTCCCGGAGCAAGGAATTTGGATACAGGCACCCTGGGTCGCAAGAAGGGTGGTGGTCAGACCAGATAACCAGACCCATATCACAAGACCCATATCACAAGACCCAGGACTGCCCCCAGAACTGGGATATTCCTGAATGTTGGTGCGAATACTGATCTCTAAAGCCATAGGCTAAGGAGTGATGTCCTTTTAAATGGATTGGTTAAGAAAGTTTGTAATATTACAAACCTATTGGCTATGAAATACGCGGGCTCTGCTGTAACGGCCGGGGAAGGCCTATATAAGATCTCCTTTGGAGAAGCTCGGGGTCTTTTGCCCAACCTGCTGGACCTGTGTGTCCACGTGGGAGGCTGGACCCTGGCTAGCCAGTCTTACAATAAACCCTGCATGCTGTTTGCAGTCTCTGCACTCTTTGTCGGTAAGGGAGATTTCAATCCACGCCCTAACAAAAACTGATAGACTGAGAAAGGAAGGAGCAGTCCCCAGGGCAAAGTTAAGCCCTGTCGGCTGATTGGAAACATTGCTCCCCATTTCTCAGCCTGATCAGCCAGTTTCCTGCTTGTTAAGAGCGGGTTATGAAAGCGCTTTTGTTGATATAAGCCGGCAAAACCTTTTCAAAATTGTTGAAACCTAAGGTGGTCAGATGCTAGCATTTTTCTTTCTTGATCAAGACTAGTTCTGAGGCAGGGAACTAGTATCTTCTTATCAGACATGGGGATAGGCTACCTTAGTGATATACTTTTTATTCCTGATATTATTAAACACTTAACCACATGATCTTGCATTTTCCTGTCTTCTCTGCTGATAATAATAAGCAGAACTAAGAGAAAGATAATGAGACAAATACACACGCACTAAGGGCACACGCACAAAGCACACTCCTGCACTCGCTCGGACCGGTCCTTCTTTCACGAGGGTGCGCACCCCACTCACCACGTTCACACTGAGATTCCTGAACCTGCCCTACGGACGTCCACGTTATCTTTGGTCTTATCCTCCTGATAATGGGGTTGCTTCAATGTACTTTGGGCTCTTTATAATTAGTAGCTGGCAAACTAAAGGCAAAGCAGGGGCTATCATCAGGATGCAAGGGAATTGAGAAAAAGCAGTCTTTTAAAATCGAGTACTGTCTTATACATTTCTGAAGGAATGGCTGCTGGGGACGGCAGTCCAGGTTGAAGTGCCCTGAAATGACCATGGTTTTATTTACTGCTCATAGATTCTGTAGCAGTCACCAACTGCCGTTTTTCTTTTTTATAAAAAAAAGGGTGTGTTCCAGGGAGAGGAGGTGGGTTCTGTGGGGGTGGGGCGCTGGGCCCCGCCGGGCCTCTCCAGCCTCGGCTGCCACCGTGAGTTTTTCCTGCACTAACAACATGGTGGGCTGTAATTTTTTCAATGGGAAGGGCCACTGGTCCACCCACACAGGTTTATTGAACTAGCTGTGCTAGCCGCACCAGCATCCAGGACTAAAAATGGGGAGGTTGATTCAACTACTACTCCAATCTGCCCTTGAAAATGAGCATCTACATTCCCAGGGAGTACTTGCACACCCTGAGTGGGCATATTGCCCAGTCCAATAATTAGGCCAAAAGTTCCAGATGGCAAAGGGCCACAGGCATTGACATAAACTATCTGGGGACCCTGTTCTTTAATATTGTGCGGGAGGTGGCACAGAGGTCCAATCTGGCTGAGTATGGGATGGCTTTGCAAAGGGATTGGATGCCGATAGGTTGAATGGCCCATGATTTTGAGGTGCCCCAGTCATGGGAGGGGGAGAGATTTGGGGGCCCTGGGGCTGGCCCCGAATCAAGTTTCCCGGTCTGGCCTTCCAGCGGCACTCTGACGCCCAGTGGAGGCCCTGTTTGCACACAGGGCAAGGAGTTTTAGGTCTGGGCCGCGGTTTTTATTGGGACAGTTTTTTGAAAGATGTCCAGGCTGTTGACAGCCAAAGCACAGCTTGTTCTGGCTGTTCACTGGTTGAATGGCAAGCTGTTTGAAATCAGCCCCTATAGCAAGCTCTATTTTTTGGGTGGTGGGATCGACATACAAAGCTAGAGTTTGGCGGGGTGAAGGAGAGACCAAACTTTTCTTACTAGGTCCTTGAGAGACGCTAGGTCCTCGAAAGAGGGTAGAAGGCTGCAGGGCACTCACTAGTTCCTTATCCAGCTGCCTTATTTGAGTCAAAAGTTGGACATATTACTCCTTCTGTTTGAGAACTGCGCGTAAGGCGGCAGTGTCCCGGGCAAGCTGGCGGACTGCCTCACTGGCGTCATATGGGGAATTAAAAAAGGCAGTGGCATGGGATAGATAAGGGGGTGGCTGTTTTCCCGATGGGGGCCAAGGGGCTGAGGGCTGTTACCTCGCCACCTCATCTTCCAGGATAGCCCTGTCCTCTGGGGCAGGGATTCGGGTTCCGGAGGAGAGGGATCAGAGATGCCAGAAATCACAGGATAATGTCTCGGAGGCGCCTCCGCGCGGGAGGGCTCAGGTAGGGGATCAGGATGTTCAGAGTCTATAGTAGTAGAATTTGAGGAGTCAGCCCCCTGCATGGGGGTGGCCTCATCCCCACAGACTGAGGAAGCCTTGGAAACAGAGAATAAGCAGGCCATAAAACAAGAAGAGAAAAGAAAGGGTCACTGGTAGGCTGTTTCTGCCAATTCAACAGAAATGAAAACACAGGACAAAGGGATTCAAGCCTACCACCAGTGACTGTCCTCACTGGGAGGCTGTTTCTGCCAACTCGACAGAAATGAAAACCCAGGACAAAGGGATTAAACCTTCCACCAGTGACTGTCTTCACTGGGAGGCTGTTTCTACCAACTCGACAGAAATGAAAACACAAAAGGAACAAGGCTTATGGTTTGTCACAAGAAGCGGGAGAGGGGGACACTCATAACGGACCACTCAGATGCATGTCTGACCGGTGAGGAACTTAGCCATAGTGGGTCAGCCTGAGAGGTGACTTGTGGCTGGTGTCTAAACCAGCACCACTCTAGACCATATGTTCCTCGTGGAATCGCAGACCGCCAAATCAGACTCCATAACCTTAAAGGGATCTTAAGGATGCCAAGTTGTGGAGCCACAAGGATGAGGACGTCCAAGACTGCACAATCATTCACACATACACACAAGACAAGGGAATTCAAGCCTTCCACGAGTGACCGTCTTGTCCTTAACACGAGACTGTATTCGAGCCGGGTCCCATACCAGGGTGTGCGCCAAGAGAGAAGCTTCCCTCAGAGATACTCACTTTTTCGTGAATTTGTCTGCTGACGTGAACCGGACCGGGCGTTCGGTGGTCCCCTATTGCCCCATGCTGGGCGCCAGGTGTGGGAGTCCCGTCCTGTCCAGCAGGGAGGACCCTTTGTGGGGCTAAGGAGGGGACGCAGCCGAATGAACAGACGCAGAGCCAGAAGGAGGAGGAGGAGAGAGAGTTTATTCTACTGCAGTTACAATACTTATACCTCTCTGCTGGGAGGAGGTGGTATTGTATGCGTGCTTGGACCCCCATAGGAACAGTAGTAAAATGCAGATCAGGCATGGGCGATGGTGAAATGGCGAAATGATAAGATTAGCAGTGGCATCTTTGTTACAGGAATCCCAAGCAGCCTCCGCTTGACTAGAAGATAAGAGCCAAGCTCTGTAAAATGGCTCCCTACATAGAATTGTACAAGAAAAAAACCTCAAATCCCATCAAAAAATGGGGAGAAGAAATGAACAGAAGTTTCCTCAAAAAATAAATACAAGTGGCCAAAAGGCATATGAAAAAAATGCTCCACATTGCTAGTCATCAGGGAGATGCAAATCAAAACAACAATGAGATATCTTCTCACACCACAGAGACTGGCAGACATTCAAAAGAACAAAAGCAACCAGTGTTGGCATGATTGTGGGGAAAAAGGGATGCTCTTTCACTGTTGGTGGGGATGCCGAATGGTCCAGCCTATCTGGAAAATAATATGGACAGTTCTTCAAAAACTAGAAATTGAGCTTCCATGTGACGCCGCAATACCACTTCTGGGAATATATCCCGAGGATGCAAAAAAACACAGTAGAAATGACATCTGTACCTATATATTCATTGCAACACTGTTCACAATAGCCAAAATCTGGTCTTGGGTTTCTTATAGTAGCGCTGAGAAAAAATTTCAGGCCAAATCTCATCAAAGTGTGTTTCCTGGCTGCCATGTGTGACTCTTTGCTGACATATTCCCAGCTGGCCCCTCAGATTACAAAACATTTCTCTCTTTGGCTTGTCTTTCTTTTCACTGCAAACTCAATGTTGATTCTGAATTTCTGTGCAGTGGCTTAGTCCTTAAACTTCTCCAATTGTCTCAAAAATGAAACAAAAATCACCAAATCATTTCTTGAAATAGTTTAAAAGGCAATCTTTTCTATTGAGGAAAGCATTGATGGGCATTTCATAGATTTTCTGAGGTGAACAGGGCTAAGGCAATCTTCCCTATTTCACAAAGGGCTGAAATCGTACCTCCTATGTAATCAGATACATAATACTTCCTATATAATCAGACTAAAGACAAATAATCCCTATTGGTAAACTTACCATGAATTGACCTATATTTCATATTAGATAATGTTTTAGAATTCACTTATGTCCTTAAGTGAATTCCTCCCTCTGGTTTATTACTTCTCATAATTTTTGTTCACTTGTAATATAGAACATGAAAGCTGTATATGTGGAAAATAAACTAAATCGTTATGTCTATCTCCTTACTACTAATGGTATGTTCCCAAAGGGAAAGGATTACAGCATTAGAGATTTACAGCCTCTTTCTTGATCTTGGCTAGAAGACCTAGAAGCTACATACTACATATTGGCCTGGTGGAATTTTGCCAAGCATTGAGCATGTTAGCAGTGATGTGCCTGTGTGCACATTTATCTAGGGGTTGGCAGTGGAAGGAAGGAGGTGCACTGTGATGATAAAGTTAGAATTGTCCAAAATTTGGGCAGGCTTTCTAGTAGGTGTAAGAGGCAAAGTGGAACACATTCGGGAGTAACATGAGAGATGTGGATATAAATGTTTGTATTTAAATATCATGTGCTAATAAAAGTCTTAACTAGGAGCTAAGGATAACAGAGATGAGTATAACCCCTTCCTGTCCCCAGAAAGTTACAGCCAGTTACAGTTGAAAAAATGTGAGGGTTTATATATGGGTAAATAGAAAAAAATTTGGATATGCAAATACTTGGAATATCATCATATCCTCTCTGCTTCTAAGGGTAGAATTAAATACAGTGTACAGAAGCCATGAAGACTCATTTCGGTTCACTATGAAGCTGGAAATTCTAATGGTGAGAAGTTGTATAAATGAAATAATGAAGATCTTGGAGATATTGTGAGGTCCATGTCCTTAGGTGTTTAAGAACAGACCTGATAACCTTTGGCAGGAATGGAGTAGTGGAGGTGGTGATGAGAACAAAGATTCACTTACTGGTGGTGGCACCATACCTCATCATTGGAACATTTTTTGACTGAAACCCAATTGTGAATAGCATGATAATGCTCTATGGCATGTGATTCAATAACACTGTAGCACTGTTGTCCTGTTGTTCATTGATTTGCTCAAGTTGGCACCAGTAACATCTCCATTGTGAGACTTGTTACTGTTTTTGGCATGTCGAATACGCCATGGGTAGTTTTCTAGGCTCTGCCATGCGGTCAGAATACTCTCAGTAGCTTGCCAGTCTCTCTGAGAGGGACGGAGAAATTGAACCCAGGTTGGCTGAGTGCAAGGCAAACGCCCTACCTGCTGTGCTATCACTCCAGCGATTCAATAAAATAAATTTTAAAAAAATATTAGACAAACGATGGTATCTCCTTCAAAGATAACCTGTTATGATCCAACACCCACAGGTCCTGCTCTCCTGGTGTTTGAACTTCATGGGAAAAGGCAAATGTGAGTCAAATAATCACACAAAACTATATAAAACTGCAACCAGAAAAGGTGTTTGGTCAGGGAGGTTCAGGGTATTATAAAAGCAGATAAAAAGGACTTGAATTTCATGGAAAGGTCAGAGAAGGCTTTGACAAGAAACTTGCAATGAACTGAAATCCTAAAGATTCAAGAAACAGGACATAAAGTCCAAGTTCAAGGATGGAAAAGAAATTCACACATAGTGGGTCTCATGAGTTCCTTTTCTTAAAAAAACTAAAACAAACCAACAATCTCCCCAACTGACAACTTTGTTTGAATGGGCGACACATAAATGGGATCAAATTCAAAAGTATGAGAGAGAATGGAGCGAAAGCGAGTATCCCTTCTGCTCTGACTTTCTGGAGATAGTGACTGTCACCAATATTTCCTGATCTTTGGAGTCAAGCAATGTTCCTTTTTCTTCCCTCCACAAAATCCTAACACTCTGCACAGCATTCTGAACTTGCTCTTTTCTCCTACAGTAGATCTCAAGGCTTTTAAAAGCACACTTAAGAATATTTTAGCATCCCTACACCACAATTCTTTGAAGGAGATACCATGGCTTGTCTAATCTTTTGAAAAAATATTTTCATTTTATTAAATCACATGCAATAGAGCATTATAACCCTATTCATAATTGGGTTTCAGTCATAAAATGTTCCAATGATGGGATATGGTGCCGCCACCAGTAGTGCAACCTGTACCTTTGGGGTGAGTGCATCAGCAGCCTGATGGTGCCTTCAGGCTTCCTGATACGCCCAAATTGGTGCTGTGCCTCTGGCCAAACCCCAATAAATTGGGACTAAGTTTCCTGAGAAATTAAAAAGCCAAAAGTTAGGTATGTGAGACTCACACCCACAAACTACCACTGGCTTAGCTATATAGGCTCATTTATCAGTCTTGCTTCAGAGATTCATAAATGAATCTTGAAAGAGATCAAAATCAGTTCATTTAAGTGCATTGACGGCCGTGATTCAGACTCACAAATGAATCTCAGACGAGAACAGCATGCCACAGAGATGTCTTCCCACCCTATACTAGGCTGATTTCACTGGGGCACCTTAGAGGGGGGTAGGTGTGTCCCTCCACCTGCCCCAAATAAACCCACAGCAGCCACAGACCTCCAGGACCCAATTGCGCCCCACTCATGGCAGACATTCACAGGCTCGTCCTGAGCTCCCCATGCATGAGAACAAGTTCCCTGAAAAAACCCAACTATATGGGACTTGAAACTGAAATCTCCAGGCTTCACTCCAGGCTTCACTCCAGGCAACCTCCTCCCAACCTCCAGGCAACCTGACTTTCTGGTTCCCTGGCAGTCACACCCACAAACTGCCTCTGGGTGCCATTTAAGCACATTAATGGCCATGACTCAGAGACTCATGAATGAATTTTGGAAGAGAGCAGCATGCCCCAGAGATGCCTCTGGACCCCAAATATTTTTTTTAAAAATTCAGAATTCCAGGAGTGCACAGCCACCTTCATGGTCACACAACATCTCATACTATTCATAACAAGCAACACATAATAAATTATTTAGCATCTACCTATGAAGCAGGCTTGGGTGGTGGTGGGAAAATTTGAAATAATGGTATTGGGAAGGTGTAAAGGTGGTGGGATTGGAGTTGAAATGTTGAATGTAAACAATATTGTGAACAACTTTATGAAAATAAAATTTAAAAGCTGTTTACAAAGTTCCAACCCTCATCCCTCCACCAGTGTAATTCCCCAGCACCAGTGTATTCCCCAGCATTCCCCAGCACCAGTGTCCCCAGTTTTCTTCCCACCCCTCAAACCACCCCACCCCTGCCCGCCTCTATGTCAGGAACCTATCTTCTCTGTCTCTCCTCTCTCTCTCATTTTAGGCAGTTATGGTTTTCAATACAGAAGTTGGAAGGTTATTGTGTATATTCCTTTATCTACTTTCAACACTCAGTTCT